>NC_091091.1:38959285-40265357 GCF_032405125.1 Capricornis sumatraensis
CCTGGAGAATCCCAGGGACGGGGGAGCCTGGTGGGGTGCCGTCTATGGGGTCGCACAGAGTCGGACACGACTGAAGTGACTTAGCAGCAGCAGCAGCAGCATGGCCTAGGCACTGATGGTTTTTGAAAACTCCCCAGGTAATTCTAGGAGCTGTCAGGGCTGTAACCAGTGACTCGAACCCTCCAAAGAAGAGACCACAATTAACTGGATTCCTCCCTGACTAATTCCACCCTTTTCCCCAGTCTTTCCACTCTCCACACATACCAATCCAAAGTACGATCTGAAGAAACAGGAAATGTCTAATCTTGAGTCTTCCAAAGAGTAGAACCGCTGGAAACACAGGAACCAGTCCCTGGGATGCTGGGAGAGGAGCGCATTTGGGGTGGGGGAGGGGTGACCTAATGCTGTGGGTGGGTCACATTGCTAGAGCACAGGCTCTTTGCTCTCCACATCCAAAGATGGAGCTGAAAGTTAGTTTGAGTGCCATTATCAAAGGTAACTGGTATGTCCCAAGTTCACCTGCCTTTTTCTTTCTCCAGGTTTTTCCTGCCCTTCCCCATGCTGTGAAAAGTCTAGATATATAGATAGATAGATACTAAATATGCACATTACTTGTAAAGCAACTATATGCCAGTAAAAATTAATTTAAAATAAAAGTTAATTTAATTTAAAAAGATTCATACTGCTAACTAACCCAAATGTGAATGGACCACTCTTCATTGTGGCTACTGACATCAGAGTAATAGGATTTAATTCTTGTCATCCCCAAACACCTCCTCTTTCCCTTCCTTTAAGGGCACACTTTACAGAGTTCACTGAGACTAAGAGAAGGGGAGAGGTGGGAAAACACTGATTCTGCTGCTTAGTGAGCTGGGGTAGTACTGGCATCTTCCGGTTGGTAACTGAATGGCTGCAGACACCAGTCTATGCCCCATATGCTGCAAGGGTTAATCTGACAGCTGCATATCATGAATCATTTCCCAAGACTCCTGCCCTCACTGCCATGATCACTTTTCCAACATCAATGTGGAAACTCTTGTCCCAGGGCACTTGTCTTTATTTAAAGAACTCTTGGGATGTTAAGGTAAGAATTAGCAGCTTGGTGTCATGGCCCAACAGTCTTCCCCTATTCCCTTAACCCTAGAAGGAATTACATGTTTGATCTGTACATCCTGTAGGCAGCCGTTTATTTTTCTGTTCTGGCTTTCAGTAAGCTTCTCCTCGTCCTTGTATTCTGAGTTGATCATGCTCCAAGTGTGTCACCACAGAGCAGGTGCTGAGCAGTCAGTTCACAGCTGTTGATTTGTTGCAAGATCAATTAGAAAATACAAGAGTGTGTTACAGCTCACAGTTTACACTGAGCATTCAGAAAACCAAATATTTGAGTTCTTGCCTTGTGGCAAACACTAGTTGTGTATATACACAAACATACACACAGATAGTTTGTCCTGCGCAGTTGTATTTCCCCTTGTGTGAACCTTTTCCACTTCACTCCTATGTTATCTATCTCTTCATCAACTAATTTTTCTTATCATTTTCAAACAGCAATTGGAGGATAAGGAAGAGAGAAAACAATAGCAAAACCTCTTAAAGGTGATTTGTAAGCATTTTGTGCTATAAATGCAAGTGGATTTAAAGTGAAAATCCCTTTGGCATATAAAGCTCTTGTTCAGGAAATGCTGAAATTCTAGATACAGATTTGTAATACATGTTTCCCTGGAATCCTAGAACGTAATGGGTTTGAATGGAGTAAGCACTGTCCTGTATTATATCTCAAGTGAGTCCTTTTTAAAAGGCAACCTGAAAAGCTTTACCAACCCCAACCAGCCATTTTAAACCCCATGCTTATTGCTCCTTCACTCCCCATGGAACAAGCAGAAGGGAAAGCAAGGAAAACAGTCAGGTTTCTGAAATATTACCTGAACCAGGGGAAAGAGCTTTGTTTGGCCTTCAGTGGTAAAAGGAGAAAACAGTAAAACCTCTTTTGTTCTCCCTGGCCTCCTCCAAGCACGCATGAGTCTCTCATCAAAGCCTACATAAAATTTTACAGTGACACAAAGACTAGGTAAGACAGAGGGACAAGAGGGGTGGGCTGGCAGTTTGGAGCCATATTAGTTTAGTATTAGCCTAGCTCTGAAATAATCTCTCCAGTCCGGCCTCCGCGTGGGCATCCTCCAGAGACCAGTGGACTGGAGTTCCCCAAGGCCTGGCACAGTGGCATCAGATCACCACGCTGACTGTCATGCTCTGGCCGTGCGGAACAATCTTGCGGGGCCAGGCCAGCAACAGTTTGCGGAGCTCCTCGCGGAAGCTGTCGTGCAACCAGGCGTAGATGAAGGGGTTGTAGCAGGCGGAGCTCATGGCGAGCCAGTGGCAGAGCAGCTGCACTAAGCCGAAGGCGTAGGGGTCTATGGCGTGCGGGTCGAGGTCCCGCAGCAGGTTGAAGACGTGCAGCGGCAGCCAGCAGACGGCGAACACCACCACAACCACCACCAGCAGGCAGAAGGTGCGGCGGCGTCTCGCGCGGTCCCAGTCGGCCTGGCTCTGGGTCACGCAGCCCGGAACCACTCGGTTCCGGAGATTCACCGACACCCGGACGTAAGACAGGAGGATGACCAGCAGGGGGAGCAGGTAGGTGACGAGCAGCAGCCCCCAGGCGTAGAGCTGGCGCTGGCGCTCCTGGGACCCCCAGAACTCCTCGCAGAGGCGCACGCGGTGCGGCTTGAGCTCCACATGGTAGGTGTGCAAGGCGGCCGGCAGCGCTAGCACCGCGGACAGCGCCCAGATGGCCAGCACCGCGTAGGCGCTGAGGCGCAACGAGATGCGCCGGCGCAGCGGGTGCACCAGCACGACGTAGCGGTCCACCGCGATGGTGGTGAGCGTGAACACCGACACGTAGACGGTGACCGGCTGCAAGAAGAAGACCAGGTGACACAGGCCGCCGCCGAACACCCAGCCGCGTGGCTCGAACGCGTAGGCCAGCGTGAGAGGGACGCAGGCGGCGCACATGAGCACGTCGGACAGGGCTAGGTTACCGATGAGAAAGTTGGTCACGTTGTGCAGCCGACGCACCCGTGCAATCACCAGCACCAGCAGGCAGTTGCCCACAAGCCCCACGACCACCACGACGCTGTAGAGCAGCACAATCAGCCCCTTCAGCTGATGCACCAGCTGCAGGCTCTGGAACGGCGTGATGGCCTGAGCGCCTGGACCAGCCGCCGATTCATTGCCCACCACCGCCTCTGAGCTCTGGTTGACCGGACTTGAAGCCGCAGGCAGCAGCCCAGAAAATAAGTCTGGGGCCGCTGGACGCTGAGTCGGCAATGAAGCCATAGCCACCTGTCCAAAGATAATCAGAGTCTGTCACCTCCCATTCTCTATCCATCCCCTCCTACGCCAAGCGTCCCCGCCCCCCCCCCCCACACACACACCTCAGTTACTCAAATATTCCCTTTAGAATGACTGGCCACAACAAATAATCGACAAAATTTAAAGTGCTGTCACTCCCACCTCTGTAAAATGAAATCTAGGGGTGGTTAGATGTGCACAGGTTATTTAAATGCCTTCCACTCTATTTGGAGCCCTCACAGTCTCCACAAGCCAGACCCAAGCGCAGTCCTACCTGGTGACTGGGGCTTGACGAATGGGAAAGCTCTCCAGAGAAAGAGGGGTAGAATCCTGGCTGTCCCTGGAGGTCCTCCACCCAGACGGTGGTGCAGGCTTCTTCGCAGAGCTGAAAAGATTCGAGTTCCCGGTGGACTCGCGGCTTTTGAGAGGGGCTGGGAGCACCTCCCCTTCGCCCCGCCCCCACAACAGTGTGCCCTTGTAGGGAAAATAGGGGCGGAGCTCGCACCTCCCAGCTCGGTGCTTTGAGAAATAGGAGAAGGATAGTAGAAACTGAAAAGGAAGAAGGGGCCAGAAACCTGGGCCGGAGGGTCAGGGGAGAATCTCTACTGTGGGAGCTTGCTGCGTCCTGGGCGAGTCCCGCTCCGGAGGAGAGTGCAGTAAACTAGGGAGATGAGAGGCGTGAACTGTCTGGCTCTCGGGACGACCTGGCGCCGTTTCCGTGAGGAAGGCGCCGGGCAGGAAATGGGGTGGGGGGTTGAGATATCTGGGGGATGTAGGGGAGAGATGAGGGACTCGTCCTTAAGAGCCGGATCCTGCCTTGAGTCCTGGCTTTGGTTAAGAGAGTCGCATAGGTAGTTCTGTCAGGGATTTAAATTGTAGCGCTTAGAACTAGCCGCAGACCTGCGGGGGCTCGCGTTCCCCGGGACGCACTGAGCCCTTTGCCTAAGCTGGCGACGCGATGCGAATCACGGGTCCGATCAAGGCCAAGAAAATGTTTCAGCACCGCGGACAGCTCCCGCGGCCGTGGCTGGGCGGCTCGGGCGTGCCTGGGAGCGGATAAACAAGGAGTTCAGTCTCTCTTCTGTGTCCGTCGCATTTGGAGGAGGAACCTGGTACCTAGCCTAGTTCAAAGAGCTGCCTCGCTGCCTACATCCTGGGCCGGGCTGCAGACTCCAAGAGCAGTAGGGTGGAGTGGAGGCCGATGGGCCAGAGTGACTTGGCTCCTGCTGTCGGTCACCGCTCACAGTGCCATTGACAGCGCTGGGTTTTATCTCCTTAGGTCAGAAAACGCAGCCTTTGTGCAGCAAGCACACTTCAATACCTGCCCCTCACTACTCTGCTACCACCCCCTCCCCCTCTCTTCACTCTTTCTTGACTACCACGCTCTATTCTTCATCTCCCTGACAATACCAGAATGGAATATAAGTTCTGGGACCCCACCCTCTCCATTCTTAAATAAACACCTAAGGCCTTGTCACCACATTTTAGTAATTGCACGGTTTCCATGAGGATAACAAAAGTAACAAACATTTAGGAGGCTTAAAAGTTACATAAAATCTTTAGCTGTATTACATCCTCACTGAAATACAAATTAATCTGGACCAAGTTGGGGGAAGCAGGAAGGAGGCTTTGTAGCCTCCCTACTTTGAAGACATCTCCTCCCTTCACCTTTTCTTTCCTTTCCCCAGAGGATGGAGCTTTATTATCCCCTCTTTTGCAAGCCCTGTACTCTGTCTTCTGGCTGCAGATATTCCCATTAGGCTGGAAAAAAGTAAAATAATTTCACTCTCCAAATTCAAGTGATCACTCATACAGGGAGAAAAGTCAACATGGGAACAAACGCAATCCAATTTTATGCACCTGAATTTATTCTAAACCCACATGCTCTGAGTTATAATCACTTTCTTTAGTTATAGCTAAAGAGAAAGTATGATAGTAAAAAAAAAAAAACTTCAAAATAAAATACAATCTGTGCCTGACTAATCCCTTTTTATTCAGTCACTAAGTCATGTCCAACTCTTTGCAACCTCATGAACTACAACACACCTTTTGATTTTTCTCATCATGTTCATCAACAGGGTTTTCTGTATCCAAGAGCTGAGGCACTCTTTTGCTTCAAAATATCTTTAGCAGAGGAAATTGTGGTAACAGAGTTGAAAAACGATTTGAGGTGCATTTTTTATTTGGGCATTCTAAGTTGCTTCAGTCATGCCCAACTCTATGCGACCCTATGGACTGTAGCCCATCAGGCTCCTCTATCCATGGGATTCTCCAGGCAAGAATACTGGGGTGGGTTGCCATTTCCTTCTCTAGGGGATCCTCCCCACCCAGGGATCAAACCCATGTCTCCTAGAGTCTCCCACATTGGCAGGTGGGTTCTTAACCACTGTGCCACCTGAGAGGCCTGCTATATTACCTCCTATTCCCCAAAAGCCTTTAATGGCCCATCAAACAAAACTAGAGCTTTTAGCATGGCATTTCCAATCAGCATGCCCTTTCATTCTGATCTTCCTTTTTTTTTTGGTCTGCTTCCCACCTGTCTCACTCCCTATATTCAGACCACACTAGCCTGCTGGACACAGACATGACCTCACCATTCCTGTTCATCATCTCTGTTGGGGTTTATTCCCTTTCTCTAGAATACTGACTGCTTCATCCCCACACAACTCACATTCTTCACATGCTACAGTGCCCAATTCAAAGGGTACCTTGCCTTCAAGGTCTTCTCCCTTTCATGATCTTTCTGTCATTTATTACATTCTACCTTTGAAATTGTAGAAGTGTTTCCTCCCCTGCCTGCACAACCCCTGATGTAAACTCTTTACAGGCAGGGGCCTATGTCTTGAAGCATTTTGGTACCTACAATATGCCTGAACACAGCAGATACCAAATAAATATCCTTTTTGATTGAATGGCTAAAAATAGCCACCATTTATTGAGGGCATTTTACACGCCAGGCACTGTACTAAGTATTTCACACGCCTTATCTCATTTGATCCTCCACAACTATTGGGTCTCTTTGGGCTGCACCACAGAGCTTGTGGAATCTTAATTCCCCAACCAGGGATCAAACCCATGCCCTCCACAGTGAAAGTGCAGAGTCCTAACCACTGGACAGCCAGGAAACTCCCCTCAAAATTACTATTATGCTCATTTTACAAATGAGGTAACTGGTACTTCAAGGCTAAGTAACTAACCATCATGGTACAACTGAAAAGCAGTGGGGCTGGAATCTCAGCTTCAATTTGCAGGGTTCTGGAGTCAAACCCTCCACTACTGTATTTTTCTGCCTCTGAATCCAAGACAGACATATCTGTGCAAACAGAAAATATAAGTAAGTTCTGATGGGACTTAACAAAAATAGGGAAGCCCTCCCCCACAGTGGTTTATTAAAGGAGCTCTAACAAATTTAGTTACAATGCTACCTCTATTGTGCTTGAGTTAAACAGATCTTTCTGCCTCACCTGAAATATCCCTTACTTATATCCCATGTAGGAGATAAAACTTTGGGCTGTATGAACTTAGAGGATGGTATTATGCTTTTTGATGACAACAGGCAACAGGAGGTAGAGAACAGAAGACGGAGTCAGAGACAACAAAGGCAAAGAGTCTGGGAAGCCTGCTTAAGGACACTGAAGGTTTCACAGCAGCTGACTTCATGCTGATATATGGCTCAGAGATTAAAGCTTCTGCCTGGAATGTAGGAGACCCAGGTTCAATCCCTGGGTCAGGAAGATCCCCTGGAGAAGGAAATGGCAACCCCACTCCAATACTCTTGCCTGGAGAATCCCACGGAGGGAGGAGCCTGGTAGGCTACAGTCCATGGGGTCGCAAAGAGTCGGACATGACTGAGCGACTTCACTTTGACTTAGAAGAAAATATTTGAGATCAAGTTTTAATTTTTAATTTTTTTAGGAGAAACCACTGGAGATCATTTTTTAGTTACCAGGTAGGAGAGAGAAGTTTTTGAATCTTAAGTCCAGGCAATAACATAAGAGATGCTCCCCCAGACTTGAGTTTTATCTTCTAAGCCTGCCCTGTGTGTGTTCCAAGAGCCAGGCACCCCGTGGCTCCTCAGACTGAGCTGACTCAGCGTGGCAGGCTGACCACCACTGATGGGAGAGAAGAGCCTGTTACAGGCAGTGTGAGAACTGACGCAGCATCACATATAAAGGCCAAGAAAACCCCGTGTGCTTTGGGAAAAAAAAATTTTTTTAATACCCAACTCCAGACATAATAATTATTCCTTCTAGCTCTGTCACGCACAAACTACTTGTTTTTTAACTCTTCAGGCTAGCTTTGCATAAGCACAGAGTGGAGGCTTACATGTTACTTTTCTGGCCAGAAATCTTTCTTTTGTTAGCCTTTTCTTCTCACTCCACCAAAAATCAAAAGGAGTCCCAAATGGTCTTGTGTCCTCTACCCCAGAGTCATCTCTAAAGTGACGCATGGGGCATACATCTTATGTCTGTCTCATTTTAAACTGGGCCTCACTGTGGGTCCCCACTCTTGGGCTCGGATGCCTAGGCAACTGCTAGGTTTTCTCTAACCAAGCTCGTGCAAAAGCTCTTGACAAGGTCCTTAGCTCTGGGAGGGTGAGAAGGAACAGAAACTTTCTAGAAAGAAAACTTACTATCAGATGACCTCTCATGTGGGTGGAGTTCAGAAGATAGAGTAAGGTAACCCTTTACTTTTCTCACTAGTCACCTATCAAGCCATGATAATTTCAGGCAGGCTTTACAGGACCCAGGGAATCACTAGATCCTTGCAGGTATGGCCTCAGAGTAGGACATCTACAAGACAAACCCACCTTCCTTTTATAGTGTGGATTCCTGCTGATTACATAATCTTGTAACTAGACTAACAAAGTCTTGTCCTTTTCCTGTGTTCACTGAAGTTAGGCTAGCTCCCCAGGAAAGGAGTGGGTAACCCCCCAGAGTAACACGAGGAGTTGGGGTGTGGCAGGAAACTTCCCTGCCACATGAGGAAAGGGAACGGTAAAGCCTGCCAATTCAGCAACTATTTATGATTCATCTGTTAGGTGACAAGTCCTGGACAGGGTGCATTGAGTGACAGAAAGATGAATAAGACATAGTCTCTGCTCTCAAAGAGTTCACAGTCTGGGGCAGACTTTTCTAGAAACAGAATCAGCTAGTGGAGGGACCCATGAAAATAATCTCAGGGTGCAGCTACTCTAAAAAACCCAATGGTAAAACGTAAAAGCCCGATGGCTTTAGTAAATTAGCAATCTCTGGGGATTCTTGATTTTGAATTATTTTTTGTCTTAACATATCTCCTTATAGCTGCTTATTTAAATAATTTCTTTTTACTTTTCCTTTTTTCATAATTGTTTTTACATTAGTTGATCTCAGTGAGGCAGTAGTAAGAGGCAGCCTGAAGTAAGATCTTAATTCTCTGCCCAGGAATTGAACCTGGGAACCCTGGATGAGAATTAACAGTCTTAGCCATCAGACCAGCAAGGGCTAGAGGCTAGAAGCTATTTTTCCCTGTATCTTTGCATCTAGGGAAAAATGCATTTATTATAGAGGCAGAAACTGTAAATGCAGGTACAAAGTTTATTATGAGACATAGCATAACAGCAAGTGGGAGAGCACACAGAGAAACAGTTTAGTTAAGACAAAAGCAAGGCCGAGATGCACACCCAGAGAGAAAGGGTGTGGGTGTTCCCCCTAGTGAGGAGGAGCAAAGTAAAGGGGTGATCATTTCTTCCAGATCTTTGTCTTCCTTCAGGCAAATTATATGGTTTCTTTTTTCCACATCTGACCACCTAGGGCCCTCCCTTGAGTGCACATGTACCCCTCAACTAAGATGGATCTCGAGGTGAAGGTTTCTGGGAGGAGCAAGATTCATTATGGCCTGGTGTTATCCCCTGAATTTTGACCCACAAGGAGCCTTTCTGTACATGTGGAGTCTCCCGTGTCCCAAAAGAAGGGGAGCAGAGTCCCTTAAGCCTTTTCTTAAGCAGGGTTTTGCCCCTCTTTGTCCTTGCCTTGACTATTACTTGACTATTGCCTTGACTATTATCTTGACTATTGCCATGACTATTACCTTAAGGTGTTTACAAGAGACAAACACTGGCTATTTACCCTGTTTCTGTTGTTACTTCCATTTCAGATGGCAAACAGGAGGCTGATTGTAAACACCTTAACTGGAGCCCATCTATCTCTTATCTCAAGAAATGCTAACAGCTGTAAGTCTCCAACCTGATGCCCACTTCTTCGTGCCCCATGAAATATGAACAGGAGGGAAGCTCTAACCTGGAGCCTGCCTCAGAATCACCCACTCAACTAGAAACAAGAAACAGGATCTTGAGTTAGCAGTCAGGGTGTTAACAATAAGTGAGTGAGTGATAGTTGCTCAGTCATGCCTGAACTCTTTGCAACCCCATGGACTGTAGCCTGCCAGGCTGCTCTGTTGATGGAATTTTCCAGGCAAGATTACTGGAGTGGGTTGCCATTTCCTTCTCCAAAGAGGGTATTAAAGTATAGAGAGCAAGCCCTCCATATGGATGGCCATATTTGCATCAGTCTTGGCTGGTCTATCCCTCCACCCATTTCTGGACAAGTTTATTATCCAAACAACTCATGAAATAAATGACAAAAGATGTTTTCAAAGACAAACCTCCCCACCTCCAACACACATTGAAAAAGTGATCTAAATGTTAAAATGTTAAACTGCTAGCTTTTGGCTGCGGTGGGTGAGGGGCCCTCCATCCCTGTTCTTTTTTACCTCTTTCAGGCCCAGAATTTGAAGCCTTGCAGTTCCCTCAGGGAAGAACTTCCTGATGGGATCTTCCTCTGCCGGGTCTTTCGTTGTTGCTGTTTAGTCACTAAGTCATATCCAACGCTTCGCAACCCCAGGGACTGGAGCTCACCAGGCTCCTATATCCACGGGATTTCTCAGGCAAGAATACTGGTGTGGGTTGCCACTTCCTACTCCAGCCTGGTCTTTTACTTGCTCCCCAAAGTTCTGAAGCCCCACACCTAGAGCCTGGAAAGAAAGGAGGACATTCTATCTTTGGTTCTAAACTGGAAACTTGGGATATTACTAGAGCAAAGGAGGCTATTTAAAGGACTTTAAGGGGGCTTACCTGGTGGTCCAGGGGCTAAGACTTCACACTCCTGCTGCAGGGGACCCAGGTTCCATCCCTGGCCAGAGAACTAGATCCCACCATGAAGGTCAAAGTTCCTGCATGCAGCAACTAAGACTCAGCTCAGCTAAATAAATTTAAAAATTTAAAAAGCTCAATGTCAAAAAAATAAAATTTTTTTTTAAAGACTCTAGGTTTTAAAGAAGCTCACCACTGATAAATCTTGTGCATCAGTCAGAGTTCTTCCTGGCATACAGCAGACCCACTCCTACTGGTTTAAGTAGAAAAGAGTGGCTGCTCGCTTCTGTAACTGCTGAGAGGACTGGAGGATCAGCCTCAAGACTCAGCTTCTAAAACCAGCCTTGATGAAGAAACCTCCGCGCACATCCCCTGCCTGTGACAACGCTGCTGCCACAGCCACTCACCTCCAACGCCATTCTGCATCAGGAACTCAATCTCGCAGACATCGCTGTTCCCAAAAGCCAAGCGCCTCTGCACTGTGCCCAGCAAAATGGGGTTCCCACTTGCTCAGGTGCCCTCTGGTTCCTCAATTCTAAAGGAAAGTTTCAGTCAGGTGCATCATGAGTGGCAGCTCATGTGTGTGAGCTCATTCACTTCTTTGTGTCCGACTCTTTGTGACCCTAGGGACTGTAGCCCACCAGGCTCCTCTGTCCTTGGGATACTTCAGGCAACAATATTGCAGTGGGTTGCCATGCCCTCCTCCAGGGGACCTTCTTGACCCTGGGATCGAACCTGCGTCTCCTGCATTGCAGGCTGATACTTTAACGCTGAGCCACCAGGGAAGCCACAGAATCCCATACCTGAGTTCTAATTGCAAAAACTCTGGGACTTTGAGTTCTGACTTCAACTTGGGAATGATGATGAGGAATTTCCCCAAATATGCACAGATGACAACCAGCCATGAGTTACAACAAGCGTTCAGTCTATTATCTGTCTTGAACATCAGTTTTAAAAGACCAATAGCTATAAGGAGACTTGAATGGTCTCTTAATTTGCTTGTCATCATTTAATTTAATTTGCTTCTACATCATTTTGAATGAAAATACCAGAGAAAAACATGAGAGAATTAAGGATGTATTTTAGAGTATATGAGTTTTGTTTACCCTAATACATGTAAATAACTGTGCTCCACTTTATGAGACATATCCCCTTCCAAAAAAAAAAAAAATAGCTTCCAAAGATATAAGAAGTATAGCAATGCCTTATAGCAGGGTTTTTCACCCTCAGCACTAGTGACACATTAGGCAGGATAAATCTATGTCATGGGAGGCTGTTCTTTACTTTAGGGGATGTTTAACAGCATCCCAGGCCTCTTCCTTCTTGATGCCAGTAGAACACACACCTAGTTGTGACAACTGAAGATGTTTCCAACATTGCCAAATACCCTTGCGGGTAGGAGACAAAATCACCCCTGGTTGAGCAGCGATATCTTACACCAATACAGCACTTTAAAAATTCACACAGTAGGGACTTGCCTGGTGCTCCAGTGGCTAAGACTCCACACTCCCAATGCAGGGGGTTTGGGTTTGGTTCCTGGTTAGGGAACTAAACCAGGAACTATAGTTAACCAGGTTAGGGAACTATATCCAGTCATGTGCATACCACAACTAAAAAAATTTTAAAAAAATTTTTTAAATTCACCAAGTACTCTGCTGGGGAGTGCTCCCAGCCTTCATAGTTGGCTCTCTTCAGACACCAAGACTCCAGAGTTGGGTTTCAAAAACAATGAATTTTCTCAGATTGTCCTCTTCCTGCTCCCTAAAGTAGCAGCAGGGCAAATGGAGGAAGGTGTTTAAGAAAAAAAGAAAACCCTAAGAGAAGCACAAGTTGATTGCCAAAGGAAGGAGAGAAATGGTCCCCAAACCCAAATATGAGGAAGAGCAGATGGCTCTTGAGCTTGTATAACCAAGCTCTGGTTCCAAGTACGAGCTGTCCTAATCCAAGAAGGACCCCAGTTTTGGAAAATAGGAGAAACTCATAACAGCGCCCATTTCTCTGAAAGACGTTGGGAAGATCCAGTACGTGTGAATCAACTGGCTCGCAGCTGGCTCACAGCAGTGGGGTCAACTCTGGGGGAAACCTCTGTGCTGCCGTATGTCACCGCCTCTCATCAAGAGGGTTTCTTCCGTGTAATTCTCAAGGCTTCCTCTTGAATGTTACTCCAGAGGATAGTCTTTGTGGTGAGAAGAATTTGCTGGTTTTTAGTCTAAATGCTTTTCTTCACTCCATCCTTTTTTACCAGGCATACAAAGCCCAGGGCTCCCAGGAAAAAAGAACATTATTGTCTAGAATTTGGCAGCCTAATAAGAGAGAAGTCTACAAAAATCACTGTGCTATAAGATCATGATGAATGCCGTCCCGACACCCACTATAAAGGGGGACATTAATGCTTGCTGGGGGATTTTGCTGATTGCTTTAGTAAATTAAAACTGTATTTACCCTTATAGATCATATTTATTTCAATGCCCAAGCATCTTTAAAGGATTCACAGCCTCTGTTGCTTGACCATGTCAATGTTGCATGCGGTGCTTAAATGTGTTATCCTTCCTATGTTTACATCAAACACACACAGCAACATAGGGCCCATTATGAATGTCTGCAAATATTCAGGTGGCAGGAAATGAACAAGAAGTGAGTGCTCACTGAGTCTTTCTAATGACTGAAATGTTCTTTGGGCTGAAGCTTTGTGTCAGGAATCCATTCCTCCTCTTTCCCCAGCCACTGCTCAGCATCATTTCTTCCCAGAGCAGGCGTTCCCACACTCCCTGCATCCCTGGCAGGCACTAGTGTGGAGTACCCGGGTGATGTTGCTGCCTGGTACAACTCCTTCTTCTTCCTTTTGATTGCTTAACTTTGAAATATATGTCTTTAACAATATCCCAAGTGGTCCATGAATGATGCTCACAGGGCTGCCTATTTGATATGGTTATCCAGGGCTGGGGAGAGGTCCATGGTGGCTGAGTTGCTGGAGACCTGACCTCTCTGTAGCATTCGAGGATGGCTTTAGTACCTGCCCTTGACTCATCTAGGATCTCTCGTCACAGGCAGTCTCACTGCAGCCATCCCTGGACCTCACTGAATTCCTGAAGATCCAGGACCCAGCCAGGTCATCTTCTTTAGTGACATTCTGTTCAAAGACTCCCCTAAAAGACACAAGGCTTGGCCAGCCTGCCCAGTTCAGGATATCAGCCAATTTATTTTTTAACTTTTGACTGGACTCTTACCGGTAACTGTATTAGCAGCACGGATGGCATACCTAAGCTTAGTCTTTCTTCTTGTTGTTCAATCACTAAGTCATGTCTGACTCCTTGTGACCCCGTGGACTGTAGCACACCCGGCTCCTCTGTCCTCCGCTATCTCCCAGAGTTTGCTCATGTCCATTCTAACAGCTTAGTCTATTAGAAGTAAATATGTATGAAGGCATAAATAGATGATAGATTAGATAGATAGATAGCTAGATAGACAGATGGCTAGATAAACAAGGAGACCAAAACAAAACACTTGAAAGCCATTTATTTCTATGACATTCTTTTCCAAAGGCAGGGACAAGGCAATTTGCTTTCTCATTTCGATTTCTATCCTTCATTGTCAACAAAAATGGCTTTTATGGATGGTAAACATCATCCTGCATGCGCATGGTGCCATTTAGTGGTGAAGGGCTCTTTGTGGGCACATTTACATGGAAAGCATGACCTTACAGAAGCCCCTCATTTGAGTTTCCATTAATATATGTTTCCTGACAAAACACAGTGATGAACCAAATCGCATCTTATCACGTCCACCTCCAAATCATTATCTAGACACATTTAAGTTCATTCTGGTGTTGCTATCTAAAGTGATGGGCTCTTTCCTGTTTGCTTGTTTTCTTTTTGACAAAGTGCAGAGCTAGAATGGTCCTTGCGGTGTTTTTCAAGTTCATTGTGCATGTGTGTGTGCGCGTGCATACACACACATATACAAAGCTTTCAGGGATAGCCGTCTGGCAGTGAGAAGGTCTAGGATGGGTGTGTCTTCCCTGTGTTTTATCTTAGCAAATGAGTCCCTGTCACCAGGGAAACAGCCCTGGCTTTCATGTGTGACGACATCGTGAGCAGTGTCTCAGCAAAGGAGGAATAACAGAAATGTATTACTCCTCCCAAAGACTATCTTCTCCAAAATCAACTCTGGTGCTTATTTAAAATGCAGATTTCAGGAGTTTCCTGGCGATCCAGGGGTTAGGACTTGACACGTTTGCTGCTATGGGCCTGGGTTCGATGCCTGGTCGGGGAACTGAGATCCCAAAGGCTTCGCAGGATCCAAACAAACAAACAAATGCAGATTGCTGGACCAGAATATAGACCCATTAAATCAGATCTGTTGATGGTGGAAACTGGGGAAATGAGTCTATCACAAGTGTTACGGGTTACTCTGATGCACACTCAAGTGTGAGAACCACTGTCTTCACAGTAAGTAATCCTGGTTCCTTGTTTCCCCAAACTTGATCAGGATGACAGCCAGGGGGCACGAAGCAGCTGCCAAATTCAGCCTGGCTTCCTGCCACAGAAGCCTAACAGAGCCCTAGCTCTCTCCTAACCTAATAGATACTGGAAGACAATTGTACTAGCTCAGGGCTTTCTCTGTCTTACATCTTTTTCAATTCATTTTTAATGACATAAGTAGTATCTGAACATGTTCTCCTATTTAATAGACATAAAACAGAGGCGCCTAAAATCCTGCTCTTTCCCTCAGAAGTTATACTTATCCTTTCTCTGTGCATTTACATGTATATATCTGAACCCAGAGAAAAGTATTGATGGGTATTTAGGTTGTTGCCCACATTTTTTGTCATTGCAAACCTCACTATAATAAAGATGCTCCAGATGTTGGCCGAAGAGTACAAGCTTCCAGCTCTAAGATGAATAAATTCTGGGGGTCTATTGTGCAGCTTGGTGATTATAGATAATAATGTGCTAAGTCGCTTCAGTCGTGTCCAACTCTTTTCGACCCCATGGACTGTAGCCCACCAGGCTCCTCTGTCCCAGGGATTCTCCAGGCAAGTATACTGGAGTGGGTTGCCATGCCTTCCTCCAGGGGGTCTTCCCAACCCAAGGATCGAACCTGTGTGTCTTATGTCTCCTGCATTGGCGGGCAGGTTCTTTACCACTAGCACCACCTGGGAAGCATCTAGATAATAATACTGAATACTGTAATATATACTGAGTTGTTAAGAGGCGTCGTAAATGTCCTCATCACAAAAAAGAAAGGGTAATTCTGTGACATGATGGAGGTGTTAACTAACACTATAGTGGTAATTGTTTTGCAACATACAAGGGTATCAAATCAACTAGATGCGCACCTTGAACTTATAAGACTATATGTCAGTTACATCTCAATGAAGCTGGAAAAAAGATTCCATATGAACAGTTATATTTGGGTTGAGAATAAAGCATATTTTCAGTAATGATGTTTTCTAGCTGACTAAAATATGCTGCTCTATATTTATCAGTTATTTTATGAAAGCTCAAGATTCAAATTCAGAGAAATTAAAGTAAAATAAACATGTTCCCATATGCCTTCTTGGAGAGGTTTCTTTGAGGGGCCATTCAGCAAAGGGAAATTTATAAGTCTCAAAATATGACCCAATTCAGACTCACCAGCACTGCAGGGAACTCTCGTTTGCTTCATGAATTGTAACAGCTCGTTAACTACAGCATGAGTTCTTATAATGGCCAGATGAGCATGGAAAGGAAATGTAGCATTTTTCATGGATATTAAGAAAAATTCCTTAAAAAATTCTTAAATCCTCCAACTTGGTTTTCCCTGTATGCTCCCCTTCCTACAGCCCCTTGACAACCAGGGCCTCATGATGGCTTCTGGGAAGGACAGATTTTCCTGGGGTGAGTGGGGGACATTGGCTCAGCCAGCAGGACCTGTGTGAAGGGCATGCACCAGTCTAAGTAAGGAGGAGCTTTCCATCAGGTTCTGGGCACAGCAGAGGGACCTGTGTTTTAAGATGTTATTAAATAAGACACCCATGGGGGACATCACTGAAGCACATAACCCCATGGCAAATAAAATGTCTGAGGCCAACGTGTAAGCCGCTGGACCCCTGGAACATACAATGGGACATGCTGGGGCCATCACCAGCCAGGCTCTTGTAGGAGTGAATTGGGATGATGGGGAGAGGGCAGCTTAAAGATGTCTAAGGGGAAAGGCTTACGACCCCAGACTTGGGATATGCTCGTGTGTGCTCAGTTATGTCTGACTCTTTGCCACCCCATGGACTGTAGCCCACCAGGCTCGCCTGTCCATGGAAATGTCCAGGCAAGAATACTGGGGTGCTCTTTCCTACTCTGGGGAATCTTCCAGACCCAGGGATTGAACCTGCATCTCCTGCTTTGCAGGCATACTCTTTACCGCTGAGCCACCTGGGACACTGTGTACAAATTCCCACACTGACAATAACTCCTGGCGTCACCCAGAGCAAGCCCTACCCAACTCTGGAATCTCTGTGTCTTTATCTATAAAACATGTTGTGAAAGGAGAACTAGGCCATTCCAAAGGTCTTTACAAGCTATGCCAGTCCAGGAACCCAAGAGTGTGGTCCTGAGACAGTCATGTCAACTATTTGCGCACCTGGTCGCCATCACTTGCCTGTACACACCTGGATGCCTTCATCTCTGCACACAGCTAGATAACGTTCTATCATATTATATAATACATAATATAGTATACATAATATAACATTCTCTCTCCACACACCCAGATGATACCACTGTCCCCACTTTCTCAATGAAAGATGGTCCCCCTTCTACTCAATGTCCATGGACATCCTTTGACAGTTTCACTTTAAGCTTAGGCCCTCAGATTTGAACTTCCTTGAGACAAGACTCCCTGCAGGAAATAATTTAATCCCAGTGTGCCCCTCACAACGTTTCAGCTCTCAAGACTTAAGCACCATGAGGAAACTCCGCCTGCGTAATTGCTGCAAGTTTCAGAGTTTAGTAGGTTGCGTTTTGTTCGATTCTCATTTTTCACCGGCTCCAATCAAAAGAATAACATATTCATTCTCACTCTTCAGGAGTTTTCCAGCTGTGTGAAGGCTCTGCCGGTTAGGATGATGCTTCTGCATGCAAGTGAAAATCACCAACGTCTGTCTACTGTTCCCCAAGCCACTTTCATTTCATCTCATAAATTTCAAAAAGGCAACTAAGGGGTATGCTGGACTCTTTTCCCTTAAATCAAACCTTCAAAATTAAACATAGCTAGAGAGCTCCCTGAGATGTTTCTTATGTGAGTTTCCTCATTAGGGGAAAAAAACACAGAAAACACGCAGGACTCAAGGCAATAAGATATTTTCCTAGAAACTGTCCTGTTTTCAATCAAATGCTCAAACAGCTGACAATCCTGGGAGGATATTAGAACTTGAGACCTTCTTGCTTTCACTTCTTTGTTCTATTTTTGTCAGTTCTATTTAACGATCTGTCAAACATGGGTTTAAATACTTTAGAGGCTTGTTACTCAAAGTATAGTCCATGGACCAGCAGCAGCACTTGGGGTTTGTTAGAATTAGCATCTCAGGGGACTTCCTCGGTGGTCCAGTGGCTAAGACTCCATGCTCCCAATGCAGGGTTCGATCCCTGGTCTGGGAACTAAACCCCACATGCCACAATTAAAGATCCAGGATGCCGCAACTAAAGATACCACAGCAAAGATTGACGATCCCCTGTGCCACAACTAAGACCCAGCACAGTCAAATAGATAAGAATGAATTTTTTTTTTTTTTAAACAGAATCTCAGGCTCCATCCCCCGACCTCCTGCATCAGCGCTGCATTTGAACAAGATCCCAGGTGATTGGTGTGCATGTCCCACTTCAAGCCGCACTGCTAGGACTTGCCTGGTGGCGCAATGGATAAGAATCTGCTTGCCAGTGCAGGGGACAGGGGTTCGATCCCTGGTCTGGGGTTCAATCCCTGGTCCACACGCCATGAAGTGTGCACCACAGCTACTGAGCCTGTGCTCTAGAGCCCGGGAGCTGCAACTACTGTGTCCACGTACACAACCACTGGAGCCTGTGAGCCTGAAGCCTGTGCTCCACAGCAAGAGAAGTCACTGCAATGAGAAGCCTGTGCACCATAAGGAAGAGTAGCCCCCAGCTTGTCACAATTAGGGAAAATCCATGCAGCATAAAATAAATAAATTATTATTTGTAAACTGATTGCCCACTTAGCATCATTAAAATAAAAAGAAGAAAAAGAAGCACTGTGCTAGAAGCTTCTCCAACTTGCTTTCATCTGGGTACTTGGAATCACAAACCCCATTCTGCATCTGAGTAGACACACTGGAACCATTCAGGAAAACCCCTCTGTGTAGCTCAGGCCAAAAATCACACCCAGAAAAGAACTGTTTAGCGTTTCCCCCTGCTTTGTTCTGGTCTTTCTAATGGAAATGGTCTTTCTAAAGGCAGGCTAAAGGAAAGGTCTTGCCCCGGCTGCAGGTCGCACACAGCGTTCTGTGTCTCTGCCAAAAAGCACCGTGTCCCTGGGTCACCGGCTCCAGTTAATCAAGCTCGGGTACTGCAAAACCCACCCAGGGCACCCAGGTGCTTCCCAAGGAGTCCACAAAAAAAAAAAAAAAAAAAGTGAAACTCTGGGGCAAAAGGAGGTGAGGAGACTGAGGCCACGCTGAATGACAGGCCAAGGTCACGCAGCCACTTGGTAGCCCCAGCTCCCTGGAACTCACAGGGAGATTTTGCCTGGAGTGGCGGGTGTTCTTGTGATACTAATGACCACCTGAAAGAGGAACCAATTTCATCTAGCTTCCCAGAACTTTCTGATCTAATTCTTCTATTCATTCAAAATTGAAAACCCATGCTGGCTGTGCAGACATAATAATAAAAACAGAGAAAAGTGCCGTGCTCAGAGGCCAAGTCTGCTCACTCCCAACTCATTGCCTTTGCCTAGACCATGCTTTGCTTCTCTACCCTCATCCCCTAGGTAAAGGCATCCTCAAAGATGTTTGTTTGTTAACAGTCCTGTTTAGTTAATAAAACCAAGAAAAAAAATGGGCCACTTCTCCCCACCTGGAGCCCACACTGACCTCTTCCTTGTCCCAAGTCCTCCAGCCCCAGCTGCCCCTCCAGTCCTGGGTCCTGCTCTTACTTGCCTGCGAGACTACCTCCTCCCCTGGGTTTCATCTGTTGGGCTGATTTCCTCCATGAGACCAGTCAGGGATGACGATTTATCCTCTTGCTCCCCAAGGCATTTGGTAGGTTCTGGTTAAGTTGCATCCAGATGAAGGAGACTTGACAGCTTCCAAAATCGGGGGAAGCAGCGTGAGCAGGAGTGGGCCCGTGAGACACGATGCTGCTTCCAGCCAACAGGGGTGAGACAAGAAAAAAGGTTTTCCCTGGAGATGGAGTAAAACAGTATCACGTCTGCTTTATAATGAATTGAGGCTTCCCACGTAGCTCAGTTGGTGAAGTATCTGCCTGCAATGCAGGAGACCCGGGTGCGGTTCCTGGGTCAGGAAGTTCCCCTGGAGAAGGAAATGGCAGTGCACTCCGGTATTCTTCCCTGGAGAATCTCATGGACAGAGGAGCCTGGCAAGCTACAGTTCAGGAGACTGCAAGAGTCGGACATGACTTAGAGCTATCTTTCTTTTTATAACAAACTGAGAGAGTAGCCTTAATATACTCTGTCATGTGCGAAATAGACAGCTAGTGGGAAGCTGCATAGTATAGGGAGCTCAGCTCGGTGCTCTGTGATGGCCTAGAGGGAGGGAGGTTCCAGAGGGAGGGGATATATGTACACATACAGCTGATTCACATTGTTGTACAACAGAAACAAACACAACATTGTGAAGGAATTACATGCTAAGTCGCTTCAGTCATGTCTGACTCTTTGAAGTCCTATGGACCGTAGCCCGCCAGGCTCCTCTGTCCATGGGATTCTCCAGGCAAGAATATTGGAGTGGGTTTCATGCCTGTCCCACCCAGGAATCGAACCGATGTCTCACGTCCCCTGCGTTGGCAGGTAGGTTCTTTACCACTAGCGCCACCTAGGAAGGCTCAAAGCAATTATACTCTAGTTTAAAAAAAAATTTTTTTTTTTTAAATTAGACTTTTGCTTTTTTTTCTTGAAGGCAGCATTGATTTTACTGGAGAAAGAATTGATTTGTACAATGTCTGTTCACCCTTTTTTCCCACTCAAAATGGCCTTGGGGGAGAAATCTAACCTGGAGCAAAGAGTGGTAGGACAGTCCCTGACAGCTGCCAAGGGTCTGTGGCTGGAAGATCCACCTCTGCTGTGTTCAACCCTGCTGCCTCCCTGCTGTCCTGGGAGTCCTGAGACTTGGCCCAGAGTTTTGATCCATCACACCCCCTGAATTAATTACAATAGTATGACCTGCATTTTCTCCCTAAACTCAGACACTCAGGATGACTGACCCCAAACATTGAAGTGTGAGGAGAGTTCTGGGCCAGAGTCCAGAGGCAGGAATAGTGGAAACTGCCAACACTTCCCAAACAGTTGTTCTGAAAGTTCAAGTCTTGTGGAAGACACGGGGAAAGACTGGGAAGAGGATGGCTGAGGAGGTGCTTTCCACTTGAGAACAAGCTCGCTGAGGTAGAAACACAAGTTGGAGGGGCCACTGGATGGACACTCAGAGATAGTCATCCAGAAGGTTTTGTGGAAGGGCCAGCAGAGACCTTTTGAAACCACTTCCTGGGCACGTCTGTGGTGGGAGCTCCAGGCCAGGGGTTAAGGACATGGGCTCAAACGTTCTAACCCCGCCTGGCTGTGTGATGCTGGCTGAGTCATCTGCCTCTCTGAGCCTGCTTCTAGTCTGTAGATCGGGTTCATGAGAGTCCTCACTTCCTGAGTCAGAATGAGATAACCCAGGTGATGAGCTCGGGTAGGTCCCTGAGTCCATGCTCGCTCTGCTTGCCCAAGAAGATGGCAGACTAATTTCTCAAAATAACCATCATCTGGGGTCTGGATGCCAGGTTCTTTTACAGAACAGAGCTGAAGGAGGTGAGGAAATAAAGTAAAAAGCTCATCAATCTTGCACACATCTCCTAGAAAGTCAAACCTCGGGAAGAGGATGTGTTCATTTCTTCTTCCTGTAGCCACCCACAGGTGTGCGGGGTCCTGATCATTGGTTCAATAATCTAACAAAAGGGCAGAGTTGCCAGAGGATAAACAGTATCCTCTTAGTGAACAAAAGTGGGGGGTCGGGGAACAAAGGCTAGAGTAAAAGCAACAGATCCATCCCGGAGTCAGTTCTTCCCTATAATACCTGCATGTCGTTAGTGTCCAGTGAATGTCAGCAACTCTATCTGCCTTCTGTGGTTTTTCTCCATGTTCCCAACACTCATGGCCTTGTTTCCACCTCACACTAGTCTTGAGAAGTAGGTGAAATCATTACACCCATTTTACAGACTTGGAAGCTGAGGCTCAGAGGGATTGAATGATTTCCCGAAGATGCTATAGCTGGAGGGGCAGAACCTGGCTGTGCACTTGGGTCCTTCAGCCTCCTCACCCCACTCCTCCATTGGAGGGCACCAGACAGGAGTGTGAGTGCCTCTGAGAGCATCAAGGAGCGTCTGAGCTTACAAAGCAGCTCACCCAGCACAAATGGAATCTTCACTTAATACCTTCATAGAATGAGAAGGTAACTGCCCTCCTGCTGTACAGTTCAGGTCAGTTCAGTCGCTCAGTAACATCTGACTCTGCGACCCCATGGAATGAGGCATGCCAGGCTTTCCTGTCCATCACCAACTCCCAGAGCTTGCTCAAACTCATGTCCATTGAGTCGGTGAGGCCATCCAACCATCTCATCCTCTGTCATCCCCTTCTCCACCTGCCTTCAATCTTTCCCAGCATCAGGGTCTTTTCCAATGAGTCAGCTCTTCGCATCAGGTGGCCAAAGTATTGGAGCTTCAGCTTCAGCATCAGTCCTTCCAATGAATATTCAGGACTGATTTCCTTTAGGATTGACTGGTTGGATCTCCTTGCAGTCCAAGAGATTCTCAAGAGTCTTCTCCAACACCACAGTTCAAAAACATCAATTCTCCAGCACTCATTTTTCTTTATAGTCCAACTCTCACATCCATATGGAGAAGGCAATGGCACCCTATTCCACTACTCTTACCTGGAAAATGCCATGGTTGGAGGAGCCTGGTAGGCTGCAGTCCATGGAGTCTCGAAGAGTTGGACACGACTGAGCAACTTCACTTTCACTTTTCACTTTCACGCATTGGAGAAGGAAATGGCAACCCACTCCAGTGTTCTTGCCTGGAGAATCCCACGGACGGGGGAGCCTGGTGGGCTGCCGTCTATGAGGTCACACAGAGTCGGGCACAACTGAAACGACTTAGCAGCAGCAGCAGCACATCCATACATGACTACTGGAAAAGCTGCTTTGACTAGATGGACCTTTGTCAGCAAAGTAATGTCTCTGCTTTTTAATATGCTGTCTAGGTTGGTCATAGCTTTCCTTCCAAGGAGCAAGTGTCTTTTCATTTCATGGCTGAAGTCAACATCTGCAGTGATTTTGGAGCCCAAGAAAATAAAGTCTCTCACTGTTTCCATTGTTTCCCCATCTATCCGCCATAAAGTGATGGGACTGGATGCCATGATCTTAGTTTTTTGAATGTTGAGTTTTAAGTCAACTTTTTCACTCTGCTCTTTCACTTTCATTAAGAGGCTCTTTAGTTCTTCTTCACTTTCTACCATAAGGGTGGTGTCATCTGTGTATCTGAGGTTATTGATATTTCTCCCAGCAATCTTGAGTCCAGTTTGTGCTTCATCCAGTCCTGTATTTCACATGATGTACTCTGCATATAAGTTAAATAAGCAGGGTGACAATATACAGCTTTGATGTACTTCTTTCTCATTCATTTTCATAGAATGAGAGGGTAACTGCCTTCATGCTATACAATTTGGGGTTAAGAGTGCAAATTATGGAACCAGACTGTTGGATTCAACAGGCCAGATAAGTGACTCTGGGCTGTTATTTAATCTCTAGGCAGCCTCAGTTTTCCTTTCTCTAAAACAGCTATAGTAATTTGTGTACCCACCTCAGAAGACTGAATAATAACTAAAATGCATTGAAGAACACCTGGCATGGAGTAAGTGCTCAGTAAATATTAGCTGCAACCTTCCACGTTTTACAGATGAAGAGTGTGAGGGGTGCAGAAACTCGAAGCTCGGTTTCTAGAAGTCTCCGCATCATCCCTTAAGAGCCTGGCCCATCTGCTCGAGGCCAGATCCACTCAGCTGGCAAGTCTCAGGGCCAGGGTCAGCCAACTGCCCAAACAGTCAGCCACCTCCGACTCAATCCACCCATAATTACTCCTACTATCATGGGATTCTTTTAAATATATTTACTCAATTGTATTTTTTTATATCCTGAAGCTTTGTTGCTTTTTAGCACACAATCAAGAGTTAAACGGGGGGGTTTGGAGGAGAATGTGAAAGTCGCTCAGTCGTGTCTGACTCTTTGTAACCCCATGGACTATGCAGCCCGTGGAATTCTCCAGGCCAGAACACTGGAGTAGGTAGCCTATCCCTTCCCGAGAAGCAGATCTTCCTAACCCAGGGATCAAACCAGGGTCTCCTGCATTGCAGGTGGATTCTTTACCAACTGAGCTATCAGGGAAGCCCACTGGGAGGAGAATGGATATATGCGTATGTATTGCTGAGTCCCTTCACTCTTCATGGGAAACTACCACAACATTGTTAACTGGCTATACCCCAGTACAAAATCTAAAAAGTTTAAAGTGAAAACCGTGGGGGGAAAAATAATTAAAGCCTCGGGGAGGAGGAGCAATGTAATTATATCAAAGATTAAATCAGTATTTAAAGGCTAATTTTGATGTGTGCCTTGAGCAACAAAAATCAAAATAATATAGGCAGGTTGAGAGCGTGGGTGAAAATACACTCTGATTCTAGAACACAACAGGAAATGCTCTTGAGTTTAGGTGAAAACACTGTCTGGCAACATGATATGTTTTGCTTTTCTGTGGTTAAATAAAAATCTAATTAAGTCACGGAATCTGCCCTGGGGAGCTCCAGCGATGCCGTGATGTGATTCAATAAAGATGAAAATGTGTGAGTACAGTGAGCACACGCAGACTCAAGCCATCAAGACACCGCATTGCTGGGATTAATATAAAACTGGTACACAGCACATTCTGCAAATGTGAGGACTATTGCCTAACTATGCAGAAGGGACCAAAGCTTCGCAAGCAATTGAAAAATACCAGTAGTACAAACACTCATTATCAAATGAGATCGGATCTCAGGTGTTTTTTCTTCCCACTCAAAGAAAAGGGAACACAAACACGGAGTGGTATTTTTAGTTTTCAAGGACCCCAGTTCTACGGAAAACATCTTTTCCCCAGGCTAGTGGCAATTTCAGAGGAAAAGGTGGGAGGGGGTTTATCTGGCTGCAAGCCCAGCCTGAACTCACTGTAAGGGGGTTGTTGTCAAGAAAATGAACACCTATTAGACAATATTAATAATAATTATGATGATGATTATCATAATTATTAGAAGAATAGGGCGTGAATTTAAGGAGATAGTTGACTCATGCTGTCACTTATTTATTTAATAGTTTAAGCTGGAGCAGGCTTCCCTGGTAGCCCTGCTGGTGAAGAATCTGCCTGCAATGCGAGAGATCCTGGTTTGATCCCTGGGTCAAGAAGATCCCTTGGAGAAGGGATAGGCTACCCGCTTCAGCATTCTTGCCTGGAGAATCCCCATGGACAGAGGAGCCTGGCAGGTTACAGTCCATGGGGTTGCAAAGAGTCGGACACAACTGAGTGGCTCAGCACAGCACAGCAAGCTGGGGCCAATCTGGCAGGAAAGCAGCAGGGAAAGTCGCATATTTGAAAGAAGAAGGTACATCTAAGAAAAAAGTTGATGGCTCTGAGATTTAGCTTAAAGAAGCAAAGTAGTGGGACTTCCCTGGCGGTCCAGTGGTTAAGACTTTGACATCCAAAGCAGGAGGTTTAGGTTCAATCCCTGGTCAGGAAGCTAAGATTCCCCATGCCTTGTAGCCAAAAGAAATAAAAATATAAAGCAATATTGTAGCAAATTCCATAAAGGATTTTTTTTTAATTGTTGTTTAGTCATGTGCGACTCTTTGCAACACTTTGGACTGTAGCCCTGCGGGTTCCTCTGTCAATGGGATTTCCCAGGCAAGAACATTGGAGTGGGTTGGCATTTCCTTTTCAGGAGATCTTCCTGACCCAGGGCTGGAACCCACATTGCCTATATTGGCAGGCAAGTTCTTTACCACTGAGCCCTTTAAAACAGGGTCCACATCAAAAAAAATAAAAAGAAGAAAAGAAACAAATTAGCAATTAAGTAAGCTTAGGGACAGAGAGGGGGAGAGACTAAGGGATCCAAGAAAATGTATTAATAAGATTATCTCGGATATAAAGATCCCGACAAATACCCAGTTGACATTAATATGTTTATTCATAAGAATACAGAAAGCAGAATTCTTTATATTTGAGGATATTCTTTATGCATGTGTTTTTCTTAAATATATTTTTGAATGAGTTCATCTCATTCGATGAATAGATCCTTTTCAGGCTATAGCCTTAGGAATATGCTCTTATAAGTGTGGTTGCTCATTTTCCCCTCTTTTTTCCCCTCTTTCTGCCCTCATCATTAGCTTCTCTTCTTCAGGCTCTGGCTTCAATAACGGGGAGTGAAGGCAAAAACAAACTGAACGCTCCTTAAAATACTTTTGTGAAGACAGAAAGAAAATCAGTCAATTAAAACTACTCGGTATTAGCTTTGTAACTTTTCAGTCAGTGTGGTGGATTGACAGTGCCCATTCAGCAGACTGGCAGTCACGTGAAAACGTACAGAGACGCGAGGAGTTCTAGCCAAACTCACCATGAACTGTGTTAGCCGGCATCACTGTCATTAGAAATAAGCTAGTAATTGACTAATTAAAAAAGCTACACATATTTATACAATGTTATGAATAATAATAACAACCCTTTCCATTGACCAAGGTTGATTGAGTCAGAGGTGGATGGCTGACCCAAGCAAGGGCAGTCAGAATTCCTTCCTAGGATTTTTCAAATTGAAATTGAGAAAAGGGAGTTGGGAGGGAGGTTCAAGAAGGAGGGGACGTATGTATGCTTAGGGATGACTCACATTGTTGTATGGCAGAGACCAACACAATATTGTAAAGCAGTTATCCTCCAATTAAAAATATATCTAAAAACAAAAAGAAAATGAGAAAGAGAATAAGCCCTCTTAAGACCAAGCCCTTCAGACCCCCCCCCCCCCGGTGGCCCAGTGGTTAAGACTGCACTTCCAGTGCAGGGGGCCTGGGCTTAATTCCTGGTCGGGGGAATGGATCCCACGTGCATGTGGTAGCTAGAGATTCTGCGTGTGCAACTAAGAGCCAGGGCAGCCAAATACATAAACTATTAAAAAATAAAAAATAAAAAACCTGAGCTCCTAAGAAGTAAGACAAGAGGAAGAAAATTTTTCTTCAACTCTTTCAGGATCCCTGATTGGGTCAAAAAATTAAACTGACGAAGATTAACAGGAGAAAAGTGTACACATCTTATTGAATTTTTACATGTACATGGGAACCTTCACAAGAGAATGAAGACCCAAAGAAGTGTCCAAAGCAGGAAGCTTGTATACTCTGAGACAAACAATGAATTTGTAAAGGACTGACGAGACAAAAGACTTGAGCTAGGGGTAATAAGGGCTTCCCAGGTGGTGCTAGTGGTAAAAGAACCTGCCCGCCAGTGCAGGAAACAGAGATTCGAGTTCAGTCCCTGGGTTGGGAAGATCCCCTGGAAGAGGGCATGGCAACCCACGCCAGTATTCTTGCCTAGAGTCCCATGGACAGAGGAGCCTGGCGGGCTATGGTCCATAGGTTCGCAAAGAGTCGGATGCAACTGAAGCGACTTGGCATGATCACAAGCAGGGGTAATAAAGGCTCAGATGGCAAACAGTCTGCCTGCAATGCAGGAGACCCAGGTTCAATCCAGGCTTGGGGAGATCCACTGGAGAAGGGAATGGCAACTCTCTCCTGGATTCTGGCCTGGGAAGTCCCACGGACAGAGGAGCACTGTGGGCTACAGTCCATGGGAGTCACAGAGAGTTGGATACAACTGAGCAACTAACACACAAACACCTCAGGCGTAATAAATGGCAATGAAGCAACAAGGAAGACAAGGGTTGGCTTAACTAGGAAGATAAAGGTTGGTTTAACAAGGTTTGTATGGATTTCTTGGCCCCAAATTCCCTTCTCTGGTGATGAGAATATCTTTCCTCCTTGTGCAGGGAGAGTACCTTCCACGTGGAAGACTTACTCGTTTCAGGGAAGAAGAACAAGATAGGAAGGAGTCAGAGTAACCTTCCTGCTTATGTCATTTTTCAATTCCTTCAGCTTCAGATATTTAATATGCCCAGGAGGTGTATCTTGGGGTGGTGTGTCCTGAATAAATTCCATCACAGACAATCCTGCACAGGCTTGTTTCCCACTAAGTGAAATAAGCCCCCCCACTGAGTGGAGCTGAGTGACCAAGAGTAGAAAGGAACACAGAGCAAGAGGGTCTTGACAGTGTCCAAGCACCTGGATCCCACTCTTCCTGAAGCCCTGCTGCAATCTGGTTCTGCCCACAGAAGGAGCTGGCTAGTTCCACCCTGAGGGGATGGATCAGGAGATGCTTGGGGGAAGACCTGGAAGATGAGAGACACTGGGAAAGAAGGAAACACAGAGACCTGGGCGATCAGAGCTGCCCAGCCCACAAGTGCCAGTGGTGCAGGTGGCTGAGCAGAGTTTGAATGAGAAGGCAGGCTGAGGGGGCAGGACCAGCTCCGAAAGAACCAGCACCTGTAAGCCAGGTAAGGAGTTGGAGCTTTATTCTCTAGGCCCTGGGACTCACTGATGGGTCTTAAGTAGGGGAATGAAGTTCACTCCCATGGGAGTATGGAGAGAAGATTGAAGTGGCAACAGGTAGGAGCTGGGGTGTCCATGGCAGGTTGCTGCAGAGGTGCAGGTGAAATGGGAGGAGAGCCCAAACAGGGTCGTGGTGCCCAGAACCAGCCCTTCAGCTTTTCACATCACTGGGTGTGGCTGGAGGGGAGGGGAGGCGGAATCAGAGTAAAAGGGAACATGTAGCAGCCTTCTGGATTGTTCCACCTGTTACCTCGGGCACCCAGAGCACACACGCCCACACGCGGCCCATCCTGGGTTCCTCAGATGCTAGATTTCCTTCCAAATACACAGAGGGTAGCAGGTGTGACTGCATGACCTGATGTTCATTCTATGGCCTCTATCAGCATCCACTGAAAACCAGCAGCTCCCAAGAGGGTGCGCTCTCTCTTCTGGACACATGGGCTCCTAATCTATTAATCCCCTTGATGACTCTTTGTCTACATGACAAACCATCCAAAATTCCTGCAAGTCCTCCCAAAGTGGGACCCACCCCATATGGGCTCCTGCCCCTAAATGCAGTTCACTTTCCTGAACTTTGTTTATCCTCATTTTGCTGCCAAATGATAACAAGAGAATTTTTGTCAGGACAACAGAGTGTGGCGTGTGCCCAGGGCAGTCTTGACTGGACCCGTTAACTCTGGGACTCATTCTGATTTTCACCATGGCCTTGGCCTTCAGCAAGATACAAACTACTGCCACTGCCCCACAGGACCGTCTCCTCTCGTTGTGCCCCTTCTTCCTCCAGATTCCCTCTGTCCTTCTCCTCAAGATCTTAGACCGATGCATTTCTCCTGCATTTTCTAATTCTGCTCCTGTATCAACCGGCAAACCTTGACTCCTCCTCATAACCCAGAGCTGCATGTTCCACTCAGCACTCCCTCCCTTTTGATAAGAGGCATTCTAAACTTTCCTATCAAACAAGGGTGCTCAGGGGGACTTCCCTGGTGGTCCAGGGATTTAGACTCTGTGCTTTCACTATAGGGAGTGTGAGTTCGATCCCAGATTGGGGAACCAAGATCCCACATTGCCAGGTGGTGCAGCCAAAAAGGGAGGAAGGGCTCAGAGCTAATTTTCTCCCATCTGTCTTTTCTGTTTCGTTTTGCCCTCATGTTGCTCTGCATGAAAACATAACACCGATAACTTAATGACTTCCACATTACCGTAATTCCCCTTCTTATGCTATATTACCAGTTCCTCAGTTCAGTTTAGTTCCTCAATCATATGTGACTGTTTGTGACCCCATGCTTTGTGACCTGAAGCAGCATGCCAGGCTTCCCTGTTCATCACCAACTCCCGGAGCTTGCTCAAACTCATGCCCATCGAGTCGTTGAGGCCATCCAACCATCTCACCCTCTGTCTACCCCTTCTGCTCCTGCCTTCAATCTTTCCCAGCATCAGGGTCTTTTCCAATGAGTCAATTCTTCACATCAGGTGGTCAAAGTATTGGAGTTTCAGCTTCAACATCAGTCCTTCCAATGAATATTCAGGACTGATTTCCTTTCGAATGGACTGGTTGGATCTCCTTGCAGTCCAAGGGACTCTCAAGAGTCTTCTCCAACACCACAGTTCAAAAGCATCAAGTCTTCAGTCCTCAGCTTTCTTTATAGTCCAACTCTCACATCCATACATACTGGAAAAACGATAGCTTTGACTAGATGGACTTTGTTGGCAAAGTAATGTCTCTGCTTTATAATATGCTGTCTAGGTCGATCATAGCTTCTCTTCCAAGGAGCAAGTGTCTTTTAATTTCATGGCTGCAGTCACCATCTGCAGTGATTTTGGAGCCCAAGAAAATGAAGTTTCTCACTGTTTCCATTGTTTCCCCATCTATCTGCCATGAAGTGTTTGGACTGGATGCCATGATCTTAGTTTTCTGAATGTTGAATTTTAAGCCAGCTTTCTCACTCTCCTCTCACTTTCATCAAGAGGCCCTTTAGTTCTTCTTCGCTTTCTGCCATAAGGGTGGTGTCATCTGTGTATCTGAGGTTATTGATATTTCTCCCGGCAATCTTGATTCCAGCCTGTGCTTCAACCGATTCCTACACCCCTTCATCTGCAGAGGGACACCACCCTCCTCTTCCAGCCTGATTGCTGCACCCAGGAGCCTTTTTCTCCCACTGCCACTAAACGGCTTTCACTTGCTTCTTTGTCCTTTTGTTCTGTCTTGCTGGTAAGCCCTGCCGATTTTTGCAGTGGTTAAGTGCTGTGTTGCCTATGGTAAAAGCAAGTTTCTTTTATGACAAGACAGGCAGATTCCCTTTTTACCACTGCAGTTCAGGGCCTTCTGAGATGTCAAAAGGACTATTCTTGGGAGCACCTGTTCCTTGGGTTGGAACAGAGACAGCCGATCGTGGGGACACTCTGACTCTGAGTCAGCTCCTGTACAGAAAACTCTTCCCTGGGCTTGGTGTCCTTCCACTGGGGGCCTCCAGGAACCTCCCAGTGGGGAGTGCTGGGGGGCATGGTCAAAGAACCCAAGCCAGCCAACCTTCCAGAACAAGGGGTTTCCATGCAGCATCAAGGAGACGTGCCTGCAGTGCTCTCAATAAGGGACTTGAGACCTGTCCCCAGAGGCCACTGCCTCAGCTCCCAGTGGAAAAGCGAGATGAGCTTCTAGCTCTCCAGAAGGGATGTAGGACGTGACTGTCCTTACAGCGCGCTCAGAGCCGGGCAGGACTCAGCCCCACAGCCACTGTGGTCCAGCTCTCCCAGGACAGTCCCCGAGGATGACTGGCGGGGACCCATGTACCTGACGACCTCCTGCGGCATCGCCAGCCTCAGAGCCAGCCACCAACACTGTCCACCAAGAAGCTCACAGCAAGCGCCAGACAGGTTCTCAAGGACCCTCCTCCTTTTTGTGCATCATTCTACGTTTTTACCACTCAGTCAAAAACAATCCACTTTCCCCATAAGTACTGTTAGTCTCCTAGCTAAATAAACAGAATATGTGCTGAAATAACTGCATTTCCCACAGGGTTTATGAGTTTTCATTTTTTTTGTTTAATTTTGACCGTTGGCTCAGCTTCCTAGAATTGACTTCAGAGTGTCTAGGTGTGGGTGTGACCTCGCTTAAAGCATCACTTGAGATCCAACAGCGGATCTGAATAGAGGAACCCAAGCCTCTGCCCAGGGCAATACCAAACAGCCCTAGGGTACAGAGCACCCAGTATCATTTAAAAAAAATATTTTTATATACTTTAAAAAAAATCAATAAAAATGAAAGGAGAGAACAACAGGAAATATTAGCTCTTAAGGGTTGTTTTAAATCCTTCTTTAATTTTTGCTACTGAAGTTTCATACATGAATTTGTTTTTGAATAGGGAAAAATTCTATGTCTCCCTTACTCTCATATGCTGCTTCTGTGATCAGATCTGTGGGCATTTTCCCTCTCCAAGCAATTCTGTGACACCAGCTACTTAGTCTCACAATTTAATACCATTCTGATACTGTCTACCTGAAGTTAGCCTCAGACTCCACAGGTTAAATGCTCAGTTCCAAAAGACTGCCTCCTACACTTCAGATGCCAACATGAGTCCAGGTTATCACCTGCGCTTCAGACTGACTGGTTATAAGTCCCCGTGACCCCCACTTTGGGTTTGATAATTTACCAGAGCAGCTCACAAAACTCAGGGTAGCTGTTTACTTACTAGATTATGGCAGCAGAGGATGAGACGGTTAGATAGCATCACCAACTCAATGAACTTGAATTTGAGCCAACTCCAGGAGACAGTGGAGGACAGAGGAGCCTGGTGTGCTGCAGTCCGTGGAGTCGCAAAGAGTTGGACGTGACTGAGCAACTGAATAGCAACGATAATTATACTCAGGAGCAGCCAGGTGGAAGAGAGGAGTATGGCAAGGCATGGGGTAGTGGGGAGGCTTGGAGCTTCCACGCCCTCTCCAGGCACACATCCCCGCAGCACCTTCACACACTCAGTGTCAACTACAAATTGGCACTTGCCGAGAGCATTGCCAATGACTGAACAACAAGGCCATTGCCATCTGCCTCTGCGGAGATTGAACCTCATGCTGCCAGAGCTGCAGACTTTCAACAACCCCTGAGGGAGTTCAGGGTGAAGTGAGGCACTCTGTGCTCCAGGGAATCTGGAGGGACAGGTCTTGAGATGGTTGGATGTTTTTAGGAACAGATTTTATGATCTCAATCCTTGCATCTCCTCATATCTAGAGAAGCACTGAATCGCGTCATGGTGCTATCAGATCCTCATGACTAACTAAAAGCCTTTTATGAAATGAATGCTTCGTGGTATTGAACTCCCCCTTCACCAAAACCTTATGTATTGTCTTTCCCCCACTGCCGCTTTGGAGCAGTCGCTCAGAGCCACCTGGGATGCTGCCTCCCGGGCTGCAGTCCTCATTTTGCCCCAAATAAAATTTAATTCACATCTCTCAAGTTGTACATCTGTTTTTTAGTCAACATCACCAATGCAGGATTTTTATGGAGACTTCATTTTGAAGGCTCAGTTGATAAAATCATTGACTACTGGTGATTAAGTTGATCTCCAACCCCTTTCCCCTTCCAGGAGATGAGACTGAAAATTTCAACACTCTAATTACACGGCTGATTCCCCTGGCAACAAGCCTTCATTCTCAGGGCTTTCCAAAAGTCATCTCATTAATATGAACTCATGTGGTCGAAAGGGGATTGTTATGAATAACAACAGTCACCCACTTTTATCTTCATCGCTCTGAAACTATTTCAGGAACTGGGAACAAAAATGAAATATTATAACAAAAGATGCCCTTATAGCTCTTATCACTTAGGAAATCACAAGGGTTATGTGCCAGTAACCTTGGAGGAAGACCAAAATAAATATACTAAGTGATGGTCAATGGAATTCAGGAGGAATTGTTGAATACCACTTCCAGGTTTGAGCTCTAAAAATCCTCCTTGATGATCATTCATTTCCTTTCTGCCAGCTGAATGCAAAGAAGACAAGACCTTAGAAGATGAAACACCCACATCATGGGAGAAACTTTAGTCTCGAAATACACAGAACAGTCTAAGACCCTCTGCCCACTTCCCATTAACTGGAACAAAACCTCATTGGATCATAATATGAGCAAGAAATGGAATTTTGCTGTATTAAGTCATCGAGGTTGAGGATTTCTCTCTCTCTCTCTCTTTTTTTTTTGTATTGGTCTGCCTCATGTGTCTACTAAAATAATTTTAAAACTTCCAACCAGAAAGTTTACAAGACAACATCCATATCCTATATGCCTTCTACCACACTCCTCATAGAGACTCCTCAGTGGTGAGTCCGCACTCACCCAGCACCATGCTGGCTTGCGTTGTCACAGTACCTGAATGAACGTTAATGGTTACTTTCAGTTTGGTTCATTGTCCCGACTGACCATATTGACACCTGGCAACTCAAAAGTTTGTTCTTAATTGCTGGACTCTGTCTCAGTGCTGGTGCTGCTGCTAAGTCGCTTCAGTTGTGTCCGACTCTGTGCGACCCCATAGACGGCAGCCCACCAGGCTCCCCCATCCCTGGGATTCTCCAGGCAAGAACACTGGAGTGGGTTCTGTCTCAGTGGCACCCACCTAAACATTTCCAGAAACATAAGCACATTAGATTCTAATGCATCTCGGGGCTGAGGCCCAGTCGGCCAATTTTCTTGCCACCCCCACTCCCAAACATCCATTCTCCTTTCCCTCTCCTCCACCAAATCCTTCTCTCCTCCGGATCTGCTGGATCACCTAATTTCTCCTGAATTTATCAGCTGAGCTCCTATTTCTACTAGATGATGTCAGTGCCTTTCTAGTGTCCTTTATCTTCCTGATCAACAGCTATACCACAATCATGTGCTTGATATGTACTTGGTACATATCAGGTACACAATATGTACTCAGTCATATTGTGAAAATAGACGATGACCAAGGGAAGGGGAAGGACTGGAGGCAGATTCCAGGAGCTCTGGCTTGCATCATAGAAAGAGAAATGTGCTTAGGGGAAGATGACTGCTTCACTTTGGGACATGCTCTGTCTGAGGTGGTGTCATCCAACCAGGTGAAGATGTCACTTCGATTTATGAAAGGGTTTGCCGAGCTCTCACCTATGCAGATGGAAGATGGAGCCATGGGTATGGACCATCTGCCAGCCATGCTGTTATAGGGCCTTCTTATACCCTGGGAGCAATTGGAACTTCTGAGTCTTGGGGATCAGCCAGTTCCTGGGAAAGAAAGGAAATGAAGGAGCTTTCTGCCATCCAGCCAAGCAGGAAGGTGGTCCTTGTGTTTTCACCAGGGAAACAAGCTCTGCATCTCACCTTGCTGCTCTTTTCAGGGAGGAAATACGAGCAGAAAATCAGAGGCCCCACCTCCCCACTGCCAGGTCAGCCTCACTCAGGTTTCTTTTTCCTCTCCATAGGACGGAAGCATAATTGCCTTCACACAGCCTGCATGGAAACCCTATGGAAAGCCTCCGATGCGAGAAAACACAGGGAGGTCACAACAGAGCCACCTGCAGCTCAACAAGGCCTGTGCCTTCTGCCCTCTGTCTAGTGAGAAGGAGGCTCTCAGCAATAGAGCCATTGCTCAGAGGGGAGCAGGGGGCTCAGAGCTGGCTTACAAATCAGCTGCACTGAGTCAGGAAGCAGAAAAGAGTCTCCTGCTGGTGACAGCAACTCCCGTGACCAGTGCACACCCTCTCATTCCTGAGCACACCCAGGCTTTGGCTGGTTGTGACAGAAATGGTTGCACAAATAGACATTTCTCCGAAGAAGACATACAGATGGCCAAAGGCACATGAAGAGATGCTCAGCATTGCTAATTATCTGAGAAGCGGAAATCAAATCTACAATGAGGTATCACCTCACATGGGTCAGAATGATCATCACCAAAAAGTTTACAAGTAATAAATGCTGGAGAGGGTGTGGAGAAATGGGAATCCTCCTATACTGTTGGTTGGAATGTAAATTGGTACAGCCACTATGGGAGATTCCTTAAAAAACTAAAAATGAAAAATGTTTTAAAAAACTAAACATAGAGCTACCATAGGATCCAGCAATCCCAACTCCTGGGCTTATATCCTGAGAAAGCCATAATTTGAAAAGATACATGGACCCCAGTGTTCATTGCAGCGCTATTAACAATAGCCAAGACGTGGAAGCAGCCTAAATGTACATCGATAGAAGAACAGATAAAGGATATGTGGTACATATGTACAGTAGAATATAACTCAGCAATAAAAAAGAACAAAATAATGCCATTCAATATGGATGGACCTAGAGACTGTCATACTGAGTGAAGTAAGCCAGACAAAGATGAATATCATATGATATCATTTATATGTGGAATCTAAAAAAATGGTACAAATGAACCTATGTACAAAACAGAACCTGATAACAAACATATGAAAAGATGTTCAATATCACTCATTATCAGAGAATTGCAAATCAAAACTACAATGAGATATCACCTTATACCAGCCAGAATGGCCCTCATCAAGAAGTCTACAAACAATAAATGCGGAAGAGAGTGTGGAGAAAAGGAAATGCTCTCACACTGTTGGTGGGAATATAAATTGATACAGCCACTATGGAATATGGTATGGAGATTCCTTAAAAAATAGGAATAAAACCACCATATGACCCAGCAGTCCCACTCCTAAGCATATCCCCTGAAGGAACCAAAATTGAAAGAGACACATGTACCCCATGGTTCATTGCAGTACTACTTACAATAGCTGGAACATGGAGCCAAGATGTCCATCAACAGACGAATGGATAAAGAAGTTGTGGTATGTATACACAATGGAATATTACTCAGCCATAAAAAGGAATGCCTTTGAGTCAGTTTTAATGAGGTGGATGGACCTAGAACATATTATACAGAGTGAAGTGAGTCAGAAAGCAAAAGATAAATACCATATTCTAACACACATATATGGAATCTAGAAAAATGGTACTGAAGACTTTAGTTACAGGGCAACAGTGGAGAAACAGACATAGAGAATAGACTGATGGACATGGGGAGAGGGGAGGAGGGGCTGAGATGCACGGAGAAAGTGACATGGAAACTTACATTACCAAGTGTAAAATAGACAGCCAACGGAATTTGCTGTATGGCTCAGGAAACTCAAACAGTAGCTCTGTATCAACCTAGGGGGTGGGATGGGGAGGGAGATAGGAGGAAGGTTCAAAAGGGAGGGGATATATGTATACCAATGGCTGATTCATGTTGAGGTTTGACAGAAAACAGCAAAATATTGTAAAGCAATTATCCTTCAATAAAAATAAATTAATTAAAAAAAAAAACAGAACCTGAGTCACAGGTATAGAAAAACTTATGGTTACCAGGAGAAGGAGGGATGATAAATTCAGAGATTGGGATTTACATACTAGGGTTGCAAACAGATGGACATGACTTAGCAATTGAACAACAACAACTGATACTACATACAGAATAGATAACTAATGAGAACCCAGTGAATAGCACAAAGAACTCTGTTTAATACTCTCTAATGATGGCAGATAGATGGGGAAACAATGGAAACAGGGACAGACTTTAATTTCTTGGGCTCCAAAATCATCGCAGACGGTGACTGCAGCCATCAAACTAAAAGATGCTTGCTCCTTGGAAGAAAAGCTATGACCAACCCAGACAACATATTAAAAAGCAGAGACATTATTTGCTAACAAAGGTCCTTCTAGTCAAAGCTATGGTTTTTCCAGTAGTCATGTACGGATGTGAGAGTTGGACTATAAAGAAAACTGAGCTCTGGAGAACTGATGCTTTTGAACTGTGGTATTGGAGAAGACTCTTGATAGTCCCTTGAACTACAAGGAGATCCAACCAGTTCATCCTAAAGGAAATCAGTCCTGAATATTCATTGGAGGGACTGAAGGCAAAACTCCAATACTTTGGCCATATGATGTGAAGAACTGACTCATTGGAAAAGACCCTGATGCTGGGAAAGATGGAAGGCAGGAGGAGAAGGGGGCAACAGAGGATGAGATGGTTGGATGGCATCACCGACTCAATGGACACAAGTTTGAGTAAACTCAGGGAATTGGTGATGGACAGGGAAGGCTGGTATTCTGCAGTCTGCAAAGAGTTGGACATAACTGAGCGACTGAACTGAACTGAATTATCTATATGGGAATAGCATGTAAAAAACAATGAAAAAACAAACAAGAAAAGAGAATGTGCATGTTAAGTTTTAATGGTATTTTCAGATTGTCTCCTGAAGATAAGTCCCCAGCCTCTAGTATCACCTCAAAGATCTCAACCAGAACAAAGTGCTATTTCCCACATTTTGTGGGTGGTTTTTTTTTTTTTTTTTTTTTTTTTTTGGTAAGAAAGTGTTGACACTTCCTGAGCATATATCCAGGACATTTCACATTCTTAGAACATAAAACATAATGCAATTTAAATGTTATCTGTATTTAGAATTATCTTTAAAGGCTGTATTAAAGAAAAAACCCTACTTTCCTATTATATTTGGAAGTAACCCATCTCTATAAACCTTGAAGTAGTGAAGGCTGACTCATCACAACCAGTCAATAAGGTTAATAAAAGTGAAGCAGAAATGTGGACTGAAACTGATAAGGCAGTACATGACATACTGTAGCAGACACTATCAGTAACCTGCCCAATATCTATTCTCACTTCCTTCTATCAAAACCTTGATTGTGCTCAGGATAATAGTGCCATTTGCCTGCCAAGGTCAAGTCCCACTTTCCGACTCTGGTCTGGTCACACAACACAGTTCCAGACACAGAGAAGGAAACAGGTGTCTACTCTATAAAGATTTTTGCTTTTGCTGATAGAAGGGATGGGTATCATTTGCACTAACATCTCTCATCCCACCCTCTCTCCACATTGCTTTCATCTGCTTTGAATGTGAAGTGATGTGTGAAAATACCATAGCCATTCTGTAAACCTGAGGATGAAAAACATGAGGGGATTCTAGGAGAACTGCAGAGAGATTGGCCTTGATATTCTTCAGCATAGGCCTCTTGATACTTGACTTAAAAAATCAAACATATATGTTATGTTCCTCTTTGTTTAACTACTATATTATTTTGGTACTTGAAGATGTAGACATCCTTAATCTTGCAAATGTTATGTAAAAGTGTAGAGATGGTGAAAATATTTTTAAAGTTGAATTCCAATGAACCTTTTTTTACAAAATAAAGAGATGAATGAAGGTGGTGGATTATCTCTTTAGAAACTGTTTGCAGCCTTTGGTTGGAACACAATAAATGAAAAAGAGAAGAGGCTGAACTTTGGAATCTGACAGGCCTAAATTAACATTTAATTTCTGCTACTATCTCTTGGAGTGAGGGGGAAGGGAAACATGATTTCCTTATATATGATTTAAATATATTCTGGTGGCTCAGATGGTAAACAATCTGCCTGCAATGCAGGAGACCTGGGTTCAATCCCTGGGTTGGGAAGATCCCCTGGAGGAGGAATGGCTACCCACTTCTGCTCCATTCTTGCCTGAAGAATTCCATGGATAGAGGAGCCTGGTGAGATACAGTCCATGGGGCCCCAAAGAGTCAGACACACCTGAGCAACTAACTCTCTCACTTTAAGAGTCTTACAGGTTTGTTCTGAAGATTGTATGTGATGATCACATAGTAAGTCATCAACACATGTTGATTCTCTTCTTCCATTCAAAGCTGATCATTTTGTGTAAAAAGCAGCCTCAATCTACCTCCCAGGAGATAATACAACCTCTCATTCTCGACTAGTTTATGAAAAGAGGAAAATAACAAGAAAATAAAGTGATATAGGACTTTTCAATCTAAACTACATATTTCAGGATGTGATTCAACTCAGCTCTTAAACCTTATAGAAGTACATCCCAAGTAAACTGAAATTAATGCTCATCATGAAGGACTATGAGCTTCTGCAAGATCCCGGCCTAGAGGACTAACCTAGGTTCACTCTATAGTACTTACCAATGCAGGATATATAAGAGTGGGGAGGGGAGGGGGGACAAGCAATGTTCAGTTCAGCTCAGTTCAGTCCAGTCACTCAGTCGTGTCCGACTCTTTGCGACCCCATGAATCGCAGCACGCCAGGCTCCCTGTCCATCACCAACTCCCGGAGTTCACTCACACTCACGTCCATCGAGTCAGTGATGCCATCCAGCCATCTCATCCTCTGTCACCCCCTTCTCCTCCTGCCCCCAATCCCTCCCAGCATGAGAGTCTTTTCCAGTGAGTCAACTCTTCGCATGAGGTGGCCAAAGTACTGGAGTTTCAGCTTTAGCATCATTCCCTCCAAAGAAATCCCAGGGCTGATCTCCTTCAGAATGGACTGGTTGGATCTCCTTGCAGTCCAAGGGACTCTCAAGAGTCTTCTCCAACACCACAGTTCAAAAGCATCAATTCTTTCTTTGGCGCTCAGCCTTCTTCACAGTCCAACTCTCACATCCATACATGACCACAGGAAAAACCATAGCCTTGAGTAGACAGACCTTAGTTGGCAAAGTAATGTCTCTGTTTTTGAATATACTATCTAGGTTGGTCATAACTTTTCTTCCAAGGAGTAAGCGTCTTTTTATTTCATGGCTGCAGTTCTTTGCTATTTAGAACTCCCTAAGGATGACTGTTATCTAAGATTTTGTTAAGGATGATAACATGGATTTTTTTTAAGACAAGAAGAAAGTGAAAGATCGTTGACATTGCAGAAGTACAAATTCTACAGTTTTTTAAGGTTGGCAGTTCTTTTGTTTCTTAAAATAAAAGTATGCATTTTCTTCTCACTTTGCAATTAAGAACCATGTTTGTACCAAAACCACTGAACGGCACACTTTAAATGGTTGAATTGTAAGATATGTGAAGTAGATATCAATAAAGCTGTGTACAAAAAGAAAAAGAAAATAGATAATGAACAATAAATAGCATTTGGAGCTATACTCAATATTTTGTAATAACCTATCACTTTCATGCATTGGAGAAGGAAATAGCGACCCACTCCACTGTTCTTGCCTGGAAAACCACAGGGACAGCAGAGCCTGGTGGGCTGCCATCTATGGGGTCGCACAGAGTCAGACACGACTGAAGTGACTTAGCAGCAGCAGCACATGGGAAAATAATCTGAGAAAATAGGTATATATGTATATATAACTAAATCACTTTGCTGTACACATGAGACTAACACAAATGGGATGTGTCAAGGCAAAAAGCACAGAAAGAAGTGTCCAATAGCATGAAAAGGCAGCCTATGGAATGGGAGAAGACACTTGCAAACCATATCTAATACAGAGTTAATATACAAAATATATAAGTGATCTAAACGCTTCCACAGCAAAAAAAAAAAAGAAAGTAAAAGATAATTGAATAGACATTTCTCTAAAGAAGTCATACAAATGGCCAATAGGTATATGAAAATGTGTTCAGCATAACTAATCATCAAGGAAATGCATACCAAAATCACAATGAGATATCATTCTATACCTGTTAGAATGGCTATTTTCAAAAAGGCAAAAAAGATAAGTGTTGGGGAGGATGTGGAGAAAAGGGGATCCTTATCTGTTGGTGGGAACTAAATTGCAACAGTAGTTATGAAAAACAGTATGGAGGTTCCTCAAAGAATTAAAAATAGAAGTACCATATAATCGAGCAATCCCACCTCTGGGTATATATCCAAAGGAAATGAAATCAGGATCTCAGAGAGCTATCTGTACCCCTTTGTTCATTGTAGCGTGATTCATGATAGCCAGGATATGGAAGCAACCTGAATGTTCACCAACAGATGAATGGATGAAGAAAATGTGAGAGAGATATATATAGATAGTATGGAATATTATATAACATATGGAATATTATTAAGCCGAAAAAATAAAGAAATCCTGCCATTTGTGACAACACAGATAAACCTGGAGGACATCATGCTAATTGAAATAAGCCAAATGCAGAAATACAAATGCTAAATGATTTCATTTATATGTGGAATTTAAAATAGTCAAACGCATAGAAGCTGAGAGCAGAAAGATCATTACTAAGAGTTGGTGGGGGGAATAGAAGAAATGGAGAGATGTTGGTCAAAGAATACCAACTTTCAGTTATAGGATGAGTAAGTTCTGGGGATCTAATGTACAGCAATGTGACTGTAATTAACAATACTGTATAATATCTAAAATTTGTTAGATAAATCTTGAGTTCTCACCCACTCCCCTGTAAGGTAACTATTTGAGGTGATGGGTATGTTAAGTAGATTGATTGTGGTAATTAGTTCACAATGTATATGAATGCATCAGTCCATATACCTTAAATATAAAAAATTTTTACTTGTTAGTTATATCTCAATAATGCCAATGGAAAAAAAAAAGACAGAGAAAAGCCACATATCTAAGGTGACACATAACTTACAGTCTGAACGCAAATATTTCTGTGGATGACCAAATGTCCTGGTGGGCCTGGGACTAGGGCTTCCCTGATAGCTCAATTGGTAAAGAATCTGCCAGCAATGCAGGAGTCCCTGGTTCGATTCCTGGGTCAGGAAGATCCGCTGGAGAAGGGATAGGCTACCCACTCCAGTATTCTTGGGCTTCCCTTGTGGCTCAGCTGGTAAAGAATCCGCCTGCAATGTGGGAGACCTGGGTTCGATCCCTGGGGTGGGAAGATCCCCTGGAGAAGGGAAAGGCTACCCACTCCAGTATTCTGGCCTGGAGAATTACATGAACTATATAGTCCATGGAGTTGCAAAGAGTCAGACTCGACTGAGGGACTTTCACTTTCAGGAGTTTCTCAGGACATAGGACAGTTGGTCATTCTACTTTTGAAAATGAAAATGAACATGACTCTTCATTTAACTTGTGATACTTTCTGGTTCTCCTTATGATTTCTTCTTTGACCAATGTATTGTCCTAAAGATGTGTTGCTTCATTTCCCAATATTTGAAAATTTTCTAGATATCTTATTTTTTTAATTTCAAGTATAATTTTGTTACACGAGTGTATGTTCCTCTGTTCTTTGTCTCATCACAACAAAGATTTGGAGCGAAGGGCATTAAAGCCCTCGGCGCGTCACAGCTCTCGGGTCTTGGACAAACCATGTTATAGCTCTTAGGCAAATCAGTGTTACAGCTCTATTTTATTTAGAAGATAGCAGGAGAATCCATCCTTGAAGCGTGAGGACATGCCAACCCAAAGACTCGAAGAGAAGAGAGTGGAGGAGTGCACGGGGGAAGGAGAGAGAGAGAGGGAGAGAGGGAGAAAGAACACATGGCACGCACGTGGGAGAGAAAGAGAAAGAGAAAGTGCTTTGGCTCCTCCTTTTATATGTTTTCTCCTCCACCTGGGCCTGCCCTATGCAAGCTGGGCTTACCCAAGAGTGCGTTTGTTCTACCTGAAGTCTTCACTCTGGTCCTCGGACCTTCCTTTGACCTTCCTTGTCTTTTAGCCACCACCATTTTGGACTCCTTTTCCCTATTCTACATACCTAACAATTTCATTTGGTTAGGGAGCAATCTCTATATGATTTTAACCTTTTTAAATTTATTGACACTTGCTTTATAGCCCAGCATATGGTCTAACTGGGTGAATGTTCCATTTGCAGAAGAAAAGAATATGTATTCTGCTTGTTGGGTAGCAAGTTCTAGGAATATCGACTAGGTCAAGTTGGTTGATAGTTTTGTTCAGCTCTTCCAGATCCTTTGTGTGTGTGTTAGTTGTTCAGTCATGTCCAACTCTTTGCAACCCCATGGACTATTGCCCACCAGGCTCCTCTGTTTGTGGGATTCTCCAGGCAAAAATACTGGCTTGGGTTGCCATTCCCTTCTCCAGGGAATCTTTCTGACCCAGGGATCAAACTCAGGTATGCTTCACTGCAGGCAGATTCTTTACTGTCTGAGCCACCAGGGAAGCTCATTTACTGAAAAGGAGGTAATAAAATCTTCAACTAGACTAGAAGATTCATTTCTCCTTTTAGTTCTGTCAGGATTCTTACTTTTATTTTGAAGCTCTATTATTAGGTACATATACATTTAGGATTGCTATATCTACTGAAAACTGACCTTTGTATCATTATGGAAGGCCCCTCTTAACCTCTGGCAATATTCCTTATCTTGAGGTCTAGGTTAAATAACTCATAAGCTCCCTTCCAACTCAGAAAAGGAAAAAGACAAGGAAGTGTGTGTGTGACTGCCGCAGCCCTGACTCATTTAAAGTCAAAGATAGTCTGTGTTTTTTTCACTCCCTCTTGGAATCTTGGGGACAGAGCACAACATTCAGAGCATCCAAATTTATATGAAAAGAAATGGTCTGTTTGGTTTAAACCTTCCCAGATGTGATTGCAATTCAGCTGCAGGGGAAGCAGCTGTTTATGTCAGATGGGCTGATAAGGCCTTTTGTCTTTGGGGAAAAAAGCACCAATTTATCAGTTCTCTTGGACCTAAATCACTGGGGTTTTTTTTTTTGGGGGGGGGGGTGGCAGGTGACAGATGCTAATTCTGCTCTTTGAAAACCTCAAGAACATTGGTGACCTTCTCAGCTAACAACCTCTTTCCCGGCGGCTTGTCTCTCATTTCATCTGCATGGAGATATTCCTGGATGGGGTAGAGCCTCAGGTCATGTGGAATAAAATCAATGGTTTAAGGACATGAACCACAAACCCCAATTTACAGAGGGGCCATGGGGATGTGAGAGGAGTAAAAGAGAAGTCACAGATAGTTTCCAGTTTGAAAAATGAGGGAACAGTGATCCCAAAGACTGGAACAGATGCTGGTTAATACCGTACTATTTTCATTTTGTGTCTTCCAAGTTCATCACAGTGATAAACACCTAGTAGATGCATAATATGGGCTTCCCAGGGGGCACTAGTGGTAAATAACCTGCCTGCCAAAGCAGGAGATGTAACAGATGCTGGTTTGATTCCTGGATCGGAAAGATACCCTGGAGAAGGGCATGACAACCCACTCTACTATTCTTGCCTGGAGAATCCTGTGGACAGAGGAGCCTGGAGGCCTATGGTCCATGGGGTCACAAAGAGTCAGGCACAAATGAAGCAACCTAGCATGCAGATGCACAATACATATTTTGGGGGTGATTCAATTAATAAAAGAGTGAAACTGAAGTCAGAATGTGCTCTCAAGGAAAGAAAAGGAATAAATCAGTGGTCAAAACCCCAGCTCCTTTAGGGCTTTATTAATTAGGGTTCAGTTGCAGATAACAGTAACCACTGTAGCAGTTTAAACAGCAATGAATTTAATTTCAGGAATCGAGTGTTTACTGAGTCATTGGATGGGACAAAAGAATGAATGATCTCTAGTCTGAGAAGAGATTCCCTCAAATGCACAGGACTGGTCCACCAAGGGACAGGAACTGTAACTTCTGCTACGATCAGGAAGCTGCAGATGCAGGAGGCAATGGCTGGCTGCAGGTCGACATGACCAGTGGTCGGGGACCAGATGTGGCCCCTACTGTGCCTGCTGGAATCCACTGCAGCAAACAGACACTTAGCTCAGTTGTGAATGCAAGTTCCAGCAAGGGCATCTGAGAGTCGATCCAAATCACCTCTGGAGCCACACCTGCAGGGAGTTTGAGAAGTGCAGATCTTCCCAAACTATCCAGTTCCTGCCATGAAGAAAGTTCCTAGAAGGAGGTTGCAACAGAATGCTTGGGGTTCAGATTCTAAACTTCTCAAGAACAGCGTGCTAACCAGACAAGACACATCTCAGCCACACCTGCCTCTCTTGCAAGCATGAGAGTCCTGGTAGAAAAAAGATTGCAGAGGCTGGGCAGAGGCTGGGCCAGGGAGAGGGGAGAGGAGAAGCCAGTACAGAAAGCAGGATTCCACGTATATGTGTTAATATATGAGATTTGTTTTTCCCCTTCTGACTTATTTCACTCTGTATCACAGTCTCTAGGTCTATCCATGTCTACAAATGATTCAATTTTGTGAAATCTAGAAAAATGGTACAGATGATCCTGCTTGCAAAGCAGAAATAGAGTCACTGAGGTAGGAGACATGGATATCAAGGGGGAAAGAAGGGGTGGGAGGATTTGGGAGATTGGGGTCAACACATATACACTACTATATATAACATCCCTCAGTCATGTCTTACTCTTCGCAACCTCACAGACTGTAGCCCGCCAGGCTCCTCTGTCCATGGGATTCTCCAGGCAAGAATACTGGAGTGAGTTGCCATGCCCTTCTCCAGGGGATCTTCCCAACCCAGAGATTGAACTCGGATCTCCTGTATTGCAGGCAGAAAATCGGTAACAAATGAGAACATATTGTGCAGCACAGGGAACTCTACCTAATGCTCTGTGGTGGCCTGGATGGGAAAGAAATCCAAAAGGGACGTGAGATACAGATATATATCTATACATAGATATATATTGATTCATTTTGCTGTACAGTAGAAACTAACACAATGTTTTAAAGCAACTCTATTCCAATAAAAATTAATTTTAAGAAAAGAAGCAGGAAAAGCAAGAGCAGGCATGTGGGGGAGAGAAACAGGGAAGGTTAGCGTGGTTGGCGATCAGAGAGGAGGTGGCTGTGACATTGGAGGAGGGAGCAGCAGCGGGGAGCTGGGAGGAAGGGAATAAAACAACAGGGACCATTTGGCAGGACCTCGTGAAACTGGCTATAGCCCAGCTAGTAAAGAATCCACCTGCCATGCCGGAGACCCTGGTTCGATTCCTTGGGTTGGGAAGATCTGCTGGAGAAGGGATAGGCTACCCACTCCAGTATTCTTGAGCTTCCCTGGTGGCTCAGATGATAAAGAATCTGCCTGTAATGCAGGAGATCTGGGTTCGATCCCTGGGTTGAGAAGATCTCCTGGAGAAGGGAAAGGCTACCCACTCCAGAATTCTGGCCTGGAGAATTCCATAGACTCTACAGTTCAGTTCAGTTCAGTCGCTCAGTAGTGTCCAACTCTTTGCAGTCCCATGAACCGCAGCATGCCAGGCCTCCCTGTCTATCACTAACTCCTGGAGTTTACACAAACTCATGTCCATTGAGTCGATGATGCCATCCAACCATCTCATCCTCTGTCGTCCCCTTCTCCTCCTGCCCTCACTCTTTCCCAGCATCAGGGTCTTTTCAAATGAGTCAGCTCTTCACATCAAGTGGCCAAAGTATTGGAGTTTCCGCTTCAACATCAGTCCTTCCAGTGAACACTCAGGACTGATCTCCTTTAGGATGACTGATTGGATCTCTTTGCAGTCCAAGGGACTCTCAAGAGTCTTCTCCAACACCACAGTTCAAAAGCATCAATTCTTTGGCACTCAGCTTTCTTCACAGTCCAACTCTCACATCCATACATGACCACTGGAAAAACCATAGCCTTGACTAGATGGGCCTTTGCTGACAAAGTAATGTCTCTGCTTTTTAATATGCTGTCTAGGTTGGTCATAACTTTCCTTCCAAGGAGTAAGCTTCTTTTAATTTCATGGCTACAGTCAACATCTGCAGTGATTTTGGAGCCCCCCAAAATAAAGTCAGCCACTGTTTCCACTGTTTCCCCATCTATTTCCCATGAAGTGATGGGACCAGATGCCATGATCTTCGTTTTCTGAGTGTTGAGCTTTAAGCCAACTTTTTCACTCTCCTCTTTCACCTTCATCAAGAGGCTCTTTAGTTCTTCTTCACTTTCTGCCATAAGGGTGGTGTCTTCTGCATATCTGAGGTTATTTATATTTCTCCTGGCAATCTTGATTCCAGCTTGTGCTTCTTCCAGCCCAGCATTTCTCATGATGTATTCTGCATATAAGTTAAATAAATAAGGTGGTAATATACAGCCTTGACATACTCCTTTTCCTATTTGGAACCAGTCTGTTGTTCCATGTCTAGCTCTAACTGTTGCTTCCTGACCTGCATACAGGTTTCTCAAAAGGTAGGTCAGTTGGTCTGGTATTCCCATCTCTTTCAGAATTTTCCACAGTTTATTGTGATCCACACAGCTGGACCACAGCCTTGTCTAACTCAGTGAAACTAAGCCATGACATGTGGGGCCACCCAAGATGGACAGGTCATGGTGGAGAGGTCTGACAGAATGTGGTCCACTGGAGAAGGGAATGGCAAACCACTTCAGTATTCTTGCCTTGAGAACCCCATGAACAGTATGAAAAGGCAAAAAGATAGGACACTGAAAGATGAACTCTCCAGGTCAGTAGATGCCCAGTATGCTACTAGAGATCAGTGGAGAAATAACTCCAGAAAGAATGAAGAAATGGAGCCAAAGCAAAAACAACACCCAGTTGCAGATGTGACTGGTGATAGAAGCAAGGTCCAATGCTGTAAAGAGCAATATTGCATAGGAACCTGAAATGTTAGGTCCATGAATCAAAGCAAATTGGAAATGGTCAAACAGGAGATGACAAGAGTGAATGTCGACGTTCTAGGAATCAGCAAACTAAAATGGACTGGAATGGGTGAATTTAACTCAGATGACCATTATATCTACTACTGTGGGCGGGAATCCCTTAGAAGAAATGGAGTAGCCATCATAGTCAACGAAAGAGTCCGAAATGCAGTACTTGGATGCAATTTCAAAAACGACAGAATGATCTCTGTTCGTTTCCAAGGCAAACCATTCAATATCATGGTAATCCACATCTATGTTCTGACCAGTAACGCTGAAGAAGCTGAAGTTGAACGGTTCTATGAAGACCTACAAGACCTTCTAGAACTAGCACCCAAAACAGATGTCCTTAAGTAGGAAGTCAAGAAACACCGGAGTAACAGGGAGATTTGGCCTTGGAGTACAGAATGAAGCAGGGCAAAGGCTAATAGAGTTTTGCCAAGAGAACACACTGGTCATAGCAAACACCCTCTTCCAACAACATAAGAGAAGACTCTACAGTTCATAGGGTCACAAAGAGTCAGATACGACTGAGTGACTTTCACTTTCACATGAAGCTGGAAAAGCAAGCCCTGAACCCTTCCAGGGAAACTCACACACATGCTCAGAGAGACCAGTACAGGCGGAGGGACACAGGAGTAGGGAAAATGACACCTGAGTGTCCCGTCTATGGGGCAGCACAGAGCTCTCTGTCTATTCGGTGAACACAGAGGTGAAAAGAAAGCCTGTCTGTTACCTCCGTCACACCCACACGGGTTTCGAAAACAAAATGTTGGGTGAGAGGAGCAAGAAGACAAGACACGTGCAGAACATTACCACTTATTTCCTTTTTAAGACGAACACTCACGAAGCACTGACCTGGCTTATAGACACACAAGTGTGTGCTCACTGCAGTGCACAAGGGCCCACAGCCACCTCGCTTGAGATGACAAAGGGTGTGGAGGAGTGGAATGGGAGCGATGGCGACCCTGCAAGATAGCACCGTTGCTAACGCTTAGTATTTTTTATAAAAGCATGGACGAAAATAGATAAGATATTAAGAGCTATTCATTTAAGTGGTGACAAATCGGTCATTGGTATGTTCTTTCTGTACTTAATTTCCAGGGCAATTTAAAACTCAAAAAATAGATTTTGTATTTTTGTTTTTGTTTTCAAGAAAAGGAGGTGGGTGATTCTGAAATGGTTCTGTACATTTAACGCAACTCAATGAACATTTGTTTCTCACCAACACGTTCGGATCCAGTAGGGGCTGTTCAGAGGGGCCCAGCAAATCCTGCTTCTCCCGAGGTTTAGGAGAAATTGATAGGGCTTCAGGCAACTCATCTCTGCATACGAAGATGCAATTTAAAATCATCACAGCTTCTGCTCCTGTTGGCGCATCTCTCCCCACCTGGTGCAGGGGTGCGTGTTGCGGGGGAGGGCGGTCAGTAAGCAGGCTCAGAAGCCTAGGGGAAGGCGGGCAGGAACCCCAGCCCCTGGAGCTGCCCACCCCCTCCAAAGCCACAGGGAGGGACACCTCAGGATCTGTGGACCCTCCGCAACGTCTCCCTGAGCTAGCCCCTCATCCTGAGCAGTCCAAGGGAGTCAGAAAAGGATCCAAGGAGAACAGGGGCACCAAGGCAGCAGAACAGCCCTTGAAGCATACGGAGCCTCACTCTCTGGGGCTCTGCCCACCTGACGTCTCAGGCTGTCTGCTCCACTTCAAGAAACTCTGCTCTCCTGGGCAGAGACCGAGAGCATCCTGGCTGAGCACCCACCATTGCCAGGCTCAGAGACAAGCACTTAATTATGCAAAAGATCAGCTCTCTCATCTCCCAGCAAGCCTGAGGGTGACAAGAAAAATTAACCCTGAGGAGCGCAGCAAAAAGGCATCTAATGGAAGGAGATTGGTGAGCTCACTGAAGTGACAGGAAGGCTGGAAAAAAGGGATCAGAGGAGGACCTGGAAGCTGAGCAGATCCAGGGGTCTAGGAAGTAGCTCTTGTGGGATTCTTGTCAGGGCTCAGCTGCCAGGTAGTCCTGAGGGTGACTCCACCTAGAATCACTTTGGCTGGGTTTGGTCACATGATCACTCTCGCTAGGGAAGGGCAGGACACCTTGACATATCCATCTGAGATCGCACATGGTGGGGCGGTAATTCCCCAAAGGAAATCAAGGAACTGTTAGGAAAGGAGAGAAAATAATGTTGAGCAGCCAACAAACAGCTGATTTTTACTGTAAACACACCCATTTTACAGATGAGGAGACTGAGACCCAGAGGCGTTAAATCCTTTTCCCAGGGTCACACACTTAGTGCAGAACTAAGTTTCCTGGTCCATTCTTTGGGCTCCAAAGTCCATGGCTCCCCACACTGTTTCCATGATTCCAAAGACTACAGGGGCTTCGAAGCGAACAAGCATCGCCCCCAGAGTCAAGGCCATGCCTGAGTTTCACTGCCATACACCGGCCATCTGAAAGCTACAGCTTCTTAAAACGTCTGTGCATTCTCACCCCAGATGGGAATTAAGGCCGTGACCAAACTCAGGACTTATTACTGTAATGCAGGACGCTGCTGGAATAATTGTCTTATTATAGCAGGCCCAGAGACGCAATTTCTCAGACCATCTGGCTGGAGTACGTGACTGGGAGGGACAAATTAAGATGCCCTTGGAGAGGCTAATCAGATAATAAATAGCAGACACACTCTGAGAGCACAGGTTCATGGAGAAGTAGCCCTGGAAGCTGTTAGGGACTTGGGGCCCGAGACAGCTGAGCCAGCTGGCCTGTGCTCTGGCCCTTCGGCCTGCCTACCCCTCTCTCAATGAAGAGGTTCTGTGTACTGGTGGGGAGCACGGAGGGAGAAGGAAATTGGGTTTCAAATGCGGAGCTTTAGGCATAAATGAAATGAGCTAGCTTGTTCCTCACTTGAAGAGCCCAACTGATCATACCCAGCATAGAACATTTCGGATACAATCCTGTCAACATGATAATAACCAACATTTAGGTTGTGCTTTTCTCCCAGAGAAGCTGGTAACAAGCAGGGGTGGGCTACACACTTGCAGAAACATCTTCCATCGGAGAACTGCCTTCTAAACACAGAGCGGGCAGCTTGGCACTGACCTGAATGTTTTTCTGATGAAGAACTGCCATCAGCTGAGTGTTAAGAGACAGTCCACTATTGCCTGGCTCCCAGTTAAGAGTACGTTGTGTATGCGTGTGTTTTATAACATAGGACATCTTTGAACAAGAATCATCTGGCCCAATACACAACAAAAGTTCTCCACCTTGGCATTATGCCATTTGTGACTGGTTAATTATTTTCTTTTTAAAAAATATTTATTTATTTACTTATTTATTTGATAGCACTGGCACATAGGATCTTCCACCTTCATTTCAGCCCATGAACTCTTCAGGTGCAGCATGTGGGATCTAGCTCCCCAACCAGGGATTGAACCCAGGCCCCCTGATTGGGAGTGCAGAGTCTTAGCCACTGGACCAAGGGACTGGTTAATTCTTTGTTGCAGATGGTAGGGGACTGTCCTGTGCATTGGAGGATGTGCAGTCGCATCTCAGGTCTCCACCCACTAGATACCATTAGCTCCCCACCCCTGCCTCTCTCCAGCTCCTTTATCCTTCCCAAGCCTGGTCCTGCCAGCAACTGTTGTAACCTAGGTCAGAGACTGCTGAGTTGCGGGCCAAATAGGTTTGATTTTGTTTGGTTCGCTAGAGTTTAATGCTTCAATCTGCTACCTACTGGCAGAAGAAGTCAAATTTCTATCTCTTCCTGAGAATTCAAAAAGCGAAAGAAAACATCTGACCTTCCTGGCTTAGCAAGGTGGTAAGCGGGGGGTCGCGGGGGTGGAGGGCAGGCTTCAGGTGCCTGGTCACCATGGAAACCCTCCATCCTGCCCACACTCACTACCACTTCCCTGAGTGATGGGACCAGCCCCGTCTGCAAGCATTTGAGGATGTGTTCTGATTGATGCTGATGCTGTAGCTGATACCTGGAGCTCTGGGTTTCTTTGTAAAACACCCTGTCCCAACCCGAGGGGGTCCTGAGGGTTACAGGTTCCCTAACAACATTCCCAGCTCTCCTCACCTCTCATTCCAGGCCACCTCATCATTTCCAGCTCTCTCGGAGCCTTGGACCATCTCGCGGTCATCTTCATCTTTGTAACAGTCCCAGATAAGGAGAGAGACAGAGGTACAGTCTCCCTCAGAGTACAAGAGAGGAAACTGAGGCCCTCAAAGAAGTCACGTCACTACACCCAAGTGATCCCTACAGGCAAACAGGAGCTGGATGGAGCCCAGGATTTGCTCCTTGTTGTGAACCCAACGTCTGAGCCTCCTCCAACTTCATATGTTGCAACCTTAGGCCCCAGTGTCGCTGTATTTGAAGGTGGGGCCTCCAGAGAAATAATTAAGGTTGAATGACATCATGGGAGGGGGTCTGCTCTGATAGGACCAGTGTCCTAGGAAGAAACACCAGAGAGGACTGTCTGTCCCTCCCTTCTCCTCCCCACACCCCACAAGCATGACCATGTGAGGATCACATGACAAGACTGCCATCGGTAAGTCCAGGAAAAAAAGAGTCCTTAAGCCAGGAAAAGAGTCCTCAAAGCAACCAGGTTGGCCAGCTCCTTGATCGTGGACTTGCAGCCTCCAGAACTGAGAAAATGAACATCGGGTGTAGAGGCCACCCAGCCTGTGGTTCTGTTATGGCAGTATGAGCAGACTGAGTAATTACCGCACACAATTGTATAAACCGCTTTTTTCACTTAATGGTGCATCGTAGATATCTGGTGGGGTCATTCCTCCAAAGGGCTACCTCCTCATTTTTTTAACACCCACATGCAGCTTCTCCTAAACGTTTCTGAAATCCAGGCTGTTGACGTCTTGGGGCAGGGACTCACTGAGGGCAGGATCCCAAGCCTGGCTGAGGGGAGACCCAGGAAGGGCCAGGACCAGCCTTGGGCAGAAAAGTGATGGCGTCGGTCATGCGTCAGGACACGACCGCCATCCCGGCGCGGCCTCCTTCCGGCAGCCGGCGAGGGGCTTCCTGTCTGGTTGCTCTATGACCCCCATCCCCGCCTCCCTCAACAGACCCTCATAACTCTCAAGTTGCTGCCACAGGAACTCACCAGGCAGAGGCTGGTACGTTCCCAGCGCGATTAGGGATAATGGTGCTGAGTCACACGAGCCGTCTGACTGTTTTTCAGCTCAGTTTTTCAAATTGGGGCTGTGAGAGCACTCTCAACACCACCCAGGCTGCAGCGTGGAGTACCCACCCCTCCTCGCCTCCTCCCGCCAGTTAAACGGCATGAGCCGCCCAGCCTCGTCCACTAGTGCTGTCGACAACCATCTGCCGGATGCTGAGTTCCCAGGCCACCTGGTCGAAAAGCCCTGATGCCTACATGTGGCCCGGCTGGGAACAGGGACCCTGCAGCTTCCGGAGGGGGTGCCTGAGGCCAGGAGGTGGGGGCGGGGGGGTGGGGGGAAGAAGGGCAGGCCTGGAAAAATGGGATGCAGGGCCCCCTCTAGCTGAATCCCTCAGCCCTTGTGATGTGGCTGAGATGACAGCCCCCTCCACCCTGGGGCTGCCTCTAAGGTCACCCCTTCCTCCTCCTTCCCAGAAATGAAGACAAAGAACCACTCCCTGAACAGCTACTCTGCGCCAGGCATCCTCCTGAGCCTTTTACACAGATGGTCTCACTTAATGCCCTGTTTAGCTCATAGTGTGGCATATCCTGAGGCTCTCCTCCTCCACGGATGATGCAAAGGAGAGGCTGAGCGCCTCCAAGGGCCTTGATGGGGCCAAATTTAAGAAAAAGTCTTTGTTTCCCCTTTCTTGCCACTGCCACAGAGGGAGATGGAGCAAGGGAACCCTCAGAGTCAGTCAGCGCCACAAGGAGAGAGGGGTAAGTGAGGGTGATGTATCCAAACTCCTCCCAGCCCCCATCCTCTGTCTGGGCAGTCTCTATTTAGCCATGGATCAGGCTCTGCCCCTGAGTTGATAATATATGGCCTGCAGCCTCTCTCTGGTCTGATGGCCTTGGCTGTGCAACCTCAGGCAAAGTTGCCTAATTTCTCTGAGCCTCATACTTCTCAACTGTCAAATGCAGCTTTCAGATTAAAAAGATTTTGTTTCCAAAAACCTTCATCAGCAAAGCCCTCAAACATGTAAGAAGCAAAAGCAGAGCTTGATAAATTTGGGGGTTTTGGAACAATCAGGGAGCTCACTCCCAAGACCATATCTGTGTGGTTCCTCTCCCCAAAGCTGGCTGAGCGACTTCTCCACGGACATTAAAAGCACCCAATTCACCAAGAACCATTTTGCTAAATACCAGATCATCCAAAGAAAATATCTTACATGAAAAATTAGCATATGTCACCTTAAATATAGTCACAACCTAAAAGTGGAGAGTTGTGTTTTATTCTGCAGAAACTTTTAGGATTTTAAGCCCAGGAGACAGCATCTCAAGTAACCCTGAGAGAACTGTTCTGGGGGGTGGGGGTGGGTAGAAGTGCAGGGGAAGAGTCAGGTTATAGAGAAGTTTGCAACAAGGGGCAGGTAGTCTGAGCATTGAAAGATTATTATTAATTAAGGAAAAACATATCTCAGGTTGAAGAATTTAGCACTTTTCTATGTATGGGAAGATGGGAGAGTCTGGGTTCACTAAAACCATTCCTTTCGTAGGTATCTCAGCGATCTGGGGCAGCAGCTTATGTTTTTTGTCACATCTGCCTTCTCCAGCTCCTCAGAGCTCACCGTTGGGAAGGGCTGCAGTTAGGTTGTTGCCAGATAGCAGGTACTGGCCTCCTTCCTGGGCTCCCTCAGGGCTTAGAAACCCACATTTGGATCCTTGTCTGCTCTGTCGTTGTGTGTTATGTTGTTGTTATGTTGTGTGTTATGTTATGATATGTTGTATGTTATGTTGTTGTATTTACCTTGTATGCAGAGTACATCATGAGAAACGCTGGGCTGGAGGAAGTGCAAGCTGGAATCAAGATTGCCGGGAGAAATATCAATAACCTCAGATATGCAGATGATACCACCCTTATGGCAGAAAGTGAAGAAGAACTAAAGAGCCTCTTGATGAAAGTGAAAGAGGAGAGTGAAAAAAATTGGCTTAAAGCTCAACATTCAGAAAATGAAGATCATGGCATCTGGTCCCATCACTTCATGGGAAATAGATGGGGAAACAGTAGCTGACTTTATTTTTCTGGGCTCCAAAATCACTGCAGATGGTGACTGCAGCTATGAAATTAAAAGACGCTTACTCCTTGGAAGGAAAGTTATGACCGACCTAGACAGCATATTAAAAAGCAGAGACATTACTTTGTCAACAAAGGTCTGTCTAGTCAAGGCTATGGTTTTTCCAGTGGTCATATATGGACGTGAGAGTTGGACTGTGAAGAAAGCTGAGCACCGAAGAACTGATGCTTTTGAAGTGTAGTGTTGGAGAAGACTCTTGAGAGTCCCTTGGACTGCAAGGAGATCCAGTCCATCCTAAAGGAGATCAGTCCTGGATGCTCACTGGAGGGACTGATGTTGAAGCTGAAGCTCCAATACTTTGGCCACCTGATGCAAAGAACTGACTCATTTGAAAAGACCCTGATGCTGGGAAAGATTGAGGGCAGGAGGAGAAGGGGACAACAGAGGATGAGATGGTTGGATGGCATCACTGACTCAATGGACACGGGTTTGGATGAACTCCAGGAGTTGGTGATGGACACGGAGGCCTGGCGTGCTGGGATTCATAGGGTCGCAAAGAGTCGGACACGACTGAGCAACTGAACTGAACTGAACTGAACTGATGTTGTTGTATGATATGTATGTTGATAAGACATATCCTTGTCTGTTGATATGGCAGGAAATACTCCATTTCTTACATAAATGCTAAAATTTTCAAATGCAATGCTGGTAATAGTCTTTCTGTTGATGAAATATCTGTGTGTGTGTGTGTGTGTGTGTGTGTGTGTGTGTGTGTGTGTGTGTTAGTCACTTAGTCATGTCCATCTCTTTGTGATCCTATGGGCTATAGCCTGCCAGGCTCCTCTGTCCATGGCATTCTCCGGGCAAGAATACTGGAGTGGGTTGCCATTCCCTTCTCCAGGAGGATCTTCCTGACCCAAGGATCGAACCCCAGTCTCCTGCATTCCAGGTGGACTCTACCTTCTGAGCCACCAGAGAAGCCCGATAAAATATCTTAAGCAAAACGAAACTCTCCTTTCATAAGCTACTAAATATTGACTTTACCAAATCAAACAGCAACTCTGATGAAGTAGACAAACTGGTTATTTGGCAGATTGATTGGTGAGTTTTCCTAGAAGGCATATTCTTGGGCCTTGCTGCAGACTCTCTGATTCAGGGTCTGCATTTTAAACAAGGTCTCCAGATAGTTTGACTGCTTTTCAAGTTTGAGAAATGCTAATCTAGAGCAGTGATATTTCAGCCTTGGTTCCACATTAGAAACAGGAAATCACACTCTTGAAGAAAGAGCGGTATCCACATGTTCCCTGCAGTATTATTCACAATAGCCAAGACATGAAAACAACTTAGGTATCCATCATTGACAGGTGAACAGAGAAAATGTGAGATATATGTGTATTTCTATGTGACATGTGTAATATATTCTGCTATAAAAAGGCAGGAATTTCAACCATTTGTAACAACACTGTTGGGCATTTTGCTAAGTAAAATAAGTCAGATAAGCCAGCCAGAGAGTGACAAATACTGTATGACATTTATATGTGGGATCTTAAAAAGGTGAACTCTAGAAACTGAGAGTATATATTGGTAGATACCAAGGGTCAGGAGGTGGGGAAAAGATGTCCGATCAAAGACACAAACTTCGTTATAAGATGAATATGTTCTGGGGATCTAGGGTACAGAGGGTGGCTACAGTTGACAGTGCTGCAGTCAACCCTTGAGGTGCTAAGAGAGATCTCAAATGTTCTCACCACCACAACAAAAATAGCAAGTGTGTGATGAAGGACGTGTTAACTACCCTTATCGTGGTAAGCAATATATACCTGCTTCAAGCCATCACACTGTACACCTTAAACTTACTCAATGTCATATGTCAATCATGTCTAAATAAAGCTAAAGGGGGAAAAAACAATCATGTAAGGAGCTTTTCAAACATGTCAGTGCCCAGGTCCCAGACCCAGAGGGTCTGATTTCCCTGGCCGAGGGTGAGGTCTGGGCTCCCTGTTTTCAAGCTCCATAGCTGCCTGGTGCCTACTTTTCTCTATCTCCTCCCTCCCCTCTCATCCTCCTGGGGACCTGGGAGCTCCAAGCTGGTTCTGACGCTCTCAGCAGGGAACCTGATTTCTATCATCTGAAGCTGACAGTCAGCCACAACAAGCCATCAGCCAGGGAGACGCGTCCCCTGCAGAACAAGCCGTGAGCATCTTCCCCATCCACACCTTCCATGGGACTAATTACTGGCAGGATGACAGTGCAAGATGCAAGCCGTGCAGACTGCAGATCAATGAGACCCAACCAGGAGCAGGGCCAGCAGCAGTGGGGACAGAGGCAGGGTGCCAGCACTCACTGACCACTTACTTCCTGGCCTGCTCTCAAGCCCATGAGTAGGTTTGGAAAGGACATAGAGCAGGGAGCCACCAGGGCCAGAAGGAGACTGCTGGGCTGGGCGAGGGAGTGGTGTGGGGCCAGGGGAGGGAGCCAGAGCTGTGAGTTATGGTGGAGTTCAAAGCCAAGATGTTGAAGGCTCCTTGAGCTACTACCTTTTTCAAGCTCTACCACCCAGCTTCACCTGGAGGGCTGGCCTCACCCCCAGAGTCTCTGATTCTGTTGTTCTAGGGAAAGGCCAAGAGGTTGCATCTCAAACACATTCTGAGATGATGCTGATGCTGCTGGTCCAGGAACCACACTTTGAGAACCAAATGCCTTTGAGACTACACTTTGAAGCAACCCCTCGGTCACAGGATGCTCAGCATTATGGTTAGTGGAGCAGTCTCAGGGGGCAACCACACCTGAGTTGGAAGCCCAGCTCTGCCATTTTCCCGCTGTGTGACCTGGGGCAAGTTACTTAACCTCTCTGTGCCTAGTTTTCCCTTATGCCCATTTGCAAGAGGAGGCAAGGACAGTAACTATGCCTTAGGGCTGTGGGGATGAGTAAGAGAAGGAGTACCTGCGAGATGTCTGGAGTACTGGGTGTCCTCTTAGCACTCCTTACCTGAACTGTGGCCAAGATGTGTCTGGAGAAGTATGTGCATACCTCCTGTGGGCCAGGCTCCCTCCGGGGTTCCAGTGTACTTTAGCAAACTATCTCTTTCCATCTTCAAAACAACACTTGGTAACAGATGCTTGTAATACACTCCCTGACCCCTCAATTTACAGATGAGAAAAATTTGCTGAGCAAGTCCAAGTAATGAGTCCAAGTTTATACAGCTAAGAAGCAGTGGGGTCTGTATTTGAACCCTGGCTGCTGACTCCCTTACCCTCCTATCTTTTATTCAAAGGCACTGAACTGATGTGACTTCCGCCTGTGCAGCCATGCTGGGTACACACAACTTCTGTCCAACAGGGTGGTTCAGAATCTCCTGGAACACGGGACCCTCCAGTTATCCACAGTTTCTTTGCTTCTAGAGCTGTGCTGTACTACAATACAGTACCCACTAGCCACATTGGGCTACTGACATTTGATGTTAAATTCATTAAAATTAAATAAAATTTAAAACTTCAGTTCTTCATTTACGCTCACCGCATTTCAAAGGCTCAGTAGCCACCCATGATTAGTGGCTACTGTATTGGGCAGCATAGGTCTAGAACTTTCCCACCTTCACGTAAAGTCCTATTGACAATGTTTCTCTAGAACTTTGATATACTTATTCTCTGTACTTTCCTATATCGTTTTCAAGTAAAAAGAGGAAAAGAGGGAGGCAGGAAGGAAGAGAGGGATGGAAGGGGTAGGGAGGGAGGCACAGAGAAGGGGAGGGGCATGAATTAACTTAGGTAATCACTCTGGAGGTCACCTGTCTCCCCATGAAACCTGCAGATCAGGCCTTTCTGGGTCTCCTCTTGAGACAGGCAGGCAGGAGCCCGTTATGGGGAGGGTTAAATCAGAGTCAAAGACAATGAGAGTCTTAACAGCCCCACTAGCAAGAGTCCAAACACTGCCGGGGGAGACGGAATCTCCACCAGAACAGAGATCCACTGACCTCTGCAGGGGCTAGACCCCTCTCTGCTGGCTTTCCTCCTTATCTGGCGGCCTGGCTCAGAGGGCAGCTGGGGTTGGCAGTTAGCTCTTCCCCAGAAATTTCTCTATCTGAGCCTGACAGGAAGCCTTTGAAGACCATTCCTCAGCAGTGTTCCATAAACCACAGTGGGGTCATTTGCCTCTCTGTGCAGTGTGTGAGTGATGCAGGCCGAAGTCAGACACTGCTAACTTTTCCGGGGACTGGGGTGAGAGGGCGGGATGGGACTGATGCTGAGTCCCAGACACAGCTCAGAAGCTCTGGGACTCCCACAGGTTTCAAGGACAGCACCTGGCACAAAATGGACACTCACCAAAGAATTGCTACATGAGCAACTAAATTGATGGGTACAGGTTTCGGAGTTAGACCACCTGGGTTTGCACCAGGCTTGCTGGCTGTGCCACCTTGGACCAGTGCCCAACCTCTCTAAGCCTCATAGAGCTACTGGGAAGATAAGCTGAGATCACGTAGGCAGAGAGCTTGTGTAACAAGGTGCTCAAGAAATGTTGGCAGCTGCGATGAGAGTGAAAGTCCACTGGCCCCTGGAGACCAGTTTCCACCTGATGGGCCCTTGATTTCAGTCTGGTCTCCTCGTCCATGTTGGGTCAGCAGTGTGTCCGCAGACAGAATTCTAGCAGCTGGTCCTGTGGCTTGGTGCCTATCCAGGCTCCACTTGCCAGAGGTCCCCTTCCCAGTGCTCCTGGGGTCCTGCCTGGCTTGTCCTCAGATGCTGTCTCTACGTACCTCTAGAGGGCTTCACTACAGGGGGCACCAGGGGTGGAAGGCAGCAGGAGGAGGCTCTGTTCACTCCCTGTTCCAGGTGACCTCAAATCCTCTTGGCAGGATATGTTCTGGGTCATTGCTACAGGGTCAGTCCCCACATATCATCATATATCAGAACCACTGCTGCTGGCACTCAAGGCCTCTGGTGATGAGCCCACTAGACCAGAACTTGGAGGCCAGAGAGCCACACCAGACCTGCCTATTTCCCCCTCAGGGCCTGGCCTCAGCCCGAGAGGCCGATGGAGCCCCTTAAACAACCACCCTCCTCTCACCACCCCAGTATTTATTCACCAAGGCCATGTGGGTATCATCCGGGGATGAGAATTTAAACATCCCCTGGTTAATGGCTTTGGGTCTGCCACATCCAAGAGACACGTCCTTTGTCTCTGGCAGGGGGGGGAGCAGTCTCCTGGCTGTCTCGGGCATCGCAGAGAGAATACACTGTGTTTCTTGATCTTAACACGTTTAGTGGTTACATGATTCTGTATTACCTCATCTAGGCTGGTCTGAAGGCTCTGCCACCCCAAACTCATGGACGGCAAAGTCTGAGAGCAAGAACAGAGATCCTGCCAGGCCCTCTCTCCTGCCCCTGGATAATGAATGGAGCCAGGCCTGGTTGCCGGAGTAACCATTCAAAATCCATTTATTTAAGGAAATCAAGAATGCCCATTAATCAATGTTAATAAAACCTTTGACTGCAGAGGGCCCTGGAGGAGGGGTTCCAAACCAAAGCTTCCTCGCGCTCCCTCTCAATCCGCCCCAGCTGCTGGGGTAATCACGCCACCCTAACTGAGCCAGCGGACAATGGGCTCCCCGGGGCTGGGCTGCAGCAGAGCTCAGGGGGCTTGCTCGAGAGAGGGAAGCTTCAGCCAGGTCTCTCTCAGGATCCCCATCCGCGGAGGCTGAGAGTTTTGCTTGGGGAGAAAGCCTTCGTGAATTCCAGAAAATGTGCCCCACATGCTGGGCCCCCACTGAAGCGGTCGCTGGGCTCCCAGCTGCCACCAACGGCTCTGGGTATGAACCTCCAGCAGGAGGTGCCACATCGGCCCCAGGGCACGGTGACAGAACTGCATAAAAACATCCATCGAATTTGGGATTCTAATTTCAGCCCCAGATGAGAAAAAATGAAAGAAGATTTAAGAATTAGTCTTCAATTCAGACCCTCCATAGAAGGCTTCCCAGGTGGCGCTAGCGGTAAGACCCCGCCTGCCAATGCAGGAGACGTAAGAGACGTGGGTTCAATCCCCGAGGTCAGGAAGATTCCCTGGAGGAGGGCACGGCAACCCACTCCAGCATTCTTACCTGGAGAATCCCATGGACAGAAAAGCCTGGAGAGCTACAGTCCATAGGATCACAGAGTTGGACATGACTGAAGTGACTTAGCATGCACAGACTCCACAGATGTGAGAATCTTAGACCTGATCCAGCCTGTGTCCCCACTCGGGATGGGACCCAGGTGTATGTAAGTCACCTGGGACATGAGGCTGAAATGCAGGTTTCTGGACCCTGCTTGGGACCTACAGAATCAGAATCTCGGCAGGTGGGAGAGAGGTCATAGGTAACAATCCCCACTGGCTGTGCAGGCTGAAGTTCAGGAACCGCCCCCCTACTTTTCACCAGTGAGAAGGAAAGAGGCAGCCTGTTGGCCAGGAGCCCCCAGCAAGATAAGGTCAGAAGAGGCCTGGGAACAATTCACAGAAATGCCATCTTTGCTGACGTGGAGAGGGGTGGTAGCCAGGCCTCAACTGGTGGGGAGGCAGGTAGATGGAAGCTTCTGGACTTAAGGGGATTTGGGCTCTGGGGGCTATTTCAGCCTGGCAGGTGGAGTCTCAGCCCAGGGTGGGGTCTTCAGGAAGGAGCAAATCCACGGGGCCAGGGTCCACTCCTGTGCGGCAGCTACCAACCAGCAGTGTGGACAGTGCAGGGAATGGCTCGGGGGGCTCTGCTCTGCGTCTGACCACCTCAGCCCTGCCACCCAGTGGCAGTGTGACCCTGGGCACTTCTCTGGGTCTCAGCTCATCTGAAAATTGGGGCTAACCAGGGTCCCTGCTCCCTGGGTAAGTTGGGGTTGGGGGATGGGGTTGGGTGGTGAGACATGGCTCAGCTGTTTAGTCGCACTTGCCTCTCAGTTCTTGCTGCTTCCCCAGTGCCCACCCTCATCTCTCTGTGTTTCCGAGCAGAAGGAGGGGGTAATGCGGGAACCCCGACTCTGCTCCCTGCCTAAGCCTCCCAACTCTCCCTCCTAAGGGCAGAGCGTGGTTCACTTCCTCCCCTACTCCCGGCCGCACCAGACTCCTTGCTTGGAAAGAGGCTGCCTGCCCACCATACGGTTAACTCACCCCGTGTTATTCATCACATCTTTAACTGCCCATCAGGACCAGTTAGGCCAGAATGAGACTGCCAAGGTGGTCATGGAGAGTTAATAGCTTTCCAGCTGCCAAATAGCCCAACCTGAACAGCGTTTCAGAGGTAAATGATTGGTTTCTAGTGAGGGTCCTAAAATGCTGAGGTGGCTCAGAGCGTCATTCTAGATCTGGGGTCTACAGTGTGACCCAGAACTGAAATCACAGCCCTTGGGGACAGACGCAGATTGGACCACAGCTCTATCCCCTAGTAGCTGTTGTGCTTAGTCAGTTGTGCTTAGTCCCTCAGTCGTGTCCGACTCTTTGTGACCCCACGGTCTGTAGCCCGCCAGACTCCTCTGTCCATGGGGATTCTCCTGGCAAGAGTACTGGAGTGGGTTTCCATGCCCTCCTCCAGGGGATCTTCCCAACCCTGGGATCAAACCCTGGTCTCCTGCACTGTAGGTGGATTCTTTACTGTCTGGGCCACCAGGGAAGCCCTAGTAGCTGAGGAACTTTAAATAAGTTACTGATTATCTCTGAACACCACTTACCCCATCTGTAAAATGGGGCTGAAAATGCTCATAGCTCCCTCCTGAAGAGTCTCGGGGATTAAATGCCACAGTGTATATAACATGCTTCACCCACGGCCTGACAATGCTCAAGTTCAATAATTGAAAGCTACTGATTCTGCCCAAGGCCTTCCTTCCCTCACCCGCAGGCTTGGACGCTGAGGCACGAAGCTAATAAGATGGAGACGTCTCAGACTACCATGGAGATTGTCTAATCTAATCTGTAGAGGCTGCTCTGTGGCTGTTTATTGAGTTAAAAGAAAATAGGAATCTAATTTTAGCCCAAAGAAGAGAAAGCTATATGACAACTAGAGTAATGGGCCCTGGGCTAGACAGCTTGATAGTAACTGATGATGTTTCCAGCATTACTGCTTTCCCTTAAAGGAAAAAAGTCATTTAAATTGACTCCAATTGTAGCTGCTATTCGTTTTCCCACTTCTAATAAAAGCCCAGTGTACCTGTAGATGGGGAAATGACAGACAGTCACATCTCTAAGGGGCTGAGCTGAACTGTCTCTTCTCCCTGGAACCAGGCTCCTTCCTAACAAACACCCCGTTCTGAGCATCAGCAGGAAAACTCAGTGGCAGCTGACACAGCACCGGTTCTTGCAGCTCTGTGGAAAAAAGGGACAAATGATGTGGCCCCAAGCAGCCCTCCAACATCACCCGCCTCGGGAGTGGACGTCACAGTACTGCCATGCCAGGCGTCGGCTGTGCCCAGCTGCAGGGCTGTGCAGTGTCAGGAGGGGATGGCCCTGGGCTAAAGACGAGGGAACCCGGGTTTATCGCCAGCTGGTTCCCCTGGGCCTCTGCCTAACAGAAGCGGCTCTAGAGCCAGACAGCCCTGGTCCGGACGATGTCTGGGCCTCATGCAGATGGCAGGGGTACAGTAGCGGGGTGACGACACGTGACACAAAGTGTGCAAAGTGCCTGACACAGTGCTTGGCTCAAAGCAAGGCTCGCTGAGGGAGGCTTATTCTTAAATGGCCTCATTTCGAGAACAGACACTGAGGTCTTCAATTCAGCGTCCTGCTCAGGACACGGTGAGGCTGGGGGGCCTGTGGGGGGCGCCTCCAGATCCCGCCAGGCACAGAATGAGAGGGCGTTAGAGCCGCTGTGCGTGGGGACAATGGTGCCCGTCGCCTGCCCCCTCCCTCCCCCACCAACCTGGCTCCCACTGGCCCAGAACATCACCTGTCCTCTCCAGGCCCAGGTGCCACCCCAGCGCAGCATGTCAGGTTGTCCCTGGGAGCTCAGAAATGCTGTGATAGAAACACACCTACTGCTACCTGCAGATTGAAGATGTGTTTTTCACGCTGTCAGGCAGTAGGGCAAAAGCAATTTACAAATGGTCAGCCGCAGGAGAGCTGCGGCTGGCAGTGTTTGGCGGTTTATCAAACAGTGCTGACCAGGGCTACGAGACACGCAGTGCCCGGACAGGGCTGGCGTGAGCGTGCAGCTGGGTTTCTCTGCAGGGGGTGACCAAGGATGCGGGCTCTTAGGAACAGCGTGCCTGGTTACTCCATGCTGGGGACCTTGGCTTTGGGATCAACTGAGCGTCCCCCGTTTCTACCCAGAGAGAAGATGCAGAGGAGGAAGAAATCGTAGACTCCATCTTTTAAATGTATTTGGTACTGAAAATATGTGTGGGGTTTGGTGAGCGCAGCTCAAAAGCCAATAAACAGGCCAGGTTGGTGGAAAGGGAAGTTTGCTTTATTTTAGATGCCTGCAATGGAAGGCGTGGTGGTGGGATGGCGGACATCTGTTCAAAGGCCGACTCCCCCACCCCACTCCACCCCCAACCCCATTCCACCAACGCACTGGCGACCAGTAGGACAAGAGCTTTTATAGACAGAAGGGGCTACATCAATAAACAGTACAGTCTACTCTGACAGTCATCTTCAGATTGGTCATCAGTGGTCTGACCAGCACTATCCTGGTTGTTTTAGGTACAGTTAACCTTCAGTTCCAGCGTCCATTCATTCCCATTTCTTTGAGGCTTGTTCTTGGAATTGGGGGCTCAGACGGTAAAGCGTCTTGCTTACAATGCAGGAGACCTGGGTTCGATCCCTGGGTTGGGAAGATCCTCTGGAGAAGGAAATGGCAACCCACTCCAGTACTCTTGCCTGGAAAATCCCATGGACAGAGGAGCATGGACTGGGCTATAGTCCATAGGGTAGCAAAGAGTCAGACACGACTGAGTGACTTCACTTTCACAGGCCATGGGTACAGTCTGGTCACCGTGTAGTTAACTTCTCCCACCTGGGGTTTCAGTATCTATAAGACACCTCACAGGATATGGTTCAGAATATTATCTATAGTCCAGATCCAACCAGTCCCTCCTAAAGGAAATCAGTCCTGAATATTCATTGGAAGGACTGATGCTGAAGCTGAAATTCCAATACTTTGGCCACCTGATGCAAAGAATGACTGGTTGGAAAAGACCCTGATGCTGAGAAAGATGGAAGGAGGGAGGAGAAGGGGACAACAGGGGATGAGATGGTTGGATGGCATCACTGACTCGATGGACATTGAGTTTGAGTAAACTCCGGGAGTTGGTGATGGACAGGGAGGCCTGGCATGCTGCAGTCCACGGGGTTGCAGAGTCAGACACAACTGAGCGACTGAACTGACTTGAGAAGGAACTACAGGTCCTTGGCTGTGCTCAATGACTACATCCTTATTATTTGGCCTCCTCTGACTTTCCGTTTCTGCATTTCTCACTTCTCTGATTATTCTTTGACTAAAGTTTTCCACAAAAGGCAGACTGACAACATGGTAGGGGGCGGGACAAGGACCACAGGGTCCTGCTCCATTTCATATTAATTTATTTGTTCACCACTTTGTTTCAGAAAAGCTCGAAAGTGGGTAACAAGGACCCCGTTTATTGAAAAGGGATTGCACAGATCACCCAGGAGATCTGCTGGGGACCTGAGGACACTTGGGCTGCAAGAAGCGAACACTGACCTTCACCCCTTACAGTGAAGGAAGTGTGGTCACCAAGTGGACGGCAGAGCTAGCCTTTGTGGGAACAAGAGCCTGGTGGCGCCAGGATTTCAGCAGGCAGATCCCAGCCCAGTCCCTGGGGCCTCTTTCAGGCTTCAAACGGCTCTGCTCAAAACTCCATCTCCAGGGGAGAAAGCTGATTGGCTCAGGTAACACGCCCATCCAAACAAAAGCTGAGGAAGGCAGGACAGTTTCAACAGCCCTGTCCAAACTGTGTAGAATAGGGAAGAGCAAATTCTCTAGATTATGTGCAGAAGGAGATGGGTTTTATAGCAGAGCAAACCGAGGCTGAGAGACCTGAAGTGACCTGCATGGGGACACACGACACGTAGGACCAGGAGTTACCAAGCCTGGTAACTCCAAATGCATGACCCCGAATGCATCTGAGTGAAGAGCTTGTTATCTGCATGGCCCCTCTCAGAAGTCCTGGTCCACATCTGTACTTGCCCGCTAGCCTCTGGGTCTCCAGGTGCCCATGTCTCCTGCCTGTGAGGGCTCTCCCTGGGCCCTGGCCTGAGATGGGGGGATGAGACTGGCAAGTCTTGGCTCTTACAAATGCTTTTACATCAACCCACCCCCAAGCACTGCCTTGCACCTGAATTTTCCCACTTCTCCTCCCAAGACCCCCTTGCACCCCTGATAAGATGGCAACCCACAGTCAGAAAGCCCACACATGCCTGCTTCTTCTCTTTGACCTCCTTTCCTGTACTAGCAGATGGGTCTGGTACCTTTAATTTTCTTGCTCTCCTTGTAGCTCTGACACGGTTCCCCCCCGCCCCCTTCACACTGCCGCCTTGGAATAGCTTGATTTAGCATGACTTTCAGTAGACTGGAGAACTCCAGGTCTTTGGAACTTGGGAAGGTCTGACTAACCAGGTTATCCTTGGAAAGCCTGAGAGCAGAGTGTGCAGGAACCCAGAAGAGAGGGCTCCTTTAGTGCCCAGGGACAACTCCACTCGTTGACTGCACGCCAAGGATTTTAACTGCTCCTCCTTCAAAGCTTCCTCTGATGGGTTGCAATGACATGTTCTCCAGATGTCAATCCAATTCTCCAGCCCTGATTGGAAGCCAACATGTACAATCAACTACAGCAAGAGGAGCTATGAATGAAACATGTGATTCACGTGAGAGTGTTAAGCTCAGACCCTCCAATTTGAGGATGGACATTTTTATCCATCTCAAAACAGACTTTTGATAGTGTTAAGCTCAGACCCTCCAATTTGAGGATGGACATTTTTATCCATCTCAAAACAGACTTTTGATGAGCCAACAGCCCCAATAGCTATGTGTTCACTGGAATCACTGCGGTTCTCTACAGAGGAATCATATCCCCTTATAATTCTGAGAAACCCATGAGATTAATAAAAAAAGCTTTCTTGGGGAACAGTTTTAAATTTACATACCAGAAGTTGCAAAGACAGGACAGTGTTTCTATAAATCCTTCCCCCAGTTTCCCCTAGGGTTTAAACTTCAGGTAACCATGGCACGAGCTTCCCCAACGGCTCAGCAAGTAAAGCAACTGCCTGCAATGCAGGAAACATAGGAAACATGGGTTTGATCCCTGGAAGAGGAAATCGCAACCCATTCCAGGATTCTTGTCTGAAAATCCCAAGCAAAGAGGAGCCTGGTGGACTAGTCCACAGGGTCACAAAGGGCTGGACACAACTAAGCACACAATTTGTCTGACAACCGTGACATTTCTCGAAACGAAGAAGTCATCAGAGCAATGCTATGCCTCGGATTTTATCCAGATTTCTCCAGTTACTCCACTTATATCCTTTTTCAATCCCAGGATGCCAAATGGCATTTTGCCATATGACTCTGTACTTACCTTCACATGTCACAGGTTTTTGGTTTCCCCTGGTTTTTCATGACCTTTAAGAGGGGCAGTCAGGTGTTCTGCAGAAAGTCCCCCTCTTGTCTGACACCACAGAGGTGAAGTGTCCTCCTTGGGGGTAGGATACCACATGACTCATGGTTGGGATGTGAACCGTGACCACTTGGTTAAGGGGCTGCCCCAGGTTTCTCTGTGATGAAGCCTTTTCTATACTCGTAAGCCAGTCACTGAGTCCAGCCCATATCCAGGGGGGAATGTAATTCAGCTCCACTTCCTGAAGGCAGAAATATCAAAGAATTTCTAAACATATGTCAAACCACACTAATATTTGGAGAGTGAGACAACTTTTGAGTTTATGCAACTATCCTATTTCTCCTTCAATAACTTCCATATACTAATTTAGCATTCATCAGTAGATCTTGTCTACAGCAATTACTACTGTGGTTTTCTAACGGATTTTCTATTTCCCCATGCACGCGTGCATGCATGCTCGGCTCAGTAGTGTCCAACTCTTTGTAACTGTAGCCTGCCAGGCTCCTCTGTCCATGGAACTTTCCAGGCAAAAACATTGGAGTGGGCTGGCATTTCCTTCTCCAGGGGATCTTCCTGATCCAGGGATTGAATCTGCAAAGCCTACATTTCCTGCGTTGGCAGGTGAATTCTTAACCACTGCACCACCTGGGAGGACTCATTCCCCCAATACTGGTTAAAAAAGTGATGTCTTCTGAAAGGAGCAGTGGGATTCCACAATACTGTGACGACACCATTCTCTTCTTGAAAATTGTGGTCTGAGCACCCCCAAAAGGCAACTGGACTTAGACTTGATCTTACATGAGAGCATCTTTACAATATTTTATGTGTGTGTGTGCGCATGCATGCCCAGTTGTGTCTGACTCTTAGTTGTGTCAGACTCTTTGCGACCCCATGAACTGTATGTAGCCTACCAGGCTCCTCTGTCCATGGGATTATCGCTGTTGCAGCAAGAACACTGGAGTGGGTTGCATTTCCTCCTCCAGAGGACCTTCCGGACCCAGGAATCTAAGCCAAGTCTCCTGCGGCTCCTGCACTGGCAGGCTGATGCTTCACCACTGAGCCACCTGAGTAGCCCCATTTTCTGAGATGGAGAAATTTAAATCCCAGAAGAGGTTTGTTGGTTATCTCACAGTAACATTTGAAAAAGTACTGTCAGTATTAAATATGTTCTTTATTTTTTAGTGATAAAAACACGTTTGCAATTTGCCAACCTTTTTTGTGGTGACAAGTGCCTGTCAATAATGCAATCATGAAGGTACTTTAAAAACTAAAAAGACAGACTTTATCCAACCCTTCAAAGTAAAGATGCTATGCTAATAATGAGAAAGAAAGTTGCTACTTTTTCTGAAGAAATTCATGTTAAGAGGATCTCAAAAATGGCTAGACACGATTCCAGCTTTATGAAAATGTGTTGTCCACAATCGGTCACCTATAAAACCTCCTGTAAGAGCACACTCAAACTTGGGAACTAAAATTCAAAAGGCGGTTTCAGTAGGTCTTGAACCCACTTGTTAATAATAAAAATACCACACTCACAATTACTGAACAAGAACAAGTTAGGAACAGTGAGACAGATGGAAATTTATTACAAAGATTTCAACAAACACTTTAAGACTAGTAGATGGAACTGAAAACAGTACTGTTTCTCAGAAAGCCAAGTCATCTGGACCCACGTCTTAATGAAGTGGTTTGTTTTTTTCCAGCTACAATAGCCATAAGAACTTAGCATTAAAATAAACTTACCTTAGAATCACACACTGCTTTTATTGTGAGGTGTTAAAACTAGGAGTTCCAAAAATAATGAAGCATTTTTAATAATATGGCTCTTACTATACTTCTCAGAAAGAGTAAAGGGTTTTTTCTTTTTTAACCACAATACACACAAAAAGTATTTTAAAACATTTTCACCTCATTTTTTTTCTCATCTATTTTTTGTCTTACGTGTATTAGTATAGTACACAGACAATTTAAAAATATATATGTATGTACAAATGCTGGGTCAGTGCTCTACAGAGTGTAGTCGGGTGACTGATTTACACAGGGTTCTGTTTTCAGACCATTGCTTACATTCATAGAACAAACATCTCCCACCTCAAGAAAATATAAATGGTATTGTCTTCTAGTTTTTATAACTTTAACCTGTTCATTTTTAGTCCATCTGGAATTTCTTTTTGGTGAACTGTATGACTGAATTTTTGCCAGCTGTATCAGCACCTTCCACTGAATAATCCATCATGATCAGAACCATTTTAAATACCCACCTTTAACATGCTTTAAAGCATTTGAATCCATTTTAAACCATCTTCCATTAACTCGTCTTTTGACAACAGTGTAAACATTTAATTGCCATTGTAAAAAAAAGTGGTTTTTGGTACAGTAAGTTCCTCTTCTTTTCCCCCTTTCGATGAAGATTTTATTTTCATCTGTTCACAGTTTCACACAAATTTTTTACTTATACTTAAAATACTTTTTGGTGTTTAGATTGGCTTTGCACTGAATTTATATATTAATTCAAGAACTGACATGTTTACTAAGATCAAAATGTTCCTAATTCTCAACTGCTTATAAGCCAGTGTTCCTCTCTGTTCTCACTTCCCCTTTACCCTACCTTCAAGGAGACCATGGTCTTGAAAAGTGAGTCGTTCAGTTGTGTCCGATTCTTTGAGACCCCATGGACTATACAATCCATGGAATTCTCCAGGCTAGAATACTGGAGTGGGTAGCCTTTCCCTTCTCCAGGGGATCTTCCCAACCCAGGGATCAAACCCAGGTCTCCCACACTGCAGGCAGATTCTTTACCAACTGAGCCACAAGGGAAGCCCAAGAATACTGGAGTGGGTAGCCAATCCCTTCTCTAGCATTTCCCCAACCCAGGAATTGAACCAGGAGCTATCAGGGAAGCCCCATGGTCTTAAATGTTAATAAATCTCTTTACAGTTTTACTACTTATGAATCCCTATACAATATACTGTTTTTCCTGGTTTTGACTTTATATAAATGTAATCAGGCTGACTATACTTTCGATTTGCTTCTTTTTAACTCAATGTGGTTTCTGAGACTTACCCAGATTGATGCACAAAGCTGTGTGCTGCACTTAGGACTCGACACAGATCCCATGCACACACATACGTTTCATCTCTTCATTTCCCTGTAGATGGGTAGCTGGCTCTCTTTTCCTTTTTGGTTACTACAAACACTGCTGTTGTGACCACTCCTGTACATGGTTCCTGGGTATTCACATCTGACGTGATTTTCTCTAAAACTGGAAGACATACCTGATGTTCAACTTCACTAGCCAATACTATTTTCCAAAGTGGTAGTACTGACTTACACGCAGAGTAGCAGATGAAGTTCCTGTTCTCACAACCCCTGCAATTTTTGGTATTTTCTGACCCATCTCCCCCTTTTAAAATTGTAGTTGACTGACAATGTTGCATTAATTTCTGCTGTGCAGCAAAATGACTGTCACACATACATACATTGGTTTCCCCTATGGTTAACCCCAGGACACTGAATAAAGTTCCATGTGCTACACAGTTAGTGCCTTGCTGTTTATCTGTTTTATATATAGCAGTTTGCATTTGCTAATCCCAAGTTTCTAATTTATCCCTCCCCCGCTTCCTGACTTTTTAATTGTTGCCAATACGGGTATTGATGCTTCTGAACTGTGGTGCTGGAGAAGACTCTTGAGAGTCCCTTGGACTGCAAGGAGATCCAACCAGTCCATTCTAAAGGAGATTAGTCCTGGGTGTTCATTGGAAGGACTGATGCTAAAGCTGAAACTCCAGTACTTTGGCCACCTCACGCAGAGTTGACTCATTGGAAAAGACTTTGATGCTGGGAGGGATTGGGGACAGGAGGAGAAGGGGACGACAGAGGATGAGATGGCTGGATGGCATCTCGATGGACATGAGTTTGAGTGAACTCCGGGAGCTGGTGATGGAGAGGGAGGCCTGGTGTGCTGCGATTCATGGGGTCGCCAAGAGTCAGACACGACTGAGCGACTGAACTGAACTGAATATGGGGACTAGAAACTGCTATTTATGGTTTCAGTGTGTGTTTCCCGATTACTGATAAGGCTGGACATTTTTTCATGCTTACGGGCCATTTTTGTTTTTTCTGTGAAATGCCTACTTGTGCTTTTTGCCCAATTCCCTCCTGAGCTGTTGCTTTCTTACTGATATACATTCAGGTGCTTTTTAACAATTATGTATATATCATGATATCTGTATCTTGTTCCAGTTTGGCCTTACTTTTTCCTTCTGTGGCATGTTTGGTAAACAACTATTAGTGCAACCAAATTATTTCTCTCTTAACTGATGGTTTGCACCTTTTTCCCTTCCCCCTAAAGTCATAAAAAATATTCTTCTATATCATCTTCTAAGCTTTACAGTTTTAACTTTAATCCAGTAAATCTTTAATCCACTTGGGACTGATTTTTTGTCTGGTGCAAGGTTGAAGTCCAATTCACTTTTTTTCCTTTGTGAAAAATTACTGAAGCCCCATTTAAGAAATAATCTTTCCTCCTCCTCACTGATCTGCAATGACTACCTTTAACAAAATTTGGTTCTGGAACATGAGTGGGTCAGTTTCTGAGCTCTTTATTCCTGTCCATTCATCTACTTATCACCTCTGTGCCAGCTCCACAGTGTTTTAAGCACTCAGTGTATTTCACAGTAAGGGTCATACTCTGGTAATCCTAGCTCTCCTCACACTGCACCTTCTTTATGAGATCAGCTGGGATTTTCTTTTGTTGTAATTACTTTAATCTACTATCAGATTCAGAGAAAGAGCTGAGACTGAGATGATCTTACCAACCACTGTCTATTTATGTCAACAAAGGTGCTTTTTAAAAATTATCAATTTCTCATTAAAAGGCTTATGTATCTTTTATTACAATTTTTAGGTACTTTATGATTTTCCTGTTCCTAGTATAAATTCAATTTCTTAACAATATTTTAAAAATTTACAGACATTACTGCTTGTGGTTGCTGCATGAAAATGTAATCGACATTTGCATATGAATTGTGCTCTAGCAACCCTGATGAACTCACGAGGCTACTAATCTGCCTTGTAGATATTCTGGATTTTCAGACAATCACACGTTAATCTGTTGATAGATGGGTCAGTCACATTAATTGATTTCCTAATATTAACCAATTTGCATTCCTGAGATAACCCCAATTTGGTCATCACTGATCACCATCATCACATACACACACTCACTCTGGTGTAGAGGTCAGGATGGCCACTCATGCTGCAGGCTAATGAACGTGGTAGAATACGGAGTGTCATTATCATTTAGGAAGCATCATGAATGTACTATAAGCAAAACCATACATTCTGTATTAAAACAAAGTTCCAGTAAACCAGGTTTCAACATAACAAGGCCAAGGACATCTGTACAAAATTTATTTCATTAACCACAATGTTTTAGAGTGACGGTATACACCCTAATACAGAAGGAGTGATTCAAAATCCATCAAGAGTTAAAGGTCAGAGCCAAAGTCAGTGGCTCTGAATCCCCAGTCAATAAGAGTTTCATCCACCATTTTGTTCATCTTGGATTCATAAAGGAGCTGATGTACAGAACACCCTGTTCTAAGCTCCACCATGCTTTCTGACAAACAAGGACCACCAGGAACTAGACTTCATTGCTTCATCCTTGCTCTGGCTATGCTGGTGGGTGGCAGAAGCCTTTTGTCTGCATTTGGCCTCCCATTTACTCTCAAGCATTTCTGTCTCCAGTCATAGCTCCCCACAACATCACATCTGAACAACAACTCCTGAATTGCATGGCTGTAATATTGACAAACAGGGCCAATGAGAGCAATGAAATTGCCAACTGTTGAACAAGACATACCCTTTGAAGACAACAGCCACAGTCTTATTGCATTTAGTACATAGTCACAACATTGAAAGGACATTTGAGAACCAATAAAAAATATTTATTTTTTCAAACCACAGAATTCACCTCAGAGCCACACTATCAATTTCCCAGAATTATAAGCCAATAACACACTGCATTTCTAAACAATGCAATCCAACTAGAAATGAAGATAATTTCCAATCAGCAGGGGTACAATATACCCTACGGTCCTATAAGAATGTACCTACTTCTGATTAGCATTTTAATTCTCCCACAGCCACTCCACCAACATAAGCAGAAATAGTATAGGTATGTGTGCCACTTGGCTCTGGAAAGAGCTTTGAAATGAGGTCTTGGCCAGTGGACATGGGAAAGTGTCAATGACTTAGTTAATGAACAGTGGGAATAGAAGAGGAATCATTTCCCTTGAAAAGAACAAAGGTCCTTTCATAGATCCTGGTGGCCAGAAACTGGGGCAAATTTCAACTCGGTAAGGAAAATAACGGGAAAGCCATTTCTCCATGCATACCTATGACCTCTGTTTTAACTTCTGATAAACATAAAATTTCATCTTATGCAATCTTATTGAAAAGAGTAATCAGAACTAAAAAGGTCCTTATAAATCTCTTCTAGGTGTATGTCAAGGGATTCATATTCTGATCTTAAATTTTAAACTCCCATTAAGTGGTCTGAAGTGGATTAAAGTCAACGTAATACTCTGAAGCTCAATGAGATACCATTTAAAAAAAAAACAAAAAACCAAACATCCAAACAATGACTGGAAAACTAATGCAGGGCTTCTGTTTTGTTAGTGTATATTCATAGAACAACGTTATCTAATACTAGCTGCTTATTGGACAACTGAATTTTAGCTCAAGGGTAATGCCTCATGTAATAATCATGGAAATAATAAACTGCTATAAAAAAGAAAAAACACAGAGAAGAAAACAGAGCCAGTCTCAATGAGAAGATGAGATCGGAAGGGTGACCCTAGGAGAGTAAACAGCTTCTTTAAATACTACGACACAAGTGCTCCTGCTCACTTAGCTCCGGAAACCAATTGTGTTTGCGAGATCACCATTACCTTTGTTTGTACGTGTGCACAGACCATCACTCTGAAGTTCTCCTTTTGTGCTGAAAAACTTTCAAATCCCTTGTTTGGCCGGTACAGAATATTATAGGGATGTGACGCATGTGGAAACTCTTCCTGAGGAATTCTTTGTGTGTGCAAATTTGCAACCTGACAGAAAGCATGGCATGCAGCAAGAGGAGTGGCAGCGCCACGGGGCTGCGGCACCGGGGAGACACACGCGTGCAGCATTAGCACCACAGCCCACTCTTCTGCAAGCTCACCTACTCACACACTGACTTTCATCCCGCACCCCGAAGGAAGGGAGGGGAACCGCCTCCAACTCATAAAAGGGACAGGGAAAAAAGTCACTTTTCCACAAAATTTAATAATGCACAACTCATGCGCCCAGGTATTAGACTCTTTTCACTAACTCCTATCTAAGAACTAGCAGATGAAGAGTCACAAGACCAGGCTTTGCTCTCTGCCCCACAGAAAACACAGCGGTCAGGTTAGGGTGCAGCTGTGACTAGAGAAGGATATGAGACGACACATACTGAAGCTTAATGCCAACTTTAAAATAAGTACCCTCTCCAAACAACGATCATCTATTGATGTTAAGTGTCACCATTCCAAAGTGAGTGAAATGGCTTTCTCTGGAGGGTCCAGATTCAGGCTGCATGTATACACTAGTCCGTTTGGAAAATCAACTACATGTGTTGACTCATGAGACGATCAACCTGCTTTACAATTTTCTGCCTTTGATGATTTGGGCCCCATAAAAAGCCAGTGTTTAACTATGGTGTGTAAACTACATACTGTACTGGCAAAAATACAAGTGAACACGCGAAGGAAATACTTTCAGGCAGACAGTGTTAGTCAATACAAAATGGAGGCATTTCTTACTTCTTCGCCGCAGACTAAGAATTTTGTTAAGAATCCCAAATGAGCAAGGTCAATATTGAGTTAAAATAAATTCTTCATACTGCAGTATACCTCAAAAGGCTAAGATGAGTAAGAACCAGGTTGAATGCACTGGGAGAAGGCGTTCCTCCAGTGCCTTCCAATCATAGCTTTGCACCGCTAAGCCCTCACCCACAGCGAGCTGCAGCCACTGTGCAAAAATTTACAGAGACTAAATTCTGCAAACTTCACTCTGCCCACTTTGTTAACACACACACAATAATAAAAAGAAGACAATACAAAATATTCCCCCATGAACTAAACAATGCAAAAAGCATCCAAAGATTTTAATGCCAATTCACATCCTAATGTGATGTTTTTATAAGGAAGGTTCTGTTGTTGGCCGAAGAATACTTCCTTCCCAGAAAAAGCATTTGGGTACATTACTAGGATAATGAAGAATTCATCCACATTTAATGAAACATTCCAACTTCATTCCTTTTCAGAAATATTATTATTAAAACTACTTGAGAGGATTTGGTTGCAGGTGTTATAAGCCTGCAGCAAGCATTCCTCTGAGTAAAGTAAAATTTGAACTTCATGATAAAAGAGAATTCTTCCTTGACATTAGAATGTTATGATGTGGCAAATCAAACCGTACAGGGCACAATGAGAGCCTGTTAATAGTCTTAACAGTAATTCAGTGCTTATCAATACAATCCAAAATGCTCACAGCATTAAAGGAGCACATGCTAAAGTCCTCCTCAAAATCTACCAACTCTGGTTGATAAGTACTTAAAAAAATAAATCTGACAACCTTTAACTTTTGGTTCTCTGAATACTAATTTTACAAATAGAGGATTTCTATTCGATGACTTGACTTGCTCCTAACACTACACTTCGAACTCACCCCAAGCCTGCTCTCCGCAAAAGGACCAAGTGAACTGGCAGAGATAATTCTATGAACAACCTGCAAATCACAAGTGTGACAGTCAGTATCCCTGGTATGTCTTCTTTTTTTGCCTCTAGTCCTCTGAAGAGATAAATTGGTCTGACATAGCCAACAAAGCCAAAGAGAGTCAAGCATGTGCTCGATTTAGATTTTAGCAAAACTGATAAGAAAAACATTTTCCCCTTGTTGCATCTATTCTCCTTTGCCTTTCAAAATCAATAGAGTAAGCTTCAGAGTCTTTCATAAGGAACTAAATAGCACTGTGAGTGTATGGAAACAGAAAATCTAGCTTGGCCAGAGCCAGAAGGGAGCCTTAAAACAGCAGCGCTACTTCTTCTCTATGACCCTTGAATATAATCTTTTAAAAGATACAGACTGCAGACTTTTTAACGTACTTATCTCACCCATTTAAAATGAGACTGATCAGGAAAACCAAACTATAGATTATGTTTGGATTTAATAGCCGTATCTGCTTCCTAGAGCATCATAGGAACCAGCCTTGTCCACTGGGTAATTCTCAACAGTATTAAAAAGGGAGCTTTAGTGCTAAAGTACTGCCCAACCCTAAACTAGCATAATGCCAACACTACAGCAGCTGGGAGAGCCTGTTAAATGACAGAGGAATGGAAATGTTCTACAAGAGTTGGTCCCCAACATTTAACAAGAAAACACCACTGCGAGGCAGGGGGAAATCTGACCCGTGTGCAACATGTTTCTCTTTCCCCACTGATTTCAGCATCCTGCTATGAAGTCATACCCGACATCTTGGCGGGTCAGACTGTAATACCATCAGCTTTTTTGGGAAGTATTTGTGAGTTTGACAACATGGTCACAGAGCTTCAAAGTGCACAAAGCTCAAGGCACAGAGTAGAAAAGAGTTGTGAACTGATGGGGGTGGGGGGAGGGGAGGAGTTATATTGAAAGCAGAGTTAGCATTTTCCTGTAAGAAGACTTTCTAATGCTAAACAAAGACCAACTCTTTTTTTTTTTCAAGGGGGTCATTTTGGTTATGGGCGAAAAATACTGTATTTTGTAATGATCTGCTTGATTTTAAAGCAAAAGACATCTTGATGTGTGAAACCAATATGCCAAAGTGCTAAGTCCACAAATGAACAAAACAAGTGCTTTAAAAAAATTCTCCTGCTCTTGTATTTTTTGGAGGAAGCTGCTGATTTTGGCTGCCGGATCTCACTTAGCAATGGTCACTCTTCATGATGTGTGTTCCTCGCGGAATCTGTAGATAAACTCGTTAGAAGATTGTCCCATTTCAAAATCATCCCCAAGTCTAGCAGCAACTGTTTTGTTTTTGTTAGTTTTGTTTTGTTTTTTTTAAATTACAAACCAAAGTAAGAAGTCCAGCATCCTCTTCCAAGAACAGCTTGGTGACACGGCTCCTGAGTGTCTGCGGGACCCCCGCTGTGCTCTGAACACAGTCTCTGCAGCTCCAGTGTCCTCTTTTCAGGAAGTAAAGTACATTCAATACATTCACTATCTGTACCCTCTGGAACTTGCACAGGCTGATGAGCTGTCTGGGAAAAAAAAAAAAAAAAAACATTGGAAAAGGGAGAAGTATCAACAGCAGCCAGCATCTGATAATAGCAGAAATCTGCTTATGCAATACATACTTCTCACCCCTCTCCCAAAAGTAGATCAGGGAAAAAAAACCTCAAAACCATGTGGCTGTGAATGACGAGAAAGGGGACCATATCACCCAGAACTGAGTCTGGACACTTATCTCATTCTAGCGGAGACGAAAGAACTGGCAGCCTCTTGACAACTGCCTTAGAACTGCCACCAGCAACTGGGCTTCAGAGCTGCCACGGCTTATAGAACAGTCTGACCGTGACCATACCCAGTGCCCTTGGAGACCACCATCAAGAACTCTGTGGATATCACTATAGCCAGTGGCTACTTTATATCACAAAACCATCAAAGGTGTAAAGAGCATCATTACTTACTATAAGTCAACTCATCCCCAGCTCTCTTCCGGGACTGGTCACCTCTGGGGACAAGAAAAGAAGGAGTCAACAGAACTGACTGACATCTTCACACACCAAAGTAGAGGAGAAATGCATCAGCATCACTGATGATGGAAGTAGAGGTTTTTCAATGTTAACAACCTATTTTAAAATTGACATTAAACTTGTAAACAGCAGCTGAGTCACTTATAACCTGAATAGTCTTAGCTAAAAGAGACTACCTTTTAAATACAGGAAGCCATTAAATGAAGGAAGGATTATCTATAAAGAGGGGTCCTAGAAACTGGTTCAGACTAAACTGTTTGAAGAGAAATCTAGGCTCTATTAACAACATCCCTGGTGAATTGCATATAACAGGGCAAATTTCAACTATGAAATAGAACAAATCAAAATCTTCCCCTAAGAGCCCTATTATGGGATTGAAAACTGCTTAAAGCTTTTGAAAAAATCTCAGAAATCTTAATGAATACCCTTCTTGCAGACAGAACATGAACCTTTACATACAGTAACCAGTTCACCTTAAATACCTACAGTATTACCTAAATACCTATAGAAGTTCGAGGTCCACTTAAGAGATAGGAAAATAAGAGCTCTATGCTATTTGTAAATCCTCTGTTTGTCTCTGCGGTTTCTTAGACGACAGCCCAGACAAATGACTAAAATGCCTAAATAATGAGAAATAATAACCAGTCCACTAGCTTTTTCTTCCTCTGTCTCAGCAGCATTTACTCTGTTGACCCCCTCCCTCCTGAAACACTCCAAGTTCTGCCCAACGCTCTGTCCTTGGCCACTTTCTCTTCTCCTCCACGAATGTTCTCCTTAGTCTGGGAGAGTGGTCATACCAGTCCTGTGACTTGAAATATGATCCTTATGCCAATGGCTCCCAGATTTCTATCTCCAGCTCTGGTTCCCTCCTGACACTTCAGTCTCGTAAGGTCCAGATTTCTCATCGCCACTGTCACCTGGATGACTTCCACGTTCTGCAAATTTATCATGGCCAGAATGCATTCCACCCCCATGCCTTCCTCAGTAAATTGCACCACCATCCGCCCAACTACTCAGGCCCCAAACCCTAGCTCATCCTTGATTCCTCTCTTTGCCCCACTCTGGAGCATTCTGTCTCAAGACCTAACCCCAAATCAACCACTGCTCAACCCCACAGCTACACTGCCAATCCCAATCCACTATCACCTCTCCCCTATACCACTGCAAGATCTTAGAATTAGTCCAGGCAAGAGCCAGAGCTATCTTATGTTAAAAGCATGTTTAAGATGATTTCAAGTCTCTGAATAAAAGCCCTTCGGTGGCTTTCTATGACAGTTAAAAAAAAAAATCAACTCTAATTCAAATTTATTTTCCCAGCCCTGTGAGTTATGGCTCTTATCTACCTCTACCCATTTTCTCTCTCTGTTCACTATACATCAGCCACTCTGGCTTTCTTTCTGTCCCTTGGAAATGTTAGCACTTCTGTACTTTTTTCATACCTGCAACACTCTTCTCCCAAGTTAGCCACATGGCTATCTCCTTACTGTTTAGCTGGAATTCTCCTCAGGGGCATACATCACTAAGTGAGGGGAACAGCCCCTTGTGCATGCCCTAGTCAGGTACTCTCTATCCTATATTCCATCTCACTTTCTGTGTAGCACTCATTATTATTTGAAATAATTTGGTTACATGTTTGCTATTTATCTCCCAATAGCAGAGTATAAGCTCCATAAAAACAGAACTCTGCATGTCTTGTTCACCCAGTATCTAAGCGCAGAGTAGAAAACCAAAATATTTGCTGAATTAACAAAATAGTGCATAACTGATAAATAGCCTCCACAGATGGATTAAAATGCTAGCCCAAGTATTTATTTCATGCTTTTGTGTAATCTTCCAGATACCAAAGTCTCCCACTTTCTCTGGTTACGATCAAGACCAGGACAGAAACCTCTTGCTAAGCTGGATGAGGAGTCTTAAGGACCAAAAGAAAGAGAACACACCAAATGGTCTCTGAAGGACTTTTCTCTCACCAACTAGGTTTCGACAGCCTAACAAACTCTAAACAGATCCACCTAACGCTGCTTTTGAACACCTCTACTGTTAATGCACTGTTTGGCCAAAGCCGGCTGAGAGTCTTACAGTAGTATCATCACAGCTTTGTTGCTCTTCAGTCACTAAGTTGTGTCTGACTCTTTGACACCCAGCACAGCAGGACTGCAGTACAGCAGGCCTCCCTGTCCTTCAGTCTTTCCCAAAGTTTGTTCAAATTTATGTCCACTGAATTGGTGATGCTATATTACCATCTCATCCTCTGTTGCCCCCTTTCTCCTTTTCCCTTCAATCTTTCCCAGTATCAGGGTATTTTCCAAAGAGTCAGCTCTTTGCATCAGGTGGCCAAAGTACTGGAGTTTTAGCATCAGTCCTTCCAATGAATATTCAGGACTGATTTCCTTTAAGATGGACTGGTTGGGTCTCCTTGCTGTCCAAGGGACTCTCAAGAGTCTTCTCCAGCACCACAATTTCAAAAGCATCCATTATTTGGTGCTCAACCTTCTTTATGGTTCAACTCTCACATCCACATATGACTACTGCAAAAACCATAGGTTTAACTATACAGATCTTTGTTGGCAAAGTGATGTCTCTGCTTTTTATTATGCTGTTCAGGTTTGTCACAGCTTTCCTTCCAAGGAGTAAACATCTTTTAATTTCACGGCTGCAGTCAGCATGATTTAGGAGTCTAAGAAAATAAAATCTGTCACTGTTTTCACTTTTTCCCCTTCTATTTGCCATGAAGTGATAGGACTGTGTGCCATGATCTTAGTTTTTTGAAGGCTGAGTTTTAAGCCAGCTTTTTCACTCTCCCCTTTCACCTTCATCAAGAAATTTTTTAGTTCTTCTTCACTTTTGCCATTAGAGTGGTATCACTGGCATATTTGAGGTTATTGACATTTCTTCCAGCAATTGTGATTACAGCTTGTGATTCATCCAGCCTGGCATTTCACATGATGTACTCTGCAGAGTGATAATATATAACCTAGATGTACTCCTTTGCCAATTTTGAACCAGTCCGTTGTTCCATGTCTGGTTCTAACTGTTGCTTCTTGACCTGCATATAGGTTTCTCAGAAGACAAGTTAAGGTGGTCTGGTATTCCCATCTTTTTAAGAATTTTCCAGTTTGCTGTGATCCACACAATCAAAGGCTTTAATGTAATCAGTGAAGCAGAAGTAGATGTTTTCCTGGAATTCCCTTGCTTTTTCTGTTCTGTGCGTGGTCTCTCAGTCATGTCCGACTCTCAGGCTCCTCTGTCCATGGGGATTCTCCCGGCAATACTGGAGTGGGTCGCCATGCCCTCCTCCAGGGAATCTTCCCAACCCAGGGATCGGACCCAAGTCTCCTGCACTGCAGGTGGCTTCTTTACCAGCTGAGCTACAAGGCAAGCCCTTCCTTTCTCTATGATCAACACATGTTGGCAATTTGATCTCTGGTTCCTCTGCCTCTTCTAAACCCAGCTTGTACATCTGGAAGTTCTCAGTTCATGTATGGCTGAAGCCTAGCTTGAAGGATTTTGAGTGTTACTTTGGTAGCATGTGAAATGAACGCAATTGTACAGTAGTGTGAACATTCTTTGGCATTGCCCTTCTTTGGGACTGAAATGAAATCAGGTCATGAGTTCCTGATTACCAAATTCAGGCTTAAATTGAAGAAAATAGGGAAAATCACTACACCATTCAGGTATGACCTAAATCTAATCCCTTATGATAATACAGTGGAGGTGACAAAATAGATTCAAGGGATTAGAGCTGGTAGACAGAGTGCCTGAAGAACTATGAAGAGAGGTACATAACATCATCAAAGCAGCATTCACCAAATACTCTGAAACAAGTAAATTAATGCTGATCAAAAAGGAAGACACAGGATGGATCTTGAATTTGGAACTTACACTTCTATAAACAAACTTCATTCCCACCCTTCCAAAATTTTTTTAAAAAATGAAACACGTTAAAATAACAGGAGAAAAATACAGGTATGAAAACAACAGGAGGCACAAAGAATGTCAGTATGATGTACGTGAGGCTGTTAAACCACTATCTGATAACACTATTAAGTCAGCTGCCCTCAACCAGACCCAGGCTACTACTGAAAAAGCCCCGATCCTGGAGTGACCGTCTCAGCTAAATGAACAATACCCCTAACAAGGTTCTACTTTGTCCAAGAAATCCAGGTAATAATCACTCGGCAAGAATGGTTTACTTGCCTTTAAAAGCTATTTGGCGCATGCTTTAAAGAGGCCCATAGATGGGTTTGAATGAGGCTGCTCCATCTGAGGGCCTGCGTGTTAGAAGTTCCCTAGTGAGCTTCATCTTCCATAATGTAATCTTTGACAACAGCAGACAACAACCTGCCCTTCCCCCAATAAGCAATTCAACTATGCAGGTAACATGATTAAAAAAAATAAAAATACTGCTTTTAGCTGGTATGTTACTTCTAGCTTTGAAATAAGTCCATACTGTATTTCTATGCACCTAAAGATGCTTCACATAAACTCCGACTCAAGTAAGCATATGTCCATTAACTACAAAGACAATATATTTGACAATATTCACTATTTTAAAACATTTCAAAGACTGTGCCAACCACATTAAAGCAATGCACTGTCATACCCTACATCATGTCAATGGGATACAGCCTTATATGAAAAAATAGCTTGCAAAGCTGAACAGGAATCATGTGACTGGCTAGACACAAACCATAAAACAATTGCTCATATGAACGCTGCCAGTAACAGAATTTTTGTTAGACAGCTTATATGATATTTTTTGCATCAGTGGACACCATTTCTTCAAAACAATTCTAGCCAAATAATGATCAAAGGCAGCATCAAGTTTGGCAGGAGCAGAGTATGGAAGGTCCAGACACAAGTGCTGGAAGCACAGGTCACTGCCGTCAGCTGCTAAGTAGATGGTGTGTGCACACCCTTTCTGACTGGTCTGAGCCAGCCCAGCAGTTCAGAATGTCCGCTGAAGGCAGGTCCTACTCTGTGCAAATCACCCAACAGAGTAAGTCATGAGGCAGCCTTTAAGCTTCAGAATAAATGTAGAATAATATGTTAACAGAAATAGCTCAACTCAGTTTGTAAAATAAAACATTTTTATCATCTTTTGGAATACTATGTTTAAATTTTACATGAATGAAAGCACCTGACCATCCTGACCTTATTAGAACAGTGCCAGGCTAGTCCTTCATGTTCAAAGGCAATGTTACCTGAGATTATTTATCGAGTCAGTGCCTCAACTCATCCCAAGCAGATTTTACCTAAGAGCGAGGACACACCAAACGGTCCTGCACTACTACTGTTCTCCTACTCCAGCTCGAAAATTAGGACGAGGAAAACATCTCTGGATGTGTTCCACACTCTTCTGTAACGTGAATTCAGTGTTCAGAGAAATCTACAAGAGCTATCTTCCCACACTGCTTCACAGAAATAAAAGCCTTCAGAGAGCTGTTTGTTAAAAGCATCAACAAGCTCATCCCTAAAATTAAAAGCGAACATTCAAATATAACATGGGGAAAAAAAGCATAAAATAATTCAAAATTATGGTGAGCCTAGGAAAAAACGTAAGAGCTATACTGAGTTTATTCTGCATTAATTTTTAAAACATTTCAAGAAAAAACTTGTAGCTATAATTCAGAATGCATAAGCCATAAAGAAAAAACTTGATAAAGTTAGTTACATAAACTTCCACATGACTTCAAATAAAACAAACAAACAAACAAAAAACCCACCATAAGCAAAGTCAAAAGAAACTGAGAAAAAAACTGTCATTTTGGGCAAACAATCTCTTCACTATAGAAAGAGATCCTAGAAACCAAGAAAAAAAGACTAACAATCAAACAGAAAAATGAGCAAAAAAGCAGAAACCGTTTACAGGAAAGAAATACAAACACAGGACAATATGCTCAGCCTCATTCATAATAAGAGAAACACAAATGAAACTAACTCTGAGTAATTATTTTTCACCTTCCAGATTGGCAGTGTGAACAACATAATCCATAGGGAAGGACGTGAAGAACAGGCACTTCGCTTAGTGAATGCGCAAACTGGCTCAGTCCCCTATGGACTGCTGTATGCAATATTAATCAAAATTACCACTGCATTTACTCTTGACTCAGCAATCTAACTTAAGGGAATTTACTCTCCAAACATACTGACAACCAGTATGAAAATTATGCATGCAGCATTCTCTGTAACAGCAAAAAGACTGGAAATGATTCAATTTGCCATCTATAGGGGACTGGTTAAATAAGTTATACTACATCTACACAACAGAATGTGTAAGACAGGAATAAAACTAAGAATATTGTGCTTGCTTATATCTGTATATGATATAAACACTGGAGGGGCTCACACGAAACTAATAAAAAATGGTTACCTAATAGTAGAGAGCAGACAGGGAAACAGGCGGGAGTAAAACTTTTCAGTGTATGCTTTTTAATATCTTTATTTTTTAAAAAAAAACCTGTATCAGCTCTTCAAAACTGAGTAAGTAAAATTACTATAGCATTAAATGGCCTCATTCTGTGTATGAAAATAGTATCACGGTTAGGAATACTACAGTTGATGTCAGAAGACACCGGACCACTGGACATCAGGGAGAAAAGCCAGCTGTTGGCACGCAGACTCTCCCACAGCCTTTTGTTCCTCTCTCACTTGCCAGAGAAGGTGGGCTCGTGGGCCTGTCTACATAGCTTCCTTCTGACAGCTGACCGAGCCCTTCCAGTGTCAGCTGCCCACGAGGTGGATAATGATCGGTGGGTTACTCGGTAGCCCCTCTACCACGTGAATACAGATGCCATCAGGACACAAAGGGAATAAATGCCAACCCATGGGCCAACAAAGAACAAAGGATCTGCTTTCTTTTCTAACTGGTGCTGAAATAAGAAACTTAGAAACAGTGATCTTGATCAAGGCTGGTGTTCTGAGACTGAATGTGGCCTCAGAAACTGTGAAAGAGTGTGGCCATCCCCTGCCCAAGCCAGAGAAATGAGTCAATACCCAACCACTCTATGTGGTCACAACTACGCCTCAGGGAGGAACCCAGGTGTCTTTCTCTCCACAACTTTCTCCCTTTAATGTGAGGGATTCAAAGAAGAGAAGACATGCAACCGTGCTAAGGAGAGGGGAAGGATTATGAAAATTATGAAGTTCAATTATACCCTCCAATGATCTGATTACAGAACAGGGTGCTTTCCCATGAGGAATCACAAAATTTTTGCATAATTTTTGTTGAAAATACACACTTTGAAAGATTTTCTGGGATAAAGCCAGGATACTGAATTGCAACTTTCAGAAACATTTGCAAAGTGTTTATATCAAAATCAAGGGAGGTGAATTTTGTGGACACATAAAAGTGATACCCTACTTTTTAAGAAGAAACGACTAGAATTTAGTGGAAAATATGGAAATATGAAAAACACAATCTAAAGCCTCCCTATCAGTTTAGTCATAAAACTAATCCTTTGCTAGTTTAGTCATAAATGTACCTTATAACTGATCATAAAATTTGACAAGGTTTTTCCAAATATTCAAAATGAGTATAATAAGAGGATCAAAGTTGGAAGAGCTCTTCGGAGGCTGCCCAGACTAACTGCCCACCAGATGAGAAATTCCTTCTTCAAAATCTACTTAAGAGCAGCTCCCATAAAGTCAAAACCCAGCTTCAACACTTTCACAAACAAGAAGCTCACCACCTCAGCACTGGCCCTATCGGTGGGTAGATGTCTCCCATTCTAAGAACCTGGAGTCCCTCCCCACTACCAAGCCAAACTGGCCTAAGGAAATGGATACATTTTATCATGAAAGGAAATTAAAACTTGCCTCGTGAAACCATTCTGTATAAGTTCTCTTTGAAGCTTCTGATCTTGAGCAGCATATTCAGACAGTTCAGACTCCACCGCACGAGGGAGAATGTTTGGAATAAATTTAGAAAATAGAGTCGGAGCCATCTGAACCCACTCTGTGAGGGAAGAAAAAGATTCATTAAGGAAATCATATAATTTAAATAGAAAAGGAAAAGTTTTCTTCCCAAAGAACAAGATTATAAATTAAACCAAACTTAAAGTGGGGAAAAAATTAGTGCAACCCCTCTGATAAAGAGGTTAAGTTTCTTTTCTAAATGGAATCTACAGAAAGAGGATATTTTACATTTTACTGATTTAACCAAATTTAACAAAAAATCCCTAGAGAATTTTTGAATGAACCGTCTCAAAAATTCTAAATGTGGAAGAAAACACGAGGGAAATAAGCAAAGAATTCTGGGCAGGAGGGACTTCGAAAGAAAAGATTTGGTGGAAATACTTAGCCCTGTGGAACATTAATTAAAAAAATACACTGGCCTAAGAACAGAACAGTAAGTGAAGTAATAAGCAGACATATTTTTAAAGTACCATAAAAATGGGGAGGGAGGTAGGAGAGATGACAGGTAAGTACTTTTAAAATATAAACCAACTTTGACTCACATTAAATTATAGCAAATTAAACATATATAATGGTGAAAAAAAGAGAATTAACTGGTAATCAAACTATTAAGGAAAAGATAAAAGATCAAGAGAATAATCTATAGGAAAAAATTCATTCATCAAAATAAATAGACAAAAAGAACTCTAAGGAAAATGTCTGCATTAGACATGACAAAGATAAATTAAAATCTTTACTATAAAGCATTTCATCAAATCAGATACTCTACCCCTTACTCAGTGAACACTAAATATAAATACTGCCACTCTGTGTCCTCTTGGATTATTTTAATCTAGTCCTTTCAAATTTTCCCTTTTGGATATATACATACAGGCTTTCCCAGGTGGCACTAGTGGTCAAGAACCCAACTGCCAATGCAGGGGCTGAACCCAACACATGCCTAAGAGACATGTGTTCAATCCCTGGTTCAGGAAGATCCCCTGGAGGAGAGCATGGCAACCCACTCCAATATCTTTGCCTGGAGAATCCCATGGACAGAGGAGCCTGGTGAGCTACAGTTCATAGGGTTGCACAGAGTAGAACATGACTGAAAGGACTTAGCATGCATGTGCACGTGTGTGCATATGTGTGTGTGTGCTCGCTGTATATATCAAAACCCATAAAATTTGAATGCTGTATTTAATCCAGCATGCTCACTTTAAAAACTGTAATCTAAGTAAACAACTCTAAATCAGAAAAACAAAGCAAAACACATTTAATGCTATGCAATGTTGGATCACTGGCAAGTTAAAATAAAAAATGCCTAATAAGAGAAGGGCTAAACTAGAGATGGTGAAAAACAAACAACAAAAAAACCAAGCACCACAAACACTATCAAGGTGATCCAATCACCCTTTGTACAAATTCATGTCAAAATGTTCTCAACAGTGTCCCTTTTTCTAGCTCAGTTCAGATGGCTTTAAACCCTGGGGAACCACTAACCCATAAGCCAGAGAAGGCAAGAAGTCAAACCAGTCTTACATTTTACAGAACTCCAGGCAATCATTAAAATGAAGATAAAAAAACAATGAAAAGTGTTTGTATTAAATGAAGAAGAGCAAGATGGGATCATGGGAACTATTCCTAGTGAGCTTCTAAAGACTAGATGGAAACACATTTAAATAACAGATGTCATCAGAATCTCCAAGGACTAGGGCCCAGGAATCTACAGTTTAACAAACCTTTATGGGTGATTCAGATGCATCCATTATATAAAAATCAGCACTACTGTAATGAAAGGAACCTTTACATTTAAAATTCAACTTTTAAAATATTTTAACCTTAATCTGTCAGGTGAATAAAACTGCTTTAACAAACTAGGAAGACAATGGGTACTGGCAAGACGAATAAATGTCAAAATAAGTTTAAGAGTATCTCAGAAAATAGCTAGGACAGCAAAAGGTTCGTCTGTGATAAAATTCACCTTTTCAAAAGAACAATTCTCAAATACAGAATTCTCCTCACTAGTAGTACAAATCCTATTACAAGAGCTCAAATCTGGATAAAAATAGTATTTGGATAAACATGGATCTGCAAGTTTTTCTACCCTTAGTAACTAGTTTTATTCTGTAATTTTGTTACTAATGATAAAAGCCAGAGCTGATAAAGCTGCTTACTTTGGAGGCAGAATTTAGAAATCTGTCATGCTGTACTTGGATGTCTTTCAAAATAAAAGAAAAATGTCATTCATAATCTAGCACTAAAAGAAAAATTCATGAGTTACTTTCACCACACTTAGCAAAGTGAAATTTAAAATTCTAAGAAACTAGAAAAAGAAATTCATCAGTTTATTGGACACAGGCAATACTTTTAATTTTATATAAATAATTATTCTGTAGGAATAATATGTCTAAAAATTATGAAGATTAGAGCAAGAACTTACTCCAATTTAAGTAACATTACATTTGAATACTCTAGAAATCACTAATTGTTTAAAGTAGCCTGAGAAAGAAGGTACTTCTGGTAGATCACAGTCTATCCCTAATATAGTTTTTACTTGGTTTCCAATTTGGTAAGCTAAATTCTGCTATATCTTTTAAATTAAGTAAATTATTCAGATATAAGTCCATTAAAATAACCCCTGGACCCAAATGAAAAATAGTAACAGCAGTTAATAGTAGCATGCTTACAACATTATCAGGTACTATATTAAGTTTGTTAGATCCTGTTTTATTTCATTCAATCGTCAAGTGACAAGAATTTCACAAAAAGATAATTACTGTCAAAAAGGCATCCTTTAAGTTTCTAGATTGGCAAGTATTTTTCTTTTTTTTTTCTCTTTCTTTCTTTCTTAAGTAGCAAGAGTTTATTAAGCAGAGAGAAAGTACACTCCCAAGAAAGTATGAGAGAGACTCTGAAAACCATAAGCAGTCAGAAAACAATTTTCTACCCTGAACTTTGGCAATCTCTGTACTATGGACATTTTTTAACTGGCTAGACCACTGGGATAAATTTGAGGTGCTGGGTTATAAACAGAAATATATGTATAAAAGCATCTGGAGAATCCTTTAAATTCAGGGTTTTTACTATAAGACATATATATCAAGATAACTTACAAACCATGCCTTGAACACAGTGATCTTTGATTTTTGGTTCTGCTATTCTATCTCCCTCCTCAAAATATCCTTGAAATGACTATAATTTTATCAGAACTTCTAGATTCCGTGCAAGATATATAACAGGCCTTACAAGATGGAGCTGTGAATGCGTGTGCCTGGGCATATTTACAGTATGAGGCAGAAGCAAAGGAGAACCTAACAGAAAAAGAGATTCATGCCAGGCACAAGACTCAACTGCATCTAAAGTGTCTCCTACAAACTACTGCTGTATTCCCTTAACTATCTGCTTTTCACTAGTATACAAAGACTTCCAGGTGAGATTCTGAGTTTACATTTCACAGTAATGAGTATCGACTCAACTTTCTTCTGTAACAAACCCAAATACCATTAAGCCTCAGAAAACATAGAGAAACACTATCCTCTCACAAATCAGGCTGGAATTGCCGTAAACAAATCTAACCCCTAAACAAATGATGAATGTTTACCTGGTCTGAGAGTATACAGGCCTTTCACAATATTTGCCATAGTTGAAGGTGTGACCTGAAATGGTGTTGACTGGGCTTCTAAAAGTAAAGCTGAAATAAAGAGAAAACGGGTTATAAAAATGCTGCAACTCTTACTGATTGTCAAAGCTTCATTTTCTATCACCAATTCACCCAAAGACTGAAGGATAAACAAGGTTAAGAAAAGAACAGCTTAAGAGGGCAAACCAAGTATTTATACACTAAATTTCTTCTTTTAAAAAATTAATCCATCACAGTCGAGTTCCATCTACCAAGTAAATATCTGAATGTCTGTTGAAACACTGACAGAAATGATTCAATTGATGGAGGTTCTGAAAATAAGCAAAGCTTTATTAAGGCAACAGTACTGATGGTACTTAAGTGCTGCTGCTGCTGCTAAGTCGCTTCAGTCATGTCCAACTCTGTGCGACCCCACAGACGGCAGGCAAGGCTCCTCTGTCCCTGGGATTCTCCAGGCAAGAACATTGGAGTGGGTTGCCATTTCCTTCTCCAATGCATGAAAGTGAAAGGTGAAAGTGAAGTCGCTCAGTCATGCCTGCCTCTTAGCGACCCCATGGACTGCAGCCTACCAGGTTCCTCCGTCCATGGGCTTTTCCAGGTAAGGGTACTGGAGTGGGTTGCCATTACCTTCTCTGGGTACTTAAGTGAGTGAGCTATGAATACTTTGCATTAAGTTCATGATTTAAAACACTTACATTTGGGGAATGAAAGTTCTCTAACTCCCTCAATCATTTTCCTTTCCCCCAAATCACCATATATTAACTAACAAATACTCATGAAACTTGGTGTAATTTTAGTCTAAGCCAGGCTTGTCAAATTATTAAATTGTTTTTTCTATTCATACCTTTTTAAAAATGGAAATGCCATCTCACTTGTTCAACATTTCTGTAGTTTCAAACATGCAATGTGTGTTACATTTGAATTCATGTATTGAAGGCCACAGGGTCACTGGTTCTAGTTTTTCCTTCTGATTTTATCATCGGCAGATAGTTATAATTTTGAATGGCATAGATAAATTTAAAGGCTAACAAATGGTAGGCACTGCAGAAAAATCATGTCTTAAAAAAGAAATGTTTAAAAATTGAAATTCTAGATTTTAGTTTCTTGGACTCTCTTCTACTCTACTAATTTCAACATGACCCCAGACTCTGTCTCTGTTAATTCATCTTTCTACTTCTGGACCAATCATTTGGCTTTCAGTAAGTCTTGAAAGTGAAAGTCGCTTAGTCGTGTCCGACTCTGTGAGCCCATGGACTATACAGTCCATGGAATTCTCCAGGCCAGAACACTGGAGTAGGTAGCTTTTCCCCTCTCCAAGGGATCTTCCAATCCAGGGATCAAACCCAGGTCTCCTGCATCGCAGGCAGATTCTTTACCAGCTGAGTCACAAGGGAAGCCCAAGAACACTGGCGTGGGTAACCTAGCCTTTCTCCAAGGTATCTTCCTGACCCAGGAATTGAACCAGGGTCTCCTGCATTGTAGGCTGCAGTCCATGGGGTCGCAAAGAGTCGGACACGACTGAGCAACTTCACTTTCACCTTTCACTTTCATGCATTGGAGAAGGATATGGCAACCCACTCCAGTGTTCTTGCCTGGAGAATCCCAGGGATGGGGGAGCCTGGTAGGCTGCCTTCTATGGGGTCACAGAGTCAGACACGACTGAAATGACTTAGTAGCAGCAGCTCCTGCATTGCAGGTGCATTCTTTACCAACTGAGCTATCGTCTTATTCCCAACTAACTCTACAGGTTCAATCACATAGTCATTATGTCATCAAATACATACATTTGCAAAAAACCTCTACATAACTAAAACCACCTATATCAAACTTGATACCTATATAAGGAAATGATAAATTCACAGTTTAAACATAAAATGAATACAGATTTGGGATGAATTCATTGAAAATAATCACATGCAGTTACAAAAAGATATAACATTTCAATAAAATCCTCTCCACTTAAAATTGTTTATAGAAAGTCTTTAAAAAGTAAACTTTTCTAGTTGAACTCCCCTTTTAAGTAAAACAAAATGGGAATTTGAGGGAGTCATAGCTTGAGAGAAGGGACAAACATGTATTTAATTCTCATAAGCTTTAACTTTTTTAATAAAAATAAGGAAACTGAGAGGATACTGTGCTATTTCAAAATATTAACATTATCCTTCTAGAATTACCGGTAACAAAATTATGGGCAAATGAACTCCTTAATATTAGTAATATTTCCCCCAATGTCAGAGGAAAACAAAAGAGGCAGCAAGTATCACTCCCAGCTATGAAGGCACTGTTCAGAGCCTGGCTTCTCCCAGCTCACTGGGTGACCTTCAAGTCACATTTCAATTCCTCAGTGTCCCGCTATAGAATGAGGCTTTAACTTCTTGTGATATGATTCGCAAGATGTTAACACTGGGGTTCAGAAGCCAATGCTCTCTGACTCAAAAAGGAAAACTTGCTGGTGTCACGTCATCCCTCCAAGACGGAACACTTACGCATTAGGCTGTAAATGTGCTTTTCTGCAACATGTTCGGTAAACAGCTTTATAAGGTCATCTTTTAAGTCTCTGTTAAGCTTGGTTTCGATGTAAAACTTATTCTGAAATGGAAAACAAGTCATTTTTCAGGGCATCAATTAGAGGGAAATAATTAGTCTAATGAACTGAGGCACTAAAAAATAATTTTAGGAAACAATTCATAAAAGCATCAATTAAAACATAAAAGACCAACATCAGAAAAACAACAGCTCTGTCACTATTATAGTCTTCCTAACATGGGAGTTTAGAGCACATAGAGATAAAATGCTATAAATCATATAAAAGAACATGGGAAGATACTCAGCATTAACTAGACAGAGATGTAATGGACCATATCATATGACAAGCACTTAACATGCTCTTTTATATGACCACATCATCATGTAAAGGCAATACCAGGAAACACAAGTGATAGGTATGCTATTTAAAAATCCAGGCTTAAAGCAGGCAGTGGGCATGCACCGGTTGACTCCCCTACATTCCACTTCAATGACTAGTCCAGATCATTCAGTTTACAGCATTCCTTCCGGATGGGTAGTCTTTGGTTCAAAGGCAGACAAGTGACCCAAGGTAACCCAAGCAGACTAAGGGAAACTGAGGCTTGAGTGAAGAGTACCTTACAGTCATCTTACAACCATGTGGAAAACAAGATGAAACAGATACGTAAAGCAAAGAAACAAAAAACAAGCTAAGACTTTGACAACACTGCTGCAACTACAGATTTAACCAACCCTGGAAATGACTTTATTTCTAGAATTTTATAGCAAGAGATAATAGTTTTCTTTCTTTATCTAAATCACTTTGAATCAGGTTTTCTGTTTCTTACAGCCAAAAGCATCCTAATTAGAATGACTGGCAAGTCAAAAAGACTAAACTCATTCGTGTTTAAAAATACTAACTCCACGTACAGGAGTAGAAAATACAAAGAGGAATATTAACAAGTTGCTCACTGATTCTCTCAATTTTTAACATGTTTTTTCCCTCTCTGATATGTTTTATTTCCCCTAAAATAAAGAAGAAAACACTTGCTAATGAAGAAATACAACTCACACTGCTTTACATCTTGCTTTTTCACCTAATGTTTGTAGCTTGAAAAGATTTCTCTCAAAAATAACATACAGACATGTCATTACTTTTGACTGTATAGTTTTCAGTGTAAATATCCTTCATCCATTATTTAAACAGTAGTCTCCCACTGACAACACAGATTTCTCCCAATGACCTGGTTTTCTTTTTCCCCAGTTAAGCGTATCTTATGGACAACAAATCATTTTGAAGTTTGGTATTACACACATAGTGACCTCTAAGCAATGGAATGTAGGATCAATCTAAACAACTCAATCTAACAACAAGAAAGTGGGACAATGGTTTCTAAAGGCTCTTCCGTTCAGTACGAACACAAACATTACGATCCTATAACTTTTTATATTTAAAACAGGGTGGGGTGGGGTGGGAGTGGAGAACATGTCAGCAAAGTCAAGAGACTACAAATTATACCCATGGCATAATCCTCCAAATGAAAGCGATCATCAGAATGAAAGAAAATTTTATTGTTCTACTTTTTATGGAGTTACCTCCTTGGCATTTATTACACATCATGTTTTTAGATACACGTCTTAACTACTTTCTGAAGAAATCTTCGTATAGAGGAAAGACTTTATTTTCCTACCTTTATTTCTTTATCTTTATTTTCTAAGCACAGTATCTTTCATATGGTAGAAATAAAATAAATGCTAATTGGGTGACTGTGATTAAGTAATGCCTAACTGTCTATTTTAGCAATGGTATTTATGAAATTTTAAAATGGTATACACAAGGCTAAATAAGTTTTCTATGTCAACACTATCAAATATTGCTGAAAGAGATTAATTTCCATTTCTAACATAATACTTAGTAAAAGAAAAATAGACTATACTTAACTTTCTGCATCTGTTTGCACTTAGACCAATAAACCAAGGTATGTGGAGAGGGAAAATAGCTCTAACTTACCATATATATGAAAAGAGGCACAATGCTCTGCAATGCTCCCATATATTGTCCAAGAGCTATATTAAATCTTTCAATATAGAGGTCTGGAGGGCTGGCCTGTGAAAAACAACATACATGGGATCATTCTGGGAAACCAGGTATAAAGATCTTCCAGCACAATCTAAAATGCAAATAGAACTCAATCAAAATTCATATTGAAATTCACAATTAGGAAAAGAGGAGGCTTATATCCTGAAGTTTAGTTAAAACTTTTCTCTCTATTCCAGTATTTGTTATGTAAAACTAAGGTTTGATTTAGTTGTCTTTAAAATTTGTGTAACTGTACCATCTTATAAGGCTTGCTCTGTTAATAAGTAAACATGTTAATTCATAATTAAGATAAATGATACAATTTTTTAAATTACCACTAAACAATAGACATTTACTATGGGAACCAAACTATATCTGGGCTTGGAAAAGACGGGTTGGGGGCAGATTCAAGGAAATGGTATATGCTTAATATACTATAAGAAAGGCTGTTGGTATTTTGTAATTATCTTTGACACAGTAATATTCTGAGTTCTATACTAACTCGGTTGTAAGCCACTTGTGTAACTAACCAACTACAAACCTCATCAACTAGAAAGCAAGACTCAGAGGGTCCATACACATCTGCAGCTCTGGAGAGCAGTTAAAATAAATATAATATATGACTGGCACTTAACGTGCTGTCGAGTGTGCCTGCCTGCCTGCCTGCGAGCCACATGTGCCCCCACATGCAAGTCCTAGCCAGTGAAGCTGTATGCAAGAGCCCCGCTCCTAAAGAATTAGTGTCCTTGTAAGAAAAGGCACCAAGGGGTTCACTCTCTTACCTTCCTCTCCCTTCCCTCCCCCTAAGCATACTCAGAGGAAAGTCCACATGAGCACACTGCAAGAGGATGGCTGTCTACAAGCCAGGAAAAGAGCTCTCACCAGAAATCAAAGCAGCTGGCACCTTAACCTTGGACTTCTCAGTCTCCAAAACGGTGAGAAATAAATCTCCACTGCTTAAACCACTCAGTCTGCAGTATTTTGTTATGGCAGACCAAACAGGCTGTGTTTTACAAAAATGTACCCAGGTTCTATTTCACTTTGTTCTCCGAAGCAAAATTAATTAGGTACCATTTTAACATTGAAGAAACACACAAATGGGCAAGGATTTGCCAAAATTGAGTGTGTTAGGAGACGACAGATCCAGGTCTTCCAGTTCTGAATTGAGTCTTGGGCCAAGGAGCTGGGGTAACAGGCATGGCACACAACATCACACAAAGTTGATTCCACAGAAGGGCTAAAGCATAACAGTCTGATAAGCTGATAACCATACCATACACAGAAAGTCTGGCTTTCAAACAAGGCTACAAAGAAACATCACATTGAAAGACTCCTAAATATTAAATATTGAGATTATAAAACCATTTCAGCTAAGCTGCTTTAGAAAATGTCCAAATAGTCCAATAATATTTTAAAATAAAATTTAACTCTTTTTTTTCAGTTCTGCTTAGAAAGAAAGTGAAGTTGCTCAGTCATGTCCGACTCTGCAGCCCCATGGACTGTAGTCCACCAGGCTCCTCCATCCATGGAATTTTTCAGGCAAGAGTACTGGAGTGGGTTGCCATTTCTTTTTCCAGGGGATCTTCCTGACCCAGGGATCGAACCTGGGTCTCCCGCAATGCGAGCAGACACTTTACCATCTGAGCCATACTTCTAAGTCATCTCCCATTACTGAGTTGTTACATAGAGTTTGGTGCACACTATTTTAACATTTATTTTTCTTAGTCTACTGCAACACATCCAGCATTTTTCTATTTAACTTCTCAGGTAACTGAGGCTGAGAAACAATCACTTGACTGTAGTTCTATTGCTAATAAGCCCAAGAAATAAGACTCAAACACTGTTCAAACTCAGTCCTTGCATCTATTTTTTAGGTAGGTGCAAAAGTAACTGTGGTTTAGCATTGTTGAACTTTGCCATTTTATACTGGAATACATTCTTAAATAAATGTGGTTATGTTATACATCATTTTAATGTACATTTCTCGTGTTATATTTTTTTGGCTAATGACTTACTACTTGGTGTATATTTCATATTTATTTCAGATTAGGAAATGATGTTAGATGAAAAGCAAATTCGAGCGATTTTCTTATTCGAGTTCAAACTGGGTTGTAAAGCAGCAGAGACAACTCTTAACATCAACAACACATGCATTTGGTCTAGGAACTGCTAAAGAACGTACAGTGCAGTGGTGGTTCAAGACGTTTTGCAAAGGAGACAAGAGCCTTGAAGATGAAGTGTATAGTGGCCAGCCATGGGAAGTTGGCAATGACCAACTGAGAACATCATCAAAGCTGATCCTCTTACAACTACACAGGAAGTTGCCAAAGAACTCATCACTGACTGTTCTCCGGTCGTTCAGCATTTGAAGTAAATTGAAAAGGTGAAAAAGCTCAATAAGTGGGTGTCCCATAAGCTGACTGAAACCAAAAAAAATGTCATTTTGAAGTGTCGTCTTCTCTTGCTCTACACAACAACAAACCATTTCTCAGTCTGATTGTGATATGTGATGAAAAGTGGATTCTATACAACAGGCAACAACCAGCTCAGTGGCTGGACTGAAGAGAAGCTTCAAAGCACTTCTCAAAGCCAAACTTGCACCAAAAAAAAGGCCACAGTCACTGTTTGGTGCTCTGCTGTTGGTCTGATCCACTACAGCTTTCTGAATCCCAGCAAAACCATGAGAAGCATGCTCAGCAAATCGGTGAGATGCACTGAAAACTGCAACACCTATAGCCAGTACTAGTCAAAAGGACCCAACTCTTCACCACCACCACGCCCTTCTTACAATCCATGCTTTGGAAGTTGAACAAACTGGGCTAGGAAACTTTGTCTCATCCTCCATATTCACTTGACCTCTCATCAACCAACTACCACTCCCTCAAACATCTTGACAACTCTTGACAAACATCTTGACAACAGGGAAAATGCTTCCATAATCAGCAGGAGACAGAAATGCTTCTCCAGAGTTCACTGAATCCCAAGGCATGGGTTTTTATATTATAGGAATAAACAAATTTACTTCTCATTAGCAAAAGTGTGTTGATTGTAATGGTTCCTATTCTGATTAAGAAAGATGTCTGAGCCTAGCTGTATTTCTTGAGCTCCAAAATCACTGCAGATGGTGACTGCAGCCATGAAATTAAAAGACACTTGTTCCTTGCGAAAAAAGCTGTGACCAACCTAGGCACTATATTAAAAAGCAGAGACATGAATTTGTGACAGAGATCCATGTAGTCAAGGCTATAGTTATTTCAGTAGTCACGTATGGATGTGAGAGCTGGACTGTGAAGAAGGCTGAGCGCCGAAGAATTGATGCTTTTGAACTGTGGTGTTGGAGAAGACTCTTGAGAGTCCCTTGGACAGCAAGGAGATACAACCAGTCCATTCTAAAGGAAATCAACCTGAATATTCATTGGAAGGACTGATGCTGAAGCTGAAGTTCCAATACTCTGGCCATCTGATGCAAAGAGCTGGCTCACTGGAAAAGATCCTGATGATGCAAAAGATTGAAGGCAGGAGGAGAAGGGGACGACAGAGGGTCAGATGGTGGGATGGCATCACCAACTCGATGGACATGAGTTTGAGCAAGCTCCAAGAGTTCGTGGTGGGCAGGAAGCCTGATGAGCTGCAGTCCATAGGGTCGCAAAGACTGAGTGACTGAACTGAACTGACAGTGATTTAAGATTCACAGCCCAAAACTGCAATTACGCTTACACCAACCTAATAAAATCAATTTTTAGCGCTTCAAAACTCAGAGAAAAAAATTCAAAATTCAAATTTAAGGCACTATCTTACCTCTCTCCTTTCACATCCTCCCATGAAGCCTAGCACAGCCATCACATGGAGCTACTAACAGCTCCCAAACAACACCCATGTGCTGCTTAGGCCTAACTGCCTACACATTCTACCTCTTCTCACCACACCCTAACCAGACTCACCCTGGCTAACTTCTACTCATTCTTCAGGATCTGTGTCACTTCCTCAAAACTAACTGAGCACCACTACACTTACTTCCTTCTTTACTGGGTGGTCTCTGTCACTAAACTTTCAGCCCCTAGAGGGCAAGATCCGGAGAAGGCAATGGCACCCCACTCCAGTACTCTTGCCTGGAAAATCCCACGGATGGAGGAGCCTGGTAGGCTGCAGTCCATGGGGTCGTGAAGAGTCAGACATGACTGAGTGACTTCACTTTCACTTTTCACTTTCATGCATTGGAGAAGGAAATGGCAACCCACTCCCATGTTCTGGCCTGGAGAATCCCAGGGATGGGGGAGCCTGGTGGGCTGCCGTCTATGGGGTCGTACAGTCAGGCACGACTGAAGCGACTTAGCAGCAGCAGCAGAGGGCAAGATCTGTGTCTTGTCTTTATGTCTCCAGTTGCAGACCACAGAACCTGAACATCATAGGTACAGATAAACGTTTTTGGTGTGGTGGTGTGGGGTTTTTTACATCTAGAACAGGCTTGTTTATATCTAAACTTGTTTAAAAATAATCTGTGCTATGTGCTCACTTGGTCATGTTAGATTTTGTGACCCAACGGACTGTAGCCCACCAGGCTCCTCTGTCAATGGAATCTTCCAGGCAAGAATACAGGAGCAGGTTGCCTTTCTTCGCCTAGAAAAATCTAATCTAGCCTTGTTCAAATCTAAATTGCTATTTTATCATTTAACAAGGTTATATGATAATTTACTTTGATTTCCATACACACACACACACACAAAAGAAAATACTAACATGTCACTTCCAAGATGTGTTGAGAATCAAAGAAAATAATGTGTAAGTGCTCTGAAAAATCTCAATTATTACACATGTACATGCAAATAGTAAACTCCTTTCTGAATTAACTATCTGTCTAATACCTCAGAAAAACTTATTAACGTTATTAAAGGGATTCTTTGTTAACTAAAGAAACTGGGGAAAACAGTTCCACATTATGGGCAAACTTTTCACTATAACTAATGAACAGAATCACATGTAATATCTAATCACATGTAATATCCTCCAAACTGCATCAAAGAACTCTGGAAATACTTCAGCATTCAAAGAAATAAATTTTATAAGTATTATATGAAAAAAGAATATCTAAAGAGTTTTTGCATTAAAATAATTTTCTATTTTCATAAAAGGATATTTAATCTATCCAAAAGTTAAAAGTATGAACACTGATCAAAAGTCATGCTTAACGGCAGACAGAATAAATAAAACTGAATTCCTTAGCTATTCCTTTAGAGAATTCCCAAAGCCTCAAAGGTTATAAGCGTTAGAAAGTACTTTTTGTACTGAATCAAACATCAAAACAGTCACTTAGCTTTTAAACTTCCATATTTCATGTAGTATTTTTTCAAAACCTCTTAAATAAAGACTACAAATTGTTAACAGTCTTCTAAAATAAATCCAGTCTCTACAAGAAACCTAGAAAATACCTGCTAGTAAAAAAAACTGATCAGATTTTAGTCTCCTTAAAACTTAAGTTCAGTATACTTTGGGCCCCACTGGGGAAACTGCTACCTGTTTGATTTATATAATTTCACCATAAGTGTATTTGGATTGGACAGTATGTGAAATTTTTTACCTCTAAAATAAGCAAGCTTCATTTTCTTCACTAATAAATTACGAAAAAGCAAGTCGCCAGAAAAATCACCATTATTCCAAACTTGCTCCAACTATCATAACAGACTTATATATTCCCTGAAATTTGTAATATAGCTGGTAGGAATATTTTAATTTCTTCTTTTTTAAATGAGTAATGCATTCAACTGGTTTTAAACTCAAGGAAGTTCAAAAGGGTTTAAAGAATTCACCTTTCATTCCTTCCTTACTGAACAAACCAACACTTCATTCCTTTATAACCTTCCAAAGAATTTTACTTACATACAAGTAAATAACAGTCCTATTTATAGCCAGTGGGAACTTGGTGTGTAACACAGGGAGCTCAACCCAGCGCTCTGTGACAACCTAGAGGGGTGAGAAGGGGTGGGAGGGAAGCTCAAGAGGGAGGGGACACGTGTGTACCTATGACTGATTCATGCTAATGTAGGACAGAAACCAATACAACACTGCAAAGCAATTATCTTCCAATTAAAAATAAATTTTTAAAAATCCCACTTATATTCTTTTTCACATAAATGCTAACTTACTGGATCTGCACTCTTCTTAACAATATATCTTGGAGACTGTTTCCTTCTAGTGGTTCTCAAACATTTGGATGATGTCAGGAATCCTTTATACTCTTAAATTAAAAAGTAACTGAATATTCTAAAAGTGTTTATAATGTAGGTTACTCAGTTCAGTTCAGTCGCTCAGTCATGTCCGACTCTTTGCAACCCCATAATCGCAGCATGCCAGGCCTCCCTGTCCACCACCAACTCCCGGAGTTCACACAAACTCATGTCTATCAAGTGGGTGATGCCATCCAGTCATCTCATCCTCTGTCATCCCCTTCGCCTCCTGCCCCCAATCCCTCCCTCACGAGTCAACTCTTTGCATGAGGTGGCCAGAGTATTGGAGTTTCAGCTTTAGTATCAGTCCTTCCAATGAACACCCAGGACCGATCTCCTTCAGAATGGACTGGTTGGATCTCCTTGCAGTCCAAGGGACTCTCAAGAGTCTTCTCCAACACCACACTTCAAAAGCATCAATTCCTTGGTGCTCAGCTTTCTTCAAGTCCAACTTTCACATCCATACATGACCACTGGAAAAATCATAGCCTTGACTAGTCGGACCTTTGTTGCTAAAGTAATGTCTGTGCTTTTTAATATGCTATCTAGGTTGGTCACAACTTTCCTTCCAAAGAGGAGGCGTCTTTTAATTTCATGGCTGCAATCACCATCTGCAGTGATTTTGGAGCCCCTCAAAATAAAGTCTGACACTGTTTCCACTGTTTCCCCATCTATTTGCCATGAAGTGATGGGACCAGATGCCATGATCTTCGTTTTCTGAATGTTGAGCTTTAAGCCAACTTTTTCACTCTCCTCTTTCACTTTCAAAAGGCTATTTATAGCTATTAATAATTACCATGTTAGAAATTAAAGCTAGGTTTTAAAACTATGTATTAATATATTCTAAAATAACAATAATAAAAATTGCATTTAACAATTTTCATGTTAAAATACAGCTAAATACTCTATAAACAAAGTTAATATGTAAATAACTATATTTTCCCCAAAAAAATTAGTAAGAAGAGTGGTATCACTACCTAACATAAAATAAATTAATATCACCACCTATCTCTTCAGAAAAGTCTTTTTAAGGATTGGGATATTATCAAAGTCATCGTGACAAATACAGGTTTTCCAAAATTCTGATTTTCACTTCAACGCTCTAATTTTACCATTGGGAAATAAACAGCATCAGTTGTTTTTCTTTAAGTGACATATATCTTTCCTTTTTCAGAAAATGTCTATTAAACAGCAGTCTAAATAACCATGAGGCTTCCCTAGTGGCTCAGACAGTAAAGAATCTGCCTGCAAAGTGGGAGACCAGGGTTCAGTTCCTGGGGCAAGAAGATCCCTTGGAGAAGGGAATGGCTACCCACTGCCGTATTCTTGCCTGGAGAATTCCATGGACAGAGGAGCCTGGTGGGCTACAGTCCACAGGGTCACAAGAGTTGGACATGACTGAGGGTCAAACACTCTACTTCACTTTCACTAAATAACCATAGATTGTCATTCTTTCAAATACTGTTTTAAAGGGGAAAACACTACCTAAACAGCTGGTTTAGCCCAAAACTCATGTAAGTACCACAAGTGCTATTTCTCAAAACAATTACCGCTACTTTAGTATACACAGCTTCCCATTTCTTCACAAAGAACCTTATTTTAAGTATATTCAAAGTCACAGTTTAGTAAAATTAAGACTTTTCACTGTCTCATCTTGGACATTAAGTGAAATGCTTTTGTTTTCTGCTGGGTCAGGAAATGAGGATTCCAGCTAAGACACCAGCAGTTTCACTCACCATTGCTTCTCCACTACCAGACCAAATAACAGTGAAAAGGGAAAATTAGATCTTAGCATAATTAGAAAAACTGTTGATTTTACAGACCCCCTGAAAAGATTTCAGGGACCCTCAAAGGTCCTCAAACCACTTTTTAAAGAAATCTATTCTTGCAAATATGGTGTTTGAATGTATTATTCATTTAAACAGTCCCCACTGATAGCTTATTGTTTATCTTTTATTACCACACAATGTTGAAATGAATTACTTCATACAGATGCTATTCTGTAGTCTTAAGAAAAATTAAGTTTAAAAAAAAGGTAGAATTAGATAATCAAATATCATGATATAAAAACACAAAAATTTTGACACTTTGTTTTATAGAACAAAGTTGCTAAATATCAATATATATAAACATATATTTACTAAGTATATTCCTTCAGTTCAGTTCAGTCGCTCAGTCGTGTCCGACTCTTTGCGACCCCATAATCACAGCACGCCAGGCCTCCCTGTCCACCATCAACTCCCGGAGTTCATTCAAACTTACATCCATCTAGTCGGTGATGCCATCCAGCCATCTCATCCTCTGTCGTCCTCTTCTCCTGCCCCTAATCCCTCCCAGCATCAGGGTCTTTTCCAATGAGTCAAGTCTTCTCATGAGCTGACCAAAGTACTGGAGTTTCAGCTTTACCATCATTCCTTCCAAAGAACACCCAGGGCTGATCTCCTTTAGAAAAGACTGGTTGGATCTCCTTGCAGTCCAAAGGACTCTCACGAGTCTTCTCCAACACCACAGTTCAAAAGCATCAATTCTTCGACACTCAGCTTTCTTCACAGTCCAACTCTCACATCCATACACGACCACTGGAAAAACCATAGCCTTGACTAGACGGACCTTTGTTGGCAAAGTAATGTCTCTGCTTTTCAATATGCTATCTAGGTTGGTCATAACTTTCCTTCCAAGGAGTAAGCGTCTTTTAATTTCATGGCTACAGTCACCATCTGCAGTGATTTTGGAGCCCCCCAAAATAAACTCTGACACTGTTTCCACTGGTTCCCCATCTATTTCCCATGAAGTGATGGGACCAGATGCCATGATCTTCGTTTTCTGAATGTTGAGCTTTAAGCCAACTTTTCCACTCTCCTCTTTCACTTTCATCAAGAGGCGTTTTAGTTCCTCTTCACTTTCTGCCATAAGGGTGGTGTCATCTGCATATCTGAGGTTATTGATATTTCTCCTGGCAATCTTGATTCCAGCTTGTGCTTCTTCCAGCCCAGCATTCCTCATGATGTACTCTGCATAGAAGTTAAATAAGCAGGGTGACAGTGTACAGCCTTGACGTACTTCTTTTCCTGTTTGGAACCGGTCTGTTGTTCCATGTCCAGTTCTAACTGTTGCTTCCTGACCTGCATACAGGTTTCTCAAGAGGCAGGTCAGGTGGTCTGGTATTCTCATCTCTTTCAGAATTTTCCACAGTTTATTGTGATCCACACAGTCAAAGGCTTTGGCATAGTCAATAAAGCAGAAATAGATGTTTTTCTGAACTCTCTTGCTTTTTCCATGATCCAGCGGATGTTGGCAATTTGATCTCTGGTTCCTCTGCCTTTTCTAAAACCAGCTAGAACATCTGGAAGTTCACGGTTCACGTATTGCTGAAGCCTGGCTTGGAGAATTTTAAGCATCACTTTACTAGCATGTGAGATGAGTGAAATTGTGCAGTAGTTTGAGCATCTTTGGCATTGCCTTTCTTTGGGATTGGAATGAAAACTGACCTTTTCCAGTCCTGTGGCCACTGCTGAGTTTTCCAGATTTGCTGGCATTTTCAGTGCAGCACTTTCACAGCATCATCTTTCAGGATCTAAAATAGCTCAACTGGAATGCCATCACCTCCACTAGCTTTGTTCGTAGTGATGCTTTCTAAGGCCCACTTGACTTCACATTCCAGGATGCCTGGCCCTAGGTGAGTGATCACACCATCATGATTATCTTGGTGGCGCATATCTTTTTTGTACAGTTCTTCTGTGTATTCTTGCCACCTCTTCTTAATATCTTCTGCTTCTGTTAGGTCCATACCATTTCTGTCCTTTATCGAGCCCATCTTTGCATGAAATGTTCCCTTGGTATCTCTAATTTTCTTGAAGAGATCTCTAGTCTTTCCCATTTTGTTGTTTTCCTCTATTTCTTTGCATTGACAGCTGAGGAAGGGTTTCTTATCTCTTCTTGCTATGGAACTCTGCATTCAGATGCTTATATCATTCCTTTTCTCCTTTGCTTTTTGCTTCTTTTCTTTTCACAGCTATTTGTAAGGCCTCCCCAGACAGCCATTTTGCTTTTTTGCATTTCTTTTCCATGGGGATGGTATAAGTATATTCCTTAATTATCTTTAATTTTGAAAGCTAGATAGGAAAGTCTGGTCAGTTACTCTAATCAGATGTGTGTTAATTTTTAGAAGAGCATGAATTGTTCCAATAATTCCACTAGCCAACAGAGGGCTTCCCCTATGGCTCAACAGGTAAAGAGTCTGTCCTACAATGCAGGCGACCAGACTTGGGTTCAATCCCTGGGTCGGGAAGATACCATGGCAGAGAAAATGGCAATCCACTCCAGTGTGCCTGCCTGGAGAATGCCATGGACGGAGAAGCCTGGTAGACTTCAGTCCAAAGGGTCACAAAGAGTCGGGCACACTAGCACTAGACGCCAACAGACAAATACACTACAATCTAGGTCAGTATTGCCCAACAGAATTTCCTGTGATGACGGAAATGTCCCATACCGGTCATGTCCAATATGGCAGCCACTGGCCATGTGTGACTACTAAGCACTTGAAATGAAAGTAGTAAAACCAAGAAGCTGAGTTTTTACATCATTTTAGGTTACATGTGACTAGTGGCAACCAAACTGGATCCTGCAGATGTAAAACACAAGTTCCAGAACTTCATAATTATATCCCTCCTCTTCTATTCACGCCCTGTCCCCATCCCACCAAAATGACACACACACAATAAAATTTAAGAATATCTGCTTTTATGATCATAAACAACATAGTTGTCTTCAAATACAAAGCTTTCATATGTTATAATGAAATAGGGAGGTAGAAAGGAAGGAAAGGAACAATCTAATGAACCTAACAAGGCCACTAAACACATATGTTTGTTGGAACTAATACATATTTATTGAAATTTTTAAAAATCAAAAATGCAATTATAGAAAAATAACCACTACCAAGAATGGTAGATAACTACCATCAACGTTTTCTTCTGTTCTTCTGTGTGTGTCTTTTTATGGAATGATTCTGTAATCTAGTATTATCACTCAGCTATATATACTCATTAACACCTCCCAGATCAAATACATTTCTACAATGTAATTATAATGACTGTCTGGCCCCAGCAGTGTCTACTTCATTAGTCCCTCTTCACTAGAAACTTAAACCACACTCTGCTACTTGTATTATCCAGGTTATGCATGGTGCTCCTACTCCAGACTGGCACTGCAGTGATGCAAATGTGTTGTGTGTCTTCAGCAATAATACAATCTTACATTTAAACCAAAAGAGACACCACTCCTAGCTTGAGAGAGTCCAGGTTCGGGAATCATGACACATTTCCCAGGCCACCGCTCTCCTAAGCACCTGAAGGGTTTATTAATGATGCAGATTCCTTTGCCACACTCCAATCCAACGTCCAGACTCAGAAAGTCTCCAAAAGTGTGTATTTTTAATGAGAACTTCAGGGGATTCTTTAGACAGCTGGCCCAGCAGCTGCTAAGCACTTAGAAAACTCTACCTTCGACCACTTCAAAGGAAAGAGAGGTGCTCTACGGGAAGGAAGTCCAAAGGATCCAAGGGAGGGTGGAACAGTAATCACTCATTGACACAAGGCATTTACTGCATGACACAGGGACATAGTTTGCAGCTGCAAACTATACCGAAATCGTAAAAATACGGTACACTAACATTTTAACATTAGCGTTAAGACTATAGGTGAATTTTTTTTTTTATTTAACAGCTTCTTGAGTATTATCGAATTCAGTGATTATGAAGTTATTAAGGTCTAACAGTGAAGCTCTAACTCCACTTAGAATGCAAAAAGCCACCAGAGAACATCAGTCCTGCCCTGATGATAAGAAAAAGCTGGTCAACCTACAAAATCAAATTTCTGAGCTCATCAGAGACCTGACATCACCATATTTTACAACTGCAATGTCCAAACCCTCCTGATTCACACTAAGAACAGTCACAGTGCGCTGTTCGAGAGTCTGAGGCCTTTTCTACTGAAACAATAAAACTCAAATCCAACTCAACTACTAACATGCCTGACTCAACTCCTCATACTAAGAGCCCAACAGAACAGTGGCAGGCCCATTAGTAAGCATAAATATCATTTATGTCCGTCTCTATCGTTTCCATACACACTGTCCAGCATTCAATTAGAAACACCCAAAAAAAGCAAGAAAACACACCCATTGTCAAGAGTTAAACGGCCAACAGGCCCAGACACCGAAATGCACACAAGCTGAAACTATCTTACAGACTTTAAAATAACTATGATTAATATATGGAATGATCTAGCAGAAAAGGCTGGCAACATGCATAAAAAGATGGGGTTTTTAAAGCCAAACAAATGCTAAAAATTTTCAAACAGTTCCTTCATCATCTTTTAACATTTATTCCTTATATTACCAAGCAGGACTTCAGCATTTTGGATGCCATACGAATGGACTTGAATGCTGTCTTAATATTTTCTGAATCAAAAATTCATTTTTCTCTTTTAAATCTGCCTCTGTATGAATAACTTTAGCAAAAAAGAAGAGCGTATAATATACTTTGTCTAACTAGCTTAATCCATGACTTTCCAGAGCAGTTCCATGCTGCCAACAGCCAGATTTCTCAAGGCTCCAGAAGCAAGGCTACACCTGAGACTGACAGATGCTATATAAAAATGGAATTTCTTTCCAAATGGACCAAATACAGACATCTGCTATTATATTCTTATCCATTCCCATTTCCAATGTGCAGGTACTATTTCCATAGTAAAATATCCAAAAAATGAAAAGATATGTACAAGGTAAATGAGTCTCAGGAGCTATTAAGAATTATAATGTATATATTAGATGCTCCTAATATAAACTGTAAGGATGGTTTCCTAATTTAAAACAACAGTAAATAATTAAACTGAGTCTAACAGACAGGGGAAGACATTACTTGTTTAGGCCGCTTAACTTTCAAAGTCAACTGCTGCTATTACTACTGTTACCATTATATGGAAATTTTTTTCTCACTTATTTCTAAAAAAAAAAAAGACTGTCTTTATTTTTCAAATACTATTTGGATCTGAACACTAAACAGAATTAAAATCAGGCCTCTGTATTCCTGGATTCCTTTAGCTTACCCACACTACAGTGAGATAAACCTAGGTTCTAATCTCAGTTTTTTAACTGACTGGTAGTGGTCTAGTCAATAAGTCGTGTCTGACTCTTGAGACCCTGTGGACTGTAGCCCACCAGGCTACTCTGTCCATGGGATTTCTCAGGCCAGAATACTGCAGTGGGTTGCTCTTTCCTTCTCCAGGGGATCTTCCGAACCCAAGGAGCAAACCCCGGTCTCCTGTGTTGCAGCTGGATTCTTTACCAACTGAGCTACCAGAGAACAACAAAGAACAGTTACAAAAGGTTCAAGGATTACTTAATAGAGAAAATATCCAAAGAAGTCAGATGGACTCAGATGACTTCTCAATGTCCTATACCCCTCATCTCTTTGAACACTGAGCAAAAATAATCTGATCACTTTTCCATATTTGCTTATTTTTTGAAGGAAACTTTTTTCCTTATTTTTCCCAATTTAAGTACATAACTCTGTCTTAAAACAAAAAGTTTACTTTAAAAAGAGTACAGCTCATCAAGGTACTCTGTACACTTTAATAATAAACAACTGCAAATAATTATTATTTAAGTGATTTGACTCTCCTGCTCATCACAAATTCCATTTTCCAAGTTAACTCTTTTAACTGGAATAGATGGTTCTAGTAATTTCAGCTATAAGACAAACATTTTTTTCATCTTTATCAACTAGCAAGCGCTTTTACTGGATCTCTTTGGGGCCTGGTGGTTCTATTAGGACAAATGAAAAGAAAACACAGACTTGCCTTCAAAGGATGGTGGTAAACATATTAGAACTACAGTCTGAATGCAAGCCTATAGACTGAACAAGGGTTAAGGCGTCTCACTGGCACATTCCCTGAGATAAGAACAACTTTGGTATAACAACTACTTTAAGTTCTAATTTGTACTTAAAAATAGATCTCCAAATAACTTATTCGGAAAGACTTCCTGTGAAGAGTTACTTATCAGTTGGCAGTGACAGCTACCTTAGTTGAAATCAAAGCATCTGTCTGCAATGCAGAAGACCCAGGTTTGATCCCTGGGTTGGGAAGATCCCCTGGAGAAGGAAACAGCAGCCCACTCCAGTATTCTTGCCTGGAAAATTCCATGGACGGCAGAGCCTGGTAGGCTACTGTCCATGGGGTCGCAAAGAGTTGGACACGACTAAGTGACTTCACTTCACTTCATGCAGAAAGGGTAACAGACATTGTTCCTATTATCTAAAAATCTGTTAACCTTTCTACATAGTTGTGGAATATACGTATACACTTTGTAGTTCAACAGCTATAGAAATTACAGCCCCCAAAAAATATTCAAAATTTCATAGGATGACATTCACGACAACTAGTTGAATTATGCTGCCATCCACTGGACAAAACACAAATGGCAAAGCAATTCTTGGCTATGACTTTTAAACACAAAGCTAATCAGGTTCCATTTCTTAGCAGTTTTAAGAGTAAAGGATGTCAAAACCCATGCAGTTCAGTTATCCAAATGGTAGCAGGGCAAAACAGAATCTTCTAAATATTGTCAATTCAAGTGCTGATTTTCAGACAAACACAACTCCCCAAACCTCAGTAACTCAACAGAACAGAGCTTAGATAAACAAACTGTGGTATAACCATACAATGGAATGCTATCCAGCCAAAAAGAATGAAGCATCGTGCTATAATCATGAATAAACCTTGAAAACATGCTACATAGTTATTTAAGACAGATACGGAAGGCCACATATTGACTAATTCCATTTCTACAAAGAATGGGCAAATCAGAGAGACAGAAAGTAGATGAGTTTACTGCCAGTGGCTGAGAGGAGTGGAGATGACGGACTGGCTACTAATAAGTGCTGGCTTCTTTCTGGGGTGAATAAAATGTTTTGACATTAGTGGTGATGTTGCACAACTTTGCGTCCACACTAAAACCCACTGAGTTGTAAATTTCAAAAAGCTGAATGTCAGGGTATGTGAATTGTATCTCAATAAAAATATGATAGACTTTTTTATACTGTGTTTAAAAAAGGAAAAAAAAATACATATAGCACACTTTTCTTTCTCCCTTGTTTTGTGCCCATCTTGAGTACAGCTCCACACTATACTCACTTAGGGATCCAGGTTACAGGAGGCTTTACCATCCAGAGCACTGGGCAGAGAAAGGGAAACATGGAAAATCGCACTGCCGATCTTCAAGGCTTCAGATTTTTGGGGGGTGCACACCTCACTGAACACACTTTCTCTTACAATTCACAAGCCAATGCACTTGGCCAAGTCTAACTTCAACAGGATTGAGAAGTATACTCTCGATTGGGAACATCTGGTTAACAGCATCAAGACCAGCATATTTACCTAATGAATTATTGCTGCTGTTTAGTCAATAAGTTGTATCTGACTCTTGCGTGACCCCACGGACTGTAGCCCGCCAGGCTCTTCTATCCATGGAATTCTCCAGGCAAGAACAACTGGAGTGGGTTGCCATTTCCTTCTCCAGGGGATCTTCCAGACCAGGGACTGAACCCACATCTCCTGCACTGACAGGCAGATTCTTTACCACTGAGCCACCAAGAAAACCCTACCTAATGAGTACTTAGTTCAAGACCATAACAGGCCAAGGAAAGACAAAGTAAGTTAGGATCCTTGCCCTTAAGAAGCTCTCAGTATTGCAAAGGTGACTTCCTGCTGGTAACTAAATATATGCCAAGTGCTAAACTAAGGACTCTAGCAGCAACACAAAGTGCTAGGGCAGCAAACCCTAACAAGGGGACAAGTAGAATGACCCCTCTGCAGAAAAGGAAAGGAGGAAAGAAACAGTGGCAAAAGGAATTAAGAAAATACACAAAGATAAAAAGACCACCCCCCCCCCACCACCACCATTTGAATTTTAAAAGCAAAATACTCTTACACTATCTTGCTGAGTTCAGAGGTAAGGAGTCTTGAAATTCTTGTTAAGCAGAATGGTCTTTGTTCTTTGGGCAAATGAAGAAGCAAAAGGTTAAGAAAATGAATGACATGCTAAGTCTAAAAAATAAACAAAATGGATAGAGGGAGAGTGCAAAGTCAAGATATGAACCAGAAATCTTTTTCTATTGTTTCAGCAAGTATGAATGAGGACCTAAATAAACTAGGGACATGGCAGGGAATAAATCTGAGACATTTTACAAGGGAGGAAAATCAGCAAGATTTGTGACTCATTTCAAATCTCTTATCATGCTACTCATCACACTCCAGTATATTAAAATGACCATCACACTCTTTCCCTGAACAGTACAAAGAATAAACCCATCTTACTCATCACTGTATCCTTTGCATCCAGCACAATGCCTGGCATACGGACACTAAATGTTAGCTGAGCTAAATATTCAAAAACCACTCTCATCTTTCCTCCCACTCCCACTTCTAACAATTCCCCTGAAGCCAAAATGATCTTCAAATGCTCTCATCCTACGTCTCTTTCAACTTACTGTCGTATCTGTCCTGCCTCTTTCATCTGTGCAATGTGCCCCAGACATCTCTTTCTCCCTTTTGATTGACAACAGGTTCACAATTTTTCACCCAAGATTCCTGGGACTAGAAGTGTGCTACAATTCTGAGCTTTTCAGATTTAGAAGGTACTATGGTACATATACCATATACTCTGTAAAATATCCAGTAGAGAATGGGAATATCAACCCACTGATATTTCTGGGAGAAAACATATGTAGGTTCCCACTAAGTTCCTTCCTCACATGAGTTTTAACCAAGTTTTACTGCAAATGAGTTTTGGCACCAAACTTAGAGGGGGAAAAAAAATCAATTTTCAAAGCTTTTTGTCTTTTGGAATTACAGACAAGGGACTGTGGGCCCGTGCATATTCAGAGGTACGTAATTCATAGCTCTGTTTTCTTTCACTCCTACTGACTCTCCAAGTTTTCACCCAGGGACATTTTCCTTCTACCTGAAGAACACTACAGTACTTCCTCAAAAGGAGAAACTACTGGTGATGAATTCTCCCAATTTGTGTCTAAAAATGTATTTCATCACTTCTCTCCGTTTCATGATCACCTCATCTAATATAACCAGGTTATTTCTGACTGAACATCAGACACTGTTTATGAAAAATTATGCAAACAATCTGATGCCTCGGATAATGATCTTGCTCTCGCGAGAACTTACTTTTGCTTCTGGTAAGCCACTAGAGGAGCTAGCAAATCCAGAACATCTTCATTCCATCAGGAATCAAATGCCAGCTACCATGACAGCTCTACCTGACCATTCTTACCATACCTGGGATGTGATCCTTTAGGTTTGGTGAGACCTGAACCCCAATTTTTATCACCCTACCCTCATAAACCCATTTCTCAGCCTATGACACTACTCTTCCCAAATAAACAGACGCCTTTAGTAGAGAAATGGCTCAAATGCTAGTCTCCCCTCTCTAGATTTATTTCCTTCTTTTCCCAGATCTTGGTGCTATACTTCTTCACTTTTTAATTAGCTCCTTGGACTATTTTTTTTAAAAAACACTTTTGTTTTTTGGCCATGCCACAAAGCATGTGGGATCTTAGTTCCCTCACCAGGGATCAAACTCGTGCCCCTGCAGTGGAAGGGTGGAGTCATAACCACTGGACACCAGGGAAGTCCCCATCCCTGGTCCATTTTTAGAACTGCTCTCACCTATAAGGATGGTCTAAAATTACCCAGTCTTCTCAATCATGTGTCTATGGCTGCACCTACTAGAGTACCTTGCACACTTGCACAGGAAAGAGCAAGTTACAGTAGGCTCTCCACTAGGGATCCCTACAACCAACCAACCAGCTCAGTTACTTTATACTGGCTAAGAAATCAACAGTGATTAAGAAAAGCAAATGGGAGTCTTTGATGTTATTGAATAAGAAAGTATGCCCATCAAAAATAAGCATTTTTAGAAGATTCAGTTCAGTTCAGATGCTCAGTCATGTCCGACTCTTTGTGACCCCATGGACTGCAGCATGCCAGGCCTCCATGTCCATCACCAACTCCTGGAGTCTGCTCAAACTCATGTCCATCAAGTCAGTGATGCCATCCAACCATCTCATCCTCTGTTGTCCCCTTCTCCTCCTGCCTTCAATCTTTACCAGCATCGGGGTCTTTTCCAATAAGTCAGTTCTTTGCATCAGATGGCCAAAGTACTGGAGCTTCAGCTTCAGTATCAAGATTAGTCAGTCCAAAAAAAAAAAAAAAATAGACTGGACAAAGGAAGACCAGTTAGGAGAGTCCTGCACTACAGTAGGCAGTAGCCAGCAATGACAAGGAAAAAGATGACAGCAGTGGGAATAAAAGGGGACAGAGACAAATCAAATTACCGTATTCTATCAACCTTGACTATCACCTGGAAATAAGAGATAAGGGAGAAAAAAGGAGTCAAAGGTGAATATGAAATAACAAGCCTGAGAGTAAAACTGCTTTGAGAGAAGAGGAATTTCAATTTATACATGAATATCAAGTATCCAAAAGGAGAAATCCAAGTTGAAATGTCTAATAGGCATTTGGAAAAGCTGGTTTAAGCCCTTACCTAAAGTATAATGATTGCTACAAGTTTCAACAGAATTTTCTAAAATTAACCAGAATTAATATCATTTACTAAACTAATAAACCAATTTTGGTATATTAAAAAATCAGAACTGTAAATTCACATTTTGAGGCTTTGGAGACATGGGGAAAAAAATAGAATAGAGATGTTCATTACCATATTTAAAGAACAGAGAAGTGAAGCACAAGTCCAGGAGAACGACTTTAAAAAAAAAACATGCAAAATACGTCACAGTTCAAACAATCTAGTAGTTTAAGTAAAAAAAAATGTAGATACATACACAAGAAAAATACAATAGTAAGTAGAATACTAAGTCAGTTTAGCTATGAAAGTGATTTAATAAATTTAACAACAAAAAAGTTTTTAACTTACCAAAGTGGTCAAAAGTCATTGTTCAAAAATACATTTTTTCAAGAACAAGCAAGTTAGATTATGCTGTTATATTAAAACATTTAGGTTCAACAAAGTAAAAGAATCTTTTAAAATGTCTAAAACCAATATTCTCTAGTTTTTAAGTCAATAAACGGGGAACATGAAACATTATTTCATATACTCTTCAGTCTCTTCAATACAATATGGTTTTTGATAGAAATAAATAAATCATTCTGACTATACACACACCAGTAGTTATTTTAAGATGCTCTTGAAAGATAAGAGGTTGATGCCCTAAAGGTCCAACTCACTGATTATATTAATCCCAACACCAAATTTCTGATTATCTGCCAAATGCAACTCACCCTACACTCCTGTTTTAGCTCATAACAGTATTTCATTATTAAACTCAGAGCTGCAAACAAAACATTCCACCCAAATGAAACTCTTCTGGCTCAAGGGAGCTGAGCATACACTCGTCTTCTGTCCTGAATGAAAACTGTCCTTAAGGTCTCTGTAAAGTAGAGATTACATCACGATTGTGCCACACACCTGCAACACTGAATAAATTCATATACTGGATTAAGTGAAAAGTGAATAAATTAATAAAATGCCCACACAACTAGTTACGACTTCCCAGATGGCTCAGTAGTAAAGAATCCGCCTGCCAACACAGGAGACGTGGGTTTGATCTCTGGTCTGGGAAGATCCCCTGGAGAAGGGCAACCCACTCCAGTGTTCTTGCGTGGGAAAGCTCACAGACAGGAGAGCCTGGTAGGCTATAGTCCATGACGTCACAAAGAGTTGGACACGACTTAAGAGAATGGACAACTACAGGCATCCAGAGACACAGAGATCAGTGGTCACTAATTATGCTACTCTTCCCAATGATCAAATCTGATGCCGAACATTCACTTGACAAACATTCAGTGAGCTGTAACTGTGCCAGGCACTACGGATAAAAAGACAAACAAGACAGAGTCCCTGCCTTCTAAGGAGGAAGGAGCTGTCAGGGGTCCAGACGTGGACGCAGGAACAATGCAGAGTTGTTATTGCCAAGACGCTATGAGTACACAGAAGAAAAAGTTCCAATGGCGTTTTGTTTGTCTGAGGGAAATGTGAGGGTGCTAGGAAGACTTTACACAGGTGGACACTGAGTTTAAGCCTGAGAAAAGAATGAAGCAGCACTGGCCGAGAAGCAAAGAAAAAATACCTTAGACCTGAGAGTCAAGGAACCAGATATTTCGGTAAAGCCACTTCATTTTAAGAATGAGAAAATTTGCAAGATGATATCAGCATGCTTAATCAAGAGGCAAATAGCTGCTGAGGGGCAAGAGTTGAGACCAGAGCCCAGGTCCCCATACTTTTATCTGCTTCACCCTGCTATTTAATAATGGTTTTTCACAATTTTACAACAGAGATCATTTTGAAGTAAGATTTTTCATAGTCCCATGTTGCTGAACTCCAAAGTAGGGTATGTACTGATTCTAAAAATAAACCAAGTTCCCTGGTTTTACACAGTATATTATCTACATATTTATCAATATGGCTTTTAAAATATTAGCTATCACCTAATACTAGCTCACAAGAGCCATCACACCTGTCTACATTTTAATTTTTATAAGAATTACCCCTATATTAATATAAAGTAAAAATTCTTTAGTTACCTAACATGCCATATTAGTAATGGTAGAGAAAACAGGCATTCTGATACATACCGAACCAGTGGGAGCACATAACTCGGCACAACTTTTGTGAATCACAAAATATGCACAAAGTACATGAGATGGCAGGCAGACCTCAGAGATACTATGGGTTCAACTGCAGACCACCACAATAAAGCAGTTATCAATAAATCGAATCACACGTACTTTTAGTTTTCCAGTGTTATAGTCTATTAAGTGTATAACAGCATTATGTCTAAAAAAAAACAATGTACATACTTTAGTTTAAAAAAAAAAATTGCTAAAAAATTCTAAACATCATCTGAACCTCCAGCAACCTAAAGTAATAATATCACTGATCACAAATCACCATAGAAAATATAATAATGAGAAAGCTTGAAATACTGCAACAATTGCCAAAACGTGACAGAGACACTACGCAAACAGATGTCATTGGAAAAATGACCTCAATATACTTGCTCAGCACATGGTTGCCACATACCTTCAATTTGTAAAAAATGCAGCACCTGTTAACTGCAATAAATCAAAGCACAATAAAACTTACAAGAGTGATTATTCACTATAGCACTGTTCAGTTCAGTTCAGTTCAGTTCAGTCGCTCAGTCGTGTCCAACTCTTTGCAACCCCATGAACCGCAGCACGCCAGGCCTCCCTGTCCATCACCAGCTCCCGGAGTTCACTCAGACTCGCGTCCATTGAGTCAGTGATGCCATCCAGGAATCTCATCCTCTGTCATCCCCTTCTTCTCCTGCCCCCAATCCCTCCCAGCATCAAAGTCTTTTCCAATGAGTCAACTCTTCTCATGAGGTGGCCAAAGTACTGGAGTTTCAGCTTTAGCATCATTCCTTCCAAAGAAATCCCAGGGTTGATCTCCTTCAGAATGGACTGGCAGGATCTCCTTGTAGTCCAAGGGACTCTCAAGAGTCTTCTCCACCACACTTCAAAAGTATCAATTCTTCCACGCTCAGCCTTCTTCACAGTCCAACTCTCACATCCATACGTGACTACTGGAAAAACCATAGCCTTGACTAGACAGACCTTAGTTGGCAAAGTAATGTCTCTGCTTTTGAATATGCCATCTAGGTTGGTCGTAACTTTTCTTCCAAGCAGTAAGCGTCTTTTAATTTCATGGCTGCAATCACCATCTGCAGTGGTTAGTAATAGCCAAAGACTGAAAGCAACCTAAATATTCACTGGTTAAAAAGTGGTTAAATAAACTGAGGTACATCCATAAAGCAAGGAACAATGAACTACGGTGCATTCGTGATAAAGAATAAAGGAGCTCTACACACAGTCAGAGATCACTCTCCAAAACCGCAGAAACTCACACTCCAAACCTCAGTGACTCCCAGGTATTAGTTCCCTGTACACCGAAGAATTGATGCTTTTGAACTGTGGTGTTGGAGAAGACTCTTGAGAGTCCCTTGGACTGCAGGGAGATCCAACCAGTCCATTCTGAAGGAAATCAGCCCTGGGATTTCTTTGGAGGGAATGATGCTGAAGCTGAAACTCCAGTACTTTGGCCATCTCATGTGAAGAGCTGACTCACTGGAAACTCTGATGCTGGGAGGGATTGAGGGCAGGAGGAGAAGGGGACGACAGAGGATGAGATGGCTGGATGGCATCACTGACTCGATGGACTCTGAGTGAACTCCGGGAGTTGGTGATGGACAGGAAGGCCTGGTGTGCTGCGATTCATGGGGTCGCAAAGAGTCAGACACGACTGAGAGACTGAACTGAACTGAACTGAACAGTCCATCCTGGGCAAGTAACAGGTTACCTTTGGGATACCAATAACTGATCAAGCAAATTTACGCCAGAGACTGTAGCAAGTGGTCTTCCAAAACTACCAGTTAGATAGAGCTTGATAATACTACACTACAAGGCCCTCTACCTTTAAAAATATTCTACAGTAATATTCTAATTGTAAGAATGAAAAGTCTTACCGTGCTTACAAAATTAAGTACCAGAAAAATCTACTCAAGCACAAACTGCAATACGACAAATAGCTTTGGCAAATCAGAACTCTATCAGTCAAATTAATGACAGATGTGAAATCAAAGCATAAGCATAAAATGTATTATAAAATTTCCAATTCCCATCTCAAAGATGACTTTTATAAGTAAGACAAGTAATATATTTTATCCTTATAAGTTGAACTGAAAGGTTTGCTTTCTATTTAGAAGACTATTTAATATTATTTCAATAATAGCAAAAGAGTATTAATAAAATGATCTTTTGAGATGAGTTCTTTGCTGATCTAATGAAATCTCTCGTATATCCTACAACCAGAAGATCACCTAGATTTCAGGTTAAAAACAAGATCAAACTCAGATTTCTACTAGAAAAACTTTCATTACCCAAGAGATAATCAATATTCATAAACATTCATTCACTATACATTTTATTCAGTAAGTGATGCCTAGTGTGTATCAGACACTGGGCAAGGTACTAACGCACAAAAATGAAGAAGACAGACATGCACCTCTGCCCTCTCAGGACACGCTACTGGGGCAGGGGGCGTGCGGAGAAGGAACAGCTAAACCAGAAATTACAATACACAGTGAGCTAGCACGACATCCTCAGTGCTAGAGACGCACAGAGAAGGGGTTCCCAAACCCAGACTTGGGGAACAAGGTATCAGAGCATGTTTTCCAAATCAAACGATGTCCGAGCTGCAGCTTGAATGTTAAGTTCACAATGACTGAAAATATAAGAGGGAAGAGGAAAAGGAAGAATGTTTCAGGCAGTCAACTTAACATGACAAAAGCCAAGATGTGAGAGAGTACCTAAAGTGTTCAAGGAACTGAAATAAGTTTAGGAAGAGAAAAGCCACTATTGCTGTTCAGTCACTAAGTCATGTATGACTCTTTGTGACCCCGTGGACAGCAGCATCTCAGGCTTCCCTGTCCTTCACAATCTCCCGGAGTTTGCTCAAACTCATGTCCATTGAGTCAGTGATGCTATCCAACCAGCTCATCCTAAAAGCCATTAGGCTACAAAATAAGCAGGAGTCAAGACAATGCAAGGCTTTCTAAACCCATTAAGAAGCTTAGATGTTATTCTAACAGGAATATGATTATCAGAGCTGTATTTTAGAAACAGTCACTCTAAAATGCAAGATTCTAGTTAGAAGTGTTAAAAGTAGAGGCAAAGCACCAACTGGGATGAGCATTTTAGAACACACCTAAAAAGACGTAGCCTGGACTGGATGATGGAAAGTGGACAGGAGCCAAGACAAATGGGACTTGGCAATAAATTGGACGTGGGGATTCCGAGAGGGTAGAGTCCAGAATTATTAAGCAAACCATTCAAAGCTACAATGCACAGGTCTTAGGTTTTACCTGTAATTCGTACACAATGCCCAGTACTAAATATATTTGTTAAATGAATAAAGATTTTGTATTTACATGTGTATGTACAGCTGAGTCCCTTCGCTGTTCAACCAAAATTATCACAACACTGTTTGCTAATCACCTATACCTCAATACAAAATAAAAAGTTTAAAAAGACAAAAAAGACACATTTTGTATTTAATGGCAAAAAAGATGACAAAAACAATTTATACCAACAACAGGAAAAATATATATCTGGCTATGATAAATAGAACTCTGGCTATAATTTTTTTTTAAAAGCTACTTTTACTTAGTACAACAACTGTTTGGGGTAAACAAGAACTAAGGCACCTCAGACCACAAGGGAAACAAGGAACAGTATCCAAATAGTAACCCAGCACTTGCTGGAAACCGGCTTATTTCAGAGTTGCTGAAGCACGTCCTGACTGTTGGGGGGACCTCGGTGATCTACTGCTGAGTGACTCTTCTACACATCCTGCAATTCCTACACTGCAACTAAAGTGCGAGCTGGCCCTGGAATAAAGAAAGTACGTGACCTTCAAGCACTGGAAACTTTACTGAGGCAGGGAGGGCCAGCATGCCCTCAAGAAGCCAAGTGCTTCCTTAAACAAACTATTTCTGCAACTTGCCCCAGATTTTACAGCTGGGATGATGTTCATCTGTAGAGAGTTGACCAATAAAATGCTAACTTCAGTTGTTAATATTAGCAAATATTAGTAAATAACACTTCAAAGATAACAATAAAAAAAAGTTCAAAAAAAATTAAAATATACACACGTTCATAATACAAAAGTCACCAAAGACTGAGGTTAACAGAACAAATAAGGTTTTAAAGAAAAGAAATGCTGACATGGTTAATAAATGGAATTAAGGTCGGAAATACACATAATCTAAAAATGTCCACAGTTTGTGTTAAATTTTCAAATTAATCTATTCCCAAGATGAGACAATTTGAAGAAGCAAAAATCAATACCATCAGTTCTTTACCTGCAGCTCCTTTGAGACGCGTTCTAAGTGGTTAGTTATCTTTTTAATCAGATCACTGTACATCTGCTCCGAGTGCTGCTGGCACACACATTTATACACACAGCTGCGGGGAGGAGGGCAGACAGAAAAATCAATGATGACGCACTTAACTTAGCCCAAGGTAAAGGCATACCCTCAATATATAACCACTGGTGAATTAATTCGGGCCTAATAAGTGACCAATTGCAACTCTTAAACAAAAATGTCCCCTGCCCCAATCAGTGTTCAGACGGAAGAGCCAGCACTGCCAGCTACAAAGTACCTTTCTGAGGATCCTATAACTATTTTATCAGGACTAGATAACCTAATACTGGGTAATAATCTGAATTTGACTATGGTAACTACTTAAAAGTCAGCTTCTCTCTTTGACACTGAAAACTGAAAGTGAAGTCGCTCAGCCGTATCCGACTCTTTGTGACCCCGTGGACTGTACAAGGCTCCTTGGTCCACGGGATGTTCCAGGCGTGAATACTGGAGTGGGTTGCCATTTCCTTCTCCAGCGGATCTTCCTGACCCAGGGATCGAACCCAGGTCTCCCAAATTGTAGCCAGACACTTTACTGTCTGAGCTAACAGGGAAGCCCCATTAATGAACGTCAAATTAAGGAAGAGAGAGTGACGCACAGCTGAAGTTTCTAACTCACAGAAGTGTCTGCGATGTAATGTCTTTGTGATCCACTTGTGTAAACAGCACAGCTGTCACTTCCTCCTCTTGTGACTGGGCTGATCTGACATCCCGCCCCAGTCCTCACTAATGTGCTACTTTCACTTACCAGGAGCTCGGAAACAAAGTCACCAAAGATAGGTAAACTTGTGTATCATAAACATCAATAGAATCATAAACATCAACAGAACAAGCTAGCACCTCCCCATGAGACTAAAAGGACAATCTTTTCTTTTTTGCCTTTTTCACTGACCTCTATAATTTCTGCACTGCGTTTGGTGGGGGCGGCAGGCTGAGGTAGGGTTAACAATACCTTCATTTGAAAACCAATTCTGAAGCAAGAAGTACAAATAAAACCCCCAATCCACAAGTGTGTAACATATAAATAACTCATAGAGCCTCACTGTATGTATCATATGTTATATGCATACATACTGTCATAATTCAACTTGCTATGAACCTCAATATACCCTCTAAAATCCAAGCAAATAAAATCTTGACTTACCTGTATATCTGTTCATAGGATATAGGGATATAGTCACCAGGACTCTGAGTTAAAAGCTGATCTATGGCACCATCCAATTTTGGCCAGTATGTGCTCTTATAATCTTCAATAGTTATAACATTCATTACTAAAAGTAAAAAGTAAGACGAATATTACCATGTGCCACATATAAAATAAACACAAATCACAGCAGTTTTTCAAATTCCTCTCAATAACTTTACATTGACAATCTATCACCTAAATACAACTTAATTATTATTTCATTTCCAATTTCAAAAAGCCCAGTCTGATCAGAGAGTTTAAGCAGCCATTAGTTACGATTTTAAAAATTACTATACAAAAGAAAGAAAAACAAAAAATTACTATAAATCTACCTATCATTAAAAATAACAAAACAAGCAATTCTCTCTGGTTCCCTCTGCAGTTTTCTGTGATGACTGAAGCATTCCTAACATGCACTGACCTTCAAATACACATTGTCCATGATGCGACAAGATGGCCTATTCATGAACCACAATAAAGTTCTAGGAAACTTAACTTCTAATCAACCTTTACAGAAACCCCTGGGAAAATCCACCTAAGGAAATGACTGTGGAGATTAAATTCCAAATGCTAGAGTGCTAGAAACTTGCCAAGATTTTATGGCACCACCAGGAGCTCCTGGACAAGACAATGGCTGTGAGGCAGGCTCACGCAATCCCACCCGTCAGATAAGCCCAACAGAAAAATGTGGAGGAACTGCAGCCGTATATGAAGGCTTACCTCATTCCTGATGGCTGGCTCTCATTCCTCCAGGATGGGTTTAATAAAGCATTTATATAACAGCCTGTCCTAACTGTGAAATCCAGGGGTGATGGGTATGCGACAGCAATGAAATGCTAATGGTGAGAAGAGCTCCCCAAAGCACCTAAAATAACTTGCATCTTAGGAGTCTCAATAGGAGCTAACAACTACTAAATCAGCCATTTTACTATTGAGTTTATCAGAAACTTGGGAGCAGAAGGGTGATTTCCCCAAGAGGACACAGCTAATCACTGGCAGTGGTACCAGGAAAAGCAAAGTCTTGATCTGGCTTCTTTCTATCACATTAGCGTTAGTCGCTCAGTCACGTCGGACTCTGTGACCCCATGGACTGTAGCCCACCAGCATCCTCTGTCCATGGAATTCTCCAGGTAAGAATACTACTAGAGTGGGTTGCCATCCCTTCCTCCATGGGATCTTCCCAATCCAGGGGTCAAACCCAGGTCTCCTGCATTACAGGCGGATTCTTTATCACCTGAGCCACCAGTCTATTTCCCAATTTTAGGTTCACTAAGGTTCAAGATGTTTCTCATATCTCTGTGCCACATCTATTGTGTTTGTTCAATATTTTCTTTAAATCAATTCACTTTTTTTTTTTTTGGCTTTAATATACTTAAAGGACACTTGAGGCGTTAACTAGTGATTTACACAACATGGAATAATCTTAAATGTGTTCTGCTAAGTGAAAGAATCAGACCAAAAAGGCTATATATATATGGTGCTACTGCTACTGCTAAGTTGCTTCAGTCGTGTCCAACTCTGTGTGACCCCAGAGACGGCAGCCCACCAGGCTCCCCCGTCCCTGGGATTCTCCAGGCAAGAACACTGGAGTGGGTTGCCATTTCCTTCTCCAATGCATGAAAGTGAAAAGTGAAAGTGAAGTCACTCAGTCGTGTCCGACTCTTCGCGACCCCATGGACTGCAGCCCACCAGGCTCCTCCGTCCATGGGCTTTTCCAGGCAAGAGTACTGGAGTGGGGTGCCATTGCCTTCTCCGATATATATGCTAAGACTCTCTTATTTATAAAGGCAAAACTATAGGGAGGAAAACGGATCAGTAGCTGCCAGAGACTAGAAGGTTGAAAGAGGGACTGTCTACAAAGGGGAAGTAGGAGGAAACATTTAAGACAATGGACTCTTTTGTATGGATACATGGTAGTGGATACACCACTCCATGCATTTCTCAAAACCAAGAGAACTAATCACTATAAATAAAGTACATTCACTGTTCGGAAAAAAAAAAAAAATTCAACCAGGATGTAGTGGTAAAGATGGAATGTAAACTGTGACATATGTATCTAATTTACAAATGAAGCACATAGCTGCCACTAAAAAAAGGGCTGGGGTCGGGGGGGATGGAGACGAAAGTAATGTTCTGACTGTAGGCTAAAGACAAAAAGAAATGTACATGCGTGTGCACACACAGGCACACACACAAAAGGCAGAAGGTGGTCAGATCCTGGAGGGCCTTATGAGCGGTGGAAAGATTCTGCCTTTCACTCTGAGTTAAGAGGAGGAGGGTTTTGAGCAGCCAAGTTATGTAACCTTTGATTTTCTATGTATCATTCCAGCCGCCTTATGTAAGAAAGCTATGAGATGGTGGGGGGCCGGACCATGTGAGAGCAGTGAAGACAAGACGAAAGGTCAGATTCTGCACATATTTTAAGGGAAAGCCAACAGGATTTGCTGATGGTTTGGATGTGGGATGTGAGAGAAGGGTCAAGGATGACTCTAAAGGTTTTAGCCTGAGCATCAAAGGATGGGGGTGCCATTGACTAAGATGACGAGGACGCAGGAGAAGCCCAGCACGTCCCCGCCCACCTACTCTGCCCACAAGCCGTGGGCGACACCTACCAATGTTTGGCACAGTGCCCTCTCACTGCCACTGCTCTGCCTGAGGGAGGGGCAGGTTGGAAGCTCAAGAGAATTAACACCCCCGGAGCCACCATCAAGCAATGCCTAATGAGACCGCGGGCGCACATCCCCAGCATCCCCCTTTACTCTGGGTGAGTGCTGCGCCGACTCCCAAGTCCCCACCGGAACACACTGCAGTCGCCACCGTGCTGACCTCTTTCCTGGCTTCCTTACCATCCGTCTCTCATCTCCACACTCCAACAGGTGCTTCCTAGAATCACCTCCTTGGGCATAAAACTAGCCATTCTTCAAACAAAGCAAACAAAAAAAAACTCAGCAAAAACAGAAAAGTAGTGCCATTGGCAATATACCTACTGCCCTGAAAGACTGAGTGAAGCTCGCTTTCCCAGCGGTAAAAGGGGATCGGCAGATGTTGCGAAGGGTTACACGCTAGCTCCAAAATACCACCTCCCCGTATGCCAAGTCCCTTCTCTGTTTAACAACGCTGTTAATCGGCTATACCCCAATACAAAACAAAAAGTTTAAAGTTTGAAGAAAAAAAAAAACTGAAAATAACCAAAGAACTCACTCTGTGATTCTAGGTTACGGAACCTATCAGTGTGTGGGAGACTGCAGGACAGAGGAGCCTGGCATGCTGCAGTCCATGGGGTCACAAACAGTTGAACACAACTTGGCGACCGAACAACAATACCACCTCAGTGTTCATCATCTAAACCACACCATACACCTGCTCCAAGCCCAAAGCTGGGAACTGAAGAAGCTAACATGTTCAGATCAGAAAGAAAACTTCAAGTCCCAAAAGCCAAGAACGAATAGGCCAACCCATGGGCCCCTGGACAGCTCAATTCAATGAACTCCACCTGGCACTGTAGATGGGGAGCCGCCTGCTTTCCAAGCACAGGTCCCACAGTTCTACAAATCTCCAAGGCAAAGATCTGATGGAGGAAAAAGAACCTAAGATGTGAAGTCCCGCAGGTTAAGGACAGGATGAAGTCCCCGTACAGAAGCAAAGTTTTCTGATGCCTGTCAGATATCTTTCATGTGGCACTAAAAAAAAACAGAAAAGCTCTGCTTTTAAATATCTTTGAGAAGAGACTTTCAAACCAAAATGAAAAAGGCACAAGTCACAGCAGAAAATCTTAACTCCTATTTCCACATCTAAAAAAAAGTTGTATCTATTTCCACACATATTTTGCTTGGAAAAAACCAGAAAACCAATTCACTTACATGCTACCTATTATGGAATAAATGTTCACATCCCCTCAAGACTCATGTGTTGAAATCCTAACCCCCAGGGTGATGGTATTAGGAGGTGGAGCCTTTGGGAGGTTTCCAGATCATGGGGGTGGATCCTCATGAATGGACTGAGTGACTCTAGAGAGCCCCCTCACCCTCTCCATGATATGAGGACCCAGGGAGAAGGTGGCCTTCTATGAACCAGGAAGCAGGCTCCCTCACCAGACTCCCAATCTGCCAGGGCCTTGATCCTGGACTTCTCATCTCCAGAAATGGGAGTGATAAATAAGCCACCCTGTCTACAACAGTCTGACCCAGCAGCGTGAACTCTAGCTGGCATCTGGCTTCTCAGGAGCCACCCAATCTTCACCAGACTAGAAAGGAAGGCCGAGCACAGATCAGCATCTGCCAGAGCTACAGGGAGTTTGAAGAATGAGCACCGGCTGGTGTTCATACCTTTAGCCAAAGATCAAGGGTTTTCATATCACTCTGCAGTCAACACTTAAACTAACAATCCCGACAAGTTTTAAAATATTTAACTCCTTGCTAAGCTCAACCCAATCTCTGATTTAAAACAAAAAAAATTAGTCATTTGTCTGGTTTATCTAACACTTGATATACACAGCCTCAAACAGTGTGTGTGTACCCACACTGTGCCTTGAATTCTAAAAATAGATCCTCTTGTTAGAGAAACGTAAGCAATCCCTTTCAACTCTGCCCACAAAAAAAGTTCAGACTAATCAAAAGAAATATAAAATACGGAACCTAAACAGAACCTAACTGAATTTTATCTAGGTTAGATTTCCCAGCTTGAAAAAAAATGCACTATTTTTCAAAGTGCCTAAAGAAGATATTCTAAACTCAAATGCCTACAAGGCCCAGGCCAGTAACACAGATGAGTAAAACAGACCTGGCACAAGACTAAAAAAGAGCTGTGAGCATTTCAGTCAAGTGGAGAAAGTATATGCCCTCTAAGAGACATTCAGGTTCAAAAAACTTAAAAACCCTACAGCCTCAAAACATCACGCCACAAGGCTTAAACTTTGAACCTCGTAAGATAACAAGCTCACGTAGCCTACTGAGAAAGTACTACAACTGATCTTTACTAAAATAGTGAAATAAAATCTGAAACACATGGAACAGTTGGAATCTGAGGTTCAGAAAGTACTGTCAGCCAGGTGGCTAATAAACGAGAAACTACTGGGGATATGTAATTCATACCAGGCAAGAATAATTATGTTCAACTTTCATATCTGTTATCCAAGTAACTTATCAACACTTGACATATTATGTGTTAATTATCAATCTTCCTCAAATCCGACACAAGCCCTTTGGAGAAGGAATTCATTCAGTGCTAGATTCCTAACTCCAAACTAGCACACGATAGGTATTCAATAATGCATGTGAAGTAAATTAATTTAATGGAAGACAAAATAAATGTTTAATATAAAAACAGTTCAAGGCATACTACTTATTAGTAGCTTTGGAATTAAAGTGCATTTGGTTTCACAGACTAAAGCAAACACTACCAGATATTCCTTTGGAGTTGTTTTTTTTTTCTTGTTATTTGTTTATAAGGGGAGGCTGCTGCTGCTGCTGCTGCTGCTAAGTCGCTTCAGTCATGTCTGACTCTGTGCGACCCCATAGATGGCAGCCCACCAGGCTCCCCTGTCCGGGGATTCTCCAGGGAAGAACAATGGAGTGGGTTGCCATTTCCTTCTCCAATGCATGAAAGTGAAAAGTGAAAGTGAAGTTGCTCAGTCGTGTCCGACTCTTAGCGACCCCATGGACTGCAGCCCACCAGGCTCCTCCATCCATGGGATTCTCCAGGCAAGAGTACGGGAGTGGGGTGCCATTGCCCTCTCCGATAAGGGGAGGAGATATTCAGAAATTATAGCAGGCATTATTAATTCATTCTAGACCTACTGCAAAGACTGGTCACTCCCTTCGCTCAGTGGCTCCGAAAATGTGATACCAGGAGCAGCATCAGCACCACCTGGAAACTTGTTCATTTGATGTAAATACAAAACATGGCCAGGCCCCAACCCAGACCTGTGGGGTCAGAAAAGGACGGAAGGGTGTAATGCATGATGCAGAAATCCCTTTGAGCCCTTCCGGGGATTCTTCTGCCTGCTTCTTAGAGAAGCACTGCCCGATGCTCCTACTCTGCTCAGAACAGTCGAGGGTCACAGGCGCTCCTCTGTTCTTGACTTGCTAGCATGTGGTTGTTGGGTCTGAACTTCAATCGCAGGACAAACAAAGGTGCACGTGTAACAAAGAAAACAATTTAAAGGGCAGCTAATCAAAAAAGCCTTCAAGTTCTAGTCTTCCATTCCCTTCTTCCCACCAAAATAACCACCTCTTTAAGAATTGGCTCCTTAAGGAGAATATAGTATTGGCAATTATGAAATAAATGATTAAGTCAAATTAAACAGGCTAAATTATGTCTCAAACATAATGAATTTTTAGATTAATTACAACTAATTACAATGAGATAATCTGACACGTCAACTAGGAGAAAAAAGATCTGGCTAGGGTACATGATTTAAGAGAAAAATTATGATTTCTTGTGGCCACAGTGTGCCCATCTATCAGTAACAATCTTGTAAATCTGTGTGGTCTAAAACTTTACCCCCTGGCAGAATATTCTTCTCCCTCCAACATAAGGGGAAATCTGAAATCTTTCAAGCAATGGAGAGAGAGAACAAATCCTGTAGAATGGGGAGAAGCCTTTGGAAAAAAAAAAAAAAAGTGGAAGAGAATTAGAATCAGAATAAGGTTATGCAGTTTAGCAAATAAATGGAGTTTTCCTCTTTCTTTTAAAAAAAAAAAAACCCAGTTACTTATTTCTCTCAATAGGAAAATAATTTGATCCAAGCAAAGAAAACAGTAGTTTAGCTGTTCCCAAGAGAACTGCCCAATTGGGGGAAAAAACAGTAAAAGAAGTTACCAAGTCCTTTAAATATATTTTTCCATATTAGGAGGAAAAAACAACACCTGTACCAGCTACTCAGGTATATTTTGATTCACCATTAAAAGATGATAGCTAAATGTTAAATGCTAATAAAGGAATTGTTTCTAAAGTAAGCTAAAACTTTTTAAGAGCTACATGCTCTATGGGGAGTTTATAAGTTTTAAGTTCTAAGTTCCATGTGTCTGGGAAGTTTCTAAGTTTTAGGGTATATGGTTTATATAACTTAATTTAAACACTATGAACAATATAAAATATCTACCGTGATCATTAAGAAGTCATTCTTTGTAATGTTGTTATATCCATGTAAACACTGAGTTACATTCACGTAAACAAGTATTTAGATTAACATTTTGGCCCAGAAAAGAATTGTAAGATAAAGACACTGGAGCCTTGGAGAAAAGCTATGACAAACTTAAAAAGTATTAAAAGTATTAAAAAGTAGAGACTATGCATATTAAAAAGTAGAGCTATCACTTTGCCCACAAAGGTCCATCTAGCCAAAGCTATGGTTTTTCCAGTAGTCATGTATGGATGTAATAGTTGTACCATAAAGAAGGTTGAGCACCGAAAAACTGATGCTTTCAAACTGGTGCTGGAGAAGACTCTTCAGAGTCCTGTGGACAGCAAGGAAATCCAAGCAGTCCATCCTAAAGGAAATCAACCCTGAATATTCACTGAAGGACTGATGTTGAAGCAGAATACTCTTGTCACGTGATGAGAACAGCCAACTCTTTGGAAAAGACCCTGATGCTGGGAAGATTGAGGGCAGGAGAAAGCGATGACAGAGGATGACATGGTTTGGATGGCATTACCCACTCAAAGGACACAAGTCTGAGCAAACTCCTGGAGTTAGTGAAGCATAGGGAAGCCAGGTGGCCTCAGTCCATGGAGTCACAGAGAGTCAGACATGACTGAGTGAACAACAACTATATGAAACCATAGAACCTGCTTTGCCTTGCTTCAAATGACATGTTTCTTTTCCCAAACACCAAAAAACTTACACAGAAATACATTCCACTATTACTCAATTTGAAAAAATGTAATAGAAGGGTTGGGGCTTCCCTGGTAGCTCAGCTGGTAAAGAATCCGCCTCCTGTGCAAGAGACTCTGGTTCAATACCTGGGTCGTGAAGTTCCCCTGGAGAAGGGATAGGCTACCCACTCCAGTATTCTTGGGCTTCCTTGATGGCTCAGACAGTAAAGAATCTGCCTGCAATGGAGGAGACATGGTTTTGATTCCTAGGTTGGGAAGATCCCCTGGAGGAAGGGATGGCAACCCACTCCAGTATTCTTGCTTGGAGAATCCCATGGACAGAGGAACCTGGAAGGCTACAGTCCATGGGGTCGCAGAGAATCGGACACGACTGAACGACTAAGCACACAGCAAAACAGACCAGCAGAAAATTCCTTCATCATTACCATGTTACAAACAGAAAATAGCCGCTGTGGCCTACCAGCAAGGTTGAAATTGACATTACTTGAGAATAACTCCTGCACATTATTCCACAGTTATAATATCACACTTGAGCCTGTAACAGAGTTTCCACAATGAACATGTCATTTATGAAAGTACATATATGAAATCGGTCAAGTGCTATCAATATATCCTTTACGGCTCCAACTCCAACTAATCCCAAATCTCCCCTGTTCAAATAGAAAGCATCTGCTCAACTGAGATTCCACAGGTGTGAACCATGCTAACTTAACTGCAGGTCTGCCACAGTTTTAAAATTCCGTTACTTCTTGCAAGACTTAAAGTCAACTCTCCATGGCATTGACACCAGGAAAGTAACTGCAGTAAGAGCAGAAGGCAGGACGCGCGGAGGCAGAAACACCAACAGGTGAGCTAATCTTGCCCTGCAGAAGCCAGAGAAGTTCACAGGAGGACACTGGGCAAGGTTAGAGACAGAGAGTTGGTGGGTGGAGTGGGAAGGGTGAAGACTGGTCACAAATCTGTAGACTAAACAATGAGAAAGAGAAGGGTTATTCTGCACAGAAACTGAAAGATAAGAGCTTGGGACTCCAGGACAAGATACACGGTAGGTGGGTGCGTAGGTGGGAAGCTCAGGGCTGGTGGGTTGAACCGAAGTCAAAAGTCAAAATAAGAAATGCTCAAACATCCAACCCTGCCCCTTTTCTTTAATTCTAGAACGCCACTGGCAAGGAGTAATGTCTTTACTTCCTATTTGGCAGTTCACCCAAGAAAACAGCAGTTCTGCATCCAATTAGCCTACAGCGAAGCCCAACACTTACGAAGGCAAAGTCCCTTGCAAACAAAGAGCTACCAATTAGCCTTTTCACTTTTAAATATGAATAGCTGGAAAAGGATCACCAAAATTTGCAAGGTTTCAGACACAAGAGACCAAAACAAACAAAATTTGCAAAAACAAAAGCAAAGATAATCAAGAGAATAAAAGAAAACTTAAAAAAAAAAACTTTATAATTACTGTGCTCAGAGAAGACAAAAATTTTAAATGGTGATGAAAAAGAAGCAATCCAAACACTCTCAAGATTAAAAATACAGCCACTGTTAAAAATCCAACAGAAAACATCAAGAAATTCTCCCTGAGTTTAGAGAAATAGAGTAATATAGTTTAAGAGAAATAGAATATACTGAAAAATAGTTAACAGACTTAGAAGATCAAGGCAGGAAATTCAACATCTGACTACAAATAATTCCAGAGAACAGAAGAGAATGTAAAGGGAGAAAAACACTGACTCCCTAACCTAAAAAAGCATCCCAATAGCTTCCTCAGGGGAAAAAGCCACATGCAAAATAACAGGAATAAAAACTGTGCCTGAATTCGCCACTGCAACACTGCAAACTTAAAAGTAAAGGAAGCAACACTTTTAAAATTACTTACATAAGAATTCTTAACCCAAAGTGTCAATTGAGTATGAAGGAGCATTTATATATATTCAACACCTGAAACTATTATCCATACACATTTTTCTCACGAGTTTGCTAGAAAATATGCTTTACACACACACACACACACAGAGAGAGAAATATACTGGTAAAAAGGAGGACATGAAGTGAGGTGGCCAAGACGGCAGAGTAGAAAAATCCTGAATTCATCCCTTCTGCCATGGATACACCAAAATTACAGCTCCTTAGAGACGCTATCTAGGAGAACGGCCCAAAAACTAGCAGAAAAGCGACTCCACAACTACATACCTAAAGAAAGAATCACAACGACCCAAGTAAGAGGAGACGCAATACACTCAGGACTCACAATTCAAGGTCAGGGATTCACAAATGAGAGGAATATCACAATCACAAAGGATCTCTCCAAGGAGCGAGGCTCCTGAGCCCACCTCAGGCTCTCCCACCCAGGGCTCCTGCACCAGGAAGACAAGCCCCAGAACCTCTGTCTTTGAAAAGCAGCAGGGCATGTGTTCAGGAGAGCCCCATGGAGAGGCAGGAGGCAGGAGGCAAACCCAACTCCCCCTGGGGTGGAGATGCTGGCAGCAGCCATTTGGGGGCACCCCTTCTATCAAGGTAACACAGCCCTGGCAAGTGACTCTTCGGAATCCTCCCAAAGCTTATTAGTGGTCGAGGCTTACCCGCCCACCAGCAGGCATGCCCCAGGCCCAAGGCCAGGCAGATAGCAGTGGGAAGCCTACCTCACCCTCCAGCAGGCTTGCACCCACCACATGTGGCAGGCTTCACAGCCAGGCTGGGGGCCAGTGCCATCCACCAGCGCACCAACCACAGAAGCCCCACCGTAAGAGAAGGGCGCAGGCAACCCTACGGGGGCACCCCTAGAACATCTGACTCGGTGACCAGGAAGTGTGTGCCTCTGGGACGCACAGGTTGCCTCCCACATGGGGCCATCGCTCCAAGACAGGGAAATGCAACCAACCTACCAACACGGTGAACTGGGCAAATGAGCAGAGGAACATGCGCCAAAGAAACAAGAAAAACCTCAGAAAAAGAACCAGATGAAGTAGACACACACAAGCTACTCAACAGAGTTCAGGGTAATGATCATAAAGACGTGTCCTAACTCAGAAGAATAGATAAACATGGTAAGATTTTAAATTCCAAACTAGGAAAGGAGAATTTCAAGGCTGCATATTGTCACCCTGCTTATTTAACTTCTATGCAGGCAGAGTACATCATGAGAAACGCTGGGCTGGATGAAGCACAAGCTGGAATCAAGACTGCCGGGAAAGAAAGTGAAAGTGAAGTCGCTCAGTCGTGTCCGACTCTTTGCGACCACATGGACTCCTACCACGCTCCTCCGTCCATGGTATTCTCCAGGCAAGAGTACTGGAATGGATTGCCACTTCCTTCTCCAGAGGATCTTCCCAACTCAAGGATCGAACCTGGGTCTCCTGCATTGTAGGCAGACGCTTTCCCATCTGGGCCACCAGACTGCTGGGAGAAATATCAATAACCTCAGATATGCAGATGACACCACCCTTATGGCAGACAGCGAAGAGGAACTAAAGAGCCTCTTGATGAAAGTGAAAGAGGAGAGTAAAATAGTTGGCTTAAATAAAACTCAACGTTCAAAAAACGAAGATCATGGCATCTGGTCCCATCACTTCATGGCAAATAGATGGAGAAACAATGGAAACAGTGAGAGACTTTATTTTCTTAGGCTCCAAATTCACTGCAGACGGTGATTGTGCCAAGAATTTAAAAGACGCTTGCTCCTTGGAAGAAAAGCTATGACCACCTAGACAGCATTTTAAAAAGCAGAAACATTACTTTGCCAACAAAAGTCCATCTAGTCAAAGCTATGATTTTTCCAGTAGTCATATATGGATGTGAGAGTTGGACCATAAAGAAAGCTGAAGGCAAAAGAATTGTGGTGTTGGAGAAGACTCTTGAGAGTCCCTTGGACTACAAGGAGATCCAACCAGTCCATCCTAAAGGAAATCAGTCCTGAATATTCATTGGAAGGACTGATGCTGAACCTGAAGCTCCAATACTTGGGCCACCGGATGCAAAGAACTGACTCACTGGAAAAGACCCTGATGCTGGGAAAGATTGAAGGCAGGAGAAAAAGGGGATGACAGAGGATGAGATGGCTGGATGGCATCACCAACTCATGGACATGAGTTTGAGCAAGCTCCAGGAGTTGGTGATGGACAGGGAAGCCTGGCATGCTGCAGTCCATGGGGTCACAAAGAGTCAGACACAACTGAGCGACTGATCCGAAGGTTTTAAAATAGTTAGAAAATACTGAGAATCAAACAGACCCTAAGAATACAGTAACTGAAATTAAAAATGTACTAGAGGCAATCGACAGTAGATTAGGTAAAACAGAGTAACCAATTGGTGATCTGGGAAGATGACAGTAGAAATCACCCAAGCTGAACAGAAATTAAACTTCTGTTTCAGTACTTCCAATATTCTAAAGCACAAGAAATGAGAACGCTCAGCTAATCCACTGCCAATGGACCTCTCCACCCAAATGTCCCACAGATAACTTAAAATAGACACACACACACATACACCCCTACCTATACTCCTTCCATATCCATATCCCCCCTTCTTCACCCCCAAATTTTATAGACTATAGTCCCCAAATGCTTTCAAATTGTGGGGCTGGAGAAGACTCTTGAGAATCCCTTGGACGGCAAGGAGATCAAGCCAGTCCATCCTAAAGAAAATCAACCCTGAATATTCACTGAAAGGACCGTTGCTTTAGCTCCAATACTTTGGCCACCTGATGCGAAGAGCCAACTCATTAAAAAGACCCTGATGCTGGGGAAGATTGAAGGCAAAAGGAGAAGAGGATGACAGAGGATGAGATGGTTAGATAGCATCACTGACTCAATGGACATGAATTTGAGCAAACTCAGGGAGACAGTGAAGGACAGGGAAGCCTGGCGTGCTGTAGTTCATAGAGTCGCAAAGAGTCGGACACAACTTTTGAGACTGAACAAGTCCCTAGATATTTCCAAAATCTGAAACCGCCTCTGTTCCAATCCTTAATTTGCTCAGGCTGCCACATCTCTTGTCATTACAAGCCCCTAACAACGGCACCCCACTCCAGTCCTCTTGCCTGGAAAAGCCCATGGACGGAGGAGCCTGGGGGGCTGCAGTCCATGGGGTCGCGAAGAGTCGGACACAACTGAGCGACTTCACTTTGACTTTTCACTTTCATGCATTGGAGAAGGAAACGGCAACCCACTCCAGTGTTCTTGCCTGGAGAATCCCAGGGATGGGAGAGCCTGATGGGCTGCTGTCTATGGGGTCGCACAGAGTCAGACAGGACTGAAGCAACTTAGCAGCAGCAGCAACCAATCTTTATTTTTCTGTTTATTCTCCTTTCTAATCAAACATGCTAAGACAAATTTTACCAAGATGACTCCCTGTGGCTCCTGTTCCCACAGAAGAGAATTCCACCTCTAACCTGGCATGCCCTTTGCATCCAGACCTTTCTATCTACCTAGGTTTAACTTGTGCCACACCCTCCTCACACCCTGCTGCTGCTGCTAAGTCACTTCAGTCGTGTCCAACTCTGTGCGACCCCATAGACGGCAGCCCACCAGGCTCCCCCGTCCCTGGGATTCTCCAGGCAAGAACACTGGAATGGGTTGCCATTTCCTTCTCCAATGCATGAAAGTGAAAAGTGAAAGTGAAGTCACTCAATCATGTTTGACTCTTAGCAACCCCATGGACTGCAGCCCCCCAGGCTCCTCTGTCCATGGGATTTTCCAGGCAAGAGGACTGGAGTGGGGAGCCACTGCCTTCCTACAATAATTTCAACTGAGTCTTCACAGGCTTCTCTCCCTGCAAAGGAAGTCTCTTCAAGCCCAACCCTGCCACCTCAGTCCTCCCAACAAACTGTTGTTCATTTTCAAAGATTCTTTTTTCCCTCTGTGCTACCATGGACATACATAACTTTACTACAGAATTTAATTATAACGTATCATAATCATCTGTCCATAACACTCCATGCTAAATTCTGTCTCATTCATCACGAGAGGCTAAAATATTACCCTGGCATACAGAAGACAATAAACATCTGTTAGATAAAATGCCATCCTAGTCAGCACACCTGCAACTACAAATTCCTACTCCCCTATCTGTAGAGGTTAACAGCCAAATAACTACAAACGATGAGAGAAATATGAAAGGCCAGTTTGCTCTGCCAAGACGTATTACCAAAGAATACCCAAAATAACTTTTTATATAGCTTTTAACAGTTCACAATGTGATTACATCAATATATGGTCTGCTGCTTAAGAGTTAGTTTTTAAAGAGGAACTACACAGTAGAGCCCCAACTACACAGTGGGGCTGGGCTGTACATAAACATTACAATGGATTTCTCTTACAGTTTCATCAATGTCACCTGTACAACTTACATCAAAAAATAGCAAGACAAGGGGCTTCGCTGGTGGCCCTGTGGTTAAGAATCCATCTGCTAATGCAGGAGACATGGGTTCAATCCCTGGTACGGGAGGATCCCACATGCCCGGGAGAAACTAAGCCCATAGGCCAAAACTACTGAGCCCACAGGCCACAACTACTGAGCCCACGGGCCGCAACTACTGAAACTGTCATGCCTAAAGCCTGTGCTCCACAGCAAGAGAAGTCACCACAGTGAGAAACCCACACACTGCGATGAAGAGTAGCCCCAGGTCACCGCAACTAGAGAAAGCCCACACGCAGCAATTAGAACCCTACGCATCTGTAAATAAATAAATAGAGGCAAGACAAGATCCCCAATGAGATCCTGAAATTCGGACAATCCACTGATATCACAGTGATGTTTGCTGCTTCAGAGAAGGAAATGGCAACCCACTCCAGTATTCTTGCCTGCAGAATCCCATGGACAGAGGAGCCTGGTGAGCTATAGTCCATGGGGTCGCAAGAGTCAGACACAACTTCACAACTAAACCACCAACTCCACTACGATAGATGGTGAGAAGACACCAAATCACCACCACCAATGCCACAAACAGTGCATATTTTAGGGCCTGAATACATTAGCGGATCCACTTGGAAAAGAATCAATCAACCTGGAAACTGGTAGACAGGACTTGATCAGATAAAGAGCAACTTTATTCAGGATTTACTAAAATCAGTTAACACTTTCACTAAATTCAGAAGTCAATTTTAACAGACTTCTGAATCACTAATTTTAAAAAGTGATCTCATTAAGTTCAATTAAAAATACTGTGGGAACGCATGTACACCCGTGGTGGATTCATGTCAATGTATGGCAAAACCAATACAGTATTGTAAAGTAAAATAAAGTAAAAATAAAAATTAAAAAAATAAATAAAAATAAAATAAAAATAAAAATCATGTCAAAAAAAAAAAAATACTGTGAAGATTTCATCTATCTGGAGAAGCTTCTGGTGCACCGTGCTCATAGTTCTCCTGAGATCATGACACAAGATCATTAGTCAATGCAAAATCCCTCCCGGCCACCTCCTTCCATCTACCCCTTCACCGCCTTTTATCCTCACACAGTTCCACCCGCCCGCAGCCCCAACCCATTCAGACAGGGAACCATTCTAGCCTATTTAATACATTTGGAATATAAACAGATGTGACATATGCTACATCTGAGCAGAGGCTTTCAAAGCCATTGGGTACTGCCGTCCACTCTCTTCCCTTTGCCTTGGCCAAGAGTGACAAGACCCAGAAGAGAGGTGTGCCTCAGAATGAGACGACGTGTGAACAGTGACAGCCAACTGACAGCCAGGAACATATCAGGACCAAGAAATAAACCTTTATTGTTCCATAAGCTTCTGAAATTCGGGGGTTAGTGTTACAGAAAGCTGACTAACGTGCAATGAAAAACTGAAGTAAATAATTTCACTTCCCAAATTACATTCCATCAGTCAGACACATCTGAATGAGATCTGGAAGGGGAAAGTGAGACAAACGACAGATTACTGTGGCTGGTGGTTCTGGCAAGCAAGGTTAGAGACGTCAGAGTTCGTGGCAGCCAAACTCTGAGTTTCAGCGTCTGGTCACCAACTTCAAGGATGAGGGAGGCAACTGTGATGATTTGAGAACAGCGGTGGTAGCAGCAACAGCAGCCTGCCCTGGGGAGTGAGCCTCACTGAATGCATGCCGCCAATCTCCCTGACAATTTGCAAAGGACCTGGTGTTTGCTATTAAATCTCCTGTTGCTTTAGATACCTAGTGTTTTCTTGGACTGAACTGTGATTGATGAAGTATTTGGTACCAGAGTTGTTACAGGACACAGACTCAAGTTAGGAAGCTGGCTTTCGTTTGCCAATCTAACTGGATTTAAAGGCACTGATGGGCATTGCCACAATTAGATAACATAATGCTAACACTAGATGACATGGAGTGGCAAAGAAAAACCTATCACCTGTAGCTACCTGGGATAAAGGTCTTCTTGAAGAAAACACATAGCAGACTGCTGCGGCTGTTATGATGGAACAAGAAAGACGAGAACTGGAGTGGGCTGACTCTGATGACAGGTGAACGCTTTAAAAAAATATTCAGCTTAATAACCCGAGGGCCAAAGAACATCCATGGTTGCAAAAAAAAATGCCCTTTAATGCTTAAAGGCACAGGACTGATACAGCTAAAAATCGGAAACAGAATGATTCTGCATATTACAGAACTACCAAATAAAAATAATTCAAATTCTAGACAGATCTCTTAAGTAAAAGTTAGGGCAGTGATTGTGAAATGGTAGGACTCTGAGACCTGAAATGGGGTCAGTTTGGTGTTTTATCAACCTGAGAATCCTGACCTCAAAGCACTCACAGAGAGGAGGACCCCTTCTCCCCAATATGAGGCTGATCTTTGCTTGACAGAAGCCCCTTCCACAATACTACCTGGAAATAAACCTCCAACTAAATTAAATTTTCCCAGGGGAACAAGCACCAAATCTAAACAAACAGGAGCCAGCCTTCATTCCAAAAAACCCAGACGCATTGTAGTTAAAAAATAACTCGTCTTATTGTGCTTTGTTTTATTGCACTCTGCAGATACTGGGCTTCTTACAAGTGGAAGTTTTGTGGCAACTCTAAGCCAGCCAAGTCTATTGGTGCCGTTTTTCCAACAGTATTTGCTCACCTTGTGTCTCAGTCGCATTGTGGTAATTCTCAAAATACTGCCAACTCTCTACCAGCAAAAAGATTATGACCTGTTAAAGGCTCAGATGATATTTAACATTTTTTTAGCAATAAAGTATTTTTAATTGTTACGTTTGTTGTTTCTTAGACATAATGCTATTGCACACTTAACAGACTACACTATACTGTAAATATAACTTTTATAGGCACTGGGGAAACCAAAAAATTCATGTGGTTCACTTTATTGCAGTGGTTTGGTACATAACCCGTAATACCTCTACATAGGCCTATGTAGACTTTCGGAAGACTTTTTAAGAATTCTAAAGACCAAAATATAACTTTAGATGAGACTTCAGTTATCAAAAGGAATACACTAACTGAAGATTCATTGTAATATCTCAAGAAACTAGACATGATTATAACGATTTGCTCAGTTAACTGACTGAAACCTGGACCCAACGACAGCCTATGTTAAAAACAGCTGGAACTCCTGCTGATCAAGAACAGACGTGAACTAACAAATTAAACACCAAAAACAACACAGCGACAGAAACTATCTGAAGTGAAGCGCAAAGAGGGGTGAAAAAGCTGAAAAAGGTGATGAACAGAGCCTCAAGTGATTTATAGTGTACCTAACATGTGCAACTGAGGGGCACTGCGCAGTCATTCTGAGTGATAATGTTCCAAACTGGACAAATTCCAGAACCCTAAGCTCCAAGAACACTAACAAGAATAAACCTAAAGAAAACTCTATTACCCCCAAGGAATAACACAATCAAACTCAATTTTATATAGTGAAAGATACAATGAAAATCTTAAAAAGAGCCAGGAAAAAAAAAGACACATTACATAGAGGGGAAAGTAGAATATTTATTATGAGAAATAATGGAGGTTGAAAGACAAAGGAAAGACATATTTAAAGCACTGAAAGGAAAAACAGAGACAATACAAGATTGTCAATCTAGAATTGTATCTCCAGCGAAAATATCCTTAGAAAATGAAGGTAAAAAAATACTTCAGTGAACAAGCAAAAGTTGAATAAATTCCAAGCTAGATCCTTTGGCAATATTAAGCACTGCAAATATCTTCTCTTTCATCTGTCTGTCACTGAAAGAAAAATCTTTCATTTTTTTCTACAAAGTTATCATTTTTTCACCTCTGTTTAAGTCTTGTCAGCTTTAAGATGCCCTTCCCTGTCCCGAGGGAAAGAGTGTCTTCAATACTGTCTTCCATTAATTTTCTAACTTTTCCTTTCACACTTACATCTCTAATTATCTATAATTCATCCCATCTGTGGTATTACATTGTTTTTTTTCCATACGGTTAAGTCACTCTTCTGAGCAACATGACTTTCTCTGATGATTTATGATGACACCCTTAAGTTCCTAAACATTTATAGGTAACTTTCTGCTCTCTAATTTGTCCCCCTCAGTCTATTTCTATGTTCTCACATTCCTACTAGTTTTTATTACTATAGTTTTGAAACAGAATCTTAACTTCTGATAAGGCAAGCCCCCACCAAAGCAAATCTTTAAGACTGATTTAGCTATTCAGACTTTATCCCACCTGTCATATAAATTTTAGATCTAGGTTATGGAGTTTGTCAGACAAACCAACTGGAATTTTGATGGCAATTTAATCAAACTTACAGATTAAAATGGGAATCTGCCTGACAATGAAGGAGATGTAAGAGATGTGGATTTGATCCCTGAGTGGGGAATAATATCCCCTGGAGTAGGAAATGGCAACCCACTCCAGTATTCTTGCCTGGGAAATTCCATGGACAGAGGAGCCTAGCAGGCTACATTACAGTCCATGGGGTTGCAAATAGTCAGATTTGACTGTGCAACTGAGAACACATTTCTGGCTCCTTAGTCAAGTTCTCTCCTTGAAGATCTTATGTGTTCTTAGGTTCATACCTAGAGACTAGTTTGTTCCCATTATTGTATACAATATTTATCTTTGATTACCTTCAGTTCAGTTGCTCAGTCGTGTCCGACTCTTTGCGACACCATGAACTGCAGCATGCCAGGCCTCCTTGTCCATCACCAACTCCCAGAGTTCACTCAAACTCACGTCCATCAAGTCAGTGATGCCATCCAGCCTACTGATTGCTTATTGCTAGTGTACTAAATACTACTAATTTCTGTAGGTTGATTTTAAAAGCAGTAACCCTGCTAAACTCTTACTAGTTCCAACAGCTTCTCTCTTGATTCTAATGGTTATTCTACATAAGTAATATTTTCTGCAAATAACGAGTTTTCTTGCTTTCCTTCTTGTCCTTATACTTTTTATTTTTCCCTCTGTAGTGTCAGTCAGGACTTCCTTGTGTTAAATGCCAACAGTGATACAAGGGCATCCTTATCTTGCTACTGATCTTAAAGTAAGTGTATCTAAAATTTCTTTATTATTATTTGCTGCAGGTTTTTGGTAATGACCATTATCTAGTTATCTTGTGTTCAAAGCTTGTTAAGATTGTTTATCATATACTGGTGCTGGATCTTATCAAATGATTTTACGGTATAAAAATAATTGATGACTTTCCTCCTTCAGCCAGATGTTGAACCATATTTACATTCTTAAACTCTATGGATCAATATTCTTTCAACACATTGTTGGATTTGATGAGCCAGTATTCTATGTAGGATTTTCTTGTTTACACTAGATGTGTAACTTTCTCATACTGACCTCAACTAGTTTTGAAATCAAGACTTTACTAACTTTATAAAATGAGCTTGGCATCATTTTTTTTCCCTATTCTCAGAAAAACCTTTAAAAAGAAAATTTCATTTAAAAATTCATTGCAACTCAGTAAGATTATCTTCATACACGGTTTTTCTGAAAGGGGAGGTTTTGCCATTGTTTATTAAATATTCATTAGTCAGCTCAAGCTATCTATTTCTTCTGATACCAACCTTCATAGCTTGTAGTTTTCTAAGAATTTATACATTTCCTCCAGGCTTTCAAATTTATAAACCGATAGCAATTCATAAAATTATTTTTTAAACTCACGTTTGTAGCCGTTTCCGATTTATCACTTATTTTATCTGCATCTTTTAAAAATCAGAGGTCTGTTTAGCTTATTTACCTTCAAAACATCTTATTTCAGTTTGGCCAATCTTTCTTTTGCTCCTAATTTCACTGATTTCTGCTCTTAACTGTAGGCTGGTTTTTTGTTGTTTTTTTTTGAACTCTTGAAATTAACTTGGTAAAAGCACTAAGGCAAGCTTCCTTCAACATTTAGATAAGTCACCCTGCCACTATATCTCAGATCTGGTTTCACTACATAGACTTCCAACACAGAAACTATACAATATAAACATTATTCTCTCATATTCACAATACAAAAGAAACGACAAATCTTATCAACCGTAACTACATATGAATGTCTCCATGTTGAAGGCAAATAAATAAGGTAATGTGCTTGTTCCCCCAAAATAGGTAAGGCTACCACTATGTACCTGAACCAAGGCACTTTCTCTGCACAGCTACTTGGACAATTACTGGTACAGCTTGATAAAATTAGCAACTAGAAATGAAATCTCCAGTTGCTTTACCAGCTGCCATTCAAAACTTGTAGTTATTAATAGGAGGGAAAAAAATCGGGCTGTGGCGATCGATTTCCACCACCACCAGCCCCCCCAAAAAACTCGCTTAAAGCAGAAGCACTCTTTTTTTCCTCGCTGTGGAAGCATACATCCCTGGCTGGGGACAGTTTCAGTTACAGAAGAGATTTTGATCTTAAATCTTTCTGCCTGCAATTGAGCGTTAAAGAGGATCACTAACATAAAGTTCCACATTCAACACAACCTTGGACTTGGACACATACCGAATGGCTTATTCTTATGAGTGTAGGCTTTGAAAAATAATTTTATACAGTATTAGCTTCAAAACGAATGTCGTAGCTCTCACTGCACTCGTGTTAACTCAAGAAGCAACTCATACATTTTCCCTATGAGGATGCAGAAGGCGTGCACTGGAGACGGGAAAGAACGAAGCGCAGATACAGGTCAACTTTCTAATTCCTGACTTGCTTAACGCAGGCTGGCTAAAAGCACAGAAACACAGTGGCCAGATTTCTTTTTCCTCTGGCGGCAAAAAAAGAACAAAAAAGACTGAAGGCCTCTCCCTAACGAAACCCGGGCAGCCTTATACTTTTCCCTTCACGTTTGAGGGTGAAACTTAAAGGGGAACGGAGAAGAAAACAGCTTCCTAACGTTGAGAGCGAGCCAGTTGTGATATGGATCGCGTCTGCAGGAGAACTCGGGGCTGCGTGCGTTTAACCCACGCTGCTCTTTTATAGGCCAGGTAATACAAGAAGTCAGGGCCGCTCCGGCGCCGGCCCACCGACACCAAACCGGGGAGGGAGGGACGGAGGGACGCCGGGAAGAGGAGACCCGGGCCTGAAACAAAGGAAGAAGGGCTGGCCGAGAGGGACGGATTCGGCGTCCCCGTGGGGAGGAGGAAAAGCCAAGGCTGCTGGCGAAGGGCTGGACTCACAGAACTTGGAGGTGGAGGTGTTGATGTTGATGGTGGAGCCGGGGGTGGGGGCGGGGGCCGCCTTGGCCACGGAGGCCGCGTCGCCGCTCTTCAACATCATGATCACCCCATTGGCCTCCGGCGGCGGCGGCGGCGGCCCCATCGGAAGCCCCTCCTTGGGGCCTTTCCTGTCCACGGAGACCGCAGGCATCGCCAGCAGCTGACCCCCGGGAGTCTCTCGGGCAGGGGCTGGGATCGAAGGCGGGGGTGGCGGAGGCTGCCGGAAGCCCTCCACGGCGGCCTCCCAGTTGTTGTGGTTCTGGTCGTCCATCATCGCCTCGTAGCTGCCCCCCTCCTCCTCTTCCATGCTTTCCTCCATTCTGCAGGCCCCCAGCACCCGCCCGCCTTCACAGGCACCTGCTGCCCGTCTCAACCCCGGGCCGGGCCGGGCCGGGGTGGGGGGCGGGCACCGCAGCCTCCTCGAGCTCACATCGCCGAGGGCCGGAGCGGGCGCGGAGGGGAGGGGCAGCGGCGCGCCTCGGGTCTCTCAGTCTCCGCCGGGACGCCTCTTAGCAGACAGGGCTGACGGCGGGGAGCGCTCCCGGGTTCCAGTCTGGGGAGAGGCAGCCGTAAAGCGGGAGCGCCCCTCACGACATTTTACAGCAGCTTCCAACAGGCAGTTGGGGAAAGGGCGGGCAGCGGGGGAGGAGCGGCCAGCAGGGCACGTGGTGCGAGGAAACAAGCCTCCTGAAAGCCGAGCGAAAAGGGGCGGGAGCTGTGAGCCACCACCAGGCGGGAGAACAGAGGTTGGCCCCGCCTCGACTGGTCGCGCGCAGAGAGGCAGGCGCTGGGCGACCCAGTTCCTGGGTAGCCGGCTCCGGCCCCGCCCCGTGCCCTTACTCACGTGATAAGGGAGTGGAACTGCGCACGCGCTTTCGCAGGTTGGTTACCAGGACGACGGACAGCTGAGTTTGTGACTGAAGATGTGTCCAGACCCTGGCTTGGCGATCGATGTGACCCAGGCTTCCCCTTTCGGCCGTGTTTTTCTCCCGCGCCCCCGATTTACCGGGTCTTCGGACCACAGAGGGCCTTGAATTTCCGGCTTTTGCTTGATCACGTAACCTTGGTGGCCAGTAGAGGGTCCGGGTCGAACATTATAAACGGGTTGGGACCACCCAGGGCGGCCCTTGGCCGAATCGTTCATGGCCTTCAACAGACCCGTCCCAAACCCTCAACCTGGTGAATAACAGGCAAAGCAGCAAAGTGGCTAAAAATACTAATTGTGTTTGAGCTAATCAAGGATTTTTTAAAGTTCTTAGTTTCTCCATACACTGAGGCCAGAAACTTTAAACTTAAAAATACCACTCTTCGTATGCTGTTTCACAAATCTTACTACAAATTTGAGATTATGAGAGTTTTGAGGGACAAAGAAGAAACATTATGTAACTCTATTATAATTTCTTCGATTCCTCTGCATTCTCAGATTATAGTAATAGCAGTATGTTGTGTGAGAATGTGGTTACAGTTGTTTATTGTGGCGTTCATTCTCGCTGCTGTTGAAAAGTTGTCTAGAAAAACCCTTAATTATTTTAAGCTAGCAAATAATGAATCTTTATTTCCACAGATATGTAATTAGTTCGAAGTTACGTAAATCACTTCATCCACTGAGAAGTTGTCTGATATACTTCAGTGTCCACATTTATTTCAGTTTCTCTACACGTATTTTCCCAGAGTATTCTGCACTATACTTAAGCATTTTGACCACTTCTTGTTTTTTTTAGTCGTTAAGTCATGTCTGATCCTTTGGCAACCCCATGGACTGTAGCTGATCAGATTCCTCTGTCCATGGGATTTCCCAGGCAAGACTACTGAAATGGGTTGCCATTTCCTTCTCCATGGGATCTTCTTGACCCAAGGATTGAACTCATGTCTCCTGCACTGGCAAGCAGATTCTTTACCACTGTACCACCAGGGAGGCCCTGTAAGCACTTAGAATGGTTTAATTTCAGAAAATGCTGTCTCATATTCATTAAGGGCATATATTTTTTGAATCAGCACAATGTTTTGATTCTCTGGCCCTGGGACATTTGGGGAATATGAAAAAGAAAAAAAGACAATTTTCAGAGTGAAATGCTCAGCGGGGAAAAAATTGTAACCTTAGAATTATACACCCAGCAAGAAAAGAATGTAAGAGGAAAGAGAAATTATAGTTTTTTTCAGGCAACAAAGGATAGTTTGTCATTACTAGACTTTTGAGGTGGTGGGTGTGGCTAGATAAAAAAACGCTCAGTACACAAGATAAGAGAATCATAAATATGTGTCTAATAATATGGTCACAAAATACATAAAGCAAAAGTTGACAGAAGTAAAAGAAGGAAAAATCTACCATTGGAATAGGTGATTTGACAGTTTGCAATGGGTTGAATAGTAGCTCCCCCAAAAGATATCTCTATGTCTTAATGCCTAAAACCTGTAAATGTTACTTTATTTGGAAACAAGGTCTTTGCTTAAGTAATTAAAGATCTTGAGGTGAGGAGAGCTTCTTGGGTTATCCAGGAAGTGGGTTGCCATTCCTTTCTCCAGGGGATCTTCCCAACCCAGGGATTGAACCCAGATCTCCTGCATTGCAGGCAGATTCTCTACACTCTGAGCTACCAGGAAAGCCCAGGATTATCCAGGTGGAACCTAAAACCAGAGGCAAGTGTCATAGTTAGAGCCAGGAGAGAGATCTGAGACAGAAACAGATGAGGAGGAGACAGTGTGACCTCAGAGGCAGAGGCTGGAGTGATGCAGTCACACTCACACCAAATGCCAGCAGCCACCCAAAGCTGGAGGAGGCAAAGAATGAATTCTCCGCTAGAGTCTCCAGAGAGAAGACAGCCCTGCCAAAACCATGATTTCAGACTTCTAGCTTCCAGCACTGTGAAAGAATCTTTCTGTTGTTTAAAGTCCCCTATTTCTGCTAATTTGTTACAGCAGCCGCAAAAACTAACACATATATCAAATGGACCGAAACATCTTTAAGGGACTAGAGGATTTGAAGAACACAGTTACCAAGTTTTGGTTTAATGTATACACAGAGAACTCAACAACTGCAGAATATATACTCATTTTAAGAATATGTGAAACTTTACAAAAATTGAACATGCTGGGTCATAAAGCAAGTCTCTCTGCATGTCTCAGGATTGGTATCATAGCAGCCACATTCTCTGACCACTGTATACTTCAGTTAGAAATCAATTACCAACAGACAGCTAGTAAACCTTCATATTTCTAGTCTTCCAATCAACTTATGGGTCAGGAATTCATGATGAAAAGAAGACATTTAGAACTGAAGGGACTGGTAACTTTCATCTATTAATAGTAAGGCTTACTACAGGGAGGCTTACTGAGCATACATGTGAACACAGAACCCTTTACATGTATACTGCCATAATAATCAATATGAGACAGTCATCTTAGCTATAATTGGTTAAACATACCATTAGGGAAAAATCTTAACCATGATTGAACCAAAGCAGTTACTGACAGGGTGCAATTTGCCATAAATAAGAAGCATCACCCACTGAAGGGAAACAAATGAACATATTGATAACTGATTGATTTTATGGACATGAGACGTTGTTATATTACACTTGGGACTTCCCTGGTGGCTGAAACAACAAAGAATCTGCCTGCAATGCAAGAGACCCTGGATTCAATCCTTAGGTGGGAAGATCCACTGGAGAAGGGAATGGCTACCTGCTCCACTACTCTTGTCTGAAGAATTCCATGGACAGGGGAGACTTGTGGGCTACAGTCCATGGAGTGGCAAAGTATCGGACAGAACTTAGTGACTAACACTTTCACTAAAAGCTTAATATATTTTAATAAGTATTAACTTAAAATCTTTGGTGATTTGTTCTGGGATGTGGAGATGGAGAATAACATTACTAGCAACCATTGACCCAACATTGTACAGATAGAACACAGGTTAATTAATAATTACTACAAAATTCCATAGTCTCAGACATTAATCTATTTTCTGGGATTTTTTATTTGTCTTTTATTTTCTGGGGTAACAGGCAAATTTGGCCTTGGAATACGGAATGAAGCAGGGTAAAGGCTAATAGAGTTTTGCCAAGAAAATGCACTGGTCATAGCAAACACCCTCTTCCAACAACACAAGAGAAGACTCTACACATGGACATCACCAGATGGTCAACACCGAAATCAGATTGATTATATTCTTTGCAGGCAAAGATGGAGAAGCTCTATACAGTCAGCAAAAACAAGACCAGGAGTAGACTGTGGCTCAGATCATAAATTCCTTATTGCCAAATTCAGATTTAAATTGAAGAAAGTAGGGAAAACCACTCGACCATTCAGGTATGACCTAAATCAAATCCCTTATGATTATGCAGTGGAAGTGAGAAATAGATTTAAGGGCCTACATCTGATAGAATGCCTGATGAACTATGGAATGAGGTTCATGACATTGTACAGGAGACAGGGATCAAGACCATCCCCATGGAAAAGAAATGCAAAAAAGCAAAATGGCTGTCTGAGGAGGCCTTACAAATAGCTATGAAAAGAAGAGAAGCAAAAAGCAAAAGAGAAAAGGAAAGATATAAGCATCTGAATGCAGAGTTCCAAAGAATAGCAAGGAGAGATAAGAAACTCTTCCTCCGATCAATGCAAAGAAATAGAGGAAACAACAGAATGGGAATGACTAGAGATCTCTTCAAGAAAATTAGAGATACCAAGGGAACATTTCATGCAAAGATGGGCTCGATAAAGGACAGAAATGATATGGACCTAACAGAAGCAGAAGATATTAAGAAGAGGTGGCAAGAATACACAGAAGAACTATACAAAAAAGATCTTCACAACCAAGATAATCACGATGGTGTGATCACTCACCTAGAGCCAGACATCTTGGAATGTGAAGTCAAGTGGGCCTTAGAAAGCATTACTATGAACAAAGCTAGTGGAAGTGAGGGAATTCCAGTTGAGCTGTTTCAAATCCTGAAAGATGATGCTGTGAAAGTGCTGCACTCAATATGCCAGCAAATTTGGAAAATTCAGCAGTGGCCACAGGACTGGAAAAGGTCAGTTTTCATTCCAATTCCAAAGAAAGGCAATGCCAAAGAATGCTCAAACTACTGCACAATTGCATGCATCTCACACGCTAGTAAAATAATGCTCAAAATTCTCCAAGCCAGGCTTCAGCAATACATGAACCATGAACTTCTAGATATTCAAGCTGGTTTTAGGAAAGGCAGAGGAACCAGAGATCAAATTGCCAACACCCGCTGGATCATGGGAAAAGCAAGAGAGTTCCAGAAACACATCTATTTCTGCTTTATTGACTACGCCAAAGCCTTTGACTGTGTGGATCACAATAAACTATGGAAAATTATGAAAGAGGTGGAAATACCAGACCACCTGACCTGCCTCTTGAGGAACCTGTATGCAGGTGAGGAAGCAACAGTTAGAACTGGACATGGAACAACAGACTGGTTCCAAATAGGGAAAGGAGTACGTTAAGGCTGTATATTGTCACCCTGCTTATTTAACTTATATGCAGAATACATCATGAGAAACACTGGGCTGGAAGAAGCACAAGCTGGAATCAAGATTGCCGGGAGAAATATCAATAACCTCAGATATGCAGATGACACCACCCTTATGGCAGAAAGTGAAGAGGAGCTAAAAAGCCTCTTGATGAAAGTGAAAGAGGAGAGTGAAAAAGTTGGCTTAAAGCTCAACATTCAGAAAACGAAGATCATGGCATCTGGTCCCATCACTTCATGGGAAATAAATAGATGGGGAAACAGTAGAAACAGTGTCAGACTTTATTTTGGGGGTCTCCAAAATCACTGCAGGTGGTGATTGCAGCCATGAAATTAAAAAACGCTTACGAAGGAAAGTTATGACCAACCTAGATAGCATATTCAAAAGCAGAGACATTACTTTGCCAACTAAGGTCTGTCTAGTCAAGACTATGGTTTTTCCAGTGGTCATGTATGGATGTGAGAGTTGGACTGTGAAGAAATCTGAGTGCCGAAGAATTGATGCTTTTGAAGTGCGGTGTTGGAGAAGACTCTTGAGAGTCCCTTGGACTGCAAGGAGATCCAACCAGTCCATTCTAAAGGAGATCAGTCCTGAGTGTTCTTTGGAAGGACTGATGCTCAAGCTGAAACTCCAGTACTTTGGCCACCTCATGGGAAGAGTTGACTCATTGGAAAAGACCCTGATGCTGGGAGAGATAGGGGGCAGGAGGAAAAGGGGACAACAGAGGATAAGATGGCTGGATGGCATCACCAATTTGATGGTCATGAGTCTGAGTGAACTCCGGGAGTTGGTGATGGACAGGGAGGCCTGGTGTGCTGCGATTCATGGGGTCGCAAAGAGTCGGACATGACTAAGCGACTGAACTGAACTGAAGATATTAGTTCTACCAAAGTAGGAAATATGTATATGTAAGTTTATTTGTGTAAATAGAAGACTAATTCAAAACATTAATAGCAGTTACCTAGGGCTAATGGGATTACAAAGAGTCAGACACAACTGAGTAACTGAACTGAACTGAACTGATTGGGATTACAGATGGTTTTTATCTTCTTCTTTGTTATCTTCCAATCTTTCCTATATTCTCTACAGTGAGCACGCATCAACACTGTTTTTATAATCAGAAAAATATTCCTAACCTCAAAAGTTTAAAAAATAAAAACAACATTAAGAAAGTATAAGTTGGGATCCTGTATGTTAAAACATTTATTTTGGCTTCCAGAAACAGAAATCTCAAGTAAAAATTGCTTAAAAATCAAGGCTGTTCATTGACTAACATACTGAAAAAAGTCTAGGAGGGATAAAGGTGAGGTGTGTTTCAGTCAGGTCTCCAGCTCTATTAGAGTTTTGACCTGATTTTCTCGTTTGCAAACTTCATCCTTAGGCTGCCAACAAACTGGCTGCCACAGCCCTAGACCTCACATACTTTACCAACAATGTCCAGAAGAGGGTCTATGGCTCCTGGTAGGCATTGATTGTAAGTAAGCAGGGTCTTTCCCAGAAGCCCTAAGCATACTTCTTCTCCATGTCCCATTGGCTCATTCTTGAACCATTCTACAAAGCATTTAGACCAAAATCCCAGAGTCATTTACTGCAAAGGCATGGATTTATTCTTGGAAAATGAGGCCCATCCCTGGTACTCAGAGTGGGATACAAGAATAAAATCTGAGGTTAACTAGGGAAGTTTAAATGGATTCAATACCCATTACAGGCCCAGATATCTAATCCCCAGAACCTATCCACTACATAACTTCATCCTGACATCTCCACTCCATCCCCCTTGTAAACACATCCCTAAAAAATATATGTAGGCAAAATTGAGTGGGCTTCCCAGGTGGCGCTAATGGTAAAGAACCTGCCTGCTAATGCAGAAGACATGAGAGATGCAGATTTGATCCCCTGGGTTGGGAAGATCCCCTGGAGGAGGACATAGCAACCCACTCCAGTATTCTTGCCTGGAGAATCCCATGGACAGAGGAGCCTGGAGCTACAGTACACAGGGTCACAAAGAGTCAGACGTGACTGAAGTGACTTAGCATGCACACACATACATAATTGAGTATGTATTGATTAGAATCAAGACAGACAATTACAAAATAAATATATAGCTAATTATCTAAAATAGTTAAAATGTGGGGGTGCAGAGGTTTTGTCACTAAGAATTAGTCTTACATAGCTTTGAATACCATCATGTCACATCATACTTTCCTGCAGAGTATTTCATTACGATTGTTCAATATTTTTGAATGAATAAACACATCACTACATTAAATCTACTTGAAATCTTATTTTTAGATTGGTAGCCCTGTTTCCTTTTAATCAACTCTTAAAATACCATCCATATGATGAGATGCATTCTTCCCTAAGAGAAAACAAAGATTATTACCATCTTTTTATATCTTTTCATCTATTTAACCCTCCTAATTGTTGCATTGTTGGTGGTAGAGTGGTTAGTTGGTAAGTCATCTGACTTTTGCAACCCCATGGACTCCTCTGTTGATGGGATTTCCCAGGCAAGAATACTGGAGTGGATTGCCATCTCCAGGGAATCTTCCCCACCCAGAGATCAAACCTGAGTCTCCTGCACTGCAGGCAGATTCTTTACTGACTGAGCCATCAGGGAAGCCTCTTGCATTGTTAGAGAGGGATGAAATTGCTCAGAGGTGAGCAAGAAGAGAAAAGAAGAGATGAAAATTTATATGAAAAAACTCCCAAACTGTACATGCTTCTAAGTAGTCAAGTCAGAACCAACTGAATTAGGCAAGTTTGTGATAGATAACACATGGACCTATAGATGATTGTTTTTAATTTCTATTTCATTTTAAATTCACTATTAATTTCATGAAGGCATTCGCATGGAAAAATTGAAAACACAACTTTGATAAACTATATTAGGATAAAGAAGAATGAATACTTTTCTTGTAATCTCCCTAGGAGATTATAATGGTACCAATACAGTTTCACAAAGAAGTGACTTGTGAATGCATAATGCAATTGGAAGTCTAAAGGCAAAGCTATTGGAATGATCTTGATTAGAAGGTAAGAGGATTAAAGGCATGTAAATAACTCAAGCCTCAATAGCTGTGCAATGAGATTACTGCTTACAGTGGAAATGTGTAGCCACTCGGGGGAGTATTCTCTATTTGATATTTCTTTCCATGTTGGATTTTGTTCCTTCCTTTTACATCTTAACATCTGCATCCAGCCAGATTCCATCCTAGCAGGGAAACAAAAATAATGATGCAGATTCTTTCTGTAAACCTGATGAATTAAGGGGCTGAAGGAAAGGATTCCAGGCTGAAGGAGACTATAGGAAAAAAGCTTACCCTACCAGCTCCCTGTTGTCAGCCTATTTCTTTTACTCCAAAATTCACAAATATCTCTGTGCTCAGGCACTGTGCTGGGGCTACAGGAGTAAATGGACAAGAAGGGTTTCTCCCTCATGGAGTCTCCTCTGAAGTGTCAAGATTTAAACAATGAACCACAGGAACCAAAGCCTGACAAGCAGGATAAAGGAAAACACCAGGCACTGTAAGAAGGCATCACAGAGAAAGTTATTTTATTTGGGGTGACCAAAGAGACTCGACCTGAAAAAGAGTATTTCTGCCAAGACAAAAGGCTGGGTAGAAGTGAGCCAGTCAACAAGTTAAGGAGACAACTTTCCAGGCAGAAGGTGTTTGACATCAACTAGGAACTAAAAGAAACTGAGACTCTAGTGGAGGGAAGGGGAACGGAAGGGTTGTGACATATGAAGGAGAGGTAGAAAGGGCTTCCCTGGGCTCAGTGGTAAAGAGTCTGCCTGCCAAAGCCTGCCAGTGCAGGAGACACGAGCTCAATACCTGGGTCAGGAAGATTCCCTTAGAGCAGGAAATGGCAACCCATTTCCTTGAGTATTAGAAAAGGAATACCAATATTCCAGTATTAGTACATTGGTATTCCAATATACGAATTGGAATACCAATATTCTGTTGGTATATTTTCTTGCCTGGAAATTTCCAGGCAAGAGAATATGCCACTATTCTTGCCTGGAAAATCCCATGGACAAAGGAGCATGGCAGTCTACAGACCCTGGGGTCGCAAAAGTCAGATATGACTTAGCAACTAAACAGCAACAAAAGGAAATGGCCACATGTGTGCTCTATACCTCCTGTTGAAGACTCTGTATTTCTGTTTGAATGGAAAAGACATAAGGAAGTACTGTAAGATGTAATTTACATTGTATAGGGGCATCTCAGCACCTTGAGGGAAATGGCTTATAGGGAAGCAAAGAGTGGAAAAAAGAGACCAATTAGGGAGTTATGGCAATACTTCAGGCAAGAGAGGATGGTGGGGGACTTCCCTGGTGGTCCAGCAGTTAAGAATCCGCCTTGCAATCCAGGGAATATGGGTTTCATCCCTGATCTGGGAACTAAGATGCCACATGCCACAGAGAAACTAAGCCTTTGAGCTGCAAGTACTAAGCCCTCGCACTCCAGAGCCCAGAGCCCTTTGGGCCACAACTAGAGAGTCTGTAAGATCTCAAGTGCCAAAACTAAGACCCAATGCAGCCAAATAAATAAATATATTTTTTAAAGAGGTAACGATGACTTAGACTTTGGGGATGGTAATGGCTAAAGAAAAATGTAGTAGACTGCAGGAGTCTTTTGTCACTTGAATGGACAGGACTTGGGTTAAAGCTTGAAGGTGAGGGAAAGAAAGGTTTCAAGAATGATGCCGCTGATTGATGTAAATGATCATGTTCTTCTAAAGCCGGGGTTTTGTCAGATGCATGCAATGGAAGGAGAGTTGGATCAGTGATGAAAAAGATGAATCAGTCATAAACTTCAGGCTGCATAAGAAAATAAAGACGGATGGGGCAGGTAGCTAGAGAGCTTGGAGAGTTGTTTATGGAAGAGAGGTCTCCATGAGGTTGAAGAGCTGCTGCAAGGATGTCTGTCCTTAATCAGGAAACCTGCAGGATAGATGATAACCAAAAGGTAGAACGTTTGAATTAGCAGTTCAGTATTGCTTCTCACTGATTCAATGGACATCACCAATTCAATGGACATGAACTTGGGCAAACTCCAGGAGATGGTGAGAGACAAGGAACTGTGGCATCACGAAGAGTTGGACACAACTTGGTGATCTAACAACAACAATTGCTTCTCCAAACCCCACATCCTCAAAACAACAAGCAACATTCTGGATGCCATGAAGGTTTCTGTGTGTTGGTGGGGACACCGCCAGTAGTGGACAGTGACGTATCAGAGTGCAAGGAGGATCTGAGCAACAGCAGCACTTAACTGAAAGAGAAGACAAATTAACTTCTGAAATCCTTTCCACTTGGCATTAATGTGATAGATTCTTGCATAACAGTAACATTGCCCAGTTGTGCCAGGTGTCCATTTTCATGTTCTAATTCATAGGCTTGGAGCTACTTGCTGTGTTAAAGCAATTTGATTTAATTTAGACAAGATAGATGGTGTACACTTGAAAAGTTAAGTGAAACAATAGAAGTGAATTGTAGTCTTCAGTAGAAAATAAAGTTACTTTCTTTTTTGTATTTGTATTTGCACTGTCCGCACATACTTGGTGTGAACTGTTGCTTACGAAACAAAACCATACGCAGTTGTTTGTTTTTCACTCTTTAGAGCATTAATATTTTAATTTTTAAAGCAAATGTTAAAGGAAACAAAGTTTGCATGACTACAAAAAGCCTTGTACAAAATTACCCAAAAATAGTTTCTATGGAGATTTTTTTGTCCATTAGAGATCAAAATGGACTCTGAAGAAAGATTTTAACAAATGAAATAATATGCTGCGGTTGTCAGTCTTCTTATTCTATCTTAGCATTGAGGAATTTGAAAGGAAAATACTTTAAAATAATGTATAAATCTTGATCTTTCTTATAAGAGAGTGAAACATGATATTGGTAAAGGAAATTTTCATAATGAAATTAAAATGTTTTGTACTATTTTCTGTAACAGTAACTATATATAGCCTAACCCCATTAAAATATTACATATGAAACTCATATCATGATCATATGCACCTGATATGTTAGACTTATGATTCATTTCCAATCTAAGTATTATTTTAAGAATTTAATAGACAACTCCAGTTGCTGCAACCTCAACCGAACGTAGCTTCTTCATTTTGAAATGTCCCCAGAAGTTTATCTAATTCATCATTACTCTTGATAGAACACAAATTATGTGAAAGTCTTGATTATAACAACATAATTAGTAATTTACTTAAATGAGGCAAGAAAATTAACTTTTATGAAGTAAATATAATTTATGAATTTTTTATGAGTTCATTTTATTACTTATCCAAATAATAAGCTCATGGAAAGAACACCCAGCCAAAACCAAAAATAGTTATGAATAAATCCATCATCTTGAAATCTTACCACAACTTTACACACTTTGTAATGTTGCTGTCATATAAAGATATATTTTTCAAGAAAAGGGGATAGTATATGTGTTATTTAGCATTCTGTTAGCTGGGTGAATAACATGTCAATATTTGGACATAGAGACATATAGATGAGCCTCCGTTTGTATTCTTGCAGCAAATATTATAATTGGGCCTGGTGGGATTTCCCTGGAGGTCCAGTGGCTAAGACTCCACACTCCCAATGCAGGGCGGCTGGGTTTGATCCCTGGTCAGGAAACTAGATCCCAGATGCCACAACTAAAGATCCCGCATGCTGTAACAGAGATCTAAGACCCTGAGTGCTACAACTGAGACTCAACGTGACCAAATAAATATTTTTTTTAAAAAAAGAACTGGGCCTAATGAGGAGGCCAGCAACGGCTGAGGCTGGAGGGCTTGAAGGGCTCTCTACACAGATGCTGGTGTTTCCCATATGGGAGTGATGGCAGGGCTGACGTGGAGATAAGGGGAATCTGGAAAGGAAAGTGATGGGGCCGGTAATGTCTGGGAGGTGCTCAATATGAGGAGGGCGGGGAGGAAACTCCAATGATGTGAGCCTCAGTGGAGCTCACAAGGGGCAGGAGAAGGAATGGATGGGACAAGGAGGACACCAACACCATCTCCCCATCAAGGAACCCAAGTGACAGGAAATGTGTCCCTTTGGGAGGTCACAGGGAGACTGCTCTTAGAGGAGGGCTAAGTCTGGGTTAAAGCTGAGACATGGAGGGAATATTTGAAGAAAAAATGCATGAGAAAATCTGATCGTGGAGCAAACGTTCTAGAAGGCACAGTGAAAGGAATTATGAAGGAGGAAAAGGGTAAAAGATTGTGTCAGGGGAGAAGATTACAGAGAACTTTGGAGATGAGAATTAGAAGTTTATTAAACGTTATCGCCTACACTTACGAGGGGAAAATGGCATTGAAAGGTCTAGTGCATCCAATCCCAATGGAGTTCTTAGAGGAAGGGGACCCCTGGGTCCAACATCATTCAGCTGTGGCCTGGAAATAAGGGTCTTCCTGGGATTGAAATTCAGGACTCCCCCCACCCCTCTCTCCTCCCCCTCCTGCCACCATCAGCCAGCACTGGCAGGTGCCACAGGCATAAACGTGGTTGGCAGCAGTGAGCACAGAACACCTGGTTCTTCATGGCCAATCAATCCAAGCAATTGTTATCAGCATTCCAGGTGGCTGGCCCAAGATGCTTCACTATCTTGGGGCCAGCACTCTCAGCGGATTAGCATTGGGCAGGGGCTCAGAGCTCTTTATAGGCCACACTGATCATCTGGTAGCAGCTGACATCCATCTTGTCATGTTTAAGGAGGGACAGACATCCACAGGCCTCAGCTCCATCTGTTTTGCACACAATCGGCACTTTCATACATCATACCCCAAATTGCCTTTCATACTCTCAACCCAAACATTTCCAGCTTTGGCACAGTGGTCATCTCCTGTCAGCCAACTGATCAGTTTGGGCAGCTCCCTTTCATATCTGGTCAAGAGTATATGTTTATGAAAATTTCAGGGGTTTTGCCTTATTGTTTTATAAAAATGATTCGAAAATGGAATACTGGATGGATTGATATGTGTGTGCATGTGTGTGTGTGTGTGCATGCACGCGCTCAGTCGTGTGCAACTTTTTCGACCCTGTGATCTGTAGCCCTCCAGGCCCCTATGTCCATGGGATTTTTCAGGCAAGAATACTGGAGTGGATTGCCATGCCCACCTCCAGGGAATCTTCCCAACCCAGGGATGGAACCTGCATCTCTGGCATCTCCTGCATTAGCAGACGGATTCTTTACCACTGCCCCACCTGGGAAGTCAGATGGACTGATACCAGTGATTTTTACAAAGCTGTAAAGTTAACCCCATTTTAGACACAGATGGAAACCTTTAGGAGCACCACAGGAAGTCTAATCTCTACTGGCCAGTCACTGGACTTCAGCCAATGACTCACATGTCTAATTGCAAAATAAAAGAACAAAATGAAATTAAAAAGGCAACAAAACATCAGCAAGGGGGGTTTAAAAGGACAACTGTGATTGAGGATTTTACGTATTTTTCAGCTTTCTGAGGATAGAACAGCCATTTATTACCACATGGATCCATTGTTCAACTTCACGTATACAGTTGTCCCAACATCTTGAGGAATTTTTCTGTAGGGAAGCAGAGACTGCCTGTGCCATCAGCAAAGATTCATAATGGAAACCTCTCTCCGATCCTTAGGCATCACACAGGAGGCTTGACAGGAGAGACAGGCAGCCTGGTCCGACAGATAGGAGAGTTTGGGTCAGAGAGATAATCCCGCCTTGCTGCTGCTGCTGCTGCTGTGTTGCTTCAGTCATGTCCGACTCTGTGTGACCCCATGGACAGCAGCCCACCAGGTGCCTCTGTCCACAGAATTCTCTAGGCAAGAATACTGGAGTGGGTTGCCATTTCCTTCTCCCAATCCCGCCTTAGAGCGAGCATTTCCTGAGGTTCTGAGGACCAGTCCCATTCTCTCTGACACCCTCTTCCCAAGGCAGAGCTTTAATATTCGCCAGGAGCAACCGGGGCAGCTTGGCCCCGCTCATAGCCATATGCACCTCTCTCTCATCCTCCAGTCAGCTTGCCTCCTCCTCTAAACAGTCCTCTCTCTAACTGCTCTTTTCCATCCCTTTTCCCTGCCTCACTGCACCTTATCTTGCCAACCCCACCTACAAGCAAAGCTAAAGCTTAGTCCTCAGGAATGCAGAGATGGCAGACATCTAGTGGAAAGTCATGAAGCAATGATTTGCAGCTAGAGTCCTTTGATCATAGTTTTGCAGACCCGGGCTGGGCTCAGCCAAATCTGCCTAGAGTGTGGTCACGCTGGTTTCAGGCAAGGACAGTTGGTAGCCTAACCAACAGTCACTCCCTGTCCCCACAGGTCTACTAGGTAGCTGGCAGGCAATAGGTAACCCTGGGTACTACAGAATGAGTTTTGATTTGCTCAAGCCCGTTATAGTGGTTCCTTAGGAATAGTGGTTGACTTAGGAATGGCCCTGGGCTGCAATCCTGGCCAAGGAGTCATGGTAAATCTACTGGAGGCTTGAGATGCCAGGAAGCCCTGTCCTTTTCTAGGGACGTGGGAAAGCTTGGAGATACAGCACCATATACACAACTACAGGTCAGAGGTCAGAAGCCAAGACGCTGATTAGAAGAGCAGGAAGATGGAATGAGCTAAGTGTTCCGAAAGTAAATTAAGCCTGGAACTGCCTCACCTCCACAGTTTCTATCACAAGTGATTTTAAGTCTCTGAAATTCTAGCTGTTTTTTGGCTGGATCCACTATCACACGTGGGTGAAATCACCCTGATACAGCAGCCCATTAGCATCTGGTGGTCCTTGCCATTGAGGGGGTACTAGGTCCAAATCTGCGCCAAACTTGGGGTGCCCTGGGAACTTTAGTCCCATCACCAGCACCCCAGACCTGTGGGTAAAAACCCAAGTGAACAAGTGGGAAATTATATAATAAACTTTCCATAGGCCGGAAAAGTGTCAAAGCACTTTACAATCAAATCTAATTGAAAACAACAGCTCTTTAATCTAAATTTACAACATAATCAGCCTTCTGGTTACCTAATTATAATTAAATTAGATTGGCAGTGTATTTCATAGATGCTAATTAAAAGCACCAAAAGAAAACACTGCATTTTGAAACTGCTCTGTCTCTTCATTCCCTGTGAGAGCCAAGTGTGGAAAGAGAGCTCCCTGAACTGTAAATCTGGAGAGCTGGGTTCTAATCCTGCCTCTGCTCAAACTGGCTGTGTGACTTCAGGTCAGCCCCTGAGACCCTGTGAGTGTCCTTGCTTGTTGCATTCCTCCAATCAAACACAGAGCTGTCTTTGATTCATTTTGCCTGTTCTTGAACATGATATAACTGAAATCAGACGCCATGTAATTTTCTGTGTGTCTAGTAAGACACCTACAACAATTTTTAGGGTGTTTTATTGCCAAAGAAATGACAAGCCCCAACTAGCAAAGATTTTGACTGTTGAAGCACTGAGCCACCCTCTGGGCCCCAAGATTGCCCAGGCAGGAAGTTGTCTTATGCAAGCTGGACAGCCTCTAAGTAGAGCAAACTCCCCGACATTCACTTCAGATGTGGCCCAGGAGATAGTGATCAAGAAGAAATCTCCCAGGGGGTGGAGTCAGCCGTAGAGAACAATGGACCAGGGAGCTCCTCTCAGAAATCGGAATAGGCTGTAATGCAGGGGCTAGTCCATTCAAGAGCCCACCTCCTCAGTGTGTGCCTGGCGGAGCTCATCACTGCTGGAGGCCAGGGGCTGCCCTGTCTGCCAGCCTTCCGCTTCGTGAATACAGGCTGGTCCTGCGGTCGTGCTGTGTCTGCCTACTTCCATGTATAGAGTGTGAGCTGAGGGAACTGAGATAACTTGCCCTTATAGGGTACATGTCGTTAGTGCGAGAGAAGCCACATTCAAACTCAAGAGCGATCCGGTATGTTCTTAGGGAAGGAAGAAGAAAAGTGTGCACAGATGTTTAGCTGGTCACCAAGGCTATGTGACCTCCTTCTGGACTGGGGAGTTGTCACTGGGGAGCAGCAGCTGCCCTGCCAGGAATATGTTTGCCAGCCCCTTGCATGCATTTTTTTTCAATTGGGGTGAAATAGCATGCAATTAACTGTTTTAAAATGGACCATTCAACAGGAGCTAGTCCATTCACAATGGTGTGCAGCCAACCCCTATATCAAGTTCCAAAACATTTTCATCACCTCAAAAGGAGCAATTACACCCTATTCCTCCCTTTTTCTGGCTCCTGGCAGCCACCACTCTGCTTTCTGTCTCTATGTGCATGCGGGCTAAGTTGCTTCTGTTAGCCTCGACTCTTTAAGATCTCATGGACTGTAGCCTGCCAGGCTCCTCTGTCCATGAGATTCTCCAGGCAAGAATACTGGAGTGGGTTGCCTTGCCCTCCTCCAGGGGATCTTCCCAGCCCAGGGGTCGAACTCACTGCTTCTGTGGCCCCCGGACTGCAGGTAGATTCTTTACTGCTGAGCCCTCAGGGAAGCCCTTCTGTCTCTACAAATTCGCCCATTCGGGATATTTCTTATAAGAGGAAACATTCAGTGTGTGGCCTTTTGTGCTTCACTCTGCATGATGTTTTCCAGGCTCAGCCACGTTGTAGCCTATGTCAGTGCTTCATTCCTGTTTGTGACTGAATAATATTTTATTGTATGGATTTACCACAAGTTGGGTTATTCATTTGTTTGTTTTAGTTGTTTTTTTTTTTAATTTTTATGGCAGTATAGTCAATTTACAATGTGTGTTCATTTCAGGTATACATCAAAGTGAATCAGTTATACGTACGCATATATCCACTCTTTTTCTTTAGATTCTTTTCCCATATAGGCCAAAACAGAGTACTGAGTGGAGTTCACCATGCTATATACAGCAGGTTCTTATTAGTTAGGTATTATATATATTTTTAAAATATATATATGGTAGTGTGTACATGTCAGTCCCGATCTCCCAATTTATCCCTCCCTGCACTTATCCCCTGGTAACCATAAGTTTGTTTTCTATATCCGTGCCTATTTCTAATACAGATTGCTTATCCATGCATCTGTTGATGGGCATTCCTGGAGAAGGAAATGGCAGCCCGCTCTAGTACTCTTTCCACGGACAGAGGAGCTGGCAGGCCCCAGTCCACAGGGTCACATCAGTCAGACACGACTGTGTGACTAACGTGTTGTCATCATCGTTGATGGGCATCTGAGCCGTTTCCACCTTTCAGCTATTGTGGATCACGTGACAAATTCTCTACAATGACAAGTGGATGGAAGGGACCTTCATCACATCTGGGCAAGAGTACCTCCCCTCTGTCTCAGCCCCCTCAGTGGACTTCCAAGTTGTACGGGAGGAAGGAACCACAGGATGGAGGAACGAACCACAGGATGGAGGAACCACAGTCCTTGATGAAGGCTGCCTGACCAGGAACACATGCACACCATGCTTTAAACAAGAAATAAACATCTATTGTTTTAAACCACTAAGATTTGGGGGTTTGGGTGTCCCAGCAGCTGGCATTAACTTATACCTCACTCAAGCTCCATCTCTTAATTTCCAGCTTCCTAGTAGAGTCCAACCTGTATAATCCACCCTCAAATCTCAACTGGCCTGTATCAAAAACCAGATTCATCATATCTTCTCTAGGCAGGGATATGTCAATTACAGGGATCAGAACCCCCTTAAACCAGGAAAAGCAAACTAAGAGTTTACTATAAGGCTACTGAGATGTCAGGGACTTTGGAGACAGGGGAAAAACAAAAAAGTACACCCAAATCTCGTGCAAGCAATCAGAAGCACAGCAAGCAAAGAGGCCTAAAGGAAAATGGGCCCTTGAGTTCCAGTCACAGGGTTGTCACAAAAATGTAGGTAGAGAACGTTTGCAGTTTCAGTTTTGCACTGAGATGAGTTGAGTCACCAAATTGTGTCTGACTTTTGCAATCGCATGGATTGCAGTAGGGGACCAGACTTCCTTGTCCCTCACCATCTCCTGGAGTTTGCCCAGCTTCATGTCCATTGAATTGGTGATGCCATCCACCTATCTTACCCTCGACTGCCCTCATTTCCTTCTGCCTTCAATCTTTTCCAGTGTCAGGGTCTTTTCCACTGAGTTACTGTTTTTAAGTATGCTGACCATGAAACCTCTAGTCCTGCTGAGTATTTGATACTCATTTCCAGGCAAACCCTAGCCCCCAGGCTCCACTGATCTTGCTCTGTGCTAGGATGAGGGTCCAGATGGCCATTAGGAGCCGAGGCAAGTACCACTGCAACTTCCCCACCCAGGGCCCAGGTCGTCTCTGGCCCCTGCTTCCCTCTGGGCAACTGTGCCCGGCTCTGCTTCACAGACGGCAGGCTCCTGCTTGCTGCTTCTCTCCCAGGCAGGCCTGACTTCCCACTGGAGGCAGTCCAGCCCTTTATCCTGAATATCCAAACCTCACTGGTTTCATTTTTGCCTCTGAAATCTTAAGTGGCCCAGGGCCCACTCCCATCTGTCACTTAGAATTACTGCCTTGTGTGGCTGGTTCTTCTCTAGTGATTGTTTATCTCATCTCTGCAGAGAGAATAGGGTGCCAGAGTTTCATGCCTGGGCCAGAACCTGGCCCCCACACATTATTTTATGATTGCAGGCAAAGGACTGAATATCTCAGAGCCTTAATTTTTCATCTGTAAAATGGGTAGAATAATACAACCCACCTTAGAGTTCTTGCAAATATTGTGTATATATGTATATATATATAAGGTAATGCAAGCAAAATGCTTAGTAGGGTTCCTTAGTAGGTTTCCTGATACATAGTGACTGCTCTCAATTTTTACAGTTCCATCTCCCTCCCCAGTCTTGCAGGTACTTGGGGAGCAACAGATGTGATCATCGATCTGTCTGGTCCTCAGACCTTCAGATGAGCAGAATCAGATAGGGAGCTTTGGGAAAGGCTCTTTTCCCCTCCCTCACGCAACTGAATCAGAATCCCAGGGTTGGGCTTAGGAATCTGAGATTCTAATAATCAGCCAGGTTCAGTACCCTAGGGAGACTCCATCAGGCTGGAAAGGCCACTTTTGGTAGGAAATAGGGAGAAAATGCCAATCATGGCCTAAAGCAGTCATCTCCCTGAAGTCACTAGAGTTCTTCCCTCCCTCATTCAGACTCTGGTCAAAATCCCCTCCTCAGAGGGGTGACTGTCTCCCTCCATCTCTTTCCTCATCCTTCCTAGCATTATTCACTACCCAATCTGGAGTGTGTGTTTATTGTTCATCATCCGTCTCTCCCACCCTTGAGGCCTGTGGCAGTGCCTAGCACATACTGTGAAGAAGGAGAATGAACCAGCCTCTACTGAATCTCCCTTTCCCATCAGTTAGCAAGATGTGGGGCAGATTTCAAAGTTTTCAGGTCCCCTTCCTTATTAAAACTCAGCCCAGTTTGGTTTAGAACTCTAATCTCTTATCTGATTCCAGGGTCACCCCTTCCCCATCCTGAGTGGATTTGGGGCTCTGGGGACTTGGAAGGGGACAGACAGTCTGCTTTCCACCTCTTCCCCTCACCTCCCTCCACCCACCACTGGGACTGAAGGAAGCTTGGTGTGACTTTGAGATAACCCTCTCTTCCCTCAGGTTGTCAGAGGTTGGGGGCTGGGAGTCAGCAACTTGTGGAAAGGAACGGGGAGTCTCCCGATGTAGCCAGTATTTTGCAATCCTCTCCAGGTTAGCAGAGCCGCTGGCCTGCCTGACTCTTCCTGGGGGAGCTTCTCAACGCTAGTGCCTTGTAGGGTGCAGGGGTTCCTCCGGATGTTCTCTGAGTGAGTGATCCTGTTCCACTCCACCACACACCTAAGCTGCCTAAACTGGCAGTTACACCCACAGCCTCTTGCTGCTGGGGTCCTTTTGCCTGGAGGCAACCACCTCCCACTGTGTCCCCTGGACGCCTGAGAAACTCACATACATGGGTGTTCAGGGCACACATGGTTAGACAGGCTCCAGCCCTACCCTGCGGCTTCTCTTCAGGCCTGTTCTCCCCTGCATGGTGAGGCTCATCTGGAGAACAGCATGTTCAGGGCTAAGCACTATCTGATTGGGATGGAGGGGCCCCCAGGGCCCACAAGGGATACTTTGCAACCCTTAGTTACACAATGAGGGTAAAAACACAAAGAAGCAGCTCCCCGCCTCCATGCACACCTTGGGGAGGAAAGGAAACTGCTCCAGGTGAACCCCCCCTCACACAGCCCAATCAGGTGACTCCTTGTCCTCATCAGTCTTGGGCCAAGAGCCACTGGACAAGTCCCAGCTCACAGCCTGTCCAACAGTCAAGCACTTCTTGATCTTCTGATCAAAGCTTCCAGATTTGGAGGCTGTGCCAAGTGCAATGAATTCATGAAACTTGTAAAAGTCAGGATCCTAACAGAGCCATAGGAATACAAACTTTGCTTCCTCCCTCCCCTCCTTCCTTCTTCAATTCTCCAGTGGCTGAAGGAATATAAACTGACTTCTAGAAAGTGGCTCTTAAAGGAAAGGGCAGGATCTTTCCCTATTTCCTGATGGCTAGAAGGTGGACCTGATGGACATGATGGCTGGAGCTACAGCAACTATCATGGGCTATAAAGGAGACACTACGTGATAAAGGTGCCAGAGCAGCAGAGTAGAAGGAGTCTGGGTACCCCACGATTGTGGAACTGCCTTTCCATCCCTAGGCTATTTGGGTCTATGTACAGGAGAGAGAAGCATATCTTACTATGTTCAACCAATCTTTTTCAAACTTCCTCTTACAGCCAAAACTCATGCTAATAGTCTGGCTCTAAGCCTGAGGCCTCACTTTATTGGAAAAATCATTTGCTTGCAGGATTGCAAGACAAATGGAAAGGAAATCTGCCTCATGACTTGATATTCTTTAAACATATTTGTGTGCTACTTTAGTTGTCTCTCCTGCCGCAGGTGGTGGTGCCTGCCTCATGCTTTAGGAAAATCTCACAGGTTACAAAGTCAGTAAAACCCAAGTTAGAATTTGGTTTCTATGATTTCTTCAGCTGTGTACTAACCCTGAGCCATTTACCCAACATTTCTGAGTTTTAGTTTCCTATTTTATTAGAGGGTTTTTTGAAAAATATATTTTACTTACTTATTTTTGGCTGCATTGGGTCTTAGTTGCAACACACAGGAGCTTTCATTGCAGGGTGTGGGCTCTCCATTTGTGGCAAGTTCCCTGATCAGGAATCGAACTGGAGTCCCCCGTGTTGGAAGGCAGTACTTGACCACTGGACCACCACCAGGGAAATCCCTTCTGTTTTATTAACTAAGAATAATAAAGTCTGTCTTGAAGAGTTCATCTGACAAATTTTTATTGAACGTCCACTATCTGCATGACATTAAACTGGAGATACCATAGACAATAAACAAGGAGAGAAATAAACAAGGGGCTCGAAGTCCAGTGAGGGAGAGTTGATAAAGAAAGCAAATAAACAAGCAAACAAAGTAATCACAATAAACAGTTTACTGGAACAGAATAGCAGAGTGTAGGAGCCCTCGGAGCTAGGAAATCCTCCCTGATGAGGGCTAAAAGACACACTTCATGTGAAGCGTGGAAGACATGCACTGGCTACTATTCTAGTCCTAGCCTAGACCTTTCAGTCTCCTCACACGGGGCATGAACAAAGCCCAAGGACAGTCCCCCATCCCGTGCAGCTTGTGCACAGCTCGATCAGGGTAATCTGATCTGTGCTTTTTCTGTCCATCCAAGGAGAGAAGAGGGAGGCTGGACAGACAGAGGGCCTCTCACAGACTGCCAGCAGGGAAAGCTGTTGGCTGTAGGCCCTGCCTGGCACAGACCCACCAATGAACTGGCTTTGTCCCCATGCCTAATGGGCACCACCTGGGTCCCAGGGACGGCAACTGGCATCAATTAGTTCTCATCAAGCCCAAGCTGGAGCGGCACCCTGGCTCCCCTCCCAGGTAGCGGCGTCAGAAACCGCCAGCTCCCAAGCTGCGTGTCATTTACTGCTAACGGCCTCTGTTGGTGACCTCTGTTCCATTACTCGGGACCCCACCAGGCCCGTGGCTGTCATCATCATGGGAAACCTGGTTCTCTGGAGGGGCCAGATGTGTGCAGTGAGGACACAGAAGCAACAGAAGAATTCTGAAAATTCCCTTTCTGGCTTTCGAATTTCATGCAATACAGAAAGATAGGCAGTCCAAAACTGGAGGGATTGCATGGAACCTAAGCAGGTACTATGAAGGCAGACCTCACGGAGAGATCAAGTCCTCCTCAGCTGTTTCCAGGTGTCTGATCTTGGGCAAGGTGCTTAACCTCCCTGCACCTTGTTGCTGCATCTTAAAATGGGCATGGTAATCCCTGGAGGGGGAGGAGTAACTAAAACAATCCATGTAAACACTTTTAGGAAATCTTCCACATGTGTTTGTTTTGACCCATCTTCCTTATTCCACAAACGTTTCCAAGCATCTAAGATGCGTGAGGCTCTGTTCTAGGCTCAGGAAATGCGAAGACGAATAACAAAGCTGGAAGGACAGTTGAAAGGCATCTCATCTGGGACCATCCATTTTTAGACTGCAGAGCGCCTAGACTGAGTAAAAGGCCCCACTCTATCATTTAACTTCTGCCAGGTAACAAACTGCTCCAAAACTCAGTGACTTCCAGCAATAAGTGTTTCTACTTTCTCGTGACTCTGTGGATTCTCTGGGCAGTTCTTCTGGTCTGGGCCAGCCTGGTCAGACCTGGGTGGGCAGGGTCGGCCCCACGCACAGGTCCCAAGCCTCAGCTGGGAGGTCGTCAGCTACATTTCTCTTGGTCTCGGAACCTCCAGGAGGCTGCTAGTGGGCTAGTTCACTAGCTGCCAGAGGGCCCCATGGTAAGAGAGGAGGCAAGCTCCAACTCACCAGCACTTTCTCAGCCTCTGCCTGTGACACATTAGCTTCGCTCCCTTGGCCAAAGCAAGTCACACGGTCAGAGCCAGAATCTGTGGGGGAGGGGACCACCCAAAGGCGTGGAATGAGGGAAGTGGGAACAAATGGGGCTGTCACTGCTATAGTCAAACACAATAAGCCATTTCCACCTTCCAGAGGAGAAAGAACCTGATGATAGGAATCAGAGAAGAAATGTAAGGAAACCATACACTACGTACTTCAGTGATTCACAAATGTTTTTGATCACACATCTCTGTATTTGATCACATATCCCTGTATTTTGATCACATATCCCTCAGGGGCTGCCATAACAGAAAACCACAGACTGGGCTGCTTAAAGGACGGAAATGTACTGCTCACCCTTCTGGAGGCTGGAAGTCTGAGATCAGGGTACCATCACAATGGTTTCTGCTGAGAACTCCTGTCCTGGCTTGCCGATGACCACCTTCTGGATGTGGGCTCATGTGGCCTTTCCTCCAAGTGTGTGTATGGAAAGAAATAGATTGCTCTCCTCCTGCCATTAGAAGGTCACCAATCCTATTCGTTTAGGACTCCCTCCTCATGGCCTCATTTAACTTTGTGTGCTCAGTTGCTCAGTCGTGTTTGACGCTTTGCAACCCCATGGACTGTGGTCCACCAGGCTCCTCTGCCCATGGAATTTTCCAGGCAAGAATACTGGAGTGGGTTGCCATTCCCTTCTCCAGGGGATCTTCCGGATCCAGGGATTGAACTTGCATCTCCTGGATCTCTTGTATTGACAGGCAGATTCTTTACCACTGAGCCACCTTGGAAGCCCCATTTAACCTTTGATCACCTTCTTAAAGGCCTAATTTCAAATTCAGTCAACAAGGGGTTAGGGCGTCAACATATGATTTGGGGGCACCATTCAGTCCATAGTGATACCTAATTTTTTTAATTTCACATCTCCAATATACGCATGCTTATGTACACATTGTATACACATTCTATTGAATAGAAAATTTAGGCAGATAAGTTAAAGATGAAAAGCAAAATTTGAAGTGTTAACTTTGATGACTCTATACCATTAATAACGAATATTCCAAGGCACAATATACACTAAGGGTGAATTTCATCATCAACAACAGTGGGTGTAAATCCAACTTTCAAGTAATCCCCTTCATAATTTTTAATTTGGGGGGGCAAGGGGAATGACTTCCTGTCTGATCTTGTTTTCATCTTGCCGTGTGCCAATACAGAGCTCATACATACAATACACAGCTCATAGCAGCCACATCAGCTAATGTTTTTGTTCTTTACTATTTTTTGTACTATTTTATTAGTATTGTCTTTAATTCTCAGTCTTTCCACAATAATCCATTCAAATCATTTCTCCATTTTGTAGGGATTAGTTTAGCTAAAACTAGATTGTGTAATTTGTAAATCACTTACCCAAGCACATGTCAACCTTAATATCCCAAATCCTCCTGGGAAGTAATGCATAGGTGAGGTTACCCCCATCACCCCCTCACTGTGGATCTCTTGAAGGGCCTAACTATGTTATGGGTGACATCAGACGCCCTGACATATCCACTGAAGGAAGCTACTAGTGCTGATCTGAACCTCAAAAGATTAGGAAAGTATAACTATGGGGCTTTGGGGGGACGCCAAAGTTTTACTTTTTCCCCACAACCCACTTGTGTTAGTACCCCACTTGGAGACCACTGATTTGCTTTATAAAGACAAATTTGAAGTTGTACACACGATGCTAAGATTTGAAACAATGCCTTATACCCAAACCTAGGGGGCTTAAAGCAAGAGAAACGTATTCTCTCATAATTCGGGAGGCTTGGAATCTGAACCCAGGGTGTGGGCGGGGCCCTGACCCCTCTGGAGGCTCCGGGAGAATCCTTCCTTGACTCTCCAGGTTCTAGGGTTGTCAGCATTCCTCGGCTTGCATCACTCTGCAGTGTCTTCAAATGACCATTTCCTTCGTGTGTTTATCTTCCCTGGTACATGTCCTTTTACAGTGACAAATGACATTTGGCATTGGATGTAGGGCCTACCCGGACCTTCCCAGGTGGCTGAGTTCAGTCAGTTCAGTCGCTCAGTCGTGTCCGACTCTTTGCGACCCCATGAATCGCAGCATGCCAGGCCACCCTGTCCATCACCAACTCCCGGAGTTCACTCAGACTCACGTCCATCGAGTCAGTGATGCCATCCAGCCATCTCATCCTCTGTCGTCCCCTTCTCCTCCTGCCCCCAATCCCTCCCAACATCAGAGTCTTTACCAATGAGTCAACTCTTCGCATGAGGTGGACAAAGTACTGGAGTTTCAGCTTTACCATCATCCCTTCCAAAGAAATCCCAGGGTTGATCTCCTTCAGAATGGACTGGTTGGATCTCCTTGCAGTCCAAGGGACTCTCAAGAGTCTTCTCCAACACCACAGTTCAAAAGCATCAATTCTTCGGCGCTCAGCCTTCTTCACAGTCCAACTCTCACATCCATACATGACCACAGGAAAAACCATAGCCTTGACTAGACGGACCTTAGTCGGCAAAGTAATGTCTCTGCTTTTGAATATACTATCTAGGTTGGTCATAACTTTTCTTCCAAGGAGTAAGCGTCTTTTAATTTCATGGCTGCAGTCACCATCTGCAGTGACTTTGGAGCCCCCCAAAATAAAGTCTGACACTGTTTCCACTGTTTCCCCATCTATTTCCCATGAAATGATGGGACTAGATGCCACGATCTTCGTTTTCTGAATGTTGAGCTTTAAGCCAACTTTTTCGCTCTCCTCTTTCACTTTCATCAAGAGGCTTTTTAGCTCCTCTTCACTTTCTGCCATAAGGGTGGTGTCATCTGCATATCTGAGGTTATTGATATTTCTCCCAGCAATCTCGATTCCAGCTTGTGTTTCTTCCAGTCCAGCGTTTCTCATGATGTACTCTGCATATAAGTTACATAAGCAGGGTGACAATATACAGCCTTGACGTACTCCTTTTCCTATTTGGAACCAGTCTGTTGTTCCATGTCCAGTTCTAACTGTTGCTTCCTCACCTGCATACAGATTTCTCAAGAGGCAGGTCAGGTGGTCTGGTATTCCCATCTCTTTCAGAATTTTCCACAGTTTATTGTGATCCACACAGTCAAAGGCCTTGGCATAGTCAATAAAGCAGAAATCGATGTGTTTCTGGAACTCTCTTGCTTTTCCATGATCCAGCGAATGTTGGCAATTTGATCTCTGGTTCCTCTGCCTTTCCTAAAACCAGCTTGAACATCAGGGAGTTCACAGTTCACGTATTGCTGAAGCCTGGCTTGGAGAATTTTGAGCATTACTTTACTAGCATGTGAGATGAGTGCAATTGTGCAGTAATTTGAGCATTCTTTGGCATTGCCTTTCTTTGGAATTGGAATGAAAACTGACCTTTTCCAGTCCTGTGGCCACTGCTGAATTTTCCAAATTTGCTGGCATATTGAGTGCAGCACTTTCACAGCATCATCTTTCAGGATTTGAAACAGCTCAACTAGATTCCATCACCTCCACTAGCTTTGTTCGTAGTGATGCTTTCTAAGGCCCACTTGACTTCACATTCCAAGATGTCTGGCTCTAGATGAGTGATCACATCATCATGATTATCTGGGTCATGAAGATCTTTTTTGTACAGTTCTTCTGTGTATTCTTGCCACCTCTTCTTAATATCTTCTGCTTCTGTTAGGTCCATATCATTTCTGTCCTTTATCGAGCCCATCTTTGAATGAAGTGTTCCCTTGGTATCTCTAATTTTCTTGAAGAAGTCTCTAGTCATTCCCGTTCTGTTGTTTTCCTCTATTTCTTTGCATTGATCACTGAAGAAGGCTTTCTTATCTCTTCTTGCTATTCTTTGGAACTCTGCATTCAGATGCTTGTATCTTTCCATTTCTCCTTGGCTTTTCGCCTCTCTTCTTTTCACAGCTATTTGTAAGGCCTCCTCAGACAGCCATTTTGCTTTTTTTGCATTTCTTTTCCATGGGGATGGTCTTGATCCCTGTCTCCTGTACAATGTCACGAACCTCATTCCATAGTTCATCAGGCACTCTATCTATCAGATGTAGACCCTTAAATCTTTTTCTCACTTCCACTGTATAGTCATAAGGGATTTGATTTAAGTCATACCTGAATGGTCTTGCGGTTTTCCATACTTTCTTCAATTTGAGTCTGAATCAAACAAGAGATGGCAAGGGTGAATGTCGACATTCTAGGAATCAGCGAACTAAAATGGACTGGAATGGGTGAATTTAACTCAGATGACCATTATATCTACTACTGTGAGCAGGAATCCCTCAGAAGAAATGGAGTAGCCATCATGGTCAACAAGAGAGTCTGAAATGCAGTACTTGGTTGCAATCTCAAAAATGACAGAATGATCTCTATTCGTCTCCAGGGCAAACCATTCAATATCACAGTTATCCAAGTCTATGCCCCAACCAGTAACGCTGAAGAAATTGAAGTTGAAAGGTTTTATGAAGACCTACAAGACCTTTTAGAACTAACACCCAAAAAAGATCTCCTTTTCATTATAGGGGACTGGAATGTAAAAGTAGGAAGTCAAGAAACACCTGGAGTAACAGGCAAATTTGGCTTTGGAATGCGGAAGGAAGCAGGGCAAAGACTAATAGAGTTTTGCCAAGAAAATGCACTGGTCATAGCAAACACCCTCTTCCAACAACACCTGAGAAGACTCTACACATGGACATCACCAGATGGTCAACACCGAAATCAAATTGATTATATTCTTTGCAGCCAAAGATGGAGAAGCTCTATACAGTCAACAAAAACAAGACCAGGAGCTGACTGTGGCTCAGATCATGAACTCCTTACCAGATTCAGACTCAAACTGAAGACAATAGGGAAAACCGCTAGACCATTCACGTATGACTTAAATCAAATCCCTTATGATTATACAGTGGAAGTGAGAAATAGATTTAAGGGTCTACATCTGATAGATAGAGTGCCTGATGAACTATGGAATGAGGTTCGTGACATTGTACAGGAGACAAGGATCAAGACCATCCCCATGGAAAAGAAATGCAAAAAAGCAAAATGGCTATCTGAGGAGGCCTTACAAATAGCTGTGAAAAGAAGAGAGGCGAAAAGCAAAGGAGAAATGGAAAGATACAAGCATCTGAATGCAGAGTTCCAAAGAATAGCAAGAAGAGATAAGAAAGCCTTCTTCAGTGATCAATGCAAAGAAATAGAGGAAAACAACAGAACGGGAATGACTAGAGACTTCTTCAAGAAAATTAGAGATACCAAGGGAACACTTCATTCAAAGATGGGCTCGATAAAGGACAGAAATGATATGGACCTAACAGAAGCAGAAGATATTAAGAAGAGGTGGCAAGAATACACAGAAGAACTGTACAAAAAAGATCTTCATGACCCAGATAATCATGATGATGTGATCACTCATCTAGAGCCAGACATCTTGGAATGTGAAGTCAAGTGGGCCTTAGAAAGCATCACTACGAACAAAGCTAGTGGAGGTGATGGAATCTAGTTGAGCTGTTTCAAATCCTGAAAGATGATGCTGTGAAAGTGCTGCACTCAATATGCCAGCAAATTTGGAAAATTCAGCAGTGGCCACAGGACTGGAAAAGGTCAGTTTTCATTCCAATTCCAAAGAAAGGCAATGCCAAAGAATGCTCAAACTACTGCACAATTGCACTCATCTCACATGCTAGTAAAGTAATGCTCAAAATTCTCCAAGCCAGGCTTCAGCAATACGTGAACTGTGAACTCCCTGATGTTCAAGCTGGTTTTAGGAAAGGCAGAGGAACCAGAGATCAAATTGCCAACATTCGCTGGATCATGGAAAAGCAAGAGAGTTCCAGAAACACATCGATTTCTGCTTTATTGACTATGCCAAGGCCTTTGACTGTGTGGATCACAATAAACTGTGGAAAATTCTGAAAGAGATGGGAATACCAGACCACCTGACCTGCCTCTTGAGAAATCTGTATGCAGGCGAGGAAGCAACAGTTAGAACTGGACATGGAACAACAGACTGGTTCCAAATAGGAAAAGGAGTACTTCAAGGCTGTATATTGTCACCCTGCTTATGTAACTTATATGCAGAGTACATCATGAGAAACGCTGGACTGGAAGAAACACAAGCTGGAATCGAGATTGCTGGGAGAAATATCAATAACCTCAGATATGCAGATGACACCACCCTTATGGCAGAAAGTAAAGAGGAGCTAAAAAGCCTCTTGATGAAAGTGAAAGAGGAGAGCGAAAAAGTTGGCTTAAAGCTCAACATTCAGAAAACGAAGATCATGGCATCTGGTCCCATCATTTCATGGGAAATAGATGGGGAAACAGTGGAAACAGTGTCAGACTTTATTTTGGGGGGCTCCAAAGTCACTGCAGATGGTGACTGCAGCCATGAAATTAAAAGACGCTTACTCCTTGGAAGAAAAGTTATGACCAACCTAGATAGTATATTCAAAAGCAGAGACATTACTTTGCCGACTAAGGTCCGTCTAGTCAAGGCTATGGTTTTTCCTGTGGTCGTGTATGGACGTGAGAGTTGGACTGTGAAGAAGGCTGAGCGCCGAAGAATTGATGCTTTTGAACTGTGGTGTTGGAGAAGACCCTTGAGAGTCCCTTGGGCTGCAAGGAGATCCAACCAGTCCATTCTGAAGGAGATCAGCCCTGGGATTTCTTTGGAAGGGATGATGGTAAAGCTGAAACTCCAGTACTTTGTCCACCTCATGCGAAGAGTTGACTCATTGGTAAAGACTCTGATGTTGGGAGGGATTGGGGGCAGGAGGAGAAGGGGACGACAGAGGATGAGATGGCTGGATGGCATCACTGACTCGATGGACGTGAGTCTGAGTGAACTCCGGGAGTTGGTGATGGACAGGGTGGCCTGGCGTGCTGCGATTCATGGGGTCGCAAAGAGTCGGACACGACTGAGCAACTGAACTGAACTGAATTTGCCTTGATTCATGGACCTGACATTCCACGTTCCTCAGTGGTAAAGAAAGAATCTGCCTGCTGCAGTAGATGTGAATTTGATCCCTGGGTTAGGAAGGTCCCCTAAAGGAGGAAATGGCAACCCACTCCAGTTTTTTGCTGAGAAAGAGTCCCATGGACAGAGGTGTCTGGAGCACTACAGCCCATGGGGTGGAAAGAGTTGGACATGCCTGAGCAACTGAGCAAACATGCACGTGGGGCCTACCCAGATAGATGGTTCAGAGTGATCTCCTCTCAAAGCCCTTAATCACATCTGCAAAGACCTCATTTCCAAATAAGATCACATTTGCAGGTTCTGAGGGTCACCATTCAACCTGACGCACGCATCCCTCCCACCATTGTAATGGATGCAATGGAAACTAGAGAGGAGGTGGGGCACAGTGTGGACCGGCTTCTGTCTGTCCCTCCTCTGTCTCTCCCCGCAGAGCTTCTCTGAAGACAAGGTTTCTCTCCAGAAAACTTCCCGCAGCAAAGAACTCCTTCCTCACTGTGGTTCATGATTAACTCATGTCTTCTGATGTGAAGGAAATGCCTGAGACTTAGAAAAGCAATTTCTTGTCCTTTAAGAACCATTAAGACTCCTTCCTCCCGTCTTTCCACTACCATCTCCATGCATCTCTTCTCCTCTAGGACTCCTCCAAGCATTCTCTCAGAAACTACCAGCCTGGTTTCTGATAGGAGGAGCCAGCCACTGAGGCTTTACAGTGGACACAATAGCGCCAAAGCTTGGCCAGCCCCAAGGCAGAGCTCTAGCCAACCAGGAAAGGAAGAGTGAACTGGAGACAATGCCTCTTAGCCTCAGATTCTAACCACTTTCAACTTTTACTAGGAGTTTGCCCTATGATCAGGGTTGCTGTATTTAGCAAATAAAAATGCAAGGTGCCCAGCTGAATTTCTATTTTGGATGGACAATGAGCAGTTTTGTTTTCTTTTTTGTTTTTAGTATTTTAGTATGTGTATTTCTCATGCATAATTTAAAAATCTACTGAAGATGAAATATTTGGAAACAAAAATTGAGTATCCTGCATTTTATCTGTCAACCCTACCTATGACCTTCCCTCTCTCTTCTTCCTTCCTCTCTTCCAAAAAACCTAATCTCTGCAAAACCCCATAGTAGGCATGCTGCTGCTGCTGCTGCTGCTAAGTCGCTTCAGTCGTGTCCGACTCTGTGCAACCCCACAGACGGCAGCCCATCAGGCTCCCCAGTCCCTGGGATTCTCCAGCCAAGAACACTGGAGTGGGTTGCCATTTCTTTCTCCAATGCATGAAAGTGAAAAGTGGAAGTAAAGTCGCTCAGTCATGTCCAACTCTTAGCGACCCCATGGACTGCAGCCTACCAGGCTCCTCTGTCCATGGGATTTTCCAGGCAAGAGTACTGGAGTGGGTTGCCATTGCCTTCTCCCATAGTAGGCATAAATAAAGCCTAATGCTTTCCTTGGGGCTTCTCAGGTGGGGCAATGGTAAAGAATCTGCCTGCCAATGCAAGAGATGCAAGGGACTCGGGTTTAATCCCTGGGTCGGGAAGATCTCCTGGAGTAGGAAATGGCAACCTCTTCCAGTATACTTGCCTGGAAAATTCCATGGACAGAGGAGCCTGGTAGGCTGCAGTCCATGGGGCCGCTAAGAGTCGGACATGACTGAGCAACTTCACTTTCACTTTTCACTTTCATGCATTGGAGAAGGAAATGGCAACCCACTCCAGTGTTCTTGCCTGGAGAATCCCAGGGACTGGGGAGCCTGATGGGCTGCTGTCTATGGGGTTGCACAGAGTCGGACACGACTGAAGCGACTTAGCCGAAGCAGCAGCAGCAACAGCAGCAGATGGGTCCTAAGAGACCAAGCCTACAAATGGGTAAAGTTCAGATCATAAGTGACCGTAGAGCTGTGACACAATCCCTGCAACAACCTGCCCAGAAATCCAAATCACAGCCTCAGTCCATACCTCCCAGCTTCCCACCTTTTTGTCCCTGGTTCCAACTCAGGACCAATCACACAAAATGCCCTGTTTCCAGTTACCAGCCTCCACCATCCTCAGGCGACAAGCTCCAGTCAGGGCACACCTGAAGTCTCTGAAAAGTGTTCCTGCCCCCTACTTGGCTTTGAGTTTCTGCTCTAAGTAAATTGCTTGTTTATTTCTCATTTAAGTTACATCTTCATTTATTTCCACAGTAGAGACCACAGGTATTGCTTTGTAGAGAGGGGCAATGGAAACAGATCTCATACCCTGATATGTGGTGTTAATACAACCACAGAGAGTGGTGTTATTCAGAGCTAGAAAAATGTGCTTTTTAAGACCCTTTGCAATCTATACACACACACAAATTCTTAATGTTTATGTTCACCTGAACACCCCCAAATTCTTTTACATTCTAAAGAAAGGCTTTGTATCTTTAAACGCAGTTTAAAAACAAGTGTCAGCGCTGCCCTTCATTTTCTTTCTGACATTTTTATTTCTCCTTGTGGGAGATTGCATCAATTTGTTCCTCTTCCCTAGATCAGGCCCCTGAGCCATTTTACTCTACAGCCTCCTCTCACCACCACCACCTTCCCCCACCACTCCCCAACTAAATGGGTGGAGCCCTGTGATGTTGAATTTGGTCGTGTGCCCTGCTTTGGCCAATGATATGTTAGCAGATATGATGCAAGCAAAGGCTTGAATCAGGCTTGGCCTCTGAGCCTGGGGCTCTTATACCTCTGCCACCTTCATAAGAAGGACCCCGCTTCTTATGCAGAGTGAGAAGAGGATGAGTGTCAGGTGGAGCTAAACCACTCCAGCCAGAGTTTAGATTAGACAACCGCCAGCTGACCAATGAGTTAAATAGTTATTTTTCAGTTCCTTTAAAATTTTGTGATTGTTACTCAACAGTTTCATACCAATAGTTGACTTTCCACCCCTTGATTTCAGAATTTCAAGAGATTTTTCATTACCATGAATATATGATTGTTAATAGCAAATTCTTATGGTTGTCTACCCAAATTCACGTCCCCTGCCATTCTTTCCGTTAGAGCCTTAATTTTATTTTCAGGTCACCCTATGGCCAGACAAGGGCCCAGAGAAGTTGTCCTGTTCAACCTCAAGGAGCAAATGTCCATTCATCCAAGTCAATTGTCGTTTGCTGGGGACTGCAAATCTATACCAGCTATGGCCAGTGAAGTGTGAGAAGGCTGCTAGGGGCTTTCTGAAATGGCTTCTCTCCTCTTTATAAGGAATTCATGAGATGATGCTTCCTTTTTTAACTGCTGCAGCCATCTTGGGACCATGAGAGGAGCTGACAACAGGACAAACCAACATTTTGAAGAGAACAGGCTGCGTCCCAGACTCATCGAGTAGCCGTCCCATAGCGAGCCTTTGGCACTGCCCTAACTCAGGGCTATTTGTTATGAGCCCTTGCTATTTAGGCCCTGATTTCTTACAGTTTCTATTCCTTACCACTCAGCCCTTCCTGATTCAGATGTTTCCTCAGAAAAGGAAAATCCCATTTAAAGAAGGGGATGTGTTGGTTTTCTTTTCTTTCTTATGTTTTCATCAAGTGAGAATCACTTGAAAAAAGTGGGGCAAGGCCTCTCAAAATCTTTAAAGATGGGCTTAACATGTTTGCTCCAATTTGTTGTTGTTGAGTCATTCAGCTGTGTCCAACTCTTTGCCACTCTATGGACTGCAGCACACCAAGCTTCCGTGTCCTTCACTGTCTCCCTGAGTTTGCTCAAACTCATGTCCAATGAGTCATTGATGCCATCCAATCATCTCATCCTCTGTTATCCCCTTCTCCTCTTGCCCTCAATCTTTCCCAGCATCACGATCTTTTCCAATGAGTCATTTCTTCACATCAGGTGGCCAAAGTATTGGAGCTTCATTCCTGTGAATATTCAGGGTTGATTTCCTTTAGGAAAGACTGGTTTGATTTCCTTACAGTCCAAGGGACTCTCAAGAGTCTTCTCCAAGACCACAATTCAGAAACATCAATTCTTGGGTGCTCAGCCTTCATTATGGTACAACTCTAACATTTGTACATGACTACTGGAAAAACCATAGCTTTGACTATTCAGAACTTGGTCGTATAGATGTCATTTGCTTCAGTTGATGCCTCCAAAATTTGACTCTAAGTGGTGTCACCATGACTACAATATGCTATGAAAGGACTTCTGACCTCGCTACAGGAATCTGTGCTGCTTTGGACTGACAGGTAAGTGCAGGAAGAATTTCAACAAGCACATGGTTCCTTAATGAGGTCCCTCCTTCCACAGAAAGACTCCCAGGGCCTATTACCCTTCCTTAACCAGGGTGAAGTTGACCTCTTTAGGTAGTAGCAGATACATTATAACAAGCAGATTCAGTCCACAAGAATGTTCTTGCTCCAGCACAATAAGCACGTGATACATCTGCTCACTATGATACATCCCATTGCAGTAGATGACACTTTTTGAAAACATATTAAAATCTCATTAGATTTTATCTAAACTTGCTGCTAATTTGGGTAACTTGACTATCATTCCCTCTTCCCATGCTGTGCTCAGCAGAAACCAGCTCATGCCAAATTATCATTCATTTTGTTAAAACACTTCAGGCCACTCTCTGGACTTGCAAACTTTCTTCTGCCCTGGGGCCACTCACTGCCCACGGTCTTTTCGTTCCTGGGAACATCTCTCTCCCACTCACTGCCTGGTAAACTCTTGGCATCTGGCAATGCGAAATTCAAACATCAATTCCTCTCTGAAGGTTCGCCTGGATCCTTGAGACAATGCTGCACAAGGGGTGAAGTCAGACTACATGATTTTGGATTCACTTCTGCACCCAGTTGGGGCTCAGGTGGTAAAGAATCCATCTCTGATGCAAGAGACTCGGATTTGATCCCTCAGTTGGGAACATCCCCTGAAGAAGGAAATGGCGACCCACCCCAGGATTCTTGCCTGGAGAATCCCATGGACCAAGGAGCCTGGTGGGTTACAGCCCATGGGGTCACAAAAGAGTCAGACACAACTTAGCAAACAACACTTTCTCTTCACTGTCCCCAGTTAGCCAGGACACCTCAGTAGAGGAGCCCAGCTTTTCTGAACCATGTCTCAGCTTCCTCTCCTGTAAAATACGAATGCTGTTTGCCCCTGCCTCCAGCCGGTGCCAGGAAAGAGCCGAGCTCATGGGAGAGGGCTGGCACAGAGTAAAGGCTCAGTATGTTTTGGCTGTTGTTACTGGATACCTTTCTACAGAATCATAAAGCTTTATGGCTAAAAGGGGCTTCTGAGAGTTCTTCTCAACATTCAATGTGCAGCGAATCACTTGGGGATCCTGTCAAAACCCGGACTCTGACGCAGCAGCTCTGGGGCAGTGCCTGCTATCTCTGTGTATTTCTCACAAGTGTTGCAGATACTGCTGGTCCCAGAACCACACTTGACTAGCCCAGCTGTATAGGACGCTGAGTTCCTGCTTGTTTTAGAAAAGAGGAAGATGAGGCCTGAGAGGGGATGTTCCTGGCCCAGTGAGATCTAGAAGGCTGCTGAGAAAGGCAATACGGAACACAATCCTCCTGGTGGAGTTTAATGAGAGATTCACTTTTCAAAGCAATCCTCGTCTGAAAACCATGTGAAATTGATCTGTGCATCGTGAATTCCTTTCCTCACCCCAAGAGCCAGTGCTCCATTTCCTGAAGAATTATCCTTTTCTCCTGACTTTCAGATGGGAGGAAGGGGGGATGAGATGGACAATGTCTAAAGCAAAGGCATTAAGCCAAAATGAGCGGTGTTCTATTGCAGGGGAAGAGGAAACACATGACTTCAGGGCCTGTGGTATAAAACATCGCTTAGAAGGAGCCGCCTTGGGTTTTTTCTCATCCCAGAATGTCCTAAAAACAATCAAAGTTTTCAGGAAATTGGAGAGTGTGCAGGGACAGTCATTGCTTTTCCAGCAAAAGGCAATTACCAGGTTTCCAACATTAGGGAAATACTCAGCTCTCTTGTCTGTGGGCAGGCATCTGGGCTGATGAGGCTTGCTTGTGTGGCACACTGAGCCGGGTCTCACAGCTTTCCTAAGTAGATCCCAAAATTATTCCTTAATTAAGAAGACGTGCCCATCACATCCCACTGTTTGTGCCGACACCTGGATGCCTGTCACACTGACTACCACAGTGGATTCTATTTCTTTTCCCCACACCTGACCTTTTCTCTCATTTGGTTCAAACCAAAGCTTAACCCCGGCTTCCAGCACAGCTGAGCAGGAACCTACGAAAGAGAACACACAGAGACCCCATCAGAGAAACTGCTGGAATCTACCAGCTCCTGAATGCAATCCTTTAGAGAAGGCATGACTCAATCCTAAGTGAGATCTGATATTTAACAATCTTCCGCCATCCACAAGCCCGGTTGGTGTCAGCAAAGTTTTTCCCATCAGCTGCAGGATGGAAGAAAAAATGGAAGCAAATTGTTCTGTGAAGGGTTGCTCATACCCAAGAGGCTACAAGAGTTCAGAGATGCAAGTCCCTAAAGAAAATGGATCAAGTCTTTTGCATGGTATCAGTAATGATTCAAGCAACTCTGTTCATTTTCTATCAAAAGACGACCAGTACTCCCTCAGGTCTCTCTGCTGTTTGCAAATGGCCCTTGTCTTCAGAGAGTTGACAGTCTAGTAGAAGGAAGAAGAAATAACTAGGAAACAAGATGGAGAGTGGTCCCTGCGCTAAAGGAGCAGGAGAATTGCTGGAGGAAGGGAACATGAACCCTGATCTTAGAAGCAGAGCACCACCCTTCAGGCAATTTTCAGAGTCTCACGGCCCAGCTTTCTCAACTTCCCTAAGGATATCTAGAATATGAGACTTGTCTAACTGAAAGAGTAAATGAATGGGAAATAGTGTATATAGTCTTCTGCTTTTATAAATATAGAAATACGTATGAACATAATTCTGGAGAAGAGGAGCAAAGGACTTACACATTTTAAGTAGTTGTTTCATCCCAAATGGCACTGTAAGGTTGGGCATGTTGTGCACTGTACAAGGCCACCTGACTAAGGGGGTAAACAAGGACTAAAATCCAGCGATGTGCCTTACTTAGTGCAAGGTTCCATCTATCCAGGAAAAAAAAAGGGTGTCCCTTTTTCTGATTCGCACAGGGCACCACATTGGCTAGTAGTTGCCCTGATTCTGAGAAGTTAATAATATCTTTAAATTCCTGTTAAATATTTATAGCATTTTCTTTTGAGACTTAGCAACTGAACAACAACAACACTGCTATATATAAAAAAAAAAAAACTAGTTTCTACTGTTCAGCACAGGAAATTATATTCAATATCTTGCAATAAACTATAATGGAAAAGAATCTGAAAAAGAAAGGATTATATATGTGTATATATATTTAAAAAAACTCAATCTGCTGTAAATCTGCAACTAATACAATGTTGTACATCAATTATATTTCAGTTGAAAACAATTTAAGATTCACGTTGATAACTGCCTGGTTTGTAAGAGTCAGAGTCACCTCCCAGAAACATCAGGGTGCCTGTGGAGCGGGCGCTGGTATGAAGTGCAGGCAGGAGCTTGCTGAGCAAGGCCCTCCAGGCTGGTTTTGCAGAGGATGCAGTGGACCAGCAGGATGGGGCTCTGGGGGACGTCGTCGGCTGGGGTCTTTGTCTCCCTGCTCGCCCGGAGCTGAGATGAGGATTTCTGACTCACTGACTTTGGACCTCTGCCATTGCCGCTCTAGAAGTATTCGGCTCAGCCGCCCACCCCAGCATCAGCTCTCCTGGTCATCCAGTAACAGGTGATACGGAACAGGCAGTCCAAGGTTTAGGCAGAGAGATTACCAGGCACACAAATAAACTTCAACATCCCTCACTTGAAAAAAAAAAAGAAAAGAAAAAAAGCAGATTTCCTGTTCACTGCTCTAAAGAGGAAGCTTTCTGTAACCTCAGAAATTTCAGGCCCCGATGCCTGCTCTTCTCTCCTTTAGGAACCTGCAGCTTCAGCCCTGGCTGAACACAACTGGCATCAACCACATTCAGCTTTTTAATAGCTGATTCCAGCCAACCTTCTCCTTTCCCCATCTCCAACCCCGAGAGTATTGCAGAGATTAATTAGAGAGAAGCTGTCTGTAAGAAGGCAGCCATATTATGAGTCTCTGGAGAGCAGGGCCCCTGTCTAACTCAGCCACTTGTCCCATAAATACTTATTGAATGTACCAGGCATTCTTCCAGATAATAGAGCAGAGCGGTTCTGGGCACACTCTCTGAGCAACGCCGCATGGTTCCTGTCTCAGCTCTACTACTACCTACAAGCGGTGTGATCTTGGGCAAGTTAACTGACTTCTCTGAGCCTTAGGATGATAATGTTACTTACCTCACAGGGTTTTAAGGTTTAAATGACATATGTATATATTTCTGAGGACAAATAATGAGAACATGGATCCACACGGATGTTGTACACAGATGTTTGTAACAGCCCCAAAGCAGAAGCAACCTAAATGTCCATCTGATGAATGGATAAATAAGAGGTGGCACATTCATACCGTAGATGATTATCCAGCGGTAAAAAGAAATGAAGTACAGACAAGCATAATAAGGATGAGCCTTGAGAACATTATGCTAAGTGAGAGAAGCCAGTCACAGAGGGCCACATACCGTATGATTCCATTTTCATGACATGTCCAGAGCAGGGAAACCTAAAGAGGCAGAAAGTAGATTAGTAGCCACCTGGGCAAGGGGAAAGGAGAATGATGGGCGGGTACAGGGTTTCCTTTTAGGGTAACGAAATGTTCTAAAGTTGATGGTGGTAATGGTTGCACAGCTCTGTGAATACACTAAAAGCCATTGGACTGTATACTTGAAATTGGTGAATTGTATGGTATGTGAAATATAATTTTCACTAAAGCTTTTTTTTTTTTTACTTTATTTTGCTTTACAATACTGTATTGGTTTGGCAATGTATGGCAAAACCAATAAAGCCATGTTTTAAAATGTCAGAACAATGCCTAGCGCAAATTAAGCACTAAATAAGGGTTAGTTAATTTTTGTTTGGTGCTCGGAAAATTAGGAATGTGAAAGACGAGCAGTCTCTGCTTCGTGAAGCTTGCATCCATGGAATTCATTCTGCATCCCACGCACTGCCAGGCACGGGGTCTGGCGCACAGCCAACATCCTCCATCGTCTGTTGGACCGTGTGCCTTCACAAGTCTCGTCAAGTGAAGAGGTGACTTGTGACGGCTGGTCAGGGCTGTCTGCCTGCCTATTCTTGTCCCACTCTCTCGTGGTCCACACAGCTCAGCGGTCTTCCTTCTGGATCATCTCAATTCCTGGCTTGGCTTTGTCTCATGCTCTTAAAAGTCCTGGATCTCTTCACTTCCTACCCTATCCTTTGGATTTTTTTTTTTTTTAATGTGGACCAGTTTTAAAGTCTTTATTGAATCTGTTACAATATTGCTTCAGTTTTAGGTTTTGATTTTTTGGCCACGAGGCACGTGGGGTCTTAGCTCCCTGACCAGGGATCGAACCGGCACCCCCTGCATAGGAAGGTGAAGTCCCAACCACTGGACTGCTAGGGAGGGCCCCCCACTCTTGGACTTGACAATGACCCTTGGACTTGACAGTGCCTCTGCTTCTCTGGTTTGGACCTTCAGCTCTCAGGGACAGGCTCTGGGCCCCCATCCACGGGGTGGGGTGGTGCCAGTGACGTGGGACCATCGCATCCTCAGGGCATTGCCGAGGTTTCCAAGCACACCAGTTCTTGGAACATTCACCAGAGGGACTCCAACTACAGAGGCAAATGAAGACCTGCCTCATCCCCAAGGAGCCACACCTGGGTTCACACAGCCAGATGGCCGTGTTCCTATGGAGTCTCAGGGGGTGCAGAGGAGGCAGCCTCTGTTCTTCCAGGACAGCAAAGCACTGCCTCCAGCCCCATCCAGTCCCAGCTTTCCATGTTGGGTGACCAACTCAACCCAGCTTGCCAGGGACTTTCTCAGTTAAAAAGCTCAAAGGCTCTGCTCTCAGGAATCGCCTTGCCCCAGGCTAGTTGGAGTGGAGGGTCACTCTAGTTCCACGGCTCAGTGGGAGGGAATGTCCCCCAGGAGTCAATGACCCCACCTCTTCCTTCCCCTCCTCCTCTTCCTCCCCTGGCAACAACCAGGGTAGAAATCGTCATGATGGCATCAGGCCAAAGACAGATGACAGAGCCAGCACACAGGCCATCAGAGACTGGGGAGCCTCCCCTCACACCCATGGGGGGCAAAGAGTGGAGGAGCAGGGGAGCTGCAGGACAGCCCACCAGCCTGGGGGTCCCCAGGGGAGAGGCTGCTAGACACAAGGTGAAGAGGAAAAGACAAGGAGGCAACTGCATTCCACCAGAGGGCTGGGCGGGCCTGGGGCATCCATCCTCCCTAGAGCACCATACCAGCCCCAGCCCATCTGCATCGGCCCCCTTTGCCCTTGTCACCCCCAGTCTGCGCCTCTACATTGCACACCAGCCTGGATGACAGCAGCCATCCATCTTCCTGTGCAGGCGGCAGCCGTTATCAGGAGGAATGAAGCTGGTGGAGTGGAGATAGGTGTTCACAGCTGCGGGCAGAGGCCAGCGTGGCTGACCCCCAGTGCCGTGGGTTTAAGGATAATGAATATCACCCATGGGAGCCAGACAGCAAAGAGCCCTGAGGCGGGGCCTCCCTCGTCTCTTCCCGAGCCATTGTCCTGCAGCCAGCCTCAATCTGGGAGGGACACGTAACAGTGTATGAATTCACCGCAGGCCAAAACTAGGAGACAAGCGCCCCCAAGAAGGGATCAGAGTGTGTACAGCAACCCCCAGCTTAGTCAACACCACCCCCACCACACACATCACACCAAGGAGGGCATCTCTGAGGTTCTTAGTTAGTTAGTTAGTTCAGTCACTCAGTTGTGTCCAACTCTTTGCAACCCCATGAATCGCAGCACGCCAGGGCTCCCTGTCCATCACCAACTCCCGGAGTTCACTCAAACTCATGTCCATCAAGTTGGTGATGCCATCCACCCATCTCATCCTCTGTCGTCCCCTTCTCCTCCTGCCCTCAATCCCTCCCAGCATCAGAGTCTTTTCCAATGAGTCAACTCTTCAAATGAGGTGGCCAAAGTACTGGAGTTGACCCTTTAAAAACAAAAAGCAAGTCATCACTGACATTTTGAAGTCCTGGAATCAAGTTATCAGGTTCTTCCCTCCAAAGCCCTAGGTGATACCATCCCTAAATGTCCTTGAATAGCAGGTTTTGGGGGTCTGGAGGCTCTGGATGGGGGTTGGGGAGGGGCAGCTCTGTGCAGCCAGGGTCCTGTGATGGGAGAGAAGGTTGCTGAGAGGTGCCATCTTCATCTCTTCCCACCCAGTTTTTCCTCCCTGCTGTCCAAAAAGACACATCTGCAGACTCAGCACTACCCAGGTCTGAGACCGTCCTGACGGGCAGCAAATGTCTTGGCAGTAATGTCAGCCCCCGGGGCTGGGGGAAAGTTCTATTGCCCATGGGTCTAAGGCTTGTATAGCCAGGTTACCCTGGGAATCAGAAGCCTGAATGGGGCCCCATGAGTTGACCCAGCATGGAGGACAAGATTCCTGATTCAGTTTCCCTACCCAGCACTCTGTTGCCCTATAGACCACGTGTCCTGCTCTCACTTCCCTTAATCTTCTGAGTTGGGGACTTAACACTCTGCTTGAGTTGTTCCAGCCATTCCTCAGAGGCTGTAGCTTGATTCCCAGAGCTTGCTTTTGGACCCTGGACAGCTGGCCTTGCCAGGACCACACCCACCCCATCCTCTCTGGTCCTGGGGCTTTCTCTCTTCCCCTGAGCCTGTCAGCCCCATGGCTGTGGCCCCAGTGGGTCTCACACTTGAGTTTGTCTCCTTTCTTTCCCTTCTCTCTCCATATTCATTGAGTGGACTGGAAGGTGTGGTCCAGTGGCTGAACAAGTGACCATTGCCTTACTGAGGGCAGAGAGGAGCTGAAAGAGAGCAGAGGCAAGAAGCGACCTGGATCCTCAGAAAAGCAGGCACTGCTGCTCAGAGGAACCAGGAAGAGGGGTGTGAAGGGCAACTGGGAAGAGGCCCAAAGCAAATACAAACACAAATAGGACACCAAAAAAGTATTGCCTGTGGGTTAAATGCCCACGCTCTGGAATAAGACTTCTCAGGTTCAAATAACCTGTGTGATCTTGAGTAAGCACTTAATTTCTGAGTCTCATCTGAATTTCCTCATCTAAAAAATAGAGATAATAAAACCTTAAAGGGTTGCAATAAGAACCAAGTGAGAAGCACATAGCCTGTGCATGGCATACAGTAGATACTCTAGAAATAGGGGCCATCATTTTATTGGAAAATACATACAATTTGCTTTGGTTATAGGAACACCACCTCCAGGAAGCCCTCTAGGATCTCTTTCAAGTTTCTGGAGTGCTTTTGGGGGAAAGAGCAGAAGAGAGAGTAGGGGATGGTAGGGGGGGTGGGTTGCTGGGAAGGGAATAAAGATAATAAATGGGACAAGAGTGCATTTTGCCCCTCCCTGGGGTGGGGCCCTGTGCTAAACCCTTGACATATCAAACCTCATACTATCCACCCAGGAAGGGCTTCCCTGGTGGCTCAGTGGTAAAGAATCCACCTCCAATGCAGGAGACACAGGAGACACTGCTTCAATCCCTAGGTCCAGAAGATCCCTGGAGGGCAAGGCAACCCACTCCAGTATTCTTGCCTGGAGAGTCCCATGGACAGAGGAGCCTGGCAGGCTACGGTCCAAAGGGTCACAAAGAGTTGGACACACTTGAAGCAACTGAGCACTCAAGCACAGTCACCCAGGAGCCCCAAAGAGGGAGACATTCTGGTTGGCCCAACAAAACAATAACCGGCCTTAGTGAACAGTAAGTTGCTCCTGAGTGATGAGGGGACATGCGAGGCCCAAAAGGAAAACTAGCTCAGGACTGGCCTGCAGTGACAGCTCAAATTCCCGGCTTCAGGCTCATCAGCATAGAGTAAGGCTCTTTCCTAAGGCCGAGGGGCTGTGAGCATCTGAACATCACACTACCATCCCCCAGGACAGCAGGTGAAAAGAAAACTTTTTCCAGGTACAAAGCAGGAGCAAGGGGAGGCCACACACCGAGCGCAGACCTGGGTTAGAGATGTGGCATCTTCAAAGCATAGCCTATTTACTGTGCTGGGTCACTGGGTAACCAATGGGGCAGGGGTTCTGGAATGATCTGCTTGTCTGTAAATGGCCCTTTGCCATGGCAACAGGCACTGTGGAGACTCCGAGCCTGCTCAGATGGGAATCTGCTCTCCAGGGATGAGTCAGACCTCTCTCTCCTCATTGTGCAGGGCAGGCTACTCACAAAGTGAATCTGGGGACTGAAAGAAGCGCAGAGATTCCCATCTCCCCTTCCCAGGGCCAGCCCATGTCTCCCTGTTTTCTCTCTGGGAGATGTGGATCAAGGGATAATAGAGTGAAGAGGGGAAAAAAGGCAGCACAAAATCCGGTCAGATCAGCCTCTCTGAGAAAACCTGTTCCGCAGCCCACTCCCACCAGAAGTCAGGAAGCCCAGAACATGCTATCGCCTCATCCCCACCTGAGCAAAGCATCACTTCTACCAGGGACTTTCCAGAAGGCCTTCATCTGTGCACCCATTCCATGAGCAGTTATTACAAAGATAAACATAGACACGGTCCCACCTTCCAGGAGTTTCCAGAGCCCCAGGGAGGTTTCCAGAGCATCTGCTGCAGGAGATTGGCTGAGTATAGCCCCAAAGAGTACCCACAGGGAGGGATGGAGTCCTGGGAAGGCAAGGGGCCCCACCTCAAACTCCCTTCTCTGTGGTTCCCCACATCTCGTAATGGCCAAGTCCAGTATTCCAGTGAGTCAGGCCAAATCTTGTTTCCAGTTCTCTCTCACACCTCACGTCCAGCCCATCCTACGCTCCCTACTGCAGCCATGCCTCTTGGCTGGTGTCCCTGTTTGCCCCTCTCTCATTGCCTCTTCTCCAAGAACCAGCAAGGGCCAGCCCTCCATCTGAAGTCAAGTTGTGTCCTCTTCTGCTCAAACTCACCAAGGGCTTCCCCTCTCACTGGGAGGGAAAAACCACACCTTTGGCTTCAAGGCCCTGTGTGACCTGCTTGCTGCTACCATTTAAACTCCTGCCAGGGCCAGCCCCTCTCCCAGTCTGCTCCAGTACTGCTGCCCTTTCTATCATCTCTCCTCAAATAGCACCTTCCCCAACCTCTGTGAGGAGGCTGTGATGCTTCTGCTTTTCTGTTGCAAGAATTTAACAAGTTCTTGCTATGAACTATCTGGCAAGATGGTGCTTAATAGATGATAACAACCTCCTCCTACCCCTGTATCAGTCAGTTATGGCTGCATAATAAACATCCCCAAATTTCATGGCTTAATACAGCAGCATATTGCTTTTGCATCTGAAGCTATAAGATTCTTTGGGTTTTTAATTCCTGCCATTCAATCCCCATCCACTGAGATAAAATAAGCAGAATAAAAGAAACATTCAAATGTCCCAGCTTCCCCCTCATGCCCAGAAAAGATGGCTGGTGCCCATTCACAGTGCTGCTTTACCAGGCAGAGACCTGGGCTGCAGATTAAAAGCCGGGGCTGTGCTGACAGTGGGCTTGGCTGGAAACCAACCAGGAAAACAGGCCAGCGTCCAGCAGAGCTAATCTGTTGTCCACCCACTGTGGGCTCAAGGGGCTTAAGTCACTTTTCTAGAGTGGATACAACCCAGGTGTCACCTGGCTCTCTCTACCCCTTAAAACCCGGACAACTGTCCTTCCCACGGTGGTCCAGTGGTTACTACTCTGCGCTCCCAGTGCACAAGGCACAGGTTCAATCCCTGGTCGGGAAACTAAGATTCTACGTGCCCTACTGTGTGGTGCCACCAAAGAGGGGGAAAAAATCCAGACAACGTTGCCTCAAACCCCCTCCCCCATCCCAGCCCTGGTTCCCCCCAAAGTGTTACATCCTCACAGTCACCCTGGCTCTAATCCTTGCCTTCCCTCAGTTCCTGTTTTCTGCTCCACAATCTGCAGCTGGTCTTTTGTGCCCACGTGGCCACCCAGCCGTAGGATCCAGACCCACCCCAGCCTTGAGAGGGCAGCAGTTCACGCTGGTGATTTGGAAACATGAAGGCAGATGGATCCACAAAACAAGTTTAAAATTAAACCTCGGACATGCTTGCTCTCAAATAGAACCTCAGCTATTTCACACCCGCCCCTCACCCCGGGTGCCAGCACCTTCCAGGCTGCTCAGGTTTCCTTGTGGCTGGCTCCCCTGCAACTGCAAACATCACCCCCGTCCATTTTATTGCACAGAGGAGCCCAGCTTTCTCCAGCTCCAAATAGCTCAGAACCCCTCTGCCTGTCCACCAGAGCACATCCTCAGAACAGCACACGGCCCAGGTGATACCCTGTCCCACGTGATTTTAGGATATGAACATCCACTCCCTCAAGCAAAAGGCAAGGACGTCCCTCACTCCCCTCAGGAAGACAGGAATCCTAGCGTTGGCTTGGACTTTTTTATGATGATACTTTTTCTTTCTTGTGGGCTGGATCTGCCCTCATCCAGCCCTGTTCTTTCATCTGGCTTTACCTACCTGTGGATTTTGAGTGAGAGGACACTGATCCAGGGGGCAGTGGGCATGTTTGTGAACTGGGTTCTATAGCACGATGCTTGAAGCCACCAGAGGATGAGATGAATGTCCATCACAGCTCTGATGGTTTAGGTCAAGCTGTTTTCCTTGAACAGCCCAGCCTGTGACTCAGGGGTGCAGAATGAGCTGCAGAGTTCCCGGATGTGTGACACCCCACTCCTTCACTCCAGGTAAAAGGAAGGCTGGGCTGCTAAGATATCTGCAGGTAAGAGACCACGGAGAAATTCCCTCCCGGAAATCCTGGCCTGGGCCTGTTGACCACACATGTCTATCCACACCTTGCCTTGCTTGTCCTTTTGCAAGGAATAAATGCCCAACTGGTAGGTCCCTGGGTCCAGTGACAAGGAGAGGAGAGAAAAGATGACTGGCAAGGGTTGGGAATGAAGGCAGGTTGCTCCAAGCCAAGGCAGGCCACACCTGGAGCCCTCCCCAAGGCCATGGTCAGGGTGCCTTTGACTGGCCTCCCCCCGCCACTGCTCTGTGCCCAGATCTTCCCAGGAGCTTTTCACCCTCCGTTAGCCACCATCTGGTGGTGGTGTTGAGAGCCTGGAGGGTGGCCAGGAGCTGGCACGAGCTAAGCACAGAGATTTGCTGGCCTGTGTGCTGAGCCTGGCCCCAGGGACTTGGGCTCTCTCCTGATTCCATGATGGGGGAGGGGGTTTCAGCTGTACTAAGCGTGGCCTCCAGGGTTGGCAGATGGGCAACCCCGGGAGGAAGCCACATGGCAGGGCTGTGTTGTTGTTAAATGCAGCTCATTAGGTTTTACCAGCAAGATGCTGCTCCATTGGCAGGAACATACCTGCCCCCAGCAAGAGAGGCTGCCAGAAGCATCAATGGCCCTGGGAAGACTCTGGTGGGAAGGCTGGAGCCATAGGCTTGCTGGAGCCAAGTCTTGGAACTTGATACCCTCTCCCAGACCTACCCCCTCCCAGACCTACCCACCCCTTTGGGTGGGGGGTTTTGTTCTCAGTCATGACTCACCTGCTGACTGTGGTCAGGTCACCTCCCACCCCTCCTTCTTCCCGACACCCAAGCCCTCCCCATCACTTTGTGCCAGGCACCAGCAGGCACAGCTCTGAGAAACGAAGTGGGGTTGTTATCTCAGCCTTGCCCGTGTTCCCTCCTCATCGGCTTCAGACCAGCTGCACTCTGCCTTCCCATGGCTGTTTCTCCACCAGCATGTCCACAGCTCATCCTATTTCTGAACCTCAATTTTCTGTGCAGATCTGGGAAGCAGCTATTGAAGACCACACATATTCCAGGTCACAGATGCCCTGTGCTGGACCCTTCCATGTACCAGGTCTGATTTATGGGCACTTGAGCTGGGCACTCCAAAATCCCTGCAGGTGGTGACTGCAGCCATGAAATTAAAAGATGCTTGCTCCTTGGAAGAAAAGCTATGGCCAACCTAGACAGTATATTAAAAAGCAGAGACATTACTTTGCTGACAAAGGTCCCTCTAGTCAAGGCTATGGTTTTTCCAGTAGTCATGTATGGATGTGAAAGTTGGGCCATAACGAAAGCTGAGCGCCAAAGAATTGATGCTTTTGAACTGTGGTGTTGGAGAAGAATCGAGAGTCCATTGGACTGCAAGGTGATCCAACCAGTCCATCCTAAAGGAGATCAACTCTGAATATTCACTGGAAGGACTGATGCTGAAGCTGAAACTCCAATTCTTCGGCCACCTGATGCAAAGAACTGTCTGATTTGAAAAAACCCTGATGCTGGGAAAGAGAGGAGGAGGGGACAACAGAGGATGAGATAGTTGGATGGCATCACCAACTCAATGGACATGAGTTTGAGCAAGCAAGAGTTGGTGATGGACAGGGAAGCCCGGCGTGCTGCAGTCCATGAGGTTGCAGAGAGTCGGACACATCTGAGCAACTGAACTGAACTGAGCTGGGTGCGGTGATCTCTGCTTTTTTTACAGATGGAAAGGTGTTGCTGAGTGAGTTGAATGGCTGGCTTCCAGGTCCTGTGGCCAGGTGTCTGATTCAAGCTTCTTTCTGCTAGTTTTTCCCTGTAAGATGGAGTGGGATTCACAGTATGATCTAGAAAACCAGCGTCCCATCACAAGGCTAAGCAGATTCAGAGGTGACTTAGGCTAGGCCTGGCATGCTGCAGTCCATGGGGTCACAAAGAGTCAGACATGACTGAGCTACTGAACTGAACTGAACTGAGGTTTGGGCACTGAGGCCACAAGAAATGTGTTTGTCTGATGAACTAAGGAATCTGCTGGGAGAGAAGTCACCTGAGGAAGATGGACTCCGGCAGATGAACTCAGCCTTGCACTGAGCATGATACGGGGAGGGGGTCATTGGGACCACAGCGGGCCTGGGCACAGCCAGGGGCCTCAGCAGTGCCTGAGCCAAAGCAAGAGGACCTGAGGTGAGGACCAGGAGATGTCGGGATGGCCACGCAGCAGCTCAGGGGCCCGAGGGACCAAGAGTGGGGAGAGAGACCTCCTCATGCCACAGGCAGCAGGCCAGGGCTTGGGACACTCACACGCTCTGTCCCCAGCTAAGGTGGCTGTGCACAGGGGCTGTGGGGGCTCGGCTGGCCCCAGACCTCCATGGCCCAGCCTTGGAGGAAAGCTGAGGGTGGCCTCTCCTGCAGGATTCCTTGCCCAGGAAACTGTAGAACAGGGGCTGGCAAGTCTGGCCCTCTGCCTGGTTTTGTACAGCTTGCGAACCAAGAATCGCTTTTACATTTTTAAGCAGTTACCCAGTGTCTTCCCAGCCACCTCTATCCCTGAGTGCAAACAGATGCTTTCCCTCACCTGCACCTGGCCACGGGGGTCACCACCAACCCAGCTTCAGGTGGGATGGCTTTGGCTGCACCCAAGTCAACCAGGCTTAAACAATATGGAATGAGAAGCCTGGAGGTCGGAGGTTCCCGGGTACGTTTTCAGCTCTGGGACATCTCCAGGTCGCATCCTCTGAGAGTCTATGCTGTTGGCCTTGCCCGCCTGGCTGCAAGACAGATGTTGCAGGCACCACCTCCCCAGACAACTGCATCCCAAGACCCGAAGTTGTGGGGAATAGGGCTTTTCATTCCAACCAAGTCCTTAGCAGACTTCTGTCATGTCCCATTGGCCAGGACTGGGTCACACTTCCAGCCCGAAAGCCATCATTGGCAAAGGGGAGAGAGCCGGGCTCCAGGCTGACCCCCACAGTGTACACAGCACCCATCCTGAGCACAGCTTGGATTCTGTTGGAAGGAAGATGGTGGGAGTGGACATTCAACTGGAAACCAACCCAGCTGCCAGGCCTTGTTGGGATTTTTGTTTTTTTAGCTTCTGCGTTATTTTTAACTAGAGATATTATACTGTCAAAACAAGTGAGTCACCATGCCCTTCTGACTGAAGCCTGGTGGCTTATTAATACTTCCATCCAAATTCCCAGGGAGACACAGATGCCTGGATGGGACGAAGCAAGGAAATGTTCGGCTGCCCTTGGAAGGGTTTGATGTCATCACACCAGGAGCTGGGATGCTGGATTGATGGAGAGGGGCTGGGCTGAGGACCCATGTGTAGGGATTTGGCAAGCAATGGCTTTTATTCATTCACTGTGTGACAGGCACTTCATTAAGACATAAGAGAAAGAGTCCATAAAATATTAAGGGGCTAAAACTAATTGAATGGTCCAAATGATCCACGGGTGGCCCCAGCAGGGAGGGGAGCCTGCTTCTGGCCCCTCCTTGTTGCGGAAATGATTCAAGATCATCAGGCCAGGGGACAGGTGGCCAGCATTCTGATTCTAGATGAGCCACTAGCCCATCCTCAGTCTTCTCATTTGTAAAATCAGCATTTGGTGTCAAAGGTCAAGGTTCTTGCTGCTCTGGTCCTCACTGACTGCAACCTTGAAGAACAAATGACAAGCAGGACCCAGAGGTCTGAAACCAGCAGATCTCTAGATTGATGGAGACGATGCAATGCTGATGGGGATGATGAAGGGGTTAGAGATGATGGTATTCAGGAGGATGAGCCCTTGCTGTATGCCATCATTACCCTCATGTAGCACCTCACTGAATTCCCTCAAAAAACTCTACGGAATAGTTACTTTTATTAACCTGATGTAACAGATGGGGAAACTGAGGCTTGGCAAGGTACATGCCTATATTCACCTATGGAGTTGTATCTCTCCAAAATTCATATGTTGGGGCCCCACCCCTGTTATGACTGAATTTGGAGATTGGGCCTTTATAGGGGTAAACGAGGTCATCTAGGTAGAGCCTTAGTCCAGTAGGACTGGTGTCCTTACAAGAAGAGAGACAGGAGAGACTCACACAGAGAAAAGACCACATGGGGACATGGAGAAGACGACCACAGGCAAGCCAAGGAGAAGGGCCTCGGAAGGAGTCACTCCTGCTGACACTTGAGCGTGGACATCTGGCTTCCAGAATTGTAAGAGAATAAACTTTTCTTGTTTAAGTCACTCCAACGGTGGTATTTTGTAATGGCAGCCCCAGCTGACACATCACCCAGTGGCAGAGCCACCAGTGGAACCAGGCAGTCTTCAGAGCCCCATCAAGAACCTCTCAATCTAAAAAACGATCTCAGTTATAGAACAGAAAGAGCCTCACAGACTTAGAGAATGAACTTATGGGTGCCAGCAGGGAATATGTGGGGAAGAGATAGTTAGGGAGTTTGGGGTGGACGTGTACACACTGCTGTATTTAAAATGGATAACCAACAAGGACTGTACAGCACAGAGAACTGTGCTCAGTGTTAAGTGGCAGCCTGGATGGGAGGCGAGTTTGGGGGAGAATGGATACATGTATGTATATGGCGGAGACCCTTTGCTGTCCACCTGAAACTATCACAAGATTGTTAACAGCTACGTGCATGTGGGCATGCTAAGTCGTTTCAGTTGTGTCCAACTCTTTGCAACTCCAGGCTCCTTTGTCCATGGAATTCTCCAGGCAAGAATACCGGAGTGGGTTGCCATGCTCTCCTCCAGGGGATCTTCTCGACCCAGGGACCGAACCCCCATCTCCTACAGCTCCTGCACTGCAGGCAGATGCTTTGCTGCTAAGCCACCAGGGAAGCCCCTAATCAGCTCTACTCCAGTAGAAAAAGTTTTTTAAAAGAGAAGAACCTGACTATCTGCAACTCGACTCTGATTAGAGAGGTGGGTAGTGGGTCTCCATGTGACTGGGCCTGTAGGTACAAAGTATACAGATTGCCCAGGCTCACCCTTTCCATTCTACCCAACAAAAGGCAATCCATTCAGGACCAGCCAAGACCCACGTTTTGGGTGAAAATGATCTCAGGGAAATGCAGGCCAGTATTCAGTAGGTGGCTGGAACTATCAGGGTAAGGTGTTGACCTGTGTCATGCCTCAGATGGCTGTAGGTACGAAAGAGATTTCAGTCAGATTTGACGGGGTGTCACCATCTGCTTCCAGGGAAGAGTCCTGGTTGCTGCCCAAGTCAAACCTGGATTGAACTCCGGTCTTCCCCAGGGGGGGACCTTGGACAAGTTACTTCACCCTCTGAGCCTCAGTTTCCCTGTCTGTCACACAACCATCCTGACTCCACAGCAGTGCCATGAGCATAGAGAAGCCAGCACACAGGACCCCACTTCACAGAGGGTCTCAATTTAGTAACACTTAACCCGAGAGACCACCTGAAATCTCTTGAACATCATCAAAGTGAAAGCCATGGTTACAAACCCCCCGGCAGGCAGCCGTCAGTCTTTCCTGGAAGGAGCTGGAGATAAATGAACAGATCACAGTCTTACAGGCCAGCTGCTGTTCTAGCTCTCACCCCACTGTCGGCAGAGGTCTAGGCAAGTCCCCTCGGAGTGGTGTTCACGGCCCCCAGCAGGGGATCTTGCTTCCCCTGCACTGTCTGCCTCCTGCCCTGAGCTTTCCTTCCCCCAAGCACTTGCTCTATTCTTTAGGCTGGGGGGTGGGGGAATGCCATGAAAGACTCCCCAAAAGCTGCTCGCCCATTGGACAGCCACAGCCTGAATCCCAAACCCCAGCCCCTCTGAGCATGCCCACTCTATCCTCCAACCCCTGGGAAAGGTTCTGTCTCCGGAGACCTGGAAGAGAAGCCCAACGCCCTGAGGGAATTTTGTGTTTAAGCCTGGGAGGCTAGGATTTCCCTCCCAGTGACTAACACTCCATACTCCCAATGCAGGGGGCCGGGGTTCAATCCCTGGTCAGGGAACTAGGTCCCACATGTTGCAACTAAGACCCAGCACAGCCAAATACATACATAAATAAAAATATTTTTAAAAGAAAACAGACTGAGAGGATGCAAGAGCAAAGAGCAGCCCTGTTTCCATCAGCAGAGTCTGCCCACCTGAGGGGACCAAGCAAGATTCCTCGCTTCTTTCCTGGGGCCACCCGTTCTCCCCACACACACCTCCAAGCCATGTTCCCAAGCCACGCCAGCACAGGGCTTTCTCTCCCTTCACCAGCCCGTCTCCGAGGAACCCCCAGCCAGAGCAAGCCAAGCTACCAGCTCCTGGGTAGAGTCTAGCTCCAAGTATTTCTCCTCCCAGGAAATCTAGAGCGAATGCCCTGGAGCCAGCCAGTCAGGACTCCAAGTTTCACCCTTCCAGACTCGTTCGTTGTTATTTCTGTTGCTCAGTCACTAAGTCATGTCTGACTTTTGCAACCCCATGGACTCCCCATGGACTGTAGCCCGCCAGGCTCCTCTGTCCATGGGATTCTCCAGGCAAGAACACTGGAGTAGGTTGCCATTTCCTTCTCCAGGGGATCTTCCTGACCCATTGGTTGTACCTGCATCTCCTGCATTGGCAGGTGGATTCTTTACTGCTGAGCCGCCAGGGAAGCCCTTTAGGCAAGCTACTCCCTCTCTAAGCCCCGTTATCCTCATCAGTAATAATGGAGATACCCAAAACACACGTTTTAGTGAAGTCACTCAGTCATGTCCGACTCTTTGTGACGCCGTGGACTGTAGCCCACCAGGCTCCTCCATCAGTGGGATTCTGCAGGCAAGAATACCAGAGTGGGTTGCCACATCCTTCTCCAGGGGATCTTCCCAACCCTGGAATCGAACCCAGGTCTCCCACATTGCAGGCAGACGCTTTCACCTCTGAGCCACCAGGGAAGCCACAAAACAGGAGTTAACAGAGGGCGTGGCGAGAAGTAAGCTCGAAACAGAGATTAGTGAGCTCTGACCCAGGGCCCAGTGTTGGAGTGGAGTGAACCGAAGCAGTGAAGGCACAGAGGGCAGGGGCCTCAGAAGGAGGGCGCCTTAAAGCTCGTGGCCTGCACCTGGCTTACCTCACAAGTGAAGCTGAGAGACCCAGAAGTCCGCAATCAGCCGATATTTGCATCAATCTTCACAAAGGATGGGCTTCCCTGGTGGCTGAGACGGTAAAGAATCCGTGTGCAATGTGGGAGACCTGTGTTTGACCACTGGGTTGGGAGGGTCCCCTGGAGGAGGGCATGGCAACCCACTCCAGTATTCTTGCCTGGAGAAACCCATGGACAGAGGAGCCTGGCAGGCTACAGTTGATCAGTTCAGTTCAGTCACTCAGTCATGTCTGAGTCTCTGCGACCCCAGGGACTGCAGCACGGCAGGCTTCCTTGTCCATCACCAACTCCTGGAGCTTGCTCAAACTCATGTCCATCAAGTCAGTGATGCCATCTAACCATCTCATCCTCTGTCATCCCTTTTTCCTCCTGCCCTCAATCTTTCCCAGCATCAGGGTCTTTTCCAGTGAGTCAGTTCTTTGCATCAGGTGGCCAAAGTATTGGAGTTTCAGCTTCAACATCAGTCCTTCCAATGAATATTCCGGACTGATTTCTTTTAGGATGGACTGGTTGGATCTCCTTGCAGTCCAAGGCACTCTCAAGAGTCTTCTCCAACACCACAGTTCAAAAGCATCAATTCTTTGGTGCTCAGCTTGCTTTATAGTCCAACTCTCACATCCATACATGACTATTGGAAAAACCATAGGTTTGACTAGATGGACCTTTGTCAGCACAGTAGTGTCTCTGCTTTTTAATATGCTGTCTAGGTGGTCATAGCTTTTCTTCCAAGGAGAAAGCATCTTTTAATTTCATGTCTGCAGTTACCATCTGCAGTGATTTTGGAGCCCAAGAAAATAAAGTCTGCCACTATTTTCATTGTTTCCCCATCTATTTGCCATGAAGTGATGGGATGGGATGCCATGATCTTAGTTTCTTGAATGTCGAGTTTCAAGCCAGCTTTTTCACTCTCCTCTTTCGCTTTCATCAAGAGGCTCTTTAGTTCCTCTTCACTTTCTGCCATAAGGGTGGTGTCATCTGCATATCTGAGGTTATTGATATTTCTCCTGGCAATCTTGGCTACAGTAACTTTCTGCCATAAGGGTGGTGTCATCTGCATATCTGAAGTTATTGATATTTCTCCCGGCATTCTTGGCTACAGTCCATGGGGTCATGGCTACTACACGTAGTCCAAGGCTACAGTTCATGGGGTCGCACAAAGCAAGACACAGGGTCCAGCCTGCAGAAGGCCCAGTTCCTGAGCTGGCTCCAGTTGCTCAGCTCTTCTCACTTCTCTGGGCCTATTTACTCATCAGAGATGCTGAGGCTCCCATGGTGGGTCCCTTCCCACCATCCCCATCCCAGAGCTGTGTGTGGACCAAGTGATAAGGAACTCAAAGGGGTTTGTAAACTATAATAGGTAGACCAGATTGCTCAAAAGATGATGCTTCCAAACAGGATGGTTAGTATTACATTCTGGGAGGTTTTCTCCACTCTCCCCACCCTAGCCTGCCTCTCAGCTCCCCTCCTAATGAGCTGAAAGTCTTGCCAGCTATTTAAAGCCTCTATTAAACACATTCAATTGTCCTTTGATTCTCTGGTTTCATGTGTTTATATCCGAGAGAAAAAAAAAAAAAGTACCCAAAACATGAGTTGGTAGAGTTGGTAATAAAGTGCTCTGTAGCAAGACCCATTTGTCTCACCTCCATTTTAATTTTTTAAACAAAAACTACAAATCACCAACCCCCACCTTCAATGAATTAAATGGTAAGGAAAATCAGAAAACAGCTCAACTTTTAATATTGGCCTTGGCCATGCAGACAGAGGTTCCTTCTTTGGCCCGTTTCTAATCAGGAGCGTTAATTATCTTGCTACATGCTAGTAAATTAAGCATGAACTAAGGAAGTTAAAGGAGGTCATTTGTTAAGGAAAACTGATTACATATTGGTAGCTCTTGGGGATTCGATGGAAAACCACTGTCATGAAAATGGCTTTAAAAATCAGACCTGATATTTGATTTGTGAGGTTGCCCGGCTGAAGGGATGAATCACAAAGTCTCCTACAGCAACGCGTGGGGGACCTGAGGGCCTTTGGACCACAAGCTGCCATCATCATCACCTCCTCTGTACTCGAGAGTCTTTCAAAGGTCTGCCCCCTGGTGAGAGCCCTAGATATTAACACTATGTAGGAGCAAGAGAAACCAAGGTGGGAGAAATGTAGGTGATTGTGAGGCGAGAGAGCTGGGGAATGTGAGGGGCAGGTGTGCACATGTGGAAACACACCATGGGCTCCAGTCCATGGCCCAACTACAGCAGTGTCTTCTCAGAGGACAAGTCCAGAGCAACTGAATGGACCCTGTCCTACTCTCCGGGGAACAGAATAGGAACCTTAGCAGTTTTGTCCCTCAGGTCCAGGTGGGGGTCCAGGTTTTGTGGGGATCCAGGTGCTGCCTTGGCAGCAGCAGAAAAGCTGAGCAGGAAGGCAGAATGCTTGGGCTTGGTCCAGTGTTGGTTATCCAAGTCAGGGGGACAAGCCTATCACTGAATGACCGACTTTCCTGTCCTCCCATCCCCGAGCCAGGTCTGCAGCAGAAGAAGCTCACTAGTTCTGAAAGTTCATCCAAGGCCTTGACTGCCATGCTAAGTGAGGCAGAAATTGCTAGTTGCCTACAGTATTCATTCTTCTGTTCTTCCTTAGAAGAGAACTCTTGTTTCATTTAAAGTGTCCATGTGGAAACTGGTCTTCCCAGGTGGTGCTAGTGGTAAGGGACCCACCTGCTGGTGCAGAAGACACAGGAGACGCAGGTTTGATCCCTGGGTCAGGAAGATCCCCTGGGGATCTGGGAGTGGAAATGGCTACCCACTCCAGTATTCTTGCCTGGAGCATCCCATGGAGAAGCCTGGCAGGCTACAGGCCATGGTATCTCAAGAGTCGGACACGTCTGAAGTGCCTTAGGACTTAGGAATGTGAAAACTACATTTCCTGGCCTCGCCTGCACCTGAGTGACTAAATTCTGGTCTATAAATTATAAGTGGGTATTACTATATATGATAGCTAAGGAGAAGAATTGATGCTTTTGAACTGTGATGTTGGAGAAGACTCTTGAGAGTCCCTTGGACTGCAAGGAGATCCAACCAGTCCATCCTAAAGGAAGTCAATCCTGAATATTCATTGGAAGGACTCATGCTGAAGCTGAAACTCCAATTCTTTGGCCACCTGATATGAAGAACTGACTCACTGGAAAAGACCCTGATGCTGGGAAAGATTGAAGGCAGGAGGAGAAGGGGACGACAGAGGATGAGATGGTTGGATGGCATCACCGACTCAATGGACATGAATTTGAGTAAACTCCAGGAATTGGTGATGGACAGGAAGGCCTTGCATGCTGCAGTCCATAGGGTTGCAAAGAGTCAGACACTACTGAGTGACTGAACTGAAGGAGAAGAAAATTTGGGTGCACATTTTTGCTCCTCCCTATTCTTTCTTCCCTGCCTGGAATATAGATATGATGGCTGGTGCTCCAGCAATCATTTGGGGGCAGAGGCAAACTTGAGAATAAAAACCACTCACTAACAATGGTGGAGAATAAAGACAGAAGAAGCCCTGGTCTCTGATTACTGGGGAGCCCCACTTCAGTGCTGAAACACCTCCCTTTGAACTAGTATAGGAGAGGGAAAACAAAACACCTGAGGTGATGTGTTTGAGCTATGGTTTTTATTGGGGTCTGGGTGAGGCTGTCTCCTCAGAGTGGAATGCTATTTCTAACTCATGCAATGAGGAATATGGCCATCTCAGAACTGGCAGTGGGTAGCCCCAAAGGTTTGATTTACTCAAAGTTTGTCAGGCTGGAAGGAGAAACAACTATTTATGAAAGGGAAGCTCCTGTGAAAGCAGGGAGCAGAAATCTAGCCACTGTGACCCCCCCTCCCAATACACTGTAGACACCCTGGCTTTGCTCACCCTCCTCTCACTGCTCAGAACATTCTAGCTTCCTCCTAAGGTTCAAGCCAGTTGTCCCTATGTGCTCAGGTAAATGGGGCTTGGGACATGGCCTTGGGGCTTGGGTGGGAGTTAGGCTGCTACAGCCCTCACTTCCTGAACTTCTCTCTTGTGTGGTTCCCTTGGGAGCTCTCCCTCTGAAGCCACTGGCCAGTGAGGTAGCCTCCTTCTAAGTCCCAGAAGGCTGTTCATCTGACTCATCCAGAGTCAGACCAGGAAGGCTGCTGGCAGGAGCACCCAATGTCCTCCATGATAGTGGAAGGTGGGGAAGCAGCCAGGCCCCCTCTCTCAGGGCGATAGAGGCCTTGAAGGTGACCTCACTTCTCCATGTCACACACAAGAAGAAATCTGAGGCCTGGAGGGTCGGGAAAATGCTCAACATTTAGCCTGAGAGAGACCAACACCAGCTCCTCCAGCCCCTCCTAATCCACCGCTCCTAAACCTTCAGTCATGTGACCCAGTTCCCTAAGGGCTGAGGAGAATTAAACCCAGGTTGGGCTGAACCCCACTTCTCTGTGATTCACAAAAAGTGTTAACTCAGCCATATTCCAAAACCATGCCACTAGAAATAAATGCACGTCACAGATGCTGGAGTCACACTCCTAGGCATACATCCAGAGAAAAACATGATCTGAAAGGCTACAAGCACCCCAACGTTCACAGAAGCACTGTTTACAATGGCCAAGACGTGGAAGCAGCCTAAATATCCACTGAGAGAAGAATGAGTAGAGAAGATGTGGCGCGTATATTCAACGGGATATTACGCAGCCGTTACAAAGAATGAAATAATGCCATTTGCAGCAACATGGATGGGCCCAGAGGTTGCCATCCTGAGTAAAATATGGCAGACAGAGGAGAAACCTCACATAACTTCCCTTATACATGAAATCTAAAATGAACTGATACAAATGAAGTTACAAACCAGAAGCAAACTCACAGACATACGTAAAGAATGAGCTTATGGTTGCCGGAGGGAAGGGCGGGGGAAGGGATAGTTAGGGAGCTTGGGACGGACAGGTACACACGGCTGTATTTAAAATGGATAACCAGCGAAGACCTTTTGTATAGCACAAGGAACGCTGCTCAATGTCACATGGCAGCCTGGTTCAGAGGGGAGTTTGGGAGAGAATGGATGCACGTATATATACGGCAGAGTCCCTTCACTGTCCACCTGAAACTATCACATTTTTAATCAGCTGTACCCCCATACAAAATAAAAAGCTTTAAAAATAAAAAGAAAGAATGTCCTTCCTCACAGCGTTGTGGTGAGGATGAAGTTAGCCAACACTCAGTGGCTTACAACAGGGGACAGCCTCTCTCACGCTTCAGTGAGTGGACAAGGCTTGGTTGGGCAGTTCTCACTTGGCATCTCTTGTTCTTACAGTCAGATATCAACTAGAGTTGCAGTCACGTGAAGCAGGTGTCCAAACAGCTCACTCACAGGGCTGACGGAGGATGAGACTGCTGCCAGGAGCAGGGGCTGCTTTAGAGAGGTGGTCACGGAGGGCCTTTCTGAGGAGGTGACATTTTTGCTGAGGCCTGAATGGTGAGGAGACAGCCAAATTCTCATTGGAAGCCTGTCTCCAGCTGGAGGAACAGCAGTTATGAAGCCTATGATTCCAGAAGGACCTCTGCCGGAAGATTTCAGTCCTAGCAGCAGGCGGACCCAGCCGGCCACTGGAGGAGGCAGCTGGTACTCTCTGCTTGGCACTGAGCTCAGAAGGGAAAGAAAACGCGATGCAGGGCCGGGTGGGCAGGAAGCCTGCCTCGCATGAGGCTTGGGAAGCTGAGATTGGGGCCAGGATCCTCCTTCCTGTGGAAAACTGCCTCACTTGTTCAGTCCAGGCCTCCTAACTGAATTAGAATACTCTCCCCATTCTTCAAGTGTCTTGATTGCCACCAGCGACATGTCAGTGACAGCTTACCCCAGCAGAAATGGCACGACCGGAGACAGAACGCAAGATTGCAAGGCACCTTTTATGAAGCGAGCCCAGCAGGCACCCTAAACAGCCCTCAACCTGTTCCCTTCTCTTTGACACGAACAGCTGCACTCATGTGAGTTTACCCATCAGATCAAAATAATTTGCTAAATATCACAGTGGAGTTATTTCTAAGCAGCTTCAGTTACTGTCATAAGATGCAGGGCTGGCTCAACAGTGAGATGCATTTGGAGAACAAAAGCAGGGATTTGAATTAAAACCTCAGAGAAATGAAGCGTATATTGACAGTTCAATCAGGTGCTATCATAACCTGGATTATTTAGCTATTTGAGTCTACATTTAAATGCTAATCTCATCTGGGAACACCCTCATAGTCACACCTAGAAATGTTTAGCCATATATCTGGGCCCCCCATGATCCAGTCAAGTACTCAGGGCTCAGCCACTCAGTCATGTCTGACTCTTTGTGACCCCTAGACAGTAGCCCAACAGGTCCCTCTGTTCATGGAATTTTCCAGGCAAGAATACTGGAGTGGGTTGCCATTTGCTACTCCAGGGAATCTTCCTGACCCAGGGATCAAACCCACATCTCCTTCATTGGCAGGAGGATTCTTTACCACTGAGCCACCTGGGAAGTCGACATATAAAATGAACCATCACACCCGGTCCATACATTAACGCACTTTACTGAAACTCTTTCAGGTGGCTCTGATTGTCACCCAATGTCTAGATGAAGAATTTGAGACTCAAAGCTTCTAAGCGTGCCAAAAGCCACAGAGCTACTCACAGCATGGGCCGGATCCTGAGCCAGGGCTCTCTGACTTCGCAGCTGTGCTGGTTCATTTCCCCCTGGCACCTGGCTGCGGTATGGTTCATAAATACTGTGCAGGTGCGAATACTGGCTAGAGGAGTCTGAGCACCCCATGCCTAGAGAGGTTCTGGTTAGGAGATAAATTCTACCAGTCCCTGAAACCTCTCCTGATAGAACGAGCATGCTCCCCTGGGAAGAGGAGGCTGGTCTAGAACTCTGTTAAACCCTCTCCCAGCTTTTTGGACCTTCCGATACCACCCTCCTCCTGGGGACAATTTATATGAATTGCAAGGAAAGGTCTCAGAGGAAATAAACAAGAAATAAACAGCCCTTTAACAGCCCCGCCTTCTTCTCCCCATTGGTTTTGGTCCAGGAGGACCATCAGCTCTGTTCTGTGCTGAGTAGATATCTGGGGGCTTTTTCAGAAAGATTCTTAAAATGCAGAGACAGTCTCATACGGTGAATGCATAGGGACTGTCCAGCTGTTTGGTGACCTGACTATGGCTGTGGTGGGGGAGAGGGCAGGGCTCGGGGGCAGGCAGCGCCACGGTGGCCTTCACCTGCCAGGAGGCACCATGGCCAGCAGCTGCTCCCCACCACCATCCACTTCCTCTTCTCTCCCCTCCCTCTGAGGCCTTTCTGGCTTCTTCTCCCAGAGCTCAGCCCACTGGCCTCCAGCCAAGCTGGCACCTGGCAGGTGGATGAAGGCAGGGTGAGTCACAGCTTCCTAGAAAACCGTGGCCTAGACGAACTCCCAAAGGGCAGAGGCCTGTCCAGCCAGCCTCTCCGGGAGCCTTGTCCAGCTTGTTCTGTTCCAGGTACTCGAACTGCAATTGGAAGAAAAGGGGGACCTATAGGCTCACCCCGGGTGTGGGACCTAGTTTCTGGCTGTGCCTCCCCCCAGTTCAGCTCAGTTCTGTGCTCCCAGGGAGCCCGGATACTGGACTTAGAAACTATTTTCTGATTTAATGTGTCTCAAACTGGTGTTGTTTAGTCACTAAGTCACATCAGACTCTTGGCAACTCCACAGACTGTAACATGCCAGGCTTTCCTGTCCTTCACTGTCTCCCGGAGTTTGCTCAGACTCGTGTCCATTGAGTCGGTGATGCCATCCAGCCAGCTCCTCCTCTGTCGTCCCCTTCTCCTCCTGCCCTCAATCTTTCCCAGCATCAGGGTCTTTTCCAGTGACTCAGTTCTTCACATCAGGTGGCCAAAGTATTAGAGCTTCAGCTTTGACAACAGCCCTTCCCATGAATTTTCAGGGTTGATTTCCTTTAGAATGGACTGATTTGATCTCCTTGCAGTCCAAGGGACTCTCAAGAGTCTTCTCCAGCACCACAGTTTGAAAGGATCAGTTCTTTGGCCCTCAGTCTTCTTTATGGTTATACACGCAAAAAGTCACCTGCGATCTTGCTAACATATCGGTTCTCATTCAGCAAGCCTGGGAGGTGCCGGGCCTCTGACTCTCTAACAAGTTCCTGGGGATGCAGCCGTTGCTGGTTCCCACCATTCACACTGAGAATCAGGAGGACCTAACCCTGTCTCCCAGGGTGTGCTGTGGTTCAAAGGGGACACATCCCAGCAAGGGCTGGCAGATGCAGATGGGGAACACCATCAAGCAATGAAAATATGAGTGCTTAGGGGTCAGGCAAACAGTTACTTCACCTGTCTGAGCCTCAGTTTCCTCTACTGTAAAAAGAAAACACTAATTTCATTGGAGTTTCTGATGAATCAAATGTCCTAGCATTCATAAAGTCTGAATTACTGTTTTTTAATCAATCAGAATATCAGGGATCACCATATCTGCTTACAGAAGTGCATTCAGGGACTTCCCTGGTATCCCAGTGGATAAGAATTCGCCTGCCAATGCAAGAGACATGAGTTCAATCCCTGGTCTGGGAAGGTTCCACATGCCTCGGGACAACTAAGCTCTTGCTCAGCTACTGAGCCTGGGAGCTGCAACTACTGAAACCCACACTGCCTAGAGCCCATGCTCCACAACAAGAGAAGCCACTGCAATGAGAAGCCCGAGCATTGCCAAGAAGAGTAGCCCCCACTTGTCACAACTAGAGAAAGCCCAAGCAAAGCAACCAAGACCCAATGCAGCCAAAAATACATAAATAAAATTATTTTTTAAAAGTAAGTGTGTTCAACCAAGACGGTGTAAGGATTTTCAATACCACTGGATATCAAGTAATGATGGACAATGATCCTGAGACACAGGAAATAAAACAAGACCTATGATTGCCTTTGCTTGCTGCCTTCAGAAAGTTTCCAGAGGTGGTGCAGAAGTGGGAAACGCAAGAGGAGCTCAGCGGACTCTCTGAGTTGGGGAGATGGAACTGAGTTTGGGGAAAAGTGTTGGAGAAGACTCTTGAGAGTCCCTTGGACTGCAAGGAGATCAAACTAGTCCATCCTAAAGGAGATCAGTCCTGGGTGTTCATTGGAAGGACTGATGCTGAAGCTGAACCCCCAATACTTTGGGCACCTGATGCAAAGAACTGAATCACTGGAAAAGGCCCTGATGCTGGGAAAGATTGAAGGCAGCAGGAGAAGGGGACGACAGAGGATAAGCTGGTTGGATGGCATCACCAACTCAATGGATATGAATTTGAGTAGGTTCCAGGAGCTGGTGATGGACAGGGAGGCCTGGCATGCTGCATTCCATGGGGTCACAAAGAGTCAGACACGACTGAGCGACTGAACTGAACTGAACTGAATGCAGTTAGAGGTGGAAGGACAGGGTCCTAGAGAGAAGAGAGCTGCATAGAGAGACCTCCAGAGAGCTGCAGAGGGTTGCTTTGAATATTTGCCTAGACTAATCAGCTCATGCATGTGAGGAAACTACCCACCATTACGGAAAGAACCTTCCAAAAGGAGGGCCAGGTACAGTGCCTATTCCCACCAGTCAGAATGGAAAAATTCATAGACACTGAGTACTCAGAAAAGTCTTGCCCCATTAGTGAAGAATAATTAACACCAGAGAGCACTGCTCTGGTCCTGCCTACCAAATCTTAAAGCAAGATTCAAAAGAGTCAAAATGTAATTTAACTACATAACTCAGTTGGTAAAGAATCCACCCGCAATGCAGGAGACCCCAGTTCAACTCCTGGGTTGGGAAGATCCTCTGGAGAAGGGATAGGCTACCCACTCCAGTATTCTTGGGCTTCCCTTGTGGCTCAGCTGGTAAAGAATCTGTCTCCAATGCGGGGGACCTGGGTTTGATCCCTGGGTTGGGAAGATACCCTGGAGAAGGGGAAAGCTACCCACTCCAGTATTCTGGCCTGGAGAATTCCATGGACTGTATAGTCCATGGGGTCATGAAGAGTCGGACACGACTGAGCGACTTTCACTTTCACTTTTCAGAGAAAAAGAGTTCAAGAATTTAAAAATATCCAGCACCTAACAAGGTAAAAATCACAATATCTGACATCCAATCAAAGATTACTAGGCTACTAAAGCAGAAAAACACGACTACAGTGGGAAATTAAAAAGCAATCAACTGAAATCAATCCAGAATGACACAGATGTTAGAGTTAGCACACACAGACATGAATTATTATAATTGTATTCCATGTTGAAACGTGACATAAAACCATGGAAGAATTATTTTTCAAACACCAAAATCAAATTTCATCTCGATACTATAATGTCCAGATAAAAAGCAATACTGGATGGAATTAGCAGAAGATTAGACATTACAAAAGAAAAGATTAGTAAACTTCAAGACAGTGATAGAAATTATCTAAAATGAAACTGAGAGGAGAAAAAAGATTTTTTAAAAATTGAAAGAGAATCAGTGAGCTCGAGAACAACTTCCAGCAACCTAACATATGTGTAACTGGAATTTCAGAAAGACACGGGGATGCAAACAGAAAATATTTGCTCTGATTCAGTAGGTCTAGGGCGGGGCCCAAGAACTTGCATTACTTACAAGTTCCCAGGTTTAATGCTTTTGGTCCAAAGGTTACACTTTGAGCTACTGCTCTAAGGCAGAAATCAGTAAACTATATCCTCTGGGCCAAATCTACCTACTTTTATGAAGTGTTTTTGTTTGCTTGGTTTTGATTTTTTATAAATTTTATTGGGTAGAGAATGGTGTCCACAAACTCTCATGCCATGGGACAGCTTGAGCTCAGCGTGAAGACAAAAGAAAAAATATAGGGCCATGAGATCTCAGGAAGAAAGAGTGCAGGCAGAGGGGTCACTGAAGATGGCCCAGGATTGACCAAACCCCTGTGTCTCTTTACCTGAGGCTGGAGGTGAATGGCCAGATCCCAGCCTCCCCATCCCTGGGCAGCTTGGTGACATCACAGCCTCTCAGTCCCACCACAGACCCACTGCGTCAGTCTCTCCAAGGAATGGTGGCCTAGGGTTTCCTGTTTTCCGGGCTCAGCAAGCAGTTCCAAATAGGTTCCAAAAAGGAAGACTGGTTCCAGATAGGAAAAGGAGTACGTCAAGGCTGTATATTATCGCCCTGCTTATTTATCTTATATGCAGAGTACATCATGAGAAACGCTGGACTGGAAGAAACACAAGCTGGAATCAAGACTGCCGGGAGAAATATAAATAACCTCAGATATGCAGATGACACCACCCTTATGGCAGAAAGTGAAGAACTAAAGAGCCTCTTGATGAAAGTGAAAGAGGAGAGTGAAAAAGTTGGCTTAAAGCTCAACATTCAGAAAACAAAGATCATGGCATCCAGTCCCATCACTTCATAGTAAATAGATAGGGAAACAGTGGCTGACTTTATTTTTCTGGGCTCCAAAATCACTGCAGACGGTGATTGCAGCCATGAAATTAAAAGATGCTTACTCCTTGGAAGGAAAGTTAGACCAACCTAGACAGCGTATTAAAAAGCAGAGACATTACTTTGTCAACAAAGGTCCATATAGTCAAGGCTATGGTTTTTCCAGTGGTCATGTATGGATGTGACAGTTGGACTATAAAGAAAGCTAAGCACCAAAAAATTGATGCTTTTGAAGTGTGGTGTTGGAGAAGACTCTTGAGAGTCCCTTGGACTGCAAGGAGATCCAACCAGTCCATCCTAAAGGAGATCAGTCCTGGGTGTTCATTGGAGGGACTGATGTTGAAGCTGAAACTCCAATACTTTGGCCACCTGATGCAAAGAGCTGACTCATTTGAAAAGACCCTGATGCGGGGAAAGATTGAAGGCAGGAGGAGAAGGGGACGACAGTTGGATGCCAACATCAACTCAATGGACATGGGTTTGGGTGGACTATGGGAGTTGGTGATGGACAGGGAGGCCTGGCATGCTGTGGTTCATGGAGTCACAAGGAGTCGAACACGACTGAGCGACTGAACTGAACTGACTGACAAGCAGTTCAGATGAGGACCCAAGTCTGCAAGTGATCTCCAGCCAATTTCTGTGACCCCTCCCAGCTATGCAAATATCTTGAAATACATTTGAGGATCTCATCAGCATGTTCTTAGAGGGCAGCCACCTATGAGACCAGTAATGTTAATACACCCATTTCACAGATTAGAAAACTGGCCCACACTGCCAGCTAGTTCATGGCTCATTTTACTGGGCCTTAATTCCACCCATAGCCCAAATTGTCTCAAACCTGTGCTTCAAACCTGCGCATCTCAAACTAATCTATAGGTGGGCAAACTTCTAGACAGTATATCTTCAGCTCTGAGGTCCACACAGCCTCTGTTGCAGCAGCTTGACTTTGCCACAGTAGCAGGAAAACAACCCTAGACATTAATAAGCAAGCATGAGACTGTGTTCTGATAAAATTTTATTGATAGACACTGAAATTTGAATTTCACACATTTTACGTCACAAAATATTTTTCGCCTTTTGACTTATTTTAGTGATGAAATAGAATTCATACTTTATAGAAAGACAAGAAAAATATACACATAAAACTTTTCTCTTCCCATTTGAGCCTCCTCCCTCCCCTTTACCCCTGAGTCAGACATGACTTAGCAACTAAATAAGCAACCCTCCCCTTTAGTGTATGTTGTACACCTGCATAAACCAGAGCGCCCAGGAGATAACACTCCTTCTTCATCTTGTAAAGAGTCACAGTGGTCCATAATTCCTTGGAAGATAACCTTCCTTCTTAATCTTGTAAGGGGTCACAATGACCCACTACTTCTCGTAATGTGGATCTGGGTTGTGTCAACTGTCATACATCATTTGTCTCAAACACTATATAACTGTGCTTCGACCTCTCAAGGGCAGGGCAGGAGACTCCTCAGGGCTTTCTGAAAGAACATCTCCTGCATTATAATCCTCAGGTTGGCTCAAATAAGATTTTCCATTTCTTTCTTAGATCAGCTACTGATTTATTTTGTCATCGATACCAACCATCTAAAAATATAAAAACCATTCTTAGCTCACAGGCCATACAAAAACAGGCATCGGGTCAGATTTGGCCGTGGCCACGGTTTGCGAACCCCTGCATTAATCCATTCACATATCAGGCAACTGGCCCTCCAAGGCAATAAGCTGGGGTGTCCGAGCCCTGTGGGCAGTTTTGGTCTCAGACCCATCACTTCACTAGCCCAACCCCTGCACTGCCCTGCTCTGCTCTTTGCTTCTCCTTGGATCTGCCCAACCTGACCTCTTGACTCCCAGATTTATACACACACCCCCTTAGGTCTTTAAGTCTGGGCTTCCTAGGTGGCACAGTGGTAAAAAATCTACCTTCAGGAGACACAGAGACATGGGTTTCATCCCTGGGTCGGGAAGATCCCCTGGAGTAGAAAATAGCAACCCACTTCAATGCTCTTGCCTGGAAAATTCCATGGACAGAGAAGCCTGGCGGGCTACCATCCATGAGATCACAAACAGTGGGACAGAAGTGAGCACACACACAGTAATACTTGGCCCCCCAAGCACAGTCAGTACTAACCACTTTGCCATCTTGCCTTAACAAGTCTAGCCCAGGGCTTCACTGCTTCCCAGAAATCAGACACATTAATTGCCTACCATTTGGAAATTCAAGGTGGGGGAACTTACCCTGAATTTTAAAAGAAAATCAAATCCTCCCAACCAGTTTACAACCCACAGCCCAATGTGGGAAGGCCTCCCAGACCCTGGGTAAGCCTGTAGTCAGAATCAAACAGTGTAGAAGTCACATTGGTTCCGTGCTTTTCACAAACAGCCCCAGAAGTTCTCGTGTGACACAGAACTTTTTTTTCAGTGGATTATTTTAGCTACCAGCCAGCTCTGTGATCTCTCTCCCCTGGGGTCAAGTTCAAAGAGAATTCCAATGTGATTAAGTAAACATATGCAAGTAGTAGATTTATGTGCTACTGTGCTATTCTTTGTGATGTTGGCACTGGGGGTAGGGAATTATCACAGCTCCTGGGTGCTCAGCTTATTTCCTAAGAAATTAACTCATCAGTCCCCACTGTGGATGAAAGCACTGCTTGGGACATTTGAAATTCAAAGCGAAATGCATTTGTGGCTCTATCATTTGAAAAGGATGAGGAGGACAAGGATCAGGAGGCGGTGATGATGAACAAGAAAGGACCAGTGAAGAGGGACTGATGAATCTCTGCTGTTTGTGGATGCGTGTGGTTCGTGGAGAGGTGCGGAAGTGAGTCGGATATTTCTGTCCAGCACGACTGAGAAACTGGACTGCAAATGGTACCTGAAGCAGTGGGCTGAAACTGCCCCACGTGGGGAGTCAATGGAAACGTGGAGAGCTTTTCTGTTTTAATAAAGTACTTGAGCTATTATCTCAGCACACCCACTGTGTACAGGGACCATGCAGGCTGCTGAGTTAACCAGGCAGTTAGAGTAAAAATAAATTCCCTCTCAGCCTGGCAAGTGGATGCTCTGGTCCTGATCTGCCACCACCAACAAAGGATGTTTGGGACCTGAAGCCCTCCCCAGCCTCCCCTTCTGTATCCCCTGGGTCCAGGGGCCCTTGTAGGAAAACAGTTAGTAAACAGATCCATGTCACAGTCCTATCCCTACATATGGAAATTAGGGGCTCCCCTGGTGACCCCATTTTAATCCTTACAATCACCCTGCAAGGAGGCTTTAGCATCGCCCACCTTGTACGTGTGACAATCCCATTTTACAGTGGAGAAAATTGAGGCTCAGAGAGGCTATCGAGGCAGAGCAAGGGCTGGAAGTCAAGTCAGCTAACTCTGAGTCCTGAGCTCTTTCCCTTATGTCACAGCAGGACCCCCAGTGTCCTGAAATACACCATGCCTCAGGCCTCACATCAAACCTGAGCAACCTCTCAGGTCAGGACTCACTGAGGGGGCCTTCCCTGGTGGCCCAGTGATTAACAATCTGCCCACCAATGCAGGGAACATGGGTTTGATTCCTGGTTGGGGAATGAAGGATTCCACATGCTGCAGGGCAACTAAGCCAGTGCGCAACAACTACTGAGCCTAGGCACCACAACTACTGAGCCCGAGCACCACAACTACTGAGCCCAGGCACCACAACTACTGAGCCCGAGCACCACAACTAAGATCTCACCTGCAGCAATGAAGGATCCCACAGGATGTAATGAGGTTTCCATGTGCTGCAACTAAGTAAGACCTGACGCAGCTAAATAAATGTTTGTAAACATACTCACAAGCTCTTTGGCAGGGAAAACAAACACCATATGTAGAAATTCAAGACTTTTAAAAACTGTTGAGGAAGAAATGAAAATATAAAAAAAAAAAAACCTCACTGAGGATGCGGAAGTAGATGGCCCTGGCCTTGAACGAGGAAAGAGAAGAAGTGAGAAGGGGGTCATGTAGAAGTAAATGGAGTCCCTCTCAGATCTGAGAGAGAACAGACCCCATGGGAATGTCTGGGAAACCAATGTTTGGCTTCCATAAGACCTCTATGGGCATCATGGTCGAACGGTGTCTCAGGAGAACCCATCCCATGGGAAAGGGAGCCTAGAGGGGAGCTCTTGGCACAGTCAACAGATTTGTTGGAGAGGAAAGAGACTCTGATTTCCCTGTGGGATTTGTTGTTTGCATGGGTTGGTTTCTTAGCCAGCCCCATGGATTCACACAAAACTTTACAGACAACAGAGTTTAGCGTGTACTCGTTAAGACTCGGGCTCCGAGGCCAGGCAGTCTGCACCTGGTCCTGCAGTGTCCTCTTAATACCCATGTGACCTGTATAAGTCACGTGACTTCCCTGTGTGTATGTGGGATGAAGAAAATGATCTTGTGATTTTCTAGTTCTATCCTTCTTATATCCTTAGCGGGGAAGAAAGGAGACAGACATATGTGTAAGATAAAAGAAATCTGCTAAAACATCCTGTAGTTGAATTTCAACAGGAAGTATCAGAAAGTTTTCATGATGATTTTTCTTTAACAAAACAACTAGGTCTGAGGTTTAGTCACTGAAACAATCACCAGTTGAAGATAAATAAGCATCCCTCATACTCAGATGGGCTTCCCTGTAGCTCAGCTGGTAAAGAATCCACCTGCAAAGCAGGAGACCCAAGTTCAATTCCTGGGTCAGGAAGATCTGCTGGAGAAGGGTTAGGCTACCCACGCTAGTATTCTGGGGCTTCCCTTGTGGCTCAGCTGGTAAAGAATCCACCTGCAAAGCAGGAGACCCCAGTTCAATTCCTGGGTCAGGAAGATCTGCTGGAGAAGGGATAGGCTACCCACTCTAGTATTCTTCGGCCTCCCTGTGGCTCAGCTGGTAAAGAATCCACCTGCAGTGCGGGAGACCTGGGTTCAATTCAGAAAGGTATGGCAACCCACTCCAGTATTCTGGCCTGGAGAATCCCCATGGACAGAGGAGGCTGCTGGGCTACAGTCCATAGGGTTGCAAAGAGTTGGACACGGCTGAGCAACTAAGCACACAGCACACCCAGAAAGTGCTTTTAAATACCAGTTCCTACTGAAAGAAACCAAGGCTACTTGGAGAAATGGTTGGTTCAAGGACTGGCTCAGGAAACACAGAAGATATCTAAGAGACTAAGCTATCAAAGGGTCATGACAAAAGACTCAAGGGCCATTGGCCAACGCTGAGAAAATCTGAGCGTCCATAAGGGTAATAGCTGCCAGGGATCAAAACCCACCAAACATACTTAAATCCATGAGTTATGAATGGTCCTAAAGCTAACTAACTGATTACCATTGGCGGATGCTAGAGAACCCATTCATTATTTTGAAAACTGATAAAAATTAAAGCAAAAGAATTAAGCACTTGACCTATCTTTCCAAAAAGGACTGTGCCACTGAGGAAGCAAAGAACTGATAGAGGGGCATTTCTCATTGTAGAAATAACTGAGCTAATAAATAAAGAACAATGATAGAATTAGAAGGTCAACATTTTGCAGTCCCTAAAAGATGCTTACTCCTTGGAAGGAAAGTTATGACCAACCTAGACAGCATATTGAAAAGCAGAGACATTACTTTGCCAACAAAGGTCCATCTAGTCAAGGCTATGGTTTTTCCAGTAGTCATGTATGGATGTGAGAGTTGGACTGTAAAGAAAACTGAGTGCCGAAGAATTGATGCTTTTGAACTGTGGTGTTGGAGAAGACTCTTGAGAGTCCCCTGGACTGCAAGGAGATCCAACCAGTCCATCCTAAAGGAGATCAGTCCTGGGTGTTCATTAGAAGGACTGATGTTGAAGCTGAAACTCCAGTACTTTCTTTGGCCACCTGATGTGGAGAGCTGACTCATTTGAAAAGACCCTGATGCTGGGAAAGACTGAGGGCAGGAGAAGAGGGGGGCAACAGAGGATGAGGTGGTTGGATGGCATCACCAACACAATGGACATGGGTTTGGGTGGACTCCAGGAGTTGGTGATGGACCAGGAGGCCTGGCATGCTGAGGTTCATGGAGTCGCAAAGAGTTGGACACGACTGTGCAACTGAACTGAACTGAACTGAATAAACTAATGGGCCTAAGCATTGTTACTTGATGGCTGCTAATATCACAGAGAGATAGAGACAGAGAATCAGATATTAAGTGCCTCCTGGTTGAAGAACACACCACCTATGAAGTAGTGATGACCAAAAAATAAATAAACAATAACTTGAATCTGATCAAGCTTCTGGATTCAAATACCAATTTATAGGAAATACAGCAAAGAAACCTGGTAAAGGACACCAAGGGGCTGTAATCAGACTGTGGAAGCCCCACAAACAGCCTGGTTTCTTGTATGATTTAAATAGCAAGACAGAGAAAAGAGATGGAGGGCGAAACTGTAGGTTAAAAGAATGACAAACTTAGAAATAAATGAACCAATCACACTGTGTGGAATTTTGCGGATCCTGATTCAAATAACTGTTTAAAAAGTTTGACATCTAGAAGACAACTGGAAATTTGAACACTGACTTGGTATTGGATGCTCTAAAGAAACCATTACAGATTTCTTTTAGGGGTGATAATTCTATTTGGATACTTTTTAAAAAGTAGAGTCCAAGTCTGATGCATCCTTATCTCAGACACATACCGAATTATTATTAATACATGACCCTGTAGACAAACTTTGAGTAATGTTGGCTGCTGGAAACTTCAGAGCCTGAGCTTTAGTGAGGGTGATACAGCCAGTTCTGCTAAGTCACTTCAGTCATGTCCAACTCTGTGCAACCCCATAGACAGCAGCCCACCAGGCTCCGCCATCCCTGGGATTCTCCGCCATCCCTGGGATTCTCCAGGCAAGAATACTGGAGTGGGTTGCCGTTTCCTTCTCCAATGCATGAAAGAGAAAAGTGAAAGACAAGTCGCTCAGTCGTGTCCGACTCTTAGCAACCCCACGGACTGCAGCCTACCAGGCTCCTCCGTCCATGGATTTTCCAGGCAAGAGTACTGGAGTGGGGTGCCATTGCCTTCTCTGAAGCCAGTTCTAGGGTACCCAAAAATGGTGCCTGATGGAAGATGGCGGATGCCTAGCAGAACCTTGGGTAGCCCATGGCGCCCCCTGGTGGATGAGAACTTAATCCTGAGCATGCGAAGTGCTAGACATCCTGTGTGTACAAAAGTGAAAGTGACTTGCTCAGTCGTGCCCCATGGACTGTAGCCTGCAAGATTCCTCTGTCCATGAGATTTCCCAGGCAAGAATACCAGAGTGGGTTGCCATTTCCTTCTCCAGGGTGTGTGTACAACTGGAATAGAATCAGGTTAATTGGTATTATTCCTTGTAACAGGACTCTTCTATATGCACAGGCTGGTAAGGTCTCCAGAAATTCAGATGACATATCATTTACAAAGAGGTAACAATTTCTTGTACAAGCCTGGAAGGACTTTTTCTAAATACTCAAATTTCTTGGCAGAATCCAATAGCTTCTTCTATTCAAGGTCGTTTAAACTCTATTATATTTGGGTTTAAATGCACAGACACTTCCTTTTCCTTAGAAAATTTTTCCTAAACCAGTAGTGCTCAGACTTTGAAAGACTCACTTATTAAAAATACAGGATCTGGGTCACCCACTACCCCAGATTTTATGAGTGAGTCTAGGAGAACCAGGACTCTTAACAAACTCTCAGACCTCCAGGAAAGGCTCAACTAAGGCTCAACTAAGGCTCAACCAAGGCTCAACTAAGGCTCAGCTAAAGGCTCCCCTTCCCATTGATTCCAGCTGAAGACACTCAGAGCCTCTGTGCCTCTGTTCTGTAAGGCAGGTGTTCACTCTGTGTCTTGACAGTGCTGGAGCCCCAAGAGTGGGCCCAGAAGACAGTCCCATGGCCAAGGCCAGCTGATGGTCATGACCCTTCCCTGCTGTCCTGACCAGCTGATTACAGGATTTCCAAACTACCCAGCTGCTCTATCTTCCTGTGGATCCAGGAACAGGGAGGGACCACTTGGTAGACTGATGACTTGGGGATGGGCATGGTTGATCTCTGAGGGAGGGAGGAAGTGCCTACTTTATGCCCAAGACCTTGTGCAGAAAAGAGAAGACCTGGCCTCTGCCCCAAGGGACTCAGAGTCTATCATCTTTACTTCATACCCTCTCCTTTACCTGCCCTCCACTCCATCCTCACCTGGCCCTGTCCTGGACTGGGGCTTCCCATCTCCCTTGGACCACCCCAGTAATCTCTACTCCACCATCACCAGCACTGAAACCCAAGCCCTGAGATCTTCCAGTGGCCAGCACTATTCAGGGTTAATTACAGAGTCTTGGTAAATATTTCAGTATAGGTCTGAGATAAGGATGCCTCTGATGAGGTCTGTCTTTGTGGGAAAAAAAAATCTATAACAGAATTGTCACACCTAAATCTAATTAACAGGGCTTCCCAGGTGGCACTAATGCTAAAGAACCTGCCTGCTTATGCAGGAGATGTAAGAGACTTGGGTTTGATCCCTGGGCAGGAAGATCCCCTGGAGGAGGGCATGGCAACCCACTCCAGTATTCTTGCCTGAAGAATCCCATGGACAGAAGAGCCTGGCAGGCTACAGGCCATGGGGTTGCAACAAGTCAGCACATGCCCATGGAATTTTCCGGGCAAGAATACTGGAGTGGGTTGCCATGCCCTCCTCCAGGGGATCTTCCCAACCCAGGGATCGAAACCCATCTCTTGCATCTCCTGCATTGGCAAGAGAATTCTTTACCACAAGCACCACCTGAGAAGTCCTATAGAAGTGTTATATAACTCAACAATTTCACTTCTAGGTATCGACACAAGAGAAATGAAAATATGTATTCACCTAAAAACTGTACATAAATATTCACGGCAGCATTATTCATAATAGCCAAAAAGTAAAAACAAAACAAAAAAAACCCCACAAATATCCATCAACTGATATACGGAAAAATAAAATGTGGTGAAGTGAAGTGAAATTCGCTGAGTTGTGTCCAACTCTTTGTGACCCCATGGACTATACAGTCCATGAAATTCTCTAGGCTAAAATACTGGAGTGGATAACCTTTCTCTTCTCCGGGGGATCTTCCCAACCCAAGGATCAAACCCAGGTCTCCCACATTGCAGGTGGATTCTTTACCAGCTGAGCCACAGGGAAGCCCAAGAATACTGGAGTGGGTAGCCTGTCCCTTCTCCAGGGGGTCTTCCTGACCCAGGAATCACACCAGAATCTCCTGCATTGCAGGTGGATTCTTTACCAACTGAGCTATCAGGGAAGCCCATAAAATGTGATATAGCCTTAAAATGAAATGTTATTCAGACATAAAAAGAAATGAAGAACTGATTTGTGCTGTGCATGAATCTTGAATTATTATGCCAGATAAAAGAAGATAAACACAAAAATCTACATACTGAATGACTCTATTTATATGAAATATTCAGAAAAGGCAAATCTATAGGTACAGAAAGTAGATCAGTGACTGCCTGGGGCTAGGGGAGGGGAAATGGAAAGTGACAGCTTTGAGTACTGAATTTCTTTTCTCCCCCCAACTTTTGGCAGCACTGTGTGGCAGGGGGGGAATCTTAGTTTCTCAGAGATCGAACCTGCACCCCCTGCAGTGGAAACTCAGAATCTTAACCATTGGATCGCCAGGGAAGTAAGTCCCTGAATACAGAGAGTGATGAAAATGTTCTGCAATTAGATAGAGGTGATGGTCACAAAACTCTGAATATAATAAAAACCACTGAATTGTGCACTTTAAAACAGTGACTATTGTGGGATGTGAATTACATCTCAAAACAAACAGAACAGCTGATGACAAGCCAGCCAAGAGTCTACCCAAGCCATCAGCCTCTCAGTCCTGCTCTGACACCCAACAGTGTCCAGAGCAGCCTCACACAACCAGAGTCCCTCATGTGGGGACCCTCCCACCCATGTCTGCGGCTGAGGGAGCAGCTGGCATTTCTTACCATGTGACATTGGGCAGAAGGCCCCACCCTTGCAGCTAACCAGCTGGGGGAGTGGCCTGGACCACCCACTGCCTGGCCAGGAAACGGTGACTTCAGCTGCCTCACTCGACAGCCTAGGTCGGTTGGATCTCTCCCTCCTTCTCTCTCTGGAATCTGGAACTGTAGAAGGAAGGACAGAAGAAATGAGAGAGACCTGCATTCCAAGCAGCCCTGGGAGCTGGTGAACAGGCGGAAAACAAAGGATGTGGCAAGGATGTGAAAGCCAGGGAGGGCAGTCAGAGGGGAGCAAGAAGAGTGGCCAGCAGGGCAGCTGTCTTCTCCCTTTCCAGGACTGCGTGGCACTCGGATTCCTGTTCTGATTCCGAGTCCCTGTCGTGTCTTTTTTATTTTCTGGGTGTGCTGGGTCTTTGTTGAGGCACGTGGGCTTCTAAAGTTCTGGCATGCAGGCTCAGTAGTAAGAGTGTGTGGGCCTAGTTGCCCTTCAGTATATGAAATCTTAGTTCCCCAAACAGGGATTGGACCCACATCCCCTGCATTGGAAGATGGATTCTTAACCACTGGACCACCAGGGAAATCCCTCCCTGTGGTGTCTTTACGGCAGCTACCAGTTTGAATGAGGTCTGTTCTTTACACTGAAAAGAGCCTGATGCCACCCAGCAGGCATTTGTAAACCCATGTTGGATAGACTGGCTCCCCTGGATTCATAGCCTTGGGGATGAATTCTTTGGTATCAAAGAAAATGGCAGCTCTCTAATGGTCTTTTCCAGAGTCCAGCTGAGAGAGCATCAGACCATCTACCTGAGATTCTCTACGTAGAACTCCAGGGTCCACTTTAGATGCTGGCTTCAGAAGCCCTACCAGCAATGAGAAGATTACACACAAGATGTAGGTTTCTGCAGCACTGACCAGTTACCATCCTGGTGTCCTTCTTTACTTTTCTTTGTCTTTTGACTTATTTGACATGATTTAGCCTCTTCAATCCCCTCAAGCTAGCCCAGTTTCTATAAGACTGATGATTGGTATGGAATAATAAAGGTAGTCAAACCAAATATCTTATCTGGAGTGACCTTGAACTTATCAGTATTCTTCAAAGTAGGGAGAAGACATTTCACATCTCACTTTTAATGAGGGAAGGGAGAAAAAAAAAAACTGTTGCTGGAAATATTTACCTTTCATCTACCGTGCTGAGAGATGGGGGAGATTTGTCGGCTTTGATCTCCACTTGTTTAATTACTGGGAAATGAAGTGTACGTGAGCCAGTGGGATCATGAAGTCTCACTCTTGCTGCAAAAGATGGCAGCTGGGGACCCAGCAGCCTGGCCTTTCATTTTCCCAGATCAAAGTTGAGCAGCACCAGGATGGAAGTAACAGCCTGATGAGATGCGCCTGAAGAAGAACCAGGTGGTAGGGACTTGACCAAGAGGTCACTGGAACAGCGTACCCATGGGGTCTTCCCTTCTTGCCTCGTACCCTAAGAGAAGAGCAGCGTGATAGTCCAGGGCTCTGTGTGGCCTGCCTGACCAAGAGTCTGCCCACATTACCACATGCCAGACCCCAACCTGAGGCAAACCCAGCGCTCCTGAGCATTGTGGCCTTAGTTCTGACCACTGTCCACGCATTTCTAGTACCTGACTCCACCAGTGCTGGACCTCCCAGCTACAACCTCAGGTTGGTCCTCTTCTGAGCCTCACCTGCCCAGTCCAGGTGAGTGGATATGATCCCAAGAATAAGACCAGGAAACTGAAAACAAGACAAAAGTTGGCCTGCTTCATGGACAGGCTGCCCATAATGTAGGAGATGGAACTGGGCCTCTGGGCATGCGGAGGCTGATGGGTAACCATGGGATAAAGATGGGTAACCTTTAGGGGAGGGCACTGTCAGTCACGATGGATAGCATCCCACCATCCTAACACAGGGGTAGCTCCACCAGTGTGTTCGTATGTTCAGTTGCTCAGTCGTGCCTGACTCTGCAACCCCATGGACTCTAGCCTGCCAGGCTACTCTACCATGCTTATCTCTAAAGTGAGGGTGTTAAATGAGACATTCTTGAAGAACATTTCCTCTTTAACATTATCTATCTTTATGATTATGAACTGTGGTGCTAGAGAAGACTGTTGAGAATCCCTGGGACTGCAAGCAGATCAAACTAGTCCATCCTAAAGGAAATCAACCCTGAATATCCATAGGAAGGACTGATGTTGAAGCTGAAACTCCAATGCTTTGGCCACTTGGTATGAAGAGCTGACTCACTAGAGAATACCCTGATGTTTGAAAAGATTGAGGGCAGGGGGGGAAGGGGACAACAGAGGATGAGATGGTTGGATGGCCTCACCAACTTGATGGACATGAGTTTGTGCAAGCTCTGGGAGATGGTGAAGGACAGGGAAGCCTGGCGTGCTGCAGTCCATGGGGTTGGGGTAGCAAAGAGTCGGACATGATTGAGTGACTGAATGATAACAACAAATCCTTATGATTCTATTTATTGAGCCTCTTCTGTAACCAGAACTGTGCTAGCTCTTGAAGAAGGCACATAGGATAATCATGGTGGTGGTGGTGATGGTAGCCGCTCACATTTATTGAGTCTTCACGATGTGCCCGGTGCGGTACAAAGATCAATTCGTTCAATCTTCAGAAATAACCATGGGGTCAATACCATTGTGTATTATCCCATTTGACAGATGAGGAAACTGAGGCCAGAGAGGTTACCTAACTTACCCAAGTTCATACAGCTGTTAAGTGACAGACGATGCTCTCAAGATACTAAACTTCTCTCACATTCCAAACAAGGAGACAGACAAATCTACCTGAAACAACATAAGGGAAAATATGATATAGGATTAAATTGTGCAAAACAAATGTTCAACCCCAAAAGCAGGAATCAGCAAACTATGGCACATGGAGCCAACAATCCACTACCTGTTGTTATAAATAAAGTTTTATTGAAACACAGCCACACCCATTTAGTGCGTATTATCTGCGGTGGCTTTCATGCCACATTGGCAAAGCCAAGTGGTTGTGACAGAGATCATGTGTCTATGGGCCTAAAATTATTCACTGCCTCCTCAAAGTTTGCCAACCCCCCTCTCTAATGGTGACCAACTGGCTGGCTGCTTTAATATATTAACAGTGATCACCTTGAAGTAGTTGGATATTTTTACTTCTTTATTCTATTCCCTATTATATGAACTTGTAAAATGATAATGTATTATCTTTACAGACAGAAAAGAAAATGTCACCAAGAGAACCCTTCTCTATATTTGTATAGAATCATGAACTTCTGGTCCATAGTAAACCTCTGCTCTCTCCACCAGTTCCACTTACTGCCAACTCTGGAGTGAAATCTGATGGTCCTTGAAGCTGCCCTTCTTACTGACCCAGGAGACCAGAGCCCACCTTTGGAGGCTGAGACAGGGGCACCAAGCCCCAAGGAGGCCTTCTGTGGAGATGCTGAAGAAAAGTGTTCCCTTCCCAACCATCTGCAAAGAAATTACCCATGAAACCAACTCTAACCATGCTTTTAAAAACTCCTTCCATCCAAGTCATAATATTTTTGGAGTGAGATTTACTTTACAATATTTCAGTAACTGCAGTGTTGCAACTAGGAGTTCTTTGTAGCTGGTCTCAGGGGCTTTCCTGGGACGTTGCACTTAATGAGGTTTATAATTCAATAAAACTACATCTGCATCTTTAATTATGCCTAACATTTAATCTTCATTGCTCCGCTTGAATTGGAAGAGCTAAAATTAGGTCCGCTGTAGTTTAATCTGATAATAAACATCCATGACATTTAGAGCAAAAATGTACTCATTTCATTAGAGTGACCGACACATTTACCATTTGCCTGAACTGAACAAATATTCTCAACAGTTCCTCCAACTGTAATGGAGAACATTGTTTTAAGCTATCCCCTGTAGACTCCTGGAACTCTGGAGCTGACAAGGACCTTGGAGGTTAAGCAGTCTAAGCACTACTTTTCACACAAGGGCACTGAGGCTCAGAGAGCTGAAGTCATTTGTCCAACATCACACAGCAAGTTAGCAAATAGAGGATATTGCAGGAAATAAGACCCAGGACTCTTGGATCCCTGCCCAGTGATCTATTTGCCATTCCTCTATTGCTATGCTTGCATATACAGCTATAGTAGGACACAATTACTTATTGGCCAAGACTCCCTCTGGGCAATCACCACCAGCCTTTTTTATGGAATGCAGACAAGATGTCATTCAAGTACCTATACTGAGCATCATGCCCCAATCCCAAATTCAAAGCAATAACAAATAAAACATAAAAAGAGAAAATTAATAAAACACACCATCACTGAAAAGAAAATCAGTATTTCCAAGGACAAAAACTCAATAAAACAAAACATTAAATGAACTGAAGCTTCGAGCTATTTGCCTGCAAATCTAGAAGGAGGCAGAGGTGGTTAGCAGTTTAATTCCACCAGTAACCAAAACTGCCCCATCAAAGACCAAGGATGAAACCCAGGCTCTTTTTTTTTTTTTTTCAGTTTGTGCTTTGGTTTATTGAGTTTTGAAAAACTTTTTCTTTTGTATTGGTGTATATCCAATTAACAATGTTGTGACAGTTTCAGGTGAACAGCAAAGGGACCCAGCCATACATACACATGTATCCATTCTCCTCCAAAGTCCCCTCCCATCCAGGCCACCACAGAACATTGAGCAGAGTTCCATGTGCTGGACAGTAGGCCCTTGTCAACTATCCATTTTAAACACAGCAGTGTGTATGTGTCCATCTCAAACTCCCCAACTATCCCTCTCCCCCATTCCACCCCCCCCACCCCCCCACAATCATAAGTTTGTTCTCCAAGTCTGTGACAAGACCCAGGCTCTTTGATTTAAGCTGAGACAGAGGCTAAAAAATTAGGGAACGACACAGCTAGGCAATCACAATGTGGCAAGCATCATAGTAATAATTAATAATAATAATTCAGGCAAGAATCATTAGTAGATGCTAAAACCTGTGGATAAAAATTTGAGGATAAACAAGATATTTACATAGTCTTTGAAACTTCCCCAGAAAATGCTAATTACTTACAAAGAGGAAGCTATTAACTATGAAAGTGGAGAAGGCTTACGGACACCACCTGGACCAGGTGGCCAAAGTTCACAACAGCAGCGGTGGCACAAACAAGAACACAGCATCACTTTTTGGACTCTTTCCACTTCACCAGGCTTTGTATTTTGCCTTTGACTCATTCTCACTGTAAACCCATCTGTTCTCTGCTTCCACATTATCTTGAACCATCATCTCTTATAAGGCAGGGATTGGTCTGCTTCATTTATCTGGAAGGAGCTGGTCAAGAGACAGATGTTTCTGATTCCTCACAAGGGTTTTTACACCTAATTTCTCATTGACCCTCATAGTCTGAAAATTAAGGAAAACTTATTTTTCTCCCATTAAAAAAAAATCCAAAAAATATGCACAGAGAGGTTAAGCCACTAGCCCAAAGTCACACAGCCAGCAAGTGGCTGAGCCCATATCTCCTGGGTCCAATGGTGAGATACTGCAGTACATGTGGCAGTTGACTCCCCAACCACATCCCCCTCTCCCACTGTGTGGCCGCAGTTCAGTTTCAGGGACTGACCCTGCCTCCAGGTGGGCCCCACTTCAGTTCAGTCAGTTCAGTCTCTCAGTCATATCTGACTCCTTGCAACCCCATGGACTGCAGCATGCCAGGCTTCCTTGTCCATCACCAACTCCTGGAGCTTGGTCAAACTCATGTTCATAGAGTTGGTGATTCCGTCCAACCATCTCATCTTCTGTCATCCCCTTCTCCTCCTTCCTTCAATCTTTCTCCAGCATCAGGGGCTTTTCCAATGAGTCAGTTCTTTGCATCAGGTGGCCAAAGTACCAGAGTTTCAGCTTCAGCATCAGTCTTTCCAATGAATATTCAGGGCTCATTTCCTTTAGGATGGATTGGTTGGATCTCCTTGCAGTCCAAGGCACTCTCAAGAGTCTTCTCCAACACCACAGTTCAAAAGTACCAATTCTTCGGTGCTCAGCTTTCTTTACAGTCCAACTCTCACATCCATACATGACATCAGAGGGCAGGCAGAATGAAAACCACAATCACAGAAAACCGATCTGATCACATAAACTACAGCTTTGTCTAACTCAGTGAAACTATGAGCAATGCCGTGTAAAGCCACCGAAGACGGACGGGTCATGGTTGAGAGTTCTGACAAGACATGGTCCAAATGGCAAACCACTTCAGTATTCTTGCCTTGGGAACCCCATGAACAGTATGAAAAGGGCTCCACTTAGTTAGTGCCCATCATGAAAGCCCATCTCTCTTCTTCAGCAGTTGAAGCAAGAGCTCAGGCCTAAGCTGATCAGCACGTGCCATTCTCCTTGGTCTGGGGAACAGTTCTAGCCAATGAGACATGATAAGAAGTCTGTTGGGAGTTTCAATTCTTATGCTTCCTTACTTTGAAGAACAAGATTAGGAAGCTTCTCTCTCTTCCTAAGATAAATACAGAAGAAGGTAAATCAGCTTGCTGCTGGCAGCAGTTCTACAAAGAAGGGAACCAGCTCTAGAACTAAACTAACACTGTGGATGGTGGAAGAGAGAAGAATAAAGGACCAAGCATCCGTGATGACCTTGTGAAGTGCAATGTCAGACAATCTTGAAACCACATTAAGTTGGGTCATCTGATCATTGCAATCAAAAGCATCTTCCTGGGGCTTCCCTGGTTGCTCAGCTGTAAAGACTCCACCTGTCAATGCAGGAGACACAGGTTCAATCCCTGATCCAGGAGGATCCTACACGCAGGAGAGCAACTAAGCCCGTGCACCACAACTATTGACCCTGCACTCCAGAGCCTGGGAGTCACAAGTGCTGAAGCCCTTGCAGCTAGACCCGGTGCTCTGCAGCAAAAGAAGTCACCGAATGAGAAGCCTGCGCACGGCAACTGGAGAGGAGCCCCCGCTCACTGCAAACCAGAGAAAATTCAAGCGCAGCAAAGAAGACCCAGCACAGCCATAAAAAAAAATAAATAAAAATTATTCATTAAAAAAAAGCACCCTTCTGGTTACAGGCCCCCTCTTCCCTAAGGCAGCCTGGCAAATGTGGAGCCCAGCAGTCCAAGTGTGCCATTAAGCCCCAAGGCAATAATGACACCTGCCTCATCAGCCCCCATACTCCCCCGCTGTCCTCAAATGGCTGTTTGTTGACACTGCCTCTCTTGAGCTGCTTTAACTTCGCAGGGAAGGCGGTTCTATGGTGCTGTGAGTCATCCTTCCAAGAAGCAGCCTTCATGCTAAGGCAGGGTGAAGATGCGTTTGTTCCCAGTACCCACTGCCCCTTCTCCTCCCCCACAAAGGGCAGCTTTCCTCCGGAATCCATGCACATGCAGCTTCTTCCTCACTGAACCAGCAGGTCCCAGGCCTGTTGCTTGCTGCTTCCAGTTATTCGCTTGGAATCAGAGCCGCTGGGAAGTCAAAACCAGCCTTACTCTACCAGCGTGAAAAGAAGACACAGAAGCAGCCTTTTGGCTTCACAGAGGGAAGGATCTGGGATTTTTCTCCTCTTCCTATGAACATCAGGGCTCCTGCCTACATGGGTCTCTGATTACACAGCCATTTGGAAATTCTGTGAATTGGAAGCAGCACTGTCATTGGCTTCCTACAAAGAAGAGGCAGCGGGAGAAGTCTTCCGGCAGAGGGACACAGGGGCAGCCATCTGGCTGGAAGTCACTGTATGTACAGAAGTTGTCGCCTCCCTTCAGGTGGTGAGGAGCAATGTGCTAGGGAAGGGGTGCTAACGACCAAGGGCATGCTTGACACCACGTATTAATCAGGATTTTATTTTATTTTTTATTTTCTGTATTTTATAATGCTTTAGAAAGCATTGTAAGGGACAGAGACTGACCCTCCCGGGCCTGGCTAATTCCTAAAGACAGTGAAAAACTTCGCTTCAGTATGCTGTTCTGTGCCAACCAACCAACCCAAAGCCCATACCTCTGCCCCCTCCTTTATCTAACTTTCTCATACCGCGCTGATGTTTCCCCTGTCCTAAATGATCCCCAGGCCAGGTGCCAGACACATAGAGACCACCGTTATAGCCCAGAGCCCACTCACATTATTCAGACTATAAAATCCTGGTAATGGTTTAGACACTAAGTCATGTCCGACTCTTTGGGACCTCAAGGACTGTAGCTCACCAGGCTCCTCTGTCCACAGGATCGTCCAGGCAATGGAGCGGATTGCCATTGCTTTCTTTAGGGGATCTTCCCGACCCAGGGAACGAACCCCGGACTCCTGCATTGCAGGTGGATTCTTCACTGACTGAACTACCAGGGAAGCCAGCCATAATACAATCCTAAACTTGTTCAAAGTGGCCAGCCATGTCTGCCCACTCCTTCCCATGGAAACCTCAACAAAGGCTCTGGCCCTGCCCTCTCTTCCCTTCTTCACTCCTGACATACCCAGGTGCTTCCCCAGGTGACCTGCAGAGCATGGTGTGTCTCCTGCTTTGGGGAACTGTGGGTAATAAACTCTTCTTTTAAGGCAATTAAGTTTCCATGTCTGTCATCTTACCATATCTGATTAAGCCAGATCAGACAGCAAGAGGAAGAGAGCACGATGGTGGGTAATGCCTGCCACACTGCAAAGCAGGAATTATTAGCTCCATTTTCCATGTGCATAAAGTGAAGCTCAGACAGTTGCGTAACTTGCTGGTGTTGATTAACAGGGAATACTGATCATGAGCTAAGGGTGCTGCAGTCAACTTCTTTTTTTATAGAGATATATGAAATTTTAGAAATACTGTTATTTGGTGGGAGAGTTTAATACTATGCATCAAAATTTTAAACTTTTATTTTAGGAGAGAAATTTCTTAGGCTTAGTTAGTAGAGATGAAATATGTTATGTGAGTCCATTCAGTGGAGCTATTGGGGAAAACTGACAGAATAACTCGCAGGCACTGGCCGTCATCACTACATCAAATCTCCTGGGCTTTTTGTTTACATTCTTACAACCTCAAGAGAAGGCAAGCCAAGTTGGAATGAGGCCAGCGGAGCAGAGGGTCCAGCTGAGACTGAACTTGCAGTCCCTCTCCAGGGTATCCCAGTGACAAAACAGGCCGCCCCCAGCATGTCAGTGATGTGATCACATAAGGAAAACCACATGCAGGAAGTAAACATTCATTAGAGGAAGAGCAACACATGGTCTTGCTGTGACTCATATCTGGCCTGGGGACCAGCAGCAACGGCATCACTCATGATGTTAGAGACGCAGACTCTCCAACCGCATCCCAGACTCCGCGAACCGGAATCTGCAAGTTAACAAGATCGTCGGATGCTTCACATGCAAGTCATAGTTTGGAAAGCTCTAGTCTTTATAGTAGGAGAAGGCAATGGCACCCCACTCCAGTACTCTTGCCTGGAGAATCCCATGGATGGAGGAGCCCCGTAGGCTGCAGTCCATGGGGTCGCTAAGAGTCGGACACGACCGAGCGACTTCACTTTCACTTTTCACTTTCATGCATTGGAGAAGGAAATGGCAACCCACTCCAGTGTTCTTGCCTGGAGAATCCCAGGGACGGGGGAGCCTGGTGGGCTGCCGTCTATGGGGTCACACAGAGTTGGACACGACTGAAGCGACTTAGCAGCAGCAGTCTTTATAGTTCCACACTTGAGAATGGGGGACAGTGGGGAGACGATTAGGATGTGATTGAAGGATGAGATCAGAGATGGACTGAAGCTGCAACTGGAAGGACTTGTGCTGAGTCTGTGTGTATGGTGCCTCTTTGGAACCACAGACCCGATAGAGCTCCCATTGCTTTCCTGGTGAGGTTGTCAGGGCATCACCAGCTCATCCTGGATAATCCTCTGTCATGGTAAGGGTGGTGCTGTCTTGTGCATTATGGGCTTCTTTAAAAACCAATGTACACTTTCTCCCAGCACACCTCGTGGCCTGTCTTCTGCAACAGCCACCCTGCCTTTAGACCTGTTATCTTTACTTTCCATCCCCTTCCCAACCAGCCTGTCTTCTGCACAACCCCCTGGCTTGCTTCCATCATTCTCCTCTTCACTACCCATCCTGAGTAGCCTCACAAAATCCCAGAAGGTGGTTCTAGTCTCTGGAAACAAATTTGGCTGCATGAATCAGAAAACTAGGGACTTCCCTGGTAGTCCAGTGGCTAAGACTCTGGACTCCCATTGTAGAGGGCCCAGGTTCAATTCCTGGTCAGGGAACTAGATCCCACATGCCACAACCAAGATTGAAGATCCTGCGTGCTGCAACTAAGACCTGGTGCAGACAAATAAATACTTTTTAAAAAAAGGGGGGGGGGAACAAAAATAAAAAGTCTCATAAGTATCCCAGGTCTCAGTTTCCCATATCAAAGTTCTGGAAGTCAGCTGTCCAAGGTTTGTACTACAGTCCCCTTATTCCTCCCACTAGGCTTTGTTTCACAGCTGGGCGTGCACTCTGCTATCAGGTCCAAGACGGCTGCTGTAGCAGGGGCATCATGTGTGTTCCCAGCCCAGAAAGGAGAAAAGGGATGAGACGGGCCTAAATCCACCCTTTAAGGACATTTTCCAGGATCTTGCTGACATTTTGGATGCTGTTGTTATTATTGTTCAGTCACTAAGTCATGTCTGACTCTGTGACCCCGTGGACTGCAGCACACCAGGCTCCCATGTCCTTCACTATCTCCCCAAGTTTGCTCCAAATCATGTCCCTCGAGCTGGTGATGCTATCTAATCACCTCATCCTCTGCCACCCCCTTTTCCTCCTGCCCTCAATCTTCCCCAGCATTAGGGTCTTTTCCAGTGAGTCAGCTCTTCACATCAGGTGGCCAAAGTATTAGAGCTTCAACATCAGTCTTTCCGATAAATATTCAGTGTTGATTTCCTTCAGGATTGACAGGTTTGATCTCCTTGAAGTCCAAGGAGCTCTCAAGGGTCTTCTTCAACACCACAATGTGAAAGCATCAATTCTTCGGCACTCAGCTTTCCTTAGGGTCCAACTTTCACATGCGTACATGACTACTGCAAAAGCCACAGCTTTGACTATATGGATGTAAGAATGTAAAAGACTTTTGATACCATGGTAACAACAAGAAAAACCTGGACAAAAGTTAAAATCTTTCTCAACAGGTCTAGCAAAGAGCAGAAGGAAGACTTGATTAACTGAATTCCAAAACCCCATTCATAGGTGAGCACAGGGCCACAGCAACTGCCCTGCCTGAGAAAGGATGGGCAACCAATCTGGGCACATGGGGCAACACGGAGGGGAGAAATGGTCCAGGAATGAGGAGACCAGCTCAGTCTTAGCTGCCTGTGTAGCTGTCAGGGTTGATTAGAGAAACAAAATTGCTACTATCAGAGAAACAGGGATTAATTTCATGAGTTTGAAAGCTGGGGACCTGGTGAAGCAGACTCACAGGCTATTGCCTCTGTAACTAGTAAAGCCTTAAGTCACCAGAGGTCAGCCCGACTGGCAGCCAGAAAGGAAAATTGAATGTGGGCAAAGGAAAGGACCAATTAGAATCACAAGGATGGACTGAAACTTATGGGGACAAATTGGAATGCACAGCTGTCACTCAAAGTTTCCAGTCTGAATGCTCTGGATGATTTATAGGAAAAGCCAACAGCTTTTGCCTCAGAAGTACAGCTGACCTACAATCAGAGAAGAAGGATAGGCTCTCAAGGGAGCTAGAGAGCTGGTCATCAAGGTAAGCATTCCCATTGTTCTCGCTAACCTTCCAAATGTCTAACAATGGACCTTCAGCTTCACTTCTAACTGCCAGATCTTGTGCAAAATGTCTCCTGGGGCCTCAACTAACCTAGAAGTACAGAGAAGGAAATTCTCGGAAACATAGTTCCCGTTCAGCCAAACTGACAAAGTACAGAGCTGCCGCTGACCATGTGCAGGCTGGCAGGAGGACATCTGAAAGAATTCTAGCAGGAATCTGAAAGAATCCCAAGCACAGAAATAAATTACTCAGCCCAACAATGCTGCTCTGTCAAAGCTGTTGCCAAAGAAGGAAGGAGTCATGAAGAAAGGGCAGGTGAGCAGAGACAATTCTCTTAGTCCCACTCAGCTTCATGATGATCACGGTGGTTGGAATGCACAAAACCAAAAATATCTGAAAGTCTAATCCAATCTTCTCCCAATTCAAATACTGACCAGAGAGAAAAGCTGGAAGACAAATGAGAGTTTACCTTAAAACAGGTAAACTGTCAATCTAATTAAGGCTGCAGCCCAACCAGACTCAAGGAGGAATGACTGATTCAGTCTCTCACACTGTCTGCAAGACAGAGGAGTGGGTTTGCCTGTTCTGAAAAACAAAGCAAAAATATTATACTTTACTCTCCAAACAAAAAAGATTATGAAACATGCAAAGAAGCTAGAATGTGTAACCAAAAGTCAGGAAAATCATAGTCAATAGAAACAGATCCACAGACAAATACTAGTTAATGGATTGACAGATAAGAAATTTAAATCAACTCTTACAAATATATTAGGTTATAGGAAGAGATTAATGTGGTGACTGAATATATGGGCTATTTCAAGATAAAAGGAAAAAAGTTAAAATTGAAAAAATTATCACAATACGTTGTAGGATTTAAAGTGTATGTAAAAGTGAAATATGACAACAACAGCACATAGGATGGGAGAGGAGTAAAGGTTCTTATATTATTCATGAATTTGAGGTGGACTGTGATAAATTATACAGTCAGCAAAAACAAGACTGGGAGCTGACTGTGGCTCAGATCATGAACTCCTTATTGCCAAGTTCAGACTTAAATTGAAGAAAGTAGGGAAGACCACTGGACCATTCAGGTATGACCTAAACCAAATCCTTTATGATTATACAGTGGAAGTGACAAATAGAGTCAAAGGATTAGATCTGACAGAGTGCCTGAAGAACTATGGATGGAGGTTCCTGACATTGTACAGGAAGCAGGGATCAAGACCATCCCCAAGAAAAACAAATGCAAAAAGGTAAAATGCTTGTCTGACAGGCCTTACAAATAGCTATGAAAAGAAGAGAATTGAAAGGCAAAGGAGAAAAGGAAAGATATACCCATTTGAATGCAGAGTTCCAAAGAATAGATCAATGCAAAGAAATAGAGGAAAATAATAGAATGGGAAAGACTAGAGATCTCTTCAAGAAAATTAGAGATACCAAGGGAACATTTCATGCAAAGATGGGCTCAATAAAGGACAGAAACATTATAGACCTAACAGAAACAGAAGATATTAAGAAGAGGTGGCAAGAATACACAGGAGAACTGTACAAAAAAGATCTTCATGACCCAGATGACCACGATGGTGTGATCACTCACCTAGAGCCAGACATCCTGGAATGTGAAGTCAAGTGGGCCTTAGAAAGCATCACTATGAATAAAGCTAGTGGAAGTGATGGAATTCCAGTTGAGCTATTTCAAATCCTGAAAGATGATGCTATTAAAGTGCTACACTCAAAATGCCAGCAAATCTGGAAAACTCAGCAGTGGCCACAGGACTGGAAAAGGTGAGTTTTCATTCCAATCCCTAAGAAAAGCAATGCCAAAGAATGTTCAAACTACCACACAATTGCACTCATTTCACACGCTAGCAAAGTAATGCTCAAAATTCTCCAAGCCAAGCTTCAACAGTATGTGAACCATGAACTTTCAGATGTTCAAGCTGGTTTTAGAAAAGGCAGAGGAACCAGAGATCAAATTGCTAACATCTGCTGGATCATCGAAGAAGCAAGAGAGTTCCAGAAAAACATCTGCTTTATCGACTATGCCAAAGCCTTTAACTGTATGGATCACAACAAACTGTGGAAAATTCTTCAAGAGACAGGAATACCAGACCACCTTAACTGCCTCCTTGGAAATCTGTATGCAGGTCAGGAAGCAACAGTTAGAACTGGACATGGAACAACAGACTGGTTCCAAATAGGAAAAGGAGTACATCAAGGCTGTACACTGTCACCCTGCTTATTTAACTTATATGCCAAGTACATCATGTGAAATGCTGGGCTGGATGAAGCACAAGCTGGAATCAAAATTGCCGGGAGAAATATCGATAACCTCAGATATGCAGATGACACCACCCTTATGGTAGAAACCAAAGAACTAAGGAGCCTCTTGATGAAAGCGAAAGAGGAGAGTGAAAAAGTTGGCTTAAAACTCAACATTCAGAAAGCTAAGATCATGGCATCCAATCCCAATACTTCATGGCATATAGATGGAGAAACAATGGAAACAGTGACTGACTTTATTTTCTTGGGCTCCAAAATCACTGCAGATGGTGACTGTAGCCATGAAACTAAAAGATGCTTGCTCTTTGGAAGAAAAGTTTTGACCAACCTAGACAGCATATTAAAAAGCAGAGACATTACTTTGTCAACAAAGGTCCATCTAGTCAAAGCTATGGTTTTTCCAGTAATCATGTTATGGATGTAAGAGTTGGACTATAAAGCAAGCTGAGCACCAAAGAATTGATGCTTTTGAACTGTGGTGTTGGAGAAGACTCTTGAGAGTCCCTTGGACTGCAAGGAGATCCAACCAGCCCACCCTAAAGGAGATCAATCCTGAATATTCATTGGAAGGACTGATGCTAAAGCTGAAACACCAATACTTTGGCCACCTGATGCGAAGAGCTGACTCACTGGAAAAGACCCTGATGCTGGGAAAGATTGAAGGCAGGAGGAAAAAGGGATGACAGAGGATGAGATGGTTAGATGGCATCACCAACAGGATGGACATGAGTTTGAACAGGCTCTGGGAGTTGGTGATGGAAAAAGGGAAGCCTGGCATGCTGCAGTCCATGGGGTCGCAAAGAATCGGACACGACTGAGCAACCAAACTGATGATAAACTAAGAATGTATATTTAATCCCTAGAGAAACCATTGCAAAAGTATAAAGAGAGACAGCTGACAACCCAATAGGAGATATAAAATAATAGGGATTTCCCTGGTGGTCCAATGACTAAGACGCCATGCTCCCAATACAAGGGGCCTGGGTTCAATCCCTGATCAGAGAACTAGATCCCACATGCCACAGCTAAGAGTTCACATGTTATAGGTAAAGATCCTCAACGCTGCAACTAAGACCCAGTGCAGCCAAACAAATGAATGAATAAAAATATTTTTTTAATGAAATAAGTACATGCTAATCCAAAAAAAAAAAAAAAAAACAGGGAGAAAGGAAATAAAGAACAGGTGAACCAAATAGAAAACAAATAACAGAAAGATTTGCTGCTGTTGTCAGTCGTCCGTCAGTCGTGTCCCAGTCTCTGTGACCCATGGACTGTAGTCCTCCAGCCTCCTCTGTCCGTGGGATTTCTCAGGGAAGAATACTGGAGTCCATTGCCATTTCTTTCACCAGGGGATCTTCCCGACTCAGGAAACGAACCTGCATCTTCCGCACTGGCAGGCAGATTCTTTACTGCTAAGCCACAAGGGAAGCCCTACAGAAAGATAAGCACAACCATATCAATAATTTATATCACATTAAATGGATTAAACACTCCTATTAAAAACTAGAGATTGTTAGACTAGATACAAAAGCAAGACCAAACTATCTGCTGCCTACTCAGGAGAAACACACTTTAACTACAAAGATTAAATCTTTTGGCCGTTCCTCATAGTCAGTTGGTAAAAAGTCCACCTGCAATGCAGGAGACCTAGGTTCGATTCCTGGGTCAAGAAGATCCCCTGGAGCAGGAAATGGCAAGCCACTCCAGTATCCTTGCCTGGAGAATCCCATGGACCGAAGAGCCTGGCAGGCTACAGTCAATGGAGTCGCAAAAGTCAGGCACCACTGAGTGACGCACACACCAAATGTAAAAGGATGGAGGAAAATAGGCCAAAGACTAATCATAAGAAGCTTAGGTGGCTATTGTATTACTAGGCAAAGTAGACTTTATGATTTTAAAAATTACCAGAGATAAATTTAAAATTCATAATGATAAAAGGGTCAATTCAATAAAAATGCAAAACTATCTTCAATGAATATGCAACATAATTTCAAAATGCACATGGCAGAAATCAGAAAAGGGAGATACAGACAAATCCATAACCACAAAAGTATATTTCAGCATTACCTTCTCAGGAATTCATAGAAATAGACAAAGTATAAGTAGAAATATAGAATCTGAATAACACCATCAACCAGCTTGACCTAACTGACATTTATGAAATATACTAAACTGTAATACAAGTCTCAAAATTTTTTAAATTTTGAAAATAATTCAGAATATGGTTTTGTGACAAAAGGTAATTAAATTAGAAGTCAATAACTTAAAAATCTAGAAAACCTCTAAATATCTGGAAATTAAGCAGCACTCTTCTAAGCAATACATGGATTATGAAGAATTCACAGGAGAAATTAGAAAATATTTCCAACTGAATGATAATGGAATGGATAGTTCATTCATAGAATTCTCACCTGCCAACTGAATGATAAAGAAAACACAACTTATCAAATTTATGGGATGTGGCAGAGTACTTAGAGGGAAATTTACATCCTTAAATGCTTATATTAGAAAACAAAGATTTAAATCACTAATCTACATCTCCACTATAAGAAGCTATATATTAGAATGAAGAATACAAAATTAGTAGAAGGAAGAAAATATTAAAGAGTAAAATCAATGAAATAGAAAATATATGAACACTAGTAGATTTAGCAACAGCATAGGATACAAGGAAAATAAACAAAAAATTAGTTGAATTTCTATACACTGGCAGCATATAATGTTTAAAATAAAAATTTTAAAAGAATAATATCTGCAATAGCATTTAAAAAATACTTAGAGGCAAATTTAACAAAAGACATGCAAAACTCCTTCACTGAAAATTACAAACATTGCTGAGAGAAGTTTAAAAAGACCTAAAAAATGGAATGACATACCGTGTTCATGGGTTATAAACATTTGGTATTATTAAGGTATCAATTCTTCCCAGGCTCAAAAGAATCCCAGTAAAAAATTCCATTTCTGTAGAAACTGAAAAACTGACTCTAAAATTTATACAGAAATAAATACGAAGGACTTAAACTAGTCAATGCAATTTTGGAAAAAAGTTTTTGGAAAACTCACAGTCCTTGTTTCAGATAAAGCCACAACAATCAAGATAGTGTGGGATTTGCATAAAGACAAAAATATGAATGGAAGAAAATCGAAATTCAGAACCAGACCCAAATATATACTAACAACTTACTTTTGCCAAAACCCTAAGACAGTTCCTTATGTGTGTATGGACAGGGGTGTCTTTTCAACAAATTATTATGCTGGTACAACTAGCCATCCACCTGGTGAAAAAAAAAAAAAATGAACCTCCACCCCTACCTTATCCCATATGCAAAAATCAGTTTAAGATGGGTCACAGACTATAACATAAAAGCTAGCATTGTAAAACTTCTAGAAGAAATCATTTGAGAACAGCTTCACAAATCTGAGGTGGAGAAAGTTATTAAAGAGCACACAAAAACTGTAAGCCATTAAAAAGGATATTCATCTCTTCCATTTTATCAAAATTAAATACTGCTGCCCTTTTGAAAAACACTGTTAAGAAAGCCACTGACTGAAGAAAATGCATGCTAAATACATTTCCAATAAAGGAACACCACTTCTGCTTGGATCTAAATGACTAGAATTTAGTCACATGGCCACACTTAGCTGTAAGGAAGGCCAGAAAAGTCTAGTTTTATTTCAAGTAGCTTTGTGCTCAATTAAAATTGCTTTTCTTCTTATTGTAGAAGAAAGTAGAGACTTGATTTAGCAGGCCAGCTAACTATCTCTGCCACTGGCCAACAGAGCAAATAAAGGATTTTTTTTTTTTTTTTGAGGGAGAGGAGCACAAAGATGATGTCAAATACTTATAATAATTTAATGTCTTCTAATTTTTGCTATTATGCTACTCTCTAATTTTTCAGTGTTCCCTTTTCCTTACTATAATCAGGCAAAGTCAGTCTTTCTACAGTGACCGTAACCTTGAGAACCTGCCGAGGGCACACTAGTGACAAAAAGAAAGAGAACAAAGGAAGGAGGGCTGGGAAGGAAAATGAAACAGCCTTGAAAGTGTGAATGAAAACCTGCCCAGCAGACACCGCAAGTGTGATTCCTGCCACCTTCTAGTTAGAGGAAACCACCACCTTTGTGTTTAAGGCTTGGCTTGGCTTCTGTTGGGGGCCACACTGGATTTTGCTGGTTTTAATCTATTTTGCAAGATGCAGCAACAGTAGCATCCCCCGTCCCTGGAAGTTTTCTGACCTTTCCGGGAAATGCTGGGGATGTCTGCCACAAACACAGATCTTCCTCTCCAGAGATAGTCCAACATGGACGCTGCTAGGATTCTCCTACAGAGAATCTCATTCCATAGGCAGGTACTGAAGAAGAACGCGACTTTATTTCCCAAGGGAACCATGCTTGGCTGATTTCCTTGCTGCATGTAATCCTATACCAGTGCTTTCCCAGCGAGACAACAAACATTTATTGAGCTCCTGCTTTGCCTGGCTCTGGGGCAAAGCTGGGGATACAGACAAAGCACAGAACTGTGGCCTGGGTTGGGAGTCAATCTCCTGTTCCCTGCCCACCCTCTGGAGGGAGCCCTTTTGACACTGATGTCAGCCAGAACTGCACCTAAGATCCCTAGAATCAAGCTCTTTGGGAATGAACCCCACTCTATTTCCTTATACCCCCCAAACTGGCCCATCCACCCAGGGTTTCAGCCTACTCTAGCTTGAGCCAGACACAATCTCTTTCCCAGTATAGAAGGATGAGAGATGAGCAAGGTCTGCTCGATGAAACTGGTCCATGGGCTGCTTCCAAGATCCGGCTGCAAGGAGAATGGACTGGAAATTGCATAGTCATTATCTTTGCAGACAACTCTCTCCTCCCCATCTTTCTAACATAATGAATTGCATGGAGAGCTCAGCTGTCATGAAAGCTTTAGAATTTCAGCCTCACCGTCTTCCAGGACATACTTAGAGGTTATCTCTGCAAGGCAGGTGGAGGAAGAAAGAGAAAAGCTTAACCCTATAAGAATAATTATGATGTATTATTAGCAACTGATGACAATCTAATGCAGGATTTTCAATATAGACACTGCTGGCTGTAATTTTTCTCTGTCATATGCACATACACACAAAGGCTACATTTAATGACTCCAAAATTGAGAGCAGTTTCTCAAACTAAATTTAGTTCCTTGGAAGCAGTGTCTTAAAACAGGGCATTTTGATAAAATACAGACACAGTCTGAATGTTGGAGACACTTCAGGAGAGATGAAAATGTTCTAATTAGTATGTTTACATGATAAGACCACTAGTTGGCATTAGTATTGAGTTTATATGGTCATGCTAAATGCATTATGTGCAGAAATCAGAGTGGCACTCAATATGGCAGAACTACATTTGCCCATAGGATGATCACAGTAAGTAATTTGCAGGCAGGAAGCCTAATTAGTTTCTCTATCCTCAGCCTCCAGCACAACACTGGACACAAGCAGAGGTCTGATAAATGATTGCTGGCTGGAAAGATGGATGGATGGATGGACTGACAAAGATGCAACTTTAGCAATTTATTTTAATGTGTTGGGAAATCACTCTTGTGACTAAAAGGCTAAAAGCCTCGGGATATGAATTCAAAGCACAGTGAATTGATTGCCTGGAGTATGTTTGACTTAGTTAAAAAATAGCCATACTTTTATCTGTAAACCAGTCTTTGGTGTCTCTCTGTCCTAGCCAGATTTGGAACACACACACAAACAGAAACTTCTAAGGTGTTTATTGTCTTTCCTTGAGCTCCCCCAAAGGAGACCCTGGGGCAAGGGTTGAGGTTCAGTTCAGTTCAGTTCAGTCGCTCAGTCATGTCTGACTCTTTTCGACCCCATGGACTAGCACGCCAGGCCTCCCTGTCCAACACCAACTCCTGGAGTTTACTCAAACTCATGTCCATTGAGTCAGTGATGCCATCCAGCCATCTCATCCTCTGTTATCGCCTTCTCCTCTTGCCTTCAATCTTTCCTAGCATCAGGGTCTTTTCCAATGAGTCAGTTCTTCACATCAGGTGGCCAAAGTATTGGAGCTTCAACTTCAGCATCAGTCCTTCCAATGAATATTCAGGACTGATTTCCATTAGGATGGACTGGTTGGATCTCCTTGCAGTCCAAGCGTCTCTCAAGAGTCTTCTCCAACACCACAGTTTGGTACAGGTGGTTTATTCAGAAGGTGATCCCAGGAAGTGGGCAAAGCATGAAAGGATAGAGAAAGAAAATCATTCGTGAGTGGGTTACTGCTGTGGGCAACTGAGGCTCAGTCTCACTGAAGACACCCTGAGAAATCACGTGGACCATGTCCTGGAATTTTCCCACCAGGACAGAAAGCTGGACACTCATAGCATCCCCCAGTGGCTGAAAGAAATCCGTGGACATTCTCACCTTCACCCCCTGGATTGTCCCTGCCTTTAGCAGAGTGAATTCCAGGTGGTGGAAAAAGCCCACGATCAGAGAACACTTTGATGCGTGGGCACTCAGGAGGGCAACTGGGAACTGTCACAACTGCAGGCGAACCTAGGTGATGGTGGGGGGGAGCATCAGTAGCATCCCTAGAGCATTTTAACAGGAAAGGATTCAAGACCAGGAATTAGATACATGTACGGGAAGGGCTAGATCAGCCTTCCTAGACTGGCCTCTAGGAATGACTCCCAGACGAGCAGAACTGACCCACCAGTGGACCTTTGCTCTCTGAGGCCACCACTGCTACCTCTGTTACCATCACAACTCTCTCCACGACCACGAGGCTATGGAATGGGCTTTGCAGTATGGCTGCAGAAATCCTCACACTTCCTTGGCCTTGTTTAGTATCAGAAAGCAGCCTAAAAGTGCAGGAAGAAGGCTTCTGCCACTGTTCCCCTGTCCACATCTTGTACACCTGCATCTAAAATTGACAGGACCCACTTCACATCCAGAATTAGAGCTGTCAGGGAGTCTGGAGAATGTGCTGTACAGCTTCTCAACCTCCTGAACTGGAATGAGGCAGACAGAAGCTTGGGGAAACCAGTGGACCATGTCTACCATGCTCCCTAAGGACCTCCCCTTAGCCTGCAGTCCCGTCACCACCCAGAGCCCCTCTCAGAGGCGGAGCACACCTGTGGCCTCTGCTCCTGCCCGTGGAAGCTGGTACAACAAGGTAAGAAGACACGAGACTGCCTGCTCTGCACTCCTGCCATAGGAGCCTTCTTTCAGTTTCTCAAAAATGCTTAATTCTCTCCAGCCACAGGCCCTTTGCAGCCACTACTCCCCTGCCGGAATGGTCTCCCCACCTCTCCCACTATATACTTCTTCTAGATTCTGTTATCCTTTGAATTGCAGCCCAAACAACACCTCCTCCAGGAGGACTTCCTTGACTCCCCTGTTTCTACTTCCCCGATTAGAGGCTCGCTTAGATTACAGCACTTGCAGATTATTAGCTGATCTTGGGTTTCTCTTATCAGCCATACCCTGTATCAGTGTGCCCAGAAGTCTTTTTCACCTGGGCTTACTGGTCTAGACTGAATCGAGTTCAGGCTAACCCCCACCCCCACAACCACAGTCCTTTTCTCAAAGATGCACTGAAGCTGACAATGACCTTCATGATGCTTCCTTCAAATACACATTTAAGTACCCTGGCATCACAATTTTTGTTCCTATAAAACAAGGTAGACAAAAACTCAGTCCTGGCTCTGACACTAGTCCTTTCACCTGAAGTAAGTTACTTCATCTCTCAGAGCCTTGGTTTGCTCATCTTTAAGTAGGGATAATAAATACCAACCTTGGCTAGATGCTAGAAGACCTAATACAATAATGTAAGTGAGATAGCAAGCCACTGCCTAATATCCAAGTGTACATTTTGAACATCACTGTTAGCCCTCAGGGGTGGGGCACGTACGGTCTTCATTAGGTAGCCTGTGATGCCAGCATTCAGGGTTTTTTTGTCTTTTTTTGTGTAAAGTGTGTTTTTGTTGTTGTTATCTTTCTTTTATTTTTGGTTAAAGATGTCATTTCCAATTCTTCCTCAAGAGAACAGGGGCAATTTTTGAGGCTCTGAACAGAAGACAGAGAGAGAGCTAGGAATCCTTATAGACTGTTTGCTGCACACGTGGCTCTAACAGGCTGCATGGAGCCCCAGGGGATGGCAGAGAACATTGATTCCCTTTTTGGAAAGTGACATTGAAAGATTTATCAAAAGCCAGAGGCACATCTCTACCTTTTGGCCCAATAATTCCTTTTGTGGACTACATGCTAAAGGAGCTAAGTAAATGAAAACAAAAGGTTTTCCTTATGAAGGTATTAGTTGCAGGAGCCCAAGACTGGAAACCCCCTCAATTACCAAGAGCAGAGGAGAAGTTCAGGAAACCAGCACACAGATTTTGCAGTCATTAGAAGAATCACTGTGAAGTCTCTGCAGAAACATGGAGAAACATTTCTGCACAATGTGAAGAGGAAAAGTCAGTGTTGGACAGGGGTCAGCCCGACACCACAACATGCGAAAGTGAAAAGAGTTGCTTTGGAAAAGGAGAAGATTAAGAGAGTTTTTTTAAAGTTCTTTAGTGTTCATTTTAATGCTATGCTGTTTCCACAAGTTTAAAATAATCAGCCTACTGGGCACCTTCTAGCAGATGAGGGGGAGCAAAGAAAAACCCCATCCCCACTAACAGAAATGGGGAGGTCCTTGCTTATTACAGCTGCACTGATATGCTGAGGTCCAGGCCTCGGATAAGACACTGGCACAGGCAAAGCAAACACTATCAATGAGACTAACTAGTTAGCAGGGAAAATCCTTCAGACTAGAATGAGGTGGAACATTTACGAAACGCTGGGCTGGAAGAAGCACAAGCTGGAATCAAGATTGCCGGGAGAAATATCAATAACCTCAGATATGCAGATGATACCACCCTTATGCCAGAAAGTGGAGAGGAACTAAAAAGCCTCTTGATGAAAGTGAAAGAGGAGAGTGAAAAAGTTGACTTAAAGCTCAACATTCAGAAAACGAAGATTATGGCATCTGGTCCCATCACTTCATGGGAAATAGATGGGGAAACAATGAAAACAGATCAGACTTTATTTTTTGTGGCTCCAAAATCACTGCAGATGGTGACTGCAGCCATGAAATTAAAAGACGCTTACTCCTTGGAAGGAAAGTTATGACCAACCTAGATAGCATATTGAAAAGCAGAGACATTACTTTGCCAACAAAAGTCCATCTAGTCAAGGCTATAGTTTTTCCAGTGGTCATGTATGGATGTGAGAGTTGGACTGTGAAGAAAGCTGAGCACCGAAGAATTGACGCTTTTGAACTTTGGTGTTGGAGAAGACTCTTGAGAGTCCCTTGGACTGCAAGGAGATCCAACCAGTCCATCCTAAAGGAGATCAGCCCTGGGTGTTCTTTGGAAGGAATGATGCTAAAGCTGAAACTCCAGTACTCTGGCCGCCTCATGCCAAGAGTTGACTCATTGGAAAAGACCCTGATGCTGGGAGGGATTGGGGGCAGGAGGAGAAGGGGATGACAGAGGATGAGATGGTTGGATGGCATCACTGACTCAATGGACGTGAGTCCTGAGTGAACTCCGGGAGTTGGTAATGGACAGAGAGGCCTGGCGTGCTGCAATTCATGGGGTCGCAAAGAGATGGACACGACTCAGCGACTGAACTGAACTGAACTGAAAGGGCCATAAACCATGATGAGACAACAGTCTAGGTCCTCCCATGCTGATGTGCCAGAAGTGGAGGGGGGCCTACTCTGGCTAGGAAGCAAGGTGTGGAGAGAAGGCAAAGGCAGCCAGAAATGGGTCACCCGAACATTTTAGGGATGAGGCCCAGAGAGCTAACTGCAACTTAGCATGGTATTCACAGTTGATGTACTATGTAAGTGTTACTATTTCTCCCCCAGGCTTGAACGAGAAGCTGACTCAGGGCTGTTCATGCTATGAAAATACCCAGAGACAAGCATTACCTGTGATATTCAGAAACACAGAAACATTCTCAAAGCTAGGACTTGGTAACTGATGCGTGCTCAACAGTGGGGAGCTTCAGTTAACCATGATTCTAGGCTTTTAAGGTAAGGAAGCAAACACAATGAAATCTAAATGAAGAAGAAAAGAGAGAGTGAGAGGGAGAGAGGGAGGGAGGAAGGGACCTAAATGCATTCATACCCCGGTTGAGGCCAGGATGTGTTTAACCCATTTTCCTGTTGCTTCTATCCTTAAAATACAGCAAAAAAATAAAATAAAATAAAAGTCTGCGTTCAGAATGGTGCCTCTGAGGCCTTGCGGTGACCTCGGTATTGCAGACGGCCAGAGTGACCGCTGTCTCAGGAATATACAAGAGAAAGCCTGAGAGGTCGGGGAGCTGTTCTCAGGAATGTTCGGGAGCAGGAGGTGGGCCCACCCCTGGAAGGACTGTGATGCCAAAGGCGGGGCCCTCAGTCCTGAGGCAGAGGAGGCACACAGGGGACACAGTCCGTAGAAAACAAAGCCAACCATGGTCTCCAGCGGCACAGGTGGGGTGGCAGCGGGCAGCAGAGCAGCGGACGGGGCTCTGGAGGCGTGGGGACAGCAGGCAGAAGGTATCAGAGAACTGCTTCTCATCAGGGCTGAGAAAACCCCTCACAATCCAGTGTCGCTTGTTCGAGACCATGTTCACCTGAGCCAGTTTGAAGATGCCCCACTGTCAGGCCACGGGCCCTCTTGTTGTCTGGAAAAGATGATCACTTTTTTTTTTTTTTTTTAGGGCAGAACTTTTTATTAGACACACAGGAGAAGTTTAAATATTCACACTGGTTTTCTTTGGAGCCTCGGGGAGGCGAGAAGGGTGGCAGGCAGGACAGGTATGAGTTTACTCATTTGGGGCTCCCCCGGGAGCAGGCCCTGCGATAAGGATGGGGAGTGCGTGCTGGGGGGTAGAGGACAGATGAGTGGAAGAGGAGGGGCGTGAGGTCAGGAGGAAGGCTAATCCCTAGCGCTCACCCTCACCCATCAGTGGTGCTTTCTCAAGCCGGCTACCGCTGTAGGTGACTTCATCCCCCTGGGGAAACTCTGGGAGCCAGTGTTAGACACAAACCCCAGAGTTAGAAGGGTGACGGTGGACTTCCCTGGTGGCCCAGGGGGTAAGAATTCGCCTGCCAAGGCAGAGGACACAGGTTCAGCCCCTGGTCTGAGAAGATCCCAGAAGTCCACGGGCCACAGTCCTGAAGCCCGCGCGCTCTAGAGTCTGTGCTCGCCGCCGAGAGAAGCCACCGCGATAAGAAGCCTGCGCACCGCAGTGAAGAGCAGCCGCCGCTCCTTGCAACTAGAGAAAGCCCTCCCCGCCATGAAGACCCAGCGTAACCAAAAATAAAGAAGAGTGAGAGGCCAGGATACTTAAAGCCACCAGCCACTGGTGGAGGGCCACAAAGGCAGGGGGCAAGAATTCCCCAGCATTTCCAGCAACAGCACAATGGGCAAGCAAAATGATTTCAGTGCTGCAAAAAAATGCCCTCAGGAGCTAACTGTGGGAAGTCAGTTCGTCTTGCTCTAGTACGGTAAAGGATGATGGGATATGGGTGGGTCTTGGTAGCATCAGATTCAAAGGTTGTGTGATTCAGTGATGCCATTGGTGAGTTCTTAATAGCCCTTCCAAGGGGTCAGCCAGCTCCACCAACAGTTTCCCCCAATAATTGGGACTCATCGTCTACCTCCAAAGGCAGCCCAACATGTCATTCTCAGAGAGCTCTCTGTGGTGGGAAGTTTGACTGCCCCCCAGGGAATTGATGTCAGCTCCCACCTGCTGCTCTTCGCATGCCCTCTAAGCCATGCAGAACCGCAGGAAGCCCTCTTCCCCCAGGAATTCAATTCTCTTCTCGATGGTATCCTTAACTCAGAGCCAGCCAGCAAAGCCAGCAAATGTGCTTTTGGAAGAACCCCAACAAAGACCGTTCATATCAGAGAAAGATTTTAGTTAATTAGTACTGAAGTTCAAGTAATCAGACGAGTCTGCCCCTAGCCCTTCTGGTGAATGAAACTTCCACTCTATGAGACAGTAGTTATCACCAGGTGGGCCAGGGGCTGATAAAATATGAGGCTTAAATTCAATATCAAGATGAAAGTCAAACGAAGCCTCCCCAGGAGAAAAGGCACTCTGCTTTCAAAAGCCTGGAGAGGAGAATATTGCCTTTCAGCAAATAGTACTTCTAATTTGATCCTGCAAAGATTCCTGCAAAGAGGAAGGCAATGATATGTCAGGAGAATAGGGCGTGTGTACGCTTCTATACGTATTTGTTTTATCATTGCTACATTCTTCAGGATCTCAGTCATCAATTATTGGTGACAGGCAGTCAATTGTTTATCTTTCAAGAACATTACCACTTACTCCCATTTATATATCTTCCTTATATTATGGTGGGGACAGGATCATCTATTTTCTCCTCCCTTCCAAACCCTTCTGTCATTTGCTGCCCAGCACCCAGTGTAACATCCCGGAATGATGGGCTTTGTACAGGAGGAAGAGGAATTACTTGAGGTGTTTTCCCCCCTCACCAAGGGATGTCCAAAAAGGCACCAAAACTGACATTTCATTCAGCCTAATGTCGGGGCCCTGTGGATGGAAATACAGCTTTGTGTGTTAGCTGTTGCTGGGAAATGCCCAGAGAAAGTGAAACAGCTCAGAGCAAAATCATACCTCCCACCCTCAAATCCCCTGTTCAGAAAACAGAAGCAAGTTTCTGCCATGAAAATCATTTTTGCTTAAAACACCAGCCTGAAATAATTGCATACTTGTTGGGGATTGACAGTTGAGTTTTCTTCCTGAATTTTGTTCTCTTTTGACAGTAGCAAATAAGTAGGTAGAGAAATACAATCTCTTGGGGCTTTTAACAAGGAAAAAAAAAAAAATCACAGTAGGAAAATCACACCAAAGAACATGGCAATATTTCCATACTTTGCTGCACTTAAGAGGAGAAAATGGTTATTAAAGGTAACAGGGTTGTTTCACAAACAGTGGTTCTCTTTCCAGGTCTCTCACTTGCCCAAAGCCTCAGCCCACAGTCACTGAAAGTGGGGGAATGCCAAACTTGTGTTTCTGTAACGGGCCTTGCAGACACTTGGATTTATTCTTAATGGAGACTTGCCACATTTTTTTACATTATGCAGCATGTAATTTGCTATTAAATGACTTAGAAATAAACAACTCAGATTTGTTGGGCCTGATGCCTGATGAATGATTTCATGGTGTTCTTTTAAATCAGTGCTGTGTTGACTATAATTTAGTGGTGGATTTGAAGGGGTGGGGTTTGGGGGGGAGAGGGGTTAAAGATCTCCCAGTTTGGGAACCTGAAATGACAATGCAATATTAACTTAATTACAAACCTTTTAACCAACCCACAGCCTCCTAGACAGTTCTGGGCAGCACAAGCTGAATTCAATCTCCATAAACAGTGCTTCAGACTCTCTCAGGCCTTCTGCTCATCAAACCAAAAAATACACAAACTTTTTCTGTAAAGTCAGGAGATTAAGGGGAAAGGGGGTGCTGAATTTTCCATCAGGTGGCACAAATGTAGGAAAGTCCTACATAAGTCCAGAATGGCTGATGCTGGGATGACAAGATAATTTGAAACTGAAATCTTAATCTGCATTTTGTTCTTGCTGCACTTTTCATGTACCCAGGGCCTACAGTAGAAGTTGCTTGCAGAACATCTCACCAGAGCCAAGCTCATGAGTGGATGCTGCTAGATGATCTGGAAGTGAGAAGAGAGAGCTGAGTCTCTGAAGAGGGGAGAACAGGACGGGCAGAGAGTCTGGGAGGGGAAGTGGGCAGGAAGACAAAGGTCTGCAGGTTCTGGAGGCAACCCCAAGGTCGCCCAGATGACCTCTGGGGGAAGTGACGAAGAAGATCACCCAAGGACTGGCTGGGGCTGCTTGAGGCACGGGGACCCCCAAGTGTGGGCAGCAGTATGGGCTGCAGGAGACTTTGCTCAGCCTGAGACCCCTGGCACCTGTACCCACCACGGACCAGGAAAAGGAGCCCAAATCAGGTCAGAAGTCCTCACCAGCCTGGCAGGATGAGGGGCTTAGAGTCAAATTAACATGGGTATAAAGAGGTGTTGGGGCCACTTGTTACACAACCAAGCTTGTGGGGGCAGTAGTCATGTCCACCACAGTTACTGGTCCTGATTGATGCCCCTGGGTCTTTTGCCTTCTCTAGTCACACTGCTACCGCCTGTAAGAAGATTCAAGGCTGGAATACGAGGATCATGACTACAGGTGGCTCCAGCATGGCCTAAAATGCCAGAGGGCAAGCCTGTCAAGGGCTGGATCAGGCCCAGGTCCCACCATCCCTTCCTCTCCTCTTTCCATGACTGCAGGGACTCCCAGGTTTGGGTGTCTCCTCTGACCCCTAGTCTGGAGTTCATTTCCTCTACTCCCTCCAAAGCAGGCCCACCCTGAACCCAGGGCGCTTGATCCGAATCCTGGCTTCCAACTCACAGCCATCCACAAAGACCTTGCCCTCAACATAGATCCATTCATTCATTCGTTCGAGAAGTGCTTTTAAACACTTACCACTGTGCCAGGTATATAGAATCCAATAAGAAACTAAAATAAAGCCCCTGCCTTCCCAGGTCCTTGAGGCAGCTCTCTGTGACTCCATGGAGACTGGAGCCTAGATCCTGACCAGTAGCCCCAGTGGTCGGGTTAGAGCGCCCCATCACCTCTTTGCCCCTGCCCCGCCCACCCCCACCCTGCCTTCAGGTCCCGCAGTACCTTGCAATACAAAACCCAGGAGTGGTAGGGAACAAGCTTGGCTGCCATCTTGAAATGGAAAGGGAATGACAATGATCACAATAAGAGCAACAGATAAGTTAATATCTCAGCAAATCATTGTAACACCACACAATTACAAAAAAACGCAGTGCCAAGCAGCACAGGGCACACTCAAGGCAAGAGAGAGCCTTCTAGTCTGGGAGTGGAGGACTGAGCTAAATGGGAGGGGGTAGGTGGAGAGTCCCAAGCCCAGAGATGGAGTCCATCATGGTTTTCATCTCCAAAGATCTGCTCTTTGAACAATAGTATATACTAAGCAGAAAGACAGGAGAAAGCAACCAGCTGTTGCTTGGACCATTGCTGATGGGAATGAAAGTGGCACAGTCTTTTCAAAAGCAATTGGTCAAAACATTTCAAGAGCCATAAAAACCTTCTCGTCTTTGATTCAGTAATCTTACTTCTAGGAGTAGATCTGTCAGGATCATATTCAAAAACACAATAAGAAGGAAAACAATAGGTTATGATACGTGGGCACTTTATCTATGCCAGACACTATTCTAAATACTTATGTGTTTTCTCATTTAATTCTCATAAGCCTATGAGAGCAATACTATTTTTATGCCCATTCTATAGATGATAAAATTAAGACCGTTTGACAACTTTTGTATAACAGTAGAGCCAGGATCCAAACCTAGAGACAGTCTTAATTATGACTCTACCCTGCCTCCCAAAGACCAAGGAAACTCTATGCAGCTTATGTATATTGGGGGAACAGAGGAAACATGTTTTACACCCAATAATATGTGCTGATGAGCTGTAAGGATGCCTGCTAATAGACTCCTATACAGGCATGGACCCAGTTATAATGAAGACTATGGGGCATTAGTGGTTAGGGAAAAAACCCACCTGCCAGTGCAGGAGACACTGAGATGCGGGTTTGGTCCCTGGGTCGGGAAGATCCCCTGGAGCAGGGCATGGCAACCCATTCCAGTATTCTTGCCGGGAAAATCCCATGGACAGAGGAGCCTGGCAGGCTACAGTCCATGGGGTCACAAAGAGTTAAACATGACTGAAGCAACTTAGCACGTATAACAACATGGGGAATGTGAACAATAGCAACGAGAAGGGATGTCTGCTCTGAATCCAGAGGGATCAGTAAAAATAATCCAGTTTGGTTAGAGAAATACTCAGCTCCAAGCAAAGGAATGCAGACATAGGAAGGAATCTGACATTTTCAGGGAACCAAGAGGTCTTGGAATGGCTGGGCCACAGAGACCAGAGGTGAGCAGTCAGAGATGCAGCCGAAACAGAGGGCAGAGGCCAGTGGCCCAGAAGAGGCAGTCACGTCTCTGAGCAAGAGATGGTGGGAGGGGTCCCAGAGCCACATGGGCAAGAGAGTCAACAGGGCTTGTTGGTGAACCATGTGTGTGGGTAAGTGACAGCAGACTCTGGGTTTCTTGGTGAATTGTTATGCTCGCTATTCAGAGACAAAAAAACGTGATAGGAGGCAGGGGCAACCTTGCTGAAGATAGCCTGAGCTTCTTCAAAGAACTGGCTGGGACTGCCCTGGTGGTCCAGTGACTGAGACTCTGTGCTCCCACTGCAAGGGGCCAGGTTCAATCCCTGGTCAGGGAACTAGATCCTGCATGCCGCCACTAAGAGTTTCCATGGTGCAACTAAAGATCCCACATGCCACAATTAGGATGGAAGTTCCTGCAGCACTAAGACCTGGTGCAGCAAAATAAAAATATAAATAAATATTTTTTAAAAACTGTGTGGCTCCAGATATTCCCAGATGCCCTGAGGGCCTGGGTATTATTCTTTCATGGATACACGCATATAGACATATTTGTATGGGTAGTGCTAGTGGTAAAGAACCCCCCTGCCAATGCAGGTTCAATCCCTGAATCGGGAAGATCCTCTGGAGGAGGGCATGGCAACCTACTCAAGTATTCTTGCCTGGAGAATCCCATGGACAGAGAAGCCTGTTGGGCTACAGTCCATTGGGTCACAAAGGTCACATACACATTTATACTACAATATTACTCTTTGGCATTTCCACCTATCAAAGTTGAGAGAGCCTAGATGAAATGTTGGAGAAAGCAATGGCACCCCACTCCAGTACTCTTGCCTGGAAAATCCCACGGACAGAGGAGCCTGGTAGGCTGCAGTCCATGAGTCGCCAAGAGTCGGACATGACTGAGTGACTTCACTTTCACTTTTCACTTTCATGCATTGGAGAAGGAAATGGCAACCCACTCCGGTGTTCTTGCCTAGAGAATCCCAGAGACGGGGGAGCCTGGTGGGCTGCCGTCTATGGGGTCGCACAGAGTTGGACACGACTGGAGCGACTTAGCAGTAGCAGATGAGATGTAACTTAACACAAGTTGAAGTACAGCCCAAGCATGAGTTAAAGGAAAAAAACTTAACCTTAAGACTGCTGGAAGGCGAGGGTGGGATGATCTGAGAGAATAGCATTGAAACATGTATATTATCATACGTGAAACAGATCGCCATTGGGGCTGGTGCATGGGGATCACCCACAGGGATGTTGTGGGGAGGGAGGTGGGAGGGGGTTTCATGTTTGGGAACACATGTAAGAATTAAAGATTTTAAAATTTAATAAAAAAAAAAAAAAAAAAGAAACAGATCGCCAGTCCAGGTTCGATGCATGAGACAGGGTGCTCAGGGCTGGTGCACTGGGATGACCCAGAGGGGTGGAATGGGGAGGGAGGTGGGAGGGGGGTTCAGGATGGGGGACACATGTACACCCATGGCTGATTCATGTCAATGTATGGCAAAATCTACCACAGTATTGTAAAGTAATTAGCCTCCAATTAAATAAATTTTTTAAAAAAAGATTGCTGGGGAAGATGCAAGCATCATTGCATGTGACCTGGTTCAACATATAAATGGCAGATCATTCGAGTCCCTCAGCAATTCCAGGGACAGAGTATAGTTCACCACTGGGACGACCTGCCCTTCCTGAGCTGTTACAGAGCAGTTTGACGTCAACCCTAAAATTCCAACCCTGAAATTCCTTCTAAGGGTCAGCCCATTCATGTACCCTAGGGCCCAGTCCCTCCCCTGGGGTGCCCCTTGCCACAGGACCAGCAACAATGGCCTTTGAAATGAATTTGCCATGGGGTCAGCAACATGCCCCAGGTAGAGCAAGAAGGTCATGGCCTCAGGGCCGTCAAGGCGCAGTGGATGACTTGCTCCTGCCCCCACACAGAGGCCCTCCTCCTGAGGGCAGCTGGGGAGTTGGTCCTGAGTGACCCCAAAGGCCAGGGCTGACCTCTACTTCCCATTCAGATTCCTGTCCCTGAGACCCAGGCCACTCCAGACTCTCTTGTCTGGAAGTCTTTGGGAAGAAAACGGATGCCCTCTACCTTCCCCATCAGGATGAGGCCTCTGGGATTACCAGAGTCCCCTAAGCTTTCTCAAGATGTTGGAGCGGGATAGGGCCATCGGGACACCTGGCCCAACCAGGTCCTTTTATCAAAGGGAAACCAAGGCCCAGAGACATCACTTTGCCAACAAAAGGTTCATATAGTCAAAGCTATGGTTTTTCCAGTAGGCACGTACGGATGTGAAAGCTGGACCATAATAAAGGCTGAGCGCCCAAGAATTGATGTTTTCAAATTGTGGTGTAGGAGAAGACTCTTGAGAGTCCCTTGGACTGCAAGGAGATCAAACCAGTCAATCCCTAAAGGAAATCAACCTGACTATTCATTGGAAGGACTGATACTGAAGCTGAGGCTCCAATACTTTGGCCACCTGATGCAAAGAACCAACTCATTGGAAAAGACCTTGATGCTGGGAAAGATTGAGGGCAAGAGGAGAAAGGGGTGACAGAGTATGAGATGATTGGATGGCCATCACTGACTCAATGGACATGAGTCTAAGCAAACTCCAGAAGATAGTGAAGGACAGGGAAGCCTGGTGTGCTGCAGTCCATGGGGTCGCAAAGAGTCAGATGCAAATTAGCGACTGAACAACAAAGGCCCAGAGGATAGATTGGACTCAACCAACAACACACAAGAGGGACTGAAACTGAGTTTCGACACCCCACCCAGAGCTGAAGTATATTCCTCACTTCATGAACTTCCCCCAGCTAGGCTAGAAGTGTCCTGACAAGGATGGTGCCCTTTTAAGTTCTCCAGTTGACCAATAAATGTGGGAGGGGTGGACTCTTTGTTTCAAGACCAGTGAATCACATTGACTTATTTATTGACATTGTCAATTACATTGACATCTTTATTGAGCACCTTAATAAAAATTAAAGATTTGCCGAGCATGGCCCCGCCCATCAGAACAAGACCCATTATCCCCCTCAGTCAGTCTATCCCATCAGGAAGCTTTCGTAAGCCTCTTATCCTTCTCCATCAGAGGGCAGACAGACTGAAAACCGCAATCACAGAAAGTTAACCAATATGATCACATGGACCACAGCCTTGTCTAACTCAATGAAGCTATGAGCCATGCTGTGTAGGGCCACCCAATATGGACGGTTCCTGGTGGAGAGTTCTGACAAAATGTGGTCCACTGGAGAAGAGAATGGCAAACCACTTCAGTATTCCTGCCTTGAGAACCCCATGAACGGTAGGAAAAGGCAAAAAGATAGGATACTGAAAGATGAACTCCCCAGGTCAGTAGGTTCCCAATATGCTATGGGAGATCAGTGGAGAAATAACTCCAGAAAGAATGAAGAGACAAAGACAAAGCAAAAACAACACCCAGTTGTGGATGTGACTGATGATGGAAGCAAGGTTCAATGCTGTAAAGAGCAATATTGCATAGGAACCTGGAATGTCAGGTCCATGAATCAAGGCAAATTGGAAGTGGTCAAACAGGAGATGGCAAGGGTGAACATTGACATTTTAGGAATCAGCGAACTAAAATGGACTGGAATAGGTGAATTTAACTCAGATGACCATTATATCTACTACTGTGGGCAGGAATCCCTCAGAAGAAATGGAGTAGCCATCATGGTCAACAAAAGAGTCCAAAATGCAGTACTTCAATGCAATCTCAAAAACGACAGAATGACCTCTGTTCGTTTCCAAGGCAAACCATTCAATATCACAGTAATCCAACTCTATGCCCTGACCAGTAACACTGAAGAAGCTGTAGTTAAACAGTTCTATGAAGACCTACAAGACCTTCTAGGATTAATACCCTCAAAAAAATCCTTTTCATTATAGGGGACTGGAATGCAAAAGTAGGAAGTCAAGAAACACCTGGAGTAACAGGCAAATTTGGCCTTGGAGTACAGAATAAAGCAGGGCAAAGGCTAATAGAGTTCTGCCAAGAGAATGCACTGATCTTAGCAAACACCCTCTTCCAACAACACAAGAGAAGACTCTACACATGGACATCACCAGATGCTCAATACTGAAATCAGATCGATTATATTCTTTGCAGCCAAAGATGGAGAAGCTCTATACACTCAGCAAAAACAAGACCAGGAACTGACTATGGCTCAGATCATGAGCTCCTTATTACCAAATTCAGACTTAAATTGAAGAAAGTAGGGAAAACCGCTAGACCATTCAGGTATGACCTAAATCAAATCCCTAATGATTATACAGTAGAAGTGAGAAATAGATTTAAGGGACTAGATCTGATAAACAGAGTGCCTGATGAACTATGGACGGAGGTTCGTGACATTGTACGGGAGACAGGAATCAAGACCATCCCCAAGAAAAAGAAATGCAAAAAAGCAAAATGGCTGTCTGAGGAGGCCTTACAAATAGCTATGAAAAGAAGAGAAGTGAAAAGCAAAGGAGAAAAGGAAAGATATACCCATTTGAATGCAGAGTTCCAAAGAATAGCAAGGAGAGATAAGAAAGCCTTCCTCAGTGATCAATGCAAAGAAATAGAGGAAAACAATAGAATGGGAGAGACTAGAGATGTCTTCAAGAAAATTAGAGATACCAAGGGAACATTTCATGCAAAGATGGGCTCGATAAAGGACAGAAATGGTATGGACCTAACAGAAGCAGAGATATTAAGAAGAGGTGGCAAGAATACACAGAAGAATTGTACAAAAAAGATCTTCATGACCTGGATAATCATGATGGTGTGATCACTCACCTAGAGCCAGACATCCTGGAATGTGAAGTCAAGTGGGCCTTAGAAAGCATCGCTATGAACAAAGCTAGTGGAGGTGATGGCATTCCAGTTGAGCTGTTTCAACTCCTAAAAGATGATGCTGTTAAAGTGCTGCACTCAAATGTCAGCAAATTTGGAAAACTCAGCAGTGGCCACAGGACTGGAGAAGGTCAATTTTCATTCCAATCCCTAAGAAAAGCAATGCCAAAGAATGCTCAAACTATCACACAATTATACTCATCTCACACGCTAGAAGAGTAATGCTCAAAATTCTCCAAGCCAGGCCTCAGCAATACGTGAACCATGAACTTCCAGATGTTCAAGCTGGTTTTAGAAAAGGCAGAGGAACCAGAGGTCAAATTGACAACATTCGTTGGATCATCAAAAAAGCAAAAGGGTTCCAGAAAAACATTTATTTCTGCTTTATTGACTACACTAAAGCCTTGACTGTGTGGATCACAATAAACTGTGGAAAATTCTGAAAGAGATGGGCATACCAGACCACCTGACCTGCCTCTTGAGAAACCTATATGCAGGTCAGGAAGCAACAGTTAGAACTAGACATGGAACAGACTGGTTTCAAATAGGAAAAGGAGTACATCAAGGCTGTATATTGTCACCCTGCTTATTTAACTTATATGCAGAGTACATCATGAGAAACGCTGGGCTGGAAGAAGCACAAGCTAGAATCAAGATTGCCGGGAGAAATATCAATAACCTCAGATATGCAGATGACATGACCCTTATGGTAGAAAGTGAAGAAGAACTAAAGAGCCTCTTGATGAAAGTGAAAGAGGAGAGTGAAAAAGTTGCTTTAAGCTCAACATTCACAAAACTAAGATCATGGCATCTGGTCACATCACTTCATGACAAATAGATGGGGAAACAGTGGAAACAGTAACAGACTTTATTTTTGGGGGCTCCAAAATCACTGCAGATGGTGACTGCAGCCATGAAATTGAAAGATGCTTGCTGCTTGGGAGATAAGTTATGACCAACCAAGACAGCATATTAAAAACAGAGACATTACTTTGCCAACAAAGGTCCGTCTAGTCAAGGCTATGGTTTTTTAGTAGTCATGTATGGATGTGAGAGTTGGACTATAAAGAAAGCTGAGCACTGAAGAACTGATGCTTTTGGACTGTGGTGTTGGAGAAGACTCTTGACAGTCCCTTGGACTGCAAGGAGATCCAACCAGTCAATCCTAAAGGAGATCAGTCCTGAATACTCATTGGAAGGACTGATGCTGAAGCTGAAACTCCAATACTTTGGCCACTTGATGTGAAGAACTGACTCATTGGAAAAGACCCTGATGCTGGGAAAGATTGAAGGTGGGAGGAGGGGACGGCTGAGGATGAGATGGTTGGATGGCATCACCGACTCAATGGACATGGGTTTGGGTGGACTCCGGGAGTTGGTGGTGGACAGGGAGGCCTGGCATGCTGTGGTCCATGGGGTCACAAAGAGTCAGACGCGACTGAGCGACTGAACTGACTGACTGACTGAGCACCTGCTGCATACCAGTCTTGGTCTGGGCTCTGGGAATCGGGAGATGAAGGAAACATGGCCCTGAATTTGAAGGGCAGGCAGCTGGTAACCATTTCTTAGACACATCACAGTTGCTCCCATTGATTTAGTCAACCAACAAATGGTTATTAAAGCACCACTGTGTGTGAGGTACTGTGCTTGAGCCTAAGAGCTATGTGCCCAGGGGCTCATGGAATAACCAAAAGTCTATGTCTGATCCATCCTCTTCGCTAGATGCTGTGAGCCCTCCCCAACCCTCTCTGAGCCTCAGTTTCCCCATCTAGAGCACTGATATTTGATAGTTCTAAGAAGTTACATTAGAATGATGCCAGAGCCCCTTCCAGACTCCTCTCTTTCCCCTGTTCTTTCTGCCCCTGGGCTTTTAACCCAGATAAATGGTACAGGCCTCGTCAACAGGAACAGCAAGCCAGTGTCCATTTATCAGGTCCAACGGAAGTGACGGGTGAAAGGAGCTTCCTTGTCTGGTGGAGCGGGAAGCCCTTTCTCCTTCCCCCGTCACCACTAAGCACAGACACAAACAGCCGGAGCAGAAGCTCCAACCACGTGAATGATCCCTGCTTTCTTTCTGGCCTGAAGCGAGCCCTGAATAGGGGTGCTGCCCACATATCTCCAGGGGAGGCCACTCACTTTGGGTCTGGAGTCAGTCCAGCACAGCTGTGCGGCTAACACAGCAGCCCAGCCCCTGAAGTCACAGGGCGTGCCCCAGAGTTTCTGACTTTGGAGAAAGCAGGAGAGGGACATCCGAGCGACACAGGCAGGTGGGGGGCGTCACAGAAGCTGGTGTTTCAGGGCACAGAGCACACCATTTGGAACCAGCCATTTGAGTCCTGTCCAGGCTGTCTCGTCCTCTAATGAAGACAAGGCCAGGAAGAGGGCTTGCAGAACTGGCTGAGGATGAAGGGGGAAAATCAGTTCAGACAGCTCGCTTTAGATTTAATTGTTTCATTTCGCAAATCTGTCTGGCTGCGGGGAGGTTGGACCGGGTGTCTGGGCCCGGCCCAGGCTGGGAGCGGCAGTGCTCCCCAATTAAATTATCGCATCTCCAGGCGCTGAGGGCAGCTCAGAGGAGCCAGGCCAGAGGAGCAAATGATAGCTGCCGTCCCCTGCGTCACTGTCTCCCAGCCCGCACGGAAAATCTTCACGGTTAATTTAATGACAATCTGCGGCCCAGAAGCCCCAGGATGGGGACGCAGCTGAGTGTCTGACTCGCCACCAATTTCAATTAGCCGGAGCCGGAGCCGGGGAAAGGAGGAAGAGGAGGGAAAGGCCATGTGGGGCGAAGGAGAGCCTGTCTGGTTCTGCTCCCTTCCTGGGGACACTCCAGGAACCCCACCTGGTCTCACCAGGCAGGGCCTTCCTCACAGTAAACGCGGGCAAGAAAACAATGTCCCCTGCTTTCCACTCAAGCTGGTTGTAAATGAGGGCACACACCACACACACAGGCACCCCTTCCTAGTTTGGTTGGTGTTTTATCCCTGAGAGGAGTGGGTAGAAGGAGCACTCACCTGGGAGTCAAGAGACCAGAATTTAGCGCTGGATCTGCAATTTCTGGGGCTTCCCTGGTGGCTCAGGGGTAAAGAATCCACCTGCCAATGCAGCAGGTGAGGGTTCGATCCCTGGGTCAAGAAGATCCTTTGGAGAAGGACATGGCAACTCACTCCAGGATTCTTGCCTTGGAAATCCCATGGACAGAGGAGCCTGGTGGGCTACAGTCCAGGGGGTCACAAAAGAGTCAGATACAACTTAGCAACTAAACGACAACTGCTATTTTTAATTGTTCACCGTTGGGTGAATCACCTGCCTTCTCTGGGCCTCATTCTAAAGGGATTGGACTAAATCTGGTCTGCAGACTTCTTCAAATGAAAACTTTCACGGGACCCAAATAGATACCAGAAACAAAAATACAGCTTCTCACAATCGAAAGTGGGTATGCTTCTGAGCTGGCCCCTCCTCCCCACCCCATAAACCACAGAGTGCCAGGATGTTGTGGATCACTCATCTAGAAAACACTGAGCCAAATAATGACCACCACCCCCAAAGATGTCCATGTCCTGTTCCCTAGAACCTGTGAATATGGCACCTTACCCAAAAAAAAAGGACTCAACAGATGTGATTAAGTTAAGGACCTCAAGCTGGAGAGATTTATCCTGGTGACCCAGTGTAATCACAAGGATCCTTAGATGAAGGAGGCATGAAGGTGAGAGAGGAGAAGGTGATGTGAGAATAGAAGCTGAGAAAGAGGTTTGAAGACACCACACTGCTGACTTTGGAGATGGAGGATGGGGCCACAAGCCAAGGAACACAGGCAGCCTCAAGGAGCTGGAAACAGCAAAGAAATAAATTCTCCCCTACAGCCCCCAGGTGGAAGACTGCCCTGCCAACATCTTGATTAGAAGACTTCTGACCTCCAGGACTGTAAGAGAATAAATTTGTATCGTGTTCAGTCTCTAAGTTTGTGGTAATTCATTACGGCAGCAACAGGAAATGAATGCGCTCACATTATAGATTTCTGTGGAGAGAAAAATGAACTCGAATTTCCCTCATGCTCAGCCCCTCTCCTCTCCCTCTGGCCAATCAACAGGAAATTTGGCATCAGGACCCATGTAAAAGGAGTTGCTCCTTCCCTCCCCAAGAGGGAAAAGCCAGGAAGGACTCAGGAAGGAAGTATCCCCTCTCTGGCCTCCCAAGCCCCTGGCTCCGCAAATGGAGGTTCCCTGAGACATAAGAGATTGAACCCCCTCTCCCCACTTCATGGGAGTTTAGTCCTTATTTTCTGATGTATGGCTTTTCTCTCTTCTCTTTTGTCAACTTCCTATCTGGGGGAGACTGGTAGGAGAAACTCTGAGTTCAGTTCAGGTATTAATTCTAAGACACAAATATTGATGAGTCCCTACCTCCCTTTGCAAATCCACTGGCCATGGGGCATTTCCAGGCATGCAAACCTGGGCTGCCCTTTGCCCCGCTGCTGTCAGGCCCATGTGGGCCTCAATGGCCAGCGTTGAGAGCTGGCAGCCCTCAGCGCACACTCACCTGTGGGATGACGTGGCAGGTGACTCCTCGATGACCACAGGGCCACAGCTGTACAGAGGGACAGCACACAGATACCAGCACCCGCCAACTCCAAGGAGTCGGCCGGGCAGTGGAACCCCGAGGGCCTAATGAGCAGAAGCCAAAGAGCCCAGAGCCAGGGGGTGGAGGGCGGACGGCCTCGCTCAGGGAGAGCCACCACTGGTCTGCTGGTGGCGGTGGTTTTAAACACAGAAAGCAAGCCTACCTTCTGATAGTCGGGTAGGTAGAGAATAGTTCTTTCAATCTGTAGTGCATGCTGTATACCAATCTGGTCCTTCAGTAAGAGTTCATTGAGTGCCTCCTATGTGCCAGGAACCAGGAAAGCAGGAAGCTTTTCTTCTGGCTTCTGATGTGGAAGGTATTCCATGAGCAAAGCTTCCTCTGCCTCTTCAGTCATCCCTAGAGAGGAGGAGAGACTTGCTCCGATGAGGAGTTTGGAGACAGAGAAGGGCAAGCGCAGGCCAGCCCCTCCCTTGGTTGGCTGCCCAGTTCCCTCCAAGTGAAAGTTTACAAGCGACCTGCCCCCATTCCTGGAGGACTGCACCAGCTGTCTCTGAGGAATTAGCCCCAGCCATGTTTGCAAATGCCACCTCTGTACAGCAAGAAAGAGAACACTTTGCCTTCCATCTGCTGGCTCCTCTGAGTTCTTTCTCAGTTGACTCAGACCTTGGGTAAGAGATGGAGTGCTGCTGAGCTCTCTCGCAAACTGCAACATGAGGTGAAGGGGTTTGGGGTGATGAGACCAGCTTGCCTGCCCTCGTGGAGCTGACAGTCGGGCAGGAATGGGCACTCGAGGCTCTCAGTAGAGGTCTCAATCCTGGGCACCTGCTAGCCTGGTCCTCTAGTTGTGAGCCTGGAGACACGAGAGCTCGACCCCTGGGACCTACTGCTGAGCCATCGTGTCTGACACTTCAGGGGCCCTCACCCCACTGCCTTTCAGGCAAACTCCACCTTCTGTCCACTTGGATCTCCACCTACCCCCCTCCCCGCTGCCTCCACACAGAGCCTGGGATTCACTTCTTACACCAGCTGATTCTCTCTTTCTCTCTGACTTTCATTTGCTATTCTCTCCTCCTGAACAGCTTTCAGCTCTTGCCCTTCTCCTAATTCCCAGGAGTCCTTCAAGTCTCCACAAGATGTCTCTTGACCCAGGACACCATCTCCCCATCAACTGACAACACAGGTCAGGCTTAACTGTCCCTCTGATTACCCACGAAATATTTGTTTTTCTCATAAAATACTACCTGTTAAATTCTCCTAACACATTTAGAGACATCTGTCTTGCAGAGGCCCAGCCGTCAGCCAGACAAACCAGATTCGTGTCTGCACAAAGCCCCAGTCTCATAGGGAACACAGACACTAAGACAGCGAAGTCCACAGTGCGTCTAGGTGTTTCTCGTGAGCACAAGACCCTGGGTACTTGCCCCTGTGTGTTGGATTTCTGTTTCCCAATGTCCTTAATATACAGATCCAGGTGATTAATTTTTCCTAGAAACTTTGTGCCAAGGGAAAAACACTTGCCTTCTCCAAACACTTCATTTATTTCAAGGTACTAAGAAACCCATCATATTTCTCTTTTCATCTTTTCTGCCAGGAAGTTCAGGGCCAAATTTAGACCTCAATCACAAGCCATTACTTAATTTCTTGTTCCTGTTTATAGATCTCTTGTTATCCATATAGTTTTCCTTTAATTTATGCATCTCTGTATACCCACATGTGTGTCTTTACTGTAACCTCTCCAAGTCCCCCACCAAAGCAAGTGGAATGCAGGTTCTACGTTGTGTGGCTCCTTCTATCCCAACCCCAGAAGGGCCAGCTTGAGCTACCCTGATAGACTTAGTCTGGCCAAGGTGCCCCCAGGCACCAGGCCTCTGTCTCATCCCTCCAGCCCCTCCCATGGGGCAGAGGTGCTATTAAAAGGGCCAGACCTGGGAATTCCCAGTGGTTAAGACACTGCTCCCACTGCAACAGACAGAGGTTCGATCCCTGGTCAGGGAACTAAGATCCCACATGTCTCATGGTGCAGCCCAAAAATTAAAAAAAAAAAAAGATAAATAAAGGGCCAGACCCTTAAGAAAGGGCAGAATGAGAGGAAAAGGAAATGCCAGGCAAGAGACAAGAGGTGAGTGAGGTTGAGGGCAGGGGGCCCCTAGGAGAGAACTATCATCACAAGTCCTCTCTTTCCTCATAGCACACTCTCGGCACCAGGGATGCTTGATAAGGCCACTCACCAGGGGCCGAGTCTTACTTTCAGACCAAAAGTTTCCACTAAACAGGCTCCAAGTAAGGAGCGGAGATTTGCAATCTGAGTCCTCTCTCGGATACGCCACATGGCCTGCCGAGGTCATGATGCTTCTATCATGGTTTTCCTGTGTCAGTTTGATGGATACTTTCTGGGGATCCTGAGAGTGTCACTAAAGAAGAGGTGGAATCATTGGGTCTGAATTAGATAAGGATCTATCTTAATATAGGGCTTCCCTTGTGGCTCAGATGGTAAGGAATCTGCCTGCAATGCAGGAGACTCATGTTCAATCCCTGGGTCAAGAAGATCCCCTGGAGAAGGGAATGGCTATCCACTCCAGTATTCTTGCCTGGAGATTCATGGACAGAGAAGCCTGGTGGGCTAAAGTCCATGGGGTCACAAAGAGCTGGACACGACTGAGCAACTAACACTTTCACTTTTCTGTCTTAATATAATCCATCACATGTGTATGATGCTTTTATAGAAAACAGAATACTGCCACACACTTGCTTTTCTGTCAACTGAACCTGCAACCCTTTGATGTAAGCAGGGTAGATATCATCCCCACTTTATAAATGAGGAAACAGAGATGCAACGAGGCTGTGACTTGCCCAAGACTGAAACCCCGGACTTCTTTCTGAAAGGAGGGATGATGTTCAGCTTGTGAGTTTGTAACACCAATTCCCTACCTAGTGCTAGGCATACAGACAGTGATGGTCAGTAAAACTTGGAGTTTAAACATCTGCATCCCCCCTAAACTCTGCTCTGAAAACCAAAATCTGTGTCAGTATAGGCACTAACCAAGTAGCGTCAGGAGCTTTGGCAGCCCCCTGCCTGACCCTCTATCCACACGGTTGAGGTGGGAAAGCTTGATATATTCCCTGAGATATTCCAGGTCATCCTATGATCAAGGTCAAAGTCAGAGTCACAAAGCACAGGACCGGGGGGGACCTTACAGATCTAGTGACCCCGTTTGGCATCTGTCTTGACCTAGCTGTCTCAGTCCATCATTAACCCTAACTGGGTGAGGGGAGGAGTGGGTCATAAACCCTGTCTTTTTCCTGCCATATCAGCACCCTTTCCTGGTGATGACTTATTGCTTGCAAACATATCACTGACCTTTGTGTTCTTACCAAACACCACCAAAGGCAATAGGATGTGTCTGCCATGCATGCATGCTAAGTTGCTTCAGTCACGTCCTACTCTTTGCAACCCTATGGACTATAGCCAGCCAGGCTCCTCTGTCCATGGGATTCTCCAGACAAGAATACTGGAGTGGATTGCCATGTCCTCCTCCAGGGGATCTTCCCAACCCAGGAACCGAACCCATGTCTCTTACATCTCCTGCCACAGGCAAATAGTAGGGTCATCCCATTCCTTCCTTTCTGCCCCAACTGGACCCTGTACTGAAGTGACCTCTAATGCTCACTAATGCCCAGCACCCCCTCCTCTCCCTTTTGGTGAAAATACTCTTCTGTTCCTTTAGGAGAACTGCTTTTCCCCCCACCTTTATTTGTGCCTGGCTTGCCTATCACAAACAGTGGCTGACTTTATTTTTCTGGGCTCCAAAATCACTGCAGATGGTGATTGCAGCCATGAAATTAAAAATTCTTACTCCTTGGAAGGAAAGTTATGACCAACCTAGACAGCATATTAGAAAGAAGAGACATACTTTGTCAACAAAGGTCCATCTAGTCAAGGCTATGGTTTTTCCAGTGGTCATGTATGGATGTGAGAGTTGGACTATAAAGAAAGCTGAGCACCCAAGAATTGATACTTTTGAACTGTGGTGTTGGAGAAGACTCTTGAGAGTCCCTTGGACTGCAAGGAGATCCAACAAGTCCATCCTAAAGGAGATCAGTCCTGGGTGGTCATTGGAAGGACTGATGTTGAATCTGAAAGTCCAATACTTTGGCCACCTGATTCAAAGAGCTGACTCATTTGAAAAGACGCTGATGCTGGGAGGGATTGGGGGCAGGAGGAGGAAGGGGATGACAGAGGATGAGATGGCTGGATGGCATCATCGACTCAATGGACATGAGTTTGGGTGGACTCCGGGAGTTGGTGATGGACAGGGAGGCCTGGCGTGCTGCGGTTCATGGGGTCGCAAAGAGTCAAACACGACTGAATGACTGAACTGAACTGAACTGAACTGCGTATCACAGGACCTTCAGCTCTTTTAACACAGGACCGGACATGTGACACAGACTTGACATATCAGAATGCTCCATCTCTCTTGGCAGCATGATTGGATCAGAAATGAGCACATGGCCTAGCCTAGCCAATCAAAGCCTTCTCTAAGACTTGGCCTATGTTCACTGGGTGTCAGGGGGATCTCTTTTCCTCCAATGGCAGCAGTAAAGGCTGAGAAAGCCTGGAACTGCCAGACCCATTTATCTCATTGTGTTAAAGCCATCTACAGGGTGAAGCCAACACACTCAGAAACCAGGCCAAGAGAACAAAACAGAGAGAGTGCTGACCTCACTATCCAAGCCTCCAGACCCAGCCATAGAGTCAGATAGCTCCTGGGCTTGCCAGCCACAGGAGCCTGGGCTTGTGTGAGGAGTGTTTCTGATACCGGCGACAGAAAGTGTGCTAATACAAAGGCTTTACTGCTCTAATTGGTTAACACATGATCATAATCAACTGCATTATTGCCCCCCTTTGTCCATACCCTTTGTCATGTGACTTTGGGATTTTTCCACCCTCCCCCGCCCCCCATGAAGGCAGAGCATATTTCTCCGTCCCCAGATTTTTCAAAGCTGAGTCACGTGACTTGCACTGATCAATAGAATGAGGCAAAGTGACCACGTGCACAGTCCAAGCCTAGGTCTTAAGATACCTGGATTGTTTCTGCTTGCCCTGGTGAACTGCTCCCCACACCAGGAGGAGGACAAGCCCTGCCTGGGCTGCCCATCCCAGGAGGAGAACACAAGAAATGGTTCCAGCTGTGGCCAACCTAGATCAGCCAACCTCCAGCCAACTCACAAATGCCCGAGCTCGGTAAGCACTTATTCTTGCACTGAGATCTTGAGGTTGCGGTTAAGCTGCCATAAAGCATGTGTCACTCCTGTGCTTTGGACTTCTTGAAGACAGGAAATTATACATGGCTGTCTCCCTAGCAACTACGGGGAGACAGAAGGAAGAAGGTGGGACAAGGGGAGGCTCTGGTTCTCATGCACCTCTCTGTGTGTATGCTCAGTCTCTTCAGTCATGTCCAACTCTTAGCAGCCTTATGGACTGTAGCCTACCAGGCTCCTTTGTATGGGATTCTCTAGGCGAGAATACCGGAGTGGGTTGTCATGCCCTCCTCCAGGGAATCTTCCCAACTCAGGGACCAAAGCCGCATTGCTTATGTCTCCTGCATTGCCAGGCAGGTTTTTACCTCTAGTGCCACCTGCACCTCTCTACCAGGTTTGAAGTTCTGACCTCCACAAATAAAGATGCGCTCAAATGCGGAGAGTGAAGCTCTGTTTCTGACACATAAGGTATACATGGGAAATTCTGCTTAGGCATCAAATATTGCAGGCTGATGTGTAAGGACTACATATCCCACATGCCTTTGCCAGGTCATCACTTGTCAGCCTGCCATTTAAGGAAAGCTATAAAGCCATCTTTGCCCATTTCCGCTCCCGTGACAGTCAGGCGGGATTAGACGGATGGATAGCTGGGTACACAGTACCACGGCAAACCTGCCACAAAAATCTGCTAATCACACCCAGCTGATACTCACCATTTGCCAGCGAAAGTGTCTCAGTGTTTTACAGTGTCTCATTAAAATCGAGAGGATTAAGAGGCCCTTTCTTGATTCATGACTTTCTCTGCCTCAGAGATATAATCCTATCTATAACCCCAAATAACTAGAAACAAAATTAAATTTCTCAGAGATCAAGCAGGGCAGGTGTTGTACCATGCCCCAAAGTCTTGTTTTCTTTACATATTTTATCCAGCTTAAAGGCACAAGATATCTTGATCCCAAAACCAGGACTGTTCTGCAGTAGCCAGCAGCAATGACAGAAGGGAATTTCCCTGGTTTTTCTTTGTTGCTAACAAGCTGATACTTTTAAAAGAACCGCCACTTCCCCTTAGGTAAAAATGGACATATATATAATGTGTGCCTGCATGCTAAATTGGTTCAGTTGTATCCAACTCTTTGCGACCCCCTGGACGATAGCCCACCAGGCTCCTCTGTCCACAGGATTCTCCAGGCAAGAACACTGGAGTGGGTTGCCGTGCCCTCCTCCAGGGGATCTTCCCAACCTGGGGATCAAACCCCCGTCTCCTATGGCTCCCACATTGCAGGTGGATTCTTTACCACGGACCCATCTGGGAAACCTCATATATAAAGCAAATATATCTAAGGATTAGTCACCTCCTCAGATCCTTTTAAGGAGATAGGCAAGGACAAATCAAAAACAAAAGCTTCCACCATTGACTTCATTGATTTCCTTCCCTGGTCTTAGTTATCTTAAAAATAATAATAATAATAATTAGAGAATCATGGACAATTCAAGCTGGACGTAGCCTTGAAGACCCTTTAGTCAGACCCCATAACCAGGCTTCTCTGGTGGCTCAGTGGTAAAGAAACTGCCTGCCAAGGCAGGAGGCATGGGTTCAATTCCTGATCCTGGAGGATCCCACCTGTTGCAGAGCGACTAAGCCCATGTGCCCTTGCCCCGTAACTGGGAGAAACCCCTGCTCGCTACAACTAGAGAAAAGCCTGAGCAGCAAAAGAACCAGTGCAGCCAAAACTAAAATAAATAAATAGTTAAAAAACAAAAAAGCAAAAAACCCATAACCTGAGAGATAGAAAGTAACACCCAGATAGGGAAGACGATTTATTCAGAATTAAGGTGAGCTCGGGCTCAGTCCAGCCAGTGCTTCCTGTTCTTGCTCACACACTGTGTTAGTGCATTCTGGCTACACTCTAGATTGGGTGGCTTATAAACGACAGAGATTTCTCACAGTTCTGGTCACTGCAAAGTTCAATATCAAGGCTCTAGTGAGATATTGGTTCATAAATGACCATTTCCTGGTTCATATATAACCATTTTCTCACAGTAACCTTACATGGTGGAAGGAGCAAGGGAGCCTCTGGTGTCTTTTTGTAGTTGCTGTTGTTGTTTAGTTGCTAAGTGGTATCCAGCTCTGCAACCCCATGGACTGTATAGCCCTCCAGACTCCTCTGTCCAAGGCATTTCCCAGACAAGAACACTGAAGTGGGTTGCCGTTTCCGTCTCTTACCAGGGCACTAATTCCCTTCATCAGAGTCCACTCTCATGATCTAATTAACTTCCAAAGGCCTCACCTCCACCTGCCTGTCCACATTCCCCTTCCCATGTGCCAAAAGCGAGGCCCTGTCAACATCTTCAAAGATGAGTCAGTGCCCCACCTTAACAGACCCCGGCTTGGGACCTATGGGGGCTTATAGATGGAGCATCCCAGAGAGACCCGGACTAAGCTTCACCCCAAGAGAGGTGGGAGCATGGAGCAAGCCTCACACTATGCTCACCACTTTCTTCTTTGCAGCCCATGCAGAGTGGCAAGGGTAGGGGGGATGGCAGGTGGTTCATGGAATGTTATTTATAATGCCCTATGTTTTGTATCTGCCAAAGAGGTAGTATCCCATAACTGGAGGACTCTGTTTTACCAAAAGAAGTTGCTGGACAAAGTGATTTGCCCTAAGTCACACAAGGATGAAAAAGCTGAATTCTAGGGAAACTGAGAAGGAAGACTGGACACAGGATATGGGAGAAGGCAGAGCCAGGGTTGGATTAGGAGTTCTCTGTAGAGGAGAGACTGTGGTTACTGAGGATTTTCCAAGCAAAGGGCCCTGCACTATGCAAGGCAATCCCTGACTAGGCTCAAAGATCTTAAGTTGCATGCGTGCATGCTAAGTCACTTCAGTCATGTCTGACTCTTTGTGATCCTGGCGACTGTAGCCCACCAGGCTTCTCCGGGATTCTCCAGGCAAGAATACTGGAGTGGGTTGCCATGTCCTCCTCCCGGGGATCTTCCCAACCCAGGGAATCGAATCCGAGTCTCTATGTCTCCTGCATTGGCAGGTGGGTTCTTTACCATTATCACCATTTGGAAGCCTAGATCTTTGGTTAAAATGGCCCGAAAGTGCTTGGCCTGCTTTATTTCTCATGGAAACCAGTTAAAGGGTTAAACTAGTTATTTTAATTGGAGGAACATAACTGAGGCCAAAATAGAGTCATCTTCCCTGAACAAGGGGAAACCTGATGTTGATTCACATTTCATGAATCCGATAAACCCTAATAGAACCTAGTAAGTTAAGGTACTTGTACATGGTGGGATGTTATAGTTACTTAAAACTGATAATGCTAAATACAGGAGGAAACGTGCAAGGTGGTACATTTAAGAAAAAAGAACTTTGATTTACATATTCATTATGAATCTAGCTCTGAAAACGCAGATGCAGAGACAGAAGGGTGAGGTGCAAAAACAAGGAGTTGTATTAGGGTATGATTATTATATTGACTTTCTGTTCTGTTCTTTAAAAAACCTCCAATGTCATTTAAAAATCCAAACCATTATAAGACACTGGGAAATGCTGATGTAGGCATTTAGTGAGTACCTCATCGGTATGAGACTCTGTGAGGGGTTCTGGTCCTGGTGCACCATCACGGAGTCTGCAGGCTAGTAAGGAGACATGAGTTTGGGTAAACTTTGGGAGTTGGTGATGGACAGGGAGGCCTGGCGTGCTGCAATTCATGGAGTCGCAAAGAGTCGGACACGACTGAGCGACTGAACTGAACTGAAGGAGACAGCTGTTCACAGCTCATTACAAGGAAGAAAGTGATATGTACAATGACCAGAGGAGAAAACTAACCTCTTATCAGGGCAGAGAGGAGAAAATACATCCAACATATTGAAAAAGGCATCATGGAGGAGGGAACTCAAAAACTCTGAACGCCATTTCTGAGGGCAGTGGGAGCCACTGGATGTGGGCTGGATGATGGGAACTGTGCTGTCTAGAAACGCCGTTGCATCGTGTGTGGAAGAGAGGTTCCTATAGACCCAGGATGAAGAGGGCTTGGCCTCCAATAGTGCGGGGGCTAAAAAGAGGAGAGGAAAAAATACGCTAGAGTACAGCTCATACAATAGCTTGAAGGGGAGAAAAAAAAAAAAACTCAAAGAAGCAGCCTAAGTAAGAAGCACAATTGTTCACATTAAGATCAGGTCTATTAGCCTACTTGGGTTGCAGTAACAAAATACCATAGACTGGGTGGCTTAACACAGAAATTTATTTTCTTCCTATTCTGGAGGCTGGAAAACCCAAGGTTAAGATCCAGCAGAGTTGGTTTCTGGTGAAGGTTCTTGCTGGATGGCAGCCAGCCACCTTCTCAATGTGTCTTCACAGAGCCTTTCCTCAGTATGTATACATGGAGAGAGACAGCTCTTCTTATAAGGCACTAATCCCACCATGGCGTCCCACTCTCATGATCTCACCTAAACTTAACCTCTCAAAGGCCCCACCTCCAGATACCATCCTAATGGGAGCTAGGGCTTCAACATACGATTTGGGGCAACACAGTTCAGTCTGTTGCAGGAAGGTGGTACTGCCATTCCTTGGCTAATGGATGGGAAAGGTGAAGAAGAAATGCACTGTGCGTGTGTCAGATAGTATCGGTCAGAAGAAACAGTGACTCCATTAGAGGATGAAAGTCAATCAAAATCAGTGAGTAAAAATAGAATGTATTAAGTCACAGAACGCAGGGGAAATCATGAGTGAGTAAGCGAAGTTGCTCAGTCATGTCCAGCTCTTTGCAATCTCTCAGACTGTAACCTACCAGGCTCCTTTGTCCATGGAATTTTCCAGGCAAGAGTACTGGAGTGAGTTGCCATTTCCTTCTCCAGAGATCTTCCCAAGCCAGGGATTGAACCCAGGAGACCCTGCATTGCAGGCAGATGCTTTACCGTCTGAGCCACCAGGGAAATCATAGGGGTCATCAAAGCACTGTGGGAAAGCAGATTAGATAAGCAAAGGAAGGTAGCAAAATGTCTCATCCTTGCAATCCCAAGAATGAGTTTAAACCAGAAAGGAGGGACTTCCCTGGTGGTCCAGTGGCTGAGACTCCGCCCCCCCAGTGCAGGCAGCCTGGGTTCCATCCCTGGTCAGAGAACTACATACTACACGCCACAACTAAGAGTTCACATGTCGTAACTAAAATCCCATACGCCGCAACAAAGATCCTAAGTGCTGCAAATAAGACCAAGCACAGCCAACTAAATGAATAGAAATAAATATTTTTTAGAAAACAGAATGGTAGTGAAATCTGACCACAAAACACAGAACGCTTGGACTTCCAGCCAAAGTAGGGATATGCCCTCTTGCCTGAAACAACAAAAAAAGGGAACAAAAATGTTTGAAGCAAGTTTTCAAGAGATTGATCATTAAGCAATGAAAGAGTGCTCCCAGAGAGTCGGAAAATAAACCAAATTAGCCCAGGGGCTAATTAACCAGGGGCCTGGCTGGTTGCCTTGGGAGAGCTCCAGCATGCAGCACTAAGAGAGAATTTGGGAAGCCCCCAGGAGACGAGCTGGAAGTCCAGGGAGACAGAACAGCTAGGGTTCTCTGACAAAGTACCAGAGAGAAAAGAACTTCCCCAAGAGAAAACTCCAGAGAACTGCATAGAGTCCCTCAGGAGCAGATAGCAGAGGACTGGTCAGCATGGCATGTGAGAAACCAGATTTCTCCTCAGAAATAATGCAAGCAAGCAGAGAGTGGGATCACATCTTTACAGAACAGATAGAAAAACACCTTTAACCTAGAACTCTATACCTTGTGAACTGGTTTTCTTCTCCTGTTGCATAACTAATTACCATAAGCTTGGAGCCTTATAGCAAAATAAGTTTATAACTAACACAACTATACTCCAATAAAAGAAAAAAACTTTTAAGTTTATTAGCTCACAGTTTTCATGAGTCAGGTTGCCTGTATTTACATCAGACAAATTACATGTAAGAGCAAAGAATATTACTATTCTTTGCAATGAATGAAATGAAATGAAAAAGACCACTTCATAACGAGAAAAGGATCAAGTTATCCAGATGATACTACATTTTTAAGTCTTTATGCCCATAATATCAGAGTTTCAAAATACATTAAGCCAAAAAAAAAAGAAGAAGAGGAAGAGGAATAAGAAGAGGAGGAGGCGAGAGAAGGAGGGCTGAAAGAAGAAAAAGAGAAATTCACAGACATAGTCAGACACCTTCTACCTTAAGCTACTAGATAAACAGAGCAAATTAAATGTAAAGTAAGTAGAGGAAAGAAAATCAGAAAGGTCAGAGATCAATGAAACACAGAAAAATAACAGAGAAAATAAAAAAAATCAACCAAAGCTGCTTCTAAAGAATATTAATGAAATTAATAAATCTGAGCCGGGTTGATCAGGAGGAAAAAAAAAAAAGGGAGAGAGGGAAGAAGTAGATACAGATTACCAACAACAAGAATGAGAATATCATTATAGAGTCTATAGATGATGAAGTTATAATAAATGAGATTTTACAATCAACTTTTTGCCAATAAATGTGACAACTTCAGTAAAATGGAAAAATTCCTTGAAAAATAAACTACCACAACTCATCTAAGAAGTAATAAATACCTAGAATAGCTCTTTATTTCTTAAAGAAGTTGAATTTATAGTTAAAAATTTTCACGTCCTTGAGAGGAATTTCCCAGGACACAGGATTTTCATCCTAAAAGTAGGACAGTCCCAGACAAACCTCAATGGTTGTTAACTGTAAATCTGCCACCTCATCCTGGACATAGCTGCAAGGCCAGACACAGTGGTGGCCAGGCTAAGTCCAGCATGGTCCCCATGCCCAAGTGGTCACTGAAAGGGTGACATGAAGCCTTAGTGAAGCACACTCCAGCTTTGGTTATTTAATAGCCTCTCCTTCACAGCCTTAACTGAATTCCTCTGACCTTTTGCTGCAAAAGCATATGAGCTAGATACCAGATCGTTTGCAGCAATTTATAATTAATTTATGCCGCCCCGAAGTCCCACTGGGTCAGTTTCATTCCTCATCCAGTTAATGAAAGGATTTCAGAACACCTTTGATCAGTAAAAGCATGATTAAGACTTCCTCCCTATTCCTCTTCTCTAGGAATGAGCGATGAATCGTCCCACTGCAGAAGCCTTCCATTCTCAAAAAAAAATGCACGTGCTGCAGTCTTGTCTTTAACTAGTCTCTGCCTCCAGATGAAATCACCATGTCCCTACTCTGGATTTCATTTGTAAGATCACTTATTTTGCATATGGAAGGCTTTGTATTGACTCACTCATTTAGGCGAGGCCATATGCTGCACACAGAGCAAAACAACCATGAGTCAGGTCGAAACCCAGTGGGAGCAGAGGAGAAGCCAGCACAGTCCGCCAGCTGACATTTAATTGACTGTCTACTATGTGCCACCAGTCAGGCCCAGGGCCTGGGGTGTTCAGAGAGGAGCAAGAGACATAGACACTACCTCGAGGCAGAGTTTCTCAACTTCAGCACTACTGACCTTCAGAGTTGGATAGTTCTCAGTTGTGGGGCCATCCTGTACATTGTAGGATGCCTAGCAGCATCTCTGATCTCTACCCAATTAGAAGCTGGGAGATCTGTCCCCCGCTTTCAGTGTGACATTCAGACAAATCTCCAGATGTTCCAAATGTTCCCCAGGGGCAGAGTTGCCCTTAGGTTGAAAACATTAAGGTGCTTGCAATCAAGAAAAGTAACTAAAACAACACAGATCTTTATGATGAAGGACATCACAGGAGAAGCTGTTTAGTCGCTAACTTGTCTCTGACTCTCTTGTGACCCCATGGACTATAACCCTCCAGGTGCCTCTGTCCATGGGATTTCCCGTGCAAGAATACTGGAGCGGGTTGCCATTTCTTTCTCCATGGGATCTTCTCAACCCAGGGATTGAACCCATGTCTCCTGCATTGGCAGACCGATTCTTTAGCACTGAGGCACCAGGGAAGCCCCACAGTTGGAGTACAATGGTTGTAAACTCCAGCGGTCTTGGAGCCCAGCAATGGGAAGGCCAGTGGGAATGCATCTAACTGGAAAGGACAGTAGGGCTCAGCTCCAGTCAAGTGTTATCAGATACTCTGACATGTCTAGTAAATTCTGAAATCTGAGCATCTATCTGAAATTCTCCAATTTCTTAATATTCTCAGTTTAAAAATCATTTTAAAAGAATGTAAACCCTCAAAATAAGTAAATAAATTAGAAGATCAAGAGCCTGATTCAGCCAGATGCCCGTTGTGTGCAGAAAATTGGGCAGCATCTCAGTCCTGGCACAACCTCTGGCTCACTTCTGCCTCTAGGCATTGGGGTCTGTTTCTAGACATTGAGGAATCGTCTATATGATTGAGTTTCAACAGAGGTTCTTGACCCCGACACCCATTCAAATCACCTGGAGATATTTAAAAACCCATCAGGGCACTGACTTCATATCTGCCCAATTAAACCAGACCCAGGGAGTGGGGTAGAGGTGTCCATGTTTATAAAAATCTCTCCAGGTGATTCTAACATTCACTGCTGCTGCTGCTGCTAAGTCGTTTCAGTCGTGTCCGACTCTGTGTGACCCCACAGACGGCAGCCCACCAGGCTCCCCCGTCCCTGGGAGTCTCCAGGCAAGAACACTGGAGTGGGTTGCCATTTCCTCCTCCAACGCATGAAAGTGAAAAGTGAAAGTGAAGTCACTCAGTCATGTCCGACTCTTCGCAACCCCATGGACTGCAGCCTACCAGGCTCCTCCGTCCATGGGATTTCCCAGGCAAGAGTAATGGAGTGGGGTACCATCACCTTCCCCACTAATATTCACTGGTGTAGAAGAAAACCAACATGTGTGAAGGCTTACCTCCAGGAAGTGTGTTGATTAAAATCTGGGGCTCCAAGGAGTGGGGAGGGATAAATTGGGAGATTGGCATTGACATTACACACGACTATATATAAAACAGATAACTAAATTAGAACCTACTATACAGCGCAGGAACGTCTACTCAGTACTCTGAAATGACCAGTACGGAAAAAGAATCAAAAAGAGTAGAAATATTTATATATAGAACTGCTCCATTTTTCTGTACAGCAGAAACTAACACAAAATTGTAAATGAACTATACTCCAATAAAAATAATTTAAAAATTTAAAAATAAACAAAATCAGTGATTGTTCATCTTCAAAAAATAGAGAAAAATTCAGAGAAATGTTGAAAGATAAAATGAAATATCACTCACACACACACACAAATCTGGGACTCCAGACACAGACTGGTTTTCAAATCCTGCTCCACGCTGGGCAACTATTGGTCTAAGAGAAACAATCCAGGCAATAGGGTCTCTATTTGTTAAATGGAGATAATAACACTACCTCAAGATTGCTCTAGAGGAGAAGTAATTAGGTTCCTGCCAGCTCTAACACTCTGTGGATTTCCCTTTGTGTGAAGAGGAAATGAGTACTAGACACCCACTAAGTCTGGAACTGAAATGCCCCAGTGGGATCCCTCAAGAAGGATGGGAGATAAGGAGCCAGATGATGACTGTTCACAACAGAAATTCCAAAGTGACACAAATACTCCTCCTACACGCAGTCATTAGCTGCCAGAACAGAAGTACCTTGAGTATCATTCTAAAAGAATTTGGCTTTTGAAGCTTACCTCTGTTACCATGAAGGGTCTTCCACCAAAAAAACTTAAGGAGCCCTAACATCCAAACACTGAGTATTCTGAAGCATCTGATCCAATGTCATGCCAGTAATATTTCCATTATTCACCTGAACCTCTGTAACAAGATGGCTAACTAGGGCCTTCCATTTGGGACACACACATTTATCATTTGATTAGAAAAGATTACCTATATTTAGATAAAACATATATCCCCTAACAGGGATGGACAGTTATAAATAACTTGGGAAACTCTCGCCGCCGCCCAAAACATCATGATTTAGGTCAAAAGAAAAAGCCTTTCTGATCACTGTCCTTTCGCATTCCCCAGCACATTTTTCATGTTTACTTGCTGTCACCCCAGATAAGTGATCACCCTGGCCGCATCCCATTTCCTCACAAGCGAAGATGTGAGGAAGAACTGTCACAATCAAATGAACTGGATCAAGGCTCCAAGGAGGAGCGGCTAGGGTCTAGGGCCTCTGCCCTCTAATCAGTTGGTTAGCCTACCTCCAATTTATGTTGGACAGCTATTGGGGAGCCACAGAAATAGCTTCAAGTAAGACCTCTACTCAAGCTGTTGGATGAAAGAAGGACTTAGAGGAAACCAAGGCTCTCCTTCCACATTGAAACAGAGGCCTAGCCCTTCCATAGTGTTTCTTCCTTCCCTGTCCATTGAAGCAGCTCCAGTGATTCTGATGCAAAAGAAAAACCGCAACCAATGACTGTAGCTGAAATTTTTTGAACAGAAAATGAAACAAAGTAGTATTGGATTAGAACCAAGTATAAAATAAGTACCCATGAGTCCAGAAGATACTTCCTCTTCTAGCAAGATGGAATAGACATATTTTTCCCTATTTTTTCCACTATGTATAACTAAATACCATAAACATTATACATAAAACACACATAAGTATACTGAAGGGAAGAGAGTAGACCAGCTAGGGACCTTGGTGTCCATGAAACGATATGGTGAGTTCCCTGAGTTCTCTCTCTTTACTCCATATACCTCCCCCCACCACATGGAGTGGGAGAAGCCCTCTATCAAATTGAAGCCCTCTAACAGAGGAGCCTGGTGGGCTGCAGTCCATGGGGTCGCTAAGAGTCGGACACGACTGAGCGACTTCACTTTCACTTTTCACTTTCATGCATTGGAGAAGGAAATGGCAACCCATTCCAGTGTTCTTGCCTGGAGAATCCCAGGGACGGGGGAGCCTGGTGGGCTGCCGTCTATGGGGTCACACAGAGTCAGACACGACTGAAGCGACTTAGCAGCAGCAGCAGCAGCAGCAACAATCTAGAAAGGCTAATACACACAGACCAAAAATATAAATAAATAAACACAAAAAGCTCCAACAAAAACCTGGCCAAAGGGCCAGGAAAGAACACTGTTAGCCCATGACCTCTCTACTCCAGTCAAATAGCACTTAAAACTGTGGTTCCATCTCTACTCATGCCAGCAAAGGCCAAGTGGGAAGCCTAAAAGTCCACTCTCTCAAGGCTGTAACAAAGTGCCCCAGCACCCCTACCCAGGTAGTACCAGAGAAGATCAAGTAGAGAGCCAGGGCTTTTATCCCACCCCAGCACTGTGGTAATGAGCCCCCGCCTCTTCAGTGTCAGTGAAGACCACACGGGGAGCCCAAACTCCTAACCAGTACTGACCAGGGGCCCCCACTACCTCAGGTGTCAATAAATGCCTTGGAGGAGACCTGGCCTTCTATCTCCACCTGGCAGCAACAAGGAGGCACTACAGCGCCCCCTACTGAAATGGCGTCAGAGAAACCCGGCTAAAACAGAAGGATCAAGAAAGACGCAGTCTCATAACTCAAGACAAAAATGCCTGCTGCTGCTGCTGCTGCTAAGTCGCTTCAGTCATGTCCGACTCTGTATGACCCCATAGATGGCAGCCCACCAGGCTCCCCCGTCCCTGGGACTCTCCAGGCAAGAACACTGGAGTGGGTTGCCATTTCCTTCTCCAATGCATGAAAGTGAAAAGTGAAAGTCGCTCAGTCGTGTCCGACTCTTAGCGACCCCATGAACTGCAGCCTACCAGGCTCCTCCATCCATGGGATTTTCCAGGCAAGAGTACTGGAGTGGGTTGCCATTGCCTTCTCCAAAAAATGCCTGGGCTTCGGTCAAAAATCATTCATCCTATAAAGACCCATGACAAGCTCAAACTAAACGAGCAAAGACAATCAATAGATGCCATCACCAAGAGAACAGAAATGTTAGAATTACATGACAAAGATTTAAAATCAGCCATGATCAGCAATGGGGATGCAGACATAGGGAAGAGATTTTTGGCCACAGTTGGGGAGAGAGAGGTGGCATGGCTTCAGAGAGTAGCACTGAAACATAAACATTACCATATGTAAAGTAGATAGCCAGTGGGAATTTGCTGTGTGCCAATGCTCTGTAACAACCTAGAGGGATGAGACGGGGAGGGAGGTGGGAGGGAAGTTTAAGAGGGAAGGGACATATGTAATACCTATGGCTAATTCATGTTGATGTATGGCAGAAACCAACACAACATTGTAAAGTAAATACCTTCTGATTAAAAAAAATTCTTTTTGGAAGCAGCCATGATAAAAGTGCTTCAAGAAGCAATTACAGCCTTTTCATGAAGATGGCGCCGAAGGCGAAGAAGGAAGCCCCTGCCCCTCCTAAAGCTGAAGCCAAAGCAAAAGCTTTGAAGGCCAAGAAAGCAGTGTTGAAAGGTGTCCACAGCCACAAGAAAAAGAAGATCCGGACGTCACCCACCTTCCGGCGGCCCAAAACACTGCGGCTCAGGAGGCAGCCCAAATATCGTCGGAAGAGCGCCCCTAGGAGAAACCAACTTGACCACTATGCTACCATCAAATTCCCCCTCACCACCGAGTCGGCCATGAAGGAAATAGAAGACAACAACACACTGGTGTTCATTGTGGATGTCAAGGCCAACAAACACCAAATCAAACAGGCTGTGAAGAAGCTCTATGACATTGACGTGGCCAAGGTCAATACTCTGATCAGGCCTGATGGAGAGAAGAAGGCATATGTTCGACTGGCTCCTGACTATGATGCTTTGGATGTTGCCAACAAAATTGGGATCATCTAAACTGAGTCCAGCTGGCTAATTTCAAATATAAAAGTTTTCACTATAAAAAAAAATTATAAAAAAAAAAAGAAGCAATTACAAATGCAGCTTAAGCAAATTAAAAGACAGGAAAACCTCAGCAAAGGAATATAAAAAAGAACCAGAAAGTTTGGAACTGAAAATCCTAACAACTGAAATAAAACTCAGTGGGTGGGTTCAATAGCCAAGTGGGAAACAGAGCAAAGAATTAGTGAACTGGATGACAAGACAATAGGAATTACCCAATCTGAGCTAAAGAAAGAAAATATACTAAAAAAACTAAAACAACAACAACAAAAAAAACAGAGGAACAGAGGCTCAGAGATCTATGGTACTACAATAAAAGATCTAACATTCTTGTCATCAGAATCCTAGAACAGAGGAGAAATAGAGTGGGACTGAAAAGAGACTCAAAGAAATAGTGGCTGAAAACATCCCAAATTTAGCAAGAAACATAAACCTACTAATTTGAGGAAATGAGTAAATCACAAACAGAAAAAACCCAAAGAAACCCACATAAAGGCACATTATAATTAAAATTCTAATAAGTATTGCTAAAGAAAAAGTGTTAAAAGCAGCCAGAGAAAAATGACAACTTACCTTTGAGGAAAATAATTAGAATGACTGTGGATTTCCTATTAGACTCTGTGGAGCACCATGGAGCAGGAAGTGATAGTATTATCAAGGTGGTGAAAGAAAGAACTATTAACCTTGAATCCCATACCCTGCAAAAATATCCTACAGGAGTGAAGGGGAAATGAGAACATTCTCAGATTAAAGAAAATTAAAAGAATTTGGTTCCAGCAGATCTACTCTAAATGAATGGCTAAAGGAAGCTCTCTAAACAAACAAACAAAAAAAAACCAATAAAAAAGAAAATCTTAGAACATCAAGAAGGAAGGAAGAACATAAAATATATATATTTATGGAAAGATTCCATAGAAAAGCAGGGGACAGCACCCAATTCATTTTATGAAGCTATTATCATCCTGTTACCAATGCAAAAAGAGAAAGCTACAGTCCAGTGGGACAGACCAATGTCCCTCTTCAATACTGACACAAAAATCCCTAACAAAATACTAAGAAATAGAATTCAGCAATATTCAATAAGAATTACACTCTAAGACCAACCAAGGTTTATTTTATACATGCAAGACTGGTTTAATATTGACAAATTGATCAATATAACCCATCATATTAACAAGCTAATTAAGAACAATCAATCACATGTTCATCTTGATGCAAAAAAATCATTCTACAGAATTCAAAACACATTCATGGTAAGAACTCTCAGCAAACAGAAATAGAACTTTCTCAGTTTCATAAAGAGCATCTGTAAAGCCCCACAGTGAACATTATACTTAACAGTGAGTGATTCTTTACTCTCTAAAGTTGGGAACAAGATAAAGACATTTACTCTTATTTTACACAGTGCAAAATGACCTAGCCAGAGAAATAAAGCTGAAAAAAGAAACAAAAGTCATACAGATAGGAAAGAAAGAAATAAAACAGTCTCTCCTTGCAAATGACATGATTATTTACACAGTAAAACTAAACAAATCTACAAAAACTCCTAGAACTAATAAATGATTTTAGCAAGGTTATAGAATATGAGATAAACATATAAAAATCTATTGGATTTCTTAGATGTCAGGTAATATTATTTTGTGTAATATTTTCATGCATAGTTAAATAATAAGAAAAGCAGATGAGACAAAAGCAACATAGGAACATTATTTGTGTATCTATGCAAATGAACCAGGCTTGAATCAATATTTTATGATAATCAAATTAGTAATATGAATAATAATATGCAATCACTGAATAGTCTCCATAATAAAATGTTGAAAGTTATATTTACACTGATTTTCAAATTAAAGTGATTTAGGGACCAAAGCCTACTTTCCTAATAAAATGACTTTTCATTGTTTCAACAAGCCAAAATATATGTCTGTGTGTAAGTAAAAGAATACTTATTATAGAAAACATGGAAAAATTTCTCCAAACATTTTATCAGGGATAGAAACAAATACTTTGTTACATCTCATAAATCTTTTTAAAGAAATGTACATAAGCATTTTCTGTTTTACAAAATTGATATAAAAATCCACATAAATCAAAAATTTCATTTTATCTCTATATACTTGGAATGAACATGTAGACACTGAAATAAAAAATATAGTATCATTTTAAATTGTTCCCAAAAGTGACATACTTAAGCATAAATCTAACAAAATATTGACAGGACTTGCATGTGCATAACTACAAAATACTGATTAAAGAAGTAAAAGAATCTCTAAATAAAGAGAGATGCACTATGTTCACAGGCTGGAAAACTCAATACAATAAAAGATATCAATTCTGCCCAAACTGATATACAGATTTAATACAATTACTTTTAAAATCCCAGCAAGAATTTTTGTAGATACAGAGGTTATTTCTTTTTTTTTTTTTTACTTTACAATATTGTATTGGTTTTGCCATACATCAGCATGAATCTGCCACGGGTGTACACGTGTTCCCAATTCTGAACCCCCCTCCCACCTCCCTCCCTGTACGATCCCTCTGGGTCATCCCAGTGCACCCGCCCCAAGCATCCTGTATCCTGCATTGAACCTAGACTGGCAATTCGTTTCTTATATGATATTATACATGTTTCAATGCCATTCTCCCAAATCATCCCACCTTCTCCCTCTCCCACAGAGTCCAAAAGACTGTTCTATACATCTGTATCTCTTTTGCTGTCTCACGTACAGGGCTATCGTTACCATCTTTCTAAATTCCATATATATGCGTTAGTATACTGTATTGGTGTTTTTCTTTCTGGCTTACTTTACTCTGTATAATTGGCTCCAGTTTCATCCACCTCGTTAGAACTGATTCAAATGTATTCTTTTTAATAGCTGAGCCAAAGCCTTTGACTGTGTGGATCACAATAAACTGAAAAATTTTTAAAGAGATGGGAATACCAGACCACCTGACCTGCCTCTTGAGAAATCTGTATGCAGGCCAGGAAGCAACAGTTAGAACTGGACATGGAACAACAGACTGGTTCCAAATAGGAAAAGGAGTACATCAAGGCTGTATATTGTCACCCTGCTTATTTAACTTATATGCAGAGTACATCATGAGAAACGCTGGACTGGAAGAAACACAAGCTGGAATCAAGACTGCCGGGAGAAATATCAATAACCTCAGATATGCAGATGACACCACCCTTATGGCAGAAAGTGAAGAGGAACTAAAAAGCCTCTTGATGAAAGTGAAAGAGGAGAGTGAAAAAGTTGGCTTAAAGTTCAACATTCAGAAAACGAAGATCATGGCATCTGGTCCCATCACTTCATGAGAAATAGATGGGGAAACAGTGGAAACAGTGTCAGACTTTATTTTTGGGGGCTCCAAAATCACTGCAGATGGTGACTGCAGCCATGAAATTAAAAGACGCTTCCTCCTTGGAAGGAAAGTTATGAGCAACCTAGATAGCATATTCAAAAGCAGAGGCATTACTTTGCCGACTAAGGTCCATCTAGTCAAGGCTATGGTTTTTCCTGTGGTCATGTATGGATGTGAGAGTTGGACTGTGAAGAAGGCTGAGCGCCGAAGAATTGATGCTTTTGAACTGTGGTGTTGGAGAAGACTCTTGAGAGTCCCTTGGGCTGCAAGGAGATCCAACCAGTCCATTCTGAAGGAGATCAACCCTGGGTGTTCTTTGGAAGGAATGATGCTAAAGCTGAAACTCCAATACTTTGGCCACCTCATGCGAAGAGTTGACTCACTGGAAAAGACCCTGATGCTGGGAGGGATTGGGGGCAGGAGAAGAAGGGGACGACAGAGGATGAGATGGCTGGATGGCATCATGGACTCGATGGTCGTGAGCCTGAGTGAACTCCGGGAGTTGGTGATGGACAGGGAGGCCTGGCATGCTGCAATTCATGGGGTCGCAAAGAGTCGGACACCACTGAGCGACTGAACTGAACTGAACTGAATACTCCATTGTGTATATGTACCACAGCTTTCTTATCCATTCTTCTGCTGTTGGGCATCTAGGTTGCTTCCATGTCCTGGCTATCATAAACAGTGCTGCGATGAACACTGGGGTACATGAGTCTCTTTCAATTCTGGTTTCCTCGGTGTGTATGCCCAGCAGTGGGATTGCTGGGTCATATGGCAGTTCTATTTCCAATTTTTTAAGGAATCTCCACACTGTTCTCTATAGTGGCTATACTAGTTTGCATTCTCACCAACAGTGTAAGAGAGTTCTCTTTTCTCCTAAAGTTTATATAGAAAAGAAAAGGAACTGTAAGAACAAAAGCAATTCTGAAAGAGAAGAAAGCTACTGCATTCCACACTGTGGGACACTGGTGGAAGGATACACACACAAATTAATAAACAAAATAGAAAACCCAGGAACACACTGACACAAATACAGCCATCTGATTTTTGACAAAGATGCAAAAGCATTTTGATGAATGGAAGACAGGCATTTATTTATTTAAGATAGCCTTTTAAATGATGCTAGAACAATTGTATATCTCTACAAAAAATAGCATTAAATCTCATATACTTTATATAAAAATCTTATTAAATCTTATATACCTTATATAAAAATGAACTCAAAATGGATCGTGGGGGAACTTCTCTGCAGGTCCAATGGTTAAGACTCCCTTTCAGTGCAGGGGACATGGATTTAATCCCTAGTTAGGGAACTATTAATAAGATCCTACATGCTGTTCCCCCTGGAGAAGGAAATGGCAACCCACTCCAGTACTCTTGCCTGGAAAATCCTGTGGACCGAGAAGCCTGGTAGGCTACAGTCCATGGGGTCGCATAGAGTCGGACACAACTGAGCGACTTCACTCACATGTTGTTCAGCACAGCCAAAAACTAATAATAATAATTTTGAAATAAAAATAAAAAAATTTTTAATTGAATGACAGGGAGGCTTCTGTTTCCATTGCAAAAAAAAAAAAAAAGGATTATGGTCTTAAGTACAAAACATAAAACTGTAAAACTTTTAGGAAAAACAATAGTAGAAAATCTTTGAGATCTAGGGCTAGGCAAACCACTCTTAGATTTGATACCAAAAGAGAAAAGTTGACAAATGTGAGTTCATCAAAATTTAAAACTTTTGTTCCATAAAAGACCCTGCTAAGAAAATTATGCTATGGTTTTTCCAGTAGTCATGTATGGATGTGAGAGTTGGACTGTAAAGTAAAGTGAGCGTCAAAGAATTGGTGCTTTTGAATTGTGGTGTTGGAGAAGATTCTTGAGAGTCCCTTGGACAGCGAGGAAATCCAACCAGTCAGTCCATCCTAAAGGAAATCAGTCCTGAATGTTCATTGAAAGGACTGATGCTGAAGCTGAAATCCCAATACTTTGGCCACCTGAGGCAAAGAACTGACTCATTTGAAAAGACCCTGATGCTGGGAAAGATTGACGGTGGGAGGAGAAACGGACAAGAGAGGATGAGATGGTTGGATGGCATCACTGACTCAATGGACATGAGTTTGAGTAAACTCTGGAAGTTGGTGATGGACAGGGAGGCCTGGCATGCTGCAGTCCATGGGGTCACAAAGTCGGACACGACTGAGCGATTGAACTGAACTAAACTAAGAAGATAAAAACACAAGCTATAGAAGAAACATTTGCAAAATACATATTCCCCAAAGGACCAGTGTCTAGAATATATTTTTTTTCAAAAACTAGAGTTAAAAAGGCAATCTAATTTTTAAATGGACAAAAAGCCAAAAAAGATATTTCATCAAAGAGAGTATACAGTGGTAAACATGCACATAAAAAGATGTTCGTTATCATTAGTCAAAATGGAACTAAAACAATGAGGCATCACTACAAACCTATGAAATGACTAAAATAAAAAATAAAAACACCACCAAATGCTGACAAGGATACAGAGATAGGTCACTTACACCATGTTGCTGGTGGGAATGCACAATGGTAGAGTTACTCTGGAAAACACTTATACAGTTTCTTCAAAGCTAAGCTTGCAACTACCACGTGACCCAACACGTGTACTCCTGGGCATTTATCCCAAAGAAATGGAGGCTTATGGCAACACTTACACCTGTACATGAATGTTTATAGCAGCTTTATTCATAATTGCCAAAAGTGGAAACAATCCAGATGTTCTTTGACGGATGTATGGTTAAACTATGGTATACAGTATGGAATACTACTTAATAAAATGGAGCAAAATATTAATATAAACAGCATGAATGAATGAATCTTCAGAGAATTATTCTGAATGAAAAAAAAGTCAATTCTGAAAGGTTACAAACTATCATGTTTCCACTTATATAACATTCTTAAAATGACAAAAATATAAAAACATAGAACAGATTAGTGGTGGCTTGGGGTCCAGGAAGGGATGTGGGTAGGAGAGAAGTGGAGATAACTATAAAAGAGCAAGAATGAGAGCTCCTTGTGAGTGATAGAAATATTTTGTATCTTGCTTATATGAATATTAATATTCTGGTAGTGATATTGTACTATGGTTCTACAAGGTGTTACCATAGGCGGAAAATACATAAAGCGCAGAAGAGATCACTCTATTAATTCTCAAAACTGGGATGCATTGGGAGATTAGGATTGACATATATACACTTTGTTGTTGCTGTTGCTCAGTCGCTAAGTCGTGTCTGACTCTTGGTCATGTGTAAAATAAATAACTAGTGCAAACCTGCTGTCTAGCACGCGGAGCTCAGCTCGATGCTCTGTGATGACGTAGATGGGTGGGGTGGGAGAGGTGGGAGGGAGGTCCAAGAGGAAGGGGACCCATGTACACATACAGCTGATTCACTTCCCTGTACAGCAGAAACTACAACACAACATTGTAGAGCAGTTATAAATAAAAATAAATAACCATAAAACTTGCGTGTGAATTAAAAATTAACTTTTTTATTAAAAATTAAAATCAAAATTAAATTTTTTATTTAAAAAATTAAAAAGCGCAGGAGGTCTCTGAACCTTCCAAACAGGCTCAGAAAATAGGAATCTTTGTTTGATGCTGTCCGTGTGCAGGTAACAGATGCAAATCAGGACCTGGCTCTACTAAAAGATGTCAGTGCTGTCGTCCTAATGCACGGCAATGGAAAACGACAATTTCTGCGAAATCTGCTTCCAAATATGGGACTAGATTTTAATGATTCTGGAGTGAATGAGGACACTTGACAGAGGCACTGTTTTAGTTCTTAAATTTTCCTCCAAGGCACAAAACAGCTTAACAATTTCCAGGGCTTATTGCTTCACCAAGGGTTTTAATTCAACAGTGCAGCAAGAAGGATGAATCAAGGCAATACTCTCGTGTTAGGAAAAATCCAGTTTTGGTAAAGTTCCAACTTTTTCCGAGTGAGCCTTTTACTCAGACAACAGAAAGCACATGGAATGTGCTTTCAGGACATAAGGGGCCACTTCAGCTTTGTTGGCTCCATAATTCTGTAGGTGAGACTCTTGCCATAGGAGATGCCTTCTGACTCTTGCGCTGCATCATGTTGAATTAAGCAGGTAGACTATAAGGATATATGCATGTTGTTATGCACCCTTTTTGTGTGATTTCCTAGCTGGTATCACAGTACAAATATTCAGATACTCATAATTAAAGTGACACCTCACATTCTCAATTCATATCCAAGGGAACAAATTTTAGAAATTATAACATGTGAATGATGACAGTTACAAAATACCAAATGCATATATGAAAGAATGTTTTAATAAAAATATAAGCTGTGGGAATTCCCTGGTGGTACAAGAGTTAGGACTCCATGCTTCCACTGCCTGGGTCTTGGGTTCAATCCCTGCTGGGGAACTAGGATCCCTCAAGTCACATGACATCGTCACAACTATATATATTTTTTTTATATATAATATAGAAAGATATCCTATGTTCATGGACCAGATTTATTACTGTTAAGATGATAATACTTTTAATACTCCTCAAAGTTATTTACAGGTTCAACACAATCTCTTATTGAAATTCCAGCTGCCTTCTTTGCAGAATTGACCAGCCTATCTTAAAACTCATAAAGAAATTAAATGGACCTCAAAGAGTCATAATAATCTTGAAAAATAAAAACAAATAAAAATAATGTTGAGGATTCAGATTTCTTGATTTCAAAAACTTACGACAGTTCTACAATAACCAACACAGTGTGATACTGACATAATGATAAATGTTTAGATCAGTAGAATAGATTTGAGAGTTGAGAAATAAACGCTTTCGTTTGCGGACAGTTGATTTTTGACAAGGATGCCAAGATCATTCAATGGGAAAAAACTGGTGCCTTCAAAAAAAATGGTTCTGAAACAACTGCATATCTACATACAAAGGGGAGGAATTGGACTCCTACCTCATATCATAAACAAAAATTAACTCAGAAGGAATCAAAGACCTAAATGTAAGAGCTAAAACTAAAACTCGTAGATGAAAATATAGACATACATCTTCATCACCTTGAACTAGGCAATAGTCTCTTAAATATGATGACAAAACTACTAGCAACAAAAGGGAAAAAAAGATGAATTAGATTTCATCAAAGTACAAAACATCGTACTTCAAAGCATAATATTAAGAAAATAAGACAATTCCGAGAATGGAAGAAAATATTTGCAAATCATATCTCTGATAAGGGATTTATATCTAGAATATACAAAGTACCTATACAGCTCAATCATAAAATGACAACTGACCCAATTATAACCTGGGAAAAAGATCAGAATAGACATTTCTCCAAAGACATACAAATGGCCAATAAGCACATTAAAAGATACTCAATATCATTAGCCATCAGAGAAACGCAAACCCAAACCACAGTAAGATGCTTCTTTACACTCACTTCTCAGCAATTCCACTCCTAGTTATATATTCAAGAGAAATTAAAAGCCAATATCCACACAAAGACTTATACATGAGAGGTTATAGCAGCATTACTCAAAATAGCCCCAAAATGGGGACTTCCCTGGTGGTCCGGCGGCTGAGACTCCATGCTCCCAATGCAAAGGGTCCCAGTTCAATCCCTGGTTGGGGAACTAGATGCCACATGCTCCACTTAAGATCTGGCAAAGCCAAATAAGACTAATAAATAAATTTTTAAAAATAGTCCCAACATGGCAACAACACAGATACCCATCAACTGATGAATTGATAAATAAAATGGGATAAAACAATACGATGGAATACAATTGGCAATAAAAAGAAATGAAGTGCTGATACCAGCTACAATATGGATGAAACTTGAAAACAGAGGTGAAAGAAGCTCATCACAAAAGATCACATATTGTATGATTCCTTCGATATGAAACATCCAAAATAAGCAAATCTATGAAGACAGAGAGTAGATGATTAGCTGCCTAAAGTTAGGGGGATTGAGAGCAAGTGGAGAGTAGCTGTTAATGGTTGTGAGTGAAAGTCGCTCAGTCGTGTCCGGCTCTTTGTGACCCCATGGACCATACAGTCCATGGAATTCTCCAAGCCAGGATACTGGAGTGGGTATCCTTTCCCTTTTCCAGGGGATCTTCCCAACCCAAGGATCGAACCCAGGTTTCCCACATTGTAGGTGAATTCTTTACCAGCTGAGCCACAAAGGAAGCCCAAGAATACTGGAGTGGGTAGCCTATCCCTTCTCCATCGGATCTTCCTGACTCAGAAATCGAACCGGGGTCTCCTGCATTGCAGGTGAACTCTTTACCAACTGAGCTACCAGGAAAGTCCTGATAATGGTTCAGTTCAGTTCAGTTCAGTCGCTCAGTCGTGTCCGACTCTTTCAACCCCATGAATCACAGCACGCCAGGCTTCCCTGTCCATCACCATCTCCCAGAGTTCACTCAGACTCACATCCATTGAGTCGGTGATGCCATCCAGCCATCTCATCTTCTGTTGTCCCCTTCTCCTCCTGCCCCCAATCCCTCCCAGCATCAGGGTCTTTTCCAATGAGTCAACTCTTTGCATGAGGTGGCCAAAGTACTGGAGTTTCAGCTTTAGCATCATTCCTTCCAAAGAACACCCAGGGCTGATCTCCTTCAGAATGGACTGGTTGGATCTCCTTGCAGTCCAAGGGACTCTCAAGAGTCTTCTCCAACACCACAGTTCAAAAGCATCAGTTCTTCGACACTCAGCTTTCTTCACAGTCCAACTCTCACATCCATACATGACCACAGGAAAAACCATAGCCTTGACTAGATGGACCTTTGTTGACAAAGTAATGTCTCTGCTTTTCAATATGCTATCTAGGTTGGCATAACTTTCCTTCCAAGGAGTAAGCGTCTTTTAATTTCATAGCTTCAGTCACCATCTACAGTGATTTTGGAGCCCCCCAAAATAAAGTCTGACACTGTTTCCCCACCTATTTCCCATGAAGTGATGGGACCAGATGCCATGATCTTCGTTTTCTGAATGTTGAGCTTTAAGCCAACTTTTTCACTCCCCTCTTTCACTTTCATCAAGAGGCTGTTTAGTTCCTCTTCACTTTCTGCCATAAGGGTGGTGTCATCTGCATATCTGAGGTTATTGATATTTCTCCCAGCAATCTTGATTCCAGCTTGTGTTTCTTCCAGTCCAGCATTTCTCATGATGTACTCTGCATAGAAGTTAAATAAGCAGGGTGACAATATACAGCCTTGATGTACTCCTTTTCCTATTTTGAACCAGTCTGTTGTTCCATGTCCAGCTCTAACTGTTGCTTCCTGACCTGCATACAGGTTTCTCAAGAGGCAGGGCAGGGGGTCTGGAGTTCCCATCTCTCTCAGTTAAGGGGTGACAAAAGCACTTTTTGCAGTGAAGAAATACTCTGATGTTGTTGTGGCTGCAGTTGTCTCAACTCTCTTTGTTGTCTCATGTCCAGGTTTATTTGACACCAGCTGCTGCCCTGGATGAGGAAGTGATTCAATGTCTGCCCCAACTCACAAGTTGGGTATACTAAAAAAACACTGAATTGTATACTTTCCATAGGCTCTAAATGGGTATGAGTTTGAGCAAACTCCAGAAGATTAGTGAAGGACAGGGAAGCCTGGAGTGCTGCAGTCCACGGGGTCACAAAGATCTGGATACAACTTACCAACTGAACAAAAACAAAAATGGGTTTCCCAGGGGGCTTAGCAGTAAAGAATCCGCCTGCCAATGCAGGAAACATGGGTTTGATCCCCAGGTTGGGAAGATCCACTGGAGAAGGAAATGGCAATCCATTCCAGTATTCTTGCTCAGGAAATCCCATGGACAGAGGAGCCTGGTGAGCTACAGTCCATGAGGTCCCAAAGAATCAGACATGACTAAACAAACAATGCTTTAAATGGATGAATTGTGTGGTGAATGTCAATAAAGTGAAAGTGAAGTCGCTCAGTCGTGTCCGACTCTGTGACCCCATGGACTATAGCCTACCAAGCTCCTCAGTCCATGGAATTTTCCAGGCAATAGTACTGGAGTGGGTTGCCATTTCCTTCTCCAGGGGATCTTCCCAACCCAGGGATTGAACCTGGGTCTCCCGCATTGCAGGCAGACGCTTTACCCTCTGAGACACCAGGGAAGCCCTAAATGGATGAACTGTGTGGTGAATGTCAAAAAAGCTGTTATAAAAATATATAGGCATAACTCGTGCAAAAGAAACCCAAGAATCCACAATGATATAAAGAAATGAACAAATAAACAAATATATTAATGGGGAAGAACAGACAAATCTTGCATGCAAAAGAATTTCAAATAATTTATATCAATACTTTGCTCTCTGGGAAGTGGCTAACTCCCAGCCTCCAAGTACAGGCTACACATAATAACTTCCAACCACAGAGCACATTCAGAAAAGGAGGAGGGGAAGTCACTTTACAGGGAAGAAGCCTAGAAACACTACCTAGGCCTGAAAATAGCTGACCAGTACTCCTCAAAACTGTCAAAGCTGGGCTTTCCTGGTGGCTCAGAGGTGAAGAATCTGCCTGCCAATGCAGGAGACAGTGGTTCGATTTCTGGTGCAGGAAGACCCCGCATGCTGTGAAACAGCCAACCCCGTGCGCCACAGCTACCAAGCCTATGCTGTAGAGCCTGGGAGCCGCAACTACTGAAGCCCATGCACATTTAGAGCCTGTACTTCACAAGAGAAGCCACCACAACGAGAAGCCTGCACACCACAACTAGAGTATTCCCCGCTCGCCACAGCTAGAGAAAAGCCAGCGCAGCCACGGAGACCCAGCACAGCCAAAAATAAAAACCAAAAAATAAAATTATTTTAAAAACTATCAAAGGCATCCAAAACAAGGGAAATGTGAGAAGCTATCACAGCCAAGAGAAGCTTAAGGAGATATGGTAACTAATAAAACATGGTTTCTAATATGGGATTCTGGAAGAGAAAAATGGACATTTGGTAAAAGCAAAGGAAATCTGAATAAAGTATGGACTTTAGTTAGTGATAAAGTGTCAGTCATTATTCGTGCAATGTGACAAACGTGTAACACACTAATGTAAGGTGTTAACAATTGGGGAAACTGGTTGTGGATACATGGGAATTCTATTATTTTGGCAATTTTGCTGTAAATCTTGAGCTGCTCTAAAATTTTTTTTTTTTTTGGCTGTGCTGGGTCTTCATTGCTGTTCTTCTTCTTGTGTGGCTTTTCTTGATGTGGAGCACAGGCTCTAGCAGTGTGAGCTTTAGTAGTTGTGGCACACAGGCTTAGTAGTTGCAGCTTGCGGACTTATCTGCCTCGCAGTAAGTGGGATATTTCCGGATCAGGGATCAAACCAGTGTCCCCTGCATTGTGAGGCAGATTGTTAGCCACTGAACCACCAGGGAAGCCCTGCTCTAAAATGTTTTTTAAAGATCTTTTTAATATTTCCTTTTTTGAAAAGGAAAGGCAGAGAGCTCTCCTCTTCAGACTTGCAGAAGGCAAAGTGTTAGCTTTCTCTGATTGTCTCATATCCAGATTTCTCTGACAGCTGCTACTGCTGTCATGAATGGGGAACTGACCCTGTGTCTGTTATAGCCCCAAAGACTGGCCTCAAGTCCACCTCCTAAAGAGTTGGTGACCACATCATCAACTGGTGACAGAAGGAACAAAGGCCCGTGAAACTGACCCTTCTGAATGGACAGAATGGATTACAGCGGTCGTCTTTAACCTATTCTCTGGTGATCAGAGCTCTTAAAGAACCAGCTGGGGGACAAAGAGGCAGGAAAACTTGGAGAAGAGTGGAAACCATCATATCGATGAGACGATCAGCATCGTCCCACACATGGGGCACAGGACTGTGTCCAAAGATCTCTCTGGAACGTTAATGAGAACCTGGAACCTGCCTGCTCTGTGGGTTACAGTACCCATGGCCCCCATCCTCTCTACAGCACAAAGACGTCAGCTGTGTGGCAGAACGCCAGGTATAACAGGGCAGAGAGGAGGATTTTTCAACAATCAATTGATCACCACCATCACGAAAGTAAAGGCCAACACATTTTTTTAAACCTATATCTGTTCTCAATCCTGGAGGAAATGAGGTGAATCAGCTTTCAGGAAAGCAATTTGACACTGTGTATTCAAGAAACTTTCAAAGTTCAGCCCATGTGAACCAGTAATTTCACTTCTAGGAATAAACCCTGAGGAAATCATCCAAAATGAGGTCAAAACCCAGGAAATGTTCTTTATTGTTAATAATAAAAAATTGCTAACAATTTCAATAACCATTAGCGGTTAACTAAGTACATATAATTACAGCCATATGATACATTTCTCATCATTGTTAAAAAATACTTGTGAAGGGTTTTCAATGATGTGCAAAAATATGGTGAAAAAGCAGGATGAAAGATCAAATTTAAGATATGACCTCAAAATTGGGCAGCAGGGAGAGGGAACATTTATATACACAGCTAATAACAGTTATCTCTAAGAAGCAGGATAGTGTCACCGATAGTGCTTCTGTTTTTGAAAATTGCCAACATTTTTCAGATTTTCATCCATGAGCATGCATGGAATTTTAATAAAAAAATAAACAAAAAGAGTGTCTTGTCCAAAGTTAAGTAAGGATGTTGCAGCAGACTGTTAGTTACATCCCAGTATCCTCCCAGTGGGCTTCCCAGGTGACCCTAGTGGTAAAGAACCCGTCTGCCAATGCAGGAGACATAAGAGACGCAGGTTTGATCCTTGTGATGGATCCTGATCCCTAGAGGAGGGCATGGCAACCCACTCTAGTATTCTTACCTGGAGAATCCCATGGACAGAGGAGCCTGGCGGGCTACAGTCCATACGGTGGCAAAGAATCAGACATGACTGAAGCAGCTTAGCATGCACGTGTCCTCCCAGTATCCCCATCTTTTTTCTTAAGACAGCACTGATTTTTCAGGCAGACCCAAGGGCACACAGGTAAAAGACTCATTTTTCTGCCTCCTTCGCAGCTAGAAGAGACATGTGACTGAATTGCCAAGAGATATGAGGAGAGGAATTGTAAAGAATGACTTAAAGAAGACTTCCCCGGGTGGTGCAAAGGCTAAGAATCTGCCTGCTAATGCAGGCGACATGGGTTCGATCCCTGGTCCTGGAAGATTCCACATGCCAGGGGGAAACGAAGTCCACGCGTCACAATTGCTGAGCCTGCGCTCCAGAGCCTGTGCTCCACAGCTCGAGAAGCCACCACAATGCGAAGCCTGAGCACCACAACTAGAAAGGAGCCCCTACTTGCTGCAACTGGAGAAAGCTCGCACACGGCAACAAAGACCCGGTGCAGCCAAAAATAAATAAAAATAAGTTAATCAACAAAAAAGAATGGCTTAGAGGTAGAACCTAAGGCTTAAACCCTAAGGCTGATAAATTTTTCCTGGGTTCTCGAGTCATGATGGGTGGGGGGTTACCAGGCAGAGTCTGCTGGTGGGGTTTAGTGGCAGGGAAATAAGGAGCCTGAAGGTGACAGCTTCAGGAACAGACCATCTCCAACCCCTAGACCCAGGAAGCCCTCCCTGTGTTCCAGCACTTTAGCTGGAAGCTCCTCTGAAAATGAGATTTGGGCCTGGAGGTCCTGGAACCTCCTGGACTCCTGGAGGTGGGAGTCCACGTAGGGAAGCTGGACTCTTGCCCTGTCTCTCCCCATCCCTTCCTATCTGGGCAGTCTGTAGGCTGCCTTCAGGAATCTCTGACCGGTTGCCTTAAAGGTGACTTCATTCAAATAGGCTCAGGCCCCAGTTTCTTTCCTCCCATAGCCCTTTGTTTAGCCTGTCATCTAATAACCAAAAATCCCAGATTGTGCAGCCAGCCATTTCTAATCAGGGCTAAAGCCCTCCTGAAACCTACAAAAATATCTAGAATTTGGTGGGGGGGACAGTACTCATCAGAAAGCATGATGTGTTTTCCCAGTGCTGGGCTCTATGCCTTGCTAGTTCCAAAAAAAGAGATGGGAGGAGGTGGTTTTTCTCTGCCCAAATACATCTGGGAAATACTCCATGCTCTACACTCAGAAATCCATAATTCATATTAACAGAGTAAAGGCTCTGAAAATTCCTGCTGCAGAGAAAACTTTAATACTTGAATATTTTTCCAAACTGTTTAACCAGAAACTCTTTTTTCACAGAACACCTGTTAATATTAACTGCTTTTAGAACACACACAATTGCTAATTGCTAACACACACAAATGCTATCCTAGATACTGGAAAAATATCTTACTTTGCTCCCTAATTACGTAAATGCTACATCTATTGGGATAACCATTGAGACTTGTCATTATTACTATTTCTGGAATTACCACTTACTGATCTTGGAGGGAATTCCCTTTTGACTGAGAAAACTACATAGTTTATTGCATTGCAGGGCCAAGAAGCATCTTTCTTGGAATATTCTATCACCTTCTTTCTGATTTCTTCAGAGTGGTTTGGATACAATTATTTGCACCTCAACTATTTAGCCTATTTTAGCTGGAAGTGATTCCAAGTTCAGACTAGTTCATGCATCATTTATTCGCCAGATATTTATTAAGACTCTACTGCATGCCAGCACTGTGCTGGGCACTTTACACACAGTATTTCAAGTTCTCACAACGTTGAAGGGAACTATTATTATACCCATTTCACAGGTGTTAAACTGAGGCTAGCTAAAACTGAGCTACTCGTCTAAGACCACAGAAGGATCAGAGCAGGAGCTGCATGGCTTGCCTGGTCTGGGAGCCTACACTCTCCCTCCTTGTCCTGTGTCCCAGGGCTCTCAATCACCTGACCTGCAGCTTCCTTGGTGGCTCAGACAATAAAGAATCTGCCTGCAAAGCAGGAGACCTGACTTTGCTCCCTGGGTCTGGAAGATCCCCTGGAGAAGGGAATGGCTACCCACTCCAGTATTCTTGCTTGGAGAATTCCATGGACAGAGGAGCCTGGAGGGCTACAGTCCATGCGGTTGCAGAGTCAAACACAATTTAGCAACTAACACACACACACTGCATTTTTGATGCTGCGTGGGTCTCAATTTGGTGTCCCTGCTGCTGCTGCTGCTGCTGCTGCTGCGTCATTTCAGTCATGTCTGACTCTGTGCGACCCCACAGATGGCAGCCCATTAGGCTCCTCTGTCCCTGGGATTCTCCAGGCAAGAATACTGGAGTGGGTTGTCATTTCCTTCTCCAATACATGAAAGTGAAAAGTCAAAGTGAAGTTGCTCAGTCGTGTCCGACTCTTAGCAACCCTATGGACTGCAGCCTACCAGGCTCCTCCGTCCATGGGATTTTTCAGGCAAGAGCACTGGAGTGGGTTGCCCTTGCATTCTTGGAATCAAATATTTGGGACTCTGGAGATAAATACTGTTAACCAGTAGTTCATGCATAGAATAAATGAGTGTGCGTCAGGAAGAAGGTGTTAGGAAGGAGCTGGGAAAAGAGGAAGCAGATTCCAGCCACACAGAGGCCCTGTGACGGCTCCACCTGAACTAAAGCAGGGCTTGGGCAGGTGAAGAACTGAGCAGGGCACTGGTACCTGGAGAGGGCAGACCTGGGAAAAGGCCAGCTGTCCCTCTGACCGGCCTATTGCAGACCACCAGGGCCAGATCTGATAGTTCAAGAGAAAGCAGAAACTCTACATTTGGTGAAATCTGTAAGACTTCATCACTGGCAACTGTAGTGGGTTGACTAGCCTCCTCCAAAAATTCGTATCTACCTAGGAACTCAAAATGTGACCTTATCTTGAAATAGGGTCCCTGCAGAGGTAATTAAGGATGAAGATGAGATGGTGCTGAATTGGAGTGGCCCCTAAAGCCAGTGAGAGTGTCCTTGTAAGAGACATACTTTTTAGTGTTAACTAATCTGATTTAATACTCTGTACTCAAAAATCAGTTGTGAATCCCTCTTCTCCAAGAAGGCTCCCCAGATGCCCTGGGGTAGAATCCATCTCTTCCTCCCACACATTCTCCTGGCACTTTGTTTCTGCCTCTGCTCTGGCACTTGGACCGTCTGCCGGTTCTCAAGCAACATCCGTGCTTGACTGGCTGAGACCCTGCTGGCCGAGACCCCTCTGGAAAACTGGCTGTCTTCTGGCTTTGGGTCTCCTGAGGTGCCTGAGCCAGGTCAGCAACACTGAATTCTCACATGCTGAAATGTGTGTTGGGTTTTACTTCACTTCATCAACCTGAATCCAATTGTCTAAAGAATGCACCTTCTGCCAATTACCAGATTTCTGCGAATGGTGTTGCATGGGTGGTGTGCGTGCTAAGTTGCTTCAGTCTGGTCCTATTCTTTGTGACCCTGTGGACTGTAGGCCACCAGGCTCCTCTGTCCATGGGGTTTCTCCAGGCAAGAATACTGGAGTGGGTTGCCATGCATTTCTTCAGGGGATCTTCCCGACCCAGGGATCAAACCCGTGTCTCTTGCGGCTCCTGCATCAGGGTGGGGGGCGGGGAGGTTACAACAGTGAAGTTGCCCAGAGCCAGGGCCACAGTTCATAGAACCCCACACTTTGAGCCCTGAATTGAGCATCACACCCCACAGATCACCCTCAGGTCCTTCCTCTGGCCCAGCTCCAAAAAAACGAGGGACTAGATCCAGAAAGGACTGGGGGCAGCAAGCTCCCAGCCCTGGGAAGGAGGTCCTCTTTCCATGGGAAAACCCCTAGAAGCATTCCCCTGTGGGGTGGCTATGCCAAGCGGTGTTTGATTGTTTCCAGGTGGGTGACATTTTTGCGCTTGACTCTGCTTGGTGCCTCCGGCACATTAGAGCCTCAATTATACCGTGACATAACAGGATTCGTCATGTACAGTCAATCCTAAAGGGAATCAACCCTGAATATTCATTGGAAGGACTGATGCTGAAGCTGAAGCTCCAATACTTTGGTCACCGGATGCAAAAAGCCGACTCATTGGAAAAGTCCCTGATGCTGGGAAAGATTGAGGGCAGGAGAATGGGGCAACAGAGGATAAAATGGTTGGATGGCATCATCGGCTCAATGGACATGAGTTTGAGCGAACTCTGGGAGATGGTGAAGGACAGGAAAGCCTGGCGTGCTGCAGACCATGGGGTCACAAACAGTCGGACACGACTGAGCGACTGAACAGTAACAGGCACACACATCCCATGCACAGGTTTCTCATTCACCTATTAAAGGAATCACAGGTCTGAGGCTGGCAGAGGAGGTCCGAGAATTACCTCTTCATCTCCTTGGAACCCCCAGGCACAGGAAGACAGATTTCATATAGGATACCCGGTTAAATTTGCATTTCAGATAAGCAATGAATAACTTCAGCATATTTCATGAAATATTTGGGGCATAATTATGCTTTAAAAAGTATTCAAATTTAAAAGTGTTCACATTTAATTCAAATTTAATGCATCCTGCATTTCTGTTTGATAAATATGGTAAAGCTACTCAAGCAGAGTCTTAAAATGTTTAAGCCCAGAATCTCTGAACTGCTTCCAGAGAGGGTCTTTATAAATGAGGAGAGAAAGATCAGAAAAACCATACTGTGGAATCATTTCAGCTATGTGAGGCTGGCAAATGAATATCCAAATATATTGCACAAAAAAAGCCTAATCAGGCACTTGATACAAATTATACAAAATATTTTTCAAGGGTATATTAGCTTGCATAAAGCCCATTAGCACACTTAAATTAATTCTGTACTTGGCATAATAATACATCCACTCTCCCTTACTTGTTCTTCCCAGGGGAAATATTCGACCACTTCCTCCAATCACCTGCTAGAATGCCCCGGTATCCCAACTGCCTGACAGTTATTGACTTTTGATGAATGACATAGCTCTCTCTTCTAGGCTATCACTGCTTTGTTTTCAAACCTCACTTAATTGTTCGATGATTTCTGATGTGGGTTTTTTTTTTTTTCCCTTTCCAGAGAAATAAATGCAAAGTGTTTATTCTCCAAAGGCCGTAAACAGAGCTTGCGGGTCTGGTTTCTATGACAACCCCACTTGATACAGCAAACCTAGATTATCTCTAATGACAGACATGAAGTTTAAATTGCACATTCTGAACAAACAGTGCTCTGCTGACCTTTTATTGAAAAATGGAATACAGGGTGATTAGCATAATGTGTTATATAAAAAGGAAAAACGTTGTATTTGCAGGCATTATGCACCAGCGATTAGCTGCACTGCTAGTCTTTAACAAACTGCTTGCCAGGATGGAGAGCTTGGGAAATTAAGATTTGCCATCTATCATTTTCAAATTCAGTAAAGTCTGCAGAGGTAATTGCACTAAACAGTTTTCAAATAACACATGCTGCTGTTTCTCTTACTTATTCAATTGAGTGGTTTAGCAGGGGAGTAAGAATAGAGAAATTTTACGCATTGCACAAAAAAAATAATAATAATTGTTGGCTCCAATAGCTATTCTGAAACATTCTCTGCCTCTTAAGCCTTTAATGTAATTCCTGTAGGAAACCTGGGGTCTTGTGTTTCCTGGCAGCAACCGACTAGAAACTGCTCGTTAGCGGTGTGGTGCAGTGGGGGGCCTGGGTTGGTTAACCAGAGACGGAGTCCAGGGGTGGCCTGCCCACTGGATATCTGGGACCAAGTTCTCTACCACCATCAGCTGCAAAAGGAAAGGCTAGAATGTTTGGGCGCTGGAGTAAGCCACCTGGTTCAAATCCTGGCTTGGCCTCTTACCTCCTTGGAAACTCGGGCAAGTCACCTGACCTCTCCAAGACTTGGTCCTTTTGCTGCACAACGGGAATGATATTCAGTGGGAATTGGGTTCTAGTCATAGGACCCACTTCATGGGATCATTACGAGGATTAAAGAAAGCAGCATGTAATAGGTATGGGGCCAGTTCTCAGTGACCATCAGGTGCCTTCATTGCTCAGAGCTCAGGTTCTGCTTGTTTCTGCCGGAGTGTGTTCATAACAGGACTTCTCCAAATAGCACTTCGGGTTCTAATAGAACACTGTGGAATATGGGAACAGAATTCACTTCTTTCTTCAACCACATCTGCTGAGCATCAGCTATTCAGGGATACACCGCTTATTACGACACAAACAGAATCTGACCCCTATGCTCAGCTGTGTGACTTTGTGCCTGTCATTCAGCCTCAGAGAAGAAGTCATATTTATGTCACTTCATCCTCATAACGGCTTCCCAGGTGGCTCAGTGGTAAAGAATCCGTCTGCCAATGCAGGAGGCACAAGAGACACAGGTTCGATCCCTGGTTCGGGAAGATCCCCTGGAGAAGGAAATGGAAACCCATTCCAGTATTCTTGCCTGGACAATCCTCATGGACCGAGGAGCCTGGTGGCCTACAGTTCATGGGGTCACAAAAGAGTCGGACATGACTGAGAACAATCCTGGGGAAAGGAGAGCATTCCCACCATCTCCATTTCACACGTGTGAAAACTGAGGCTCAGAGCGATGACACGGTGGCTGGGTGTGGCGCACTGGAGCTTGTCACAGCACTTTAAGTGCTGTGACAATGCCTGCCCCCGGTGCTCTCACCTGCCCCGAGTCTTAAGAGGAAGGTGTTATAATAGCCCAGTGTCCTCGACCATCCCTGCAGGTCCATCTGGGGGCCCCGTGACCACTGAGCCTGCATCTCACCAGCTCGAGGCCACCACCCTCAGGATCTCAGCCTCTTTGACCCTTGTTCCAGGTGTTCCTGGGGCTCCCACGGGCTCAGGCATGATCTCTGGTCACCTTGCTCTACTCCAGACTCTTCAGTGCTGCCCACAAGCCCCTCCAGGGACACGGCAGTATCCAGGCTCAAACGGCCCAGGGGCCCTCCTGACCAGGCCCACATTGTCCCCTGGGCCCCAAGCAGCACCACTGGAGCCCCACATCTTGCAAAGTTTCCCCAAGGCAGCCACTTCTGTTTCCTGCTTCACAAGACTCAGAGCCAGTCCTTTGGGCAAAGGTGAGGGAGGCAGACGGGCCCTCCCCACCACCCTAGTATCCCTCTCAGCCCCAGGCACACAGCACCCAAATCTTGCTTCTCCTTCTTGGACCAAGCAGAAAATAGCCCTCATGCAAATATGTATTTTTAATTTCCTGCCTGCCTAATGACCTCAAATCCAAACAGCCCCTGAGCTGCAAAACACAATGGCTGCACTATTATTATCCCCATTTCTCAGAGGAGACACCAGGCTCCGGAGGCCAGGTGGCTTGCCCGAGGTCACCCCAAGCTAATGGAGGGTGCAGCCAAGGCCTGCATCTCACGGGGCTGACACCAAGCCCAAACCCAGTGTCTTCCCAGCCTGTCCCTGGATGCCAGGAGAAGCTAAAGTGCTCAAATTCCATACATGCACAGGAATCGGACAAACTTCCGAGTTTTCTGGGTCACCAACCATGCTCATTTTTATAGGCTCGGCCTCCTTTCGAAGCACAGGGTCTTACTTGCTCCAGCAATGGATTATCCCTCAGAACATAATTGCCAACAAAACCCAAATGACTGAATCTACAAAATGTTTCGATTCCAGAGAGCAGCCGCAGGTCATCAGAGATCCTGGCAGACCAGCTGTCACCAGCAGCTCGGACTAGAGCTGGTGTCCTCCCCCCTCTGTGAGCCCCACTCTCAGGCCACCAGGAGGTCCCCCACCTCCTTCTTTGCAGTAGAGACATCCATCTCCTCCCAACAGGTGAGAGGCACCGCTGGCCTCCTAGGTAACTCACTTACTCCTGCTTCTGCGAGCAGACCCTCCTTACTGCCCTGGAGAAAACTCTCCTCATTGCGGAGAAAACTCTCCTCATTGCAGAGAAAACACCCGGTTTCTCCAGGAAGCTGGGGCAGAGCCATACCTGGCATTGGCCCAAGTTTGCCAATTAGAATCCAGATGTACACAACTAGAGCCCCAAATCAGCCACCTCTGAAGCACAGCGGTCCTTTGACCCAGCAGACAGGATGGCCCTGAGATTCTGAAGGTGGAGAAGAAGCCATCACTGGCCTTTCTGGAGAGTGAAGGGGGCTGGGGTACACAGCACCAGCATCCACTCTGGCAGGTGTAAGAAGAGGCCTGGTCCCAGGGGGAAGAGAGAACCCAGGAGGACAGAGAGGGTGTCTGACCCCCCATTTCCAGGATAAAGCTTGTCCAAAGCCTGGAACCCCAAACAGAGTGTGGGAAAGGGGGAAATACGAACTTTACGGCAGAGAGCCTGGCAGGCAGCACAGTGGAAAAGCACATTGGTACCCTGAGCCCTTAGGTACGATGCACCGATAAGACTTCCCCTTTCTGGTCTTTGTTCCCAAATCCGTGAGCTTAGTGTCCTCAGGAGAAAATGTCAGGTACACCCATGCTGATGGATGTTCTACGAAATACCTGATAGCTTCTCTCAAATTTGTCCAGGTAATGAAAGGTAGAGAAAGATGGCAAAATCAGTCACAGACTGGAGGAGACCCATGATGACTATCAATAAAAACAGGCAATGACCGAAAGCAAACTAGGATCCTGGATTGGATCCTAAAAAGGAAAAACGGACTCAGTGGGTAAAACTGGGGAAATCTGAATGAAGTCTGTAGTTTCATTAGTAGCACTATGAAGAAATAGTAACACTATTTCTTAGGTTTGGTAAATGCATTGTGGGCACATAAGATGTTCACACAAGACTGAACGGGAACACACAGGAAAGCTGTATTATCTTTCCAAATCTTGGGTAAATCTAAAACCATTTCCAAATTAAAAGTTTTAAAAATAAACCCCCGTTGGGACTTCCCAGGTGGTCCAGTGGTTAAGAATCCGCCTTCTTTCAGAAATCAAGAAAAGCCATGAAATGGAAAAGAAACCCCTTGAGGATTTGCTTTACGAGAAGCAGGAATCACTGGAGAAACAAAATCAATGATCTTAAGAGTGAAAATGATGCTTTAAATGAAAAGTTGAAATCAGAAGAAGAGTGAAGAATATCAGGAGAGAAAGCAAATTTTAAAAACCCCTCAGATCATGTATCTGGAGCAAGAGTTAGAAAGCCTGAAAGCTGTGTTGGAGATCAAGAATGAGAGGCTGTGCCAATGGGACGTCAAGTGAATGAAGATGGAGAAACTTGTGGATGATAACACAGCACTGGCGGACAAACTGAAGCAGTTCCGGCAGGAGCATGGAGAATTAACAGCTCGGATGGACAAGCACATGGCAGCTTCCAGGCAACTTTCCACGGAGCAGCGGTCCTGCAGGAGTCGCTGGAGAAGGAGTGCAAGGGCAACAAGCGCCTCTCCCTGGAGAATGAGGAGCTGCTCTGGAAGCTCCAAAACGGGACCCTGTGCAGCCCCAAGAGGTCCCCCACGTCCCCCGCCATCCCCTTGCAGTCACCTCGGAACTCGGGCTCCTTCCCCAGCCCCAGCGTGTCTCATTCAGATGACCTTCCTGGGAGCCAGAGGCGGACTGACGGAGTCTCTGCAGGACTGACCCCGCCCGCAACGGCACACCGCCTGCCCTAGAAGTGGGCAGTCACGGCCCCAACCAGCTCCTTCTACGTGAGACCGGACTCCAGAGGAAGGCTTCTGACCCGGTCCAAAGATGCTATGGGAATGGATCTATATGGACTCTGTTGCACAAAGCACTTACAGAACCGGAAAACTTTGATCATTGCCTTTTTCACCTATGGGTAAAGGGGAAAACTCTCAGGGCCAGTTAAGATAAAGATTTATATAACCTTTGTAGCCTTATATAACCTTTGTAATTTATATAACCTTCACCACAGGAAAGAAAAAAAAGAATCCACCTTCCAGTGCAGGGGATGCAGACTCAGTCTCTGGTCAGGGATCCAAGCTCCTGCACGCCACAGAGCAACTAAGCCAGCGTGCACAACTAGAGAGTCCTGGGCTCTGCAAGAAAGTCACCGAAATTGTCCCTTTTCCTGCTGCCTTCCTGTCCCAGCTGTTCTGTTCTTTGTCCCTCGCCAACCCAACCTACCCGTCCTCATCTGTTGATTCCACTTTCCTGTCCCTTCTTCCATAGAGAATGGAGCCCATCTTTGCAGGGAGAGACAAGACCCCCCATCTTAGGAGGCTGAGCTCACTCCCCAGGCTGGCCAGTCAGTCACCCCCTACAACCTGGCTTCGAGGACTGGTTCAGACTTTGGTCTTTCACGGGACTTTAATGAGTGAGAGTTGGGGCTGGGACATTCCCTAAAATTACTGGAGAGGAAGACTCTTTCCAATGGGGCTGTTAAGCTAGCAGAGTATAAACCTGGGGCTAGAGAACAGCCCCTCTTCCAGAATGAAACCAACCACAAGTGAAGCAGGTGAGCCATGAAGAGAGAACTGCTGATTTGGCTTGAGCCCCTGGGCTCAGCCATGTCTCAGGCTACGGCCATCGTCAGACTAGTATCATCATTAGAGTTTTTCAGCTCTGTAAGTCAATATTGTGGACTTCCCTGGGTGGCTCACATGGTAAAGAACCTGCCTGCAATACAGGAGACCTGGGTTCGATCCCTGGGTCAGGAAGATCCCCTGGAGAAGGGAATGGCTACCCACTCCAGTATTCTTGCCTAGAGAATACCATGGACAGAGGAGCCTGGTTTGGGTTAAACTAGTTAGAATGGAGTTTCTGTTGCTCACAACCTCCAATGCTAAGCCTTCCTCGGGGGGCAAACTCTGCAAGCCTCTCCTCCCTTCCCCAGAGGCTCACACTCCCCTCCCCCATACCCTGGGACCACCTGTGCCTGAAGCCGGAGGGATGAGATGGTTCCACCAGCCCTCTGGGGTGCTGACCTAACACTGGAGTTTGGGTTGCCCCAGCAGCAGCCTCTGAGATGAGGATGTGAGTGCCAGGAGCTGATCTGAGAGGTGGTCCCTGGAAGCTCAGGTAGGGGAGTGAGGGAAAGAAAGAGGGAAAGATGTGTTCCCAAGATCATCGCCATGGGCAACTGGAGTTGAGTCCTGGTGAGGACCTCTGGGGAGGGTGCAGACCACTGCTCAGAGTTGCCCATCTAAGGACCAAACAAGCTGGGGATTTGTACACAAAATCTCACCCATCCTGCATTGAGGTCTGCTCCTGAAGACATTAGTTAATTAATTACCATTTCTGGACTGCCCCACGCACAGGGTAAGCACATGCCCATACAAAGTAGGAGATGCTTCCAGGAAGAATCCATTGGCATCCTCGGAAGGTGAGTGCTGCAGTGGGGTGGGGTGGGGAGGCGGGGGTGTGTGCAGGACACAGCAGTGGATGCTGCCTCCATGGCCAGCATCAAGGAAACTGGGCTCCTGGGCTCCTGCTGTTGTCCAGCCTCTGAGGAATCCCTCTGACCTGTCTCCTCAAGTCCCAGGCCATGTGCCTCTGCCTTCTCATCAACACCCCAGACCGTCACACCTCTGGGACCACACCCTGTGGACAAGGGCACGCTGCACCCACACAGGCTTCCCTGTCCCAGGAGCGCGGGCCTCGCTGCAGCTGGAAGCTCTGATTCTGGGGTGGCTCCTCCAGGGTGACAGTGGAGCACCTGACATTGTTCAGCTCTCTGACCCCATAACCTCTTATCCTCAGTCGAACCCTTCTGACCTCAACTCCTTTCCCTTCTTCCACAGGCTCCTCCCTCATCAAAGCACCTCATCCCCACGCTCCTGCAGTTCCCAAAACCATACCTCCTCCATGACAGCTTCTCAGTCTTGTCCTCCCTGGAGAAAATTCAACAGGAGCGAGTGGAAATTCAGCGGGAAAGGATGGCTTAACAGATGGTGCTAGCCCAAGTGGGTATCTTTCTGGATGAAAATAATGTTGTATCCCTACCTCAGACTCTTAAGTTCTGTTGGCAAAAGTAAGTTCCAGCTGGAATAAATGTTTACATGCAAATAAGTAAAACAAGAAAAATGATTTAATTTAGGAGAGGAGAAAATATAAAGTCCGTATTGGCGAATCTATTTTCATAGAGATAGGAAAGTCAAAGCATACAAAAGAAAATAAAGACATCTTGGCAAAAGCATATTGAATTCTTGAATTGCAAAATATATAATAAATTAAGGAAACAAACTGTGGAGTGGGAAAATATTTACATTTGAGAAAGAAAGTGTTAGTAGCTGTCCTAGATAAAGAGCTCTCACAAACTGGGGCCTCCCTGGCGGCTCAGTGGTGAAGAATCTGCCTGTCAGCGCAGGAGACTCGGGTTCGATCCCTGATCCGGGAAGATCCCACATGCCTTGGGGCAACTAAGGCCATGAGACAGAACTACTGAGCCTCAACTAGAGAGTAGTCGCCACTCCCTGCAACTAGAGAAAGCCCACACAGCAACAGAATCCCAGAACAGCCAGAAATAAATTATATACACACACACAAAGAGTTCTCACAAACTGATAATAGGAAGACAAAGGGAAAGCGTGCAAAGGATAGGGACATAAATTCAACATAAATTCACTACATGCCCAATCTAAGTGGCTAATTAACATATGAAGGCTAAAAAAAAAGTGAGCAAGTGGAAGAAGCATCTGGAAGACAAGGGGACTTGACCTGAAGCCAGCTATTGATTTCGACCAGAAACTGCACAGCACAGATCCTAAAAGCCAGGATGGTGCCAACACACGGACCTGGCTTCAAACTCCAGGTCACCTGTGGTGAGGTGCGGCGAGATGCTGTTTGTATTCATAATACAATCTGCACGGTGACCGGCAGGCAGTAACTATCCACACTAACTCTGCACGTGACAACATCATTGCCAAGGTCTCCGAAGATGGAGAAAGCACCTTCCTGGATGGTTACAGTGAATTCCCAGCCCAGAACCACCTGCTGCGAATGCGTTGTATTATGGGTTGGATTGTGTCTCCCGTAAAGATATACTGAAGTCAACTCCCAACACCTGAAAATGTGACCTGGTGTGAAACCAGGGTCCTTGCAGATGTGATTGGTTAAGATGAGGTCACGCTAGGCTAGGATGAGATCCTAATCCAATCCAGCTGGCTTTTCCTTTTCCTTTTTTGAACTGCTCCAGGTCTTAGTTGCAACAGGCAGGATCTTCTTATCTTGGTTGCAACATGCAAACCCTTAGTTGTAGCATGTGGGATCTGGTTTCCTGACCAGGGGTCAAACCCAGGCTCCCTGCATTGGGAGAGTGGAGTCTTAGACACTGGACCAGGAAGTCCCTGGCATTCTTATAAGAAGGGAAGAGATACAGAGACAGCCCACAGAGGGAATATGGTCACGTAAACACAGAGGAAGAGATGCATGATTCTGCCACGAGGCAGCATCCACCAGAAGCTACCAGAGACCAGGATGGAGCCTCCCCTACAGGCATCAGAGGGAGCCAGACCCTGCTGATACCATGGCTACAGGCTTCTGGCCTCCAGAATTCTGAGACAACAGAGGTCTGTTGTTTGAAACCACCCTGTTTACAGTACCTATTACAGTAGCCCTGAGAAACTAAGACAGATTTTAATTGACTTTTCATGTTGAAGTATGCAAATAAAAGTCAGTTCAATCACAATGCTATGAACAGTGTACCAGTCCCCTTCCAGGGAAGGGGTTCCTAGAAATATAGGAAGTTAATGAGGGTAACATGTGAAATCAAGCCTGAATATTCATTGGAAAGACTGATGCTGAAGCTGAAGCTCCAACATTTTGGCCACCTGATGGGAAGAGCTGACTCACTGGGAAAGACCCTGATGCTGGGAAAGATTGAAGGCAGGAGGAGAAGGGGGCGACAGAGGGTGAGATGGTTGGATGGCATCACCAACTTAATGGACATGAGTTTGCTCAAGCTCTGAGAGATGGTGAAGCTGGGAAGCATGGCTTGCTGCAGTCCATAGGGTCACAAAGAGTCAGTCACGACTTAGTGACTAAACAACAGCAACGTGTGAAAAGATGCTGTGATGAGGGTTCCCTGGTCAAGCAGTCAGGGAAACACTGGCCTAAACGCTCAGAGGACTTCTCGATTGCAGGATTCTACGAGGCTCTTCCCATGTGAACATTCTTCATGATTACCCCAGAGTGGGCTCCTGTACGTGACCGCAGATCTCTCTTCCCAGGGCTGTTGGCGGGACTCGTTTGTACAGAGTGGAGTTTGGAAAAGTCTGCAAGAGACAATACAGAGGTGAAGGAGGAAAGGACCTTCCCCTTGGAGTTCCAGCCCCACTGTATCCCTGTGTGGGTAATCTCAGGGTGGCCTCAGAGCTCAAGGTCTGGGGGCTGTGGGATCTACAGACCTGTAGCCATGAGCACTGCGTCCTGTCTCATTTCTGACCCCAAGTCCTGCATCTCCTGCCTCAGGCCCTCTTCACCTCCCCACGTTCTCACACCCACCTTGTATTTTCGGTCCTCCTTGCTAAGCAGTCTCTTGGTTTTACCCAGACAATTTTCTTACTGTCCATCCCACCCCACCCGTCAGCAGGCATTTAAGAAAGAAAGAAAGAAAGTGAAGTCGCTCAGTCGTGTCCGACTCTTTGCGACCCCATGGACTATAGCCTACCAGGCTTCTCCGTCCATGGGAGTCTCCAGGCAAGAATACTGGAGTGGGTTACCATTTCCTTCTCCAGGGCAGCAGGCATTTAACCTCACCTAATATCTTCAGTTTGATGGGGGAATGATGTGGCTCCTTAAAAAAGAAGCTGGATTTCCAAACACTGAGTCATTTGCCCCAGGGAGCACGCCTGAGGGAGAAGTAGGTCAGCCTGGGGTGAGCCTCCCTGCCCACCCCCAGGAGGAGAAGCACCGCCAGAATAAGGCCAGCTCATGGGGCGGGGGGGAGGGGGGGGGGAGGGGGGAGGGAGGGGACCAGGGCTGTTCTGAGGGCTTCATGCGAGCTCTCTCATTTACACTGTGAACCTTTCAATCTTTTATATGAAATCAAGGTGCAGGGAGGTGAGAAGGAATGGAAACCCAGTAACCAGGCTGCCCTGCTGACAAGACACTGTAGCAAGAGACTCAAGTTACCATTCATACACTCACTTATTCATTCATCAAACATCTGAGAGCCGGCCCGCCCCTGAAGATGCTTGCATTGGTGGAGGAGTTGAACAAACAGAACCCCACTTATAAAATCTGCTGGGAGGAAGCCCAGGGTGCCATGGGACCACCTGGAGAGGCATCCAGCCTGGACTTCAGGGGCAGTCAGGGAGAGCTTCCTGGAGGAGACAGTCACTGAGCCAAATCTTGAGAAAAAGTCAGAGGTGGCCAAGTGGAAGGGTGTTCCAGCTCAAGGAAGCACATGGGGAGTTAGAGACCAGAAGACAACGAGGGCCTTTGGGGGCACTTGGGCAGAAGGAGGGTCAGCAAGAGACTAAAGCCAATTAGAGTCAAGAAAGCTCTCTGACCCACAGCCACACCTCAAGTTGGAAAGTCTGGATTGGTGCCCTGACTCTATTTCTAGCTGTCATCTTGGGCAAGTTAAAGAGCCTTCCTGGGCTTCGGCTTCCACATCTGGAACTTGCAGAATGGAGCAGTACCTTCCACAGACAGCTGCTGGGAGGGAGAAAGGAGCTACCAAGTGTCAAGCGCTTGGCCTGGACAGAGGAAGCCCCGCCCAGTGGTGTCATCACCATTAGCTGGCGGGGGTCAGCCCCACAGCTGACAAAGCTCTAGGTTACTCAGCCCTGCAGACAGGGTCCACCAGAGCACGGAGGCGGGCTTGGGGCTCCCACAGAGGGGGAGAAGAATGAGTCTTCAAGCCAGCGAGACCCCAGGAAAACCCACCCTCCCGCCACGGACAGTGAACTTTCAGGTCGCCTCCCCCTTCCTAAGATAAGACTATGCCAAGAAATTCCACTGAGATTCCAAGATAGTTCACTTTGAGTTTCTCCCAGTTCTAACTAGAAACACACAACACGCATGCACACACACAGCACAAGGGAAACCCAGAAGCCCACCGACATGGAAAACGTCACAGTGCCAGCCTCTTATCTGGCCAGGTGTGGGTGGGCAAGATGGCAGGAGGCAGATGCAGCACTCCCCCCACCTCCACAGTGGAGTGGGCTGAGGGCAGAGGGGGCTGTGACAGGGGTCATCTCTCCCCAGGCCTGGAGTATTTGGAAGGGATGCAGTTGGTTCAGCCCGTAATAACATCCAGACAGATCCCGGCTAGGGCTGCATCGTTTCCCGCAGAGAGTCCCGGTAACCTCCCTGGAGAACTTTAAGGGTACAGTGAGCCAGCCAAGGCTAGTGCCCCGATCCTTTAACACAGGCTCCCAGAACTGATCATGTCCACTCTGGACGAGACATGCCACAGATGCAGGAGCTGCAGCTGGTGACCTGTGGCCTCGGTGTCCCCTCTGCCTTTCAGGGACTCTTGTGTAAGTACCAGCCCCCACGAAGAGAAAGCACACATTTTTCTGATTTATAGAATGCTCTGGAGCCCGCGCTTCCGAGCGCCGATCCTTTAAAATGACCCTGATCACACTAAATCATGTAAAAGAAACTTTGCACTTCACCAAAAATAAAAAAGTTTTAATCTTCTTTGATGAAATAAAACAGCTTGCTGACTCATGAATGTCACCAACTGCATTGGGTAGCACCTTGTTTTGGCGTGGTGCCTCTCCTATCAGAAGGGAAGGGCGGGCTGCTGAGCTGAAAGGTGAGACATGTCTAGACTGGGTCCCTGAGTCCCTCAGGCTGGACTCTGTTGCCCCAACTGGGCTTGTGTCTGCCTCTGGCATCTGTCCCATCCAGTGATGATGAAGCTCACTGCATGCTAACCCCAGTCCCTGCATCTCCTCGACCTTGAGGGGCCCTGGACAAGTCACATCTGTCTCCCTGTCTACCTCAAAGCCCCCCTTGCCTGGCCATGCCCAGCAGCTCTTCTCTAACCCATCGTTGAGATTAACACCTACAAAGTGAGGGATGCTCACCACCCTCAGTTCAGTTCAGTTCAGTTCAGTCGCTCAGTCGTGTCCGACTCTTTGCGACCCCATGAATCGCAGCACACCAGGCCTCCCTGTCCATCACCATCTCCCGGAGTTCACTCAGACTCACTTCCATCGAGTCCATGATGCCATCCAGCCATCTCATCCTCTGTCGTCCCCTTCTCCTCCTGCCCCCAATCCCTCCCAGCATCAGAGTCTTTTCCAATGAGTCAACTCTTCGCATGAGGTGGCCAAAGTACTGGAGCTTCAGCTTTAGCATTATTCCTTCCGAAGAAATCCCAGGGCTGATCTCCTTCAGAATGGACTGGTTGGATCTCCTTGCAGTCCAAGGGACTCTCAAGAGTCTTCTCCAACACCACAGTTCAAAAGCATCAATTCTTCGGTGCTCAGCCTTCTTCACAGTCCAACTCTCGCATCCACACATGACCACTGGAAAAACCATAGTCTTGACTAAGCTCACCACCCTAGCTCATGCCTTATGCTGGAACCCAAGGGCATCTTCTCCAGGGGCCATCACTGCCACTCCCCTGTCTCACAGTGCTCTGGGGACAGGGCTGAGCCCTTTAGGTAAATTTCCTAATTTATCCTCAAAGCAATTTCATGGAGCAGATACTATTATTCCCATTTTCCAGATGAGGAAGTAGAGGCTCAGAGGGGTTAAGTCACAGATATAAGGCCATACGCCATAGTAAGGGTCCAAGCGCTGTAACACAGGATACTCCCAAACCCACTGTTCTCTCCATGTTCCCTGAGCCAAATGAGCAGCCCCTGCCCTAGACTGCTCTTTTTCTGATGGTCTGGAAGGGTCCCCTCCTTCACTTTTGCCTTGTCTCATCACGGTCCCTTTAGCACCCACCACCCTGGGCTGGGCTTTTGTTATGAAATGAATTATGATCCCCCAACTCAAAGCCCTAACTCCCAATGTGACTGTATTTGGACAAAGGACCTGTAAAAAAATCTTTCAAGTTAAATAAGGTCAAGCAGTTGAGGCCCTAATCTAGTAGGACTCGTGTCCTTACAGGAAGAGGAAGAGACACCAGAGTCCTCTTGACCTCCCTCCCTCTCCATCCCTCCATCTCTCCTCTCCGACCCCCTCTCTCCCTCCCTCCTTCCCTCTCTCTACAAACCTACTGAGTGAAGTCCACAGAAGGACATAGCGAGGTAGTGGCTGCCTCAGTTCAGTTCAGTTCAGTCTGACTCTGTGCGACCCCATGGACTGCAGCATGCCAGGCTTCCCTGTCCATCACCAACTCCCAGAGCTTGCTCAAACTCATGTCCATCGAGTCAGTGGCTGACTACAAGCCAGGAAAAGAGACCTCACCAGAAACGATCCCTGTCAACACCTCAATCTCAGATTTCCAGCCTCCAGAAAAACTGAGAAAATAAGCCTCTGTGGTTGAAGCCTTCTGGTCTGCAGTGTTCTGTTGTGGCAGCCGGAGCTGACACAGCAAAGCAGGGAACGTGAGGACACCTTGCTCCCTCACTTACTGCCGCCCCTTCACCCAGACAGCTCAGGATGGAGGGCAAATAAATGAGGAATAAACGAGTGTATTCGTGAACAGTAGACCCCTGCAAATCTGAAGACCGGAAGCTTCTTGGGGGCGACCTGTGTCTCTGGGGCTTTCTTTGCCTGTGTCTGCCCTGGGGTCTGTGACGGCAGATCAGTATTCTGAGACCGCATCATTTTTGTGTCTTTCAGATTACTGGGTTTTGTTCTAGGGACTTCTATTGCTGTTACTTTTTCCTCCAAAAAATATCCCAGCAGTTCCCAGGGGCAGTGAGCAGACAAGGTCACCCCTGCTCCCTACCCCATGCTTTAAGGGCCAGAGCACAGCTCCCACACAGGCAGCGCACCAACCCCAAGCGCTGGATGTGCAGGGAGCCACACCCAGTTCTCCGGATCGGATCTGGAGACCCCCGTGGGTAACTGGACCTCGGCTCAGCTAAACCATCAGTGCCCATCCCCAGGGAGGTCATGTCCATTGGTGCCTTTCTTGCTTGCCTGCTCTGAGTGCGTCTGTATGGAAGGAGCTCTGAGATCTCTGAATTCTCACTGCTGATTCCAGGAGGCGGTACTATTATTATCCTCACTTTGCCTGCGTGCATACTAAGTCACGTCAGTCATGTCCAACTCTTTGCCACCCCATGGACTGTAGCCCGCCAGGCTCCTCTGTCCATGGGATTCTCCAGGCAAGAATGCTGGAGTGGATCGCCGTGCCCTCCTCCAGGGGATCTTCATGACCCAGGGATGGAACTGGCATCTCTTACATCTCCTGCATTGGCGGGTGGGTTCTTCACCACTAGCACCACCGGGGAAGCCCTATGCCCACTTTGCAGGGGGAGAAACTGGGGTCTGAGAAAGTAAAGCAGTTCATTCCAAGACCCCAGAGTGGCAAAGGATGGAGTAGGATTCAAACCATGCTCTGCTTCCCTCCAGAGCCCACCCTCTGAACCTCCACCCAAAACCACAGGAGACAGGAACACACCCACCCAGACACACTCAGGACAGGGGCGCATGGCCAGCGTGCAGTGACCACACCGAGCAGAGCGCTGCCTGGGCCTTGGGAAACAGTAGCCAGATGGGACCCCAAGCCCTGCGTGCTCAGAGACCACCCAGTCATCTTCCCCAGCCGCTCTCAGCTGCACAGTCCCCGGAAGCAGGACACTGTGTAGAAGGCTCTGCTCTGCGGCCCCTCTGGACTCCTCTGAGATTCCCCCTAAGCCCTCAACATCCACCCACGTAGAGCTGGGTCTCATACTGGCTCCAGTCCCCAGAAAGGCCCAGAAAACCAAAACCTCACATAGAAGCAGTGACTGTGCCCACGCCTCTTCCAGGGACAGAAGTGATGTCCCTAACCCACACTTGGTGCCCGCTTCAGGGCACACAAAGCTAAGCAATAACTTGCCCATTCTGCTCAGCAGCTTACAAAGATTCCACATGCCCCAGCTCACATAATCCTCAATAACCCCGTGCAGCAAGTGAGGCTTGTCAAATGAATCCTGTGTTTACGATGCAGCAACAGAGGCTCCAAGGCGGCTCTGCCCGAGGTCCCGAGCTTCAGTGGTAGACCTGTTTACAAACTACCTACTCTGCCCACAGATCGCCAGTGTTCCCTTCCACTCCTCACTGCTTTCCTCAGTGTTTCCAAGGGTCTGGGGCTTTGCTTGGAAGTGCTAATCCACAAACCAGGACCCTGGACAGGGCAGCCGTGCACGGCCACACAGGTTACCCACTGCACAACCCCAGGGGGTGCCATTCACGTGAACTATAATGTCTGGAGCTGTGCTCTGAGCCCAGACCCCACGCGGGCCTGGCCCAGCATCTCCTCAATTCCACGGAGCCTGATGCTACCCTGCCCTGTCTTCAAAGTCTCCTTCAACTGCGCCAAAGTAGCCTAGATAAAGTGTCTAGTTAGACATGGTGGTCTAGCCACTCAAGAGTCCATCCTAACCTGTTCTCATACTAAGCCAGGTCCCAGTGGAGGGCAGGGCACACCCCTACGGAGGCTTTCTCAGAAGATTGAAAGGTCCCAGAGCCTGAGGGGCTGTCTTGATGTCGAGTTGGAGGGAAAGCCACACCCACAGCCGCACATCGCCTGCACACCTATTGGCTCTGCCTTCCAAGGGACCTGCAGACCCATTATTCCACGTCCGCTGCCTAAACATCTGACCTGAATGCATCCAGCCTGAGTCGCCAGCAAGAAGACTTGAGGACAGCATAGCACTGTCAGCAGCCAATGAAATCCCAACAGCAGACTGGAACAAGTTCCCACCAGTGATTTATCCCTGCTCGGTCAATTCCTCAGCACCACTGATCCAAAAAGAGGCTTGTAACTAGGGGGCTTGTTAGCAAGGGGAACGGTGGGAACTCGAGCCTTGCAGACCCATCATCCAGAAGAAGAGTTCAGCTTGGAGCCACACAACTGTCATATTCCTTGGCAGCACCCCCAGAATGTCTGACCATCACTACTGAGAGCCAACTATACATGTCAGGCGCTTTTAGAAATCCCTTCCTTCCATGCAGCACATCCTTCAGACCTCAGGACCACCTAGGGAGGAGGGTACTGTTACTGTTACTGTTCCATTTTAAAGATAGGAAATTGGAGGGAATTCCCCAGTGATCCAGAGGTTAGGACAAGGCAGTCTTGCTGCCAAGGACTCTGGTTCGATACCTGGTCGGGGAACTAAGATCCCTCGGGCCACACAGCATGGTGGAGGCAGGTAGTGTTGGTCCTTCAGTCGTGTCTGACTCTGCAATGCCATGAACTGTAGTTCCTCTGTCCGTGGGATTTCCCAGGCAAGAATTCTGGAGTGGGTTGTCATTTCCTACTCCAAGGGAATCTTCCCAACCCAGGGATTGAACCCATGTCTCCTGCATTGAGAGGCAGATCCTTTACCTTCTGAGCCATCAGGGATGCCCAAATGTTTCTCAGGGGTTGGGGGGGTGGTTAAGAAGATGGGAGATTGGAGGGCATTCCCTGGTGGTCCAGTGGTTAGGACGATGCCCTCTCACTGCCAAGGACCCAGGTTCAATTTCTGGTCAGGGAACTAAGATCCCTCCAGCCACACAGTGCAGTGGAGGTAGGGGAAGAGAAGATAGGAAATCGGAGCCGGAGGAAGGCAGGCTTGATGATCTTTCCCGAGATCACTGGCGAGCTGACTGCACAGACTCAGCTTCTTAGCCCCATGCTTTTGCCTCCCCATCACAGGCATGCATCACTTCCTCTGTTCACCCCTTTACCAGGAGCCAGGGATAAAGGTGAGCAGAATCCATCACAGGCCTGTCCCTTGTCATGACCGGTGGGCGAGACAGGCGTGAACCTGTCGCACAGGTGATGTAAAACAGCCTCATGCTGTGTCCAGGGGCAGACGCAGGGCTAGCAAACTGTGTTAAATGGGAGCCTTCTGGTCTGGGGGCTCAGGAAGGCATCTCTGATAAACTGAAGAGAATGGGGGGATGTTAACAAGGGGTGAATCCTAAAGGAAATCAGTCCTGAATATTCATTGGAAGGATTGATGCTGAAGCTGGAACTCCCAATACTTTGGCCACCTGATGCAAAGAACTGACTCACTGGAAAAGACCCTGATGCTGGGAAAGATTGAAGGCAGGAAGAGAAGGGGATGACAGAGGATAAGATGGTGGGGTGGCATCACCAACTCGATGGACGTGAGTTTGAGCAAGTTCCAGGAGTTGGTGCTGGACAGGGAAGCCTGGCGTGCTGCAGTCCATGGGGTTTCAAAGAGTCAGACATGACTGAACGACTGAACAAGGGGTGAGGAGGAGGACAAGAAGAGGAAGGCCAGACCACAAGGCAGGAGGGCAGTAGGAGTTCTAAGAAACTGGGAAAAGCCCAGTATGCAAAACAAAAGGAACACTTACCAGAAGATTCCCTTTGCGTGAAATTCTAGAAAATGCAAGCTAATCTATAGTGACAGTTGTCTCCTGGGCTAGGAGGTGGGGCGGGGTAGAGAGATTGCCCAGGGTGACTGATCTGTTCATTATCTTGACAGTGGTGACAGCTGCAGGGATGTATACATATGTCCAAACTTGTCAAACCCCACACTACACTGTGTGTCCATTATATCCTAGCACCACTGTTAAGAAGGGAATACGGGGAAGGCTGGTGTGACTGCAGCTCACAGAGAGGCAGGAAGGGAGGGGAGGGAGAGGAGGCTGGAGGCCTGGGAGGGGTCAGTTCAGACAGGCTTCAACATCTCTGAGGCCTGGGCTTGCATCGGCAGGCAGTGTTACCAATTCTCAAGGCTGCCGAAACAAAGTCCCACAAACTGGATGCCTTCAGCAACAGAAATGTATTTTCTCATAGTTCTGGGGGCTAGTAATTCAAGACCCAGGTGTCAGATGGTTTGATTCCTTTTAGACAAATGTGAGACAGAGTCTGCTCCAAGCCTTTCCCCTGGCTGCAGGTGGTGTGCTGGCCATCTTTGGCGTTCCTTGGCTTCTAGGAGCATCATCCCAATCTTTGCCTTTATCTTCCCAGAGCCTCCTCTGTGTGTGTGAGAGTCTTCTTCCAAATTTCCCCCTTTTAGAAGGACCTCAGTCATACTGGATTGGGGGCCCACCCTAACCCAGTATAACCTCATTTTAACTCATGGTACCCACAATGATCTTGTTCCCAAATAAGGTCATATCCTGAAGCACTGGTGATTAGAACTTGAATGTCTAAATCTATGTGGACCACAACTCAACCCATAACAGACGCTTTGAAAAGTAAATAATAACTGAGTGAGACGGGGGAGAGATAACAAGAACTGAGTTAGAATTCAGCTCCGTCACTTTCCCTGGGGAGTCGTTTTTTATTATTTTTAATTTTGGCTGCACTGGGTCTTCACTGCTGCGTGCAGGCTTTCTCTAGTCGCAGTGAGCCAGGCCCACTCTTCGTTGTGGTGTGCAGGCTTCTCATTGCAGTGTTTCTCTTGTTGCAGAGCACGAGCTCTAGAGCACAGTCTCGATAGTTGTGGCACACGGGCTTAGTTGCTCCGAGACCTGTGGAATCTTCCCGGACCAGGGATTGAACCTGTGTCCCTTGCACTGGCAGAGTCTTCACCACTGAACTACCAGGGTGAAGTCCTGAGCCTCTATTTTCTCCCTTGTAAAATAGATATTATGACCCATGCTTCACTTTGCCACCAAGAGATCCCAGGATTGAAGAAAAGGATCAGTTTCCACCTGGTTGCTTGTGTTCCAGAGGCCGTGGGAAAGCTCTCCATCCCGCCCAGCACTTGCTCCCCAGACCGGCCCTATGTATTTTTCATGGCCAGACACCAGGGACCCAGGGAGAAGAAGGTCAGGTCCCTGCCCACACATCCTCAGTTAGGGAGCAAGACCTACCATGAGCACTGCCACACAAGTATGGCAAACAGCCACCTCTGCCTGGTGTAGTCAGGGAGGGCTCTAAGGAAGAGGTGCCTCTTCACACAGGAAAACTGCTGTGGGTCAAGCCCCAAGCCTCAGAGGGAGGCAGGGTGAAAGGAAGAATAATGCCTGCCCCAGAGACATCTACACCCTAATCCCCAGAAGCTGAGAATATGTTACCTTAAATGGCCACAGGATTTACAGATGTGAATGAGGTTAAGGACATTCAGAAAGAGACATTATCCAGATGGGTTCAATCTAATCATGAGTCCTTAAAAAAGGGGACGAGGAGACAGAGAGGGTCAGAGATGCGAGAAAGGAAGAGGGACCAAGCAATTGTGAGAGAGAGACTAAACCGCAGGAAGGGGCCACAAGCCAAGGACTGCAGGCAACATCTAGACAAAGATCTGTTGGCAGGGTGCGGGGGGTGGTCCCCAACCTCCAGAATCTAATGCCTGATGATCTGAGGTGGAGCTGATGCAATAATAATAGAAATAAAGTGCACAATAAATGTAATGCACCTGAATCATCCCCAAAACCATCACTGTTCCCTGTCCATGGAAAAGTTGTCTTCCACAAGACTGGTCCCTGGTGCCAAACGTGTTGGGGACTGAAAGGTCAGGGCGAGGTCGGGATGAAGGTCAGGGCAAGGTCAGGCATGCCTAGGCATGCCCGGGCATGTTGGGACATGCCCCAGCAGAGGGCGCTGCAGACACACCCCAGAGACGGGCCGGCAACCAAGCCGACCAATCAGGAGCCGACATGAAGCCTTCGCCGACCAATCAGGAACCGACACGGAGCCCTTGAACACCAATCACCGCTGAGCCCGCGTTTTCTTCCTTATATGGGAGCCCCGGCCCGGGCCATAAAAACCCTTCCCCACCCCTCACCCCTCGCAGACTCCACAGATTCCCTTTACCCCGCAGACTCCCTTTGCTTCACAGACCCCCCCCCCCCCCCCCGCCCGCCACCGCTTCCCTGCTTACCCGCCCCCGGGAGTTCTGCCCGAGAGCGACCTCCCAATAAAAGGCCCTGTTCAACGGTCCATAGGGGTGGTTCCTTCTTCCCGCGGCGTTTCTTACAGGGACCACTGCTCTAGAAGCTGGAAAACAAGGCTCACCTTGGGCCCCAGAAGCAAAGCAGGTCTGCCAACACCTTGATTTCAGCCCAGTGAGACCTGTCTCAAACTCCTGCCCTCAAAACTATTACAAAATACATCTGTATTGTTTTAAGCCGCTAAGTTTAAGGCAGCTTATAAAACTCAGAAAACTCATGAGGGTCAGGTTGGACACTTTGTCCTGGAGGGGGACAGGCTCAGACAGGAGTGTGAGGAAGTGAAATCCCGGTGAGGTTTATGTCAGAGGTTCTGACCTTGGTTCCCACTGTCTGACCAGGGGACCTCAGAGAAGGTCGAAGGTCCTCTCTGTGTCCCTCCTGGTGAGGGAGGAGCCCACAGCATCCACACCATGGGACTGCCAGGGCCATGAACTCGTGGTGGGTGAGACTCAGGCACTCGGGGCTGCGCTTGCCGGCCTGGGGCTGTGACATGAGCAGAGGGACCCTGGTGACAGCAAAGCTGGGCCATCCAAGCCAAAAGGGATATCACATCACTACCCGATGCCTGGTTTTGCAGACGAGAAAGCTGGAAGAGAAAGGATGCTCGTCCAGGGCCTCACCAGAAGTCGAGGCCAGAGACAGGGCGAGAACCAAGGCCTCCTAATGTCCAGCCCGAGAGTCGGGGACCTGCCTTCACAGGAGGCTCCCGCATCACAGCTGAACCTGCTCTTCTGCCTAAGCCTAGAGCTCAGACCCCGCAAGAACTGCCCATCCTGCACTGCACCCTCTGGAGATCTGGCTTAGAGGCGGCTCGTGACTCCGCTGGGCACCCTCCACCAAGGGCCACCCCATCCCAAGGAAGTCACCTGCCAGATGGCAGTTAGACCACTGCCAGGGCCACCAGCTAATCAACCTCTGGTGCCCAGGTTGGGCTGGAGCCTGGTCCTGCTCGAGGATTTGTTTCTACCCTCCAGCCAGCAGAGGGTGAGCAGGGTCAGCTGGGGGTCTGAATATTAGGCCCTCAGAGCTGACTCACTGGAAAAGACCCTGATGCTGGGAAAGACTGGGGGCAGGAGGAGAAGGGGACAACAGAGGATGAGATGGTTGGATGGCATCACCGACTCAATGGACATGAGTCTGAGCAAGCTCCGGGAGATGGTGAAGGACAGGGAAGGCTGGCGTGCTGCAGTCCATGGGTCGCAGAGAGTCGGACACCCCTGAGAAACTGAACAACAACAAAAAGGCAGGCGATGAGTCCTGAAGCGGGCTGCAAGCTGGAAGCAGAGCAAAGAACAATCTCAGAGCCCTGAGATCCACTTTCCCAGGGTAAGTCATCCTTCAGTTCTCAGAAAACTCACAGCACATTCCAAAATCAGCTGCTGGCAGGATCCTTCCCTCTCGGTAGATGTTTAAGAGGCCAGGATGCCTTCAGCTCTTGGTGTTTGGTGTCCAGTCGGCCTTCCCGGTGGGTCAGCTGTTGGCCATCACATTACTCGACGGAGAAGATGGAATTTTCACAGAGAACACGGTGTCATTTCCAGCATCAGAGGAACCAGGCCAACACGGCCAAGGCAGGGTGGGAGCGCAGCGGGGAATCAGCACTGTGGCCATCTCACAAGATGACATCGGGGAACGCAAGGAGTCACTCAAGACAGCGTCTCCTTTCTTTTCTCTGAGTGCTGGGATATTTTATTGTCATCGCGTGAAGGTCCATCAGTGACAGTCCTGGAAAATGGCTCTTTCAAGGTCAGGGAAATACAAGCAAAGGAATAAGGAACAATTACTCCAAATGTGGGGCTGTTCAGATGCTTCACGTTTAGAGAAAAGGAGGCATCCAGTTGGAAGTAAAGCCACACACCAAGATGTCCAGGACAGGGACATTTTCTGATTAAACAGAGGCAGCAGAATCGTGAAAACGGGCTGCTGGGCTTCATACCAGGCGTTGCTCAGAGGGAAATGCAGGCTGCATCCACAGAAGCCTCACTAGTTGGTTACTTTCTTCAGCCTCTCCACCTAGTCCAGCATCTCTGTTTCCAGCTGGACTCATCGAATGAAAGATCCCAGCAAGGGGTTGGGGCAGGGAGAGAAGAGAGTGATGGGAGAAGCAAGTCCTCAGCCACAGATTAGCAGGGCCGGTCACCGCCTCTGGCCAACAGCTCTAGCTGGGGTGGTCTGCTCTGGCTCCAGGCTGCCATCCCTTCCTTTCTCGCCCCTTCTAGCCAGCAAGCATAAGTGTTCCCTCCTAGGGGGACTTTATTCTTCCCTGCCCTCCCCTTTGTGAGCAGTCCCAGAGCTCTCTCCTCAGGGACCCCACTTAGGGTCCCTTCTGTTCCCTACCAGGACCTAAGTGATCCCCATACCTTCTCCAGAAATTGTCCTTGGACAACTCCAGCATCCTTTCTGGAACTGCCATAAACACAACTGCTCTCTGGAGGCTGGGTCTGGTTTGTCAAGTCAGTTTCGAGCCTCCACAGCAGGGACCAGAGCCTATACACCATACGCATCACCTACATCCATGCCTTGTCTGCTAAGCAGTTCTCTGGTTAGGCTGGTCACACCTTCAGAAGATCCCCGTCTCCCTGCCAAATTCATGGAACTCAAGAACAGTGGCCAAGAGGCCAGGTGGGGCTGGGGCGAGCCAGGGAAAGAGAAACAGAGCTTAAGCAACCAGAGGCAAGGTAGGGGGGTGACAACCCCCACATTCTCCTCTCCACTCCCTGCTCCTTCTCTCCCAGCTTCGGTCAACAACCAGCCCCAAGGCAGGGACATCACTTTCCTCAAGCTCCAGCCGCCTGCTTCCTGGAAGAAAGCATGTTCAATCAGCAAGCATCCACTGAAAGGTTATCCAGGCCATGCTAAAATCAGGCATCAGGGCCTTAAACAAACAGCATCTGGACCCTGGCTGGGCTTCTGGCCTCAACCCCACAATTTGTGCAGAGCAAACACCACCCCTATGGGGAAGGGAATGCAGAGTCAGCCAGACATAGTCAAATCTTGGCTTTACCACTTAGCAGGTCCTCAGAAGTCGACATGAGGCGAGGATTTGGGTGCAGTTTATAGATGATCTGGGACAGGATCTCAGGAAGAACTGGCTCCTGGAAGTGGGTAGGTGTGGCAGGAACGGGACAAAAGCCAAACAAAGGTGCCTTAATGAGCCTGGACCCCTGCGGGGGAGCCCCCCCAAAAACCAGGCAGATCAGCCTGGAGGTGTCCCACTATGGCTCGGAAGCTGGGAATTTATCTAGCAACCCCCTTCCCCCACTCGAGGGTGTCAACTCCCTGACCCTTCAGACTGGCTGTGCATGTGGGCCAGCACCAACGGACATCCCTAGAAGAGAGGCAGGAACTGTCTATCGGTGACCACAGGGGTGGGCCCCAGAGCACACTCTCCACTGTTTCCTCGGCCTCTCTGAGGCTCACTGTGAAATGGACACAGAGTGTGGGACGGCTGAGCAGCAGAAGGCGTTGGGTGCTGGCACTCAGCAAAGGCTTGTACCGACAGCCTGGTTCTAGGACTACAGCCCATGATGTTGCGGTAGAGGGATCTGACACCTGGGGGACTTCCCAGAGAAGGAGGCATTTAGAGAATGGGTCGTATTTGATAAAGGATCTGATCTGATAATCCAATACTTCTTTCATGGTACCCCTGACACTTTACCTCCAGAAGGGACCTCAGGGGGAACCTAGTGATCCCTTAGGAAAATCAGCAAGGGAACCAGGGCCCAGAGACGTGAGAGGACTCCTGGTAAGAGGCTGTGCCCACGCCCCCAGCCTCTCAGCTCCCCCCCACCCCCGCAGATGGCCCACCCTGGGACACCAGTGATGTCCTGGGACTCCACTAGGATACGCTCTTGTTGTTTAGTCACAAAGTTGTGTCCGACTCTTTGTGACCCCAAGGACGATAGCCCACTAGGCTTCTCTGTCAATGGGGCTTCGCAGGCAAGAATACTGGAACGGGTTGCCATTTCCTCTTTCAGGGGATCTTCTTGACTCAGGGATCTAACCTGCATTAGAACAAGTGCCAATTCTTAAAGACCCAGCTGCCCAATTTATTGACTGTATAAGAGCCTCACAAAAATGCCCACTTGCAACAGTGATGCAGCCAACTGCCCAAACCCAGTAGATGATTCATGGTCTAAAATCCATCATACAAGTTTCCTTCTTCTGATTTCAATCCCTTTTCATTCTGTGAATATTTTCTGAGGCTTTTAGGAGCCAGACATTGAGAACTGAGTCCAGAGGGGAGACAAACCCAAGTCCAGAACAATAATGCCATTGAACTGCTACGGGCGTGAAGGAAAGGGAGCAAGTAAGTGTGCCTGGGGACCGAGGAGCAGATAGCTGAGTTGGGTCATAAAGGATGTATAGGAGTTTGCCAGGCAAAGGAAATGGAACTCAGGGCAGTTCACTCCAGGTGCAAGAAAAAGCCTGAACAAAGAAGGGCAGTGTGGAATGCTCATGCCCAGGTGGAGAATCGTGGGGACTAGGCTGAGGGAGGAGGCAGAGAGAAGAGCGGTACATGTTGCCATGGCAACTCCCACTGTTTGCATCCAACACCTGCCCCGACTGGTCAGCATCTGTGCTTGTATCAGTTGTTACCTAATTGGACTATCAAGTCTGTTAGACAAGGGCTGGAGCAGCAAACTGTCAACAGAGGATCAATAGGATGAGAGTCATTTTCAGAGGAAAATGCTGCTTCAAGCACAGGCCGGACTGACCCGATGTCTGCAGGATGCAGGTGAGAGGCAAGAGTCACCCTCAGCTCCTAGGACCTATCTGCTTTGCCTCTGCCCTGCACACAGGAGCAGGCGGAGACAGCTGCAGTATCCACATACAGCTATAATGTGAACCCGAATCCCACACGGCTCGGTGAATTAGAATCTCAGAGCTTGAACTCTGGAAGCTCCCTCAGGGACCCCCAAGGTCTCATCCCTTGTTTTACAGATGAGTTACCAGAGATGAAATTAGAACTCACAATGCATTCAATCATTCAACCAATACTAGAGCACCCCTTCCGTGCCAGGCACAACCCTAGGCCTTCAAGTCAGAGCAGAGAATAAAGTAGCCACCTCCTTAGCCCTCATGAAGTTCCTAGTAGAGGAAAGAGAAGATAAACAAAATAGTTCAAATTGTGGGAGGTTTTATGAGAGAAGTAAACAAAGTGATGTGATTCAGGGCTCCACAAACTACAGCCGGTGGGCCAAAGCCTGCCTTTGGCCTCTGCAAGCCAGCAAGCTAAGAACGGTTTGACATTTTTGAAGAGACACACACACACAAAAAAGAAAAGAATTATGCAACGGAGACCGACCAGCCCACAAAGGCTAAAATGTTTGCTCTCTGGCCCTGCACAAGAGAAGTTTGCCAACTCCTGTTGAGAGTTAGCGGGAAGTGGGGGCCTGTCTTAACCAACAAGGTCTGGGTTCCTTCCTTGTAATATGGACTCTTTCTGCTCCCCAGAGCTGCCTCCACCTTGGGGAGGATAAAACATTGAAACAGTTCGTCAGAAGTTCAGTGGAGCTGGCAACCTGCCTGCAGCCCAGAGTCCAGATTTCCAGACGTCTCCTTCCCCACCTGCTGTCTGGGGTCTGACTCAAGTAGCCTGGTCCCTCCCCAACTAGCAGACAAACCATAGCCTCTCCCAGGGACCCCTAACCCCTCAGCTCACCTCCAACTCCTGCTTGAACTACCTGGTCAAAAATAGAACCTCATGGATCCCTATTTCAAGACCTCTCCCTGGAAATCCAACACCTAGAAATGCTGACTTCCTGGATTTCGGTTCACAGCTCAGAGTTCAACTTTACAAATCCTGGCATTTGGCAACAAAGGCAGAAATGTTACTATCCAAACAAAATCAAACACACAAGTCTAGCTCTTGGGAAAGAAAGTCTGTAGAACATTCCAGCAGCAATTGAGAATGGAAACCCACACAAAGTCAGAAATGCAGCATAAATTCCCAAGGTCGGCGCTCGGCAGTATCTGTGATACACATCATCACATTGCTGTGCAAAACGGGAACCAGCTCGTCTCTGAAGAAAAAAAGAAAGTTTGTCCCATCAATGCTCAACACAGAGCCTTTCCTCTCACTCAGCCCATCACCCCAGAAGGTTCCAGAACACCTATTGTTCACAGTGAAATCTGTGCCTTATGGAAAATAACTTACATTTAAACAGTTAATGTTGCAATCGTTAAACTAGCCATCCCCTAAAGTTAAAATAACTCACCTGTCCTCACAAAGCCATACAATAAATTCGAATTATGGCAGTGGTGAAGACCTCTGACGGAAGATGATAAATGGGACACATTCACCCGGGATTCCTCCCCGCACCTCGTTAAGACTGAAGTAAAGGGTGACTTTAAAGGAATAAGCACACAGGAACAAAGAAGAATGAGAAACAGCAAGAATAAGAGTTTGGAAGATGGGAAGCAAATGGATAAGCTCTGAGAGAGCAGAACCCGGAGAGCCAAGAGGCTCAGCCTGGTTTCCACGGAAGAACCCCACCCAGGCAGGCAGAGCACCCCAGGAGTGGGGATGGAGGTGGGGTTGACACGATGATAGTTAGCTGGACGACTAGCTTAGGAGCAGGCAGACCCTAATCACCTCTCCCTCTCCTCACAGTGTGACACAACGCCCCTTCTGCCCTGCTGGAAGACTGACAACTGATGCTCTAGAGAAAGTAAAACAGGACCTTAACCCTGGGGGACACCAAGGACCTCTGCGGAGGAAGGACCCGTGCCCAAAACAGGAAATTAAATCCAAGTTTACCTGTCAGATATCAAGGCCCCCCCTCCCCCACCGTCTTCTTCCCTGACTCAGATCTCACTCAGGATGCTGGCAAGGGAAAAAAAAAAAAGGAGAATGGAAAATTCTTCATGAGGGAGTCTGACCAACTCAAGAGAAAAAGAGCTCCAGGTGCAGACACGGTTGTTTTGTGTCCTCGAAGGAGGCATGACAAATAAAAATGTTTTCCCTGCTTCTCTTTCAGGGGTACTTAATTTAGAATTAACTTCTGTCAGAGAAAACACGATTTCCTGCACCTCCTCTCCATTATCCCCCACCGTCTCTGTTGTAGAGGAGGGCACCGTGTTCAGGGTTTGTTGTGAATGATTGCAAGTTGACAGAATCTACCTACATGTCAGCTATGACTGTTTCTCAAGACAGCTGAACTAAATCACTCTACAGCAGCGTCCTCCAGAACCTACAATTAGAAGTACCTTGGGAGACTTAAAAAGACACCAGTCCCAGAGCCCCACCCTCCCGTGATTTAATTAGTTAGGGAGGGGTCAAACAGCTTCCTTGTAAAAGCTCCCTGGTGATTCTAACGTGCAACAAAAATTGAAAACCACTGAAGTGAAAACCGCTAAAAGAGTGGAGCCTGCAGTTGACAAGCCCACTCATTCAATCAGAGAATCCAGCCAGCTATGATCCACTACAGTGAGGAAGCAGAGGGTCCAGGACAGCAGAGAGGCAAGGGAGAAACCCAGAGAGAGGTGGTGAGGAGTTTCAGGATGCCGCAGATCCAGAGAGCAACTAACCCAGATGAACTTGGAGCTTTCCAGCCTCCTTCACAGCTAGGGTGTAGACATGTGACCTCAGCCCTGGCGACCAGCAGATCCATGTGACATTTCATTTCTGGGGAAAGTAATGTAAGAAGCAGGTGTCAATAACAGACACCTGCTTTACAAGAGCAGGTAGAGGGGAAGGCATCTAACCTTCAGGGACAGCAGAGGTGAAAGACTGACCTCTCCCTGACCTCCAGCCCTGTGGTCTGAGCTCTGTCCCTGCATGTGAACGTCCTGTAACAACTTCTGGCTAGCGTGTGATCTGTTTTTTGCAACTAAGCACCTGACAGAGTGTTATCAAATATTTAGGGCTGAATTCACAAATATACAGGAAATTTAACCAAAAAAAAAAAAAAGCAATTAACTCCAAGAAAACAAAAGAAGACAAACGTAATTCTGGTACTCTACATAGATCAGCTGGGAACAATGTTTCATCTTACACAAACACTGAACTTTGAATTATAGTTATTAATATATCAGAAGGAAAGGTGATGAGGAAGTATGTGTGTCAGAGTGGGAGGTTTATTTTCTCTTGCTATTTGCTGAACAAACTTGTTGGCCTGAAGCAACATAAATTTATTTATTTTTTGCCACACCATGAGGTTTGTGAGATCTTAGTTCCCTGACCAAGGATTGATCATACCCTCGGCAGTGAAAGTGCAGAGTCTGAACCAGGAAATTCCCCAGATACTTATTATCTTAACACTCTGGGTCCTTGGGCTTCCCTGGTGGCTCAGACAGTAAAGAATGCAATGCAGCAGACCCAGGTTCGATCCCTGGGTCGGGAAGATCCCCTGGAGGAGGAAATGGTAACCCTCTCCAGTATTCTTGCCTGGAGAATCCCATGGACAGAGGAGCCTGGTGGTCCCAAAGAGGCAGACACGACTGAGCGACTAACGCTTTCACTTTCTAGGTCTTAAGTCAGATGTGGGTCTCACTCAGCTAAGTCATGGGGTATGCCAAGCAGCATGCCTTCCGGGGCTCCAGGGAGAATCTATCGCCCTGCCCACTGAAGTCGCTGGCAGAATTCAGCCCCCTGCCACGGCCAGGACTGAAGGTGCCATTTCCTTGCGGGCTATCGCTGGAGAGCAGGTCACCTTCCGCAGTCACCCACATTCCTTGACTCGTGGCCCCCTTCCTCCACCTTCAAAGCCAACAACAGGGCTTCCACCCTCTCCTGCCTCACCTTCCCTCGTCACCTCTCTGACCTACTCGACTGCCTTTCACTTTTAAGGACTCGTGATTGAACTGAGCCCACCCAGATAATCCACGATAATCTCATTTCAAGGTTCTTAACTTTAATCACATCTGCAGAGTCTCTTTTGCCATATAAGGTAACATTCACAGGTTTGGGGGGAGGTTAGGGCAAGGCCATCTGGGGGAGGGGTGCAGCATTAAGCCTACTGTGGCAAGGAAGATGTAAGAATGGTAAATCTCCATCTTCCAGCGTAGGAAGTCATTAATGTCTAAAATGGAAAAATCATGGAAGAACAGCGTACACACTGGAACGTGGAAGTAGGAACCAGAAGACGTTTCCAGAAGAACAAAGAAAATGTTATCACTGAGCAGCGAGATGGGGAATGGGAGACAGTTTTTACAGTGGAAGCCTCACAGGGCACTATTTAATGTTTAACTTTTAAAACCTTTTTAAGTTATGCACATGTATTAGCTCCTGCACAGAAACACCCCCGTATTCTGTCCACTTTGACTTTTCTACTCAAAGGACACTTGGGACACTCTGACAATGGCAGGGGTGGTCTCCCGCACCAAGCGAGCCTGTAATACCAGCTGGGTGGCCTACACTTGAACTCGATATTGATACTGTCTACCTGGAGGTAGCCTCAGACCCCACAGGTGAAAGGCTCAGTCCCACAGGATGCCCCCACTTCAGACACCACTTTCAAGTCCAAGTTGCCACACGTGCTTCTAACAGACCAGCTGTAAATAGGAGGTCCCCATGGCCTGGAGGAGGGCATGGCAACCCTCACCAGTATTCTTACCTGGAGAATCCTATGGACTGGGAGTCTGATGGACCACAGTCCATGAGGTCGCAGCACATGCATGCTACAGTAGTGCACAGAACTCAGGAAAAGAGTTTACTTACTAGACTATTGGTTTATTACAAAGGATACAAACGAACAGCCAGATAAAGACATTCCCAGGGTGAGTTCCAGAAGGGTCCCGAGTACAGCAGCTTCTATCTCAGAGGAGTTTGGGGTGTGAAACCCTCTGACACAAGCTGTGTTCTTTTTATTTTTTATTTCGGTCATGAAACACAGCCTGTGGGATCTTACTTCCCCGACCAGGGATTGAACCTGCAGCCCCTGCATTGGAAATGCAGAATCTTAACCACTGGATCACCAGGGAAGTCCCAAACATGCTGTGTTCTCCTTCACCAACCCCAAAGCTCTCAGAACCCTATTATTTAGGAGTTTTATAGACATGGGCATGATTGATTAAGTCATTGGCCATTGGTAACTATTTCAACCTCCATCCCCCTCTTCCCTCCCCAGGAGAAACAGGTGTGGGCTGTGGGAGAGACTCAAAATTCCAACCCTCTGATTGGTTCCCCTGGCAACCCCCACCTCCATCCTTAGGGGCTTTCCAATAGGCCCCTCATTAACATAAACTCAGCTGAAGTTGAAAGGGGCTTGTTATAAATAACAAAAGACACCTTTATCCTCTTACCACTTAAGAAATTCCAAGGGTTTTAGGAGGTACCAGGAACAGGCTGAAGACTAACTGTATATTTCTTAATATAAATCTTGCTGGCTCCTCAGCTGGGAACACTCACTCCTCTAGCCCTCCCATTAACTGTTCCTGACCCCTCTCCCAGCCAGTAACCTTGATCTCGGGTGACCTCGGCCCACAACGGCTGGGAGCAGGGCTTGGGTTCCCAGCTGGAGACTGAGGCTGGCTCGCAGCGGTGAGAGAACAGATCCTAGCCACTAGACCAGAGGTTGGCGACAAGGGCCCTGGCCCTTTGGCTTTGCAGAAGAGAATTTCCACAAGGGCGGAAAGTAGTGAAGCAAGTATTAAGAGGAAAAGAGTACAGAGCCTGTGGATAGCACACAGCAGACTCAGAGGGAAAGTCCCTGAGTCGCGCCCTCGTGGCAGTTTGAATCATATTTATGGGCCATTTCGTCTGGGTTTCCTTTGGGCAATCATTTTGGCTTTCCTGGTTCACAGTCCATATTGTGTATATCTCAGGATTCTCCCATGTGTGCACACGCACCTCTTAGCCAAGGTGGATTTTACCTAAAAGGCGTCTAGGTAAGGAACATCTCTTGACATAACTCCCCTTGGGCCTCCAAGGAACCTTTTCCACACATGCGTGATCAGGAAGGTCTCCTGAGTAGCAGAATAGAAATATGTGGTCTGAGTAGGGCCCAGTCTCTTTCCTTGCTGCTGCTGCTGCTAAGTCGCTTTAGTCGTGTCCAGCTCTGTGCGATCCCGTAGACGGAAGCCCACCAGGCTCCCCCATCCCTGGGATTCTCCAGGCAAGAACACTGGAGTGGGTTACCATTTCCTTCTCCAATATATGAAAGTGAGAAGTGAAAGGGAAGTCGCTCAGTTGTGTCCGACTCTTCATGACCCCATGGACTGCAGCCCACCAGGCTCCTCCATCCATGGGATTTTTCAGGCAAGAGTACTGGAGTGGGGTGCCATTGCCTTCTCCGGCCTCCTTCCTTAATTATCCTGCTATTCTTGTCTTGGAGCTTCAGTCCATAGGTAATGAATATCCAATCATTTTACCCCTGAGTGCCCATCTGCCTCCTGCCTCAGCTTCACTCTGTGCTCCCACACTCCTTCACAGGTCCTCCCATTCTAACGGTACACACACACACACACACATACCCCAAACCAAAATCACACCAGTCTATCTGCTGGAGAAAGCTTCTTTGTAGAATGAAAACAACCAGGGACATGCTAACCAGAGAGAGAAAAAGCAAGCACCAATGAGATGCAGTAGGCCATGAGCGGGACATTCTCTCCTCAGGACCTGAAGCTGAGGGGTTGTGAAACCTGGAGCTGCTGCAGCCATTATGTGCCTCTGAGGTTAGGGCTTGAAATAGGAGCCACTGTGAAGGACAATAAGAAAAAGGAAAGAAAGAGATGAGACGTCCCGGTGACAGCACTGTCGCTATTACCGTGCCCCATCCGTGTCTCTGGCCTCTGAGATTTCTAGTCCTAATGACAGTATTTACCCTGAAGTAGTTAGAATCATCTGGGGCAAATTTTAAAAGTACCTAGACCTGGTCCCACCCCCCACCCCACCCCCAGAAATTCTGGCTCCCTGGGTGTGAGGTGGAGCAGCCCTGGCAGAATAGGTAGGGAAAGGAGAGGAGCAGAAAGAGGAAAACAGCATTTCAGCCAGATTTTCTCGTTTAGATAAGGTTGGTCTAAGAAAACAAGGCTTCGTGCCTGTCATACAAGACAAACACCAGACTTCATTTCCTCTCTCCTCCCCATTCACTGGAAGAAATCGGAGCTCCTAGACATTTTGGTGGAAAGCAGGAGCAGAAACTGCAATGGGAAAGACTTAATTCTAGAAAATAGGAGCTTCCCTGGTGGTCCAGTGGTTGAGAATCTGACTTGCAATGCAGAGGACCTGGGCTCGATTCCTGGCTGGGAACTAAAATCCCACATGCCTCGGAGCTACTGAGCTGCAGCGCCAATACTAGAGTTGGTAAACTGCAATGAAAGATCAGACTTCGTGTAATGAAGATCCCATATGCTGCCGCTAAGACGTGATGCAGCCAAATACTTTTTTTCTTTTAATTCTAGGAAACGATTGGAGGGAGCCCTTTGGCTTTTGAGAAGAAGGAAGTTTCCTCCACCCACTGTGTCTTTTGATTTTGGAAATTAAAGATGCTGAACACCCAGAGCCTATAGCAACCTCTTGGAGGAGGGTGGTAAGTTGCTGGCAGGTGCCCACTAGGACAAAGACAGGACGGAAAGGCCTGGCTGTGAATCGTGGGCCAAGGGCACCACACGGAGGATTCTGGACTTCAGCCTGTGTCGGCTGAACCATGGATGCCTGAGAAGCCCCCGACAGGCGGCAGAGGCTCTGAACCATCCCCAGGCCCAAGGTCAAGATGACCTTCTGAATGTATCTAACGCTGTATGGTTTCAGTGTGTCAGTGAACGTTGACATTCTAGGAATCAGCAAACTAAAATGGACTGGAATGGGTGAATTTAACTCAGATGACCATTATATCTACTACTGCGGGCAGGAATCCCTCAGAAGAAATGGAGTAGCCATCATGGTCAACAAAAGAGTCCGAAATGCAGTACTTGGACGCACTCTCAAAAATGACGGAATGATCTCTGTTTGTTTCCAAGGCAAACGATTCAGTATCACAGTAATCCAAGTCTATGCCCCAACCAGTAAGGCTGAAGAAGCTGAAGTTGAACAGTTCTATGAAGACCTACAAGACTTTTTAGAACTAACACCCAAAACAGATGTCCTCTTCACTATAGGAGACTGGAATGCAAAAGTAGGAAGTCAAGAAACACCTGGAGTAACAGGCAAATTTGGCCTTGGAATACAAAATAAAGCAGGGTGAAGACTAATAGAGTTTTACCAAGAAAATGCGCTGGTCATAGCAAACACCCTCTTCCAACAACACAAGAGAAGACTTTGCACATGGACATCACCAGATGGTCAACACCGAAATCAGATTGATTATATTCTTTGCAGCCGAAGATGGAGAAGCTCTATACAGTCAACAAAAACAAGACCAGGAGTTGACTGTGGCTCAGATCATGAACTCCTTATTACCAAAATCAGACTTAAATTGAAGAAAGTAGGGAAAACCACTCGACCATTCAGGTATGACCTAAATCAAATCCCTTATGATTATACAGTGGAAGTGAGAAATAGATTTAAGGGACTAGATCTGATGGATAGAGTGCCTCATGAACTATGGAATGAGGTTCGTCACATTGTACAGGAGACGGGGATCAAGACCATCCCCATGGAAAAGAAATGCAAAAAAGCAAAATGGCTGTCTGAGGAGGCCTTCCAAATAGCTGTGAAAAGAAGAGAGGCGAAAAACAAAGGCGAAAAGGAAAGATACAAGCATCTGAATGAAGAGTTCCAAAGAATAGCAAGAAGACATAAGAAAGCCTTCTTCCGTGATCAATGCAAAGAAATAGAGGAAAACAACAGAATGGGAAAGACTAGAGATCTCTTCAAGAAAATTAGAGATACCAAGGGAACGTTTCGTGCAAAGATGGGCTCGATAAAGGACAGAAATGGTATGGACCTAACAGAAGCAGAAGATATTAAGAAGAGGTGGCTAGAATACACGGAAGAACTGGTCAAAAAAGATCTTCACGACCCACATAATCACGATGGTGTGATCACTCATCTAGAGCCAGACATCCTAGAATGTGAAGTCAAGTGGGCCTTAGAAAGCATCACTATGAACAAAGCTAGTGGAGGTGATGGAATTCCAGTTGAGCTATTTCAAATCCTGAAAGATGATGCTGTGAAAGTGCTGCACTCAATATGCCAGCAAATTTGGAAAACTCAGCAGTGGCCACAGGACTGGAAAAGGTCAGTTTTCATTCCAATTCCAAAGAAAGGCAATGCCAAAGAATGCTCAAACTACCACACAATTGCACTCATCTCACATGCTAGTAAAGTAATGCTCAAAATTCTCCAAGCCAGGCTTCAGCAATATGTGAACCATGAACTTCCTGATGTTCAAGCTGGTTTTAGAAAAGGCAGAGGAACCAGAGATCAAATTGCCAACATCCGCTGGATCATGGAAAAAGCAAGAGAGTTCCAGAAACACATCTATTTCTGCTTTATTGACTATGCCAAAGCCTTTGACTGTGTGGATCACAATAAACTGTGGAAAATTCTGAAAGAGATGAGAATACCAGACCACCTGACCTGCCTCTTGAGAAATCTGTATGCAGGTGAGGAAGCAACAGTTAGAACTGGACATGGAACAACAGACTGGTTTCAAATAGGAAAAGGAGTATGTCAAGGCTGTATATTGTCACCCTGCTTATTTAACTTATATGCAAAGTACATTATGAGAAACGCTGGACGGGAAGAAACACAAGCTGGAATCAAGATTGCCAGAAGAATTATCAATAACCTCAGATATGCAGATGACACCACCCTTATGGCAGAAAGTGAAGAGGAACTAAAAAGCCTCTTGATGAAAGTGAAAGAGGAGAGTGAAAAAGCTGGCTTAAAGCTCAACATTCAGAAAACGAAGATCATGGCATCCGGTCCCATCACTTCATGGGAAATAGATGGGGAGACAGTGGAAACAGATCAGACTTTATTTTGGGGGGGCTCCAAAATCACTGCAGATGGTGACTGTAGCCATGAAATTAAAAGACGCTTACTCCTTGGAAGAAAAGTTATGACCAACCTAGATAGCATATTAAAAAGCAGAGACATTACTTTGCCAACAGAAGTCCGTCTAGTCAAGGCTATGGTTTTTCCTGTGGTCATGTATGGATGTGAGAGTTGGACTGTGAAGAAGGCTGAGAGCAGAAGAATTGATGCTTTTGAACTGTGGTGTTGGAGAAGACTCTTGAGAGTCCCTTGGACTGCAGAGATCCAACCAGTCCATCCTAAAGGTGATCAGTCCTGGGTGTTCACTGGAAGGACTGATGGTGAAGCTGAAACTCCAATACTTTGTCCACCTCATGTGAAGAGTTGACTCATTGGAAAAGACTCTGATGCTGGGAGGGATTGGGGGCAGGAGGAGAAGGGGACAACAGAGGATGAAATGGCTGGATGGCATCACTGACTCGATGGACATGAGTTTGAGTGAACTCCGGGAGTTGGTGATGGACAGGGAGGCCTGGCGTGCTGCGATTCATGGGGTCGCAAAGAGTCGGACATGACTGAGAGACTGAACTGAACTGAACTGAAAGCTGTATGGGACTGAGTCTGTGGTCAGTCCCCGCCAATCACCGTCTGCACAGACTGGCGTGGCCCTGGTCTGGAAGGCGTGGAGGAAGTAAAGAGTCTTCTGGACTGTACAAGGTGCTTCGCAAAACAATCGCAACACCTGCCATTCATTTCCAAACATCTCCAGGAGCAGCCAGGAAAAGTCTGGCCAGGCCAGCACTTGGAAACTTTGTAACTTTGCAGAGGAGACCAGTGACTTCCTCCTGGCCCTGAGAGTGGCTGCAAACTCCTCAAACTCAGGTGAAGTATTCTTCATGCAACCCTAACTCCTCCGCAGGCAGGAAACAGTCCCAGAATCAAGAGACAGAAGTCAGAGAAGTAATAAAAACAAGATGATACAGGTTAAATGCATTCCTACTGATTTTATTGTCAGCTGATGCCGTTTATGCTCCAAACAACCCTACGGGTAGGCACTATTTTTATTCTCTCCATTGTACACATAAGCAAACTGACGCCCAGAGAGTTAAACTAATTTGCCCAGGGTCACTCAGCTCGTCAGTGGCATTGGTTGGAACTAGGACCTCCAGTTCTGAGTCCCCAGCAACTTGGCTCTTACTCGGTCACTCCTGTGACTTGGCATCACAAATCGCCAGCCAGAGGACCACTCCGGACTCATCTCTGGACGGTGTAGGCTCTGGCTGTGGGACCAGAGGTCAGCCTATCTCACCCATGCTGACTGGTCTCCAAGGAACCCTGAGTGGGTCACCCTGCTGGCCAGGGCTCATGAAAGTGGGGGTGGGGGGAGGCCATGCAAGAACCTTTAGCTGTCCTGCCACCAGGCCCTGGACCCACCCCAACCATTTTCAGCCACCTTCTTGAGGTGAAGTGTAAGGGTCTCTGGCTTCAAGAAGAAAGCCATACTTTCCAGCGGGTCACCCTCCTGGCCAGGGCTCATGAAAGTGGGGGTCGGGGGAGGCTGTGCAAGAGGCTTTAGCTGTCCTGCCACCGGGCCCTGGACCAACCCCAGCCACCTTCTTAGGTGAAGTGTAAGGGTCTCTGGCTTCAAGAAGAAAGCCAGAGTTTCCAGGACTGGGCGTCAGGCTGAGGCCCTGACGACACAGGTGAAGACTGGGAAGTATTACAGAGAGAACCAGAGGAGCGCAGAGACTCACGCCCGTGGATAACAGGCCAGAACTGCTCAAGCCCCTCCTGGCTCTGAATTCAGTGTGGCTGCCACTGAATACCCCAGGGGGTGGGGGTGTGAGCCTCCCTCTCAGGGGGCGCGAGGATAAATGAAATAACACAGCGAAGAACTCAGAATAGTGTCTGACCTGCAAGCACCACATGGCTTCTCCAGATCCCCCAGGCTTCCTCTGGGTCTTCCCACAAGTGTTACTTGGTGACATCCCTGACCACCGGCCCTAGAGTCCCCCACCACCACCAGCATCACCCCCAGTTCAGTTCAGTTCAGTCTCTCAGTCGTGTCCGACTCTTTGCGACCCCATGAATCGCAGCACGCCAGGCCTCCCTGTCAATCACCAACTCCCAGAGCTCACTCAGACTCACGTCCATCAAATCGGTGATGTCATCCAGCCATCTCATCCTCTGTCGTCCCCTTCTCCTCCTGCCCCCAATCCCTCCCAGCATCAGAGTCTTTTCCAATGAGTCAACTCTTCACATGAGGTGGCCAAAGTACTGGCGTTTCAGCTTCAGCATCATTCCTTCCAAAGAAGTCCCAGGGCTGATCTCCTTCAGAATGGACTGGTTGGATCTCCTTGCAGTCCAAGGGACTCTCAAGAGTCTTCTCCAACACCACAGTTCAAAAGCATCAGTTCTTCGGTGCTCAGCTTCCATCACCCCCAGCCCTCGCCAAACCCCCTTCCGCTTCATTTCTCTCCTGGGCACTTTTCTCCATCTAACCTAGCTTCTCAGCAAGATCAAGCCCAGCTTGCTCCTCCTTGGCGAGTCCCCCAGGCCCTGGCATGAGCCACTCCAAGCCCCACGCTGAGCTCAAATCAATGCTTCTCGAAATTGAACCTGCAGAGTCATCACCAGGGATCTTGTTAAATATAGAAATGAAATCAGCAGGGCTGGGTGGGCAGGAGGATCAGCCTTTGGAGGTCATTCCCAGGCCATGAGCCGGAATTCAGGCTCTAGAATTTACCCTACAGGCTAATGTTCTTTTTTCATTTTTCTTCTTTTCTCCCCCCACCTGCCTCCTGCGCACTTCTCTTTCTGCTCACTATCACTCTGTTCCAGCTTTTCTCTGTTCCACTCTTTCAATCCCTTGCCTTCTGTCTTCCCATCTCTCCATCGCTCCATCTCTGTCTTTTTAAAAACATTTATTTTATTTGGCTGGGTCAGGTCTTTAGTTGTGGCATATGGGCTCCCTGACCAGGGATCAAACCCAGGTCCCCTGCCCTGGGAGCTCAGAGTCTTAGCCACCAGACCACCAGGGAAGTTCCACTCCATCTCTTGATCACCCTTCCTAACTCCCTTCTCATCTCTTCCTTTTCTTTCCCCTGCCCTACGCTGCCCCCCTCCTCCCCACCATTAGGTGCCCCAGGAAGTAATTGGTACCCTCAGGAATTGTCCCAACCTACTGGACTCAAAGTTCAAATTCCCTGATTCGAGGGGATTCCAGGTAAGTAGCAGGACTCCTTGTGTGCAGAGGAAAAACAAGATTAAAATGTAGCTATTCAGAGCTGGGCTCATCACATTCCCTTCTTAATAACCACGTAATGACTCCTATTAACAGCCCATCAAAGGCAATTACGCCTCTGAAGGAACAAAGGCTCCCACAAGCTATTTTTCTCACTGTTTGTAGCAAATGGCTCTTATTCCACACCTGCATCCTAACTGCTCCTCCTCTTCTGAGGGCAAATGGTACAGATTTGTCTTCTTTCTCTAGCAGCTTCTTAGCAGACCGCTCCTCGCCTACCCCTTCCAAAGGGACAGAGAGGGACCCTGGGAAAATTTTCATAGTCTTTTCCTCTTTTGCATTTACTGAGGACATTTGATGGAGGCACAAGAAATCAAAAATCTGTCTGGCAGAAATACTCATAAGCACTTCTGCTTACAAGCTTGTTTATGCAGTGTGGATTGTAGGAGTGGAAAATCAGAAATTACCTCCATGACCATCACAGTCAAGTTCAGTAGAATACTGGAGAGTCACAAAAACAAATAGGTGGACCCAGAGCAATAATAAGAGCCTATGCTGACAAATCTAGACAGCACATTAAAAAGCAGAGATATCACTTTGCTGACAAAGGTCCATATAGTCAAACCTATGGTTTATTCCAGAAGTCACATATGGATGTGAGAGTTGGATCGTAAAGAAGGCTGAGCACCGAAGAATTGATGCTTTTGAACTGTGGTGCTGGAGAAGACTCTTGAGAGTCCCTTGGACTGCAAGGAGATCAAACCAGTCAATCCTAAAGGAAATCAGTCTGAATATTCATTGGAAGGATTGAGGCTGAAGCTGAAGCTCCAATACTTGGCCACCTGATACGAGAAGCCAGCTCATTGGAAAAGACCCTGGTGCTGGGTAAGACTGAAGGTAGGAGAAGAAAGGAGCAACAGAGGAGGAAATGGCTGGATGGTATCACCGAATCGATGGACATGAGTTTGAACAAGCTCCAGGAGATAGTGAAGGACAGGGAAGCGTGGCACACTGCAGTTCATGGGGTCCAAAGAGTCAGACACCACTGAGTGACTGAACAACAAAAACATTGAGTTTTACTTACTGTGTGCCCACTCCTGCGGTGAACACTCGACACACATTGTCTCATTTAATGAACAGGGGACTTCCCTGGTGGTGTAGTGGTTAAGAATATGCCTTCCAACTCGAGGGACACAAGGTGGATCTTTGGTTGGGGAACTAAGATCCCACATGTCTGCTACAACTAAGCCCAATTCAACTACTGAGCTCACACACTCTGGAGCCTGTGCACAGCTAAAGAGAAGCCCACAGGCCACAGCTAAGACCTGATGCAGCCAGATAAATAAATATGGTTTTAATGTCACAACAACCCTGGGAAAATTCTTATCCTCATTTCCTGGCAAAGGAAACAAAGCTTAGGTGTTTGGTTTTTTTTTAATTATTTTTTTTTAATTTTTTTATTTTTATTTATTTATTTATTTGTTTTTACTTTACAATACAATATTGGTTTTGCTATACATTGACATGAATCCACCACAGGTGTACATGAGTTCCCAACCCTGAACCCCCCTCCCACCATCCTCCCCATAAGCTTAGGTGTTTCCCCAAACTGAATTTCACTTCTCAGTAATCAATGTCTAATCTTTAAGCAAATTCTAGGCTTTTTTTAAGTATAGAAAGTATATACAAGTACTTGGAAAGTACATAAAAAGTAAAACAAAATCTACTAGAAAGTAATTAGGAGAATATCCTTATGACCCTGGCGTAGGCAATGAAAATATAGCAGGACACAAAAATATAGCTAGACTTCAGAACAAGCAGTGGGTGTTATTTACCCATCCACCCTGGTAGCTCAGACGGTAAAGCATCTGCCTGACACGTGGGAGACCCAGGTTCAACCCCTGGGTTGGGAAGATCCCCTGGAGAAGGAAATGGCAACCCAGTCCAGTACTTTTGCCTGGAAAATCCCATGGATTTCCAGGAGCCTGGTAGGCTACATTCCATGGGGTCACAAAGTGTCGACATGACTGAGCGACTTCACTTTCCTGTGTATGTACTATCTCGGTAGGCAGGGAAGGTGAGAGGCTACTGCAGAAGAGCTTGTTCAGCAGATGCAGCCCCACTTCACATTTCAGTTTGGAATTCCGCCTGGGAAAGAGGAGGTTATAACCTCAGGGAAGGAAGAACCATCACTGGGACATTCCCAAACAGGGCCCCGGAGAAGGCAATGGCACCCCACTCCAGTACTCTTGCCTGGAAAATCCCATGGATGGAGGGGCCTGGTAGGCTGCAGTCCATGGGGTCGCGAAGAGGCGGACACGACTGAGCGAGTTCACTTTCACTTTTCACTTTCATGCATTGGAGAAGGAAATGGCAACCCACTCCAGTGTTCTTGCCTGGAGAATCCCAGGGTCGGGGGAGCCTGGTGGGCTGCGGTCTATGGGGTCGCACAGAGTCGACACGACTGAAGCGACTTAGCAAACAGGGCCCCAGGCGCCGCGGTGATGGACACCAGGGGGCGCCCTTCAGACAGTGGGTCCAGCGGCGCAGGCTGGAGTGAATCAAGCCTTTCGCTTCCCAGCTGTCCCAGGGACAGAATCAGAACTCCCCAGAGAGGTCAGCAACTGGGAAGAAAGGCTGAGGGACCACTGTGCCCCCACAACACTCCATGGTTTACAGAATGCCTTCACCCACACTCTATCCTCACGCCAGCCGTGTGGGGGCGGGGCGGGGAGGGGGCTGCCCGCACGCGGGGCTCCCCCCGCACTGTGGATAAGGCAGTGGTTGAAAAGGGTAAATTGCTCAGTCGTGTTGAGTTCTTTAGGATCCCATGAACTGTAGCCCTCCAGGCTCCTTTGTCCATGGGATTCTCCAGGCAAGAATACTGGAGTTGGGTTGCCATGCACTCCTCCAGGGGATCTTCCCACCCAGAGACTGAACCCAGGTCTCCTGCCTTGCAGGCAGACTCTTTATCCTCTGAGTCACCAGGGAAGCCCAAGGCAGTAGTTAAGTAAAATGAAGCTTCTTAGCCAGTGACCAGCAGAGCCAGCTGCCAGGCTTGGTGCCCGGGAGGCCCTCCTGCCACCTCCCTGCTCTGTCACCTTATCTCATGCAACTCATGGGATCCCAGCTTCCAGGAGGTTCAGTGGGAGCATGATTACATCATTTAAAGTCGTACGTGTGGACACATACATGAACCTGAGGTGGGAGAGGGGTGGGAAGTGAAAGGGATCAGAAAATGCCACCCCCAAATTTGCCACTTTGCACTAAGAGAACTTTGAGCCGAGGGCAATTGAACAGCAAAAACAAAGAAGCTTCTGCCCTCCCCCATCTGCCTAAAAGCAGCACAGAAGTTTCCTTTTGTGAAGGTGTTTCCTTCCCAGTTCCTGTACCAGGAGATCAAGTCTATCACTGGAGACACTCATCCCTGAGATACATCTGCACAAACAAACCTTACCAAAATAACCCTTAACTTCCCTTCATTTCAATAAAATTTATCTTCCTACAATTCATCTTCTACACAATTTATATAAGTGGGATGTAAGTCGTCAGGTCTGACTGTTTCTTGGGGCTTCACTTTTCTATGAAGAGCCTGTGGCTAAAAAGAGAGATGCCACCAGGGTGGACACAGGTCTCACCCTGCTCCTCCCAGACTTTGATTCTTCACAAAAAAATTAAAATATCAACATTGAATCCTATTTGTATGAATTCTCTGTTGTTCATATGGCAGTTTTCAGTTTAGTTTGCAGGCCTCAGATACAGAACCTAAGAGGATAGAAGAAAACTTTTTTTCCTCCCCTACAGCAGTGTTGCACTCTGAAAGAGAGATGTCAGCAGAGCCCAGCTGAGCTGACTAGGGGCCCCAGCTAAAGGGTAAAGGGGAGATACCTAGCTGCCAGAGTGGGGAAGGGTAGATGCTCAAGCTATCACAACTATGTAACTTTGAGAACATGGAGCCAGGCAGGCCTCCCCTGGGACTTCATGATCCCCTATCTCCCACTGCAGCTGAAGCTGTCGCCTCTTTGCAAGGCTTCACCAAGGTGTCCTGTCTTTACTTACCCAGGAGGTGAGGGTATCTTGGTCACAGCAGGCTGTGTGGGGCCTCTGACAGCAGAATCAAGTTTGGGAGGATCAGGGGGAGACCTGTGTCCTCCCTGATGGTATCTCTCTCTCTCTCTGTCTTTAGCCACAGGCTCTCAGAAGTCCCTGGCCTGGGTTCAGACCATGAGACAGCCCACACACTGCTCCTAAAATGCCTCTGGGGCTGTTAACTCACCCCCAGGGACTTTTATGTACATAACCAGGGTGCTTCTTCAAGAAACCAAGTAAGAAATGGCACTGTGTGGAGGCTGGGGATGCTGACCCTTGTCTCGTTTACCTGCAGGTCAGAGCCCAGGGCACCTGGAACGGGTGGGACCAGCCAGTAAGCATGGTGGCTAGAGGGGCACTGACTTCTTCCACAGTTCCCCTGTGCCTGGGACCCGACCCAGCTCCAGAGAACAGAACTGCAGGCTCAGAATCTCCAGGCCAGCTGTGGGGATTTGATGAGGGATTTGTCCTCATTGTTCAGAAACTAGTCTACATTTTCTTCTTCTGTAAACCAGGGCTGGTTACAGCGGAACTCCAGTGAGAGGAAAGTCATTTACATTAACCAAGGGGAAAGGCTCTTGATCACAGAAGCCCCCAGACGTTAAAACCCTTGAAGGACAACCAGCATTGTCCTTCAAGAAGAAATACCCAGCTTCCAAGCCTCCTGCCTACATTTGGGGAAAACCCTACAGTTGTGTGCTGAATTGTGTCCACCCAAAATTCATATCGTGAAATCCTACCCCTTGAGTACCTCAGACAATGGCTGTATTTAAAGACGCATGTATGCATGCTAAGTCGCATCAATCGTGTCAGACTCTTTGTGACCTCATTGTAGCCTACCAGGCTCACCTGTCCATTGGATTCTGCAGGCAAGAATACTGGAGTGGGTTGCCATGCCCTCCTCCAGGAAACCTTCCCAACCCAGGGACTGAACCTGCATCTCTTATGTCTCCTGCATTGGCAGGCAGGTTCTTTACCACTAGCACCACCTGGGAAGCCCCATATTTGGAGATAAGGTCCTTAAAGAGGGGATTCATGTTATGGGGGTGGGCCCCAATCCAATCTGAGTGGTGTCCTTATAAGAAGAGGAGCATAAGACACAGACACACAGGGAAGACAGCTGTCTACAAGCCGAGGAGAGAGGCCTCAGAAGAATCCATCCCTGCAGACACTTTGATCTCAGACTTCCAGCTTCCAGAACTGAGGGACTTTCTACTGTCTAAGCCACACAGCCTGTAGGACCCAGGAAGCAGAACATGCCAGATCCGAGTCCTCAATCCATCTAACAGAGGCCTCCCCGGGGACTTTAGGTGGGCACTGGTGACACAGAGAGGCAGGTCGGTGCGGTCACAGGAACACTGCCCAGTATACAGCTGCTACGACCATCTTTCTGCTGGGGACACAGATGCACTGATGTACCTGGTCACACTTTGGTGCTTCCCCCAGAACACGAATGACACAGTGCACCTTCAAGGTCGAGCCGGCTGGTGTCCCCACGGTGCAGGAGGCTGCTACCTTTTCAAAGGCGTTGGCAGTTTTCACGGCTCTCTGAGAAGAGGAGCTCAGCAGCTTACAGTTAGGGAATGACCACGATGTTTGTACAAACTGTGGTATATGCTGAACACCTGCTTTCCTTCTGAAGGTTTGGGATTTGGGTTGTGCTAGGCACAGGGTGCCCATGCAACTGACCCCCAGTAAAAACCCTGGACTCCCAGGCTCAGACAAGTGCCCCTAATGGACAGCGCTCGAGATCTGAGGCTGGAGGACTCTAGCGTGTCCCAGTCTCTCGGCTGGGAGAGACTCTTGGACCCTGGTACCTGGCTTCCTCTGGACTTCATCCCACACAGCTTCATCCTTTCCTTCTCCTGCTCTACTTTCTATGTTTCTGCTGTGATAGATCTCAGCCACGAGGACGACTATATGCCACATCCTATGAGTTCTTCTGGGCTTCCCAGGTGGGGCTAGAGTTAAATAACCTGCCTGCCAATGTAGGAGATGCAAGGGACACGGGTTCGATCCCTGGGTCAGGAAGATCCCCTAGAGGAGGGAATGGCAACCCACTCCAGTATTCTTGCCTGGAGAATCCCATGGACAGAATCCCAAGTCCATGGGGTCGAAAAGACTTGGACACAACTGAAGTGACTTAACACACACACAAGCATAAGTCCTTCTAGTCAATCTCCAAACTTGAGGGTGGTCTTGGAAACCCCAGACCCACCCACTTACCCAGCCCCCGTCAAGGTGTCCCCTTGATCCTCCACGCATCTGAAGTTTGTTCTTCCCTAGCTGCAGACGAGACGTTCATCGCTATGCCAGGTCTGGGCAGCCTGCAGGAGACCCACATGGGAACCTGCTGAGCATGCAGCTTCCGGGGGCTCAGCTGTTCTCTACTTGGGGGTCTGGAACCAGCCCAGGGCACTTGACAAGACTTCCAAAGGTTCTGATGCCCAGTCAGCTTGGGAACCCCTGCTTTGATGAAAGATCCGCCACCCCTGGGCTTCCCTGGTTGCTCAGTGTTAAGAATCCACCTGTCAATGCAGGAGATGCGGGTTACACCCCTGGGTCGGGAAAATCCCCTGGAGAAGGAAATGGCAACCCACGCCAGTATTCTTGCCTGGAGACTCCCATGGACAGAGAAGCCTGGTGGACTACTGTCCATGAGGTCGCAAAGAGTCGGACACGACTTAGTGACTAAGCAACTACAGCCCCCACCCCCAGGCCAGTATCTGGACAGCTAAGCTTCAACATCAGCTCGGACCCTGACCTGTGGGACTCTGGGAAATTTGTTGCCCCAGGGCTCCGTTCTTCTCCATGGTCACATGAGGACTGGGGCCCCAGCTGAAAGCTGTTAGTGTTTGGTGGTCACAGATCCTTTTGCAAACCTGATGAGAGCTATGAACGCTCTCTCTCTCACACACACACACACACACACACACGGAGGCACAATTCTGTCTCCACATTAGAAGACTTCACAGCCTCCTCATGGAGCACCCCTGGCCTGAATCACCTCTCAGACTTCCATCTCTCACATTCTGTGGTTCTATCAGCAACCCAACCAGTCTCTTCTGTCACTTCAGTCCCATGAATTCAGGAACTAGTATTTTTTTTTGCACCAGTTCCCTAATGTCTATAAAATTGCAAACACCAAGACTAATTTTCTCTCTGGAATGGTACAGACAGAGATGAGGGTTATATCAAGTATGGTTATTAAATTTCCATATTCAGACGCGCGAAGCCAGGGTCCTCAAGGAGTGCTTAGAAGCCACTTGGCTTCCAATAATCAGATTTCCAATGCTGCTACCGATTCCCTCAGGTGGCAGGAGGCTCGGATCCTGTGCCAGGGTCAGCCCTGAGTCACCACCTGTCTGGGCTACCCACAAGCGCAGGCAGAAAGTAAAGAAAAGGGAGAGATGCAGGACAGATCGATGTCACCTCCTCTGAGAAGCCTTCCTGGGCCCCCCAGCACAGTTAATTCCTGCCTCATTTGAACTCTGGCAGCACATCACGGGGGCTGCAATTATAGCCTTTGAAATGGCCTGGCTGATGTTACGGTTCGCTATGTACTTCTCTGCCTTCCCCAGAGTGTGAGTGATTTAAGATCCAAATCCATGTGAGCATCCCAGCCCAACTGCCCAGTAACCTCGGTGTGGAAGGGGAGGAGGGTAGCCCCATCATCTACCTCGATGGGGATGGGGGGCAGGTGAGGGGAGGATGCTGCTTTGCTGAAATCCTGGAAGTCTTGGGAAGTCACTCCTTATCATCTTGAGCAGTCAGCCCATGACCAAGCCCTGGTCCACCAGGGTGTCCACTGGTCTGGCTAGTGATTGGTTCTGGGATGGGCATGTGACCTAAGTCAGACCAATGAGATTCAATCTTGAGATTTGTGTTGAAATTGTTGAAAAAGAGGTATGATCTTCCCACAGGGGCTCTGAAGCTGATTGGATGGAACCCTGGATCTGCAGCTGGCCATCTCTGCTAAGAACGGAGAGCAGTGCCTGAGGTTGAAGCTGTTATGCTCCGAGCCCGTATCTCCGAACCGACCGAGAGAGCAAGTCCACCATAGTATTGCAAACGCAAGAAGGGAGTTTGTTTATTCCTAGCGCGCTAGGGCCCAAGTCTCATCCCACACAAGGGAATCTGACAAGAGCCGCGAACAAAGAAGTATGGCGGCTTATATACAGGCAGTTCTTTGTCTCAGTTACAGGAGTAGCTGGCGTTACATGATTGGCCAGGCAGGATGAGCGCATATCCTGTCTCTTTCTGGTAAACATGACTCAGGTCCTAGAGACCGTCGTTTGGTCCCTAACAGAAGCCAGTTCAGAGGAAACCAGTGATGAGCAATGCAGACAAAGGCAAAGAACTGATTATCTTGTTTGAAGTTCTGGGTCCAGCCACACATGAAGAACCCCCCTCTTGAGCTTCTCAGTTTCATCAGTCAATCAAGTCCCTTTTTCTTCGAGCCAGTTTGAAACGGGCTTCTGAGCCAGTTTGCGCCAGTCTGAGTCCTGGTTGGACTCACTCACATCAAGGAGTCCTGGATAAAACTTCCAGATTCCAAACTTCCCTCTGGTTGATTACTTCAAAAAGAGACATACTGGGGTTCAAGGCAGTGGTAACTTGCTTGAGATCATGGAGCTGCTTAGTAAAAGAGCCGAGACCAGCTGCCTGACTCGTAGACTGTCCTCCGTCTGACACACTGCCTTGTTCTTCTCCTTCATCTGGGGTCCCAACTTTGGACCAGACCCAAAGCCACCCGAAAGCCAACATCCGGACTAAGATGCTGCTTCTGCAATTCCCCACCCCCTTCACAAGGACTGGTAGGGTCTAGCTCACAGACAGACAAAGGTGAAAACAGAGCCACCCACATGGCACTCAGGCTTCCAGCCTGAAGATGGGTGTTTCATTCAGACCTGAATCCGGAGTCAGTGGGCAGCCAGGGAGAAAGCCAAAGATAAGACTCCTGAGGTGTCACCTCCAGTCTGTCCCTTGACTCAGCTGCTGCTGCTGCAGGGTCAGCCTCAAACACTAACACACCAACCAGTGCGCCTGCTCCGTTATGCTGACAACGCAGTCTCTGTCCTTGGACCCACACACCAGCCCGGGGAGGGATGGTTTGCCTCATAATCACAGAGGGTATCAACCCACAGCAGTAACGATCAGCCCAGCTCCCATGCCTGATGTCACGAGATTGTGAGTGTGGTTGGAAATCCTGAGAGTAATCTTTCTCCTTGTTTGACTCGCTTTTCACTATTGATCTGTAATTTTCTTGATTGTGGCTTGTGAATGTGGTCTGTATGATGGTAGTTCTTTGGTATTTGTTGAGACTTGCTCTGGGTTAGTAAGTGATCGATTTCTGTAAATGTCTCACATTGGCTTGAAAATACATGTTTAAATGATAAATACAGGGTTAGGGTTCTCTATGTATTCATCCAATCAAGATTGATAACGATGTTGTTCTGATGTTCCCTCCACCAGAGCTTTCACTTTCCAGAAAGCTGTGTTAAAATCTCCCTCCAAGACTGTAACTATTTCCATTTCTTCTCCTAATTCTGTCTTACTTTCTGTATATCCTTGAAATAATGTTGGTTGAGGATCCTCATTGAAGTGTACCTTCCTGGTGAATTGTTCCCTTTGCATGAGGTATAAGGCTCTGTTTTTCACTAATTTGGTCTGATGATGGACTTGCGTGGGGGTCCAGTGGTGAAGAATCCACCTGCCAATGCAGGAGACAAAGGTTCAATCCCTGGTCTGGAAAGATTCCACATGCCACAGGGCAGCTAAGCCCGCGTGCCACAACTACTGAAGCCCACGTGCTCAGACCCCATACTGCATAACAAGAGAAACCACCGCAGTGAGAAGGCTGTGCCCCAGAACTAGAGAGCAGCCTCCACTTGCCTCAACTAGAGAAAGTCCAGGCGCTGCAATGAAGACCCAGCACAACCAAAATAAAATTTTAAAAATGGTCTGACAGTGACATTGCCTCACTGTCTTTCTTTGGGTTAGTAGTGGTTGGACGTATCTTTTACCATCTCTTTCAACCTTTCAAATGTCCTTATGCTTTAGAGACACCACTGGTAGCTGCACAAAGCTGGATTCAAGTTGTGGTTGTTTTATTCTTTAATCCAGTTAGAGAATTTCTTCAAGGTGTCAAGTGCAATCCCTTTACCTACGCTTTGGCGACTAAAATACTCAGATTTCCTCCTGTCACCCTATTTTGTGTTTTCTATTTACTCTGCGTTCTCTTTGCTTCTTTTTTCTCCTTTCCTGCTTTCTATTGGATAAAGTTTCCTTTTCTACTGATTTCAAAGGCATATGTGTTATTTTACTATTGTAGCTAGTCTATATCACATTTTAATATGAATTCTTTTATTGATTGATGATTGTTTGATTTGGCTGCATCAGGTCTTAATTGAAGTACATGGGATCTTTCTTCCGGCACATGGGCTCTGTGGTATATGGGATCTTACTTCCCTGACCAGGGATCGAACCCACATCCCTTGCATTGCACAGTGGATTCTTAACCACCGGACTGCTAGGGAAGTCCCTTAATATGAATTCTTAACGTTTCGAGTTAAGCCACATCAGTATTCTCCACCTCAATGACACAAAGACCTTAGAACACTTCGCTTCCCGTCCCACCAACTTCCGGTTTCTTCAGGTTGCTGTGATCTAGTACTTTAGTTCCGCCTGTTTCTGAACCCCTCAAACAAGTTCTATTTAATCACTAGTTTGGATACAGTCAGGGCTTATTTAGACTGACATGTGTAATTATCAAATTATTGTCTTACAATTACTTCCTATAGCCTACCTTTTCCTTCTGGACTTTACTCAATATAATCCACAGAGATCTAACTGTATTCATTGTACAATATCACTTTACACACAAGACTTGAGTATTTGTGGATTTTAGTGTCCATGGGGGATTTCTGGAACTAGTACCCCACAGATGTATCTCAGGACCCTGTAGTATCATGGGAAAACTGTGCATTCTATAATAATCCTTCCAGAAAGGGTCCATGAGTGTTAGAGTGCTAACTTCTCTGCCTGAACGTGTCTCTTTTTTGCGCTCACTCTTTGTTGGCTATATAATTTTTGATTGACAGTTATCTAGAGTGGTGTCTTTATTATACAGTTCCATTGTCTTCTGGCTTCTATTGTTTCTAAATCTGCTGTCTGCCCAATGGGTTGTTTTTTTGTTTGTTTGGTTTTGGTTTTTTGTAGGTAATTAAGTCTTTTTACTTTAAAGGCTTCTCTTTGTTTTGGTTTTCTACAATTTTACTTATTATAAATAAGTGTAGATTTACTTGTTTCTACATTTTCAGTGTGAAGATTCTTAGCTTTCATCAATTCTAGAAAATGCTCAGCCATTATCTCTACAAATATTACTTCTCTCTTATTCTCCCCTTATTATACAACCTGGGAGGCCTATTAGATGTATATTGGACTTTCTCACTCTCTCTTCCATGTCTTCTAACCTGTCTTTCCTTCTGCTTATTATTTTGTATGGCATTTGTGATGATTTCATCACTAATTTTCTCTTTGAGTCTAATGTACTATTTAACCTATCCACTGAGTATCTTTATTTCAATGGCTTTTCACTTCTATATTATTAAATGCAGCTTTATTCAAATCTTCTTTTCCCCTTATTATTATATTCTGTTCTATCCTTAATGCTTCTTTTGATCTTTTTTCTTTCTTTAGTATGTTCAAATTTTCTCAGGTTCTTAAAATATGAATTATGTATGCTATCTCTTCCCCATATGATTCTTCATATTCCTTGTGATTTTGGATTCTGAGTCTATCTTCAGTGATCCCATGGACTCTGAATTATGAAATAATTTCTAATAAAAGGTTTCTATTTGCTTCCACAAGGTGTCCCAGAGGATGTAATAATGTAATATTTTACACTAATACAGCAACTTGAGAAGTTTTCTACCGCATATTTAAATTTAGACTCTACACTGAAAAGTGTCATAGGCACAAGGCTTTGGTTTTTTTATCAACTTGCTTGGTTGACTGAATCCTAGACCCAAATATGTATATGTTGGATGAGGCTGAGATGCCAAAACTTCCCTGGGATACTGTAGAGGAAGTTGTTCAAAGGCTTGGGAGGTTGGAATACCAGAGCAGATCTACCGTGTAAGACTTTCTCACTCACCCCTGGGAGAATGACTGCGAGCCCTGGGAGGATCTGGACGACACTCCCTTCATCAAGGCTTTGAGAAATACTTTGGTGGAGATTGCTTGGCATCCTTAAAGTTCTCCAGAGGGGATATTCTCTATAGACCAGGAAGGACAGTGGCATCAATCTCAATTTCCTCAGTTCGACAGAGAAGATGAAATCCTAGAGGAGCAAAGGCCAAGTGATGGCATTTAATCACCAGAGACAAGGTTGGCACGATTTCTGTAATAAGCAACAGAACCAGGTCTTCCTGATCCCACAAGCAGAGCCCTTTGATGTTAGTTAAAGATCATGGTCATCACAGAGGTGGCAAAAGAGATGGGCACTCTGCAACTTACTTGATTTGTGTAAACAGAGAAGTTCTAGATCAAGTGAGCAAAGGTTTCCCTTGAATGAGCACAGAAGAGTCACATCCCTTAGACTCATTGTCGTACTTGAGCCAGACCCAGTCCACAAACCCAGACCCTAAATATACTGCTGCTTCACAAGCCAACCCAGAGCTTGATGCGTAAGACATCATTTATTCCACTCATAAGTCTGTGTCTTGCATGGGGCTCAGTAAGAACAACTGATCTCTATTCTACTTGGTATTATCTGGGACAACTCAAAGGCGGGGGGCTGGAATCATCAGAAAATTCATCCAGATGTCTGATGTTAGAGCTTAGTGGACTTGAACCTGGAACAGAAACAGCTGCAGCCCCCCAACCACCTCTGTCTTTGTTTAGCCTCCATGTGTGGTCTCTCTAGGATGGCAGCTTCGGAGTAGCCATACTTTTTCTAGGTTGTCTCAGGATCTCCAAGACACATGGGGAGAGAGAGACAGATGACTCCAGATGGAAGGAAACTGGATCATTTTTGATAGCTTAGGCTCAGATGCCAAGTAGCATCACTACTGCCACTGTATTAGGGTTCTCCAGAGAAACAAAACCAATAGGATATATATGGATAGACATGAAAGGACATTTATTATAGGGACCATCTCACATGGTTATGGAGGCCAAGAAGTCCCACAGTCTGCCATCCACAAGCTGGAAAACCTGGAAGCTGGTGGTGTAATTCAGTCTGAATCCAAAGGTCTGCGAATGGAGATTGGGGGTGAGCAGTTAGGAGGGGGAGTTCATGGTGTAAGTCCAGAGATGAGTTTGAAAGCCCAAGAACCAAGAAAACTGGTGTCTGAGACAAGGGAAGATGGACATCTCAGCTCAAGCAAAAGGAAATCACCCTTCCTCAGCCTTTTTGTTTTATTCAGGCCCTCCATGGATTGAATGACGCCCACCTGCCCTGAGGAAGCTCGTCTGCTCTGCTGCTGCTGCTGTTGCTGATGTTGCTGCTAAGTCGCTTCAGTTGTGTCTGACTCTGGGTGACCCCAGAGACGGCAGCCCACCAGGCTCCGCTGTCCCTGGGATTCTCCAGGCAAGAACACTGGAGTGGGTTGCCATTTCCTTCTCCAATGCATGGAAGTGAAAAGTGAAAGTGAAGTCGCTCAGTTGTGTCTGACTCTTCGCGACCCCATGGAATGCAGCCTACCAGGCTCCTCTGTCCATGAGATTTTCCAGGCAAGAGTACTGGAGTGGGGTGCCATTGTCTTCTCCACATCTGCTTTGCTCAGCTCACCAATTCAAACGTTAATCTCACCCTTATAGACACACCCAGAAATAATGTTTCACCCTGGGCATCTCTTAGTCCAGTCAAATTAACACATAATATGAATCATCACAGCCATGTTATGTGTTTTAGGACTAAGGCCAGTCCGTGTTCAAGGGACAATATCACAGAGGCTACCACTCAGTGGAAGAGTGTCAGCATCATATCATTAAGAGTGTGTGAGATGGACTACATTCAACACAGCATCTCCTCCATCCCTAGAGAACTCTGCTCCTCCAACAAAGTGGGTGAACACTTCCTATGCATTGGAGAAGGAGAAATAACTAGACTTTTTAGAAATTGCCATCAGTGCTCAGTCGTATCCAATGCTTTCAACTCTATGGACTGTAGCCCTCCCGGCTCCTCTGTCCATGAGATTTTCCCAGCAAAAGTACTGGAGTGGGTTGCCGTTTCCTCCTCCAGGGGAACTTCCTGATGCAGAGATCGAACCTGTGTCTCCTATGTCTCCTGCATCGCAGGCAGATTCTTTACCCCTGAGCCACCAAGGAAGCCTTTCAGGAATCACTGCACATTGATTCTGAACCTCCACCAAAGTAGCCATGACACCATGGCTCAGCAATATGGACGTCCCCTCCTCAAGGCTACAGACACATCACCATCGCCCAACAGCCAGTGATCTGGGGGCAAGTTGATTACACTAAATCACTTCCATCACAGGAGAGGTAGCAGTTTTTTCTCATTGAGATAGAACCTCTAAAATATGGATCTAGACAGATGAATGGATAAAGAAGATGTGGTGTATATACATATATATGTGTATATACACAATGAAAGATTACTCAGCCATAAGAAAGAATGAAATAATGCCATTTGCAGCAACATGGATAGATCTACAGATTGTCATACTAAGTGAAGTAAGTCAGAAAGAGAAAGACAAATACCCCATGATATCACTTATAGGTGAAATCTAAATGACACAAGTGAACTGATCTACAAAACAGAAACAGACTCACAGAAACAGAGAACAGACTTGTCATTGCCAAGTGGGAGGAGAGTGGGGGAGGCAGGGACTGGGAGTTTGGGATTCAGTTCAGTTCAGTTCAGTTGCTCAGTCGTGTCCAACTCTTTGCGACCCCATGAATTGCAGCATGCCAGGCCTCCCTGTCCATCACCAACTCCCGGAGCTCACTCAGACTCACGTCCATCGAGTCGGTGATATCATCCAGCCATCTCATCCTCTGTCGTCCCCTTCCCCTCCTGCCCCCGATCCCTCCCAGCATCAGAGTCTTTTCCAATGAGTCAACTCTTCACATGAGGTGGCCAAAGTATTGGAGTTTCAGCTTTAGCATCATTCCTTCCAAAGAAATCCCAGGGCTGATCTCCTTTAGGATGGACTAGTTGGATCTCCTTACAGTCCAAGGGACTCTCAAGAGTCTTCTCCAACACCACAGTTCAAAGGCATCAATTCTTCGGCTCTCAGCCTTCTTCACAGTCCAACTCTCATATCCATACATGACCACAGGAAAAACCATAGCCTTGACTAGACGGACCTTAGTCGGCAAAGTAATGTCTCTGCTTTAGAATATGCTATCTAGGTCGGTCATAACTTTTCTTCCAAGGAGTAAGTGTCTTTTAATTTCATGGCTGCAGTCACCATCTGCAGTGATTTTGGAGCCCCAAAAAATAAAATCTGACACTGTTTCCACTGTTTCCCCATCTATTTCCCATGAAGTGATGGGACCGGATGCCATGATCTTCGTTTTCTGAATGTTGAGCTTTAAGCCAACTTTTTCACTCTCCACTTTCACTTTCATCAAGAGGCTTTTTAGTTCCTCTTCACTTAGCAGATGCAAACTATTGTACATAGGATGGGTAAACAGCAAGGTCCTACTGTATAGCACAGGGAAACCATATTCAATATCCTGTGATAAACCACGATGGAAAAGAATATGAAAAATGTACATATATATATAACTGAATCACTTTGTTGCCCAGCAAAAATTAACACAACACTGTAAATCAACTGTACTTGAATAAAATACATTTTCTTAGTTAAAACAAATAAATAAATATGAATTTGTCTTCCCTGCTGCCCATGCTTCTGCTAAAACCACCCTCTCTGGACTTAATACCTAAGCAACAGGCATGGGATTTACTTGAGAGCCAATGTAAGGAGGAGAAGGTGACTTCCACAAATTAAAGTACAACATGGTCAAGCTGTAAAATGAATTATTTTATCTTCATCATATCAAGGGTCCTCTCTGGCAATCTGAGATGTTGTGTTTCGGGGAGGAATTATTTAAAAGAATCCTGCCCCACCACAGCACAATAGAATTTATTGCGAAAAATTAGCTGAAGGAAAAATAAAACAATTTCTAATTTATTACAGGAAAACACTTCTTCAACTGTCCGCCAAGCTTTCTACAAGTTGCAGACCTGAAAATATGTTGACTATTTGATTCCATTTTCTGAAAAGCCCATCCACACTTTTATTCACACAGGCACACTGTAAACAATGCCCGAGGTCTAGGGCATGGCACTGGACACTAAATAACTCTGAACTTTTCCCTGGGAGTTGAAGCTGTGCACGGTCAATATTCTTGGCAGGGAATCAGCTTTCCACCCACTTCAAATAGACCCCTGTCTGGACCATGGCCCCACTCCCTGCCTGTGACTTCCCAGCCAGCTCCTGGCCACCTTCCAAGGGGCCAAGGTCCACCCTGGTGTCAGTTCTGCCCCTGGCAGATGTTGGTGCTACAGCCTGAAGCTCTCTCATTCCCCCAGAAACAGTTCTGTCTGTCGTTCTCTTGGCCTGAACCAAATCATCGCGGCACTGCCCAAGCCCAGCCTCATTCCTGAAGTAGGAATGTTGGCTGCTGGGGCTAGATCTGTGTGTTCTCTTTAAAAGTCTCCTTGTGAGGTATGTACAGACCCAGACTGTCCCTGAGAAAAAGCGTGACCAGCTGCAGAAGGGGTCTCAGGGTGGTAACTGCATTCATCTCTCCCTGGTTTACTCAATCCTCCTTTACTAACCACCACCTGTGGTCTCATGGTCTATGTGGGCAGACAGAGAAGGGAGGTCCTGCTGAGGAGTGGGACAGTAGCAAGTGGCAACCAGATAGCACAGAAGTATAAATGTTGTTGTTGTTCAGGCACTAAGTCATGTCTGACCCTTTGGGACCCCATGGTCTGCAGCATGTTAGCCTCCTCTGTCCTCCACTGTCTCCCAGAGTTTGCTCAGATTCATATCTACTGAGTCAGTGACGCCATCCAACCATTTCATCCTCTGCCACCCCCTTCTCCTTTTCCCTTCAGTCTTTCCCAGCATCAGGGTCTTTTCTGATGAGTTTCGCATCAGGTGGTCAAAGCATTGGAGCTTCAGCTTCAGCAGCAGTCCTTCCAATGAATGTCCAGGGTTCATTTCCTTTAGGATTGTCTGGTTTGATCTCCTCTATGCAGACAAGACAGCCACCAGCAGCTGCAGACTCACAGCATCCCAAGTAAGCCCTGTTAGTGAAAAGAGCACTTCTGTCTTGCAACATTCTCACATCAGTCTCAGGCAAGGTCTGATTGGTCCTGTTTGGGTCACATGCCCTCCATTGAACCAATCTCTGCGGCCAGGGGGTTGGATCCTCTGATGATTGGCCAGCCTGTGTCATATGCTGACCTCTGTGGCAGGGGCAGAGCTGTGATTGACAACTCTACCAGGCCCACATGGCCTTGAAGGAGTTCCCCAGAGGAACCCAAATAAGGAGCATGGGAAGGCTTGCTGGGCATACAGCACTCATTTCCCCAGTCTACTGCCAAAGGTGTCACTGAGAAGCCACATGCAAGCTGGTTCTGAAGGCTGGGCAAGATTTACTAGGGGAAAGCAAGGAGGGCAGAGGGAACAAGTGTGAACAAGAGTGACCCTAGAGAATGACTGAGGAGAGAGCTATAAACTGAATGTGTCCCCCTTCAGGCCAAATTCATGTATTGAAACCTAACCCCCAATGTGAGAGGCAGGACTTTTGGGAGGTGATTAGATCATGAGGGTGCAGCCCTCATGAATAAGATTAGTGTCCTTATAAAAGAGCACACTAATGAGGACACAGTGAGAAGAGAGCCAGCTAAGGGCTAGGAAGAAGTCCCCCCACCAGACAGCAAATCTCCCAGTGATTTGATCTTGGACTTCCAGCCTCCAGACCATGAGAAACAAATTTCTGTTATATATAAGCCACCCAATCTATGGTATCCTGAGCTAAGACAGGAAAGCAGAGAAGACCCCCTCCCCCATCCCGCCAGAACCCCACTTACCTATCTTACTCTACTCTAATTCTAACCTCTCCAGGATGTTTGACTCTAGGAGTGGGAGGAATGGCTACAGTAGTGAGAGGTGAAAATACATACAGGAGCCAGACTTCCACTTGGACTGTTTTGAACATAGAGTTTGGCACCACCAAAATCCCAGCTGGAAGCATGCTCAGGTGTGCGACACAGGGAACCCAGAGGGGGCAGGAGGCAGAATGGGCAGGTATGACCACCAAGACTTTTCTGGCAGGTGATGAGCTGGCAATAGCCTCCAGGAACAAAGAGGACAGCCACTGTTGGACTTTAGTAGCAGGGGCAGCAGCATCAATAAGCCAAGAGCACAGAATTTGGAATCTAACATCCTGGGTTTTAATTTTTTGTATTAAAAAAATTAAGTATAGACTATGCGCCCATAGTTCCACTGCCTGAAGATGAACACTCTTTTTTTTTGGCCACACCACATGGCTTGTGGAATCTCAATTCCCTGACCAGGGATTGAACGGAGAAGGCAATGGTACCCAACTCCAGTACTCTTGCCTGGAAAATCCCATGGATGGAGGAGCCTGGTAGGCTGCAGTCCATGGGGTCGCTAAGAGTCGGACACGACTGAGTGACTTCACTTTCACTTTTCACTTTCATGCACTGGAGAAGGAAATGGCAACCCACTCCAGTGTTCTTGCCTGGAGAATCCCAGGGACGGCGGAGCCTGGTGGGCTGCCGTCCATGGGGTTGCACAGAGTTGGACACAACTGAAGCGACTTAGCAGCAGCAGCAAGGATTGAAACCGTGCCCTGAGCAGTGAGAATGCAGAGTCCTAACCACTATGGGTAGCCAGGAAATCCCAGATGACCACTCTGGGATTATATATATACCCTTCTATACTTATACACATATTTCTATATTTTTCACAAAAGTATAGAGGGAAAATATCAAGATAACAGGGAGTAGTTCACATGCTTTTGAGATAAACTTATCACTGTTTAACAGTGATAAGTATGAACAGTGTTCCATTCCCTTGTCTGTCTTCTTCTTTAATGATGAGGAATCCAGAGGAAGAAAGAAGTTGTGAGTTGCCAGGGAGTCAGAAAGCAGCCCCAGTTCCTGCACACTCCGGAGCTGGTCTAGCAGGTGATGCTGCGTGGTGAGTTCCTGTCTGAAGGTGACACTTGAATTCACCGCAGGGGCGAGGAGGGAGCTATGGCCTCGTTGCAGGGAGCAGCTAGGGGAAGGCAGTGCCATTCCTTCCTTGGACTCCCCCAGGAGATTCTGGGGCTCTTATAACCTCTCAGCATCCCACAGGGCAGCTTTTGTGGCTTCCTGGCTGGAACCCTGGACCCTGCTTCCCTTCCACCATCCAGCTGATCCCTGTCACGCAGCAGAGGGATGGCCCTAGACTTCACCTCTAGCCCGGAGACAGGTGTGGTCAGTTCAACCAAAGGTCAAAGTTACATCCTAAGCATGTCCAGGCAGTCAGCATTCATCTTTGAGCTGTCAGGACTCACATGGAGTGTTTTTCTGGTGGCTAGACAGTGAATTTCATTTGGCTCCAGGAAGGGAGCTGTTCATTAGCAAATGTCACGGCAGTGGACATCAGGGGCCCTGACGATACATCAAGCATCCTGGGACACAACTCCATCACCCTGAACATTTCCCTGGGAGCCGGGGCAAGTGGAGTAATTAATGGGCAGCAGAAGACACACCCAGCAGGGCTGCAGGCTGCTGAGGCAACGGAGGAAAGTCACAGCAGAGTCAGGACCCATGGGTTAAGAGCATCGGCTTTGGAGTCTATTAACCTGGGATCAAAGTCCCTTTCAGCTTTTGCTGGCTGTGTGACACTTAATGCATTGCCTTCCCTCTCTGATCCTCACCCTTCACATCTATAAAATGGGATTACCAATAACCCCTCCCCGCAAGGTTGTTGGAGATTAAATGAGGAAACAGGGTAGAGCTTATAGCTGGACACATTGAACCACAGTTATTATTTACCTGGTGGTTCTGAGAAGGGAGAGAAGCCACATAAGTATATGTGCCTACATGATCGATACTCCAAACTGTGTTAATCATTTTCTAAAACTGTACTATACGTTTCCTACCTTCTTAAACAGAGTAATTGAATTTAATACTTTTCTTATAATTCACAGTTGCTCAGTTGTGTCCGACTCTTTGTGACCCCATGGACTATACAGTCCATGGAATTCTCCAGGCCAGAATACTAGAGTGGGTAGCCTTTCCCTTCTCCAGGGAATCTTCCCAAACCAGGGATCGAACCCAGGTCTCCAGCCTTGCAGGCAGATTCTTTACCACCTAAGCCACAAGGGAAGCCCTCAGAATAAACATTACCAAATAATTATATCCTGTCATCATATGGTAATGTCTATAATATCTTTAGAGGTCACTGGATGCAAGTGGGCTATTTGTCCAGATGCTAGATGGCCCAACCCAAGGTGATCCTGTTCTAATTGTGCCTACATCAGCTTTTTGAGAGTTGACTGGTCCCTTCTCTCACTGTCAGATTTTCAGCTACTGTTTTTCATTGCTCTCAACAGGTACCGCCCAACCCATCCACATGTTCTCCATCACCACCACCTTATAGTCTGAGCTGAGAAACCAGATAAGAAAGGTACCTGTGACAAATGTATGTAAAGCATGAGTTAACAGGATCCCAGCGAGGAGCTGACTCTTGTGCACAGCTAAAATGCTCTCATAGAATTCTCTGAGATAGTTACGCACTTCCCACTTCTCGGCCTCATCCTGGATGGCTGAGGTTTGAGGGGGTCACCCCCCTAGAAAAGGGACCATCACTATGATCAGCTGATGTGACTTCCGACGTGGAGGGTGCTTCAAAGTGCTTTGGTTTTCAGATTCATGTAAAATCAGTATCACAGAAACAACTGCCATCTTCTTTTAGTATTCTTTTTTAGAAATTAGACAAGATTTTGTCTGAGTCGAACTCAAGTCTCTGATACACTATCTTGTTCCAGCCTGAAGGGACCCCTGTGATGACGATGAAGAAGTCATCCTGAGGAGAGCCCAGGGCTCCTAACCCCACGATGTCCCAGCTCCTTCTCCACAGAGCACTTGTTTCCACTCACCTGCTTGTTCCCAGCACCTCATCCTGCTGCCACGGAGCTTCCCTCACCCAGCAGCCATGTGCAAAGTCCCATGATGTGCCAGGCACTGGGATGCGCACCAGGGGTCCTTGCCTCCAGAAGCCCCCATTAGGTGAGGAGAGCAGACAGGTCTTCCTTCCTTGTGACCAGGATGTAGCAGGTACGGAGCTTCTGGGCACTTAGAGAAGAGTGTGACCAGGTCATCTCAGTGGGAGGGGGAAGCTTTACTCAAGAGGGGCCATTTGAGCTGAGCCTTGAATGCAAAAAAAAGGAAAAAGAAGGATATTCCTGGCAGAAGAAACAGTTTGTACAAAGGTATGAACATCCGCAGCTTGTTTGGAGCCAAGGGAGGGCTGCTGGTGCTGCAGCTGCTAAGTCGCTTCAGTCGTGTCCGACTCTGTGTGACCCCAGAGACGGCAGCCCACCAGGCTCCCCCGTCCCTGGGATTCTCCAGGCAAGAACACTGGAGTGGGTTGCCATTTCCTTCTCCAATGCATGAAAGTGAAAAGTGAAAGTGAAGTTGCTCAGTCATGTCCGACTGCTAGCGACCCCATGGACTGCAGCCTACCAGGCTCCTCCATCCATGGAATTTTCCAGGCAAGAGTACTGGAGTGGGCTGCCATTGCCTTCTCCGCAAGGGAGGGCTAGACAGAGACTAAGCCCAGAGTGTAAGTGTTCCATCAGCAGGCAACCACCACCATAGAGAGAGTCCAAGCTGGACCAGAGAAGGATCCAGCCGTGAATCCCCTGAGGTCCTTACATATTGGCCGGGGCCAATCTCAGGAGAGCCCTGCAGTCCTGCTTTCAGATTCAGGGACTCAGGATCCCACAGCCACTTCCAGCCCTGGCCCAGGAGTATCTTTAAATGCTCGTGACTGCCTGCTGGAGGTAGTACGTGCAGGCTGACCCCTGGCCCTGAGTGAACATCTCCATAGAGCAGCTGATCCCCTGGCCAAACAGGCTAAAAATAATCTTGGGTAGATTTCCAGGCCAGACTCTGATGCATTCAAACCAAAAAGATTCAAAGATTTGCACAGTTGATGAAAATTAAAATATCAACAGGCTCCTCCAGCTTGAGGAGCACTTTGCCCAGGCGGTGATTCAGCAAGAGAGATTTGTTCAGTGAGCACCTGCCAGACACCAGGAGGAGGAGGGCCGGGAGTTTGACACCATCCCTGAAATAAACCATGGTTCATCTTTAGAGCAGCTGAGAAGAATGAAGCAGCTCTATATATACTGACCTGGAAAGCTCCTCTGACATATTACATGAAAAAGCAAATTGCAGAACAAGGGACTGCCCTAGTGGTCCAGTGGCTAAAACTCCGAGCTCCCAGTGCAGGGTTGGAAGGCCTGGGTTCAATCCCTGGTCAGGGAACTAGATCCCACATGCCACAACAAAAGATCCTGTGTGCCGCAACTAAGACGCAGCACAGCCAAATAAACTTTAAAAATTGTTTTAAATTGCAGAATAATACATAGGATCTCAGAAACACTAAATTTAAAAGAATGTGTGTGTGTGTGTGTGTGTGTGTGTGTGTGTGTCTATTTAAATGCATAGTCAAAGACAGGATATCTTACAACAACTCCATGCACTTTCAGACAATGAAATTATTAAATTTCTGTGTGGCTAGGTAATTTGATCATATGGCTAATAAACTGTTGAACTAGAATATAATAATAACCACAACTAAGATTTATATAGCAATTTTTTTCCAAAGAACTGAAATGCTACACACTAAACTCATTCATTCATTCAACAAATCTGAACTGAATATCTACTGTGTGCCTGGCTCTGCTTCAACCACTGGAGGTAAAACGATGAACAGTGCAAGTGAAATCCCTGTCCTCATGGCACTTATAGGCAGAGAACACCTCTGGGAAGATAATGATGGAGGGTGGGTTGGGAAAATGAAATAAAATATTAGCCTTGTGATTACTGTTTGAATTTTTCATAATTGGAGTTTACCCGCTATTTGAATAATTGAAATTTATTTGTAATGTTTTCAATGAAAATGTACCTTTGCCTCGGAGGGTATTTAATTTTCAAGCCTACTGCACAACTGCTAAGAATTTCTGATAACTTGTTTTAATTAGCAAAGCAGTAAAGTGAGAGCCTGGATAGGAACCGGCAACCTACTCCAGTATTCTTGTCTGGAAAATTCCATGGACAGAGGAGCCTGGCAGGCTACAGTCCAGGGGGTCACCAAGAGTCAGACACGACTGAGTAACTGAGCGTGCACACACACACACACAAAGTGCATTCAGAAAAATAAAACATAGATACATAGCTACTTGCAGCAGCAGAGTGCGGAGGAGAGGGAAGCAGAGAGAAAGGGGAAATTCTCTATGCACCAGCCACTATGCTGAACCTTATGCACACACCATTTTGTCTGATCCTTACAGCTGTACCACGAGGTAAGAACTATACCAGTTTTCTTGTTTTGTTTTGATCAAAGATTAATTTTTTCACTTCTGGCTGCACTGGGTGTTTCCCACTGTGGTCGCTTCTCTTGTGGAGCACAGGCTCTAGGCACATGGGCTTCAGTAGTGGTGGCGCACGGGCTTAGTTGCCGCATAGAATGTGGAATCTTCCCCACTGCTGCTGCTGCTGCTGCTGCTGCTGCTGCTAAGTCGCTTCAATCATGTCCGACTCTGTGCAACCCCACAGAAGGCAGCCCACCAGGCTCCCCCGTCCCTGGGATTCTCCAGGCAAGAACACTGGAGTGGGTTGCCATTTCCTTCTCCAATGCATGAAAGTGAAAAGTGAAAGGGAAGTCGCTCAGTCGTGTCTGACTCTTAGCGACCCCATGGACTGCAGCCTACCAGGCTCCTCCATCCATGGGATTTTCCAGGCAAGAGTACTGGAGTGGGGTGCCATTGCCTTCTCCCTTCCCCACTGTATTGACAGGCAAATTCTTAACCACTAGACCACCAGGGAAGCCCCTATACCTGTTTTATAGATCAGTTTTCAACCAGGGGTGATTTTGCCCCCAAGAGACACATGGCAAAGTCTGGAGATGTTTTTGCTTGTCATGTTGTAGGGAAGGGGGTGGTTGCTACTGGCATCTAATGGATAGAGGCCGGGGCTGCTGCTGAACATCCTACAAAGTACAGGGTGCCCCCCTTCCAGCAAAGGAATTATCCATCCAAAGATGTAATGGTGCCGAACTGAAGAAACCCTGCTACAGATGAAGAAATTGAGGTTTAAGGGAATTGCGAGCCCAAGGTCACATGGCAACTGTGGCAGGCAGAAGATGACCACCCAGACCTGTGGATATGGTACCGTGTGAGGAGGAAATGACAACCCACTTCAGCGTTCTTGCCTGGGAAATCCCATGGACAGAGAAGCCTGGCGGGCTGCAGTCCATGGGGTCACAAAGACTCAGACACAACTGAAAAAGTGAAAAGTGAAAGTGAAGTCGCTCAGTCTTGTCCGACTCTTTGCAAGCCCATGGACTATAGCCTACCAGGCTCCTCCGTCCATGGGATTTTCCAGGCAAGAGTACTGGAGTGGGTTGCCATTTCCTTCTCCAGGGGATCTTCCCGACCCAGGGATCGAACCCGGGGCTGGCGCTTTACCCTCTGAGCCACCAGGGAAGCCCCCCACACACAACTGAGCACAAGCACAATAGCTGGCAAAGGGGAATTAAGGCTGGAAATGGAAATAAGATTGCTGATCCATGGATCTTAAAACAGAGTAGCCTGGATTACCCTGGTGGGCCCAGCATAATCACAAGGGTCCTTAAAAGTGGAAGGGAGGCAGGAGAGTCAGTATCAGAGAGACTCAACTGGCCATCGCTGGCTTTGACATGGAAGGTCTGTTTGGCTCCAAAGCATAGCTGTTGACTACACCAGAAAAAAAGAAGGGTGGGGAATCTTCGATAACTCCACAGCCCAGGAAGAACCACTCTTAATATTCCAGAATAATACTATGGTTACAAATTACATCATAAGCATTCTCCTATGTCATTAAAAATGAATAGAATACCCAACTTTCATTGACTTTATTATAGTTCTTCACATAAGTGCACCATTATTTAACTGCTCCCTTTTATTTGACCAGTAAGTTGTTTTTCATTCTGTTACTATTACAAACAACCCTGCCAAAATGTAAACATTTTGGCTTGAGTTTCTGACTGCTGGGTAAGAATAACTGATTGGGTTATTTTCTTAGAATAGATTCCTAGAAGTTAAATCATCAATCTAACGGGTATGAACATTTTGAGGCTCTTAACAGATACTGCCAATCGTTGTCCAAAATGATAAGTACAGCAAACAATCCATTTCAAATTCTTGAAAACCTGAAGGATTTTTAAAAATCATTTGATAGCTAAAAATAGTCTGTTTTAATTTGCCTTTCCTTGGTTGTCAGTGGAACTGAAACTTTTTCTTATATTTAAAAATCGTTATGTCAACTATGAATCATGTGTTCATGTTCTTTTTTTCCCTACATTTCTATTTATTTGTTAAATTTTTTTTTTTTAATTTGGCTGTACTAGGTCTCAGTTGTGGCCCATGGGATCTTTCTTTTTTTAACCCAGGCCCCCTGCATTGGGAATGCAGTCTTAGACACTGCACCATCAGGGAAGTCCCACAAGTTTCTTTATATGTGTGATTCTGGTTTTAAGCCACTCAGTCTACAGCTGTCTCAGTAGCACATCGTCTGAATAACTAAATCTTTAATAATTTTGATCTTTGGCCAGGCAAGCTCTTACTCCTACCCATCCAGCCCTTTTTTCCTTCAAGAGTACATTATCTTTCTTGATCTTTATTTTTCCATACAAGTTTTAAAGTCATCTTGTCAAGTTTGACACATATGTGCACACATACAAAGTTAGGATTTTGATTGGATGTGCGTTGAATCTATAGAAGAATTTGGAAGAACTAACAACTTTACAATAGTGAGTTTTACACAAACAGTGTATCTCTCCTATTTAGGTTTCCTTTAATGTCTTTCAAATAAAATTTACAATCATTTCCATAGAGATCATGTACATGTTTTATTATTAGAATTATTTTTCCTCAAATAGGAGAACTTATCTATAAAGTCATCTGGATCTGGTATTTTTCTTGGAGGGCGATTTCTTAGTGCTGACTTAAGTGAGATTTTATCGTTTATGTTGTTGGCAATATACCAACAGCAAATACTTTGTGTCTGTTGGTATATTGAAATGCATGAAAAGTGTTAATTGCTTGGTCATATCCGACACTTTGTGACCCATGGACTGTAGCCCACCAGACTCCTCTGTTCATGGAATTCTCCAGGCGAGAATACTGGAGTGGGTTGCCATTTCTTTCTACAGGGGATCTTCCCAGTAAACATTGATTTTGTATCCAGGAAACTTACTAAACTCTATTTTTCTTCTGAAAGTTCATTGCAAATTTTCAATATAATACATTGTTGCATTTCCAAATGTACAGGATTTTTTTTAGAATTTGTATTTATTACAACATGGCAGAAATATGATATGATCCCTGGGAATTTACTGAGGCTTCCTACATGGTCAGTAATTGTTCTATTTTGATAACTGTCCCATGTGTAAAGAATGTGTTCTCTGTTGAGTATAATGCTCTATAGATAGCTAATGCTCAAGTATATTATTTGTATGGTTCAGATTATCTGTCCCTCTGATTATTTTTGTTTGTTTGATTCTGGAAAAGATATGCTAAATTCTCCAGATATAATTTTTTTAATTTTTTGACTGCACTGGGTCTTCATTGCTTGACAGTCTTTCTCTAGATGCAGTATGGGGGCTTCTCACTGCGGGGGCTTCTCTTTTTGCGGAGCATAGGCTTAGCAGTTCCCCCATGGCATATAGGTTCTTACCAGACTAGCAAGTTTCTCTTATATTTTCTACAAAGAAAATGTGACCTGTAAATAATGGCAGTTTTGTTTGTTCCTTCCTGATCCTTATAATTCTACTTTTCTTGCCAACCTGCACTGGCTAGGACCTCTGAGACCTCCAGGACAATAGTGAATAGAAGTGTTAATTATAATGTTCACTATAGGGTTTTATAGACATGCTTTATCAGTTAAGGAAATCTTTTTCTAATTTTACAAAAATTTTTATCATCACTCTACGTGAATTTTATCAAATGCTTTTTATTGAGATGATCTTTTTTTCATTCTTTTACTATGTTAATATGGTGAATTACATTAACTGACTTCTTTGTTAAACCAATATTTCATTCTATAGGTCCATCTGCATTACAACTGATAAATTATCTTCTGTTTTCCCCTTCATTGCTGAATTTGATTTGCTGATATTTTCAGATTTTTGCATGTATCTTTATAACTGAGCTTAGCTTATAATTTTCCCTTCTTATACTTGTTATTTTTATATCAGGCTATACTAGTCTTATAAAATTAATTAGAAAATGGTTCTTCTTTAGCTAACATCTAGAACAGTTTGCATAGGATTGAAATTATTTGTTCCTTGAATGATAGAACTTCTCTTTAAAGTCATCTGGATCTGGCATTTTCTTTGTGACAATTTTTTTTAGGTGGCCAGAGCATGTGGCATTCAGGACTTCACCCACCAGGGATTGAACTGGGGCCCCCTGGAAGTCTGGAGTTTTAACCACTGGACTGCCAGTGAAGTCACTATTATGATACTTTTAACTCTGGTTCAGTTTATACAATGTTAGAGGACTACTGTGGTTTTAAAATTCTTCCTGAGTTTTTGCTTTCAGCAATTTTTCAATTTCCTATACATTTTCAAATTTAAGAAGCAGTTAGTCACAAAATTTTTCACTTTGTGTTGTTTTTTTTAAGAAATAAATCCTGCCAAATAAGTTAATTTTGTTTTTTATTAAGAACAAGCTTTTTGGTTCTGTGGATCATCTGTCACATTTTTGTTTTCTGTTTCATTCATTCCTTCACTTTTCTGTATCAATCTTTTCAAATTATCTTCTATCATTATTTTTTATTTATTTTTAATTGGAGGATAATTGCTTTGCAATGTTGTGTTAGTCTCTGCCATACAACTAATTTCTTCTACCACGTTCATGACTTTCACCTTGATCATGCTTTCTTTCGTAAGATTTATTTTTTCTTCACTCCACTTCTTTACATCTACTATATATGGCCCCTATTTTCCTTTAACAGTGGTGCTCAACAGATTTTAACACACATACTTAACCTATCAAAATTATTATCAATGTTCATAACTTCACAATGATCCACAGTGTGGGAATGGAGTGAAAAACAGGTGTGGGGGCAATAGATAAAATAAGAGTCGTCGTGGATTAAGGGAAAGGCCAGTTAGGATTCTTTACACTGGGACCTTTACTTTTGTAATGCTTAAAATTTTCCATAAGTGAAAATTTTTAGAGTTAGTCTCTTTACTCTCCTGGGTGTTGGAATCAGAGCACAGGATTTTAGAGTGCTTTACTCCAGTCACTCCCCCATGATGTATATGCTGCTGTTGCTTGGTATTTTTATTGAAATTGGCTGTTTATTTTGACCACAAATTAAATAACATCATCATAATCCTTATTTTTAATGATTTTAACATGCCATTTCCTTTGCTCACTGTCACTTCTTGCAACTCAGACCCTCAGCAATTACTTTCCTTCTGCCTGAGGGACACACACACGCATGCACACACACACACGCATGCACACACACAAGGCTCCTCCACTCTCTAGAGTCCCCTGTATGCTGTCAGGTCCTGACTGGCAAAGGAAACCTCAGCTCACCAGCCCAGTTGACTTCTGGACATGCAAAGGTCCTAGGACCCATGTGTGTTGGTTGGATGCCCCTTGCCAAGGGGTCCCACTGTCCTCTGTACTCTTCATGTGGGAGACAGAATAATGCCCCCTGCCAAAGATGCCCACATCCTAATTCCCAAACCCAAAGGACTATGCTACTTTCCACGACAAGAGGAATTAAGGTTCCAGGTGGAATTAAGATTGCTAATTAGATCGAGTTTAGATCTAATTAGATCATCATTAGATTAGATTGCTAATTCAGTTCAGTTCAGTCACTCAGTGTCCGACTCTGTGACCCTATGAATCGCAGCACACCAGGCCTCCCTGTCCATCACCAACTCCCAGAGTTTACTCAGACTCATGTCCATTGAGTCGGTGATGCCATCCAACCATTTCATCCTCTGTCATCCCCTTCTCCTCCCGCCTTCTATCTTTCCCAGCATCAGGGTCTCTTCAAATGAGTCAGTTCTTTGCACCAGGTGGCCAAAGTATTGGACTTTCAGCTTTAGCATCCATTCTTCCAATGAATATTCAGGACTGACTGATTTCTTTTAGGATGGACTGGTTGGATCTCCTTGCAGTTCAAGGGAGTCTCAAGAGTCTTCTCCAACACCACAGTTCAAAAGCATCAATTCTTGGGTGCTCAGCTTTCCTTATAGTCCAACTCTCACATCCATACATGACTACTGGAAAACCATAGCTTTTACTAGCCAGACCTTTGTTGGCAAAGTAATGTCTCTGCTTTTTAATATGCTGTCTAGGTTGGTCATAACTTCTCAAATAGGGAGATGATCCTGGATTATCACATGGGCCCAGTGTAAGCACAAGGTCCTGAGAAGTGGAAGAGGAAGGCAGGAAAAAAAAAAAAAAAAAGAGTGATAGCAGCATGGAAGGGACTTAATCTGCTGTTGCTGGCTTTAAAGAAGGAAGGGAAAAACAGCCAAAGGGATGCAGATAGCCTCGAGAAACTGGAAAAGGCAACAGTTTCTCCCCTAGATTCTCCAGAAAAGAACACAGCCCTGCAGACAACTTGACTTTAGCCCTGAGATCCATTTCAGATGTCTCACCACCAGAATGGTAAGAAAACAAGTTTGTACTGTTTTAAGCCACTATGTTGGTGATCATTTGTTACAGCTGCAATAGGAAGCTATTATGCCTTCTTCCAAAGTATCATCGTCTGTCCACCTCATCAGAGTATGAGCTCCATGAGCTCAGAAGTATGTCTGTCTTATTCACATTCAGCCCAAGGCCTTGATGGTGAACAAATAAATCTGAGAGCTGGAAAAGTCTAAGAAATCACTTAGGCCACCTAATATTTTTTTTTTTATCCTGAGTTTATATCCTGTCCCTAGGTTTTTTTTTTTTTCTTAACAACTTTATTGAGGTAGAATTTGTCCCCAGTTTTTTGTTTATTTTCTGGGGTGCGTTTTTTTTTTTGGCCACACCACATGGCATGTGGCATTTTAGTTGCCTGACCAGAGATTGAACCCCCTGCATTGGAAGCGTGGAGTCTTAACTACCGGACCCTCAGGGAAGTCTTGGCCACCTCATTATTTTAAATGAGAGAAAACTGAGGCCCAGCAAGGGGCAATCACTTGCTTAAAGCCACTCAATTTGTACCAGCCTGGGCCACCATCCTGCCTTCTGGTTCCTAAGCCATAGAAGCCCCAGGACAGGCACAACTGCCGCCTCACCATCAAGGGCAGGCACTGTCAGGGCACAAGAAGGCCTAGAGAACTCAAGACAGCTGGGGACACGCGAGCATAAGGCAGGTAAGATGGAGAGATGTCTAAAATGAGCAATCTTTGAAAAATGGAGCTTCTGGTCCACCACCACTACTAGGGCAGAAATGCAGCCAGCACCCGCCTGATCAGCTCAGTTAGAAAGACACTAACACCTGAAGCTTTAAAAAGCCCACAGGCATGTAGCTAATGGCAAGCTGAGGGCTGCTTTCAAGAATCTTAGCACTTAACACTTCTGGTCAGAGTCAAAGCTTTGGGCAAATTAGGAAAAGGCATTTCTTCCAGAGGGCTTTTCCAAATGTCAGAATATTGTCATCATATACTGATTTCATTAGAAAAAGACCTTACTCCCAATTTGCCAGATAACTAGCATAGATGTACTCCTGCATATATCAATATCACCACATCTAGGAAGCACCAGGCACTCCCTGAGATGGGAAGCCCTTGCACACTGCACAACCTCCAGAACCATACAGAGCAGCCCTGCTGGCCAGGCTGCCCCCACCCCATCCCGCAGGCCCACTGGAGAACAGCCTTACCCTCATACTATACCATTTTATGTCTGACTCTTCCACTCGGGGCCCCAGCCTTTGCACCCCCCGCTGCCCGTCCCCCGCCCCAGCCCGGCCCCCCTCCCCTCCCCTCCTCTACCCCCCTCCCCTCCCCTCCCCCCCCCCCCCCCCCCCCCCCCCCCGCAGACAGCAGGGACTGAAGATGAGCAAAGAGGGCGGACAGTCCCAGTTAGAAAGAAGGTGAGGAGGTAGGAAGACAGGAAGTGGGGAATTCTAACTCAGTATCCACAGGCCAGGAGGTGGTCGAGGAAGTAGGGTAGCTCCCAGCTCAGGCCTTCGAGAAAGCCATGCACTGCCCACCGGGAGATGCTGGACACACTTTTGTTTTGCGGGGGGGCGGGGTCTAATGTGCTGGGTCTTTGTCGCTGTGCGCGAACTTTCTCTAGCTGTGGCGCGCGGGCTTCTCACTGCAGTGGTTTCTCTTCTTCCAGAGCACAGGCTCCAGAGGGGCCGAAGCTTCAGTAATTGCGGCTCCAGGGCTCTAGAGCAGAGGCTTAATAGTCGTGGTGCGCGGGCTTAGCTGCTTCACGGCATGCGGGATCTTCCTGGACCAGGGATCAAACCCAAGTCTCCTGCGTCAGCAGGCAGATTCTTTGCCACCAAGCCACCAGGGAAGCCCTGGGCACACTTTTTAAGCCTTCCCAAACCTTGTTTTCCTTTCTGTGAAAAGGGTATGATTATAGGACTGTTGGGAGAATTTAAGAAACTGCGAGCCTGGGACTTCCCTGGTGGTCCAGTTGTTCAGACTCCGAGCTTCCAGCGCAGGAAGCATGGTTTCGATCCCTGGCTGGGAATCCTGCCTGCTGCGTGGCGAGGCCAAAAAAAAAAAACCATGAGCCTGTGAGGGCTCCGGATGTGCCAGCGTTGTTATTGCTGTTATTATCAGCACCATCAGTCCAGGGACATCTGCCCTTCAGGCCCTCAGCTTCCAGGCATAACTTGCTTTAAACAAAATTGGAACCATATTGGCCAGGAGGTGGAGGGTGTGTTACAAACAGAAAGGACTACTCGTTGAACCAAAGTACCCAGTACTTGATAAACAGAAAAGTCCACACCGCTTTTGAACAAAATTGATTTTGTTGGGGAACAATCTCTGACACGATGGATGGGCCCAGTTTGGCCTTGAATGTCCCCTTCTGCCTCCCTCAGCCCCTGCCTGGCTCCTGGCCAGCCTCCCCAAGCTGTGCCCTGAAGCCCCAGGGCCAGAGGATGACCAGGTGAACCCAAGGAAGCACAGCCCAGCTTTGGAGAGGGACACGGGTTGACATGTGAGCTCAGCCTCAACTCATGGATAACACGAGGGCAATCCCAGCCAGCCCTCGTGCAGCAGTTATGTAGGTGGTACTGAGACGATGCTACGAAGCACCTGGTCTGATGGTCGTGGTGTTATCAATACTAACATCAGCTGGGAGGCTTCAGTGCAAGGCAGGCTGGGTAAGAGAAGAGCCCCACAAAGCTCCTGTTCTCAGTCCTCTGGATTTCCTTCCGTCCCCTGTACACGTACACACACACACACTCAATGCTCACATGGTTGTCACCTCCCTCTGGCCAGAATGGGGTGTCTCACCTTCTTGACAGAATTGCCAAATGCCTTTTTAATTACTATATCTCAGTTGGGCTTCGCAGGTGGTGCTAGTGGTAAAGAATCCGCCTGCCAATGCAGGAGATGCAGGTTTGATCCCGGGGTCAGGAAGATTCCCTGGAGGAGGAAATGGCTACCCACTGCAGTGTTCCGGCCTGGGAAATCCCATGGACAGGGGGGCCTGGTGGGCTACAGACCATGGGGTCACCAAGAGTCGGACACAACCGAGAGTCTGAGCACAGCAGGTCTCAATTAGACTGAATTCAGCTGCAAGCCAATACCTGACTTGCAGTGGCTGAAACAATAAAGATGCTTAATTATCTTGTGTAACAAGTCACAGGACAGCAATAGAAATGTCACCGAGGCTTCATTTTTCTAAATAACTTTTCCAGGCAGCCATCAGTGTATCAGCTTTTTGTCCGGAAAACTTAGCTTTGTCACCTCTGGGCTGCCTGAGATTTTCATCCTGCCAGTGACTGGAAGAAGGTGAGGTTCCTGGTTTTGTTTTGTATTTTTCTGAAGAAAGGAGCAAACTCTCTTCCAGAGCCTCCCTAACAGACAACCCTCTTATATTTCAGGCACTAGACGTGGGTTACCAGCCCTCTCCTAAAAATATCAAGGAACAGGGGCTGTTTCTGCTGGCTTACACCTATCACAGCTCACTTCGCCAGGTTCAAGGGAGAGACTTCATAAAAGTAAGAAAGCAGGAAGGAGAATGTGGCTGTCCCTCTACATAGAGCCCCTTCATTGACGGAGGAAGGAACTGGAGCCCAGAGTGGTGAAGTCCCTCATCCAAGGCCACTCAAGATTTTGCAGAACGACCAAGGTAAAATCCTAACCACTGGCCCAGCCAGCTCCCGCCACATCACCACGGGGCTTCTTCACCAACTGTGGCTGACCCCAAGCCCCAAAGGGCACTCCTCTGAGCTTGGCCAGAGGCATGACGCGGACAAAGTCAAGACCGTTAACAGAAGTGAACCCCTGATGCGCCCAAATGCGCCTCCAGGCCCCAGGCACCTCTAGGCCCCAGGGCCGTGTGGGGCTGGGGCAGTCAGAGCAAATTCCTGCCCCTCACAGGAGCTTGGCAGGCGGGCCACGGGATCCCAGAGCCTGACAAACAGCATCTCTGTAGCCGCCTGGACCCCCGCCAAGCTGCCTCATTCCCTGGGGCTGACCTCATGTTTCTGAAGAGCTTCAAGACGCCCAGGGTCTGTGTGTTGCCTCTCCTGGTTCAGTTCTGCTGCCAGCAAAGGCAACGGCCCAGGATGGGGCCTGGGGGCCTCGTGGAGAGTTGGACACCCAGAGCCCAAGCATCTCACAACTCACCCCTGCCCTGCCCTGCCCTGCCTGTGGCATGCAGGCCCCGTTCCAGAAGAAACGGAAGATACACTGTCTAAGCTCTGAGATGAGGCCCCTCCTCCTCTGTCTTCCTGCCCCCAGCCACCTGAAGCTGTCCCTAGAAGAAACTTTAACACTCAGGCTTTTCTGTCTGTCAGTCTGGACTTCTGGAAGCGGAACCAAAGGCAGTCAGATTTCATCCAACAGAGGTACTAAGCACATCTCAGAAGTTGGCTAAAGAGCCTCAAAGAGAGCTAGAGAGCTCATCTGAGGTCTGTCCTTGGTGACAAAAGTAACTGCTGATTGTGCCAAGAGCTGGGGCAGGCATGCACTCTAGCCTTTCTGGGGTCACTGACAGTATACCGAAGTGCAGCATGTACCCCCACCCCAGCCAAAAAAAAAAGAAGCCTTCATGCCCTTGACCTCCACTTCCAGACACTCTTCCGGGGCAAAACACCTACTCTGGGCAAGGCTGACAGCAGATGAGGTGAGTAGCCCCGGGAAACACCATGGAGCCAGGGCCCCAGGACACACCCCGCCAGCTCTCCCCAGGACATCTGCCTCACGATTCCCACATCCCACCCACCCAGGCTGCAGCCCCGGATCCAGGCATTTGTTCCCATTCAAGTTCACTTAAAAGCGTTTATTTCCCTTCAAATCCACAAGGGCTAAAAAATCCACATGAGGAAAGAAAGCCTCTCCTAGTTGCCATTCTCTCTGGTCTGACCAAGAGGGGCTGGCCCCAGCCGCTGGTGGCTTTAAACCTTGCTCGCAGAGATTTTTCTCAGAATAGTAGCTCGCAGTCTTCAGAGCTTGAAAAGCCCGCATACCTTGAAAGTACGCAGGCTGCAAGAACAGAGTGGAATTTTCCATTTATAGAATAATACTCTTCATACCACTCTGGGGGCCAGCGTTCTCGTGGTAAGTTCAGTGTCAGCAAACCCATCACGCTTCTGCAGGCGCCCCACACCAGCCAGGCCCTTTTATTTATTTTTGGTGGGAGACAGGAGGAAATAAAGGAATAGCGTTTCAACTTGAGTGCCAACACAAACTTGGAAAAGGAACCAGCTTGGCAAGTGCTGAATATCACTGCCTGGTTTGGGGACTTAAATCAACCATCAGGGAGTAGGAGGTGAGGAAGAGGCTGAAAAATATAACTTCCACCCCGGCATGTAGACAGGTGGCCGGGACAGGCACCACGTTACTGCCTCAAGACCTTCCCTGTCCCTGCTGCGTGGTCCCTGGATCATGCCTGAGGGCAGGGGCCCTACCAAAGGCACAAGGCCCCATCGCGCTTCTCTTCCTCCGTACCCCCATGTGCTACACTTGATTTCTGCTGATGCTCGCACAGACAGTCTCAAAGTCTGAAATAGCTTCCAGATTCACGGTGTAGAGGGAAGGCCACCAAGCCAGTCATGAAGAGGCCTGAGTCCTCACTCTGGCAGTGTGACAAATTCACTGTGTGGCGTAAAGAAGCCTTCTCTTCTCTGGGTCTCATTTTCTTCATCTGTAAAGTTAAGATCGGACTGAATGATACCAAAGATCCCCTTCACTGTGAACATTGGGACTCATTCATTCATTCTACTGTTAACCTGAGCCAGCACTAGGTTCTGGGCATCCCTACGGGGCCACTCTACACCTGCTGGGACATACCCAGACCCACCCACTAATGACAGCTGCAACACCAGTCTCCCAACCCTTGTTTCAACAGACAGAGCTCCTCCAGAGAGAGGAAGGAAAACCCTACCTGCCAGCTTAGAGGAGGCACTGTCCCCGCCCCTCAGCACTCTACAGGAACCCTCCTCCCACCTAATACTTTTCCTACTTTCCATATTTTCAAAAACCTTGTTGCTCCTTCTCCTGGGAAGGGCATGACCATCTCGTAGCCACCTAAAGTCTTCTGATTTATTTTCCACCGTTTTTACAAAAGTACAGTATTCATTTCAAAGTATTAAATGGTGACACTGAAGTGGCCCCTGAATACGCTTTGTTATTTCAATTGCACAAACACCTCATATGTCAATACGGTCCCCTCACCCCAGGGGCAACGCGGAGTGAGGAGCTACACACACTTAGAAACACACACACTGATCACTGTCCTAAGGCCCTCACCCCTACCTGTCTGTCACCAGCTACTGGCCACCACCTGGTCTCGGAACACCTGTTGGGAGGTGCTACAGTGCTGCTGTGGGAAAGTTATGTGTCCTTCCACTACTTACGAGGTAAGAACTAAAACCTCTCTGAAGCTCTCTGAGGTTTGTGAGAGGATTCCACTTAGTTGAAAGCTCTCCAAAACGCTGTGCAAAAGGAAGTTACTTGATTGCTGGGCGGCTCCCACTTAAAAACTGCATCGTTAGCTCGCACCAAGTCTTGCCTCCCCACATCTTTCCTTGCTGATGCTGATGAGAAGGAGAGAGGAGAGAAGGGGTTTCTCAGAAGGCAGAAGGCTGGCCCAGGGCACTAAAAGCTTGGGAGGTGGGTCTCACCCCCAGGCTGAGAGAGATCCAGGACTGGTCACCTGTTCCAAACCAGGGGAACAGGCGAAGGCGGGCCCCAGCAGCCGCCCCTCCCCTACATCCCCCTCCCCTCCCAGCTTCTCGGTAGGGCACGCCCCCTCCCCCGGACTCACCAATCACCGTCCGGAGCGGCGCCCGTGGCGCAGGGGGCTCTGGTCAGCAGCCAATTAGCGCAGCGGCCCGAGGCGGTGCCTGTCCGCCCCCTCCCAGAATGAAAGCTGCCCAGCAGCTGGCGAGGCGGGCGCAGCGCGTGGGGTGCTGGAGCCTCGCCTGCCGGAGCAGCGCGCGCTCACTGCCCGCCCGCCCCCCGCGCGTCCGCCTCCGCTCCGCCTCCGTCCCAGGCGCGGGCGAGGTGGCCCGGGCGGGGGAGGGCAGGGGGCAGGGCCGCGGCGGAGAGGCCGCGGGGCGGGGAGGAGCGGGGCCCGATAAAAGGCGGCGAGGCAGCCCCACCCTGAGGCAGGCCGGCGGGCAGGCTCGGCTCGTCCCTTCCGTCCGGCCCGCGCCGGCGGCGGGGAGGCGGCGCGCGCGGCCCGCACCCCGCCCATGGAGGCTTTCCCCTGGGCGCCCCGCTCGCCCCGCCGCGGCCGCGCCCCCCCGCCCATGGCGCTTGTGCCCAGCGCCCGCTACGTGAGCACCCAGGGCCCGGCGCACCCGCAGCCCTTCAGCTCGTGGAACGACTATCTGGGACTCGCCACGCTCATCACCAAGGCGGTGGACGGCGAGCGGCGCTTCGGCTGCGCCCGCGGCGGGGACGGCGGCGGAGACGGCTCCCCGCCCTCTTCTTCCTCCTCATCGTGCTGCTCCCCCCACGCGGGGGCCGGGCCTGGGGCGCTGGGGCCCGCGCTGGGGCCGCCCGACTACGACGAGGACGACGACGACGACAGCGACGACCAGGGGTCCCGGAGCCGCTACCTGGGGGGCGCGCTGGAGCTGCGCGCGCTGGAGCTGTGCGCGGACCCTGCCGAGGCCGGGCTGCTGGAGGAGCGTTTCGCTGAGCTGAGCCCGTTCGCTGGTCGCGCCGCCGCCGTGCTTCTGGGCTGCGCACCCGCGGCCGCCGCGGCCACCACCGAAGCAGCGCCGCGAGAGGAGCGGGCCCCAGCGTGGGCGGCCGAGCCCAAGCTGCACGCCGCCAACGGGGCGGCCGCCACCCGGCTGCTCAAACCCGAGCTGCAGGTGTGCGTGTTTTGCCGGAACAACAAGGAGGCGGTGGCGCTCTACACCACCCACATCCTGAAGGGACCTGACGGGCGGGTGCTGTGCCCCGTGCTGCGCCGGTACACGTGTCCCCTGTGCGGTGCCAGCGGCGACAACGCGCACACCATCAAGTACTGCCCGCTTTCCAAAGTGCCGCCTCCGCCTGCAGCCCGCCCGCCGCCGCGCAGCGCCCGGGACGGCCTGCCCGGCAAGAAGCTGCGCTAAGGGCCCGGATCCCCGTCTGCTGCTGCCACCTGATGCCACCAGGGTAGCCGCCCGCCCACTCTCGTGTTTGGTCTGCGCACCATTTCTCCCTCGCTGCCGGGGAGTGTGGAGCTCGTCTTGGCTTTTCCAGAGGAAGCCGACGGTACTGAGTATTTTCCTGTCGAAGAGCGGTTGAGACTAGACGTTAAAATCTTGTTTCCAGTTTGTGCACATCCAGACGGTGAAGGCTGGGTATTCCACTAACTGAAATGTGGCAACTTAAAGGCGCTGTGGTTTGTTTATACGTCGACCTATTTTAGATGCGCATCAGTATGAAATTGTCTCAATCTAATCTTGGATGTTTAATTTTATGAGTGGAGGCACTTTACTAGGTCTAGAATATTTTTTTAAAAGCCTCTCAACTGAACTTAAAACTGGCGATTTTATGGAGTGTCAGCAAAATGACTATTTTATTGTTTGAAACAAGTAATATTTCTGTTGTCCTTACCCAATTATAATTCCAGGTGAAGCCCTGCCTGGTAGCAGCATTAAGTGAAGACTTGGTATACTTTACAGTAGTTTGGGTGGGTGTTCCCTCCTTGTGGCTTGTTTTTGTCCTAGCTGGAGATGTATAAAATGTACAATTTGTAGGTAGCAGGTAGAATACAGCTCATGTACCAGATCTTTTTATTACTGAACGAGCAACTACCGTTTTCCCCCTTTAAAAATAGTGCCAAGTTATAATCATATTGTGTATACACTTGAAAATGGTGCTGTTTAAAAAAAATTGTGTATTTATACAGTAACAGTATATGAATTCATTAACCTTGCCTTTAACTCTACTACTTGGCTTTTTCTTTATGCCCCTTCCTATTCCAGTTCTTCAAAAATATGTCGTACTTAAGATCAAAAGAGTGCAGTATTCATTCACTCTGAACTGCTCGATTTCAGGGCCTCTAAATAGTGGCAATCTCATTCCAGCTGTTGCCTCTCACACTAAATATAAGATGGAATCCTTTGAGCTCTGGAAGGTTAATAGAACAACTGGTGTTCAGGAAGGTTCCACTCTGGACTGTGTCAGCTTTAAACCATCACAGAAGTCCTCAAACCAGTATAAGTAACAATTAAAGGAACTGACTGGGGGTAGGCGGGGTAAGACATGGAACACAGCCTCCCTCTATTGTGTTCCCATTCCCATTAGAAGACAACCATTCTGGAATCCCACCAGTTATTTTCATCCATGAGATTAATCTTGGGCAAAGGTGCTTGACTTCTACTTTAACCTACCACACCATATGTACCATCAGAACAGACACAGAAGGTAAAAATGGAAATTAACATGAAGTCATCTAAAATGTACAAAAATCACTATTTGAAAATAACAGCAACAAATTTAGTCTTTAGAGGTTCCAGGAGAGCTTAGCTAGGTTATTAAAAATTAGGCTGCCTTCATATTTAACTACCTCCCTCCACAGCAAATTTACTTCATTTGAACACTTCTTTTAAAGTCTAAGAAGCTGCCATGATAGTTGAGATAGCTATGAGCTTTTTTGGTCAAAGGGTGGGAGAAGGGCGCGGGGGCACACAGGCAAACCATTCATTTCTTGGTCAAGAACTATAACTTGAGCTATACTTGTTAGTATAGCGCCAAATGAGAAAACTTCAGATATTAATATACCTAAACTCAAAAGCATGCATTAACTTCTCTCCAGTTTTGCTAGAAAATATATCAATTTAAAAGAGTTGCTTTCTGGGTTGTTTTTAGGTCACATGAATTCCTGTCACCTCTTGCCACTGCTTTAATTCTACCTTTTCAAGAGTCACTATTAACAGATGGGTGCATTCTCCAGACCGGAAGGACTAGGCAGGTGACTTACCTATCAGCAGCAACACCCCACCCCCCACCAGCCATTTGCCCGTTTTGCAGCTAACTTTAGCTTCTAGTATTTTGAATGTCAGTAGTTCTCTAAAACTCTCTTCTGAAAAGGTTTACTAAACAGGCTCTAACACATTTAAAAGCAACTCTCAATCTGAAACATGTTTTAAGCACTTGAAAAGCTAAATTTAAGATAAAAGGAAATCCAATTTTTTGAAGTCTAGAAAGTATACAAAATAGTGACGAAAGTACTTATTTTCAAAAGACTGCATATTTTTGGGAAAAGATGTATGGAGTCCTCAAAAGAGCTTTACCAACTGTGCAGCCACAGACTACCTTACATTTTAACATCGAACCACAAATGAACATGTACTATCGAAGAAAAATTTCAGTTGCTCCTAGTTTTCTAATCTGTTCTTAGCTACAACATGAACATTCCTTCCATTAATTTGCAGTATATTTTAGTTACACTTACAAAATCTTAAGTCGGTGTCCAGCCAAACATGTCACACATATAGATGCCAGCCTCCCCCTAGTAGCCACTTTGGACAACCGCTGGGATGTGGAACCTTCTTTGGGCTGCTGCCTCCACCTTCAGATCTACCCATACTGACAGTGATGACACCCTGTCTACAAATGCAGAATAAACACTGAGGGAGGGGGCAAGACTGAGGCCCTGAGCAGGGTCACAAGCAGCACACTCTTCTGCCCTTGCCCTGTGCTCCGATTCCAACACCCAGGTCACAGAGCTTGGGAGGACAGCACATCTGGGAGAGGGTCTGGGGAGGAAGGGTCGTTTGCAGACGAGCCTGGAAACCTAACCATCAGACAGCCATCTAAACAAATCAGCTCAAATGAATGAATGTTGGGGCCTGTATGTGACTGCCTAGGTATGTCCTGTTCTAGTAAAAGGACAGAGCAGGTTACTGTCCCAAGTTTTCACTTGTTACAAAAGGCCCTCTTCTCATAAGACTTTCACTTATTTGAACGTTTTTTAAAGTGAGTTCTATCATTATTAACATCAAAAACGAAAGGCTGCGTTTGGTAAAGTTTTTTATAAAAAAGCATCAATACTCCCTCTTCTGGCCTCACAGCTGCACCAAGAGTAATTCTCACCTCTACTCAACACCAGAAAGAATCTAATTGCCTAGAACCACTATAAATTTGGAATTAACATTCTGTGAAGTCAATTATGCTTTTAATTTCAGGGGAAAACTCAAGATGTACATCACACACACACCACACAGAGAGGACAACTTTACAGGGAAACACAACTTTACACACACACACACACACACCCCCTATACAGACAGGACAACTTTACAGGGAAACAGAGGTTCATCCAGTAACCGAGGAAGACACTTTAGTGGAAATATCCTAGCCACATTTGCTTTTTGTTATATTTAGGTTATCTTCTTTGATACTCAACAGTGAGAAAATTAATACCACTGGTAAAACCTCAAGTGAAAGAAACTCAACGAATATGCAAGCTAAACATTATATATGAAACACTAACTCTAACCACAAATTAACACTAAAACAAATTCTGTAAGTGTTTTATTTATCATTGAAGAAAAAACACAGCAGCAAGTTCTGTGTTGGCTTCAATAAGACCAAATAGTTAATCTTTAACATAGCTACTACACTCCAAAATTGAAGTCAACACAGTCATTACTACAAATTACTTATTGAAAGAATCTATCCTGAAGAGAAAGGAAATTAGGAAAAAGAATTTAAAGATTTCCTCCAAACCACACATTTATAAATATTGTCATATTTAAAATGCTTGAAAGGCATGAATTCTCCATAAATGGAAAAGCAGTTTGCTATTGGCAACAGAAAAAACTCAGCCACAGTTTACCAAATGCTTTAAAATTTAAAAGCTATATCTGTTTTGGATTCACACTCCAGCAGTATTCTCGTCATTATAATAATGACCACAAGTTGGTTTATACTCACCTTCTTTCAAGTAAAATCTACCAAAAACTCCACTGTATCCAATGTGTGTAATGTTTACTGCACTCAGAGTAAACCTAAAAACCTTCTGAATTTAGTAAATAGTAAATACCTCAAAATATCTAGAGGTATGTCTCAATGGTGTGAGAACTGTTTCAGCTCCCTGTTTTAGAGACTTCAGATACATTCTCTATAACAGAACCTTACTTCAATACAAATTAATACCAGATATTTCAAAATCAAAAGAAAAAAGATCAGTTCTATACCAAGATACAGGTGTTACTCAATACCTGAAGAATTCTCATTTTAAATTTATTTTTAGTTTTTCTTTTTTGTAAACAAATGATTGACGAAATAATGCAACACCTTAAATTCAAAAACATGGCGTGGTTTTCCAACCGTCTGTGGATGCGGTGCCTGATCAATCTATTATATAGGATTAATACAAGTTCATGCTTTTTGTGTTATGGTGAGACATTAAAGAATCCAATTTAGATTGGTTGAAGCACAAATATAATAATCCTTGAATGTGATCAAACCTATGTAAAGACATGAATTTGAATCCATTATATTGAGACTTAACGTCGTACTGTGGTCCATCCATCTTCATCAGTCTCATTTTTAGTACGACGAAGAGATTCCCTATCTTTCTCAGCTCTCCAGGAGGTCTTCTCTTTCTCACCTTCCCTTTCTCGGTCTCGGTCTCGGTCTCGGTCTCGATCTCTCGAAAGAGCTGCGGGAGGAACACGACGAGGGGTATCCCGCTCTTCGGCCCGGTCATCTTTCCTGTCATCAGCACGTCTCCAAGAACTTACTTTAATTAAAAGAAAAGGAAAGAAAATTAATTTGTACTGTATTCTATCAGCTCAGACTAAATAGAACTGAAGCAAAAGAAATGCCTCAAATTACTCAGAAATTCAGTACTGAAGATGATAGAGAATCTTCATTAAAAAAAAAAGCTAAATACATTTTAATCATTTTGATACAATTTCTGAAAAAACCTTTAAAATAGACTTAAAAATACCAACTTGCAAGCAATAAATCACTGGCCTGTTAAGTGTCCTAATTTTTAAAAAATTTAGGATAAGGTGACAAATATCTGGCTGGATAAAAATTTTTTACAGAATTTTTGGCTCCTGTTGAAGACTCACCAGCAAATAAGTGAAATATATTTCATTATACTATAAAAGAAGAAATACCCTGGATGTAAAACCAAATAAATAGTAAAAGCTTTTGAGGCCAAAGTGCCATGGTCATTTTAAACAAAATGAAAGTGAAACTGAAGTTGCTCAGTCCTGTCTGACTCTTTGCAACCCCATGGACTGTAGCCTACCAGGCTCCTCAGTCCATGGAATTCCCCAGGCAAGAGTACTGGAGTGAGTTGCCATTTCCTTCTCCAGTAACTTTGTGAAGACCATGAACTTTAAATGGAATAAATGATATGCTTGGCCATCTTATTTTTGGTGTTCACAGAAGTTAAAGAGACAGTAAATCCCCTCATCAACTATGGCTCCCCGGTGTCCAGCGGTCACACAGAAAGCACATCTCTACCTTCCTCACGCTCGGATCTGAGAGGCGGTCCTCTTCGGTCCCTGTCGTCTCGTCTGTCCCTTAGATCACGGCGATCATCTCTCTCACGACGCCGGTCATCGCGGTCCCTATCGTCACGACGACTTGCATCTCTCCAGCTTGAAGACTCCTCAGCTGGTCCTCTTCTCCAGCCACCTTCATCCCTACAAGCCAATTCAAATGACACGTTAAGGTCTGTCGTTAGACAACACGGGTAAATTTAAGTGGATATATAATACCCAGGTCAGCAAATAACAGGAATAAACTTTAAACAAGTGAAGTGAAGTGAAGTGACTCAGTCGTGTCCGACTCTTTGAGACCCCATGCACTGTAGCCTATCAGGCTCCTCCGTCCCTGGAATTCTCCAAGCAGGAACACTGGAGTGGGTTGCCATTTCCTTCTCCAGGAGATCTTCCCAACCCAGGGATCGAACCTGGGTCTCCAGTATTGCAGGCAGACGCTTACCATCTGAGCCACCAGGGAAGTCTTAAACTCATGAGTTGACCTCAAAATGACGCTTCAGGCATGAAGTCAAATGAGAACATCTGGCTCCGCGTTGTCCAACAGAATAGTCATTACCCATTCCAAACACTCAAGTCAAACGTGATAGCTGGTTACTGTGTGGACATTACAGCTACAGGACACTTTCATCCTTGCAGGAAACTGTACTGAACTGTGCTGATCTAGATTAGGTTAGTACAAAGCCACTTTAACCAGATGAAGCCAGCCAGAACTCTTAAAAAATAGCAAAGGGGCTTTTAAATAATTTAAAAGCAATAAATGGACCTCAACCACAAGGCAAAAGTAAGGGACAGTGAAGAACCTGGACTGGTTCCACCACCATAGAGCCACACAACCTACAGACAGCGCCAGCCTGCCTGTCCCCTCTTGAAGAGAGGAATCTGGTTCAATCAGATGACCTCTAAATTTTTAAAAATCTATGATTCTACTAGATAAATATATGCAAGGGGGGAGCATGTTTTTCAAAAATAGCTGGGAATGCATAGGACATTAAAGGAATTTTAACCGTAAGGCCACAGTCTTAACCAGAGTATCAAACCTTGGCCGTCTGAAGCGGTCATCTCGATCACCATCTCTCTCTCTGTCTCTCTCTCTCTCTCTGTCTCTTTCTCTCTCCGGGTCCCTGTCGTTCTCGTCTCGATCTTGATTATCTCGGTCTCTCTCTTTTTCCCTCTCCCATTCACGGTCTTCTGATGGTCTCGAGTCTCGAGGTGGACCCCAACTCTCTTCTCTGGCTTTTTCTTTCTCTCTCCATCCACCTAGGTTTTTAAAAAACAAAATGAAAATTTCCACTCAAGAAACAGATTGGCAACCACAAATCTTGATGTTAATCATCACCTCTGTTAATGGCTAATTAACACACTCTAACATAATTTTAAAAAACTAAATGCATTTACCTCATTTCACAGAACCAACTCCTATTCTGACTACCTATTATTGTTTTTCTAACATATAACACATAGGAACTTTATGTTCCATATGCCAAGATTTCAGGTATAAAAATCTGTAAACCTGTTCTGACAGTGAAGACAACTCATTTAAGCAGAGAACTTCAAGGGTGAGGGGTAGGATCTAGATCTGAGAGACAGAGCCCCAATTATGAGTTCACTTATATCTTTCAACATTTTCAAAACCTAACTAAAAAGACTCTTTCCTTTCACAATCCTGCCCCCTACCATTTACCACCATAAGGTCATGAAATAAGGACAAAGCCTTTGGCCCTGCTCAGTATCTCACTTAGCCGTGCGATGTCCCAATCTAGGGAAAATGTGTGCACACAAGTGCACAGGCACACACACGAAAGGAAATGAAAGGAAGCAGATTATTTCAATGAAAATCTCTTATAGCTGCAAGGCCAACAATTATCATCACTACCATTTATATTCCGGTGGGCTACAGCACTAGTCTAAACCGTCTGTCTATTATTAGCTCTTTCAATCCTATCCACAGCTCTAAGTAGATTATTCCATACCTGCTAATTTGCTACTTGCTAAAAATCTGTAATTCCAAAATTAGCACTCCAGCACGTTCACAAGTCATATACAAGGCATGTACCCAGTGGTGAAATATTTGGGCCACCCAACGGGCCTGTTCTCAGCTGAGCTCAAACAAGGCAATGCTGTCTTCTGGCTGCAGCTCTCCTACTTTAAATAAGTAGCCTCTGAATGGCCTATTTAGTGGCACATTTCCACTTTTTTTGTGCTTCTTTTTAGTGATTTCAGTTACCCCAGCATTCTCCCAAAGACAAAAAGGCAATGGACATGACTTAGAGAGAAAATACAGGTGTTAGATAAAACTTCTTCCAGGAATGAATGACTGTGTTGTTGGCCAGGGAGTTCAATGCTAATGAATCAATAATGTACATTAAATGAGGTATCTTTAAACAGAAAGTTAAAACAAGGTTATGTGTTGACTGGCTGGAAAAAACTGACCAGAGGGTTCAGGAAAAAACAGGAACCTAACCTAGTATTTCCCTTAGTAGCAATGGTTCAGTATTCACTGACTTTATAAAAATGTAATTATCATGAATTAATGAGAATCAACTATGCTTTTATCCCCATGTTACATAAAGCACAGCAAAGTTAAGTTTACCCAAAAGTCACAAAGCTTCACAATGGAATGAAGTGAGAAGAAACACGAGTATGCAACAGAAACCACTCAGGCTAAGGGGCAGGCAGGTGCTCAAACTGCTTTTAAAATAAATTACTGAAAAGACATCAGTCATTGAAAAGATACAAGAAGGATGAAAGAGCACAGTAAAGGAGAACTCCCATCTTATACAATTAGATGGACAGTGACGCCCTTGAAGAGAAACGTGTGTATGTGTCCCCCCCAACCGCGGGGTTGGGGGGGGAGGGGGTGGGCAGGGCGGAATTCTGTTTTCATAGGTTGTGTCTGAAGTGTCAAGTGACGAGGTGCTACATAAAAGTTGGAAACACAGGTCTGAAGGTATGGGTAAAAGTCATCTGGGCAAGACAGTAATGAAGGCATAGACCTGTACACAATTACTCGAGAATAATAAAAATTATGAAGGGGGAATAGTTCCCTGGTAGTCCGGCAGCTATAAAAATTCCACGCTCCCAATGGAGGCCTGGGTTCGATCCTTGGTCAGGGAACTAGAACTCACATGCCACTAAGATCCTGCTCTGGGCAACTTAGTCCCAGCTGCTGCTGCTAAGTCACTTCAGTCATGTCCAACTCTGTGCGACCCCAGAGACAGCAGCCCACCAGGCTCCCCCGTCCCTGGGATTCTCCAGGCAAGAACACTGGAGTGGGTTGCCATTTCCTTCTCCAATGCGTGAAAGTGAAGTCACTCAGTCGTGTCTGACTCTTAGCGACCCCATGGACTGCAGCCTACCAGGCTCCTCCGTCCATGGGATTTTCCAGGCCAAGGGTACTGAAGTGGGGTGCCGTTGCTTTCTCTCAGCATAGCTGAATAAATGAAACAAAAGCATGAAAGGATGAACAGGCCCAAGACAGAGAAAGGAAATGGGCTCCTCTCATGAACACAATGCCATGGTTGACAAGAGTACAAACAAATGATAAGTTTATTTTTCATTACTTCTACAAAGAGTCCAGTCCAGGAAGGATCCTGAAAAACACTGATACTTATGGACAAGCACAGAAAGAAGAACCTCAAAGCCCAGAAATAGCAGGAACACGTCTTACTTAACAATCAAAATGTAAGTTGTCCTTTTGAGACCTGTGTTTTTTCTTGGAAATAACCTGCTACCCTCTACAGAATAGTGGGGATTAGCTGGTGTAAAATTTCAGGTAGCATTTGTAAATACATATAAAGCATCCAATTTGGTTTTTTGAATACCACAATTTTACCTGGTTTGACAAATGGTCTCCAGGGACCAGGTCGTGAATCATCACCCCTTCTGGGAATCCGATCGTCATCAGCCCGTCTTGAGATCCGATCGTCATCCATGTTTCTCCAAGGTCCCCTGTCATCATCTGCACCGCGCCTGGAAAATCTGTCATCATCTGCACCGCGCCTGGAAAATCTATCATCGTCTGTATTCCGCCAAGGTCCTCGATCATCATCCAAGCCCCGCCTGGGACCCCGGTCATCATCCATGCCCCGCCTGGGACGATCGTCGTCAGCATTCCTCCAGGACGAACGCTCATCGTCTGCACCTCCTCGGCGCGGCCCCCGGTCCTCGTCCAGCCCTCGCCTGGGTCCTCTGTCCTCATCAGCCATGCGCCAGCTTCCTCTGTCCTCGTCCAGCCCTCGTCTAGGTGGTCTGTCGTCATCTGCGTGACGCCAGCTACCCCTGTCTTCATCTCCAATTCGTCTGGGAGGCCTGTCATCGTCTGCACTACGCCAAGAAGGCCGGTCATCGTCCGCCCCCCTGCGAGAGAACCGATCTTCATCAGGACCACGTCGTGGGCCTCTGTCGTCATCCATGGCACGTCGGGGAATGCGATCATCATCTGGTCTAAGAGAGGACTCTCTCTCTTCATCATCCCCCAGGCGCCTCGGTCGGTCGTCGTCTCTTCTGTGAGGCCTCTCTTCGTCCCGCCCTTCTCCACGTCTCCACTCCCTACAGAGTAACAAGCCAAACACCTTTAAGAGTATTCTTTCTTAAGAAAGTACATGATCTCTTTGGCAATGATTTTACTTACTTCCAAAGTGTAAATTCACTAATCTTAGTTCTATAAGAGTATGTTCCAATTAAAAAAAACACAAAAACACAAAATCCAAAAGTTTACGTCAACAAATAAACCAGTAAGCAGAAAACTGCCTCTAAAAGGTATCTGCACTTTATGATGAATGCCTTAGCAATTTCTCAATCTATTACTACCAGCTTTCAAAACGACAAGAAAAATACTATGAAACCATTCACTATACTCTAACCTCAATACCATTAGTTTAGGAAATTAAAAATAAAAGAAAAACCTAAAGCACGTATTTTCCAAGATATCTATTCTATGTAATTACAGCAGCACTGAAGTAAGCCATGACAAACATTCCAGTAATAGGTATGCATACAATTCTTCATGACTCCCTTTTCCCCACCCCCACAAAATATGCCAAATGAGAAAAACACTAGTAAGATACTAACAGGACCTATGATTAGTCTCTTCTCCTTAATTCTACTTACTTCTCTGGAGGGCCTCTTCTCCATTCAGAATCTGTTTCAGGTCCTTTTCTCCAAGTGCCTTCTGTATCTCTCTCTCCCCAACGAGAGTCCTGCAATGAGCAAAGTGAGAGTCACTACATTGGCAACATCCCTGATAGAAATTGAACCGGAACCTCAAAGAGCTAGTTGCTATAACACAGAGAGAAGAAAAAAATAACTGAAACATTAAAAGAGATAAAGAATAGGACTTTGAAAGGCCAGAAGAAGAAAAAAGGAGAAAAAAATCTTCCTGAGTTAAGACAATTCAATATGCTCTACGTAAACTGAATCCTGACTGACGGGGCACACATGCCAGAAAGGGTGAACAGCAAAGACCTAAGCTTAGGCAGCTAAACAAAGACTTGGTGAAACACTAGAACTTCTTTTCTCAGAGCTTCCTAGGAACACAGCAGAATATCTACTGAACTAAAAAGATGAAGACTATCGTCAAGAACCCTCTTCCCAGTAAGTACTAGGACTGACAGGTCTCTCAACCTCTGAAGGAGGATGATTTTGAACTGGCTAAACCAATGAACTGTTATGCAACTGTGAGAGAAAAACAAAACCTCTTGTGAGGCATACACAAAAACAAAATATAGAATATACAAAACAAAAAATTTACATGCAAAGGGGAAAAGATACAGTGTAAACATATTTTAAACTAAATCACCTTGCCAATGCAGTTGTAAAACTGATAAGTGAATTCTAAATAGAAAACATTGTTTAAATGCATTGGAGGCAATACATTTAAGTAAAGCCTTTAAATAGATGTGGCTCAGATGGTAAAGAATCTGCCTGCAATTCAGGAGACCCCCTGGGTTGGGAAGATCTCCCCTGGAGAAGGGAATGGCTCCTCACTCCAGTATTCATGCCTGGAGAGTTCCATGGACAGAGGAGCCTGGCCAGCTCTCTATAGTCCATGGGGCTGCAGAGTTGGACACAACTGCAGGACCAACACAGGTGCCACTACAAGAGACAAACAGGCCTTAAGCCTCTCCATCTTTGGGCTTCTCTGGTGGCTCGGTCAGTAAGAATCCACCTGCAGTTCAGGAGACCTGGGTTCGACCCCTAGGTTGGGGGAGCATGGAGGAGGGCACGGCAACCCACTCTAGTATTCTTGCCTGGAATCCCCATGGACAGAGGGGCCTGGCGGGCTGCAATCTGTGGGGTCACTAAGAGTCAGATGCGACTAAGCACAGCAGTGCCTGTTTTCTTTGTTTTGCACATTTTGTTTGTTCTAAAGAAAGGGAAGAGTTCTCAAAATCTACAGACTGTAAGTTTAGACTCTGAAAAGAATGGATGGTAGAAGAGCAGAGAAAAGCATAAATGCCAAAACAAATGTCAGGAATAAAGGCATAAGCACTAGTTAGTTACCACAGTTAGCTACCATGTTAAACGTGAACAGAAAACTGAACACTCTCCAACTGAAAGGGAAGGGGGAGCTAACAAAACAGAAACAGCAACAAAGGATGAACACAGAACTGCAAAAACTGATAAAAACCTTTGAAATCCATAACCATGGGTGGATCTGCTTCAGAACTAAATTAACAGATGTAGCAAATCACACACACCCACACACACCCCCTCTGCGCCCAATAGGAAAAGAACACTCATAATAATTACCAACAAAATTAACAAAACTAAAATCCATTCATACATTATAAAACAAACTGAAAGCTACATAACTAGGAGCAGACCCTCCAATAAAGGGAAGCATTTGATACAGGTGCAGCACAGATGAAGGTTCAGAGACCTAAACCCTCCAGCAATAAACCCTCCAGCTACTCACCACTAACCTTAAAAAACAGCAGTATTTCATTTAAAGGGCAGCACAGACACACTGCAGGAAAAACAAAGAGCATGCAGGCGGATGTCACAGACGCAATAAAAGCTAACACTAGCTCCGAATAGCTACAGTAGAAGTGACTAAGAAAACAGCGACTGATGAAGCTAATGAAATAACAGTAAATATAAAACATAATTAAACACACCTTAGCTGCTAAGGTGTGTTTAATTATTTTGGGCTCCAAGCAATGAGTACGACCCAAAGGAAAGTCTGAAACTGAAAGCAGAGGTAACAATCAAGTATGCGTTATGAAAAACCAAGCAAGCCACAGTATAGATGAAGGTCTGAGGCTAGGGGAAAAGATGACAACCAGGGATAAGCCCTGTAAGTAGTACAGGCAGAAGAAACCAGCTCAATTAAATACGGCAAGAGCACAGGGACAGAAAGGAGGGATGGGTTTGAAACAATGTGGTTTAAGGAGGTAACAAAGCTACTGCCAGGAGAAGGTATCAGATACCCTCTTTATACAAGATAAAGTCAGAAGCACTGGTCACTTTGGACACGAATGGAAATTAAAAATAAACACTTAAACCAGCATTTGAAGCACCTGGTAATCTTGTTAAAATGCAAATTCTGGTTCAAAAGATTTGGCTATAAGCCTAAGACTGCATTTCTATCAAGGGATGTTGAATACTGGCTGGTCCCACAAATTCATCTCTGAGGACCCTTACATCATAGCAACTCCTTTCAAGGAACCAAACAGTTCCTCTTCCATATGACTGTATTACTTTTCATCAAATACTTAATTTCATGGGATTAGTTCTTCCTGACAAGTACTCTAAAGCCTATAAAATCCCAGCTTGCTAAGACAAGTCTAATCCCCTCCCCATCCTCCTTAGGAACCCTCCGTCTTTGGAAAGATAAAGCAGTATCAAATCTGAATGATGTGATTCAAAACACCATGCCCAGACACTGACAAACGCAGACAGCTCTGATATGCAGAGACCTGGCTGATCCCTGGTGGCTCAGATAGTAAAAGCGTCTGCCTGCAATGCGGGAAACCCGGGATTCCTGGGTCGGGAAGATCCCCTGGAGAAGGAAATGGCAATCCACTCCAGCACTCTTGCCTGGAAAATCCCATGGACGGAGGAGCCATGGGGTCGCAGAGTCGGATACGACTGAGCAACCTCATTTCACTTTCACGTAGCACTGACACCCGTACTTACCTTTCTAGAAAGTGAGTCATCACCAAGTCTCCTTTCCTCCTCTCTACGACGCTCCCTTTCTTCAATTTCCAACTCCCTCTGACGTTTTTTCCTTTCAACTTCTTCTAGCTTCTTGACCCGCTCCTGGTATTCCCGTAGCTCCTCCTCACGCTTCGCGCGCTCAGCCCGCTCTCGCTCTTCTCGCTCTGCACGACACATCAGGTTATAAAGTGTGCCTCCCACCCACAGGTTTCCATCGGTGCTATACTATAGGTCTACTTTTCTGGTATTAGAGGCAGCATAATGTAGAAAAAAAATTATTTTAAAAAAGTTTAAAATAGTTTACAATCAGCTAAACTTGAATATCAGAAAATATTCAAGAAAACAAGTCTTATCCCACTCAACACAATGAAAGATATTAGAATCCCACCCCAACACCTGAGCATCTGCGATGCCACAAAAAGGATCATTTGAGAAACTTCACGTGGCCCATTTCACTCAATAAATGTTAATACTATACAGACTACAATGATAATACAAGGGCAAAGTTTGTGAAAGAACACCAACATCGTTGAAATAGGCTCGCAGAGGACATTAACACCCTCACAGGTAACACACTGCAGAGAACTAAGTCAGGTTGTCAGAACCTGAGGACTAGTTAGCTTATCACCTTGGTTCCACATTCCTGTTTCCTAAGTAAGGTTGTACAGAGGAGACCTATTATCTATCAGCCTTGCTGTATAGCCCCCGTCTCAGTCCAACTAGTTACCTTTTAGCATCTTTTCTTCTGCCCTCCTCTGCTCTTCCTCTTCTTTTTCTCTATAGTAGGTTATCCTTCGTTCTTCTTTACGCTGCCTTTTACGCTCTTCCAAGCGATTATGCCGTTCTTCTGCTAACCGCTCTTCAAACTGTTTAAGTTTTTCCTGGAATTGAATGATCACCAAAAGAAAGGAATCAAACTATCAAGGGCTACAAAATGGCAGTAAGTTACAAAAGCATGGTTAAGTCTGGTGGACCCATAAAAAGCAACCTACAAACCTAAAAATCAATTCCAAATAACAAGATTTTTAGTGGCAAATGGTTAAAACTTTGAATTGACAGTATTATCTATACACAGTGGATTCATTTATACAAAATAAATAAAATGATTAAATCAGAGTCTAAGAGCAGGACTTTTCAATCTCGTTTTTTTCTCTTTCTGAATCAAAGAACAAAAATTTATATCAAAAGCAAGTTTAATGCAGTCTATTTTCACCTTCAGAAAAAATCAGTTTATAGTGATGGCTACTTAAGTCCAGGAAATAATTTCAAGACATCTCTATTAAAATATTATTTGAACGATGATTATGTTAGCTCAAGACAGAGAATGTACCACCACACTGAAGAACCCTTAAGGCAAAGCTCATGAATAAAGGTTTCCCTGAAACCAAGAAGTTCACCTCATAAACAGACTGTCGTGCTGCCTTGAGCCGCATTACAAATAAATCTCTGTCTTCAAGCATTCGTGACATCCGGTTCTTATGTTCTAGAGCCTTTTCCCGTTCCAGCTGCATCGTAGTAATCTGCAAACACATGATACAAAGTTAAATTTCAAAGTGCTCATTATCTGATGATTAATTTATCCCGAATTTCTGACAGATATGCTTGAAGAAGTATAAGCATCTCCTCTGCCCCCTCCATTCTGCCATACCAACAGCTCCCTAGGATGACAATGAGGAACAGAAGATGAATAAAAAAGACCTGGGGCATCCGTAAGAAACAGCTTTAACCCGACGGTACCGTAGCACCGCTACCTCAATGGACACTGAGTCTGAGCAAACTCCTGGAGATAATGAAGGACAGAGAAGCCTGGAGGGCTGCAGTTCACGGGGTCACAAAGAGCTGGACAGGACTTAGAGACTGAACAAAGACAACCACAAAATTTATGGAGGAAAAACTAAAATTTGTGTGACAAAACAACACATACTTCATGGCTTTATTACTGTATTTTCTTCTTTAAAAGCAACTGGAGGGACTTCTCTGGCCCCTCCAGGGAGTATGGGTTTGATCCCTGATCAGTAAACTAAAATCCCAAATGCCATGAAGCACAAGCAGAAAAAAAAATTTTTAATTTTGTTTCAATAAATTAACCTAAAAAAAGGCAGCAAATCCTCTCAAGCTTTCTGTAATTTCATGTTAAAAGAATTATCACACAAATTCCAACTTCTAAGAAAACTGGAAAAGATGGTTAACACTAGGCCCAGAATGACAACAATCCAATGAAACCAAGAGGAGGCAGCCACCACAGATATATGTTGTCTCCTGCCTGTGGTTTCTTTTTTAACCAAAATGAGGTCACTCATTTTTACTACAAATCTGGCCACTATAAGCATTTGCGAATGTTGCTTTTGTACTGTTAAGTACACATAAATAAAACTACTGAAGACGCTGTTTAGTCTCACACACACAGACTATATGATTCCGTCTGTAAGAAATACCCAAACAGACAAGTCTAGAGACGGAAAGGAGTTAGGTGGCTGCTGAAGGAGTGCAGAGAAAATGGAGTGACTGCTAATGGATATGGAGTTTCCTTTGGGGTATGTTCTAAAATCAGATTGCTGCTCAATTCCATATACTAAAAACATCAATTGCACACTTTAATTTCATGAATTATATCTCCATAAAGCAATTTTCAAAAAAAATAAATAAAGTTCATCTATTCTTTGTACTTTACAAGTTTCATTATTTAATCTCTATTTTGTAAATGTCTACCAACCTGTTTGTATACAGCCATTAAAATACAATTTCTGGCAAAATAATACAAAAATCAATTTGAAACCCTTTTCCCATTACTGGCTTTATTATAGTTTGCTTAGTCTAAAAATATTACAATTAAATTAAAGCCTTACTCTTTCTTCTTCTTGTTGTTCCCACAGATCCATGTCTTTAATTCTCTGTTCTTCGTAAGCACTCTTTATCAAGGGGATTTCTTCCAAACGCTTAGCTCTTTCAAAGTAGTCAATCTGAGTATCATGAAAACAAATGTTGTTAAAAAAATTGCTTTAACTTGGCACGTTAAAGTTCATCAGTTCTTCCATTTACCTTCTTTTCTTGATTCTTTAGGCGTTCCTGAAGTTCCTTCTTTTCTTTCTCCAGTTGTTCAACCTGTTTAGCCATGATGAAATCAGGATCCAATTCTTCAAGGTCCTGAAAAGTATACATTTCTGTTAATAAGAGTATAAAAGTGCATACCAGTCAATATGGAGCACCACTTCTTCCTAGAAATGGATCCTAAATTACTTTATTTCAAAAGGGCATATGCTTACAATGGGTAAATTCAGGCAACAAAAATGTTTTAAAACAGGCTTATTTGTGAGGAAAAACAACGTAATCATAACATCTACTTCTTATTCCTGTATTCTACTGTATCCAAACTCCATTTCAACAGTGACTAAAAACTGTGGAGTCAACAAATGCTTATTTCATAGACTAATGAACTATTAATAGCTGTATCAAACTGAGCAAAATAACCAAAAACCCAAAGTAAACCAATAAATGGTAAAGAACTGTGCTCCTAAGAGACCTGAATAAAACTGCAATTTTAATGCATTAATATGCTACATACTTCAATGTCAATATCTTTGAATGCTTTGGCACCCAGTTCTGTCTTCTTGATTTGCTCCAAACGCTCACGAACAGTTTTCTTCTTGATTTGTTCATGTTCCTGTAAGATCCGCTCCTTCTCTCTCTCCTTTGCCTCCTGTCTCAGCCTCTCTTCCTCAGCCTTCCGCACTTTCTGGAGTTCAGCTTCCCGCTGCTCCAGTTCTTCTTTCTCACGCTGAATATTCAGACTCTCAAGCCGCTCTTTTCTTTCCTCAATTGTCTGACGGCGAGCCAAGATACGCTGGTGCTCTTTCCGTGAATTTTTAAGGTATGCGGTAACAGCCAACTGATGCTGTTCTTCTTTCTCTTGCTTCAAGAACAAATGCATTAAAAATATCTTTAAGTGACATACCACAGTATCCGAGACCAAAAATATTGCTACATACTCCTAATGTATTATCCTAACATGTACTTGCACTTGAAAAGAGAAGATGACATTATTCAACTACTGGTTTCTAGCACCAAACACTATGATGCTACAACTGTACAAAGTCTTTAACAGCAATGACATAGCTGAAGAACCTTTATCTGCTAGGCCAATTTTTATCTGAACCATGCATACTATAAAGTGTTCAAGCCAAGGAGAAAATACAGAGTTCACAAACAACTTAAACAGAAGGCAAAGGCATGATCACAGTACTCCTTATGTGGAGGGTCATCACCTGTGGTTTATCACTCATCACAGTACTCCTATGATCACCTTAACCTGTTATTCTAACCCACAGAAGGCAGCTCAACGATCTGTGTTATCTGACAAAGATATTTAATAAAATATCAAAAGTATCAAACACAACTAAGAGGAAATATATAATAAATCCCTTCTCTGAGACATCATTTCAAACCTTTTGGTGAAAGACCTAAAGGGCCCCTCATAATTCCGTCATCCATTTCTCCCATAGATGCGTACCAGGATATGAGCTGGCTTAATGACTTCAAGTGCTTTCGCAAGTACTGAGGACATAGCGGTCAGCTGATTTCTTATCTGTTCTGAAGGCATGCTTTGTAGATGAGGACCAATTGGAGCATCTTCTCGAGTAGCGTAATTCAAATCAGATCCAAAACTAAGGGTCCGAGAAGTGTGGTCAATACGAACCTATGAAAATTGAAGAGTATTATCAATAGTTAAATCTACACGCAAATATAAAGTCTTTATACAAGTTAGTAACTTTGATTAAAATTTCAACTGAATTTAAGGAAAAAAATCAACTGAAGAATGTCAAATATCAAAGCTAGAAGTCTCAATTCATTAAAGCTTTAAAGCAGTGCCAAAAGCAGAGAAGCAAAGAGTGTGTGTTTTAGTCCTCTTAGGCCTTCCACCGCCTCAGTGTCCCCTGGTAGCACCTACCTGCAGGTCGCAGTGCCTAGCTGCATCTACTATGGCCCGTTCCAGTTGGAAAGCATCAACAAAAGGAACCAGAGAAGTCAAACGAGAAAACTCAATGCTCTGATAAATTTGTGCCACCTGCATAAGAAACACAAGGTTAGTAATAATAGCTATCATTTATTTAGCAATTGTTACGTGGAGTCTCATGGAACAGCAGAAAGTTAGAAAGTTAGACTATTTTTCAAAGAAAAGAAACTGAAGCTCAGAGTATGTAAACATTCACTGCTGGAGCTAGAATTAAAATCCAAGGCTAATGAAAAGATTACGCCATATTTCAAACCATCACATAATCCTTTCAAATCCTAGTTCCATAAAAACAAACCAAAAAAACCCCTAAATGGTCACGTATTTGTAGATAGAGACCTGCTACTTACCTAATTCATCTGAACATTTAATAAAACTGTCTGAAGGAGACTGGCAGTATTACTATTTAGTTATACTGCTAATTAACCTTCAATTATTTGTATAGCACAGAAGAAATAACACTGCTCACACATAAAGAAAGCAGGTCAATGACATGTGCACAAACATGGAAGTTAACATATAGTAAACGTTCTCCACCATCAATGAAACAAATGGAAGACACAACAGGATCGTTTAAGTCATACTGTAAACCATAATATTCAAACTCAAGTACAAAGCTGAACTGCAACAGTTAAAAGACTGACAATACTGGGACTTCCCTAGCGGTCAAGTGGTTAAGAATCCACACGTCCAATCCAAGGGATAAGGGATCCATCCCTGGGTGGGAAACTGAGATCCCACATACCACAGGGTTGCCAAAAAAACTAACAGACTGACAATACTAGCGTTAGCAGGAAAAAAAGCTTTCTTAACTACTGCTGGGAGGGTCCATGAATTCAATCTCTGAGGATCTGTTGAAAGTTTTAAATGTGTAAACTATGACTAACTCTACTTCTTAGCTACAAAAGTTACAGAAATATGCAAATACACTTGTAAAGAAAATGTTCAGTATTTCAACTTTTTATTATGGCCAAAAAAACTAAAAAATTTCCACCAATAGTCTGAATAAACAAACCATGGTACTTTGAGACAATGAAAAACTACATAGGTATTGAAAGGAATAAGAAAGATGTACATGGCTAACAAGGAAAAACGTATGAAGACAACGGCTGACAAAAGAGACAAAAGCAGCTATGAGTTACGTAAAATAACTATTTTTCAAATCAAACACATAAAATAATTTTGGTGAGGGTTAGAATTTGAGGAAGCTTTTTTCTGGGCTATTTCCAAATTTTTTAGTTTTGTGATCAGAACAATCACTGGAACATTCCCAGCTGTTCCATGAAACATCCATCTTTTTCCATCTTTACCTGCTGGAGAAGCCGGAGTATGGTGTTGTTCTGCAGTTGTGGAACATACTGTTGTAACTCTGGTTCCTTTTCAGGTTGCTCCCTAACCCAATTGAGAACCTATAAAATTCATCAAAAGAGTTATATTTTCTCTACAATAAATACTAAAACACTTGTGATACTTTTTCATTTTCTTCACAGACAAAATCACCACACTATGCAAAGAAATACAAAATGTAACAGGAAGCTATTGACTCTTGTATGAAGGTGACTGACAGCAATGGCTAAATTAAGTCATGCTGCTAATTTACCTCCAAAGGTTTATTTAGCACATCAGAAATATCTTTTCTCTTGACATAAAGAAAAAAGACAATGAAATGTGCACCGAATTCGAACACATAGGATAACACTTCTCTGTTAACAAATACGGGACTAACTGGGAGGTTCTGACTGACAAGCACACACTGCCGGGCAGAAAACAGCTAGTGGGAAGCCGCAGCACACAGAGCTCAGCAGGGGCTCTGCGATGACCATGGTGGAAGGGAAGTCCAAGACAGAGGAAGACATATGCATGCATATGGCCGATCTACTTCACTGTACATCAGAAAAACGAACACAATGCAAAGTGATTATATTCCAATAAAAAAGAAAATAATACAACATAAAATTGTAACAGGGATGGCTACATGATAATATAACCAAAGCTTACCTTTGTGACTCTCTCACAGAGTTTTAGTGGGTTAAATTCGACTTCCAGCCAATTGTAAAGGTCTTTTACTTCTGGGACAACATATTGTAGCACATTGAATCTGACCTACAGTGAGCAAAACAAAAGGATTAACTGAAGGTATGTTGTAACTGGGATTCTGAATTGATTATAAATTAAATAAAAATATCACACTGGAGATCTGAGAAATGACTGGTATTTATCTAGCCTCAACCACCTCTACCAAAGAGAAATCCAGGACCACTATGTTGAGTCTCTTGCCCCAAATTATGCAACTCTCTACAGTAAAACCCCACAAGAATTTACAAAGGAAATAAAAACTCATCAACACAATCAAAATATTTACAAAGACAATTCATGCAGCCAATACAAATAAGTTTATTATCAATAAAAAGTAAATACCAGTTTACAAATAGCTGTATCAGAGAAAACACTGCTTGGAAAGCCACAAACTCAAAACAAAAAGAGAGAACTCAGGACAAAACAGGCCCTGATTCACATAATATACAGGAACAGTCAAAGAAATAACAACTATATTCAATACATGAATATATCTCACCAATGAGGAGAAGAATTTCACATATTTATGTGAGATTTAAATTTCATATAAAATATACAAATGGGCAAAATTAATCTGTGGTGTCATAAATCAGGACTGTGGCTACTCTTGGAGGAAACAGGAAAAAGTGGTGAATGGAAAAATCTTTTTGAGAATTTATACAATTATACTTAGGACATGTACTTTAAAAATGTATGTTACAATTTAGTCATATTTTAAGTTGATATGTGAATAGAGCTTCCTTGCACAATACAGATGTAGCTTGTCTAACCTGCCCTCAGGTCATGGGACATCAGTCACACACCTGCCATGAAATGATAGAGACTCATCAACACAAATGGCCACCTACTCTATGGCCATTAGCAAAAGAAATCTATAAACAACAAATCCTGGACAAGGTATGGACAAAGGGCACCCTCTTACACTGCTGATGGGAACGGAAACTGGGGCAGCCACTAATGAACACAGTATGGCAGTTCCTCAGAAAACTAAAATTAGAATTATCACATGATCCAGCAATCCTACTCCTGGGCACAGACCCAGAAAAAGTAATTCAAAAAAGATACATGCACCCCTACTATTGTGAATAGCAGCACTATTCTCAACAGCCAGCGCATGGAGACAACCTAAATATTCATCAACAGATGAGCTGATAAAGCACACACACACACAGTGGAAAAGCATGGAGTAACATCATTGCTGGAGCACAAACACAACTAGCCATGATAGTACCAAGTGAAGTCAGAAAGAGAAAGAAGTCCCATACGATCACTTTCATGTGAAATCTAAACTATGAGACAGAAACAGACCCACAGACATAGAGAACAGACTTATGCTTGCAGGGGGATGCACTGGGATGTTGGGGTTTAGTGATGCAAACTGTTACATACAGAATAAACAAGATTTCCTACTGAACAGCACAACTATATTCAGTATCCCAAGATAAGCCATAATGGAAGAGGATATCAAAAAGAATGTATATAAAATTAAATCACTTTGCTGTACAGCAAAAATGAACACATTATGAATCAACTGTACTTGTATTTTAAATAAATGAATATTCTGGATTTTCCATTGAGCACAACCTCCAATAAGGAATGTACTGAGACAGGCTATCCATCTACTTGCTTCCCAAGCTTAATAATCTCTTTATGAACTTGATTAACTTGAGTCTGTTCCTGAGATACTAGAATCATTCTCTAGGTGATTATGAATTTAGCTACATAAACATAATACTCAGGTCTCGACCTTGTACATATAGTGAACTCAAGATTTAGACAATGCCTCCTGACATCTAGTTAAGCCATTCATCTGGCACCAACTAGAAGCCTTCTTATAGGAATTTATTTATGGGTCCAATGAGGACCCAAATGTGAATGTCCTGCCTACTGACCCTGACCTCACCAACAGATTCCTACATCAGTATCATAACTGATCAACTTTAACATCAAGGTATGCTACATGAGCTCAAGAGATATGGATAATACTTCCATCAGGCACACTTTTCAGTATTAAAAAATTTTTTTTTCTAATACTTATTTGCTAGTTAAGACCTCTTCCTAAATACAATGCTCTTATTTAATTACGTTTAATCCTAATTCAGGAGACGGCAATGGCAACCCGCTCCAGTACTCTTGCCTGGAAAATCCCACGGACAGAGGAGCCTGGTGGGCTGCAGTCCATGGGATCGCTAAGAGTCAGACACGACTGAGTGACTTCACTTTCACGCACTGGAGAAGGAAATGGCAACCCACTCCAGTGTTCTTGCCTGGAGAATCTCAAGGACAGGGATGCCTGGTGGGCTGCCGTCTATGGGGTTGCACAGAGTCGAACATGACTGAAGCGACATAGCACCAGCAGCAATCCTAATTCAGTCCCATAAAAACATGCCAACACACAAAGCCAGTTTTTATAAATGGCAGCAGTATAAAACACGAAGGCATTGAGAGAGAAATACTATTTCAGAGGTTAAGTTAGTTCTTTTGAAAAACTGACCACAAAAGGAACTTGCCTTGCTACTATAATAGAGAACTGTTACAAGATAAAAATATTGCCATATACAATATGTATTAACTTTTATCCAAACTGATTGACTCTGCCAGTGAAGGATGTTGCCATTTACAAAATGTATTAACTTTTATCCAAACTGATTGACTCTGTCAGTGAAGAAATAAGGCCTATATTCCCTCTTTTTTCTCTTATCCTGAAGTAATTTGCTAGAGCTGTACCACAGTAACCACTAAATCAAACTACCGTGAATCAAACACCTCTGGAGTACAAATTTCATTCAACTATCACTTGCCTGGCAGATAACAGACACTAACATGATAAATTCCTACTGAATTAAAGAGTCCAATGTAAAACACTGTGAGATACAAAACCTTGGGCTCTATATTCTGAAATCAGTATCTGCAGTGGGTGAAACCTAGAAATCTGCATTTTTAAAAGTACTTCACACACAATTACAGTGTATAGCCCTAATTAAGAACCACTGCCTTAGTAACATACAATGAAAGTTAAAGAAATCAAAGTTAGAAACACCTGAGTTGTCCAGAACTGGGCCTAATCTAATTCCATGCTTTCCTGGACTCATCATATTTCTAATACCTATCAGCTTCAGTTTTTCCTACATCCCCTGAAATAAGCCATGATCATTCCTGCCCATCATACTTCCCTTATTAAGGGGCCCGTGCTAGTCCTCAAAGCTAGTCTGAGTCTTGTCTGGCGCATCCAATTTAACTCCAGCTCATTCAAGACAAAACATCTCACCTCAACACAGGGCTGACTTACACCAATGGTTCTCAAACTTGTCCAAGCATCAGAATCCCCTGGCAATGCATCAGAATTCATTTAATCATAAATTATAAAACCTGATCATAGAGCGTTCTGTTCAAAGTTGTTAAAGAGTGCTAAAACTTATACCAACCATATCGTTAATAAGGCCAATTCGCGTTGGTGGGGCTTGCAGGCCTAGCAGGGTTGCAAGGCGACGCTGTTTCTCAACTATAATGCCGTCCATATCCAGAAGTCGAGCAATATCAGTACGCTCAGGGGTAATAGGGATGGAAAGAGTGGCCAAAAGGACTCTAGTAGACATTCTGGAGAACAAAGATACAATCTGTTAAATTTGCAAATGTTACTTGATAAGGAGAAAGACACTTCTCTTTAATTATCTAGTAAAACGTGCCAGTGATAGAATTTGTATACCACCACGATGAACTGGCCTCCTAAGCGTTTATCAAAGCATGGGATTAATTAAAAAAGAAATGGATTATCCTAAAATGAACACTTGGAGAAACAGAACTTCACCCACCCACTTACTACTGTCAGTGTTTTCTAGCTAGAATGACTGTGTTGAATGCCAGCACAGACACATCTGCATACACCCCTACTTCCTTATAGAAACTATTAGGGAAGATTTTTAAAACTAAGAAAAAACTGACACTTAAGAAAAGAGGGAAAAGTTGCAAGGATCACAAAACGTATTATGGGAGTTGAGGGCAAAGGTTAAATGTTAGCTTCCTTAAAACACAAAACTCAGGTTGAATTTAGAGCACCATAGGACACTAAGGATTGCGGGCTCTGGAGCCCAAGAGTCAAGAGTTGGAATCTCAGCTTCACCATTTCCAAGACTGGAACCTTAGGCAAGATACTTAATTTTCTAAGTCACAAGGTGTTGGGAGGATTAAGGAAAATAATGTACATATAGCCAAACAACCTAATGATTATGACAGTACTCTTACAGTATTTTCTAACACAAGAGTATAGAAATAACTTAAAGAAAATTAAGTTTTTTCCCTTATTCCAAAAGACAAGGATTACATACATAACTGATAGTGAATGACATAATGAACACTGCCCTCAATAGTTTTTTAAGGGACTTTCCTGGTGGCCTAGTGGTTAAGACTCTTGAGCTCCCAATGCAGGAGGCACACGTTCAATCCCTACTTGGGGAACTAAGATCCCACATGATGCTCTGTGTGGCAAAAGATACATATATATACATGGAAGTGCAACTTTTAGTTGCTCAGTCCTGTCCCAACTCTTTGCAGCCCCCATGGACTGCAGTCCACCAGGCTCTTCGGTCCAAGATTCTCCATGCAATTAGACTGGAGTGGGTTGCCATATATGCTAGAAAAAACTTAAGTTGGTTCCATGCACTGCTTACAAGCTAAGAAAAACAATCTGATGTACGTTACGTACTTCTGCTAGAGACTAAAATAACATAAGAAATGGTAGTAAGAAATGCCAGTAAGAAATGGTATGTGAGTTGTCTAAACCCAACTAAAATATATAATAAAAACCAAACATGACTGGAAGTATATATGTAATGCTAAAAAAATAAGTCTTTAGATTGTTAGGTTATAGGCTATCTACATAAAAACACACATGCCAATTATTTACACAGTTAATGTTTTATAGCTGGGGGGAAAAAGTTACTTGATAAAAGTACTCATTTTGGGGGGAGGGGGTCGAATTAGTTCCTAAATTTTAAATACCTACACTCAGTTAAGGAAGCTAACACCGTAACACTGCCTTTTCTAACATTCCATTTTCTCAATTGGAGGGTTGGTTACCAGATAAAAGATAGCTACCAAAGACCAAGAATACTGCCCAAGAATACCACTGAGAGTTTCTGGTAGTTAACAGTCGGAAGGCGTGCTACTGGTAAGCAGTGGGAAAACCAGGGATGCTGCCAAAGATCCTAAGCGCAGTCCCCCTGACAAAAAAATAACCAGCCCCAAATGTCAGCAGCGCAGCTGAGAAGCCCTGATCTAGCATTATCACACCATTTACAAGACAGCTCTTCTATATCTCAATACTACCCAACAGTAAGATTCTTACCTTTGCATCTCTTCTTGTGTAAGATTCTTTCTCATTTCTCTAGATAAATGGTAAAGACGATGGAGTGTAGACGCATGAAAAAGAGCATTTCCAGATTTCCAAAATACAGTTGAGACTTTGTTATAGTAATTTGCCATCAACTGAGGCTTGGGCGGTTTTTTAGATAAGGAAAATAGCCCATGGATATCTTCCACAGCTTTGAATGCTTCCTAAAATTAGTGGTATAAATTACAGTCATTACATTCTAAAAAAACAAACAAAAAAAATCTATGAAACTTAAAATATATTACACTTAAGAATAAAAATAGCAAATAAAATACCTTCATGTGTGGTTCTTTTTATTCATAATTTAACTATCTGATATATTTCAGAAAACTAACACAATTTCTTAGACTGCTCAAGCCTTTAAAGAGTATCACACCACTTGGGGGAATATAATTTTAAAGAATCTGGAAGGACATAAAACACAATATAAAGGCTATTTCTGAATGTTAAGATAATGGATAAATATTTTCTTCCTTTCACTTATCCATTTTTTCCATACTAGGCATGTTTACTTGTCTTCTATTAAACCTTTTCCTTTAGTTCAGGTATCTTAAGGGTGTACCTGCAGAAAAGGAAAATATGGGAGAGCAGGAGATCACATTTTCATTGGCTGAAAACTACCAATTTTTAGTTTCTGCCTCTGCAATTTCAGTAAGAATCAAATATATAAAAATAACTCATGAGAAAATGTCTGCAGAATCCTTAGAGTAAAAAAGTCCATGTTGACAACAAAATGCCCACTACGGAGATCTCTGATGTAGGATATTCACTGTGCAAGCTTACTAAGTCTACACAGCACTGAGAAATCTAGGGGACAGTCTAGTGCTGCATTTCTCCAACTCTCTGCAGTAAAGGACAAGTCTGTAATTTCTAAACTGTTGCCATCAATACTTTTATAAAGTACAATAAATTACTATTAAAATAAGATGGAAAGACAAACCGATTTTTTTAAATCCAGGTAAACAAGAGACAAAGCTACCATGAAATTATTTACAAAATTTTGTAAATGTATACTCTCCATGCACTGAGCCACAATTTGAGCACTGAGGTCTGAAAAAGAGGTTAGATGATTTGGCTTGGAAGTGACAGCAGGCATCAAGAACCAAAATAACTGAGACTTCTTGTCCCAAACTCTTCCTTCTCCATCAGACAACCTCAAATCTGTTACCGAGCTATTGAAATTAACCAAGAGATACCAAGACGCAGATACTCATTAAGAGAAAAAAAGGTAATATGGGTTATTATTACTACAAAGAAAAGCCAAAATAGTTCACAAAATACCTGCCACAATTCCATGCTGATAGCACTGTCCAACTGAACAAGCCTAGTTTCCAAATGCATAGACTGGCTCTCTGGATTATTAAGGTTGATTGCTGTACTTTGGTTATGGTGGCGCTGAATCTGAGACAAGTGCATTCTCAAGTTGTCACACAACTTACGGAATTCGGCCTTCCGGGTGTATTGGAGGCAGAACTTGAAAGCTATAAGCATAATTGTAAAATATATTAGGTACTTTCCACCATAAACTTAGTATTTAAACAGGTTCTATTTCATGTATTAAGGTTAGTTATCTTAACAAGATTTACCAAACTCAGCATCAGTTTTGAGAAATGATCAGTTATAACTCACTTCATGTGCCCTGAGCACCTTTTAGACATAGTCATCAGTCCTGGTCTATGACTGAAATGGTTCTGAGAGCTAAGGAAGCTATTTAAGTTTAGGTCTAAGAGAGACTCACCTTTCAAACACTTATCACTTCAAACCCTAAAAGAGCAAAAAAATTCTGGTCTGAAATAGAATTAACTCTCTTACCTAATTTACTAGAAAACAAAGCTTCTGCACTAACAAACTGAGGAATACAAATTGGGGGTCTATGGTAACCTAATTTCAATTGTGCACAGATGTATAAATGAACTACTTGCTCTATCATTAAAACACGTAATTCTCTACTATCATACATGCAATACTAAAATAACTTCTTTCAATGTCCTTTGTCAATCCCTTAAAAGAGTATTTCTATTTCAATAGACCTGAAACAAAAGGATGCAGTTTAACTACAAGTTAATATTTATCTCAACTGTTATCAAAACAGTTGAGAGTTGACTTGTGTTAAATGCTAGCCAATGTGGGCAAAACGAAACAGATTCTAATGCTCCTAGTAAGCTACTCTTAGTCACATCATCACTTACAACTCGAATAAACAAAAACAAATACCATATTAAAGAATGGTGACAAGCTTGTGCCTAAGGCTAAAAGTAAGAAAAAGCCAAGAGCCACTCATGTCATATATAGTTAAAAGGTTGCACTGACAGGAAGATAAGCTGAACAGTAAGGCAAAAAGACAAGATTAAGAAAACAAACAGTACAGTTCTTCAGATTAAAAGTGCACGGACTGTTAACTACTGGATACTTTTTATGATGATCCTGAGTCTTCAGTAAGGTTTAGTTCTATATTCAGTAACACTCTGGAACTCAGAAAGACCTTAGAAACCCAGTATATGGTTAAGTAGCTTGCTGAAGAGTATGCTATAGAGTCAAAAGTACTGATAGAATGAAGTTTGCCAGAAAGCAATAGAAAGTTTATCTTTTCAGTCACTTAGAAAATTCCAAAATGACTTTAAAGGGTGCTTCAGACATCAATGGAAAACACAGAATTACCTTGACTAATGAAACAAATTTCTTATTCAATATTTAAATGAATGCTAATCATCAAAGAAAGAATTAAATTTATGTAAAATAAGTACTACAGAGAAAAGGAGGTTAACTTTAACAGTTAAATCTTTCGCAAAACCTATCCTTAAGTCAACTTTTCAAATCAGTTCTTGTTTTACCTTGTTGGGCAATATCATGGTAGAGACGCTCTACTCTAGAATTGTTTCGAAGAAGGTCCAAACACTGTCTGTATGATTCCCACAGGAATTTAACCCATGGAGTTAAAAGTAATCTGTCAGTACGATCCTGAGTGTCTTCACCACTTACAGCACTTAGGAGAACACTACAAAAATATTTAAAAATGTTGAAAACAATTTTAGACATGGTTTCCTACTTTGCCATATGATTATAAAACCAAAACCAACAATGATCATTATAAAATAGTTCAAATCCTACCTACAACTTTGAACATACTGTAAAGCTATCACTTAGTCCAAGTATTTGAATTCTCAATCTGTATTAAAGCCATTTAAATTAGTATACACCCTATCGGATGGTTTAATTTTTCACTTTTATGAACTCTGAATAGTACATGACTTGAAGTTACCGTACATTTAAAATCCCAAAGACAAGCATTCTTTCTAATAAACATTTACTTCAAATGGGGACAATGGAGACACATGTGAAGAAAAACAATGAGAAAGATATATTTAGCAATTCAGCCCACATACCTCTCAGGAGTTTGAATATTATCCAGATCTTCTATGTCTAAGACCATCTGCTGGGACTCTTCTTTAGCAGCTTCCGTTTTCTCCTCTGCCAATTTCAAATATGCCCTAACAACATCCTCTAGAGATTTGATGTTCACCTAGCCAATAAATAAATAAATAAAAGTCTCCCAACAAACCAAAAAATATTTTATCAAAAAATATTTTAAAAGCAAACTTTATCGTATTAAACAGTAAATTTGAACAGTAAATGCCTCCCAAAATGACTAAAAGCACTTACTAAAATATAAAAACCCAGCTGTTCATACCTGTTGACAAATGTTCTTATACTGATATAAGCCTTCTTTAGCCAAATGGCTCTTGCGAAGATCCACACAAAGTTCCAAGTATTTCAACATAATCGGCTCGTGTATCTTTTGCCATGTTCTATGTTTCTTACTTTTCATAACATCATAAAGAACGTCCAAAGCAGGTTGCTTTTTGCCAACTTCAAGAAATTCTGGAAAAGTAATTCAGAAGAAAATTAGTTATGAATGCCATATAAAAACCTAAATCTTGCTTTTTAACCTGGCTGTTTTTAATTTCCCAACCTATTACCATCTCTTTTGAGGTCACAATTTATTTTTGATTTCTAACACTATGCCAAGGTAAACAAATGGAAAACTGATACTATCTCAAATATGACCTATAGGTAAAACTAGATTTCACTCAATTCCTCTGCACCAATTATGTCTAAGTTACTTTATGAAGTTCCAGAAATTCAAGTCATGAGGGTAACAATCTCCCCCTTGAATAGGCAGAAAAAGCAAGTGTAACTTCAGTCACAATGATCTGGCTGATGCAATCTTTGCTAGTTTGTATTAAGATTTGAGGTAGAAAAAACAAATTAGATTGACTATGTTCCTTTTAGATCAACTGACTGTGTGGGTCTATTTGGGGACTGTCTTTTGATCATTTCTCTACTGACCTGCCTAGGCTTTTGCCAATATCTCACTGTCTTGATTACTGTAGCCTGACAGAAAATCTTGAAGTCAGGTAGTGTGAGTACTCCAACTTTGTTCTTCAGTACTAGCTGGCTATGTAACACTTTTTGCCTTTCCATACAAACTTCAGAATTGCTTGTCGATACCTACAAAATAGCTCACTGGGATCTCATTGAACCTATATAACAAGTTTGGAAGAACTGACAACAGCATTTAGTCTTCCAATCCATGAGCACGAAGTATCTCCCCACTTATCTATCCCAATCTAAACACAAGAAACAAACTGAGACAAATCCCAGCTAAGAGACAAAATACCTGACAACCAATACTCCTCAAACTGTCAAGGCCATCAACAAACCTAACAAACTGCCACAACCAAGAGGAGCCTAAGGAGACAACTAAACGTAATGTATCCTGGGTGGGATCCTGAAATACACAGGGGACGTTACAGAACGCTGAGAAAATATGAACAATGTATGGACTTTCCTTAATAATAATGTATCAGCATTGATTCACTAGTTGTAACAAACATACCACACAGATCTAAGATATCTATTAACAGGAGAATCTGTGCATGGTGTGACCCTCTGTACTATCTTTATAATAATTCTGTAAACCTCAAACTTCTAAAATTAAAAGTTTATTTTTTAATTGAGAAAAAAATATTTGAATGTAGCGCAAACCAATGTATACTCTTTAAAATTCACTGCCCAAATCTGATGGCATTCTGTATGTAGCAATATTTCAAAACCTGTTCCAACCTCAGATTTTGGGTATACTGCTTGTTTTGAAAATAAAAGCAAAAGCTCCTCCATTACATTTCTGACCAAAGTTAAAATTTGTCATTTTTTTTTTCTTTTTTTTCAAACTTTCTTAATACACTTAACAGACTACTCGTAGTTCTTTTCTGGTTATGTTCAACTTAAAACTCAGTTAAGTGCCAAATTTCACACACACAAAAATTTCTCCACTGAAAATTTGACAAATAATTTGGCAGAACACTAGTTTACGCTATAAAAAAGTTAAAACACATCGTTTTTTAAAATCAATGTTCATTTTTCTTAAAAAAATATCCTTGACAAATAATTATTTTAAGCATTAACCTAACAATGTATAACATTATCTAAGATATAACTATTCTAGGGCAAACACAGACCAAAATGTCTCTTATCTGAAGGATTTACTAGATCTATGGATTTAGTAACTGTTATTTCTTCTTTCAATCATCATATCTTTCAGGAATGCTGCCTCTGAACATTCCTTCCTCCAGGAAAACTATAAACAATATTTCTACTCTAGTATATTTTTAAAACCTTATACAGGAGAAATCACAAAACACACTGAAGTTAGTATCTTTTAACACAATATCCTACATCATCCCATATTATACCAATCATACTCCTCACAAGCAAATTAATATAAACCCCTCTTCAATACTTCAATAATCTCAATATCAAATCTGCCAATATGGGAGCAAGGCCATCTTCGCTCGGGTCAATTTTATTACCCCCTCCCAATCAAAGATGTAACACTGACTACAACTAGATACTTCTGTTTCAAGGGAAGGACCTACTCATCATCCTCCTGGAGCACGCACACATCGTTATTTTAAAATTCAACAATATTTTAGTATTTTTTTCAAAACTATTTAATAGAAACAGCTTCTATCAGCCAAAAATTGGGGAGTAAATGTTTTTACGTTTATCCTTTACATTAAGGATATCACAGCAGCCCACCAAAATGACTTATCCAATTCCCACTATTACACTGAGGATTTAAATCCCATACTACTGTATATAAGCACTGTCAATATGTTGCAAAATAGGCACCAAGAGTTAAATTTAAGAGCTGGCCCCAGTATGATGTGGTGACAAAACAACAAACTATCAAAAAATAATTCCCAATCTCTTATTTTTAAATGACTGTGGTAACAATGTCACTTAAAAAAATAGTAAGCCTTGTTTAGTGATAAAACTGAAAGTACTTTTCATTTCCTCAACAGCTAGTCAAGATTCCAAATTCAGTACTTTCAAATTCCAAAACAATCATCTAATTAGGGGAAAAAAACAAGTTTTTGAGGCTATGCGATAGAAAACTATCACACACTAAAAGCTGTACTGCAATCTTTAGAGAAACGTTCATTTCCAGATTGATATCGTCTTAAAAATAAAATCTGGAATTACAAACTATTCCTAGGAGGGTAGACATTCTTAAAAGACACAGTGAGTGATCTATGTGTATCTACCTATAGTAAAGTTTAGGTCAGCCCTTCAATTTTACTAGTTTATTTGTGTAACAGACCAAGTAGATAAGCTATAATGTTACATAATTTGTGGGTTTAATAACAACTTTATTTTTAAGACAATGGTTGTAGAGTGTAAGTTAAAAGGCTGTTATACAGTCAGAAGCAACTGAACTGGCACTATCATCATGTATGAACTGGAAAAGGGGCTTTTTCTGAATGACTCTGGGGTATGCAAATTTCTTGCCGGTAACCGCTGGGACTCGGTGTCATTTTCCAGAATGCTTGTTTTCCAACTGCTTCCAAAACTATTGCTCTGATAAATCATTCTACATCTAAATTTATTCACATCTTATTAGGATACTCGAATGGATGAGATCTAAATGTGATTTGATTTGATATTACAAATGTTATGAGATTTCCATTAAAAATAAAATGTGCTCTGATTACCCTATTTATAAAATTTTGTCACGTGTCATATGCCATCCACATTCTGCTCATTGATACTAAGCCAGGATCTAAGATGAAAGGGACAGAAATTATACTACCTGAAAAGGAAGGCATCTCTACCATACCAGAGCACTCATCTAACAGCTTTTTAAAAGGCCTTTTACAAAAACTACACTAACAAATTCAAGTCCCCATCCCCATGTCTTTCTCATCTTGCCTACCTGAATTTCTGACATTTTCACACATTGCTCTTCATGAATCAAATCTATTTCAACTTAGAAATTGTGAGAAAAGATTTAAGATGTTAACATACAAGTTACTGAAATATTAAGTTCATATAGATTCAAAAGGGAGGAGTGAAGGATACAAGGCTTGAACACATCAATATGTAGTATTTAGGCCATGAAGATTACAGGGCTTCAGCCAATTAACATGGGAAAAAATATGTTGGTAAAGCATTCAAAGGGCTATAAAACAGATGTACAGTAGTTTCACCCAAGCCACTGTATACCACAATATATAATTCTCCTAAGTTTCAAGACATTTGAGAAATAATGCTTTCCCTAAATTTGCTAGTTTATTTTGTAGGGTTAAATTTCCATCTCAATCTTATTTTCTTTCCTATAAATTAATCAGCATGTGTAAACTTCCTGCCTGTTCAAACTATTAACATGGAGGATCAGAATGAGTGATTAGATCAAAGTTGTAGTTTCCATTGTTTTTTAGAACAGTTACTCTATTCCACAGAATGTGGCATTCTCCTATTCCGCAGACGGTTACTTATCCCCGAAATTGTTAACTTACAGTAAAAGTAACAAGCATACGACAAACAGCTCTCTGGCCCTGACAGATTATCAGTAGTACCAATTGTACGCATTGACTGAAACTGACCTTTTCCTAAGAGGATTTTCAAACGAACTAACAAAATAAGCTTCATAAGTATAAAAGGGTTAACAGACACGGTACATCGATCCACAACAGGGGTAAGACCCAAAACTCGTTTGGCTTGAGGAAGCGTGAAAATTAAAGAGCAATGGACACTCTTAACACTTAAAAACCCTAAATAAAATCTATTGAAAGACCAGAGAATACATTTGCACCCCCTGTAATGACAATGTAATAAATGCCTCTTGAACAAATCAGGACACACACGTTTTCCCAACAGTGCCGCCGACTCAAACACACATATGGAAATAATCGCAAGTAGCAACGCAATAGTTGGCGGGGGGGGGGGGATCACGATGGATCTTGAAGTTCAGAGACCTTGGTGTTAGGCTTCTAGCTCAACAACTCACTCCCAGAGTGACCTTGGGCAAACCAGTCTCCCTAGGCCTCACTTTCCTAATATTTGAGAGAAACTTCAAGTCCCTCTTACAGTATTAACTCTGTCCCAACTTCCTTGTGACTCGGAGTAGGCTTCGCAGCTGCCAATAATCAATGCCAAAAGAAAAGAAAAAAAAAAATAGGGAACGAGTTAAAGGGGTCAGAGTCCCCGAAGCGGAGAAGAGGGGTCGGAAGGGGAAGTGGACCCTGAGCCGGCAAAGAGCGGCGCTGAATTCGGGGGCGCGGAGGCGACCGCAGGAGAGCCCGGAGGTGGGCCTGCCAGGCCTCCCGGCCCGGCGGGAGGTGGAGCCGAGGTTCTCGCGTGCATTGTCCCCGGGAGGGAGCCATGTTTCCTCCTCCCCGGCACTCCCAGATGGCGGCCGGGGGCGCGGGGCCGAATCGCACAAGGCCCCGTGGTCTGGAGTGAGGGGGTGCCCAGCAGAGACGGGGAGAGAGAGGAGCTCTGGCCCGGGTCGGCCTGTCTCCGGAGCCGCGACGCCGCCACCCTGCCTCCGAGACTCACCGGGAGGCGGCGGGAGGAAAGCGAGCTCCGCAGAGAGACGGTTCCCGGCTCCGTGCCTCCCACCCTCCCCGCTCTACCTCCCATGTCGGTTGGGGCGAGAAGGGATACCATACCCAACCCTGGGTAAGGTCGGCGGCGGGCAGGCCGCAGGGGCCTCCCGTGCAGCCACAGTCGGGCGTCCGCACACCGCGCACCAGGCCCGGGCCCCCTCGACCTCCGAGGCCTCGGGCCGCCCCAGTCCGGCGCGCTCCGATCCCCTCCTCACCGTTGGCGCGCTTGAGGGCATTTTCCGGCCTCTGGAAATAGGCCGGCATCTTGGCGGCAGGCTCAGTTCACCCGGCGTCAGCGAATCCTCGCGGTCCCAGGCCGGGAGAGGAGACGAAGGGGAACCAGCGCGAGGCTCCACGCGCCTCGCCAGCAGTCGCCCGCGCCCAGCCGGCCAGAGACGGAAAGGAAAGAACCACGTGACCCGCCCTGCGCGGCGGCGCCGCCGCCGCCGCTTAGGCCCCGGATGTAGGGGGCGGGCTTCCGGGCGCGCCCCGCCCCTCCCGCGCGCAAGCGCGTTGGCGTCACGCGCGCTGGCTGACGTGGCGGCTGTGCTTGGCGGACGGGCGCTCGGGTTCCACTTCTGGATTCTGCGAGACGAACGTTGGGGAGAGGGTTCTCAGGCCCCTAGCTGCTCGAGTGAGAATAGGGGTGAAAAAGATGCAGTTTGGGTCAGAACTACTGTCTGGCGAGAAAGCGCAGTCTTCCTCTAATAAGATTTGTGCGGAGTCCTACAAAGTTAAAATCGGTCTCATTCGCCTTAGTTCGGTTCCGTTCAGTCAGCTGAGTTGTGTCCCACTGTTTGCGAGCCCATGGACTGCAGCACGCCAGGTCTCCCTGTCCATCACCAACTCCCCGGAGCTTGCTCACTCATCTCCATCGAGTCGGTGATGCCGTCCAACCATCTCGTCTGTCGTCCCCTTCTCCCGCTTTCAGTCTTTCCCAGCATCAGGGTCTTTTCCAGTGAGTCAGTTCTTGGCATCAGATGGCCAAAGTAGTGGAGTTTCATTCGCCTAGGGAAGAGAATGATATGACTTGAAAGTGAAAATTAGTCGCTCAGTCCTGTCCGACTCTCTGCGACCCCATGGACTGTAGCCCGTCAGGCTTCCCTCCCTGGAATTCTCCAGACAAGGATACTGGCTTGGCTGAGTTAAAATACCAAATTTATTCGCTTAACACAAATGCATTGAGAACATATCATTAGGCCAAGGATTTTCACCTCTAGTGGAGACCTGTCACATGACGGACTAGCCTGGGGAGGAGAGTTGCAATAAGTAACAAAACAACCAAGCAGGTTTTTTTCACATCTAGATAAAATCCTAAAGTTGGTGACACAGAGAGTGCCTGGGCCCTCAGAAAAAACTCGTTTTGAGCCAAGACCTGAAGGTTGGAGAGATACTGGAGACAGCAGTCTAGCGTGGGGAGAAAAGACGTGCAGCAGACCAGACCCTCAAAATATTTGAAAATACATGGATCTGTCGTCGCCTTTATTTTGAGCATATACTCCACACAAACCTAAGAAAAGTGTTAATGAAAAAATTCTGTAACCGGCCCTTTGCTACAGGTCTTCTATTTTTGATGAACAACTTTAATGTTCAAACATTATGCCTAGAACTTGAAAGCCATTTAAACTTAATCTAATTATTCAAAATGAGTTCTGGGACTTGCCTGGCAGTGGTCCAACAGTTAAGACTATGCACTTCCACTGCCAGGGCATGGGTTCCATCCCTGGTCAAGGAAACAGAAGATCCTGCATGCCCTGCAGCTTGACCAAAAAAATTAAAATCAGTTCAGAAGAAAAATTCAGAAAGCAGCAGTGGAATAAATTGTTGCAAATTTATTACACATTCTGTAATAATGAGTGGTAAAGAATCTGCCTATAATAGAGGAGACCACCTGTAATGCAGGAGATGTGGGTTTAATTCCTGGGTGGAGAAGACCACCTGGAGAAGGAAATAGCAAATCATTCCAATATTCTTGCCTGAGAAATCCCATGGACAGAGGAACCTGGCAGGCTGCAGGCCATGGGGTCACAAGAGTCGGACACAGAATTAGTGACTAAACTCACCACCACAATAATAGATGGGATGTGTAAATTAATGAGAGTACCACATTAATGAATGAGAAAACTACAGTATATACACACAAAAAGCATTTCCCCCTCATTCCTTCTGCCTCAGCAAAGAGGTTTTTCTGTTTATCACTAGAAAGAATATTTGGGAAATGCAGACATAGACAGAAAATAAATCACAAATTCTAAAAAAAAAAAAAATTTACTTTAAAATTCATTTCAGAGAGTTCTTCTTCCAAGTGATTAGATCACCCTGAGCTTACACCTCAAAAAATAAGAGCAGAGTTGAGCAGTAGGTATTAAAAAGCCATGGGAACTGTTTTATAGGACAAGATCAAGAGGCTTATTTGTGTATAAAATGCTTAAGTCAAAATAGCTAAACATAAGAGCAAATATAGCTTTTAAATGCTGTAGATAGAAAACTTTTTCAGTAGACCAGAGAGGTACATAACAGAATAAAATAAAGAGAAACCTGACCTAAGTATCAAAAAAGCTTTCCAACATTCTTAACTTTCCATTGTCACATCTCAAAGAAAATGGCAAAATCATTATTGATTATTGCTCATTATTTGGTAGACCTGAAACAAAAATACTAGAAAATTGGGAGGTAAAATGAAATCCAATGTTTCTACATCTTCATCCTTTTCTCTTTGAAGTTATTTTAAAAGTACAGTCAACCCTCTGCACCCACACCTGTGGAGTTCTGCATCCCTGGATTCAACTAGACGTGCATCAGAAATATTCAGAAGGGAATTTCCTGAAGGCCCAATGGGTAGGACTCTGCACTTTCACTGCTAAGAGTCCAGGTTCAATTGCTGGCTGGGGAACTAAGATCCCACAGCCAAAAAAAAAAAAAAAAAAAGCCTTAAAAGACAGAGCAACAGATAGAAAGAAAGAAAATATTTGGGGAAAAAGTTCCAGAAATTTCAAAAAACCTAATTTGAATTTGTTACTGGCAACTATTTACATAGGTTTACACCGCATTATAGAGAAGACAATGACACCCCACTCCAATACTCTTGCCTGGAAAAATCCCATGGATGGAGGAGCCTGGTAGGCTGCAGTCCATGGGGTTGCTAAGAGTCGGACTTGACTGAGCAACTTCACTTTCACGTTTCACTTCATGCATTGGAGAAGGAAATGGCAACCCACTCCAGTGTTCTTGCCTGGAGAATCCCAGAGATGGGGGAGCCTGGTGGACTGCTGTCTATGGGGTCACACAGAGTCAGACACGACTGAAGCGACTTAGCAGCAGCAACACCACATTAGGGCTTTTTCCCAGGTGGTAAAGAACCTGCCTGCCAATGCAGGTAGACATAGGAGACATGGGTTCAATCCCTGCATTGGGAAGGTCCCCTGGAGGAGGGCATGGCAATCCATTCCAGTGTTCTTGCCTGGAGAATCCCATGGACAGAGGAGCCTGATGGGCTGCAGTCCATAGAGTTGCAAAGAGTCAGACACGACTGAAGCAACTTAACACTCACACTGCATTGAGAGTTATACGTAATCTAGAGATTATTTAAATTATATAGGAGAATGTGATAGGGTTGCCTGCAAATACTATGTCATAAGACTTGAGTGTTGCACATTTTAATATATGGTGGAAACTGGAACCAATCCCCTGTAGATACCAAGAGAAGACTGCATTTGAAGCATTTGGTAATATATCAACACCAAATGGGGCTTCCCTGGTGGCTCAGTGGTAAAGAATCTGCCTGCAATGCTGGAGAACCCGGTTCAATCCCTGGGTCGAGAAGATTCCCTGAAGGGGGGCACGGCAACCCACTCCAGTACTCTTGCCTGGAGAATCCCATGGACAGAGGGGCCTGGTGTATTGCAGTCCATAGGGTCACACAGAGTCTTATATGACAAGCAACTAAGTAGCAGCGGCAGCAATACCAAAGGACCATTTAGGTGCATGAAAAGTATTTAGAGTCTGTTACCATATTTTTGAATGAGTAAAGGTATAATGTCAATTTCCAGGATAAATTTACCTGTTAAACTCAACTAACAGGTATTCAGTACCAGCTAACAGCCATAATGTAAGATGCTGGGGATAAAAATAAGCACGATGCCTCCTTTCACAGAGATGATGATTCACTGGTGAAAATAGACTAGTACACAAAGAGGGACAAGATGGGATCTATTCTGGGCCTAGAGAAAAGCATAATTACTTGCTGTTGATTAATGCTCACTTAGTGGAAAACAGGCAACCTGAATAATGCTAAAAGCCACTCAGGAAATGGCAAAAGGATGTAATCAGGCTGATGAAGGTTTTTTTTCACCCCTAATCAAGCTATGCTTATACTGTATATGACTGGATACTTTCTCTAATACAGTGTTTTGTAGGATTTTTCTGACTTGAGTGGAATAAATAAGGTTCTTAAAAAAAAAAAGACAACGATTGTTAAGGGTACAACTGAAGTACTACATTATACATATTTGCAACATAATACTTCACAGCTTTAAAACAAGTATCCTGTTTCACAGTTTACACTTTCACATTCATTGTTTACAAGAATGCTATAATGAAGGTATTTGTACTGATGAACATAATAAATTTTAGAGTTTCTCCATCAAACCACTGACACGGGGAGGTGGATCCATGACCAACTAGTTTTAACCCACTAACTCCTTCCATCCCAGAGCATGCTTTCTCTATCTCTTCCTCTCTCTCTTCCCTTAAATTCTCACTTCTGATGCTCACATCGTCAGTCTAGACCATGTTTGATTCCTCCATGCTATGGCCCTTTCTCTTCAGTCATCTACCAATCCCAGGTCACACCCCCTCATTCCTTGGCTGTTAGTTCTGGTTCCCTGTCACTCTCTCCAACGCCACCATTATAATGATTGGTGGGCTCTGTACCCAAGTAATTGATCCTGGCAGATATCCTGGCCACCTGGCCTTCACCATTGTGTCCTCTACCTGACCTCAGCCACTCACACAGCCATTGATACCCTAGAGTCTGGACCAAGAGTCAGCATTCTTTCTATAAAGGGCCAGGTAGTAATTATTTTAGGTTTTGTGAGCCACGAAATACCTTCAATTCTTGGAGCAACTGTTCTTGCTAAAAGGATAATACTCTTTTTTTTTTTTAATGTGAAAAACCATTCTTATCTCAAGGTTATATAAAAACAGGCTATAGGCACAGATTTAACCTGCAAGGCCATAGTATGCTGACCTCTATCCAGATCTTGTCATACTAACTATCTCAGTTCCCAAATCTAGATTTCAAGCATCTTACTTTCTGACCACCCTCTGCTGTGGTTAATTCTATCAGATCCCAACTGGAACAACCCTGCTGCTTGACTGGGATTTATTTGCAATCCACTCATCCAGTGTACCTCTTTTCTCTGCTCTCATCCCCCATGTTCTCTGTTTCCTCCAGACCCAAATTTTTCCTTCTTTTTTATTTATTTATTTTGGCTGCACCTGGTCTCAGCTACAGCTACAGCTACAGCTACAGCACGTTGGGTCCTCAGTCTTCAGTGCAGCATGCAGGATCCCTAGTTGCAGCATGTGGGATCCAGTGCCCTGACCAGGGATCAAACCCAGGCCCCCTGCATTGAGCACGGAGTTTTAGCCCCTGGACCACCATGGAAGTCCCTCCAGGCCCAACATGGACTCCATCATTTAGTTATTGTCTGCTCAGTTCTCTATTTTACCCCAAACCCTGGCCAATCCAACCCTCCACCTACTCCTGCCTGCAGCCTCATATGACTGGAGATGAAAGCACAGCCACATCGAGAAGTCTCACTTCAAATTCACAACCACAGGCTTCAACAAGCGCCATGCTGCTGCTCACCCATCCTACTGCACTTCTCTCGGCCTTGCTCTCACTCTCCTAGGTGACCAGTTCATACGTTTCCCTCTCTCTAACCTCCAGGCCCTCCTTTCTCTACTTTCCACTGATGGCTGAGAGAAAACAGAGGAGAAATTAGAGAAGTTTGGCACTGTGCCATCGGCTGCCCACTTTCATCTATGCTCAGACTCTCTGCCTTCCCTCCTATTACATTCATTGATGCTCCTATCTCGGGTCAGCCCTTACCTACCAATGTGTTGGATTCCATCTCCTCTCATACACAGAGATGATCGCTGTATCTTCCCTGAAACACTTTCTCCACTTGACTTCCAGGATCCTCCTTTCCTGATTTTCTTCTCACCTCTCCGTCTGTTCCTCGTCCCTCTGACTTGTAAGGTTGAAAAGTTCCGGAGGTCAGTTCCTGGACCTTGTTCCTCCTCTAACTGCCTTCATCTTCTGGTTCTAGCTCATGGTTCTAGATGCTTTTGCTGTAAGCATCTTTGCCGCAAGCATTTTTGCCCCAAATATTTTTACCTCATAACTGATTGGCCAGAGGCAATTTTGCTGTAAAAGATAAAACAATGGGAGGGAAAAAGCTAAAAGAACAAAAAGTAAAGGAGAGGCATCACCTGGTAGCTCAATAAAGACATCCATAATGTCACTGACTAGAAGAAATGCCAACACTTTTCAACTTATTGAAACCAAACTGTCAAACTCCAAACTGTCAACCGGTTAGTATATCCTTCATGGCAAAATTGTCTTATGGCCAATCTGCAGCGAAAATGCTTGCAGCAAAGACGCTGACAGCAAAGACATCCAAAATACTAGCTCATAGTTTTACAAATCACATCTGTGCTGTCAAGTTACAAAACTGTATCACCAGCACTTGACCTCTTTTCCTGAAAGCCCAGCTCACACCCAGATGTCTATTTGACACATCCATTAAATGTCTGACACGCAACGTACACCCAGCCTGCCCCAAACCAGATGCCAGATCTCTCTGGCTCCATCCTGCTCTTCTTCTCACCATCCCCCAGAGAATAATTACAGCCCTGTTTCTCTGGTTGCCTAAGCCACAAAAATATTAAAGACATCCTTGACTCCACTTTTCTCTGTCATATCCCCATGTTCGATCAGCCCATCAACAAATCCCACATACACCACTTCCACGGCTATCCAGTGATGGTCTGAGTCACCATCACTTCTCAGCTAGAGTGTACAATAACCAGCTAGATTGTCTTTCTCTTTTCACCTGTTTTTCTCCACATAGCAAGGAGGGGGATCCTTTTCAAAACAAAAGTGAGGTGATCGTGTCAGTCTCCTAATCAAGACCCTCTTGTAGCCCCCAGATCACTCTGTGAAAGTCAGTCCTTATAATGACCTGCAAGACCCAACACAGCCCCTTCTCTTCCCTCGTCCCCCTCACATCATGCCAATGTCACCTTTTCAGCAATGTCTTATCTCACCTCTTTAAAGTAATAATAGCCTCCCTTCTTTCTATACTTCTTAGCACCCTTCTAGCCTTTCATTTCCTCCATAATATTTATTTATCACCATTTGACCCCTGATATATTTTATGAGTTTATTTCTTTACTCTCTGCCCCTCTAAAAGGTAAGTTTTTTGTTTATTTGCTTGTTTGACTGTGCCATGTGGCCTGTGGGACTTTTAGTTCCCTGACAAGGGATCAATTCCAGGCCTCCAGCAGTGAGAACAAGGAGTCTTAACCACTGGACCATCAGGGAATTTCCTAGAATATAAGCTTGATGAGGGGAGGGATTTATGTCTGTTTTGTCCAACTGCTGTCTCTGTAGCACCAGTAGCAGTACCTCACGCAGAGTAAACACTCAGTAAGTCAAAGTCATTTGCATAAATGACAGTTGGTCAAAGCAAGCCTTCTATATTATAATTGCCCATCTGCACATTTCTCCTGTGTCACCCTGGAAGTCCCTTGAAGGTAGTGACTGGGACCGTTCATCTTTGTATCTGGATGGTGCCTGGCTCATGGTCACCAGAAAGTGACCAGAAAGTGTTTGGTGTGTATTTCAGAGCACATCAGTGGCACCGATGCTTTATGAAAATAAACTAGGTCCAAAACCTCACAGCCTGGTGTTTCTCACCTTGAAAATGTCCAGCTGGGGTTGGGAAGCCTTTAAACAGTGGTGTGCCCAGGGCACACGTGGAGTGCACTGTGCTTATGCCAGGCAGTTCTCACCTCACTGAAAGTTTGGGTTCTGCAAATTTAAAGCAGGAACTTGAAATGCAGATTCAGTCGAGTATATTTTTTAGCAGAAACATGTCCTGGTGATATATTATTACTGATTGGGAAACATGCATCTTACACTCAGGAGTCTTCAATTAACATTCCGCTTGCCTTGGGGCTTCCCTGGTGGCTCAGTGGTAAAGAACTCGCCTGCCAGTCAACGCAGGAGACACAAGTTTGATCCCTGGTCCAGGAAGATCTCACAGGCTGAGGAGCAACTAAGTCCGTGCTCCACAACTGTTGAGCCTGTGCACCAGAGCCTGTGTGCCCTAGAGCCGTGCTCCACAGCAAGAGAAGCCACCACAATGAGAAGCCCGCACTCGGAAACAAAGATTAGCCCCCGCTTTCTGTGACTAGAGAAAGGCCCTTAGAGCAGCGAAGACCCAGCACAGCCAAAGTAAAACAATTAATTAATTTAACAAGAATTTTTTAAGAAGATACTGCTTGCCTGTAGAAGAAAGCTGAAGGGAGAAACAGGGGCTTGTTTATGGGACAAGGAATACATGCTCACACAGGCCAAGGTTGGCATGCCATGGAACCCAGCTACTGCTGGGGAACTTGGGAGATTATGCTCAAAGCTGCACAAACCAACCACAGCCAAGGAAGCAGAATGAGTAAGACACTGTGCATAGTGGTTTTGGGTGTGGTTTAAAACAAGGCTTCTCTGTGAAGCGTGTTAAACATGATTAGAAGGAACCCTGGAATGTGTAGACTTTCATCTTGGGTTTGTGGATGTTAGATTATCTTCACATGGACCTTTTCATTATATTATCTTCTCACGGAGCATCTAAAACAGTCCCTCCACGGAGAGCCCTTTCCTAAAGACCAGCCCATTTTAATTCTCCGCAGAGCATTCAGCGCTAACAGGGAGTTTTTTGTTTGTTTGTTTCCTTGGTTACTATCTGTCTTACTATGCTACATAGTAAGCTTTAAGAGGTCAGGTTTGTCTTGTTCACCATTGTATCTCCAACTCCTAGAACTATGCCTGGCACAGGGCAGGCATTCCATAACTATGAGATGTGTAAATAAATGAAGGAATGGAGGCTGTGGTAGACAGACTTGTAAGATGTGGTTTACAGCCTGTTTAATACCTAAGACTGGAAATGTGATGGAGTATTACTGCTATGCTTCCCTGGTGACTCAGATGGTGAAGACTCTGCCTGCAATACAAGAGACCCAGGTTTGATCCCTGGGTTGGAGAGATCCCCTGGAGAAGGGAATGGCTACCCACTCCAGTATTCTTGCCGGGAAAATCCTATGGATGAAGGAGCCAGGTGGGCTACAGTCCCTGGGTTTGTAAAGAATCAGACTGAACGACTAACATTTTCACTTTTTTTTTTAGGTTATATTATGTGTCACAACTGACTTTAAGAAGGGGAGGCTGGGACTTCCCTGGTGGCCCAGTGGATAGGACTCCGTGCTTCCACTGCAGAGGGCCCAGACTTGATCCCTAGTTGGGGAAATACCCTGCCTGCTACACAGTGTGGTCAAAGAAAAAGGGGTGGGTGGGTGGGGAAGGTGGGTTCATTATTTGGGTGGGCCTAACCAATCACATGAGCCCTTTAAATCTGGATCCCAAGTCAGAGGCAGAGGAGGGAAGAGATTCAAAGCATGAGAGTATCCGGAGGGAGCTACATGAAGAAAGACTGTGGCAGGGAGTGGAGGGCGGTCTAGAAGCTGAGAGCATCTCCCAGGCAAAAGTCACCCTGTGAACAGAGGCCTTAGTCTGCGAGGAACTGAATTCTGTCAACAACTTGGATGAGCTTGGAAGCCGATTCTTCCCCGAAGCCTCCAGAAAGGAAGGCAGCCTGGCCATCCAGTCCCTGAACGGAGAGCTGTCACACAAATCTACAGAACCGGGAGCTAAGCAGTGGGTATTGCTTTAAGCCGCTGTTTATGGTTACCTGTGACACAGCAAGAGAAAACGAATCCAGAGACCTTAACGGTTTTCTCCACAGTAACTCACAGAGGAAAAAAGACTAAAACACTCTAGAGTCTGCTTTGCAGGAGGTGAAAACCGAGGTACCAGCTCCATGGAGGAAAAGGGCAAGACTGTAATTAAGGTGTACCTACAAATTCAGACAGAGCCAAGGCCTCGTGAGAGCTGAGACTCTCTGAGACTGTGAACATGTTTCTGTACTCCACATTGGTGTTTTTAGAAGTAGAGGTATGTTTCATTTTCTAGGGAGCCAGGATTATAAATACATCTCAGTTCTTCCTACGAGTACACCAGATTTGGAGTCAATTGTGACTTAAAACCCCCACTTTGCCTTTTAACTTGACATTGAGCAGGTACTCTCCCTGAGTCTCAGATTTATCAGCTCTGAAATAAGCATGATGAGGTTGTTGTGAGGTTGAGTAAGATACTACATGTATGGTTCTCAGTACCACCCCGGACACAAGCTCTCTAGAAACCATTTCCACATATATGCATACAAGATGGGTAAAATTGTCAGTACTTGAAATAGTCACAGCCTCTTTCTGCCCCCTTGACTGCTAAACTATTCTGATGTTGACTAATGAGCATTCCCTGCTTCCCTTCCCCCTGTTTTCTAGATATTTTATTTTATTTATACTTTATTTTCTAGATACTTTATTTGATATGCGGAGTAACCAATCGACCAATTGGGAGGACAACTGGAGGAATAGGGTAGGAGATTCAAGGAAAGAAAGGGGGTGGGAAAACAGGATAATGGGAATGAAAAGGAAAGAAGAGAAAAATGAAAATAATGGAAAAAGTTATTTGTAAGGAATAGTAGAAAGAGATAGGAGAACCTGTGCCAGATGAATGAGAGATAGTTTCCCAAAATACAAGTCATTACCAACACAAATAGATGATTGAATAAATAAATAGATGCAAGTGAATAGAGAGGTTTCCTAAGGAGAATTCTACATAATTTATATAGATATTTTTGCCCTCAAGAGAGTGGAGCATAACCCTCTACTCTTGAGGTGTGGGTGGTGCATAGTGACTTCTATCCAAGGAGAACAGTACAGATAAGGGGGAGGGGGGTGTTTACAACAAACACAACCTCAGCCAGGTGAGCAAGGTTTCTTGTGATGAGACCTGCACTTGACCTCTGTGGTCCTCCTAAATGCAAAACCCAGCCTTATGAGAAAAACATCAGACAACCCCTAACCAAAGGGCAGTTTCCTCCTCAAAACTGTTAAGGTGATCAAAAACAAGGAAAGTAGAGCCAAGAGAACCCTAAGGACATATGTTGACTAAATAGGTTTTCCTTACTAGAAACCTGAAACAAAAAGAATTAGGTAAAAATTATGGAAATCTGGATTAAATATGGACTTCAGTTACTAACGTATCAACATTGGTTCCTTTTTAGTTCATTTTTTAGGTATGACAAATCTACTATTGTGATATAAGATGTTAATAATAGGAGAAATCAGGTGAGGAATATACAGTCATCTGAGGCTTCCCCGGTGGCTCGGCGGTAAAGAAGCCACCTGTAATGCCGGAGACCTGGATTCAATCTCTGGGTCGAGAAGATCCCCTGGAGGAGGGCAAGGCAACCCACTCCAGCACTCTTGCTTGGAGAATCCCATGGACAGAGGAGCCTGGTGGGTTACAGTCCATGAGGCCCTAAAGAGTCGGGCAAGACTGAGCATGCACACTGCCATGCACGCATATATTAATCTCAGTATTATTAGTGCAACTTTTCTGGAAATCAAAAACTGTTCTAAAACAAAACATTTATCTCAGGTTTCAGCACCAAAAACTTTTTTAAATTAAAAATTATAAAATAAAATGTTTTAAAAATATGAGCAGAAATACATTTTAAGATGTATCACTGTAGGTAACAAATCTGTGGTCTTTAATGTTCTTTGAAAAATGCAAATAAAGATCAGACTTCATTTTAACTGCATTTTCCTTACTGAACTGTTTCTTTTAATGTGACACAGCTCCAAAGCTGGACTTCTTTGAGCCTAGGTTCTAGTCAGTTTCCAATATAAGCAACCTGAAACCTTGGCGAGTACAAGAATGACCTCCTCTTGGTGATGTTCTGGAAGCCTCGAATAGGCTGGAAGCAAGTTAATCATCAAGATAATGTCAGGGTAGTTGACGGAACCCCCTTCCAGAGGTGACTTTCCAGTCCCCGGGCAGGCCTGGAATCCCTTAAAAGAGCTGCCACCCCACCAAAGAAGTTCTTGGCTGACATGGTGCCTGCTGCTGCTAAGTCGCTTCAGTCGTGTCAGACTCTGTGTGACCACATAGATGGCTCCCCAGTCCCTGGGATTCTCCAGGCAAGAACACTGGAGTGGGTTGCCATTTCTTTTTCCAATGCGTGAAAGTGAAAAGTGAAAGTGAAGTCACTCAGTCGTGTTCACCTCTTCGTGACCCCATGGACTGCAGCCTACCAGGCTCCTCCGTCCATGGGATTTTCCAGGCAAGAGTACTGGAGTGGGTTGCCATTGCTTTCTCCGGACATGGTGCCTAATTGCTGCTTAAATCCAATTCTTGAAACAGATGAAAAGAAGTGCCACACTTGGCATACAGGGACCCGGGCATTGGAACATTTGTAGAAAACACTGGGTCCCTTATCCACATGCTCAGACAGTTTGGGCATTTTCCAAACCCATATCGATGCCAGTGATTTCTTACTCTTTTCCTAAGGAGCAAGAGATAAGCAGGCTGTGCAAACCAGATGTAGCAGGCCAGAGACTGCCATCCTTAGAGAAGCCTGCTGAGAAGCTTAGGTCCAGGGCTGGTGTCTGGGAAGTCGGATTTGCGGGTTGCTCCTACCATTCCCAGAATTGATAAGAATGACTGTCTGCACCTGAACTATTCATACACGAAGTGGGGCTCATGTTGAACACCTGTTACCTTGTGAGAGGCTGGAATTTTGGTATGCGTTGAGCAGGAAGTGCCTCTGTGACCAGCCCTCAATAAAAATTGCGCGTCTCTAATGAGCTTCCCCTAGGCACAGCATTTCACATGTGCTCTCACTATGTGTCATTGGAGAAACCAAGTGCATCGTACGTGACTCCACTGGGAGATGATTCTTGGAAGCCTGGACCTGGTCTCCTCCAACTATCACCCCGTGCCTTTCCCCTTTGCTGTCTGGCTTGTATCTTCCAGCTATAATAAGTTACAACCATGAGGACAGCTATATGCTGCATCCTGTGAGCCCCCACACGTCACTGAACCTGGGGTGGTCTTGGAGATGCTCTCCACATCGGGGTGCCACCATCAGTTTATTATAAAGGAGAGACGTGGAAATTATTTACATGATGAAATATTTCAGTGGAATGGGCAGATGCCAATTCAATAGTGATTTATTTCAATCTACAGGCTTCCCAGGTGGCACTAGTGATAAAGAACCCATCTGCCAATGCAGGAGGCACAAGAGACACGGGTTCAATCCCCAGGTTGGGAAGATCCCCTGGAGGAGGACATGGGAACCCAGTCCAGTATTCTTGCCTGGAGAATCCCATGGACAGGGGAGCCTTGTGGACCGCGGTCCAAAGGGTCACAGAGAATCAGATGTGACTTAGCACGCACTTTTAAAGAACGTCACCACCTCGAAATGAAAAACAGTCTTTGTCGACTAGAAATCCTTTGGTGCCTCCATATTCTGGGAGAAGAAATTTATCTCCAACTTTCTTGGTAACTGACTGAATCTCTCTACCCCTTCCCTGAATTTGGCAATAAAGAGTTCATGATCTGAGCCACAGTCAACTCCTGGTCTTGTTTTTGTTGACTGTATAGAGCTTCTCCATCTTTGGCTGCAAAGAATATAATCAATCTGATTTCGGTGTCGACCATCTGGTGATGTCCATGTGTAGAATCTTCTCAGGTGTTGTTGGAAGAGGGTGTTTTCTATGACCAGTGCATTTTCTTGGCAAAACTCTGTTAGTCTTTGCCCTGCTTCATTCCGCATTCCAAGGCCAAATTTGCCTGTTACTCCAGGTGTTTCTTGACTTCCTACTTTTGCATTCCAGTCCCCTATAATGAAAAGGACATCTTTTTTGGGTGTTAGTTCTAAAAGATCTTGTAGGTCTTCATAAAACCGTTCAACTTCAGTTTCTTCAGTGTTACTGGTTGGGGCATAGACTTGGATAACTGTGGTATTGAATGGTTTGCCTTGGAGACGAACAGAGATCATTCTGTCGTTTTTGAGATTGCATCCAAGTACTGCATTTTGGACTCTTTTGTTGACCATGACTCCATTTCTTCTGAGGGATTCCTGCCGACAGTAGTAGATGTAATGGTCATCTGAATTAAATTCACACATTCCAGTCCATTTTAGTTCGCTGATTCCTAGAATGTCGACGTTCACCCTTGCCATCTCTTGTTTGACCACTTCCAATTTGCCTTGATTCATGGACCTGACATTCCAGGTTCCTATGCAATATTGCTCTTTACAGCATTGGATCTTGCTTCTATCACCAGTCACATCCACCACTGGGTATTGCTTTTGCTTTGGCTCCATCCCTTCATTCTTTCTGGAGTTATTTCTCCACTGATCTCCAATAGCATATTGGGCACCTAATGACCTGGGGAGTTCCTCTTTCAGTATCCTATCATTTTGCCTTTTCATACTGTTTATGGGGTTCTCAAGGCAAGAATAATGAAGTGGCTTGCCAATTCCAATTCCAAAGAAAGGCGATGGCAAAGAATGCTCAAACTACTGCACAATTGCACTCATCTTACATGCTAGTAAAGTAATGCTCAAAATTCTCCAAGCCAGACTTCAGCAATACGTGAACCGTAAACTCCCTGATGTTCAAGCTGGATTTAGAGAAGGCAGAGGAACCAGAGATCAAATTGCCAACATCCACTGGATCATAGAAAAAGCAAGAGAGTTCCAGAAAAACATCTATTTCTGCTTTATTGACTATGCCAAAGCTTTTGACTGTGTGGATCACAATAAACTGTGGAAAATTCTGAAAGAGATGCGAATACCAGACCACCTAACCTGCCTCTTGAGAAACATATATGCAGGTCAGGAAGCAACAGTTAACTGGAAATGGAACAACAGACTGGCTCCAAATAGGAAAAGGAGTATGTCAAGGCTGTATATTGTCACCCTGCTTATTTAACTTCTATGCAGAGTACATTATGAGAAACGCTGGACTGCAAGAAACACAAGCTGGAATCAAGATTGCCAGGAGAAATATCAATAACCTCAGATATGCAGATGACACCACCCTTATGGCAGAAAGTGAAGAGGAACTAAAAAGCCTCTTGATGAAAGTGAAAGAGGAGAGTGAAAAAGTTGGCTTAAAGCTCAACATTCAGAAAACGAAGATAATGGCATCTGGTCCCATCACTTCATGGGAAATAGATGGGGAAACAGTAGAAACAGTGTCAGACTTTATTTTTGGGGGCTCCAAAATCACTGCAGATGGTGACTGAAGCCATGAAATTAAAAGCCACTTACTCCTTGGAAGAAAAGTTATGACCAACCTAGATAGTATATTGAAAAGCAGAGACATTACTTTGCTGACTAAGGTCCATCTAGTCAAGGCTATGATTTTTCCAGTGGTCATGTATGGATGTGAGTGTTGGACTGTGAAGAAGGCTGAGCACCGAAGAATTGATGCTTTTGAACTGTGGTGTTGGAGAAGACTCTTGAGAGTCCCTTGAACTGTAAGGAGATCCAACCAGTCCATTCTGAAGGAGATCAGCCCTGGGTGTTCTTTGGAAGGAATGATGCTAAAGCTGAAGCTCCAGTACTTTGGCCACCTCTTGCGAAGAGTTGACTCATTGGAAAAGACTCTGATGCTGGGAGGGATTGGGGGCAGGAGGAGAAGGGGACGACAGAGGATGAGATGGCTGGATGGCATCACGGACTCGATGGACATGAGTCTGAGTGAACTCTGGGAGATGGCGATGGACAGGGAGGCCTGGTGTGCTGCGATTCATGGGGTCGCAAAGAGTCGGACACGACTGAGCGACTGAACTGAACTGAACTGACCCCTTCCCTGAGAACCCAATCCAGCTGCTACTACTGTTGCTTGCAATACTTTTCCTTGCAATTTGTTTTGGAAGCATAATGCTGCCACTGGCCAGTTTCTGCTGCATTCCTTTTAACTACTACTTGGACAAAGAAGGAAAGAAACTTCCTCAATGCCCGTCTTGCCATGACTCTGGCCACCATCGTTTAGTTCATTCTCTCCACAAGGCTACTCTTATCTATAACATTAGCATAAAGATTTTTCTTGGTCCAACCCTTATTAAGACAAACACAGAGGAAAATAAGATTAGCCTCATTTGATCACTAAGAAAACAAGCCCAGAGAAGATTGATTTAACAGCTATGAGGGACAGAGCTAGGATTAGAACTCAAGTTTGTTTTGCCACACCCAGCAGTCAGTCTTATCACCAAATTTGGGGTGCCTCTCCTCTCTCCACCCTCTGCTTCTTCCCCTTGACTCTGGAGAACCTGTCTGGCAGGTCTGACCCCACCAGGAAGTAAAAGGGGAGGGAGAAAATTCCAGTCACACTTTGCAGAGACAACCTCTGCTCTCCCTAGCCTGTCCCCCTTCCCTCCCGGTATATCTACCTGTCATCATCTCATCCTCATTTATTTTCTGAATGCCTCTGGAATGTGCCAGAGACTAAGGTGACATCGATGGGCCTTGGCCACAGGGGGCTGTCCTTAACTCACTCTTAGAGGAAGTACTTAAGGTGCCTACAGCAGAGCCACCGGAACAGGGCAAGGAAAGGCTGTGCTCTCATCCTGCCCCACCTCTGAGGCTTTTTCCTCTTTCCACAGGTTTGCCTCTCTAGGTCTGAAGGCCCAGAAGCAATAGATCTGGTCATGTGTTCCCTCTTCTGTTTTCCCGCCTGTTGTGAGATGGTCACAGATAGGAACTGTGCTCTACCATCTCCCCAGCCTTTCGTCCATGTCACAGTCTGTTTTGCAGATGCTAGCACACTGAGCAAAGGAAATCAAGTCTTACTGATTCTACATTCTTGTTAATTTAATGGAAACTGGTTTCCCAAATACCATACCAGTTAGAGTGGTAATACTGGTTAGCCCAAATATCACACAAAATTATTATGTATTTTGGGGTAAATGTGTCTTTAAGATTCAGCAAAGTGGTGAAGTGGAAAAGACAGGATATCTGGGGTCTAAAGATTTAACAAATTTTCTTAATTTTTTTTCTATTTACCATGTTTCACCAAGTCTAGAAACGCCATCAATGATTAAGCATATCATTTTATATAGCATTAAGAAGAAAAACACTTCCAGTAATAATTATAGGATGTGTCCCAATTTCAGAGATGTAAAAATTTGAACTCTTGGATGTAAAAGAAATACAGCATTTTTTAAATTGTGAAATAAAAGCAATAAGAGGAGAAAAAAAATGCTGAAGTCTTATCTACCTAAAGAAAACCACTATTACTAACATTTGAATTTTTTCCTGTATTTTTACAGTTATGGACCTTTGTTGTTATTGTTTAGTCATCCAGTCCTGCCGACTCTCTGCAACCCCTTGGACTGCAGCACGCCAGGCCTCCCTGTCCCTCATTATCTCCCAGAATTTGCCCAGGTTTATGTATATTGCATCTGTGATGCTGTTCAGCCATCTCTTCCTCTGACACTGTCTTCTCCTTTCGCCCTTAAACTTTCCCAGCATCAGGGACTTTCCCAATGAGTCATCTGTTCAAATCAGATGACCAAAATACTGGAGCTTCAGCTTCAGCATCTGTCCTTCCAGTGAATATTCAGGGTTGATCTCCCTTAAGATTGACTGATTTGATCTTCTTGCTGTCCAAGGGACTTTCAGGAGTCTTCTCCAGCACCACAGGTTGAAGGCATCAATTCTTTGGCGTTCGGCCTTCTTTACAGTCCAGCTCTTATAATCATACGTGACAACTGGGAATAGCCTTGACTATATGGATCTTTGTCAGCAGAGTAATGTCTCTGCTTTTCAACACACTGTCTAGTTTTGTCATCGCTTTCCTGCCAAGAAGCAATCATCTTCTGATTTCATGGTTGCAGTCACCTTCTGCAGTGATTTTGGAGCCCAAGAAGAGGAAATCTGTCACTACTTCCACCTTTTTCCTTCTATTTGTCATGCAAAAATGGAGTCCATTCTAAAACAGATGAGTCCTGGGTGTTCTTTGGAAGGAATGATGCTAAAGCTGAAACTCCAGTACTTTGGCCACCTCACGTGAAGAGTTGACTCATTGGAAAAGACCCTGATGCTGGGAGGGATTGGGGGCAGGAGGAGAAGGGGACGACAGAGGATGAGATGGCTGGATTGAATCACCGACTTGATGGACGTGAGTTTGAGTGAACTCCAGGAGTTGGTGATGGACAGGGAGGCCTGGTGTGCTGCGATTCATGGGGTCGCAAAGAGTCGGACACGACTGAGAGAATGAACTGAACTGAACTGAATGGAGCTGAATGCCATGATCTTCGTTGTTTTAATATTTAGTCTTAAGCTGGTTCTTTCACTCTTCTCCTTCACCCTCGTTAAAAGGCTCTTTAGCTCCTCTTTACTTTCTGCCATTAGAGTGGTATCATCCACATATCTGAGGCTGTTGATGTTTCTCTCACCTATCTTGATTCCAGCTTGTAACTCATCCAGTCTAGCATTTCTCATGATGTGCTCAGCATATAGATTAAACATACAGGGTGACAGCAGACAACCCTGTCATACTACTTTCTCCATCTTGAACCAATCAGTTGTTCCACACAGGGTTCTAACTGTTGCTTCTTGACCCACATATGGACCTTACAGATAGTATATTTAAAGCCTTTATGTACTAAATATTCAAATTTATAAATATTTGTAAATATATATACTTATGCACTATACACCTTACCCTGACTCCTGAGAAACCTGTATGCAGGTCAAGAAGCAACAGTTAGAACCAGATATGAAGCAACAGACTGGTTCAAATTAGGGAAAAGAGTACGTCAAGGCTGTATATTGTCACCCTGCTTATTTAACTTATATGCAAAGTACACCATGCAAAATGTAGGGCTAGATAAATCACAAGCTGGAATCAAGGTTTTTGGGAGAAATATCAACAACCTCAGATAGCAGATGATATCACTCTAATGGCAGAAAGTGAACAGGAACTAAAGAGCTTCTTTATGAGGGTGAAAGAGGAGAGTGAAAACACTGGCTTAAAACTCAACATTTAAAAAACTAAGATCATAGCATTCAGTCCCATTACTTCATGGCAAATAGATGGGGAAAAAGTGGAAACAGGGGCAGATTTTATTTTCTTGGGCTCCAAAATAACTGTGGATGGTGACTGTAGCCACAAAATTAAAAGATACTTGCTCCTTGGATGAAAAGCTATGACAAACCTAGACAGTGCAGTAAAAACAGAGACATCACTTTGCCCACCAAAGTCCATATAGTCAAAGCTATGGTTTTTCCATAAGGTGGAGAAGGGGACAACAGAGGTTGAGATGGTTGGATGGCATCACTGACTTGATGGACATGAGTTTGTGCAACTCCAGGAACTGGTGATGGACAGGGAAGCCTGGCGTGCTGCAGTCCACGGGGTCACAAGGAGTCAGACACGACTGAGCGACTGAACTGAACTGAACTGATGATTTTTCCAGTAGTCATGTATGGGTGTAACAGTTGAACCATAAGAAAGGCTGAGCACTGAAGAATTGATGCTTTTTAACTATGGTGCTGGAGGGCTCTTGAGAGTCCCATAAACACCAAGGTGATCAAACCAGTCAATCCTAAAGGAAATAAATTGAAGCTCCACTTTGGCTGCTGCTGCTAAGTCACTTCAGTCGTGTCTGACTCTGTGCGACCCCATAGACGGCAGCCCACCAGGCTCCCCCGTCCCTGGGATTCTCCAGGCAAGAGTACTGGAGTGGGGTGCCATTGCCTTCTCCAATACTTTGGCTACCTGATGCAAAGAGCTGACTCATTGGAAAAGGCCCTGATGCTGGGTAAGACTGAGGGCAAGAGGAGAAGGGGGTGACAGAGGATGAGATGTTTAGATAGCATCACTGATTAAATGGACATGAGATAGTGAAGCAAAGGGAAGCCTGGCATGCTGCAGTCCATGGGATTGCAAAGAGCTGGACAGGACTTAGTGACTAAACAACATTTCTAAATATTTATATTTGTATTTTTATTATACAGTCTATAGCCCCAAACCTTCCTTCACACTGTCCCCACAGCCCCCATGCTCCTCCTCTGAGGAAACCACTGTCAGCACTCAAATGTGCATCCCTCCCATCCTATACACGTTATATATACATGTAAGTACACACAGAACTTAGAACTTTACCAGGCAGATATTTTACTACTGAGCCTCCTGGGAAACTAGCAGCACTGTAATGATAAAGTTTATGGGATTATAATGAGTTAGTTCAAATATGTCCACCTCACTTTCCTTCATAGCTTCATAGCATTCTGTTATGTACTATTGTTTTGATTGGCTAATTTTCACGTTTGATTTTGAAGCCCAAGAAAAGAAAATCTGTCATTGTTTCCACTTTTCCCCCCATCTATTTGTCATGAAGTGATGGGACATCTGTAATACTTTATTTCTGTTTATTTTTTTCCACTGGGCCTCACCGGCATGTGGATCTTAGTTTCCTGGGATGGAACCCTAGGCCCCTGCAATGGAAGCACAGAGTCTTTGCTATTGGACCGGCAGGGAAGTCCCTGTAATACTTGATTTCTTAAGCTGGGTGGTAGTCATAAGTTTTTCTTAGATTGGTATTTACGTATGAAATATTTCATATTAAAATTTTCTTTTAAAGATCAAATGAGATGAAGAGTGAATTGTTTGCCTATAGACTCCAAGGGCTTCCCAGGTGGTGCCAAGTGATAAAGACTCTGCCTGCCAATGCATCTCAATGCATGAGATGCAAGAGACTCAAGTTGGATCCCTGGGTCAGGAAGATCCCCTGGAGGAGGAAATGGTAGCAGCCCACTCCAGTATTCTTGCCTGGGAAACCCCATGGACAAAGGAGCTGGGCGGGCTACAGTCCCTGTAGAGGCACAGAGTCTGACACGACTGAGCGCCAGTGTACAGGCTTAGACTAGACTCCAAGGATCCTTCCTTGATGAGTTTTGTGTGATTTGGGTTTGGAGACACAGAGAATCCAGAAGGAAGGATCCTGGAGCCACCCAAATAGTCTGGCTTCTTCCTATTGTTCAGATCTTTGTTCAAATATCCCTGAGGGAATCCTTCCTTAACACCCATTTCAGATCACCACATGTCCATTCAACTCTTTAACAAACAGCACTATTTTACTGCAAGAGGCTTATCACTCTGGGCTGTTTTAGTCCCCCACTAGAATACTCTGTCTTGGTCAACCCTGCATTTCCAAAGCCAGTTTAAATCCTCAATTATTTTTTTTGGGGGGGGTATGTCTGGATGAATAAGCCAATGAATGAATGGGGAGACCTTCCTTCCAACCCGACACCTCTTTGGGGCCAGACTGGCAGGCAGAGGTATAATGAGGGAAGCCTGAGAGGCTAAGATCATGGCATCCGGTCCCATCACTTCATGGGAAATAGATGGGGAAACAAGGACAGACTTTATTTTTGGGGGCTCCAAAATCACTGCAGATGGTGACTGCAGCCATGAAATTAAAAGATGCTTGCTCCTTGGAAGAAAAGTTATGACCAACCTAGACAGTATATTAAAAAGCAGAGACATTGCTTTGCCAACAAAGGTCTGTTTAGTCAAAGCTATGGTTTTTCCAGTAGTCACGTATGGATGTGAGAGTTGAACTATAAAGAAAGCTGAGCGCCAAAGAACTGATGTTTTTGAACTGTGGTGTTGGAGAAGACTCTTGAGAGTCCCTTGGACTGCAAGGAGATCCAACCAGTCCATCCTAAAGGAAATCAATCCTGAATATTCATTGGAAGGACTGATGCTGAAGCTGAAACTCCAATACTTTGGCCACCTGATGCGAAGAACTGACTCATCTGAAAAGACCCTGATGCTAGGAAAGACTGGAGGCGGGAGAAGGGGACGACAGAGGATGAGATGGTTGGATGGCATCATTAACTCAATGGACCTGAGTTTGAGTAAACTCCGGGAGTTGGTGATGGACAGGGAGACCTGGCGTGCTGCAGTCTATGGGGTCGCAAAGAGTCAGACAGGTCTGAGCGACTGAACCGAACTGATCTGAACTGAGGAGGCAGAGGATGAAGATCTGGGTTAGAGACAGGAGACAAGACTCGAGGGTGAGTCGCCTGGGGCGAAAGTAAGTGGAGAGGCAGGAAGTCCGGGAGAGCGGGTCAGGGAGGAGGTGTGTTCAGGGCAGGGGGCGGGGCCTGGATGAGGGCGAGGGGCGGGGCCTGGAGGGTGGGGCCTGCGAGCGGGTGGGGCTCCTGCGTGGGCGGGTTAGGAGGAGGGGCGGGGTCTACGGGCTGGGAGCTGGGATTCGCGCTCTGAGGTGGCGGCGGCTGAGGCGGAAAATGGCTGCTACCGAGGCTGCGGACACTCAGCTGATGCTCGGAGTCGGGCTGATCGGTGAGGACACAGGCACCCTGCCCCGCAGGCCCGCACCCAATTCCGTCTCCGCCTGGGCCCAGGGCGACCCCTGCTCCCGAGGCCTGCAGCACCGCCAGCGGTGGGGAGAGCGCGGCCCCCTCCAAGTTGGGCCTGGGCTGGGGACTGTGGGCCCGACCTCCTCGGCGCAGGGGCCGGGCTTGCAGTCCTGGGCCCGTGCGCCCGCGGCCTTGTTTGGGGCCTGCCCGGGCTGGGAGGCAGGGCGGGGGGACCCCGGAGACCTCCAGAGTTCTATGAGGGAAGTCCTCCTGGGTGCTCTGGGCTGCAGACGAGATTGGACATGAAAGCTTGACCGAGTTGCTCAGGCGATTCCCCGGTGAGGCCGAGGGCAGCCTGCAGGCCGCACGTATGTGAGGCTGCAGGGCCGGGGTCCCTCTGAGCGATGCAGAGACGGGCGCCACCCCGGCCCCCGGCTGGCCCCGGTCATGTGATCGAGCGGGGCCTGCTGCAGGCCCGGGGTGTTCCGCGTTCTGCATCGATTGTTTCCCGTTTGATTCTCACCTCGGCTCCAGGGGGTCTGGCTAATGTTTGATGCCCACTTCACGGAGCAGATGGAGGCCCAGGGTGTCATTTGTGCAAGAAGGCACACTAGGAAGTGGTGGACCCAGGAGGGGAACCCTTGCAGTCTAGCCCCAAAGCCCCACCTCATACCAGGGGAGACTGCCTGCATCCGAAGAGAGAAGTCGTGCATGTAACATGTAATATCATCATAGTGGGTGGAATCCCAGTTTCTTTTGAGGAAATCAATGTATAAGGAAGTGCGTTAGGATCTTTGGGCTGCCGGAAATGCATGCCGGAGACTTGTGCAATGGTTTTTGAAGCAACGTCCATCCTACAGCGACAGTGAGCATGGGGTTGGTTTAGGTGAACGTCTGTCGTTCTCTGCATGCCATTGTCCTTTGCAAAAATATTCTCCAGAGATTTTCACATATACCTAAACCCTAGTGCACAAGCAAGTTGCTTGGATTTAGCAAAACTGGTGGAAATGTGACTAAATGTTGCTGATTATTTTCACTGTCTCAAAGGAGTGCATTTATCTGGGAACAGATTCTGTGTTCATTTCTAATGTGATTTTAAAACTGTTTCAAAACAAAACCTAAGTACCTAAGACATCTTCCACTCCAGTGTTCTTGGGCTTCCCTTGTGGCTCAGCTGGCAAAGAATCAGCCCGCAATGCGGGAAACCTGGGTTCAATCCTTGGTTTGGAAAGATCCCCACTCCAGTATTCTGGCCTGGAGAATTCCATGGACTGTGTAGTCCGTGGGGTCCCAAAGAGTCACTCATGACTGAGCAATTGTCGTTAAGACTTGTTAGTCCTTGTCATTAAGACTTCTTAGTCCTTGAAGGTACTTTTGAGTTAAGACTGAATTAAACCAAGACTTTATCTGGTATCAGCAAAGAAAAAGATGACTAGCTGCATTTTCAATTCATTAAAAAAAAATTTTCATGTTTACATGAATTTAGAAGGGATTGGCTTAAAATAATGGGGCTGAGTGGAACTGCTTCCCCTTATGACCGGAGGAGGACCAGGTGTTGCTAATTGTTGAAGCTGAGTGATGGAGGTTCATTTTATCATTCTCTACTTTTTTTTTATACTTGACATTTTCATAATAGAAGTTTTTTTTTTTAAGTCTGTTGATGAAAAACTGGATTTTTACTGATACATGTTCAATTACTGTTTCTCTAAATTTTAGGCTGTTTTTTGCCTGGAGTTGTTTTTATTAGAAATTGCTCCTATTTTGTTACTGAGGTGTTGACTTTGGTGAAACTTCATGTATGACTGTAAACCATTATTATTAAAATTTTAAATATAGACTTCATACTATCAGTACATAGCATTATATAACAGAGATTTCCTCATTTTCTTAATTTTCAGTTTTCAACAAACCCTTTCTATGTATTTATTAAACATACTTCCAACTAGATTGTAAGGTAAGGTGATTATAAGTTTATGAGAATTTGTATGGGAGGAGATAGGGAAGACCCTGCTGCTGCTGCTGCTGCTAAGTCACTTCAGTCGTGTCCGACTCTGTGCGACCCCATAGACGGCAGCCCACCAGGCTCCCCCGTCCCTGGGATTCTCCAGGCAAGAACACTGGAATGGGTTGCCATTGCCTTCTCCAATGCATGAAGGTGAAAAGTGAAAGTGAAGTCGCTCAGTCGTGTCCGACTCTTAGCGACCCCATGGACTGCAGCCTACCAGGCTCCTCCATCCACGGGATTTTCCAGGCAAGAGTACTGGAGTGGGTTGCCATTGCCTTCTCCAAGGGAAGACCCTACCAAACCTCTAAAGCTACATTTTCACTCATGAATTGTTAGAAAAGCTTCTTCTTCAGGTGGCCTAAAATTCGAAATCAGGAGAGCTAGCTAATGGGACCAGGAGAGGTAGATGAGAACTGAGGGATGGGGGTGGGGGATCTCACATGCTCTGGGCTTCTTTGTAAAATGGGGTGTTGAAACTGATTCCACGAAGTGCTTATAAGTAACCAATCAATTCACTTCCTTGCTGCTGTTTGACATTCTCACAGTGACCATCTTTCCACCGTAGAAAAGGACACAAATGGAGAAGTTCTGTGGGTGTGGTGTTACCCTTCCACCACAGCTACTTTAAGGAATCTGCTGCTGAGAAAATGCTGCCTTACAGATGAAAACAAACTGCTCCATCCCTTCGTCTTCGGTCAGTACAGAAGAACATGGTTTTATATCACGACAGTTGAAGTTCCAGATTCTTCCATTTTGAAAAAGGTATGACTGTAGGAGGGTCAACAAAATAGAAAAATATTCTACGTGATGTAAGATTATTCCAATAACCCTTAGCTTTAGACTTCCTCATTCGTAATATGTTTTGGGAAAATATTAAATATATGATTTTAATTGGGAATGTTCTCTTTCACATTTCACTCTCAATCATTACGTTGATTGGTATATATATATATTGTTTGATTGACCTGTGGTTGGTATAGAGAAGCTTTTCCCAAGTTACACTGGATGGAGTAGAAATGTAGAAGAGTTTTCAAAGCCTTGACTCTGATTAAAAGTGGGAAGAAGTAATTTTCTGTAATTAAAAACTATTTTGAAGGATATAATTATCCTGGTTAAGAAAACTTTTTTATTGGTTTATGTTTGATAAGGGGATGTTAAGAATAGAGAAGATAACTGAGGAAATTTGTGTGTTCAGTAGACTTTGTGTGTGTGTGTCATTTGGTATGGACACCATCAAGGTGACAGGCTAAAAGCCAGTAAGTGTGTGGTCATTTTGGACTTTTCCTAGTCCTGCACAACCAGCAGGGTTTCTCAGAGAAAAGAATATTGGTACGGAGTGTCCGAGCCCCTGGTCGGCTTCCGGGTGACGACTTCTTTTAGCATTTCGGGGCTATTTCTATAGTCAGTCACCAGATGGTGTGAAGCATGTTCAGGATACCAGTTTAAATGTAACGAATTACATTTAAAGTAAACAGGAAGGCAACAATTTAAAAACTGTAAGAGGTTTAGGACAAAACAGAGATTAATAATTAGAAAATGTGAATTGTAAAAAGATACTAATGGGAATAACAGGTATATGATGATCAGAAATCTGTGTGTCTAGTAATCGAGGCATATAAATAAATGAAGGTTATAACAATGCCCTTTAGCCTATATAACACCCTACAGAGACTTGAATATTTGCGGAACTGTATGATTTTTACTGAAACATATATATGTTGTTTTCCATCCTTCTATTTCATTAATGAAAAATAGTCACTAAGTGGTAGGTCTGATATAGCATTCCTAATTCTGCTTTGATGAGGATAGGGGGTTTTAAATAAAAACTCACATTTCTGACATTTGAAATATTTTTATGTTTTTGAGGAAAAGAATTCTAACTAAAAGGAAATTAAATATATGTATACATAATTTTTATGTATATATACACACATAAAATATTTTTTATGTGTGTATATATTTATAAATAATATACACATAAAAGTATAAAGAGGCAAGTGAGGACTTGTTACATTTTGGTCTTTTCTTTTTAATGCTGGTTTGTCTTATACAAGAGGCTTGTTAGGATGTAGTAATAAAGATTAATTCTATTAAAGTGTCTTTAAAGAGTGTACTTTTTTTTGTTTGTTTTGGACAGGTGACTCATTTTTCTATTGTTCTGACCGCCAAAGATTTTAATCCAGAGAAATATGCCGCCTTCACTAGGATATTGTGTAGGTCTGTATGAAAACTGTATTAAATGCTAATATACAAAAATGAGGATCTTACTCAATAGTCATGTAGCAGATTTCTACATGAGGAAGTGTATTTCAGCCTTCTGTTTGGACACTGTTTTCTAAAGAGGAATTTTGTCTTACTTCTATGGTACTGCTCCTGTTATCAGGGAAAATAATAGATGGGGGGAGAAAAGGCAGTTTGCACAACTGTTGTAGGTGCTGGGTATTTTGAGTCACTTGCCACTTTTGGCATTTTACTTCTGTTCATTTCCAAGCTGGAACTTTCCTTAGGACGGAAGTGATAAGTTGGTTCATCTGTGTCAGTCTGTGTGTGGGAGTCTTTGGGGAAGGCTAACAGGCATTTTGAATTATGCTTAAGGACAGGAAAATATTTTTTATCTAGAATGCTAAGGAGCTGAGAAACTGATGAACTAGTTAATCATGATTCAAGTGGACTCCTTCAGTTTCACAAGTGTTGAAAAAATTAAGTATACTAGTTCGCTTTCTTGCCTTGATAAGTGTATCTAGTGAAATTAATGAAATCTCTCTTATATATGAGAGACATTATCTTTTTCTTTAAACAAGACTTTTGCAGGGTTTCGGGTTTTGCTTTTTTTTTTTTTTTCTAATTTTGTCACTAGATAGAATTATAATTCTATCTAGTGACAGTGTTATGTATTAACCTCAGGTTTACATCCAGTATGTAGATTTTTATGGGGGGGCGGGATAAGAAGCGTTGTTTTTGTTTTTCACACTATAAGCCTGATAAATGGTTGCATTTTTGCCATTTTTATATATGTATACACACATACACAAAGTGTAAAAATACCGTCTCATGATCTAAATGTTACAGTTAGGGTATATTTTGACAAAATGAAGTTTTACTGTTTTTGCAGTCAGCTGTGATAAAAACTTCTTGCTCTCCATGAGATAAATTCTAGGAGTGTGGCTCACTGTGGAATAGACACAGCTGTCTGCAAATAAGGCACTGACGCAAAGGGAGATTGTTACTGTTAGGGTCACTATCCGGAAGCCATAAACTAAAGACACTGCAGAGGTGTTTTTGAACAGACGGTGGACTCCCATTTCATTTGATTGAGTTGAGATTAGGTTGCTTAGCTGAATTCGCTGGGAGATACTCTGGGCCCTTCTGGGCCTCTAAAGGCCAGGTAGCTTTAGACCGTACTTCCTGCCCTGGAGGAAGCCCAGAGGGTTTCTCAGCTTGTGCCGTGCTGTGACATTGTCACACTCTGAATTCTCTCCTCCTGTCACAGTTACAACAGGAATGAGGACTCAAGCTGATGCCAACCACTTCCTGTGCCCGCCCCCCGCTGACACCCTCAAGTGTTTGCCCTGGCACCTGTCCACACGCACGTGCTCTCTGCACACACACTCAGGCTCCCCATGAACACATGTGCCTCTTTACACACACAGAGATAAACACTTTTTCACTTTGCTTTTTTAATTTTTACTAAGGTATAGCTGATTTACAATGTTGTGTTAGTTAGAAAAGCACTTTTTGATGGCAGGAAGGTGCCCTCTCCCATTTCTGGTGAGAGGTGCCCTTCATGGCACGCTGTACACAGTGGGCGGGGAGTCCCCACATGGCAGGGTCCATTCCCTCTGTGGGATCTGGGCCCACTGCCATGACCCCTTTTTATAATTTTCAATTAATTTTTTAAATGAAATGTTATTTTATTTTTTAAATATGTAATCATTTTAATGGTGGCATTTGGTTTTCTGCTCTGCTTTGGTAGTGGTAATGTAAGCACATAATAAAAAGAAATGCAAATAACACCAAAGGGTGTACAGTGAAGTCTAAGTCCCCTCTTTCCCCAGTTCCCAGTCTCCAGTTCTTCCTCCTGACCCCCCACCCCAGGGCAGCTCCTGAACTTGCCTTCTTTATGTCTTACTGGAGCTGTTTTCTTCATCTGTAAGCACTGGATGAGTTCATGGGGTTGACTGTTTTCTCTACGTGACAGTTCACCATATTCATTATCCTTGGCCTCATTTCCCCCAGTGTGTGCACAAAAATAATTTTAAAACACTGACAGTTGATGAAATTTAACAAGCAGTTAAATCCCATGCTTTTTTTCACTTAATCTACAATAAATATAGTTTTCAAGTGAGCTGTCTTAAACAGTTATTTTATGTTCATCCCAATTTTGTACACCTTCAGCTACTAAAATGCCCAAGTAGACCCAGGCCTGCTTCTCTAGAAGAGTTCACATTTAGTTTCTCACAGGAAGAGATTGCAGGGGACGGGCCTGATACCACATGTGAGCTGTAAATGTAGCCGGCTTCCTGTCAGCATTTTCTGGACCTTTTTAATTTAATGAATGTATCTAGTGTGTATTTATCACCAGAAATTTAGAGGAGTTTGATTTCTTGATTATCTAAATATAGCTACCTCTGAGAACTCCAATAGTAAATATATGTTCTACAACGAATTGTTGCTTTCTCTGTGGACAATGCATAAACTCCTTTCTTATGAAAGGAAATCCAGCAATAAAACAGAGTTGTTATGCCCAACGACACCACCTGTGAATGTAAGACATAAAAACAGATAAGGATTCAGTATTCTTGAGAACAGCGGGGCCTCAGGAAGTCCTTAGTTCATTCTCTTGCCTAAGTGGACCTCACCCGGCCTCCCCAGATGTAACGAGAGCTGACTTCACAGAACTGTTGAAGGTTTCTCCAGTGGTGGTTTAATTTTCTAATATGTTTTCCAAGTAAATTTATGGAAGTAACCATGTCATGAAAAGATACAGGCATTCATAAGTATGTTAGCAAGTTGGCTCAGGTTCTTTAGAATGTACCCATGCCTGGCCTTGGTGCATTACCCCAGGTGGTCTATGCTAACTAGAAGCACGCTTGCTTTTTTGTCCTTTCTCACAGAATGTACCTGAAGCATGGGAGTCCAGTTAAGATGATGGAGAGTTACATCGCGGTTCTCACAAAGGGTATATGCCAGAGTGAAGAAAATGGCTCTTTCCTTAGCAAGGACTTTGATACCCGAAAGGCATACCTTGCAGGTTCCATCAAAGGTAAAAAAAAAAAAAAAAGATGCAAAAAAGAAACAAAAACCCATCCCAACAATAACAAAACCCCAGGCCAAGGACAGTCTCACATTAGAGTGTTACTTCCTCTTTCCACATGTTTTCATCTACATATTTGTTTCCTGTGCGGGAAGGTAGTTCTCCATTTCCTTATGTGGTTAGAACTCTGTCAGGAATGCAGACTTGTGTGGTGTTTCTTTCCATATGATTCCAACTGTCTATAGAGAGTTCTTTCATCTGCACGCTGAAGTTCACAGGTCGAAGTCTCCACTGATTTCCATCGTTTTCCTTTCCTTAGATCTTAGCAGTGACCTCTTCCTGTGGGGGAGCTAAAGCCCCTGCCCCAGTTCCCAGTCTAACTCCCTGCCTCTTTTTCCTTGCTGGAAAGTCCAGCCTAGAGCTGAGCCAAGAGTTTGTGTCCTTAAACAAGGAAAGAAAGAGGATTCTGCGGGCGATGCTTGCCTTCATTCTCATCCCCAATCCCACTGTTTCGTATGGTATCTAAGCATCCTTGAGGTGTTAGGTGTTTGTCCAGCTGTCTCTCACAAGGACTTGTGCAGTGATGTGTATGTAGGTTTGGGGGATCAGTGAACCTTTTTTCTTAAACTTAAGCTTTCACGACCCCAAAGATGGTGATTCCCTTCATATAATTCCCCTTTCTTGTGAATCTGGCTTCACCTCTGCACCCAGCATCCAGTCCCTCATGGGAGTGGGTGTAGCTACTGTAGCACCCATCCTGGGGAGCAGATGTACGGAGTGATACGACCATCCACCAACTAAGGTGCTTCTGTACTTATAACATTTACCGAAATTTATTCTCTGTATTGAAAATAATTATGCATTCATGTGATAAGAATTATTTCTGATAAAAACTTGATTTCCTTATATAATGTTTAATGCACTCACAATTTTTTTTTGTTTTAAGACATTGTATCTCAGTTTGGAATGGAAACTGTTATCTTACACACAGCACTGATGCTAAAGAAAAGAATTGTCGTCTATCATCCCAAAATAGAAGCTGTCCAGGAGTTTACCAGGTATGATCTCTTATCATTAACAAGTGTAAGCTTTGTTGGCAGCCACTTTGGGGTCCTCTGTGTCACTGTGGGCCCTGTTGCTTTGCACGTTGGAATAAATAAGATGTGTTAGCTTAGGGGTGAAATGCCACTTGGGTTTAGATTTCATATTCAAGGTCACTGAGTTTGAACAGATTCTTCTTTAAATTTTGAAATGTGAATATTTTGGAGCAGGAAGTTTGCACACATTCTCTTGCCAGCCTTGTAGCCATATGCTTTCTGTCCCGATTGCTCACCTGCCATAGGTTGCATAAAAACAGCCATGGACAGCCCATGCGTAGATGAATGAGCATGGCTGTGTTCCAGTGAAACCTTGCGTGCAAAGAAGGGCAGCGCACTCATGGGCCGTAGTTGCCTGACCCCTGTTTTTGGCAAGTTGTTCTTCCATTATGTTTTATCGCAGACTCTTATTTATATAGTAAATAGAGATTTGTTTTTCTTTGCCAAATCTAACTTAGATTCGTTCTTAGATTCTTTTGTAAAAGCAGAGGGGCTAGCATTTATGCTGTTCACTGTATGTGAGGTGTTGTGTAAGCCACTTGGATGCATTAGACTTACTCACAAGAAGAACCCTGGGAGGAAGTGTGACTGCCCTGTGTATAGATAAGCAGATCGAGGCTAAGTGGTTAGATACTGAGAAGAAAAAAGGCTTGCTGGGCAGAAAGACCTGGGGTAAAGTCCTGGGAGACAACTTCTTAGCCTTGTGACCATGTAAAGGATATGTAATGTTTTTACACCTCAGTTTCTTTATCTGTGAAATGAAGCTGGTAATACCCACCTCATAAGCTTGGTTTCAGGATTGGAAATAATTTGTGTAACATGCTCAGCACGTGCCTTGCACATAGTGTGCACTCTAGAAATGACTACGGTTGTTAGGATGGTGATTGCCTTAGGTCACAGTAATGGGGCCAGAATTGTTATCCTGCTCTCACTCCCAAATTCTGTGTTTTTCCACCCATTTTCCCTCTTCCTCTACATTTATGCAAACCTGAGTGTCCTCAGTTTCTGAGATGTCTAGTAGGCCACCAGAGGGTTCACAAAACCACAGGTGCATTCAACGCATACTTCTTCCTGAATGAAGTAGCTGTCTCACTGAAAGTTTTTTAAGAAAACTTATTTTCGTATAAAAACAAACACAAAGTAGTTTGCAAGTTTGGCTGGAATTTTAAATATGAAATGGGAGGCTTCAAAAAAATTTCTTGCTTGCAGGGCCTACTTTGGATTTTACCCCCAGACCACTTCTGTGGCGGCCTGCAGAGTGGGGCATTGGGAAGAGCACTTTATTATTACTGTTGTTTTGGCTACCCTGTGAGGCATGTGGGATACTCCCTAAGCAGGGATGGAACCCGCACCCCCTGCAGTGGAAGGCAGAGTCTTAATCACTGGACCACAGGGGAACACTTTAAAAGCATCATTCCTTTCGGCTCAGACGATAAAGCATCTGCCTACAACGCAGGAGACCCGGGTTCGATCCCTGGGTGGGGAAGATCCCCTGGAAAAGGAAATGGCAACCCACTCCAGTGTTCTTGCCTGGAGAATCCCATGGATGGAGGAGCCTGGTAGGCTACAGCCCATGGGGCCGCAAAGAGTCGGACATGACTGAGCGACTTGACTTTCACTTTCTTTCCACCATGGAGATCTTTTGAAACTAATACCTTCAGTTTTTTGTAGCTTATCAGACAAAACACTTGGGCTTCCCTGGTGGTTCAGTGGTAAAGAATCCACCTGCCAGTATAGGAGACTCGGGAGTTCGATCCCTGGGTCAGGAAGATCCCCTGGAGAAGGAAATGGCAGCACTCCAGTTTTCTCGCCTGGGAAATCCCATGGACAGAGGAGCCCGGTGGGCTACAGTCCACGGGGTCACAAAGAGTCGGACACAACTGAGCAACTAAACAACAGCAAAACACTGCGTTACTTTACTTTGAAGCCTTGAGGTGTTGGCACAGTGAGCGTTTGTTCTTCTGCATCCGGAAGCCAGTTTCCTCCCCCAGAAGAGGGAACAGGACGGGCAGAGTCCCAGGGGTGGGCTGACAGCCATCTGTGTTCTCACTTTGATTCCCCAGGACTCTGCCTGCCCTGGTATGGCATCGACAGGACTGGACCATACTTCACTCCTACGTGCACCTGGATGCCGATGAACTGGAAGCCCTACAGATGTGCCCAGGTAGGCAGCAGGCTCCCAGGGGAGGGGAGGAGAAGCTCAGCTTTAACCAGGGTTGTTGTTTGTTTGGGGGAGGATTTTGTTTTGTTTTAATTTTAGAGCATTCCTAAGGAGAATGTTGCCCTTTCCTGGTAGATCAGATAGTAAAAATCTGCCTGCAATGTGGGAGACCTGGCTTCAATCCCTGGGTTGGGAAGATTCCCTGGAGGAAGGCATGGCAACCCACTGTATTCTGGCCTGGAGAATTCCCATGGACCAAGGAGCCTGGTGGGCTGCACTCGTTGGAGTTGCAAAGAGTTGGACGCAACTGAGCGACTAAGCACAACATAGCAAAGGGAATGATTATTTAGTATTGATTATTTAGTATTTCTTTGGTAAATGCAGCCAGTTGTTTTTTCCCTTAAAAAGTTTTTTTAATTAAAAAAATTTGTACACCTGAAACTAATAAAATGTTGTAAATCAATTATACTCTAATAAAAATTATAAAATTAAAAGAAATTGATAAAATACACAAAATCACCTAAAAGTTACCACCATTTTCATTTTCCTTTTTATGAAGTGGGGCATGTTTCAAGACTTGTGGGATCTTAGTTCTCTGAGCAGGGATTGAACCTATACCCCCTGCAGTAGAAGCATAGACTTAGCCACTGGACTACCAGGGAAGTCTCCCCTCATGGTATCTTTTGATGAATAGAAATCTTAATGTGTTGGGGTGTTTTTAGACTTATGATTTTATCTTTTATATTTTGTTTAAGAAAATTTCTATCCCAATGGCAGAAAAATATTCTCCTATATTTTCTTGTAAAAATTTATAAAGTTTTTTCTTCATTTAAGCCTTTAATCTACCTGTAATTACTATTTTTGTAAGTAGGATGTGAGTTTCACTATTTTAGTTTTTTCCATCTGGATAGCAACTTGGCTCAGGAACACTTACTGAATAGTGTCCTCTCTCTCCAGGAATCTGCAGTATCATTTTTTTTATATATTTGATATACGATTTTATATATCATAGAAATCATGGTTTTATGAACCATATTTGATACATGACTTTGGTCATCATATATCACATTTTCTTATACCTGAGGGAATCTTTGTCTGGGTGCTCTGTGGTAGGTTTTTGCTTTTGTTACCGCCATTGTTTTTTAAATGTCCTCACTTGGTAAAGTAAAATTGGTCCAAAAAAACAGTTTATTTTAATTGTATTGATCTGTGAAGTCTAAAGTCAGAGAACCTTTAACACCAGTTCCAAAAGTCTGCTGACTCCTTTTTGCTCATTTGTTTTGGCTGTACTGGGTCTGCTGCTGCACCCAGGGTTTCTCTAGTTGCAGCAAGTGGGGTTTGCTCTCCAGTTGAGGTGCGCAGGCTTCTCATTGCGGCGGCTTCTCTCGTTGGGGCGGCTTCTCTCGTTGCGGCTCATGGGCTCTGGGGCACACAGGCTTCAGTTGTTGCGGCCCACGGGCTTAGTTGTCCCACGGCATGTGGAATCTTACTGGAGTAGGGGTCAAACCCACGTCCCTTGCATTGGCAGGTGGATTCCTAACCACTGGACCACCCGGGAAGTCCAGTCTGCTGATTCTTGAGTTGCTTTGATTCCTCTAGTGTTTATTGTATCTGATCTAAAGTTGGTGACGATGATGCTGTTTCTTCCATGCTATCCCTGAAGAACCTGAGTGTTTGGCTGTGACTTCTTGGCAACAGAGACCTGGGAGGGGACAGTGGTCAAGAGAATCCTTGCTACACGCTGTTTTCTCTGTCACTCGCTTTTAAAGACTTAATTTTTTATTTGGCCGCGCAGATTAAGACCTGTGGGATCTTAGTTCTCCAACCAAGGATTGAACCCGGGACCCAGCAGTGAAAGCACCGAGTCCTAACCACTGGACCACCAGGGAGTTCCCTCCTCTGTCATTCTTGACCCAAATAGTGACAACTAAAAAGCTGATGCTTTACTTCAGCCTTCTTCCCTGACATAAAATCTAATTTGGGGACATTCTGAGGGGTGTGTGAGTTTCTTCAGACAGTTGGCAATAATGTCACCTTAAGAAATACCACGGATACAGCTTAAATGCCCTGGATAAGTAACGCAGAGAAGAAAAGCAGCTGATGAGCTCTTAGACTCACTCCCATTTTGGTATGTTCACAGTGTGATTTCCTCCTTCTCCAGTAATGCTGGTCCTCCCTGTAACACAGGTTACATCGCTGGATTTGTGGACTTGGAGGTGAGCAATAGATCAGACCTGTACGATGTGTTTGTGAATCTGGCAGACAGTGAGATCACCATTGCCCCGCTCGCAAAAGGTTAGTTCTCTGTTCTCTATTGTTGACACTGGATATAAGCCAAAAACAGTTGTATTTTTTAGGCTGATTCTCATTGCTTAAATACTTAAGTACTCACCTGTTGTGCTGGATGGATTTTTCTGTGTCTAGAACACAGCACTCATTCCAGTAGACCTAACGGTTAAGGATACGTGTGAGTGCTTATGCTGTATGGTGTGTATATATTAGTAAGATCAATGGTCTGTTCCTCGTCGTTTCTCCACTTTTGTGTTTAAACAAAGTGTATTTGTTATCTATCGCTGCATAATAGATGACTGCTAAACATTGTGATTTAAAACACCAAATACTTATTATCTCAAAGTTTTGGTGGGTAAGAATTTAGGAGGGACTTAGCTAGGAGGTGCTGGCTCAGGGTCTCTCATGAGGTTTTAATCAAGATGTTGCCAGGGCTGTGGTCAAACGACAGCTCAGCTGGGGCGAAGAGGATCCCTTTCCAAGCTTGCTCACATGGCTGTGGACAGGCGGCCTCACCACAGGGGCCTTTCCCTAGCACAGCTTGAGTGTTCTCAGCACGTGACTGTTGGTCACCCCAACAGTAATTCAAGACAGGGGGCCACAGTGTCTTCTGCAGCCTAGTCTCGGAAGTCACATACTGTCATTTCCTCTGTATTATATTTGTTTAAGCAGGTCATTAAGGGAAAAGAATTTAGACTCCACCTCATGATGGACAAAGTATCAAAGAGTGTGCAGCCATCTTTTACTACGGAAGGGTTGAATATGACTCCTGTGTGGAAAATCTTTTTGAACAATGTCTCAGTAAATGCCAGGGAATGAATATTCTTGGAGGCTAAAGACCAGGAAAAGGGTGCCCTAGTGTCATAGGGTCAGTTCTGGAAACTGTAAATCATCCTAAATTACAGCTGCATAAAGTAGAAAAGGTTTGGGTTTTACACATTTTGAGCCCAGGACATTGTGAAGTCTTGGTTTTAGATGAGCATTACCGGTAACAGCTTTTGTGTTGTCATTTTATCTTTCTCCTAAAATTGGGAGCAGGTGAATGCTAGCCAGTGAGGGATATTTGTTAGCTAGGTTCTGATTATGTGAGGCTTTATCTAGCAACCTCCAATTAATAGAACTAAAACTTGTTTTCTCTTAATTCACTTGGAAATTACAAGCATAATACGTATTCATGGTGAAAAATTCAAAATATAGTATCAGGTCTTTAGGAGATGTTGCCTTTTGTAAAGCTGGAGTGGTAGAAATCTAGCTGTGGCCAGGGCCACTGAAACTGCTGAAGCGTTAGGACCAGAAAGCGTGGTCGCTCCCTGCTGTGCCCTGCTGCTCTGAGTCAATGAAATGGGCTCATCCCTGTGGAGTCTGTCCCTATCGAGTGTTAAACAGAAATCTCTGTTAACCTTCTTGCTGCAGAAAATAGCAAGGTAGATACTGGGTTGGCTAAAAAGTTCGTTACAGAAAAACCTGAACGAACTATTTGGTCAGCCCATAATTACTGTAACTTAGGTTGCTGCCTTGGCTCATTCCTAAGGGCCTTTACACCGTGATTGTTGAGATGCTTCTGCAGAACTCACAGGAAGCACTGCTTTCACAATATTCCTGCCAGAAAGATAAACGTGAATTCCCAACTGTGAAGACATGGACAGGAAAGTCAGGCTCTTGGCTTACAATCACAACCTACACGTAGTCAGTTTTCATTAGGTTTTTGTCTAGAAAGACAAAGTTCTTACCAGAATTTTGGTCTGGCGTTGGTGTATTTTTACTTTGGACATGAAGTATATAAATCATGATCATGCCTTGCCTTCTGTTGTGTCGTCGTATTTGTGTGTAGTCAGTTCAGTTCAGTCGCTCAGTCATGTCCGACTCTTTGTGACCCCATGGACTGCAGCACAGCAGGCCTCCCTGTCCATCACCAACTCCTGGAGCCTACTCAAACTCATGTCCATTGAGTCAGTGATGCCATCCAACCATCTCATCTGTGTGTAGTAACAGGATGGAGATGTGGGGGCTTGTCAATTGTTTTTTCAGAATCCCCGCTGTACAGTCGTTTGGGTTGTCATGTAGATGATTATTTTTCATTTTGTAAATGTCTAGACATTCACATAACATATTCTTCTTGATCTCACCAGAGGCCATGACAATGGGCAAACTGCATAAAGAAATTGGTCAGTTAATTGTCCAGTCGGCAGAAGATCCAGAGAAGTCAGACAGCCAAGTAATACAGGTAATGCCTTCATCTTCCCACCGACGGGGTCCCGAAAAGTCCCGCTTGGCAGCGGCAGGTTATCTGCTGCCCACGTAGTGAAGTGAGTGGAGAGGCCCATGGGCAGCTGCTCAGAGGAGGTCTTCAGGATGGGCCCGATGAAGATGAGCCAGTCGGTCACCAGGCTCCAGGGAGAGACAGATACAGGGGGCTGCTGCCCCCACATCAGGCAGTTGTTGTGAAAGCTGTAGCCACCGAGGGGCGGGCGGGGCCACAGGTTTGGTGGGCACTTGCCAGCAATGCCTTTCTCTCAGTGCTGGTGGCCCATCCAGCCATGGCCGGGAAGGGTGGGGAGGTTTTGTCCTGAGAACCCAGATTCTTATGACTGTCCTACTGGACAGAGGGTCACTACCCACCCATTCCACCGTCAACATTGGAGTGAAAACAGTGTTGGTGAAATGTGTAAATTTGAGTTTTGAATTACAGTGTTTTTCATGGACTAAAAGTGATCCATAGATGGTTCAGTATAATGTATGACGTAGTGCCTGATATGTCTTCAGAATTCAAAAATGTCCGAATGAATTAATGATATCTGCAAACCAGGAAAGAGACATGACTTTAACGCGAGCCCTGCTGAGTCCTCACTCGGCGTCCCAAAAGGAACATCAGTCGGTGAAGGGGAAGGAAAGCCTGTGTGGCGGGTACTGGGCTGCTCATCCCAGGCAGGAGGGGACTCTGGGAAGAGATTTGTTCTAAAAACAATACCAGATTCCTCAAAGAGCCAAACACAGCATTAATATAGATTTGTTAATTCTATATTAAAAATTGAAAACAGGAACTCAGATAGATATTTATGTACCCGTGTCCATAGTAGCGTTATTCACAATGGGCAAAAGGTAAAAACAGCCTAGATGTTCATCACCGGACGGATAGGTAAACAACATGTAGTGTGCACATATGATGGCATGTTATTCAGCCTTAGAATGAAGCGCTGACGTGTGCTACAGCATGCATGAACCTTGAAAACATTATGCTGAGTGAAATACGCCAGTCACGAGAGGACAGATGTTTTGATTCCACTAGTATCTATTAATAGAATAGGCAAGTTCATAGAGGCAGAAAGTACAATGGTGATTGCCAGGGTCTAGGGGGGCCGGTGGGGGGTTATTGTTTAATGTGTACAGAGTTTTGGTTTAGGATGATGAGAAAGTTCTGGGAATGGGTAGTGGTGATGGCTGCACAACATGATGAAAGTACTTAAAACGCCACTGAGTTGTGCACTTAAAAAAAAAAAAGTTAAAATATTCCCCCGACTCCCACCACCGCTGCTGCGCAAAGTTAGCCGTGACATTTATTTTTTGTGGTTTTCAATTTGTTGCATTTTTTATAATTTACAAATAAAATTAGTCTGATAAACTTAAAAAATAGCAGGAAAATTTCTGCAGAGCTATTCAAATTTTTGGACACTAGTGTATTGTATATTTTCCTATTCTATTAAAGGATATCTCCCTAAAAACAAAAGAAATCTTCACCAACCTGGCTCCATTTTCAGAAGTTTCGGATGATGGAGAAAAGCGAGTGCTCAATTATGAGGCACTAAAGCAAAGACGATTTCCACCAGCCACAGAAAACTTCCTCTACCATCTAGCAGCCGCGGAGCAAATGCTGAAAATCTGACGGTGGGACAGAATGTATCACTGATGACTGATCTAAAGCCCTAGCACCATGATTATCCATTAACTATGTAAAATACTGGAAATAACCAAGAAAATGTTTTATTTTTAATGTTTTATTTGAAAGCATTGGAATTTGACCTGAAAAAGCACTGAAACACACATGAAAACACTTCTGATTTCCTATCTGATTAATTTCATGCCTACTCTCAATGTTTACAAAGTGCTGTAACCACCTATCTATGTAACTTTATAAAAGCCCGTCATCCCCGGGTAAGAGCAGAGCAGCTCTGTCAAGTTCTCCCGCAAATCGCAGCAAATCTGAAGGCCTTCATTATTGCAAGTTCCAGTTATCTCATTGTGTAGCCACAAACTAACGATTTATTTTCAGAAAGCTGCCTGAAAGTTTGCTTTGAATTCTTCTAGGAAGAACTTTAATTCCTCATGAGGAACTCCACTTTCTGAGCCAAACTAGTAAGTTCTCTGCAGAACCGTCTAGAAGATCATTCAAAAGACCCTGCAGTTGCACTTTCTTGTAAAAGAAATTTTTTTTTTCTTAGCCTTTGAATAGTTTGCCTATATTACAAGGGTTTTGCCTAGATTTTATACTTGAGTAGACAACTTTAATAATCCATATTTATACTGTTGCAGAGGTAAGCATTTGGCAAATTTAAGCCATGAGTACTCTTTAATTAACCTAGTTGCTAGCAATATTCTTTTGAAAAAAGAGGCCAGTCCTTATGTAGTAGCATAAGAGAAGCAGCCCATTTTGAATATAAATGTCTGTCTGACTGAAACAGCAACCTTATATAATTGGTGAGGGAGTGTGAGAATTAACTTCTTGTAAAGGCCAAAACTAGAGAATATCTTCAAACAACGTCAGTAAAAATAATTTGGCCACATATGAAGGTATCCATTCTCGGTTAGTTAGGTACCTTTTTCATAATTGGAGACCTAAAAATTGCAAAATAAGCATGGGGGGTCGAAATTATGTTGTTATATGTATTCATATTAATTATGACAGGTTATTTTTTTCACTCAGTCCTCTTGTCCTCAGAAATCTTAACCAGAAAAATGTTTGCAGAAAAACTTGTCTTTATTGGATCTTTCATGTATCCTGGGTGATAGAGATTTGTTAAGGGAAAAAATTTTTAAACAGCCCCTTGGTTGGTGTCAGGGGAGGATGTGAAGTGAAATGATGTTTACTGGGGCAAACAATTGAAAATTAAATCTGCACTTTATGAAAATGAATATAATGTCTTTTTCACCTTCATTTTTTTTCATATATTACTGTATTCGCTCATGATCAAAGTTGTTGAAATGACAAATTTATGATATAGAAATAAAGTGAAATATTTTGATATTCAGCGCTTTTAGGCATAAATTGTGCCCTTTCTCCCCACTCCAGCCAAACGAAAGAAAAAACCCTCTCTGTCAAATGCGGACCCTCTGGGGATTATCCGAAGACCTATAGGAATGTTCAAGCAGTCTGGCTCCTTCCACCCCTGCCTTGGCCCTTCTTTCCTTACCTGGTCCTCCTCCACGCCCCCTTCCTGGAGCTGACTGTAAGGTCCAAGTGTCAGGTTTGAAAAGATGTCCTCCCATTACTACTGTATCATCGATCAGTGGCTAAATCTTCACTTGGAGCCTTTGCACATTTGTCATTTTGTTTAGGAGAAACTTGCTACGTGGAGCTGACTGGCAGATCATTTTGACTGGTTTTGTCCTTTTAGGCTGTGGTGAAACACCTTTTACCAAATTTGGAGATAACTGTCATTGTGGCCTAGGGAAAACTGAAAGCCCCAGGTGCATTTTTTTTTTAAGATGTATTTTTTCGGCTGTGGTGAGTCTTCATCACTGCACACAGGCTTTCTCTAGTTGCGGTGAGCGGTGGCTACTCTCCACTGCAGCGTGAGGGCTTCTCACTGCGGGGACTTCTTGTGGAGCGTGGGCTTGTAGGGCTCACAGGCTTCAGTGGTTTCAGCTTCCAGGCTCGAGAGCACAGGCTCAGTAGTTGCACAGCACGGGCTTAGTTGCTTCACGGCCTGTGGGATCTTCCCAGACCAGAGCTCAAACTGGTGTCCCTAGCATTGCAAGGCAGGTTCTTAACCACTGGACCCCCAGGGAAGCCCCACAGGTGTGTTCTGAGATGACTTGGGGCAGGGTGTGTTAGAAACATCCTCCACCCAGTTCACAAACATGGGTGCCTATTCTACACTGTGCCCTGTGTATCGTATCCTGGGGCTTCCTTGATGCCCATGACAATGGTTCTTATTCTCAAGATGCACCGTCTGTGGGGGCATAGGGTCAGCAAACAGGCCATGGCATGGCCGTGTGGCAAGTGCTAGGTGAGACATGAGCGCTGTGGGAGCACACTGGCCGCTGCTAAGTTGCTGCTAAGTCGCTTCGGTCGTTTCCGACTCTGTGCGACCTCATGGACAGCAGCCCACCAGGCTCCCCCCTCCCTGGGATTCTCCAGGCAAGAACACTGGAGTGGGTTGCCATTTCCTTCTCCAATGCATGAAAGTGAAAAGTGAAAGTGAATTCGCTCAGCTGTGTCCAACTCTTAGCTACCCCATGGACTGCAGCCTACCAGGCTCCTCCGTCCATGTGATTTTCCAGGCAAGAGTATTGGAGTGGGGTGCCATTGAGCACACTGGAGGGGCACCTAATTCAGTCCTGTGAATCCTGGAAGGCTCCCTGGAGGAAAGTGATTGACGTCCAAGTCAGACTTGAAGCCCAGGGAGAGGTTAACCTGGAACAGAGGGAACAGCGTGTGGGAAGGCTCAGAGACACTGATGGATGTCAGTCCAGTGTGAGGAGCGGGAGTGGCAGTCTTCTACCTGCCATGGCAAGGAATTTAGACTTGATCCTGGTGTACTGGGAAGCCGTTTAAGGCTTTTAAGCAGCTGTGGTTTAGCAGAGCAGGCTAGAAATGGATTGATGAGCAATACCAGCAGGGGATGCTGTTGGACTGAGCCACGGTGGTGGCAGGCGGGCTGAGTTCTAGCGGCTTAACACTATTGGCTGCTGAGTCTACTGAATGGGGTGGGGGGAGCAGGGGAGTCCGCGGTGATGCCAGTGGTCCTGACTAAGCCGGTAAGCGGCAGTGCCATTTCCTGAGACTGGGAGGGAAAGATGCTCCCCCATGTATGTCCGGATGGCAAAGTGCAGGGGACAGCTGGACGTGGGCCTGTTGCTCAGGGGAGAGCCAGCCCCATGACAGGACTGCCCAGCGGGCAGTGGCCGTGTCAACAGCACTGGGGGCACGGATGACAGCAGCCTTCGCAGTGGAAGGTGGGGTGGAAAGACTGAGGGCAGAAACTCTTTGAAAAACTTTGGCTACACAGAGGGGTGTTTGTTTTTTCATGAGCCAGGTGACTCATGCAGTTGAAACGCTCCTGGGGAGAAGCAGAGGAGGGAGGCTGGAGCCAAAGGGGGCAGTGAAGGCTGCAGAGCCAGGCCCCGAGGAAACAGGCAGGGTTGGTCAGGCCCAAGCCTAGGACACCGCTGATCGCGCAGGGAGGAGGGGAGGCTGGGCGTGGGTGGACGGAGGTCAGCAGGCTTTGTGCCAGGAGGCCGATAGCCTTGGCTTTCACCGTGGAGGGCGAGAATGAGTCATCTGCCAGGGAGGAGAAAGAAGGAGCTGGGTAGCAGCTGGCAAAGGTTTTAAGCAGCTGTCCAAACAGGAGTAAGCTGAGAAGGGAAACACCATTGCTTTGGGGGTGGAAGGCCTTCACCCACTCCCCACCATTTTACCTGGAAGTGGGCTAGCAGTTTAATGCCTGTGCTTTGGGGCACATGGACCTTTCTCCTTCGTTTTCAAATACTCAACTCTAGACAAGTTTATTGGTAATTTCACAGTATCCTTTCACAGGCTGACAAACAAATAGAAAACTGAATCTTACATCACGCACACATCCCTTTAGCAACTGCACGTGGTGGGTCAGACAGGAAAGCCCCCGTTTCTCTTCTTCCATCCAAGCCTTTTTAACCCAAGGCAGGACCAGTCTCGGCAGGTGTCATCGTAAGCCATCCTGTCGGCACAGACACCTCTGGGGTTTCCAGGACACTTCTGGCAGGGTTCTTAAAACTGAAACCTTAGAGGAAGGTTTTCACGCAGGAACCAACCAAATGCAGCTAAAACACACACCTACACCCCTCTGTTATAGAAGAGTTCTGTTTCTTTGGTTGCTGACTGAATTTCCTTTTCAAGCTCACTGCACTGTATCTAAAAAAACAAAGTTAAATTCTTAATATGCATATTCAGGTTTTTTGCCTTAGAAGTTAAAAAAGAATTTTTTTCAGGAGTTCCCCGTGTTCTAGTGGTTAGGACGTTAGGATTTGGAGCTTTCACTGCCAAGGGCCCCCGGGTTCAATCCCCGGTCGGGGAACGAAGATTCTGCAAGCCATGTAGTGTAGCAAAAAAAAAAGTTCAGAAAGCATCTGTTTCAGTCCAAGCTTTTCAGTGATGTCTAAAAAAAAAATTAACCTGGAATTCACTGGCAGTTCAGTGGTTAGGACTCCATTGCGGTCACTGCTGAGGGCCCGGGTTCAATCCCTGGTCAGGGAACTAAAATCCCACACACTGTGAGGCTTGCAGGATCTTAGCTCCCTGATCAAGGGCTGAGCCTGGGCCCCTTGCATTGCAAGTTCAGAGTCCTAACTACTAGACCATCGGGAAAGTCGCTTAAACACTTTCTTATGGAAAATTTCAAATATAAACAAATGCTGCAGCTCACACAATGTCTGAGGAGGTACCCTGGGCAGGGCCCTGGCAGAACCTCTCTTAGTCCCACATTCTATCTGTAAGCCACCCCAGGCAGGACAGGACCACCATTCAGCCACCTGATGCCCACCTTGGATCAACAAGCTATTTTAAATGTCCGGCAAATGCCAAGTCTTGCTTGGTGGGGGTTGGGGGTCGGGGGTGGTGATGGTGACAGCAACAAGCATTTCAGCCAAGAAATGCCGGAAATCAGTACCTACTACATCAGTAATGTCCTTGCTATCAGCAACAAGCCTTTGCAGAGGTATTATGACCTCCATCTGTCTTTAATAGAAACTAAGCCTCAGACAGTTTAAGCAGATTGACCAGGGTCATGGATGAGCTGGGAATCTGAGTCCAGGCAGTCTGACTCATCACAGATTATAATATATCCTGCTCTATAGAGCAGCAGGGGCTTCCCAGGTGGCACTAGTGGTAAAGATTCCAAGTGGTAAAGAATCTACCTGCCAATGCAGGAGACAGACTCGGGTTCAATCCTTGGGTCAGGAAGATTCCCCTGGAGTAGGAAATGGCAACCCACTCCAGTATTCTTGTCTGGGAAATCCCATAGACAGAGAAGCCTGGTGGGCTACAGTCCATGGGGCTGCAAAGAGTCGGACATGACTAAGCACGCACAGAACAGGTGTTACTGGCTGCACGTGAGCATTTAAGATTAAACTAGGTTAAAAATTCAATCCCTCAGTCATATTAGCCATGTTTCCAGTGCTCAAGAGCCAGCTGTGATGAGGGTCTACACATACTTAACAACACATACACAACGTTTCCATCATTGCGGAAAGTCCCATGGGATGGGGCGTCATATAGTATCTCATGAAGCTTTAAACTATCTCAAAGTTGTTTTTTTTTTTGAATGTCCCGGAAAAACACTTCGGATACACACTTAAGAAAAACAGAATCCAAAACTGTGCAAGTCATCTGCAGGGTGGGATTATGCGTAAATGATGTTATTTTGTTTTATTCCTCTGTAAACTTGGCCTGATTTTCAGAGAATGAGTTATCTCACTCTGATAATGAGAAGAGAGACATTTTTTTTTTTTTTAGAGGAAGTTGAAGTGGGACACTTACCCGTCCAATCTGTGGGAAGACACTAAAGGAAACTGGCACCATCAATCCCATGACGAGGATAGTACAAGAAAGCTTCAGGGTCCACAGTGACCATGGATTCTGCAGGAAAAACTGGGTCCTGTAAGAAAAAGGTACCAGGGCTTTTTAATTTAATTAAAAGAATTTAAAAGATGGCTTACTTAAATTTTTATTTATTTTTTTGGTCTCACCACACGGCATGCAGGGTCTCAGTTCCCCATCCTGGGATTGAACCCAGGCCACCTCCCAGGGAAGCCTGGACTCACCCACTGGACCATGAGGGATGTCCCTTCAGGGCTTTTTTAGAGGCCCGCCCTGTGCTCAAATGGCAGGCAAATTGTTTTGTGAGCAGCCGCAGGCCCAGCCTCCGTTCCTAATCACCCCGCAACAGGTGATACCAGCAGCTGCACAGATGGAGTGCTCTCTACACATCAGGCCTGGGTCAAGCACTTCATATGCATTTGCTCACCTGCTATCCCCCGACCCTATGAGGTCTGTGTTATCATCATCTCCTTCACACCAACAAGAGGATGCAGCCACCAACCGGGTAAGGACCTTGTCTAACATCTTCAAATTCTCAAAAGTGAGAGGTCAGATTCTAGGACCTGCGCCCTCCTCCCCTGGACTGTGACATTCTGACCCTGACCTCTGAGACTGTGGGAAGAAGGTGCAAGAAGCCTAGCCTGGGAAGTCAGAGACCTGGGGTCCTGGGGTCCATCTGGGGCTCGGCCACTGACAGACCCTGTGCCCTCCGGTAAGTCGCCTTCCCCTTCTGAGGCTTGAGATTTTTCAGAGGCAAAAATGAAAGGGTTGAGTCAGAAGGGCCACTGCGGCCAGTCTGCCTTGGATACTGTCATGGGTGTGGGACGAGGTCCCTTCCAGGTACCCCCAAGTCCCACCTGGAAATGAAGACCATCTCTCCCCATCAGGCAGGTGGTACCACTGTGCAGGCCTTGGAGGAGATCCCAGCTTTCCCAGAATCCCCCACAGAGGTCAGCCAGAGAGGAGCAGGGGGACCCAACCCAGCAGAAGTCCCCACACCCACCCAGCTGGATCAATCACGGGAAGTAAGAGTTGGACAGAACACTGCTGCTTCCTGAAATGCACTCCTTGTGTGGTCCAAGCAGAGGCTTCCTAGCTTAGCAGCCCAGACAGAGCAGGCTGGGCCAGCACCGGGCAGGTGACCCCTCCTGGACCAACAGAATCCTTTCCCAGGAGTTTGTGAACTGCGTGGAAGACAATCCCTGCCCTCAACCCCCCAAGGTTTGCTGTGTTTTTCTCTCCCATCCAGACACTGTGAGGACTTCCCTAGTGGTCTAGTGATTAAGGAGCCTCCCAGGTGGCGCTAGTGCTAAAGAACCCGCCTGCCAATACAGGTTAGACATGAGAGACGGGTTCAGTCCTTGGGTTGGGAAGATCCCCTGGTGGAGGGCATGGCAACCCACTCCAGTACTCCGCCTTCCAATGCAGGGAGTGTGGGTTTGATCCCTGGTTGGGTAATTAAGGTCCCACATGCTGTGAGGTATGGCCAAAAATTAAAAAAAAAAAAAAGGACACCGAAGGATATGAGCTGGGAGGTGGCCACAGTCACGTGTCAACGTGAAGAAGCCCCATGCACAGAGGGAAAGGAGGGGGAAAACACCCACAAAGGAGAAGAGAGGACTGTCCTGCACAAGAGTTCTGATCCGCTGCCGCAGGCCACTCCCCCCTGCCCTATTCCTGGTATCTAAACCAGCGCCTCTCCTCCTGTCCTAAGCTACTTCCTGCAAGTGGGGCCTCTCACACTAGCTGACCCCAGGCTTTCCTCCTAACAGGCCATGGCAGGGACTTCCCTGATTGTCCAGTGGTTAAGATGCAGTGCTGCTAATGCAGGGGGCCTAGGTTTGATCCGTGGTTGAAGAATTAGATCCACAAGCCACAGCCAAAAGATCCTGCATGCCACAAGTAAAAACTGGCACGGCCAAATGAATAAATATTAAAATGAATAAATAAAGGAATGGCAGTCAACTGATTCTGGGCCACTTAAGCTAATTTAGCACATGCTTGGAACGAAGAGGGGAAAGAGACTTGAGCAACATCCATAGCACATGAGAGCTGGGAAAGAAAAGTGAAAAAGCGAAAGTGTTAGTCACTCAGTCATGTCTGATTCTGTGACCCCATGGACTGTAGCCTGCCAGGCGCTTCTGTTCCTAGAATTCTCCAGGCAAGAATACTGGGGTGAGTTGCCAGGCCCTTCTCCAGGGCCCGCAAATCCTCCAAACTCATCTATCAACAGAAATGAGGAATCGAGCCTCAGCAGGTGCAGGGACACGCCCATGGAGTAGATGTAACTGAGGACAGAGCCTGGGGGAGGGTCCAGGTTTGTTGGAATGTGTACATCAGGATTTCCAGACCTGCCCTAAATCAATCTTGCCATCTTAATGGTAATGAAGACTGTTTAGAAGGAAGATTCCTAAAGCACCTTCTTCCCATCCCGCTCATCAGGTTCAGTATTTGACAGATTTTATACGATTTTGATGGTCAACATGTTTGTTCCTTCCCAGGGATATAAGCATACCTCTTACCTTTTAAAAAAGTATGCGAAGACTTCAGGGATAAATGCAGAGGTCCCAAACAGCACAACTCTGGATGTTGCTGTATCTTTAACAGCCTAGAGGAAATGAAAAGAAAGCAGCTTAGCACATGGAGTGGGATGATTTCCAGGGATCTTGCAACTCACGACAGAGACTGGCAAGCTACCATTCTCCCCTCTCTGCACGTGCAAAGAGCTGGAAGCAGCGCTTGACCTGCACATGTACAGAAGATGCCTGGAGTTGGTGCCTGGAGTGATCGGAGATGAGATTGACCTATCCCTGACTCCACAATGGTCTCCATCCCTCTCACCAGCCACCCCAAATAAAACATTAAGTACAAGCAGAAGCAGCTGACAGATAAATCCTTACTTAGAACCAAGTGGCAGTCCCTTTGCTGGAAAAGATAGATTTGCCACTGAGGACATCTCCACGTTTTTCTTTCAGTCCAGGACTCTGCACACCAACCTTCCTCTCCTGAACCGCCCCCAGTTAATCCCACTCCTTCCAGTAGGGGAAGCCCAGCTCTGAGTGCACTGGCATGGCATCATGTCCGCATGTAACATGCATGAGTCTGCCTGCATGCACCCATCTTTTGCTTGTGTGATGAACAGTGTGTTATAAAATTTTATTTTGCATAAACATGTATGTATAGTCTATACCGTGTTGCCATCTTTTCTATAATATACGTTACTCTCTATATTGAACCTTTAAACATATCACTGACAGTACGAGTTATATGCACAAAATCAGGTGTATTCAAGGGCAACATCGGAGATGTTCAAGGGAAATTTTGACTATAGATGACACTTGCATTGGAACGTCAGAACCCAACCCCTAGGTACATGCTCAGTGCAAGATAGACAGGCACTCTGCCCACTCTGCCCTCCCCTGAAATCTGTTTTGTGCACTTCTGGCCTCCTGTGACCCTGTGGCTACAGCCCATTGTCCAGGCTTCTCTGCTGTGGCCCACATGCCTGTTTTCTGCCTAGGACACTAATGCTCAGCTCATCTGATCCCCTGCAGGAATGCCCTTCCCTGACGAGGACGGAGGGCTGCAAGGAGGGTGGCTTTTAAAAATAACCTTTCAGGAATACAAGATAAAGTCACTCGACTCCAAGAAGAGAAGAGTGGTGGCTGAGCCTGGTGTGTTTCGGTGTCAGCAGGGCAAGGCCGGCCTCTCTCCATTTGTCTTGTGTGGAAGGGAAGACATTCCAAACCAGACACCGGTCATGAGGAGACACTGTGAGACGTGAGATGGCCTGCAACTGAGTACCCAACACAGCTAGTCAAAGGAAAACAGCATGGACTAGGCTCCTGAAATCTGATCAAAGGTGCCCTATTACAATCAGATATTGCTGGTTACGCAGTTTCTGAAATTTTAGCTGAAGAAAAGAACCCTTCCGGTGACAGGGAAGTGACGAAAGGATGTTCAAGCTTACGCAGGGTCACAGACACTTTATTCTTAAGAGGAAGATCAGCTTTTTTAAGTAGATCATCAAACCTTTCTTTCACCCTAAATTGGCCGTGTTGCAAACAAGGAAGCTCCTCTCAATAAGATGGGCTAGATAACTGGGTAGCTAGCAGGGCCTGAGGCTCCCTCCCAGCCCCTGGAGAGAAGCGATGCTGACCAGTGAGGGGGTGGGTCTCCAGAGCCCAGCAGAGCGCCCGAGAGGTGGGAGGTGCTGAAGAACAACTTGTGGATTAAGCATTTGCTCTCTTGCTTCTCACCATGCCCTGCAGTTAAAATTCAGTTGAAGAAAAATGCCAACACACATCCACACACAGAGTTGTACACAAGTGGTCAGAGCGGCATCAGGGGCAACAGCCAAAAATTGGACACAATCCAAATGTCCATCGCCTGAGGAGTAGACAAGCAACACGTGGTACAGCCATACAGTGGAAGACTACTCGGCAATAAAAAGCAACGCACTATCAATGCATTAAAAGATGGATGAACCTCAAAAGTCAAAGAGGCCAGACGCAAAAATACTGTGATTCACTTGCATGGAACTTCTAGAAAAGGTAAAACAATGAAGACATAAAGCAGATCAGTGTTTCCCTGGGGGTGGGGGTGGGAGGGGGACTGACTGAAATGGGCACGCGACAAAATTTTCAGGGGGATGAAAATGTTCTAAAATTGGACTGCGGCGGGACTTCCCTGGTGGTCCAAGGGCTAAGACTCTGTGCTCCCAGTCTTGGTCAATCCCTGGTCAAGGAACTAGATCCTACAAGCTGCAACTAAGAGTTTCTGCACACCGTAACTAAGACCCAGTAGAGCCAAATACTAAAAATTGAAATAATAATAAAATAAATCTCGATATATATTTGGGTTCTCTGGTAGCTCAGCTGGTCATGAATCCAACTGCAATGCAGGAGATCCCAGTTCGATTCCTGGGTTGGGAAGATCCGCTGGAGAAGGTGGCGCTAGTGGTAAAGAACCCTCCTGCTAAGGCAGGAGACAGAGGAGACGTGGGTTCAATCCCTGGCTTCAGAAGATCCTCTGGAAGAGGAGGGCGTGGCAACTGACTCCAGTATTCTTGCCTGGAGAAACCCACAGACAGAGGAGTCTGGTGGGCTACAGTCCATAGGGTTCCAAAAGAGTCAGACACGACTGAAGCAACTTAGCACAGCACACACTTAATGTATTTATATAAATGACTAATAGATGGTCAGATATTCTATTGGTTCTGTTTTTCTGGAGAACCCAGATACCATTTAAACATCAGAGTGCAAATGTAAACTCTCTCTGAGCATCATGAGAAAAGACAGATCAGAAAAGGCTGAAGGGAGATGTGAATTTGTTACCAGCTCTCAGACTGACAATTAAATTCTTTGCCCCAAAGGCAGGCAGCTTACAGCTCCAAGGCGTGCATCCCCTACCTTTGTCCCAGCTTTTCTGGAGTAACCTATGACATTGCCTTCCTTGTCCATGACCTCGATCCCGCGCACGGGCTCCAAACTTCGGGAAGCGATCACATTCATCCCACTGAGCTGGGCTGTGGGCGTAAAGAAGGAAACAGAGGGATGAGTGAGGGTCCGGTGAAGGGACATGTTTTTGAGGTCACGCCTCTTTCTCTGATGGGTGTGCTTTGCCGATCCATGGGTGGTCACCTGACACATATGAGGTCAGCTCTCTCCTGGGCTGTAGAGTCAGGGTCAGAACTGCTGGCCTCTCAGTCTTGGATCCTGACTACAACCCAGCCCCAGGTCCCGACACCCTTGACGGGATTCCCAGAAAAACTCCAGGGCCCTTGAAATATGCCTGCCTTCTTTTCTGAAACTGGCTTGACCTAGTTTCTATAACATAATTTCCCAGATTTTACCACTGACCTAATTCTGCCAACTCTTCAAGCTGCTTTGATTTCCAAGCCCAAATGCTGAGTGTGAATTACTGAACTTGCAGGGTGGCAAATTTAAAACAGTTGGTTGATATCTCTGTCCCTCCCTTGGAGTCAGACCACTGGTTTGAAATCCCCAAGACTACTACTTCCTCCCTGTGTAACCCTAGAAAATCTCCCTAACTGCCCCTTGCCTCAGTCTCATCTGTAAATGGGGATAATATTACCTGCCCCTAAGTTGTTGTCAAGATTCAGTGACATAATATATGGACAAGGCTTGTACAGTCTTTACAAAAAGATGGAGACGTAGAGAATGGACATCAGAGGGGGTGGGGATGGGGGACGAACTGGGAGACTGGGATTGCCGTACATACACTACCATGTGTAAAACCGAGAGCTAGCGGGAAGCTGCTTCGCAGCACAGGAGCTTAGCTCAGCGCTCTGTGATGACCTGGAGGGATGGGATGGGGCGGTGGGAAGGAGGTTCAAGACTGAGCGTAAATGTGTATACACACACACACACACACACACACACACACACACACACACACACATATAGCTGATTCACTTTGCTATACAGCAGAAACTAACAACATTGTAAAGCAATTATATTCCAATAAAAAATTTTTAAAATAATAAAATATCAATTGGAGTATAATTAATATTATAAATATAAACATATTTATTTATATAGATATAAATAAATAAAATGTAATTTGTGTTTCCAGGTTTGTGTTCATCCTTTGACAACTTAAGGGGTATCTACAGAGAAAGCGTCATTTCTCAAAACAAAGATCCCCATCTGGACCTGGGGGCACCAGCAAGCTGTAAATGGTGGCTTCTCACCAGTTCCCATGAGGCCCAGGGACTGGGGTACCCCTGAAGATGGAGGCAGGCTCCTGCTTACCGAGGATGATGACGGGAATGACGTTTCTGCTCAGAATGCTATTCATTGAAAGCCTTACTTGGAGCAAACGAGGGAATAACTAGAAAATGAGAGAGACAAATCATTATTGCATGGGACCAGCAGAGAGCTAGTGTCAGCTTAGTTTCTGTTATAGGGCAAGACCCTGCAAGTTGTCTCCTCATATTTCTTGTTTTAATTCCTGCGACACTGAAGAGTTCTCCCTGATCATCAGAGGAACACTTGGAGACTTAGGCTACAGAACATGTCCAGAGTCACTAAGATGTTAAGGATTTGAGCCAAGATGTGAACCCAGGCTCACCAGACTCTGAAGTCTACATTTTCACTCATTACAGTATCCTGACATTGAAAGCAACACACAATTTGTGTAACATGTTTACAAACATGACATTATTCTTTTTTTGGTTGCATAGCGCTGCATATGGGATTTTAGTTCCCTGACCAGGGATCAAACCTACACCCCCTGCAGTGGAAGTTCAGAGTCTTAACCACTGGACCACCAGTGAAGTCCCCTGAATTAATTTTTTTAAGAAAGATAACAGTACTGAGTCCATGCCTAGAAACTTAGGGGAAAAAAAAATCACATAATTTTGGGGTTATAGGATTACAGGTAACTTTGATTTTCTTCTTTATGTCTTAATCGTACTTTCTAAATTCAGTTAGAACATAAAGTTTTGATTCTGAGGAGTAAAAGATTTGACACATTTTAAAAATACATACGCCCAAAAAAGTTGAAGACACAATCACTCCTGCTCCTAGTAATAAGCTCTCATATGCACGACGATCCTAGGGAAAAACAAAGGTTCATATTTAGCAAATAGCACAGTTTTACCCAGAAAAGATAATTCCAACAAACACACAAAATCACCAAAAGAAAGACTGTGAAACTGCATGGCCTCTGGGCTTCGTACTACTCACATAGCTTGCATTTCCATTGACGATGTTGAAGACTGTACTGTAGGTGTAGAAGGAAGCCTGCAGGGAGACAGAGGTGAACACGTCACATTTTGGTTTCAAGTGTAACAAATTCAATAATTCTGAAGTAGAAAGAATTGCTACCTGAGGTAAGATCATGGACTTCAGATTTTTCACTGGGAGCATCGACAGAAATAGCTGTAAAGAAAGTAAAGCAGATACAGACTACTATATATGAAATAAACAAGGACCTACTGTGTAGTACAGGGAACTATACCCAAGATCTTGCAATAACCTACAATGGAAAAGAATCTGAAAAAGAATACATATACAATGAATCACTCTGCTGTAAACCTGAAACACTGTAAATGAAGTATACTTCAATTAAAGAAAATAAAGCAGAGCTGAGAGTGTCTTGGGGGCGGGGAGGGAAGGCTTGCGGTACACAGAATCTCCCCAGGAAGATGTGGAACAGTCCCCAAGAGTGGGGCAAGAAGCAGATGTGGATGCTGGGGGCAAGTGGCCAGTGGCCAGATGGTGTTGGACGGGCCCCCATGGGCAGTGAGAGCTCGGGGCGGTGGCTGGGGGTGGGGCTCACAGTGGTCCCTGTCTCCAGATGTGCAATCGAGCAGGGTGGCTGAGAAGCATCATTTTAATTTATTTTAAATTAAATTTGCAGGCAGCAGACCAGTGCTGTCACTTAGTAAGCATGCCTCACGAAAGCCAAGGTGGACAGCCTCACTGGGGGTGATTCCGGGTCCCAGGGGAGGGCCTGCCTGATTGGGGAGGGGGGAGCTTGGGGAGAGGAGGTGACAGCCAGTGATATGGGCCTGTGCCACAGAGTATGTCCTAACTCATCAACCTTCCCCTTAGCGCTTGGCACATGGTGGGTATTCAGAGAAAGGGTTACCTTGTGACATTGTGTATCCTCAACAGGCCCTGATGCCCGGGAGGATAAGTAGGGGTGGGGTGTGGACAAGGGTCAGAGGTGAGAGGTCCTAAGCATCTATCAGGCAGTCACGGGACAGGGTCCCAGAGCTTAGGAGATGGATGGACGTCCTCCTGACCCCTTGGCTTCTTAGTGGTGAATGGCAGCTTACTCACCGTGGGCGCCGTGAAAGGCAGGAGAGCTGGTGAAAAAGACGAGAGGGTCAGTGACGGCAGAGAGGGTGGAAAACTGCCCACCCTGAAGCCTCTTCTCAGGCACGGGAGTCAAAGGATATTTTTTATGCACTTTTCTTTCTAATAAAAATAATAACTACCTCGGAGAAGGCAACCCCACTCCAGTACTCTTGCCTGGAAAATCCCACGGACAGAGGAGCCTGGTAGGCTGCAGTCCATGGGGTCGCTAAGAGTTGGACACGACTGAGCGACTTCACTTTCACTTTTCACTTTCATGCATTAGAGAAGGAAACGGCAACCCACTCGTGTTCTTGCCTGGAGAATCCCAGGGACGAGGGAGCCTGGTGGGCTGCCGTCTATGGGGTCACACAGAGTCCTACACGACTGAAGTGACTTAGCAGCAGCCTAAGGCAAAACTTAAAACCAGCACAGCAGAGGAAGACCTGACCAGGCTTTCTCTCATTGAGGGTAAACGGTCACTTGTTGCAAGTCTTTGTTCATCCTTCCAGGTGAATTCAATCCATCTGTGACACTGTGGCTTATAATAAGACATATGTATTTGGTCTTCATCCCTATTCCTGGCACAGAGATCCTAAAACCCTTGAAATTTCCGAAGTGAGAAGGGGGATAAAGGTGAAAGGAGTGTCTCTTATTCTTTTTTTTTTTTTAATTTATTTGGCTGTACCAGGTCTTAGCTGCGGCACACAGGATCTAGTTCCCTGGTGAAGGATTGAACCTGGGCCCCCTGTGTTGATAGCATGGAGTCTTAGCCACTGGACCAAGTGCCTCTCATTCTTCAAAGCAAGCCCCTTTCAACCACACCTGAGATAATGTCAATGTGGTGACTTTGGGAAAGCACCGAAGGAGGGGGCTGGTTGCCAGGGGAACCAACCACATGACTTGGCGGGAGGCAAGGTTTTCTAAAGTTACAAACCACTTATGAAAATTAGAATCAACTCACCTGCAGGTCGAAAAGGACCAGGGATTAGTCTGCTATTGTCAGGATGCACTGTGGACTTCAGAAGGGTAAACACAAAGGTGAGTCTGATGTTTGGTTTTGTTATTTTAGGCTAAAAATTAGGATGGGGCTGAAACTTACAAGACTTCTCTTCCAAGCTTCTTGTATCTAAAAAGAGAAAGACCAAGCAATAGCTTTTAAAGGTGGCTCAGCAGACAAAATAGCTCCTCTCCAGTTTCATTTCTGGTACCACCTTTGCTCCACCTTTCAGAGTGGAGGGTGAACTGTTTTCTACCACGAGGGGCAGAGCAGATCAAAACAAGTAAATCAAATGAATGAACTAACAAGAAGCAAAAATAAGAGCCACACAAAAATGACCAAAACATTAAAAAGCCCCCCAAGCCTGTGACCTTGGAGAGGCCAACATCTAACTCGCCCCTTGGGGGAGTCCCTGAACGCAGCCAGCCTCCCCCGGCTCAGAGAGGAGCAGGCTGCATGCACACCATGCCATTAGCCAAGTCACTGTAACAAAGCCAGGTGTGAGTTCAGAGGCCCCAACAAGTTCTTAGAAAAACCAAGTTAAACATGCGAGCTTTCCGCAGGCTGCCTCAAGGGATTTATGTTTGTGGGCTCTGGAAAGCCCCATTCGCTGCAAGGTAGATAACAAACACTGGGCTTAAGACTTTGGGCAGGGGCTGTAACCCCGCCCCGTAACACTGCTTCTAACAGGGAGCAGATTCTGACTTCAGAGGCCTGCCAGAATTCTGGAATTTGCCATGGGGCTCAGGAGTCAGCTACAGAGAACACCTATAGCAGGTACTGCAACTGCCAATCTCTGTTGCACAGGAGGAACCTATGCTTTTTTCCCCTTAATACTAGTTCCTAACAGTCATATCTCATATTCATTTAGCTTACAAGAAGGAGTCCTAACTATATTTTAAAAGCTAACCCAACTGAGTAGTGTTTATGAAGACAAAATCCCACCTGAGTTCAGACCATGCAGTTGGAATTACCTGAATACAGCCAAGCCCAGCCTTGAGCCAGGCACACCTGGGAACAAGAAACATACCCTTTTGTCCTCCAGGTCACCTCTGGATGCATCTTCATTTGTTAACAACAGTTGCCTCGATTTTTCTATTTTTTCCTACAATTAGATATAAAGAAATCAAGCAATGATCTCAACTTCAGATTTATCCACAGACTGAAGAATCACATGCTTACTAACACCTGATTTTAATTTTTTTTTTTTTTTTGACTTCTCCAAGAGGCTTGCAGGATCTTAATTCTTGATCAGGGATTGAACCCACACTCAGTATTCCACTGCATGAATATACCATTTTATATTTCTCTATTTCCCTACTGATGTGCATTCAGCTTGTTTCTTATTTTTCTCTATTATGAACAAAATGACAGGGAACATTTATTTGAGCACAAAGATGGGAGTGTCCCTGTGGATCTGGCTGAAAGTGTCATTGCCGGTCTATCATGAAGGGTTTCTCTTCCTCTTCATCCCTCAGCCACACCTGGTTCAAACTCTCATCTTTCACTTAAACAATTGAGTCATCACCTGACATGATCATAGTCTGGGTCCCTCTGGTTACTCACATGGCTAAGTAAAAATCCCTCTTGTCTGAAAGATACATAAGAACTGCCTGGTTCCCCTGAGTTAAAAGACCCAGTAACTGGGTGAGCTGGCCCCTGTCCCCCTCCCCTCTGCTTACAGTCCTGTCTTCCTGACAGCTCCTCCCTGGCCCACCCTCCCTCCCTCCCAGCCTTCTTTTAACAGCCTCCCCCAATTCCCTGCCACAGCCTGCCTTTGGAGCCCTGGGTCAAGGTCTGTGACTAGCTTTGCTAGTCTCTCCTCCATTACCAGGGAGGTTTGTTTTGATTCCCTTTGAAACCACCAGCACCAGGCCCAGTGTTATGTTGGTTGTTGTTTAGTCAATAAGTTGTGTCCAACTCTTTTGTGGCCCCATGGACTGTAGCCCTCCAGGCTCCTCTGACCATGGGATTTCCTAGGCAAGAATACTGGAGTGGGTTGCCATTTCCTTCTCCAGGGGATCTTCCAAACCCAGGAATTGAACCTGTGTCTCCTACATTGCAGGCAGATTGTCTACCACTGAGTCATTCACCCAGGAAGCCAGGATTTGGTACTACCTGTTAAATGGATGTCTGTTTTTATGTAGCAAACTTCCAATCTCACAAGTTCATTCACAAGGAGTAAAAACATGATAATATACATGGATTCTGCTATCTCAACTGCTTTGAAAAGGGAGATACAACCTTCACATTTCAGAATAAAACCGGAAATTCACTATTTTGAAAACAAGAAAATACTTACAATGGAAAGGACCAAATTCGTAGGATCCAGCAATTCTGTCCACTGAAGAAATCTTTGAATAAAAGACTTAAAAGGGGCAGGAGCACCAGAGAGGTGAATGGCAGCAGAAAAACAAAAACAGGTAATAATAACAGTTAACATTTTCAGAACCTCATAGGGCCTTCTCTTTGCAGCATCTCCTAGAATCCTCACAACATCCCCATCTTACAGGTGAAGACACTGAAGCTTCCAAGGGCTCATGAATGTACTCAAGGAAGCCCAACCAGGAAATGACCCAGTGGCCTGTGCTCTTCACTTCAAATTGCTCTTGAGGATTAAAAGCCCAGACTTTAGAGTCAAATAGAGTCAAATGTTCACTCCCCACATATCACCTTGAAGCACTGCCTAGAAAGGTGTTAGAACCTGTTTCTTCACACCCCTCGGGTGATTATAAGGCTTGCATCGTTGCAACCCTATGGACTGTAGCCTGCCAGGCTCCTCTGTCCATGGGATTCTCCAGGCAAGAATACTGGAGTGGGTTGCCATTTCCTCCTCCAGGGGATCTTTGCGACCCAGAGATTGAACCGAAGTTTCCTGCACTGCTGTGGATTCTCTACCAGCGTTACCTGGAAAGCCTGGTTATAAGGCTTAACTCCAGTCATAAAGAACTGGACTCTCCAGTAAAGGCTGAATAAAGGCAGTTTGGTTCACATATGGAGAAAGGAGGCTTGGTTTGCTTCCCAAAGCCCGCAGACTTTGCAGTGACTCCCTCTTTGAGACCTGCCTCTGCTAGGAGTCCCTGGTGGCTCAGAGGTTGAAGTGTCTGCTTGGGATGCAGGAGACCTGGGTTCGATCCCCTAGGGAAGGAAAATGGCATGGAGGGAGGAGCCTGGCTACAGTCCATGGGGTCACAAAGAGTCGGACACGACTGAGAGACTTCACTTTCACTTCCTGCTAAGACAGCTTGAGTTCCTTGTCCTTGACTTTCCCACCTAAGAGAACAGAGCTAAGCTCTACTCAAGGTCAAGGATGAATGAGAACACTCTGGAAACATGCTGTCCAATTAACCACATGTGGCCGGGCCAATTTGAGATGTGCTGTATGTGGAAACCATACACAAAAGACTTCTAGAGAAAAGGATGTAAGAAATCGCATTCACAATTGTTTATATCGATTACATGTTGAAATGTTAATATTTTGTTTCTACTGGGCTAAATGCAATATGTTATTAAAATTACAAGGTAAAAAGTCATATATATTTTTTTAATGTGACTACTAGAAAATTTGGAATTACCCACGTGGCTCCATCCTATTTCTATTGGACAGCGCCTCCGGGCCACTGCCTGGAGGCGGGGCTTCCCACAGCCCGTCATCTCACAGTCCGGTGGCCGAGCCTATAGACTCCTGGGGAGCTCCTGGGGAGGACCTGTTTTTGTGCTTCTCCAACCTGGTGCTCAGCAATAGCCTGGGCAGCAGAAGCAGACCCCTGAGGGGTGGGGAGTGACTTCTGGTTCGTGCGATCTGCAGGGTGACACTGTGTTACCCTCCCTAGCCAAGTCTGCGGCAGAGGCCACGCACGCTAACCGCCGTGGCCGTCGGCATCCTGCAAGCCTGGCTTTCCCTTCCCCTCCCCGGGGTCTGAGAGGGGAAGGCGGGTGCTGCGACCACGTGGCCTGCTCAAGGTCACGGCGGCCAGCGACGACTCCAGGCCGCGCGGCTCGCGCCCTCCCCGCCCCCAGCTGCGCCGGGCCCGGGCCGTACTTGGCGTTCGGTGATCCAGAAGCGCACGTTGGGTTCCATGCGGTCGGCGGCGCCGCTGCACCCTGGAAGCCGCCCGGCCTCCGGCGCTTCTTCCTCCTCTTCCGGGTTCCTCTTCCTGGGACCTTAAGAGCTGCCAGGAAAGGCCGCGGCGGCCGGGCCTGGCGGGGAGGAGGAGCCCGGCGGCGAGCTCCGCCCCGGGCGCGCGCGCGTCCCCTGTCCCGGCTCCCGGCTTCCAGGCCCGCGCGCCCTCGGCTCCTCAGTACCGCGTGCGCTCTGTTCCCGCTCCTGGGTTCCTGCACCCCTGCTGTCGCCTGGAGCCCACCTTCCTCATAGGCCAGGTCTTCCCAACCTTGTTCCTTACTTTCAGGTAGGCTGGCCGCCTCCAGGCCTAGACGGGGCACCTATGTAACCCCCATATCACGGGACCTACAGCGAAGATCCGATCTGGGGCGCGTGGCACCTTCCACAGCCTCACCCTGCACTCCTGCAGCGTCTGACCGTCTCGAGCACAGGTTTTTTTTTACCCACGGAAATCCCTTTGATTGCACGGGATGTAGGGTAGGACTACATAATTTGTGCGGCCCAGTGGTACCTCTTTTTCGAATTTTCGGAAGTCGACTTGAGAGCATTAAACCAAGCCCCGGGGCCCTTCTAAGTTCCCTAGCCCTGCCTCCCAGGCAGTGTCTCTGCCCAAGGGCTTTCCCCTTGCTCTGGGGCAAATCCAGTTTCTTCTGTTGAACTTGAGAACAGGTGAAGTGACATGAAGTGAAGTCGCTCAGTCGTGTCCGACTCTTTGCGACCCCATGGATGGTAGCCTACGGGTCTCCTCCGTCCATGGGATTTTCCAGGCAAGAGTGCAGGTAGAGACACTTGTGGAGGAAAATGTGCCTTCCTTCTGCCTCCATCCAATTCCGCAGCACTGGGGTGTGTGAGGGTTATGTGTGTTTGTGGAAGGCTGGATGTTGAGGGTGTTCAGGGGGCTCCTCAGGAGTCCTAGGTTAGCGACCTGGTGCCATGGAATACTTGGTTGTGAGACCCTGGTCAAGTCAGTATCTTCAAGTCTACTTTCTCATCTGTAAAATGATGACAATAATTGTATCTGTTGTGTTTTTGTTGTCGGTCCAATGAGATAAGACATGTGAAAGCCCTAGCAGTGCTGGGTCCATAGGACGTGCTCAGTCTGGACCACTTGCAGCCAGTTGGCCTTTGCCCTCCCTTTGACTTCCCCTCCTGGAATATGAGAGTAGTTCATGGTTTTCTTCAGGCCCATGTGGCCTCTCAGCTCCCACAGGTCACTTTTTCTTATCTCCAAGACTTCATCTCCTCCTCCAGGAAGACTTTCTTGATGCCCATAGCCAGGTAAGGGGTCCCCCTCCTCAGAGTTCCCCGGAATGCATCTATCGCACCGAAGTATTTAGCACATCTGTATTATCCTGCTGGCTCTACTCCAAGTATGTCACAAATCCAGCCCAGCTGACCTGCTTTCCTCTCTGCACTGTTATGGGGTCTAGTCTTAACCAAGGAGCCAGAGTGATCCTCTAAGAACAAGATGATGTAACTCTTCTCAAAACTTTTCTGCCATTTCCCATCTCAGAATAGAATCCGAAGTCCTTAGCTTGCCCATAAAGCACTCTGGGCTCCCCATTACCATTCTCCTCCTTCACAGGTCCGGTCACATGGTCCTTCTTCACCCACCCCAAGTCCACTCTTGCCTCAGGGCCTTTGCACCTGTCATTCGCTTTGCCTAGAACCTTTTTATCCCTGCAACTCCCTCACCTCCTACATGTTTTATCTTATTTGACACCAAAACCCTAAGGTAGGTACAATTACAGTGCTCATTTTGCATGAGAAAACAGACCTGGAGAGATTGATTCCTTGAAACCCTATTAAAATACCTGCACGTCTCTGCTCTAGTCCCTTGTTCCACTTTATTGTCCTTCCAGACATTTTATGTAATGTTACTGTTTATTCCCTCTACAATGTAAGTGCAAAAAGGAAGAGTTATATCTTTTTTGTTCATTCTGCCTCCAAAATAGTACCTAGCATATAGTAGGCACTCCAGGATTTGACTGTAGCCTGCCAGGCTCCTCAGCCCATGGAATTCTCCAGGCAAGAATACCGGAGTGGGTAGTCATTCCCTTCTCTAGGGGATCTTTCCAACCCAGGGACTGAACCTACATCTCCCACATTATAGGCAGATTCTTTACCATCTGAGCCACTAGGGAAACCGTTGAAATGAATAAATGCTTCCATATTTCTTTTGTCCAGTTCCTTGGATGTGGAGCCAGCATCTTATTCATCTTTGTAGCCAGTGAATTAAATGCTCAATAAATGTCTGTTGATATAATCAGAGAAGGAAAACTAGAGAGCCCCACAATGTAAGTAAGCTGAAGCAAGAATTAATGGTGTTAAAAATCCAAGTATTTTAAAATGTTTATTTTTTATTATATTTTTTACATGAAACACTTCAAGAAAGAAAATAATTACAATAATTCAAATTCATGAATGATTCAAATTCATACTGCAATCCCTGGATTCAATAAATATCCTTTCTAATTATGCCCAATCAATATTAGAAATGTATGCAGACACTAAGTCAGCTAACAAAGTAAGCAAAATAACTATATAAACTATAAATCTCAGGAATGGGGAACATGCATGATCAGTTAAGTCACTTTGCCACTGTGTTTTTTTTAAAAAAACATGATTCACATTTCCTTCAACCATACATTCATTGCCAAGTGTTAAATTAGACCACTGATACTAACAACTTAAAACTATGTTCTTTAAAGAAAATTCAGTTTAATACAAAGAAATTCAAGAGGAAAATTTCAGGACCCTTGATCAGAAGTTTTCAATACCTGTCATACTACTCTGGTATACACAAAGGTTCAAGTAAGGCTGAGGAAAGAGATCTGTTTCCTTTTCCCATTGAAGACATGATTCAAGAAACAGCTGAACTACATACACACTCTGTAGAAACTAGCCATCCATCCACACCTTGCCTTGGACTCATGACATTAGTAACTGAAAACATTTTAAAAGCCTTGGCCAACATTACAAAAACAAAACATTTAGAGTAATACTATTTATGAATATAAGCATCATTGGGTTTGGGTTTTTTTGCCTGCTATAAATACTAATCTTTGAAAAGCTACAAGTGAGTTCCCACTGTGGTTCTTTTCTGGTGTGGGAAGCTGCAGGTGTGCATGGGACGGTCTACTGATTTACCTTCTCAAAATATTCTCTGGAAGCAGTTGGATGGGGCTTGATCTGAAAATACAAAAACATTTCACTGTAAGTGACTTCATGATCTCAAAAGGGAGCCGAAGGACCCCAATTTTTAACCTACAGTTCTTTAACTTTTAAAAGATTGGTCTGTTTCCTTTAAAATACATGGATGAAACTGACATGAACAGCATTCCTGGGGCCTGGTCCCACCCCCCACCTGCAGCAGCTTCACGCATTTGCACACCACCTCCACCCTTGCTCCAGCGTGGATATTCCAGGCCAGCAGCCCTTGAGGCAGTGAGGACCTGGGACCCTCTTGGCTGGGCTCCCATTGCTTTTGGGAAAGAAACCTACTGTAGGAGACTCGGGTGTCCAGTTGGCTGGGCAGACTTCTCCATGGGTTTCCACAAACTGGAACGCCTTCACCAAGCGGAGGGTCTCTTCCACGCTTCGGCCCACTGGGAGATCATTAACGCTCAGATGCTTGATGACTCCATTGGGGTCAATTATGAAGAGACCGCTGCATAAAGATTCATCCTCATCAGAACATCAACATTACCAGAGCTAGAAAGACTCTACTTCTACTCTGCCTTTAATTCTCCTTGATAGAGCATTTATTAAACTCTATCATGTGCTTAAAAACCAGGTTTTCCTTGTACGGAAAGCTTATCATCTCTTACTGATGACAGATGCTTTAACAAAGATACAACTGGACTAGGCCACCACGGAAAACAGGCAGTGTGTTCACATTCACAGATTTGACCGGGATGTCTCACAGTATCTGAAGGTCCCTGAACTACACAGAGCAAAGACTTCTCGTTAGTGATGCAGTAAGCATTCTTTGGGCAGCTGTATCAAATCTTGGCAAGAAACCATAGGCGATTGAGAAGGGACAGAGACGTATTTTATCTGTATTCTATAAATACATATGAGTGAATTGAGTATCGGGGAGAAAATCCCATGGGAAAATTTACTGGCCTTAAGTCTAGGCAAAGCAGAAATCTAAAGGAAAACAATCCCATCACTTTTGTTTATTTTTGGCTACCCTGAGGTACAGTTTATATAGGAAAGACAGAATGAGTGCTTAGTACTCTTCCATTAGTAAGTTTTCAAAATAATGAACTGGATTCCTGGAATTCTTCGAATCTTGGATTTAAATATATTTGATGTGTTTCAATCACTTACAGTTCTTATTTTGATCCACAGATTGTCCAAGCCCATCACAGTCACTTAGCAGCAATGTAATGAGGTAACCCACCGCCCTCGGGTCTGTGCTTATCTTCTCTACAGGTGAGGGTGATACTCTGACTTATGCAGAGGTCATAACACTTAAGAGGTTTCTAACAGTCCATCTTTAAAAGGGTGTGGCATCCCAAACATTGATCACTCAGGAAAAAGGCAAGTTAGAAAAAAGTCAGAAGATAAAAAGGTTCTCCCTCCCTGGGCCTGGACTTAGCGGGTCTAGGCTCTGAGGCTAAGGGGTCCTGGTGCGTGTTCCTTCTGGGTGCAGCCAAGCTGGAGTCCACCGCGTAGATGCGGAAACGGAGAGCTGGGCTGGAGATGGGCCCACAGCACAGGCTCCAGAAAGAAGGGCTTATCTTACAAGGCAGACTCGACCCCTCTCCCTTTGTCAGTCCTAACAGTGAAACCAGTAGGGAGGTAACTACAAAGTTTGTGAGACGCTACAGGGGATTCTGGGAGGAAAACACCAGGACTCTTCTCCTTCCCTTGCCAACGCTGTCAGAGCTAGGCTTCCATTTATTAAAGGAAGGCAGTAATCTCCTTGCAGTCAGAAGGCCCAAGTTCCCAGGTGGTTTCCGGAGCCAAAATTCCAGTGTACCCTCAGCAGGCGGAAGATCAGGTACAAGGGTGGGCAGGTTCAAGCCAGCCCCCAACAAAACTGTGAGGCCCTTCAAAGTGGGATCCTCGCTTGTGTCCTGGTGGTCAAGTTCTGTCCTGTCCCTCCTTCATCAGCAGCCATCATGACGCCTAGGTTCTCGTCCCACCCAGGAAGGCGGAAGGTCTGGGACGGGGCTCACAATAGCTACAAGGACCTGTGGCGCAAACTCGGTAGCCGCCTCACCTTACTCAATCCTCACAACCAACCCAGGAGGTACATTCTCATTTTAATTATGGGGAGACAGGGACTCAAAGAGGTTAAATATCTTGCTCAAAGTCATACACAGCTATTGAGCAGCTGAGCTTAAATTCAAACTCTGGTCCAGTTCCAGCGCTTGTACAAGATACCAACCATACCAGGAAACTGACTCCTACCCTTGCCGGCTCCCTCTGCCCCCCGCCACCCCGATCTCTAAGCAGTCTGATGGCTTCACTGCGAGGAGTGGCTCCCACGTGGTCAGGAAGAGTGAAGCAGTGTGACCATAAGATGTGGTACTGGAGACTTCTGTGGTGGTCCAGGGGCTAAGACTCTGCATTCCCCAATGCAGGGGGCCCTGGTTCAATCCCTGGTCAAGGAACTAGATCCCATGTGCTGCCACTAAGACCTGGTGCAGCCAAATAAAATAAATAAATATCTATTTTTTAAAAGGGTATGATATCCTTCTTCAGAAACAGGCCCAGGGAGACGCAGGGGGCACACACATCACAGTCATTTCTGAAAGACTGCCAACCCTCGCAGGAGGCATCCACTGATGCTTATTACAATAAAAGACAAATTAAGGGTCTGGGGTTCTAAAAATTCCCTACCCAGGCTTCTGTAAATTCCCTATGAAGTATGATAATGCTAAACACAAAAAACAATTTTAAGTTCATACGAAACGGATCTTACCGTAGTGCAAGGCCGGGACCTTCTAACAGCACACCATAGTCTCGGGAAATCTGTTTGGTCAAATCTGACAAGAGTGCGATGTTCATATGGCCCAAACCACCATTCTGATAAAAATACAAATAAGGCTGGTGGTTACACTGTGGCTCCCACAGCCTCCTCAGCCAGGTAACAGGACGACTGACCAACACCAGCCAGACAGCAGGAACTGAGCACCCAGAGCGGGCCGAGTGCTGCTTCTAAGAGAAGATGCTCTGCTGCCTCACTTCCTCCTCCGGCAACCCGGAGTAGCTGCTCTCATCATCGCCATTTCACAGATGATGAGACTGAGGCACACACAGCTTCAGTGACTTGCTCCAGGTCCCAGCTAGAAAGGGGCAGAGGCAGGATTTAAACCCACCGAACACTACGGACTTTTCTAATTCTTAAAGTATCCTTTTGGTTGAAGATTCATTTCTGAAACATAAAGATGGAATAATAATAAAAAAAAGAATACTTTGACTAACTTGATATTTGATAGTCCAACATCATAGCTAGAAACTGATTCTCCCAAGCAAGTTTTGAGGCAAGAATACTGATCATGAGGAAGAGTAAGATCAGAGAACTTAACCACTGTCCCACCTGCCTAGGTCTGGGGATCTACAGGGTCTGGGGATCTACAGGGTCTGGGGATCTACAGGGTCCGGGGATCTACAGGGTCCAGGTGAAGAGGGGAGACAATGGAATCCAGCTGTTTCCCCTGTCCTGCTGAGTTTGTTCTCTGTTCCTGGTTGGAAAACACAAGTGTAGCGAGGAGTAAATACATGCAATGTTACAGGAGACATGGATAGCGCTTAACAGAATCTGCCAGTAGGTTAGGACTGACAGCCCATTTCAGACTAGTCATGCTTTAGCAACTTCGAGGTTGGTCTTTCATGGGATCCAGCAGTTTTCAAGCTCACAAGTGCAGAGGCCGTGTGCGTACGTGTGTACCTTCCTCGGCGTGTTTATCCAGGCCAAGTGGCTGAAGTGGGAGTCCACCGACACTGCAACAACTTCACAGTTCACATCATGAAATTCATTGGCTTTGTCACTGAAAGCAATAATTTCTGTAGGACACACAAAGGTGCTAGGAAAAAAGGGCAGGAATTCTCATCAGATAATTTTTTTTAGAAGACTTTTAAAATCTGAACAACAGTTGTCTAAAGAGTAGTTCTATTTTTCTTAAAGGAGAAAAAGGCAAAAGGGTTAATCGTCCTCACTGGACTCCTGGTCACAATGATACTCCAAAAAAAAAAAAAACTATTTTAAGAATCATATCAAAATATAAGGGTGGCAGAGACATACTCCAAGAATAAAGACACATTTTTATTTAAATAAGTAGCTTCATGAGAAAATTCATTTTATTATCCTTACTTTTCTCATTTCCCCCAGACCAGTGGAAACTTCCTCCCTGACAGGCTTACAGGAACCACCACTCCAGAGTAGAACGTGGGCTCGAGGGCACGTGGGTTTAGTAATACAGCTCCCAGGCTGCAGAGCCATTAAACAAGAGCCACAGGGCTTCTCTGGTGGTCCAGCGGGTAAGAATCTCCTTGCAGTAAAAGGGACATAGGTTCGATCCCTGATCCCAGATCCCACATGCCACAGAGCAGCTAAGCCCGTATCCTGCAACTATTGAGCCTGTGCTCTAGAACCCAGGAGCCGCAACTACTCAGCCTACATTCTGCAACTACTGAAGCCCATGCGCCCTAGAGCTCTTGCTCTGCCGCACGAGAAACCACTCCAATGAGAAGCCCAAGCACTGCAAGAGAGAAACCCCCGCTCACCACAACTAAAGAAAGCCCACGTGCAGCAACTAAGTCCCACTACAGCCAATACATACATACCTACATCTTAAAAAAACCCATATTAAAACCCATTAGAAGGAATGCCACTCCACCCCCTATACTTATCTCTTGTGAATTAACTACAGATGCAAGCTGTATCAACAAGACCATCAGTGACAGTCAGCAATAACCCTCCCCTTGACAAGAGTAAAGATAGGCAGTGTCAGTGGGAAGGCAGCGATCTTCGCTTGCTCGCAGAATGTTGTTACAGCATCACAGAAAATACACTTACAAGTCCAAAGGATAGAAGAAGAGCACCAAATATTTCCCCTTAAAGTCATCAAGGCTAATTTCTTTGAACTCTCCGCTGACAACAGCTGTACCCTTAAAATAGGGTGCGTGCTGGGTGACGGCGGGGGCATGGTATGAGGAACCTGAAAAATACCCCAAAAACATGCATATAGTTCATTCGTTAAACCAACTACTTATCCGATTTTACTCAAACCTCTCCCAGTAATCAGTAGTATAATTAAAAGGTTCAAACTGTTTCTCTTTCCATAGGTCTAGACTGTCCACTAATTCAAAGTGCTATGGAAACTAAAGAGACAGGAGGGAATTTCCTGGGAGTCCAGCGGTTAAGACTCAGTTCCTGCTTCAGGGGACACCAGTGTGCTCCTTAGTCGGGAAACTAAGATCCCACGTGCCGTAAGGTGCGGCCAAAAGGCAAATAAATAGATAAAAGAAGACAGGAGAGTGTAGGGATGGATGAACATAGAATTAAGGACCAATGAGCCTGAAGGTGGGTTCTAAGCACGGTCTGGATTTTTGCCAAGACCAGGGCGGATGGCACAAAGGAACGAGCAGGGCAGGTGTGGGGAATGGGCTGTAGCAGTTTTCTTGATGTAGAGAACAGGTGTGCATGGAAGGAAGACGCATGGGGGACAGAGCAAGGATGGTGGAAGGCCACGCTGAGAGGGCCCTTGTATATCAGACGGATGAGTCTGTTCTTAAAAGGAGAGATAAAGGAATCACTGGAGGCTTCTGTGCAGGAGCTGGGTGATGCGTTGGCTGTTCTTAGCAAGATTAGTCGGGCAGGGGAGAGTGAGAGGAGCAGGGAGAGCCTGATGTTAGGAGGTGACTGCACCTATCTATTGAGCGGTGAGGCGGGCAAGGTACGGCAGAGGGGACAGAAAGAAAGGAAAGGATGCAAGAGCTGTGTCAGGACTGCAGAAGCCAGGCTTCAGGCTGGGAAGGTAGGACAAAGGAGGCCAGGTGTCAAGATGCCTGGCTTCAGAGACAGGAGGAGCTACTGGGAGCTGGGGTTTGGGACAAGTGACAAGGAAAGTTAAACTCGTGTCATCAAGCTGATACCAGAAATTCCTTAAAGCTCCGAGAAAACTGTAAATTTTTTTAGAACACTTCACCAACAAACAAAGGTTTTGCTAAAGTACATCCCCCACCCCCACCCCCTGCAACCAATACAAGTTAAATAGTCTTTTTAAAAGGTGGGACAAACCTAAAGGAGGCCTCTTCAAATGCCACTCATTATCTGAGGCTGTGCCGAGCAAATCTCATACTTTAGAATGGAGTATAAATCTCAGGAAACAGCTGTGTGCCACTCAGATCATGGAGGAGTCCAACAGATTGGCCCAACGTGGCCATGCAGGTCTGAATCCTAAAGCCTCCGGAGTGGCTGCACAGTCCGTCCCCAGTCAGCTCACACCCTTCACACACAGCAGGCCCAGAGACCTCTGACTGTCCCCACTCCTTTCATGTTCCTCGACCCAGGGAATTAAAACCTCTGGAGTCAACAAGGAAATGTGACAGTCTGCCTAAGTGAGTCGCAACCCTTGGCTGCACAAAACATACGATGTTCTGGTCCCACCCCCGAGACTGACTTAATTTGTTTGGAGTGGGACTAAGAAAGCGGTACGACAGTAAAAACTCCCCGCATGAGTCTAATATATGGCCATAGTTCAGAGCTCCTGTTCAGAGGTGATAAATGTTTCCATTATCTGGTTCAAACCAAAGCATAACAACACTTACTGGTGCTAAAGGAGAATTTTGCTTGATCAGAACCAGACCACAATGCATTTGTCAAGCACATTCTTCGAGAAGCAGCAGGCCTAAGGGCTGCAGAGGCAGAAATGCCCCAAGGAATGGCACTCACATGTCGGACGAGCTAAAAAGAAAAACACTTTATATCAGAATGTATTCCCAGAATGGCGGCTGAAACCCTGCTGAAAGGGCATCAGGCCAGTAGTGGCCTCTGCTGGCCTTATTCCTATGAACAAAAACTCCAAACTGCAAAAGCATGGATTGAGTCTACACGTTCTTGAAACTCCCTTCTGCTTTCTTATCCTTTAAGACTGTAAAGGAGACTGGGAAGACAGGGAGATGCTGGTCAAGGGTACCACGTTGCAGTTATGGAGGATGAGTAAGTCTAGAGATCTAATGTACAAGCAGGTTGACTACACTTAATAATACTGTATTGAAGTTGGAAATAAGAGAGTATTATTATTGTAACAGAGTAGACAGATGCACTCATCACACACACAAAGGCTAACCACGTGAAGAGATGTTAATTAGTTTGACTACAGTACTTATTTCATTACTTATATCATGATGCACACTTCAAAATGTAATTTTTATTTTAAAAAAAATATAGGGAATTCCCTGGAGATCCAGTGGTTGACTGCATATGTATATACCATATACATATATAATTACCGGGTTGGCCAGAAAGTTCATTTGGGCTTAACCTGAATGAACTTTTAGGCCAACTCGACACACATTTATTAATGGGAAACAGAAGACTGAAAGGTAGAGGGAAATTACAAGAATATGAAAATTCCATGTTTTTAAAAGGAACCCCGAGCACTCAGACCAGGAGACTGGCCAGGCTCTGTGTATTAAGCTCTTTACCAGCAGCTACGCTGGGCATGTTCTACCATGTCAAGGTTTTCCCTTGGAAAAGACAAGGCCGTTCTGGCCCACAGAGTAACAAACAGCAAAGTTCAGCCTCTGGGTGTCTGACAGGGGTCAAGTGAAACGTTTGCTCAATTTCAGGGTCCAGCATGACTCGAGAACAAAGAGCCTGGGTGGAACCCCACCACGAGAAAGGGGAGGGCGAGCAGCCAAGAGCCTTTGGCACTCAAGGACTTTGATTACTTTGGCATGTTGGTGTCCATCCAGCATTTAAGGGGATGCTCACGGAAACCCTTGGGGTAGGCAGTCTACATGCTAGGGTAAGGAAGTATCTGAGGTTTGGAAAAGAAGGCAATAGCCCAAGGTCATAGAGTCATTTATAGAACCGGGACCAGGGGACAGGTCGCCTGCATCCAGAGCCAGGTGCTTAGGCAGAGAGTGGACTGGGGTCCCACCACTGGGAAAGAAGAGGGATTTGGAAGCTGGAACGCAAGGCCGGGGGTGGGGGTGGGGGCGGGGTGGGCGAAGGGCGGCTCTGCGCAGGCGCGGGGAGCCTGCCTTAGAGGAGGCGGCCCCTGGTCCATTACTCTCTGACATCCTCCAAGCAGGGTGAAAGGCTCCCAGGCCAAGGGAAGCGGCACCCCACTTGGGAAGCACGTTCTCGAAGCCACCGCAGGGTCTCCGCGCCTGTGCCCCGCAGGCAGCCACTCACCGAAGCCCGGAGCAACCTTCCCGCCGCGGCCGCCATCTTCGGTGTGCAAGGGACCCGCGGGGAAGACAGAGACGTAGAGGAGGCGGGGCCTTCGGGGGCGTGGCCAGGGGCGTGGCCTCGGCGGGCCGGAGCAGGCCCGCGCCGGAGACCGGGCGTGGAAGAGCTACGACCTTCTGGCCGGTTTAGGGGCCCTCTGCCTGATACACTTCTCGGTTGTGGGGTCCCTCGATCCCACCCAGAGGATTAAGTCCTGTTAAAACTCCTAAGTAGCTTCATGCTTGGGAAAGCGACACTTTGCCTCTGTTTGTCGCCCCAGCCTAAAAAGATCCAATCCAGGGTGGGAAGATAGATATTTCCATATTTGCTACTGATTTAAGAACTGACTCATTTGAAAAGAACCCGATGCTGGCAAAGATTGAAGACAGGAGGAGAAGGGGACGACAGAGGATGAGATGGTTGTAGATGGGATCATCGACTCAGTGGACATGAGTTTGAGTGAACTCCCGGAGTTGGTGATGGACAGGGAGGCCTGCGTGCTGCAATTCATAGGGTCGCAAAGAGTCGGACATGACTGAGCGACTGAACTGACTGAACTGTGAACCTGTGGATTACTGTTAGTGTAAAAGGCTCCCTTTCCTATTTTGGCTGGAGGTAGAGACTTCTGGCTTCTAGTTCAGTTCAGTTCAGTTCAGTTGCTCAGTCGTGTCCAACTCTTTGCGACCCTATGAATTGCAGCACGCCAGGCCTCCCTGTCCATCACCAACTCCCGGAGTTCACTCAAACTCACGTCCATTGAGTCGGTGATGCCATCCAGCCATCTCATCCTCTGTCATCCCCTTCTCCTTCTGGCCCCAATCCCTCCCAACATCAGAGTCTTTTCCAATGAGTCAACTCTTTGCATGAGGTGGCCAAAGTACTGGAGTTTCAGCTTTAGCATCAGTACTTCCAATGAACACCCAGGACTGATCTCCTTTAGGATGGACTGGTTGGATCTCCTTGAAGTCCAAGGAACTCTCAAGAGTCTTCTCTAACACCACAGTTCAAAAGCATCAATTCTTTGGCGCTCAGCCTTCTTCACAGTCCAACTCTCACATCCATACATGACTACTGGAAAAACCATAGCCTTGACTAGACGGACCTTTGTTGGCAAACTAATGTCTCTGCTTTTGAATGTAATTAATCATGAGTGCAATTTCAGGGACTTCTCAGTGGCTGAGACTTGGTGCTCCCAGTGCAAGGGCTGGGGGTTCCATCTGGGGTCAGGCAACTAGAGCCTACTTGACTCAACTAAGAGTTTGCATGCTGCAACTAACACTTGGTGCAGTCAAATAAATAATAAATGTCCTTTAAAAAATCATTAATGCAGTTTTTCTGTTAGTAAGCCAAGCTGAAGAAGGAAATGGCAACCTACTCCAGTCTTCTTGTCTGGAGAATCGCATCGACAGAGGAGTCTGGCAGGCTGCAGACCATGGGATTGCAAGAGTCAGACACGTCTTAGCAACTAAACCACCACCACCAATAAGCCAAGTGGGTCAGACACATCAAGGTTTTGTTGTCCTGAAAAATCTTTGGGATGATGTGTGGGCTTCCATTTTGGCTTCTCTTGCCAAAATTGGGAGAATTAAGACAAATTTAACATATATCTTCTGCTGATTAGTAAAGCCAAGTGCTCAGTGGTGAGCATGGTACTTTGAAGCATGTTCATCAAACAAGATAAAAATCAAGTAAGTGTGATAAAATGTAGATCCCAAGTGGTATTTTCCAAACTGGGTTGGTGGGTGTGGAACCAAACGACACAACCTAGGCAAAGATCAGGAAAGGGAAGGATTTATTACTTGCAACAAGTAAGATTTTTTTTTTAATATTTCTTTGTCTGTGCCATGTCTTACTTGTGGCACATAGTATCTTCCATATTCATTGAGACATTCAAACTCTTAGTTAGCATGTGGGATCTATCCCTGACCAGGGATCGAACCTGGTTCCCCTGCATTGGGAGTGCAGAGTCTTAGCCACTGGACCACTGGGGAAGTCCTAAGTAAGGAGATATTTTCCAAAGCATTGTCTCCTTAAACAGCAAAATTAGGGAAGTTTCAAGCTAAGGGTATGTGGATATGCATGAAGGGGCTTGGGTGGTAGATGGAATCCAGGCTTTAGTTGATTGGAGTTACGAGGGTCAGAAAAGGTCAATATCATTCATCGCTCAGGTTCCAGTGATCTGGTGGTTGAACACTTTAGGCCAATCATTATCATTGAAACAGACCTGAAAGTGTTTATAACTGAAGTATCCTTGCTATAGTTATTTCTATTGCCTGATAAACTCATTTGCTCCTGCATTCTTTTGTTCCCTTTAGATCATAAATTACTAAGACCTGTTCAAGGACAGCACTGTGGCCAGCCTTAGATCACAAAAATAGCTTAGGCCAAAAATGGCTTTTCTTACATCAAGAAAGTCATGCCTGGTTCTCTTTCTCCAGGGAACCCCTACCCTATATGCTTACAGGTCCAACGTGCGTGCGTGCTAAGTCACTTCAGTCGTGTCCGACTCTTTGCAACTCTATGGACTGTAGCCTGCCAGACTCCTCTGTCCATGGGATTCTCCAGACAAGAATACTGGAGTGGGCTGCCATGCCCTCCTCCAGGGGATCTTCTGACCCAGGGATCAAACCCCACTCTCATATCTCCTGCATTGGCAGGAGGGTTCTTTACCACGAGTGCCACCTGGGAACCCATAGAGGGTCCACATAGATGCCCAATTCCTAGGTCTTTCAGCTTCTGGAGACTTTTCACTGCTTATCACTTCTTTTCCAAATAGAAAGCTGAAGCAGTTGCCTGTGATTCAGCAGCTTGCCTCAAGTCACACAAGGAGTCATTGACTGGGGAACAATGAGAATGGAGAACTCCTCACTGGACACATTGGTCTGCTGATCTTTGTCTAAAGCTTATCTCCCTGGTCCTGAAAAGAATGAAGTACCCTAGAATCTCCAGCCCAGAGGCCCAGACGGAATTTCACACTAGAGCCTTTCAATATGCTGTTCAGAAATTGCAAAGTGAGTGTCCTTCAGCTATCTCTGGCTAGAGCCAAAGACATCCTCTGGGAGGATAAGCAGAGTCCTCCATTTGTTCATTCCAAGAAAGGATAACCTTAGTTGGAATTGATATTTGAGTACTGTTCTGCCAACCCTTCTCTGACTACCTCCCCCATGGGTTGTTAGAGAAACCTCGAAGGTACCTAGAAAGCTTTTCTCATTCTCGTTTCTCATTCTCACTCTCGATACATCATGCTGGGATTCCCGATAGTCTTGTCTGGGGCTTCCCTGATGGCTCAGCAGGTAAAGAATTTACCCACAATGCAGGAGACACAGGAGACGCAGGTTCAATCCCTGGGTCAGGAAGATCCCCTGGAGTAGGAAGTAGCAACCCACTCCAGTATTCTTGCATGAGAAATCCCATGGACAGAGGAGCTGGGTGGGCTACAGTCCATGGGGCCCCAAAGGGTCGGACACAACTCAGCAACTGAAAACACATGCACATATACGGTCTTGTCTAGATCTTAACCATACTGTGAACTTCGTGAGAGTAGAGCTCGTATCTTACTCAGCTCTGTGGCCACTGTGCTTACGCTAGTACCTGGCTCATAAATGCTCAGAAAAAGTTCATCGAACTAATGAATAAGCAGTGGCTGACATAGTGGCCAAAACGTTCTTTCCACATTCATTCTGGGGAAAAAAAAATCTCTTTATTCAGTTTTCTCTAGCTGTCACAACAAGGACATAGATTGTTCCCCTAAAGGAAAAAGACAAACTGAACTTGTCTTCATTACCAAAAGAATAGAAAATAACTGAAATTCTCCTTTTTGAGTTTGGGGGAAGAATTTTTGGACCTAGACGAGGGAAAGACAAATGAAAAGATATATGCTACTTTTTTATGATGATTAGGAAAATACCTCCCTGGAACCACAAGTTAATATTCTGGTAACCGGGGCTACAATTAGAGATGGCAGACATTACTCTGGGTTTTATCGAGTTCTTCCTCTTTCCATGGCTAAAAGCATTCAGCTTTCCCGTTTTTTCCTATTGATGAGGGCCCAAGATTCAGCTGTCTCCTGGGTTCTGAGGAAGATGCACCCTCAATGCTGAGCCACGTATCCTGGCAAAGGCCTCTCCGGACAACCTCATCCCTGAATTCCCACTGCCTGACCTCAGGCTGCTCCACGGCAGCGAGTAGCAGATGAAGTCAACCTGTCCTCCGTTCAGAACCCCGCAGATTATTTCACCTTCCTGAGTCTGAGACTTCCCGTCCTGCCCCCAGCACACCTCGCCTTCCTTCTGAGCCTTTCCTGAGTCTTTCCTTTGCTATCTTTATTGCCTGTCCCCCAACTGTTCCCTGGAGGAGTAATATAGAATCCGCCTGCCAGTGCAGGAGACTCAAGAAACACAGGTTTTTTTTTCGATCCCTGGGTCAGGAAGATCCTCTGGCGTAGGAAGCAGCAGCCCACTCCAGTATTCTTGCCTAGAAAGTTTCATGGACAGAGGAGCCTGGCGGGCAACAGTTCTTGGAGTTGCAAAGAGTCAGACACGACTCAGCATGCGTGTATGCATCTATTCCCACCCCTGCCTCCTTTTTCAATAGACTATACATATATGTGTGTGCATGTGTGTATATATATATATATATTAAAAAAATTTTTTTAATGAATGCACTGCAGGGCACATGGGATCCAACTGATGCCCCCTGCATGGGAAGCATGGGGTCTTAACCACTGGACCACTAGGGAGGTTCTGAATAGACTGTATTTTTTAGAGCAGTTTCAGAGCAAAATTGAGTGAAAGCCCAGAGACTTCCCATGTACTCTCTGGCTCCTTGCCTGCACAGCCTCCTCGACCATCCGCCAAGGTGGTGTATTTGCTACAATCCATGAACCTACACCGATAATGTCATGATCACCCTGAGTTTACATTAGGGTTCACTCTGCTGTTGTACATCCTATGGGTCTGGACAAATGTGTGCTGATGTATATCCATCATTATAGTATCACACAGAATAGTCCACTGCCCTAAAAATCCTCCTCCTAACTCTAGGCCACCTACCCCCTTTTCAGAGTGGTGTCTCCCAGCCAGCCTGCCAACATCTCATCTCGGATATCTCTTACTCAGCCCAAACTCAACAAACACAAGACCAAATACTTGCTTTCTCTCCGCAAACCTATTCCTCACTACCTCCTCGCTGCCGCCGCAGCCAACCAGCACTCAAAGGATGGATGTCTTCTTTGTCCACTGTCCACCTCAGTCCAGGCCATCATCATTTTGCCCTTGGAATTTTCATAGCTTCTTAGGGCCTCTTGGTGGTCAAAAAGGCTTAGGTCACTTCCATGATGTGAGGTTGTTGTTTTTTTTGATGTGGACCATTTAAAAAGTCTTTATTGAATTTGTTACAATATTGCTTCTGTCTTACATTTTGGTTTTCTGTCTTACTTTTTGTTTTTTCGGTCTGGAGGCCTGGGGGATGTTAGCTCCCTGATTAGGGACTGAAACCAAACCCCATGGATTGGAAGATGAGCTCTTACCACTGGACCCCCAGGGAAGTCCTGAGGCCTGTTTTAAAAGGGAAAGAAAGCACAACACAAAGTCCATGCAGCTGTATCACAAGTCTCTGTGTCCCTCAGACCCTGCTACTTCTTTGGACCCCAGAGATTCCTAACTGCCCTTAGCTGCATCTCTGTGTTGAGGGCTTTCAGAACTGGGAAAGCTGGACCACCCACCCCTGCGGAAAGACAAATTTAAGAGAATTAACCCTGTTCTTGTTTGGGAAATCCCATGGACAGAGGAGCCTAGCAGGCTACAGTCCATGGGGTTGCAAGAGTCGGACACAACTGAGTGGCTAAACCACCACGACCACGGCAGCTTTCACAGTGGCCAGATGGAAAGAGCTGGTGTCAAAATACCACAGCTCCCCTGCTCCTGGGTAGATAACCTGAGGTGTGTTTCCTGGAGTTTCCAGAGGGATTAAGTTGCAGTTACCTATGGAGGTTACTTAATACATTTTTACCAGCTGCTTTCCTGTCTGATCTCCCCGTGCCTCACCTGCACTTCTGGTACCTCCCAAACAAGCTCCTTGCGTTGAATCCTAGGTTCAACGTCTAGGAGAACCCAAGCTTAAACATGCCTCTACCAAAACTGTAATACAAAGTGCTATCCACAGGCTGACTGCAGGATTTAGGCATAAATATTTAGTCATAATTCATTCCATACTGGGAGAGCTGGTGTTGGGAACCAAGTTGAAAGGTGGAGGGTGGAACTTCTCTGGTGGTGCAGGGGTTAAGAATCTGCCTGCCAGTGCAGGGGGACACAGGTTCGATCCCTGCTCCGGGGAGATTCCACAGGCCTCGGGGCAACGAGGCCAGCGCGTTCCAGCTATGAGCCCACACTCTAGAACTCATGCTTGGAAACCAGGGAAGCCGCTGCAGCGGGCAGCCGAAGCGCTGCAACTGGAAGCAACCCATGAGCAGCGGTGAAGACCCAGTGCAGCCGAAAATACATAAATAAATGAGAATATGGTGTAATTCTAGAATAACACAGTTTAAGAAAGAGAGAAAGGTAGAGGATGAATGCCATCTTTCTCAGTTCTCTCAGCCTCTCTGCAACGAACTTTATGCAGAGATGTTGCGAAAGTCCACACATGAGGCCCATCCCATCACCCCATCTGCCTCCTTTCCTCCCTGCCTCCCATGATGGGTCCAGAAGCTTCCTAACCTGTCCCTCTGCTTTCACTGCCTCCCTCTGATGCATCCTCAGCAGCAAACACCAACCAGGTCATTTCGTCTCCTACATAAAACTCTTCAATGGCTTCCTGTTTTTTATTAGGGTAAAACCCCAATTCATACAGGGTCCTACACAGTCTGTGCCCCTGCCTTCTTCCAGACCACTCATTTTGGGCCCATCCACCCCATTCCTGCTCCAGCCATACTGGTTTATTCCTGCTTCCCCAACACCCAGTCCACACCTTGGCACCTGCTGTGCTCTTTGACTGGAATTCTCTCCACTCATGTCTGGCTGCAATCACCATCTGCAGTGATTTTGGAGCCCAAGAAAATAAACTCTGCAGCCATGAAATTAAAAGACGCTTGTTCCTTGGAAGGAGAACTATGACAAACCTATACAGCATATCAAAAAGCAGAGATCTCACTTTGCTGACAAAGGCCTGTAGAGTCAAACTATGGTTTTTCCGGTAGTCATGTATGGATGTGAGAGTTGAATCATAAAGATGGCTGAGCACCAACAGTTGATGCTTTCTTACTGTGGTGCTGGAGAAGACTGTTGAGAGTCCCTTGGACTGCAAGGAGGTCAAACCAGTCCATCCTAAAGGAATCAGTCCTGACTATTCATTGGAAAGACTGATGTTGAAGCTGAAGCTTCAATACTTTGGCCACCTGATGTGAAGAGCTGACTCATTGGAAAAGATCCTGATGATGGGAAAGATAGAAGGCGAGAGAACAAGGGGATGACAGAGGGTGAGATGGTTGGATGGCATCACCGACTCGATCGACATGGGTTTGGGTGGACTCCGAGAGATGGTGAAGGACAGGGAAGCCTGGCGTGCTGCAGTCCTTGGGGTCGCAAAGAGTCAGACACGACTTAGTGACTGAACAACAAGCAACATGTCTGGCTACCTCCTCCTCCTTTAAAAAAAAATTTGGGCCACACTATACAGCATGTGGGATGTTAGTTCCCCGACCTGGGATCCAACCCATGCCCCCTGCAGAGGAAGCACAGATTCTTAACTACTGGCCTGCCAGGGAAGTCCCTCCACCTCATTTAGGACATGGTTTGGCTGTCATCTTCACCAAAAGGACTTTCCTAATGGCCCAGTCTGTTATTCTCTATCTTGGCCCTTGTTTACTTTGATTGGAAATTACAATTACTTTGTTTACTAATTATTTGCTGGGTTTCTTCCCAAGGTAAAAGCTCCACCAGGGAAAGGTCCATGCCCATTTTGCTCACTGTTACATGCCCAGCCTGAAGCACTATGCCTGGCACATGGCAGACCCCTAGCAAATGTAGATGAACCTGGTTGAAGATCTAGCTAAAAACTCACAATGTGCAGCCATTTCTGACTACCCATTCCCCTACCCCAGCTGATATCTCCTTCCCCTAAATGCCTTTGAAAGTTATCATCAACATAATTCTCTTGGTGATCAGTCCTCTGTGTTTAATCACAGATCTTGCACTTTTGCCTTGAACTGTTATTTGAGTCATGTTTCATTTCTGAATGATTTCTGATGGCTCTCCTGGTTTGCAGTTTGCATAACTAAGATAATTCACTTTTTAAAACTCCGTCAATACTTGAGGGCGTATTTTCTAAAAACGAGTACATTCGTATATAATAATCATAATGTTCAATACAACGATCAAAATCAGGAGTGTTAACACTGATCACTATTATCAAATCCACTGCCATATTCAAATGTCATCAACTGTCCCCAGTGATCCAATCCAAAAATTACACATCGCATTTAGTTGTCTTTTAGTCTTCTTCTGTCTTTCTTTATCTTCCTTTGACCTTCACAGTTTTAAGGGACACCAGCTGCCTCTTTTGTGGAATGTTCCTCCACTTGCTTGTCTGATATTTCCTCACCATTCAATTCAGGTTAAATATTTTTGACAGGAATACCACTGGAATGTTGTTCCATAATTTACTTAACCAACCTGATATTATTGAAGATTTGGGTTGTTCCAAAATTTTCTTTATAATCAATATGATATTGACACATCTTTGTAGCCAAACTTTTGCACACATTCTTACCTATTTCTTTAGGGTGTATTTCTGGAATTGTAACTGCTATGACTAAGGGCTGTGTGTGCTTTAGTGATTTTTGTTATGTATTGCCAAATTGCCTTCCAGAGGGGTTGTGCCAGTTTACACTCCTTCCACAATGACTGCAAGTGGTTTCTAGGTGATTTTGCTGACACTGAATCCAGGCAGTTTAAAGCAGGCTCCTTTCCGCCCTCTGTACGTCTCCTGTTGATCTATCTTCCACTTCAGTTGCTTACATGTGATTGGTTGTCCCAAAACACTAAAAGCTGTTAAGAGGTAGAACCTATGTGTCTTACCCATCTCTGTGGTCTTACTCATCCCATGGTACCTAACTATGCTTCCTACTTAACAGTCACCCCGTAAACGTCAAAGGAAGGAAGGAACAAATGGTGATGATGACACCTTGTGTGACTGTTAGGTTCTTCTCTGGCATGTTGGGCTACTAAAAATGTCATTAAAATTAGCATCCCAAAGTCCAACAGCCAGAAAAGTGGTCCAGCCTTTTACCAGTCCCCATTCCCAGGACTTCTTGGGATTCCCAAAAGCATCTTTACATCTTGTCCCTATTGATCCTGGGGCTTCCCTGGTAGCTCAGCTGATAAAGAATACACCTGCAATGCAGGAGACCCCAGTTTGATTCCTGGGTTGGGAAGTTCCCCTGGAGAAGGGATAGGCTACCCACTGTAGTATTCTTGGGCTTCCCTGGTGACTCAGATGGTAAAGAATCTGCCTGCAATGTGGGAGACCTCGTTTGATCCCTGGGTTGGGAAGATCCTCTGGAGGAGGGTATGGCAACCCACATCAGTATCCTTGCCTGGAGAATCCCATGGACAGAGGAGCCTGGAGGGCTGCAGTCCATGGGGTCGCAGAGAATCGGACGCGACTGAGCACATACATATCGATCCTAGGTATGCCTTTCACCTCAGGCATCAGCACTGCTCTGGGCTTCTCCGCTCCCCTCTTGCCCAGAAGCTTTTCTGGGCTGCTTGTCTTCTTGTTTACATTTCTGGATCCCAGGATGGTCACATGTCTTTCTCTCAATTCCTGGATGCCAGCAGAGATGAGTGATCATTTTAAATAGAAGGCTTGGGGATTACAGCTGGGGATTATAATGCAAACAAGACAAGCATAAAGCCGGGTGGACGTGATCCTTTAATGCTGTCACCTTCCCAGCTCTTTAGGCTCTCCTGAGAGACCACTCTTCTCCTTTGCAATAGCCCTCTTTCCCCACGTTGCAGGGATCTGCTCCCTTGGGAAAATATCACAGGGAACACCCTTGATCTCACCTCTTTTTCCCATCCCAGCCCTCCGCCACCCCCACCTTGGCTTCTCCCAGAAAGCATCCTGTGATCAGCCTCCCTTGAAGAAGACATGTTTTTAGAGAATGTGCCGCCCAGCTCAATTTGTCTTTATTCCCATTCCAGAGTGGGTAGTGGCTTGATTCTCAAGTAACTAAAAGCCCTGAAAGTGTTTTCCCAAAATAAAAGAGCCTTCTTTCCTTTCAGATGAATTTTTCCTCCACCCCTACCACAACCACAACAAAGTACTGTTTGCCTAAGTCTTCTGTGACTCCATTTAGTCATCAATGGTTCAGAAATACTTGTGCCTCGTCATGGAGCATGGAAGGATTCCATTCAACCTCACCATTTTCAAAGCATTCTTATGGGCTCCAGCTCCCCTCTCTGTTAAGGCCACTTATGAGAGGGGCCCTAAGTCTTGTGCAAGGAGAAGCTGCTTCTACTTTTCCCAGGGGTGGGAGATCCTGGAGGCCACAGTGGGCAGAGGTTGAGTAGAAGTGGGACCAGAGGTTGTGTTGAAAATAAAGATGCTTTCCTGTTTTTGTCTTGTCTCTGGTCCTTCCCAAGTGGGAAACTGACATCTCAGAGGGGAGAAAGGATGAGAAGGGTGCTGGGGGCAGTAGTGGATCAGCTCCTGCAGGTTAGCAGGTGGCAGAGTTCCTAACCTGTCGTTTCCTAACTGGGGAGTGCTTATCGTGGCTCAAGGCCTCTTTCCTTCAGTGAAGTCTCACCCTAGCACCATGCAAACCAGCCTGCCTGCATCCCTCCCGCCCCTTCTCCTGATTTTGTTCAGCAAGCGTGTTCCAGTCAGTCTTCCATTTCTCAATCGCTTCCTCCTCTCCTCTGCCGCTCCCTTTGTCCATTTATCTGTTCTCTGGACGCTAGGCTTCCTGCCAACATTCTCTCTTTCCTGCAAGATTGGTGCACTTGCTAAAAATGCTACACCTTTCCTCTCATTCTGGAAGATCATGTAGTAAGTAGAATGGAAACAGTGTGGCATAAAGAATCAGAGACTGGTCTTGGGACGCAGTCCTGCAACTTTCTGGTTATGCATCTTTCATTTCTCTGGCCTTTAATATCTCTTTAATTTCCTTTGCATATTAATAATATTAGCATTATTTTGTAATTAATTATTTTTGTTTGCTCTGGGTCTTCGTTGCTGCGCGTGGGCTTTCTCCAGTTGCAGTTGCTTGGGGGCTACTGTCTGGTGTAGTGCTGAACAGACTTCTAATTGCAGTGGCTTCTCTTGTTGGAGAGCACAGGCTCTAGGCACACGACATTCGGTAGCTGTGAGGCTTATAGGCTTTTGTTGCCCGAGGCATGTGGAATTTTCCCAGGCCAGGGATCGAACCTGTGTCCAATGCACTGGGAGGCGGATTCTCATCCACTGTACCTCCAGGGAAGTCCAGCATATTAATATTATTAATCACTTAATCCAACCTACGTATTCTCCAACGATTACTTGGATTTAAACTTTTTATTGAGATAAAACTAACACAACATAAAATTGACCATTTTAAAGGAAACAGGTCAGTGACATTTAGAACATTCACAATGTTGGGGAACTGCCACCTTTCTCTAATTCCAAAACATTTTTATCACCCCAAAATAAACCCCCAGACCCAGTAAACAGTTCTTCCCCTGTCACTGTATCCCAGCTCCTAATAACCAATCCATGTTTCTGTCTTTTTGAATTCTGGATATTTCATATAAATGGAATCATACAATATTTGTCCTTTTACATCTGGCTTCTTCACTTAGTAAAATGTTTTCAAGGTTCATCTACTTTGTCACACGTATCAATATTTCATCCCTTTTTGTGGCTGAATAATATTCCATTGTAAAAACTAGGATGATGGAATCTGCTCCCATCACTTCATGGCAAATAGATGGAGAAACAATGGACTCACTGGGAGACTTTATTTTCGTGGGCTCCAAAATCACTACAGATAGTGACTGCAGCCATGAAATTAAAAGACGCTTGCTCCTTGGGAGACAAACTATGACCAACCTAGACAGTGTATTAAAAAGCAGAGACATTACTTTGCCGACAAAGGTCTATTGGGTCAAAATTATGATTTTTCCGGTAGTCATATAGAGATGTGAGAGTTGGACCATTAAGAAAGCTGAGCACCGAAGAACTGATGCTTTTGAACTGTGGTGTTGGAGAAGACTCTTGAGAGTCGCTTGGACTGCAAGGAGATCAAACTAGGTCAATCTGAAAGGAAATCAGTCCTGAATACTCATTGAAAGGGTTGATACTGACGCTGAAGCTCCAATACTTTGACCACCTGATGCAAAGAGCCGACTCATTGGAAAAGACCCTGATGCTGGGAAAGACTGAAGGCAAAAGGAGAAGGGGATGACAGAGGATGAGATAGTTGGATGGCATCACCAACTCAAGGACATGAGTTTGAGCAAGCTCTGGGAGATGGTGAAGGACAGGGAAGCCTGGCATGCTGAGTCCATTGGGTTCCAAAGAGTTAGACACGAGTTAGCGACGGAGCAACAACAATCTTTTCTCCACTTCCCTGAATCACAGAGAGGCCAGATTCAGCCTGGAGAGGTGGGGATTCTCTGGAATCCTAGCTGGATTCTGGAACACAGGAGGGTTGTGGAGCTTGAGATATAAGTCACTGAAACATTCTCTAACCTGATGCCCATGTCAAGAGCAGAATCCCCTTTGCAGCAGGTGAGGATGGTTTGTGTTGTACTGAGTCGCCTACCACACTCATGGGCTCGTTTTAGCTCACAAATGTGGAACCTGAGGCTTCCTTTTGCCATTTGGGGGCTGGCTGCAGCTCTCCAGAGTTCATGCTAGATGGCATCCTCTCTCCATAGCGGAGACGAATGACAGAGAAGTGGAAGGAGTGCTCCAACCTGTCGGGTTCCCAATGCAAGCTCATGTCAATGGCAGGGAACCCACGCCTTTTCTCCTACCAGAGGAAATTAAGCTGTTCCAAATTATAGACTATATTCTATTTTACATATTTGTCCAAAAAAACGATCTGTGCAAACATTATATTTTTTAAACTCCAAGTATTGTTAGATTCCCTTTAGCGTATAACCGACTAGCCGAGACTTTTAGTAAGGGAGCAAGAATGCCCTCCTTTTTATTGGGTCAATTAAATTTTCACCTATCCACAGTGGCCTGAGGACAGTCAAAGCGTATATCAACGTCTCAGAGATAATTAGGCTCAGAGTCTTTGGAGTCAGAGAAAGTTTATGTTATTGCAGCATTAAGGTCGAAATTGCTGGAGCCCTCTCATCCATGAGTCATCCGGCTTTAGAGGCTCCTAACACTGAATTTAATTCAGCTCACCTTTTTCTCTTTAAAAAGCAATTCTACCTTTGTTGTCAAGATTTCATCCTAATTTCCAGGGTAGGCTACCATGCTCAAACAAATGACCTGCCTGATAGATGCTAATCATAAAAAGACCGTCAGTGATGGCTTGGATTCTTTCCTCATCCATACTAACAGAAAATCATTCGCTTTTAAACAGATTACTAGGAAAGTCTGTTTTTCCTCCTTCCTCTCAGAATTAATTTTTATGCTTTCACTGTGTAATTTCCTTACCAATTTGAGCATTTTTTCCGTCATGTAAATCTATCTGATTGCTCGGCACTGAATCAAACAAACAAACAAAAATGCCCATTTGGGGGGGGGGGCGGTAAATAGCTTGTATTTTATTCAAGTCTGTAAGGTGAATTGAAATTGGCCTGCTTAGTCTTCCTTAAAATTGTGTGATTGCCTTGACTCCTGGGCAGACTGCTGGAGACAGCTGGATTTGAAGATGGAGGTACAGGCAGAAGCTGACATCATTCCAGGGACTGACTAGCTTTTTAGATTGATCTCTCAGACCAGGAGGCCAGACTCCCTTACGTTTCCCTTGTAATCTCTGATCAGGCAGTGATGAGGACATTTTGAGGGTTAACTAGTGCAGAATAACTGGTACCCCAGAGGCCTAGGTTGGGCTGTGTCTTGGCATGTGCTCTGAGTCAGCAAATACTGCCAAATACTATGTATAAGGTACTTACTAGGTTCTTCAGAGAATGGAATCAAAAGATGAAAAAAACACATTTCAGGCCTTTGAGCAGGGAAGGCAGTTGATTGTTGTTGTTGAATTGCTAAGTCGTGCCTGACTCTTGCAACCCCAAAGGACTGTAACCCCCCAGGCTCTTCTGTCCATGAGATTTCCCTGGTAAAAATACTGGAGTGGGTTGCCATTTCCTTCTTCAGGGGATCTTCCCGACCCAGGGATTGAATTCGGGTCTCCTGCTTGGCAGGCAGATTCTTTACCACTGAACTACTGGGGAAGCCTTCAGGTAAGGCAAGCACTCACCTAAAAAAACTAGCCTTGCCATGGCTCATCAGTTGACCTAATTCTCCCAGGCTGTTTCCTTTGGGCTTCCCTGGTGGCTCAGACAGTAAAGAATTTGCCTGCAATATGGGAGACCCGGGTTCAATCCCTGGGTCGGGAAGATCCCCTGGAGAAGGGAATGGCAACTCACTCCAGTATTCTTGCCTGGAGAATCCCATGGACAGAGGAGCCAGGTGGGCTATAGTCCATGGGATTGCAGAGTCAGACATGACTGAGCGACTAACATTTTCAGTTTCCTTTACAATGGAGACAACAGTTTGTAACAATTCAGGGCCTAAGTCTACTATGGGGACCCTCCCAACAGAACATAGCATCAGGAAGGGGGCCTTTCTTTCTCACTAAAGATCATGCTAAACTGCTTCAGTTTGAGGAACATGGAGATCACTTGTGGCTGGAATCTTATTTCTGAACTTGCAGTCGAGACCCCACAGATGACTCGGTAAAGTCTTGTTACAAAGCTGAGCATTTGGATGTCTACAGGCCATAATTATCTGGCAGCACCAAGGTGAAGCCTCCAGATAGATTTATACCATCAGCCAGTTTATCTTGAAACTGAAGGCTGTTACTGTCCCACGTGTTGCTTGGAGGTCAGGTTTTTCCAAAGTGTGGTATTTCTACTACTACTCACATTTCAAAAATGTTTTGGTTAGGATAAGAGAAGTTTGTTTTTTTTTTTTCAAGCAACTTGACTTTAAAGAAAAATACTAAATAAAGGGAGGAAGAGTTGTGGTCTACAATATTGCAAAGTGTTTTTGTTTTTTTTTAAATTTATTTATTTAGAGCTTCCCGAGTTGTCTGGTGGTTAAGAATCTGCCTTGCAATGCAGAGAACACCAGTTCGATCCCTGGTCCAGGAAGGTCCCACATGCCATAGGGTGACTAAGCCCATGCGCCACAGCTACTGAAGCCCAAACATCTAGGGCCCATGCTCTGCAACAAGAGAAGCCAATGAAAGGAGACACCCACACACCATAACTAGAGAGTGGCCCCCACTCTCTGCAAATAGAGAAAGCAAAGAAGACTCAGCACAGCCAAAAATTAAAAAATAAAACATTAAAAAACATTTATTGACTTATTTTTGGCTGCGTTGGGTTTTCATCGCTTTTCACCAGCTTTCTCTAGTTGCGGTGAGCCGGGGCTACTCTTGGTTGTGGTGCAAGGGCTTCTCACCGCCATGGATTCTCTTGTTTCAGAGCACGGGCTCTAGGAGTGTGGGCTCAGTAGCTGTGTTGCCGGGGCTTAGCTGCCCCAAGGCATGTGGAATCTTCCCGGAGCAGGGATTGAGTCTGTGTCCCCTGCAGAGGCAGGTGGATTCTTATCCACTGTACCAACAGGGAAGTCTGCAAAGTTTTTAATGTCAGAGTTGGTCACCACTGGGCCCATCAATGAAGGGAGTTCTCAGAGAGGTGGGAACATAACAGGAAACCTCCTTCATGCCTCCAGGCCCAGGGTCAGCTCTCATTTCTCCTCTCGGACTCTTCCTAAGTCCCGGAAATCACTTCCTCTCTGCTTCCAAAGTCCTTTGTGTCTGTGTCCACAGTGACTCTTATTCTGTTTTATCTCAGTGGTTTTCTTCCCAGTTTGCTAGTCTTCCTAGCGGTGGACTCTCCTGGGAAATCACTTTGGTATTCCCTGCTGTGCTTGCCACATAAAGGTAAACTTTGAAGAAAGAGAAAAAAAAATGGGAGCATGAAAGCCCTGTCTCTCCAGCTGTTTCCTGATGATTAGAAAGCAGTGGCACAAGGAGAGGGAAGGAAACGCCAGCTCCAGCCCTCCTCAGAAAGCCAATGTGATTATTCAAGCAAAAGCAATCCATGTTTTAGGGCAGATAGGTTTGTGACTTTCAGAATAGTTCATTTCAATTTATAAGAGCTCTGACCAAGCAGCTTTATTCACACAATACAGGTGCTGACCGAAGAATGGGAAGATTTCCGGTTTATTTCACATTTCTGTCCCAGCTGACCCTGAGTGCACTGGGCAGTCAGTATTTGTCTTTGGTGTATTCCCATCCCTCCCCAAATTGCCTGCTCTCCATATGGATTTCCATTCTTGCTCTCTGCCAACGAGATTCCCAACTTACCTGTTGATATTTAATAGACTACTCTTCCTGAATCAAACCCATTTTTCAAGAGGACTATGAGTCATTAATGCATTTAATGGGAAGGAATGAAGTTATAATGTTGGCGTTATAATCTGGAATGGAAACCTCCCCCCTCCCCTTAATCACTTAGCCAACTGCCTACTTTGCTTTCTTACAATACAGTTTAAGTTTACTCTGGGAGCCAAACAAAACAATTGCAAGCCAGTTCAGTATGTTGCTTGCCAGAAATTAAGGGCATAGACTCCGAGTCTGATTGCTAGGTTCAAATCGGTAGGTCTTCTTCGGTAGGTCTTCTGTAGGCTTTCTTCTTATTAGTTGTATGACTTTGGGCAAGTTATAAAACGTCTTCTGACCTGGTGACTTTATCTATAAAACGCAGCTTTGTTCTCTACCTCATCTGGACGTTGTGTTCCGTGAAATTAACCATGTAAAGGCTTTTGACGGGGGTGGGAGGGTGTTATCTTCTTTTGGTGGGTTCCAGCATCTTCCTGTGATGGTTGTTCAACAGCTAGTTGCGATTTTGGTGCTCTCGTCGCAGGAGCTGAGCTCACGTCCTTCTACTCTGCCATTTTGAACTGGAAGCAGGGAGCTCTTTAGTTGCTTTTGTTAGTCAAATAGGTAAAGTTTGGACTGGATCAGGCCTTAAGCTACCGGCAAGGGGCAAAATGCCTACTGCAGTTGGTGAGCTCTAGGTGGCGCTAGTGGTAAACAACCCGGCTGCCAGTTCAGCAGACAGGAGAGACTCTGGGTTCCATACCTGTATGGGGAAGATCCCCTGGAGAAGAGCAGGACAACCCACTCCAGTATCCTTGCCTGGAGACTCCCACGGACAGTGGAACCTGGCAGGCTACGTTAGGGTTCACAGGGTCGCAAACCTTCGGATATTACTGAAGCGACTTAGTACTCACGTGCACGAGATGCTGCCAGCTCTGATTCTCTGTCTCTCTGAGAGACTCTGATTGTAAGTTAGGGCTTTCATTGTAAGTAGGTGGCTATGTAGCCAAGACAAAGCCTGGGGTGCTTAGAATAGTAATGCCTAGAGTGGGAGAATCCCAGGGGCGGGGGAGCCTGGTGGGCTGCCATCTATGGGGTCGCACAGAGTCGGACACGACTGAAGCGACTCAGCAGCACCAGCAGCAGAAGCAGAGTGGGAGAAACCTAAGAAATCATCTGCCTTTTGAAAGGCAAACTGTTATTCCCCCTACTTCGCAGACAAGTGAGGTCCAGGGAGACCCACTGACCCTTGAAAAATGGGTTTGATTCAGGAAGAGTAGGATATGCGAGAACGGGCCCCAGGACTGGACACTAGGGAGTGGTGATGATGGATACACTCCATCAGGAAACAAGACAATCCTGAGCTGTTAGAATCAGCGACCACCCTAGTTTCCAAGGCCTGAAAAAGTCTATTAATTTTTTTATATTGTCCAATGCATAGTAATTGTTCTCCGTTTCTCTCTGCACCTCCCTGCCACTTCCTGGCAGCCCTGAGGAGTGGAAGATTTCCTTTTTTTGGACAGAGAAGGTCCAGAGCCGGCTTCCGCACGGATATCCGGCCCGCAGGGTGCGCAAAAGGCAAAGACCTCAGTTTTGGGGGGTCAGCCCGCCCCTTTCCCAGATAGAACGCTTGTCGCAGGTCCGGAGTGCCCCACCGCCCGTTTCCCCGGGGCGAGGCCTTCGGAGGCAGCAAGGAGGCGACGCTGAGCACAGATCTGGGGCCCGACGTTCTGAGCATACAGTGGAAAGGCACTAAGAGCCCCAAGATGAATAAGCCTGGACTTGGAAAACGAATGTCTAACACAGACTTGGTGCTGTTAACCTACTCATGTTTCTGACCCCGGCGATTCAGTCTGCGTTTTTATTAATATCAATCAGTTGGGTTGGAATGAAGATTCTTGATTCGCGGCCCCGTGTGGTGGAAGGCAGGTTATTAGTAGAACCGGTCCGCATCCCACGCCGGGATCCCCGGAGTCGCAGACGGGTGTCCCGGGGCGCAGAGAAACCTGGAGGTGGACCCGTCGTCCGCGTGGCCCCACCGCCGCGCTTCCATCCCGCGGCCGCCGAGGGGCGCTCAGGCTGCGCGGGTACCGATGCTGCCGCCAACGCGGAGTAGCCGCCGACTCGCGGATCCCTCTTCGCGCCCTCGGACGAAAAACAAAGTATACCTTTGTCATCCACCGAGCGCGTGCGCGACGGCAGCACCTCGGCCGGCCGCCGCGTGAGGGGCCCGCGGGCGTGCCTGGCCGCCTTTGGGCTGCAGCCCCCTGCCCCCGTGGGCTTGGCGTGCCCTGGAGGCAGCCGGGGTGCAGGCCCGGCCGGCCTGACCTCCCTTCCATCCCGAGCACGCCACGCGGGGGGCCAGAACCGGCACCAGCTCCTGCCCGGACGCAGCGCTTCGCCCCGCCCTCGCCGTGGCCCGTGCACTTAGTTTTCTGGGCATTCGGCAGAGCGGGAAGCGGGCGAGCGGGACCACCCCTCCTCCCCGGGCATGGATATGCGAGAACGGGCCCCAGGACTGGAGTTGTGGGGGGAGCTTCAGCTCCGCCGAGCCGCCTTTGACTCGCTCGCTGCACGCCCCACCGCCTTCCCTCCGAAGGCACGTCCCAGGGCGGTCCTCGGATTCCCGCAGCCGCGCGCCAGTCCCGGCCCCAGCCCAGCGCGCCGGGCCGAACTACAAGTCCCAGCAGGCCCCGCGCCGCGAGGGCCGGAGCGGGAGGCGTGGCTCGGCCCAGCGCTTGCGCAGTGAGGCCGCCCCAGCCTGCGAGTACCACACCCCCGGGACGGACAGAGGGGAGGCAGAAACATCCGAAGCATTAAAGCATCCGCGGGAGCCCGAGGGGAGGAGAATGGAGTGACAGAGCAGCGCGCAGGGTGGGGGGTGGGGGGGAAAGTGTTGAGGGAGGGGGGGAGGGGGGACACAGAGGGAGGAAGAAGCGGCGGCGGCGGCTCCTCTTTGCAGAGGTGGAAACTCCGAGGGATAAGAGCAAAGAATAATGCGGTAGGCTAGGCGGGCTGCTCGCTCCCGGCTCCGGCAAGCAGCGGCAGCAGCCCAAGCAGCGGCAGCAGCAGCAGCGGCAGCACCGTCAGGCGCTGACAGCCCCGCCGGCCGGCTCCCTCGCTGACCGCCGACTGTCAATGGAGCTGGAAAACATCGTGGCCAACACGGTCTTGCTGAAAGCCAGGGAAGGTAAGAGGCAGGGCGGGTGCGTGCCTGGCGCCTTCGCCACGAGCCGGGGTATCGGGCGGGTGCGGGATGCCCGCAGTGAGTTTGGTCGGGAGCAGGGCACCTCGGAGAGTGCTCGGCAAACGCTTCACGGTTCCTGCCCTTGTGCTCGGGGAACCTGGACTTGGGCAGAGAAGAGGAAACGTCACCTCGAGGTTGCAAGGATTAGGATGCTAAAACAGATTCCCTAGTTTCCAGCTCTAACCTTACCGTGCCGTGCCTTCTCGGCAGCTGTTGAAAGGTCAGTTGGAAAGGCGTTCATTCAGGAAGAGATGGGCAAACATGCAAATCAAACAGCTTTTCCGAGTTGGCCCGGGATGGTTCTGTGAGTGAATTCGTGTGTGTGTGTGTGTGTGTGTGTGTGTGTGTGTGTTGGGGGTGGAGGGGCGCCGGCTGAGTTGATATAGGTTATTGCTGGAAACCATCCGCTGGGAATGTTTCTTAGGGAAATCCCGTCGTGTGGAAGGAAGCCTTTTAAAGGCAAAGTAAGATGTTGAGGAATTAGCCTGTTCACATAACGAGAGGATGGTTGTGCAAATCATGTAGAAAAGAATACATGATTTCAGGGGTGGTTTTTACCCCCATTGAGGAGGGAGAGATTAAGTGGATTTTTTTGGGTTTTGGCTTAATTAAGAAAAGAAAGATAAGTGTGTCATTGCTTAGATGTGTTTTGGATGCAAATCATTAGATTTTCTGCATTAGGTTAGCAGGAAATATCGTCTAAATGGAGTGGGTAAGAAGCTAAGTCGAGACTATAAACGCACTTTTTGACTCTTCCTTGAGATGGAGAGAGGGAAGGGGTGAGAGAGAAAGTGGCCCAGAAACTTAAGATGCTTCCTAAAATGATTCTGTGCGGGTAAGCATACATATTTAGGAACACCTGGAATTTATGTAACATTTCTTTTGCCAAGATTTGAGCTCTGGGTGCAGCCTTTTTATGAAAAGGGAAGTGGTTTTCCCTTTCATGGGAGGAGGCTTTATTTGACACCCAAGGTCGAATGCAGTCTCGGTAAGGTCTTGACTTCAGAAGAGTACAAGGCGAGCAGTCCACGAAAACGCCCTATTTACTTCTTAATATTTTTCATTCACACACTCTGATGAATGAAGGAAGACTTTGCTGGCCAGCAGTAAAACTGTTCATGTTGATCCAGCCGATTCCATCACCTTGTGGCACTGTACACGGGGTGTGAGTAAGTGATGCACAACTCAACAGCTCATGTCGTAATTTCAGCTTCGTTTGTCTCCAAAGCAGCAGCCTGGAAGGTTTGCTTCGGAAACTCCAGCCGAATTGGGAATGTGCAGGTCTGTTCTTCCCATTGCCCAGAGCTTTGGTGTGAACAGACTTTTAGCAGAGGCTGTTCCTGGTGACTTCAGTTTCTAAAGCCCGAGTATTTTCTTTTTTCCTAACCCAAAATTTTTAGCAAATTGGACCAAGAGGCTCGTGGGCTGTCTCCTGAACAGGGCAGTGAGTTCTGGAGGGGAAAAAAGCGGAGAGAACAGCCCCCGGCTCACAGCCTTTGCAGCTGCCACCTAGTGGTGGAATGTGGTTGTTCACCTGAGGGCTCGGGGGCTGGGAAAGTTTTCCCTCTCCATTCTGAAATTTTTTCCTGGGAAATCATTGGATGTGACGATACTGGAGGCTTTGCAAGTTTCACTGGTTTCTCCTGTTGCCCGGGGACTTCTGCTGCCTACTTTTGCTGCTCTACACTTATTTGCCTAGAGCTTGCTTTTTTTTTTTTCTTAGCATTTGATTGCTTCTTTTAAAATGTTTTGCTTGGAGTGGGCAGAGTATTATTAATTTTCTCCCCCAGTTTGGTCTCCCCAGATTTTTTCACTGAAATGAATGCACCGCTTGGTAATTTTGTCTGTCAGGTTAACAAATTGGGTTTTTTAGAGCCTTGGAAAAGAGAGCTACAGTCTGGAGGCTTATATGGAATGACCGAATTACAGTGATTAAAAAGTTCTCAAGAATGTGTCTTTTACTTCCTTTTCCTTTTAAAGTCTTTTCAATTTCTCTTTGAGACTTTGGTAGTCATCTCAGGGTGAGAAAATAGCTCCTGAAATTCCTTTGAAATGGAGGGGGTCTTCCCCGTAAGAATACGGAGAAACTGACACCTGAATGAGAAAAACTAATTACTTACGTGGAAATTTCATTTTGAAATCTGCATTTCTCCCCCTCTTTCTCTTTTATGTCTAAAGAGAATCCACGATTTTAAATGCTTCCACTTTCTTCTCACTGGGTCTTTATTAAAGATTTGAGCATATATATTCTAATTACTGTAGAAGCTTTTAGAAATAAAAGCTATTTATTTTTCTCTTCTCAATTCTTACATAGTTGAAGTCATTCTTTTCAATTAAATAATTCTCCTAGTAACCACATTACCCGCATATTCAGAAATGAAAGTTCCAGTCAGTATAATGAAAGCTCTAACATAAAATTTGTTGTATCTTTAAAAATCTGAATTGTTTACAATGTTTAAAACCACTTCTTCCTTGAAGGTTCTTGTGAGTGGTTATAAATGAGAAATATGGTTTGTGAATGCGAAATTTAATTTAGTTCAGTTAACAAAATAGATTGTAAACAATTTAAAATGTGGCTTTCAAGTAAAAGTCACATTTGTCCCAAACAATAGAGAAACAGGCCTTGAAGAAAGACAGACACACTTTGGAAATGCTATAAATTTGTAGTTGTCTATGTTGGTGGGTAATTTGGGGGACTATCTTTTGTTATTATTATGCATTCTCAAAGGCAGATGTCTTCTAAATTCATTGTAAGTTAAAATTCTTACCATAATAATACTTCTATAAAGTGGAAAAATGAGTACAGCAATAAGATAGAAAATCTGTAAGTGAATTAAAGTGGTTCATCATTAATAATTAGAAAACATTGGAAACAGCTTGCACCTTTGTGACTTTTTTGAAATAAGATGAAGATCTGGGTTCAAAATTTTAAACCACCCAAATGTACTTTGTTCTGGACTCAAGAGAGCATCAACTTGATCATTCTCAGGAACTTTAGATTACTCTCCTAAAAATGGGTGGTTAAGGGTAAAAAAAGAAGTTGAGACTGAATTCATGCCAATTTATGGAAATGAGCTAAGTGATTAAGCATTTAATGAAAAGGAACCCAAGACTAATTCTATCTATCTATTTACATTTCAGAATCTCAGAAAATTGGCAAGCACACTAATGCTGAAATCATAGTAGTGAGAAAGAGTGTTTGCAGAGGGCCTTTTGTGTGTTTCCTTTTGATTTTATTGTTGCAGTAAAGGTTTTTGTCATGTTTTAGTGTTTTGCCTCACTTCTTTGAACGGTGGTGAGAAGAAATTTTGAAAGGTCCCACCCTTCCTTTCTTCCCAGGGCAGTAGTAGTCATATTTGATCAATAAAGAGGACAGAGAGGGAGTATCGATCACATTTTCCTGAGCGTGGTACCAGCAGGCACGACTATAGAACTGAGAAGTCAGACACGTCATGATTTTTGCCCTTGGTCAGGATGTCGAAAATCAGAACGTGCAAGGACCTTTCACTCACATATTTCTGTAAATTTGTTGGCCTGGATCTTCCCAGTGATTAAGATTGGGGACCTGGAAACAGGTGACTGCAGAGGCTGGGAAGGGCAGGAGACGGGAGGGGGTTTGAATGCAGCCAGCCTGCTGGGACAGACTCAGCATTCCACGGCAAGGCTGAAAGCCCTTCCCTCTTTTCCTTGCAACCCTAGTTCATGATGACAAAACTGAAATATTGTTATTAGAACACTGTAGTGTCTCTGAAGCCCACAGCCGTTTTAACTGTTATCGGCAGGCATACTTAATCCATCCCCGTGGCTGCTTCTACCCTAAAGCTTCTCCGCACAGAAGAGCAGCACTTTTTGCATCCTGAGCTCGGGCAGCTCATCATGTGTTAAAGCTGCTGGGCCTATTAAGTACAATGCCATCATTAAACAAAACTGCCTTTTACTTTTTCTGAGTTTCTTTTCAGTCCTGACAACTCGGATGTGGAGAAACCAAAAGCAAATGGTTTCAGAGGCCTTGCTTTCTTACAGAAAGGTTTCAAATGATGCTTTTAATTAATCTAGCTGCCGGTTTTTAAAACCATCAGATAAATGCCCTCAAGACTCTCATCTTTCAATAGCTTAGCTGCTTCTTGTCAGATTCTAAACTCCAGAAAGCTTGATTCTTCCACTCCCCAGACTAATCCTTGTTTAAATTATGTCTTCAGCAGCCATAACTCTTGTAGTGGCTTGCTAAATGATACCCTTTGGGTGTGGGCCGAAGACTTCAATAACATCTGAGTGAATTTCAGGAAAGAGCTCAGTGCAGGACCAAATTGACCTTTACCAAGGGCCATTCAACCCAGACCTGGGAATCCACAGTCTTCTAATGAAATGGTTTCAGGACTTCGGTCAATATTTAAAGTTAATAATTTGTTCCCGGTATATTTGTGGCTCATGGTAAAGCATTATAATATCTTGACATTTTTGAAATAAACAAGTCTTACGGTTACAAAAAGATATTACTACAATAGATCATACAATTCTAGGTGAAACTTGAGAAGATGATAAAAGTGACTAAAAACAGGTGACACAGAAAAGGAAAGGGGGAATTTCTTCAGTCTTACAACCCCTAGCCCCCACACCTCACTTCAAAATAGAATAGTGAAGATAAAGGGTTTTAAGATGTGATTTTTAAATGATTAAAAATAGATTATGTGGGCTTAAATAATAGGAATGATTTTTACTTTGAAACACATGCATGCTGTTACATTTCAGTGGAAAATTTTATTTTAAAATATCCTAAATATTGAAACGATTTTAATCCATAAAGCTTCTTAAAATTTTATCTTTTAGGGATAAAGACAATATTGTTGCATTTAATACCATCCAGACAGTTGGGGGAAGCACCCCATTTGGTATAAATCATGCTTGCTTTTTTTTTTTAAGCAGAAATTCTTTATTATCATCAAATATTCAAACAGTTATTCATGGTACCTTTTAAAGAGAAGGCAGTTCTGTCCTGTCTAGACTTTGCCCCCTCTCCTAGTTTCTTGTTTTATGAAAACCATTTTTAAATTGTCTTTTGAAATTCTTACAAGGCTCAAATCATTCATTCATTCATTCAGCCTTTGATTGTTGAAGGACCCTGTGGGAGGTGACATTTTGGGTGTTCACCTTGGAGAGGTGCGGCTGGAGGTGGGTAAAGAGATGGAATTGGACATCATCATTAACTTCTTAGGCTTTTAACCTGATAAATCAGATTTGAGTAGAACCTGGTTTTTCCTCCAAGGAGCTGAAGCTGATTGTGGTATAACCTGCTTAGCTGGAAATTGTTGACTCTGCTGTGCCTAGAGCTTGGACACTAGCCTGCGGGACCAAAACATGACTTAAGGATAACTCAGAGGTCATATTTGAGGGATAGGCTGGAATCTGGAAGACAACTGCTAATTTTCCAAGACGGGTGTTTTTATGAAGGTCAGTCCCTACAAATGGAAACCGCTTAAGACTAACATAAGAGGTCCCTTTGGTTGGGGGTGAGAAGACCCAAGAAGAAACTGGTGTGCAGAGGTGTCTTCCAGGCAGCACCTCAGTGGTCTTCCTGGGGCAGCCCCTGGGCGGAACTGATGGGCCACCGTTCTGGAGGAAAGATAGTGGGGGCCGCCTTCCTTTGGATTTTTCTTGGGATTTCTTGGGGTTGAGCACTTCCTCTGGTAGAGCCTGTCACTTGGAATAACCTGAAAATGTTCAAGTGTCTGTCTAGTCGTCTGAATATGTGCCCTCCAACATGGTAGCTACTAGCTGCATGTGACTGTTTAAACTAATTAAAGTGAGGGACTTACCTGGTGGCCCAGTGGGTAAGACTTGGAGCTCCCAGTGCAGGGGGCCCCCGGTTCGATTCTTGGTCCGGGAACTCGATCCTGTGTGCCAAAACTAGAGGGCCCGAGTGCTGCAGCTAAGACCTGGCACAGCCAAATAAATATTTTAAAAATTAATTAAAGTGAACTATTCCATTCCATAAGTGTGCCAGCCACGTTCAAGTGCTCAGCAGTCACAAGGGGCCAGTGGCTACCCTGCTGGATAGTGCAGAAGGGGAGTACCCCCAGCTCTGCAGAAAGTTCCTGGGACGTAACTCCCAGGGTTCTACACACATTGAGTTAAATGAGGGTGAGAACCTCATAACTCTGATGTGAAGATTGGGAGAACATAAGGGGGAGGGGGCAGGGGGAAGGAAGTGAGAAACAGAGGGGCTGGGGGATCGGAGATTAGGACTGTGTCCTAATCAGAGAAAAACGCAGTTCAAGGACAATCATAAACATTGGTGGTAGTAATAAGCCCCTCATATTTCTCACCTTCCCCACCTTTTTTTGTATCTTTTTGGGAAATTGGCCTCGATTGAGCAACTGACTGTCCTGATTCAAATTAAGTGTGTATTACAGGCTTCCCAGGTGGTGCTAGTGGTAAAGAACCTGCCTGCCAATTCAGGAGACTTATATAAGAGTTGCAGGTTCGATCCCTGGGTTGGGAAGATCCCCTGGAGGAGAGCATGGCAACCCACTCCAGTATTCTTGCCTGGAGAATCCCATGGACAGAGGAGCCTGGCAGGCTACAATCCATAGGGTCACACAGAGTCGGACACAACTGAAGCGACTTAGCATGCAAGCAGATACACACTATTAATTAAAAAAATAAAAAATTGTGTGTACAGTAAATCCACAGAAAGAAGGGAAAAAAAACAACAACCCCGCTTTCTATTTACTTCAGAAAAGGTGGTCTAAAATGAACAGGGCGATTGATAAAAACAATTTTAAGAGTTTCCATTTCTTTTGAACAGGACAGATTGCAAGAAGATCATGGAGAAAGATGTCAAAACCACACTGTTCTTGTATCCACTTTAAAATGATTTCTTCCTAAAAACTTTTCCTGTGAGATTTGAAACATTTTAACGATGACGATGTTAGAATACACTTAGAAAGCAGCATGATTATTTGAAACAATAAAACAGCTCACTGCTGTTCTTGGGGTCAGAAGCAAAGAATAGCTATCTGAAGTTGTGCCAAAGAGTCAACTGGTAACCTCCTCCTGACAGAAGTCAGTAATAAATTAGGCTAATTTCCACGGGGCCTGTTTTGTCTCTAGGAATCTGTAGCCTGTGGAGTATCAGTATTTTTTTTTTTTTAAGGCAGTGATGAAATAAACCTCAAAGGACAACTTCCGGGACCTGTGCAGAAAGTAAAAGAAACAGATAAACAGATACGAACATTCCTGGGTTGGGAAGCGGCCACAGAGGCCCACGGGGTGGCCAGGGCCTGGGCTTCCCCAAGGCTTCTCAGGGGTTTTCCTCATCGGTTCTCCACTTTTCAGAATAGAAATCACCCCTGCTTATCAGTTGGGGAAACTGAGATGGAAGAAAGGGACCCGCTTGTTCAAGGTTACTTGAAATGTGGACTTTTCTGGAGAAGCCCTCCAAAATCCTTTAACATTGCCAAAGAAATCTTTCCCTTCCCTTATAATCATATTAATATAAGCCCCAAACTCCTACAGAAACCAGAACCCCCCAAAACCAAACCCATTTTTCAGGGCTGTATGGTTTCTAAATGTAAATGCTCTGAGGTTGCCATTGTGGTCGAGAAAGAGTCTCTAACAGATTTCCTGGGGAAAAGGGCAAAGAAAATGGGAATCTAACTGCCCTCCCAGACCTTGATTTCAGCTACATTGAGAGCAGTTGGAGGATGTAATTCCTACTAGGCTCTGAATGACTACCATAAGGTGAGTCCTCGCAGTCAGCGTTTCCATTTTAAAAGTAGAACTGTTGGGACTTCCCCAGTAGTCCAGCAGTTAAGACTCCATGCTTCCAAGGCAGGGAGCCTGAGTTTGATCCCTGGTCCAGGAAGATTCCAGATGCTTCAGGGCAACTAAGTCCGTGTGCCACAACTACTGAGCTGGTGTGCTGCAACTGAAAAGATCCTGCTCGCGGCAATGAAAATCCCACCTGCCACAACTGAGACCTGGCACAGCCAAATAAATAGATAAAAGTGACAATTTAAAGAAGCAAAACATAGAACTCTTTATCAACACCAATGAATCTGTGATTGGCGGGGGTGGGGGCGGGGAGGGGACAAATAACATACATGCCCGTGAGTGTGTGTGCACACGTGGCCGTGATTCTTTCTGAAGCCGCATCACCTGTGTTCTCCCACACCCTCATGCATACCTGCACACCTGAAGAGCAAGGCCAGTCAGCTTCTTGGCATTCTTGGTCCTCCTGGCAGGGCTTGGGGAGAATCTTGAGTAGCCAAAGAATTGCCCCCGAGGGACAGGAGCTTAAAGGAGATGGACGGTAGTAGCCACACGTTAGTGGCGGCAGCCCTCTCCTGGACAGGGCCGGGTGTGAGCGAGCACCCAGCGCATGCAGGTCACGTCTGCCCCGAGCCCCGCTTCCTTCAGTGCCTGCTGCCCCTCGGGAGATCCTTGTCCCCAGGGACCTCTGTCTGATGGTGGCACCTCAGGTATATGCTCTGCTGCTGCTGCTGCTGTTGTTGCAAAGTTGCTTCAGTCGTGTCCGACTCTGTGCGACCCCATCCTCTGTCCCTGGGATTCTCCAGGCAAGAACGCTGGAGTGGGTTGCCATTTCCTTCTCCAGGTATATGCTCAGGTCCCTGCAACTCTCTTTACTAATAAAAAAGTGGGGGGACTTCCCTGGTGGTCCAGTGGCTAGAACGCTGCACCCCCAAGTGCAGGGGGCACAGGTTCGATCCCTGGTCAGGGAGCTAGAGCACAGGCGTCTCAACTAAAGAGGCTGGGTGCCACAACTGAAAACTCGGCACAGCCAAATAAATAAATGTTAAAAAGAGAAAAAGTAGGGGGCTGGGAAGGGGGAGGGGGAGACCTACTGGAGTGATTTCCCTGCCACATCGCGGGGCACACCCCTTCTCCCTCCCTAAGAGAATGTGTGAAGCAGCCTTTTTCCCCAGAAAAGCTCTCTCAGGGTTAACCTTTTAGATATTTCAGGGGTAACCGTGTGGGTATTTGCGTTTAGAAAGCAGAACATGTGTGTACGCACACGTTTTGCATTCATTTAGCAACTTTTCAAGGCTCTTTGGGAGCTGAGAGTCTCTTGGGGGCTGTTGATGGAGAGGAGACAGCGGGGATGTCACCAGCCCCCTAATGAGGGGACAGGAAGTAAAGCCTTTGATCTGCTCCTGCAGAGAAGGTGAAGCTCTGAACTTAACCACTACAGGAAAGGAAGTGGGGGGTGAAGGATAGAGTGACTCAGCTACAGGGTAGAGAAAACCCAGCCAGTGTAATTGGTCTGCATATCTGATAAAAGGCCTTATGAAACCTCATTTGAAATGGAATTCCATCTTGGCACGGGTCTTAGCACACTTGTGAAATGGAAACAAGCTGGAGAAGGTCAACAAACGGGCCACGGAAACGGCGTTCCCATGGCTTGTGCAGGAGTGCGCTCTGCTCCATCAGACACTCAGGAAGAGCTCCTGGGGATGCTTAGATAACATCCCTGAGAAGGAACCCCAGGCTCTAGAAAAGTAGGGGGTTTTTGTTTAGTTGCTAAGTCATGTCTGACTTGAGACCCCGTGGACTGTATGTAGCCTGCCAAGCCCCTCCGTCCATAGGATTTCCCAGGCAAGAGTACTGGAGTGGGTTGCCATTTCCTCCTCCAGGGGATCTTCCTGACCCAGGGATCGAACCTGTGTCTCCTGCACTTCAGGTGGATTCTTTACCACTGAGCCACCAGGGAAGCCCAAAATGGGCAGTCGGGTGCGGACAGAGAATTGGGCTACAGGCTTGATCCCATTTTTCTCAAGCTGAGTGCTGTTGTGGGTTGATGCCACCAAGCCTACAGTCACAGATTAAGGAGGCTGTCAGTCAGATGAGTGTGTGCTTGCAACATAGGTGTCCAACTAACCTTGATCTGGGAATGATTGACTGATGCTATGTTTGGTATGTGGAGGAGGGGAAGAGCCAAGAAAATAAGATCCTCAAGAAGTGGCCTTGGGGGACTTCCCTGGTGGTCCAGTGGCTAAGACTGAGTTCTCAGTGCAGGGGGCTCAGGTTCCAACCCAGCTCCCATGCTGCAACTAAAGATCCTGCTTGTCACAACTAAAATAAGACCTTGCATGCTGCAACAAAGAAGGAAGAACCTGAGTGCTGCCGTTAAGACCTGAGCAACCAAATAAATAAATGTTAAAAAAGAAAGAAGTGGCCTTCATGTTGCAGTAGATGGCAAATGAGGAAATGACTCAGCATGGTTAAGAAAGATTAACAAAAGGTATAGGGCAAATTGGAAAATGTTTTCCAAATGTTTGTCTTAACTGTGAAAAATGTCTGGCAGACCTCCCCGCCCCCACCCCCAATTTGGAAGTGGTGTGTGTTACTTGTTTTGGAAGAAATAAATATTTGCATTAGTCCAAACATTCGGGGCAAACAGTTTGCCCCAATCTGAAGGCTCTCTGTGGTTCAAAGATGTTTCACACTGATAGCACTCATACCTTTTTTGGCTAAATCGGAGGTAGCTTAGGACACGATCCTCACATGCTTTTCGCATCACTGCTAGAACAACGCTGAGCAAATGGAAAGAAAATAGGAAGCCAAACATTGCTCCTTCCAGACCCCGGAATGGCTGATGACTGACCTGGCATTTGAAGGATAGAATTGTTATAGAAAAATGGCCTCTTTGCTCAGGGGCAAAGAGGCTGGATCCAATTAAGACAAGGAAAATGTATGCTCGCTCAGGGGAAAAAATGTCCAAACAGTCAATCCTGTAATCCTCTCTGCAGAGGAAGGGGCCTTCACGACGGGGCTTTATGGATGATGCCAAACCCTGTGCTATATAATAATTAGTAACCATTGCTTATTCTGCCACACACTCATTCCCCAAACCACTAACCATTGCTTGGGGTGGAATGCATCAGGCCTAGATATTTGCCCCAGATGTCTTCCCATCAGTAGTATCCAATTAGAGGGTTTTTTAAAGTTAAAGCTTAATTTCTTATAACATAGAGCAGGATGCAAATTAAAGAAGGACAAATCTGATTTCCTCGACATTTCCACGGGTGACTAAGGTGAGGGCTGGTCTTCCGGTTCCCTTAAGTTTACTATCAGGTGGCTAACTGTTTTATACCCTAGTGCCCGGTACTGTCGCTAGTCTTTCTGGGCGGCTTACAAACATTTAAGGAATGCCCGTGAGGGGGTCAAGCATTTGAGAGGCCTAATCAGAGAAGTGAACTTACGTCTGCTTATAATTTCATTCTCCCATGGTGGGCCTTTGCGTTCTAATTGTCTGCCCTAAGCAGAGGGCTTGGGGGAAATCCCTGCAAGCAGAATTCCCAGTGGAGTAACCCTAGGTTGGTTTCTGCATCTTCCCTAGTGTCATAAATCCAATATTTAGTTAAGTCCCACTGTGTGGGGGGCCCCATGCTAGGCTCTGAGCGGGGGACAGGAAACAATGGAGTTTCCATTTCTTTCTTTTTAAATAAAGGTAGTTTTGTTTTAATTTTATTTATCTTTTTGACCACACTGACTTTGGGACTAGTTTCCCGACCAGGGATCAAACCAGTGCCCTCAGCAGTGAAAGCATGGAGTCCGAACCATTGGACTGCCAGGGAATTCCCCCCTTCTTTCTAATGGGATCATTTAGGAATTATACAGTCCTTTGTACCCATGGTTTCACTTACTCTTTACAGTCCTGTGAGGTGTGTTTTATTCTTCCCTGTATTATAGATGAAGAATCAAAGACTAAGAGAGGTAAATGCCTTTTCCTGGTGCAGTCTGCTAGTTCCACAGCCCAGATCGAATGCAGAACCCAGTCTCCACTCTGGTAGTCTTTCTGCTCCATCCCAGCTGCTGCCCTCAATAATCTTACCAGCTAACAGGAGCATCAGTACTAACATGTATGTAAAGTAATCAGTGTGGCACTGTGACTCATAGTTCAGTATGAATCATTCTACCTGATTTGAAGCCTTTCAGACACTTGCATGGACACTGTATGCTGTGTGTGTGTGTGTGCTTAGTTGCGCTGTCGTCTCTGACTCTTTATGACCCCATGGACTGGACTCAGTCAGGCTCCTCTGTCCATGGAATTTTCCAGGCAAGGATACTGGAGCAGGTTGCCATTTCCTACTCCAGGGGATCTTCCCGACTCAAGGATGGAACCCGTGTCTCCTGCCTTGCAGGTGGGTTCTTTACCAATGAGCTGCCTGGGAAGCTCCTGCACAGACAGTACTTGCTTGCTAAAGAAAATGCAAAGAACAACGCAGAAAACATGAAGAAGGAAGTACAAATCTCCCTCCTCCCATGTGCCCCTGCTACCTGTCCCGCCCCTCAGAGATAGTTACTGTCAGCATTAAGGTGGGCATTTTCCCCGATCTCTGTATGCATGTATGAACATACAGATACATTTGACACCAATAGGATCTGGGTATACACGTGCTTCTGCAGCTGTTTTCAGTCAACAGTAAGTTGTAGTGCCTTCCCATATCTGTGTTTATAGTTTCCCATGAGATGGAAGGGTGTAAGGAAAAATTGTGAAAGACTCTGGAGTGTCGTTTCAATGGAATGCTGGGTGTTTTCTAACAGACTCTTAGGGGTTATCTGGTTGTAAACGGGTCTGTGTCTTTGATTGTTTAGAAGTAGTTTAAATGATGTATTTAACCAAGACATTTACCATAAAGAAGGCACTGGAAAAGACCCTGATGCTGGGAAAGATTGAGGGCAGGAGGAGAAGGGGACAACAGAGAATGAGATGGTTGGATGGCATCACTGACTCAATGCACATGAGTTTGAGCAAACTCTGGGAAATAGTGAAGGACAGGGAAGCCTGGAGTGCTGCAGCCCATGGAGTCAAAGAGTTGGACACGACTTAGCAACCAAACAACAAACAATTTAGGTTTCCCTAAATTTTCAACAGTTTAGGTTTTCCAATTTTTCAATATATTGTAAACAGTGTGGGACTATTCTCCTCACTGGATAACATTATATACTTAGACACTTAGTTGCCTAGCACGTGGTGGTCACTGTCTCATAGGGTCTCCCACCACCCCATTCTTCACCCCCCACTTTGGGAAGAATACTGATAATTTCTGAAATGGAGTTAAGTGACCCTAGGGATGTACAGAGCACATTTTCTTATGAGGAAGAAACATGAGGACATGTGATGCGACATTTTTGAAACCTTTAGGGTTTAACCCCCCCGTGTGAGTGTTCAGTCATGTTTTCTACGGTATTCAAAGCCTCAGTTAGGGAAATAAGTTCGGGCAAAGACTGACTTGGCAACAACTTCGTAATTGCTCCTGGGTTTTGCATGTGTGAATCAGCAGGGAACACAAGCTCAGATAAGGGCCCATATTTCTTTTGCTCTTTTTTTCTTGGCCTCATTGCGAGGCTTGTGGGATCTTGGTACTCCAACCAGAAATCAAACCCGGGCCCCTGGCAGTGGAATTGAGGAGTCCTAACCACTGGTCTGCCAGGGAATTCTCATGTATTTCTCTCCTTGGCTCATCCCCACCAGCCAGATTTGGCAGCCATTATTATTGTTATCTCAGGTTGAGAAAAAGCAAGCTCAGAGAGGTGATGTGATTTTCCAAAGTCACACAGCAAGGACCCACTTCTTCCCATTCCTCCTGGGGCTAGCTCACTGCATCTTTCCCCGTCTTTAAGGATTTCCATGTTTGTTGTACGTTGAGTAACTCTAGGGAGGCATCTGAACTTGAGGTTCAGAGTTCGTTGTTCAGAGGAAGTAGATTTATAACTGTATTTTGGGGAAGGGGGGCACCATTTCCTAATTCTTTCAAAGGTGCTGCTGTTGGTTCCACATATTGTCCTTTGCCTCCTGTCACTTAGCCGGTAGGGCTTTCTCCTCTGGGGACTCCTGCAGGTTCTGCCATCGGTAACTGCTTTGACTGCAGGTTTGCATATGATTTACCTGGGTGAGGGTTCTGTGGGTCCCACCTTGAGACTCCAGGGCGCAAATAAAAACAGTACAAAAGAGAACAAGTCCTGGCCCTGCCCACCCTAGGGTATCTCCTGAGATAAGCTTGGCTCCAGGGCAAAGTCCAAGGTCCTGGGTCCTCAGTATTTTTGTAGCAGTTGGAGGAGAGAGTGGCATTTTCTTCCAGGAAGCATTTGCGGATATATTGGCTCATCTGCCTCGGGGCTCGCCGCGCCTGGAAGCCACAGGGGAAGGAGAAAGGCTGTCCCTTAATTGCATGATGTCTTCACAGGGCCGTGAGCTCCCTGTCGTCTGCAGGAAGGAGCTCCACCACCAGAGCCTGCTCCTCCCTTCCCCAGAGGAAGGGCCTCAGGACCAAAGGAAGCCCCGTGGGCACCCAGGGCAGGGCCAGCGTGGAAGCAGCCTTCAGAGTAGGACCCGAGGATGCTCCTCCACGGCAGTTGGACTCTTAATACTGATTCCCAGGCGGCGTGAACTCCCCAGGGCCACTCAGGGCTGCGAAGGACCACAACATGGGCGGCTTAGAACCGCAGAAGTTTATTGTCTCACAGTTCTGGAGGCCAAAATCAAGTTGTGGGCAGGCCACGTGCCCTCGGAAGGTGCTGGGGAAAGATTATTTTCCAGACCTCGCTTCTGGTAGCCTCCAGCGTTCCTAAGCTTGTAGATGATGGTCTGCCTCTGACTGTGTCTCTTCAGGCGGTTTCACTCTGTACTTGTCTGTCTCTGGGTCCAAACTTCTCCCTTCTATAAGGGCACCAGCCTTACTTTTTTTTTAAACACGCTGATTATATATATTTTTAGTTAATTTTTATTGACATCAGTCTTACTTGAGGACCACCCTAGTGATCTCATTTTAACCTAATTACGTCTATAAAGACCCTGTTTCCAAAAGGGTCACATTCTGAGGGTTATGGCTTCCACATATCTTTTTTGGAAGGGCGGGGGAGCGGACACAGTGTAACCCATAACATCAAGGCCTGCCCACGATATTCTGAATCAGAAGCTCACGGGAAGCACCTGAGAAGCTGTATTTTCGAAACTCCCGAGGATCAGCCAGGTGTGAGGACCACCACCCTGATGGGCCTCAGAGCCTGTAATACAAAGTGAAGTAAGTCAGAAAGAGAAAACAAATATCGTATATTAATGCACGTATGTGGAATCTGGAGAAAGGGTACAGATGAACCTAGTTCCAGGGCAGGAATAGAGACCAGACACAGAGAACTGAAGTGCAGATATAGGCAGGGAACGGGAGGGTGGGGTGAATTGGGAGACTGGGATTGACATATATACTGTATCATGTGTAAAATTTAGAGCAATAAAGTGCAGGAAGCTCAGCTCAGTGCTCTGTGATGACCTAGCGGGGTGGGATGGGAGGGACTTCCAGGAGGGAGTGAGTGAAGTCCCTCAGTCGTGTCCAACTCTTTGTGATCCCATGGACAGTAGCCTGCACCAGGCTCCGTCCATGGGATTTTCTAAAGAGTACTGGAGTGGGTTGCCATTTCCTTCTCCAGGGAATCTTCCTGACTCAGGGATCGAACCCAGGTCTCCCGCATTGTAGACAGACGCTTTACCGTCTGAGCCACCATATATGTATACACATGGCTGATGCACTTCGTTGTACAGAGGAGACTAACATAACAACGTAAACAATTATACTTCAGTAAAAAATAATTAAAAAGTAAAAGTTTTCTGACTTTCTTCAGAGATGATCTTGGAGACCCAGCTCCAATCTGGCTCCCTAGATAGGACCCTCTGCTGCTTCCCTCGCAGTAGGTTTCTCCCCTCTGCTCACATCTTTTAGTATTGGGGAACTCATACCCTCTGTCAAGCTGGATTTTAAAAACATATATATTAGGTAGGCTTTTTGCTTCACCCACTGAACAGCAAACTCCTTGAGAGCAAGGACAAGGGATTTTTCTCTCCTTGTATCTCTCTGGCCTCACCAAATGGTAATGGTAAACTGGTAGTGGTAAGTCTGCTGTTCAAGCCCAGAAATGCCTGGTGCAGTGCTGACCCACCGAGTTCTGGTTCTGCTTTGGCAGCACTGGTTAATAGAATCAGTGGGCTGCCCTGCTGAGCGGGCCCTTCTGATGCTGAAACACAGCTGGGATGCCCGCTGTAGAACTGGCATCAGAACATCAGTCTCTAGAGTCCCAGGTCTCTGCTCTCCTTGTGAGTCACATTCAGTAACCGACACATTCAACCAGGGGTCAGAATCTTCTAGCATGTGGGGCTGCCGTGTTGCTTGTACCTGGCACAGCTCAGGGAAAAGCTGTTTCATAAATTCCTAGAGGTGGCATTGAGACATCCACTTTTTTGCTTTTCAAGGTAATGTGGTATCTTCCCTTGCTGTTAAGTGTATCACATCAAGATGTGCCATTTCTGTTGAAAGCACAATTAAGGCTTCTAGTGAAAAGGTTTCCCAAGTAGCGCTAATGGTAAAGAAACTGCCTACCAGTGCAGGAGACGAAAGAGTCGTGGGTTCGATCCTTGGGTTGGGAAGATCCCCTGGAGGAGGGCATGGCAACCCACTCCAGTATTCTTGTTTGGAGAATCCCATGGATAGAGGAGCCTGGAGGGCTACGGTCTGTGGGGTCGCAATGAGTTGGACATAATCAAAGCGACTTAGCACACAGTGAAGAGGTTGAAGTGAAGGGAGAATGTGCCACCGACCCACTGGCTGTGTGAGCTTAGACTCACTGCTTGACCTCTCTGAGCCAAACTTTCCTCAGCTGTTTAAATGCACACCTTAGCCTGCATGAATTCCTGAGCTCTTCTCATCATTCAAATGTTAAGAATTTGCTGGTGCATAGTCCACTGATAACAATTCATCTGTGGTTACTTCATAATAAGATTTGATGTTAATTTGAAGAGCAGGCATTACACATTAAAATAAAAATTACCCTAAGGAAAGAATTGGAGCTGGGAGGAGTTGTGTGTGTAATAGAAACAAACAGGGAAAAAAAAAAAAAACAAACCCCCAAATCCGTCGCTGCTAATTTAACCGAAGACTGCAATCTAAGAAAGGCAAATGCATGATTCTAGTACTTTCTTTAGTGGATTATAGAAAGGAAAATTAAATCAAAAGTAAAAAATAAACAGTTTGATTGTTCTGCACTGTATTATCTTCCTGGAAGATTATCTTCCTGTAACAGTCTTCCTGGAAAATTTAAAAGGAGACAGTGCTGTCTGGTCAAAAAAAAAAACCCAATAAGGAAATAGTGTTGAGAAAATGTGAGTTTTCCATCTAGGCATGAGTGATGTGAAGATTTTCATGTGGATTTGGTGACATCCCTCAGGGAGTCAGAGATAGGTTTATTGGTATTGCCTGCTTTTCAGGACTCTAGTTGGGGACACTGTTGTCACCCACAGGGAAACAGGTTAGAGATGGGAATGGGAGCTGCCAGGCACTCTTGTTGATTTCCTGGCAAATCCTGACCCGCTTCTTTATTCCCCTGCAACATCCTGTCTAGACATCTGCCTTAGCTTGGCTGATGACACAGATTTCATAGACGAGTGTGATGTTGAGAGGGCTGGTGGTCCTCTTCTGTGTAAGGTTCCTACAGCTGCAATCAGTACAAGGTGGAGACTGGTAATTTGGTTTCTGTCCTTGCTTTGTTGATAGTTCGTCTGAGGTCACAAAGCTAATAACGTAGCCTTTCTGTATCTTGATCATCACGTGAGGATAATGCCCTAAAGATTACAGAGACCAAAGAAAGAATATAAATAGAATACAAAGTTCAGATGCAGACCCAAGTATATGCAAACATTTACTATATAATAAAGGATACATTCAAATCAATGGGAAAAGAACAGCTTACTCAGGAAACGGTGTTGAGATAACTAGCTAACCAGTCATTGGGGAAGGCATGTTAGATGCCAGCAAGACTGGTATTTCCTTCCCCAATTCTGATTTAAAAATAATCCTAAGGGATGACTCCATTGGCCTGCTTTCTGTCAGTGGGTCGCTCTGGAACAATTAACATTAATCACAGGCATCATTTCTTAGACTCTCAGGTTGCCGGCCACTGAGGTAAAGTCCTAAGAACATGGTGGCTCCAAAGAGGATGGAGGTTATTAGTGGGTCAGATAGGTGGTATGTAGGGATTCACTGTACAAGAGAATAGTCTCAATCTCACTAATAAGCAGAATCTTATATATATGCACATAATCTTAGCTTGGCAAAATTTTTAAGCATTGATAATGCCTCTTTAAGGAAATGTGGGTAAATAAGTTCTTTGAAATATGATACTTCCACTACCGATAGGAGTGTAACTTAAAAAGTCTTTCTTAAGGACAGCTTAGGATACATACATATATAAATTGTGTAACTCTTGGCCTTGAAATTCTATTTCTAAATTATTTTCTTAGGGACTTCCCTGGCCATCCAGTGGTTGGGACTTCCCCTGACGATCCAGTGGTTAGGATTCTGTACTTCCAGTGGAGGGGGTGCAGATTCAATTCCTGGTTGGGGAACTAAGATTCCACATGCCACGTGGCATAAAAAGTTATTTTCTTTGGAAGAAGGAAAGATCAATGTACAAGTGCTATCCAGGTGGTCATTCAGTAGAGGGTGTTTATAATAGAAATTGGAAATGATCTCAGTGACCTTCAGTAGAGGCTTGATGAAATGAATTTTAGTGTACTCAAAAAATGGACTCATATGCAACGCTGAAGAAATTATGGAGATTTATTCTTACTGACACAGCAAGATGATCATAACACAGTGAATGGAAGTTAGGAAAACCTGGATTTTGTATAGTGAACGTTCATATTTAGAAAAATAAAGGCATTTCCATTTTGGGGTGAGGAATGACAATTTGTGCCTTGTAAGGCTGTTTGTTGGGAACATAAGAAATAAAATCCATAAAAAAATAAACATTCCAGGCCCTCTGGCTCTCACCAAAGGTTGTCCTTCTTAGCATTTCACCGTGGTAGTCATAAGGTTATTCTACTTGCCCAAATGATTCTAGAAATTTCCCCTTTTGGACCCATCTGTTGGCTGACTGACTAGCTTGATCGAATAAATGCCTTAGTGCATCTAGTATCCTTTTTTTGACTCTGCTGTGTGGAGAAACATCTTTGTCTTTCAAATGTGAATTTGATTTTTTGGGAAAAGCTTACATTTTATTGTTGGGTTTGGTATGCAAGGCAAGCAGCCCCTCTGGATAGGGATTTTGGAGGTGGGCGTAGGAGGCAAGAGTGGGGAACGGGAACTCTCCTCAGTACCCTGGGCACGGTTGTTGTTGCTGTTGTTCAGGCTCAAGTCATGTCCGACTCTTTGCAACCCCAAGGATTGCAGCACGCCAGGCTTCCCCATCCTCCACCAACTCCCAGAGTTTGCTCAAACTTGTGTCCTTTGAGTCAGTGATGCTATACAACCATCTCGTCCGCTGTCGTCCCCTTCTTCTCCCGCCTTCAGTCTTTCCCAGCATCAGGGTCTTTTCCAATGAGTCAGCTCTTCGCATCAGGTGGCCCAAGTGTTGGAGCTTTAGCTTCAGCGTCAGTCCTTCCAATGAATATTCAGGGATGATTTCCTTTTCCTTCCAGGGCACTTGCTTTGTTTGGCTGTGTTCTTGGGGACATGTGGGTGCTGTATGTTTCCTTCAACAGCAACCACCACCATTAGGTTAATTTATCCTCATGTGGCAGCGTGCGATGGGATGTGAGGTGGGGTGTGAGCCCTTGGATTCTTGTGTGACAAGTTGGGAAACTGATAAAGAGACACTGTGACTCTCTGGAATCTTGTAACCAGGGATGTGTGCCCAGGACTGAGTCCTGTCAGCTTTATCTAGTGAACCAATGAACAGCTAATGAGGAGGAATACTTTGGGATGCACACAGTTGGAGTTAGTTTCACTGGTATGATTCCAGCACCTCCTAGGTATGTAAGGCCAGGTGAGGTGCTTTAGGAATGTAAAGATGAAAGAGACAGCTTTCCACTTCAAGAAGCTCTAGGATAGTTGGGAAAGGACAGGTATGTGACCAACTACATTACAAGGCAGAACATAAGTACAAAGTTGGTCTTGATGGAGACATTCAGTAAAGGCTTCACTGAGAGTCAGTATTTGGGCTAGACCACGGAGGTTGGTGGTTGACAGTGTGAAGCCATCATTTACAGAGCCCCTGCCAGATGCCAGGCGCTGTGAAGGGAGTGGGCTTCTCTAGTTGCTCAGCGGTAAATAATCCACCTGCCATGCAGGAGACATGGGTTCCATCCCTGGATCAAGAGGATCCCCTGGAGAAGGAAATGGTGAACCACTCCAATATTCTCACCTGGAGAATCTCATGGACAGAGGAGCCCGGGGGGTTGCAGTCCATGGGGTCGCAAAGAGTCAGACATTTAGCCTGACTCTGTGAGTTCAGTTCAGTTCAGTCGCTCAGTTGTGTCTGACTCTTTGTGACCCCATGGACTGCAGCACGCCAGGCCTCCCTGTCCATCACCAACTCCCAGAGTTTACTCAAACTCATGTCCTCTGAGTTGGTGATGCCATCCAACCATCTCATCTTCTGTTGTCCCCTTCTCCCGCCTTCATTCTTTCCCAGCATCAGGGTCTTTTCCAGTGAGTCAGTTCTTCGCATCAGGTAGCCAATGTATTGGAGTTTCAGCTTCAACATCAGTCCTTCCAGAGAATATTCAGGACTGATTTCCTTTGGGATGGACTGGTTGAATCTTCATGGAACACAGTCTTGTCTATCTCAATGAAACAGTGAGCCATGCTGTGTAGGGGGCCACCCAAGATGGACAGGTCATGGTGGAGAGGTCTGACTGAATGTGATCCACTGGAGAAGGGAATGGCAAACCGTTTCAGTATTCTTGCCTTGGGAACCCCATGAACAGTATGAAAAGGCAAAAAGATAGGACACTGAAAGATGAACTCCCCAGGTTGGTAGGTGCCCAATATGCTAGTGGAGATCAGTTGAGAAATAACTCCAGAAAGAATGAAGAGTCGAAGCCAAAGCAAAAACAATACCCAGTTGCGGATGTGACTGGTGATGGAAGCAAGGCTCTGTGAAGGGGGCTTTAAAGAAATTGTTTGTTTAATGACTTTAACATTTTATTTATCTATTTTTATTTTTTGGCTGCATTGTGACCAAGGATTGAACCTGTGCCCCCTGCAGTGGAAGCATGGAGTCTTAACTATAGACCACCAGGGAAGTCCCTGGTGGGGGGCTTTATAGAGATGTAGTTTTCAATCCAGTGAGTTAGGTGTCTTGTCAATTGCACATGACAAATTGACACCAAGTCTACTGTACTTTATAGAGTCGTGCAGCTGGTAAGTGTTGGAACTTGGATCTGACCCCAAAGTCAGTGTTGTGGGAAGAATTCCACCTAATGAGGTTACAGGGTGGAGCGTGGTGGAGACGGAGGTTCCTGGCAGTGGGGAGGCTCGAGCCAAATGGTGGTGACAGGGCGGGGAGCAGGGAGTGGCATGGGGTGGTAAAGTTTGCCTGGTGTCTGGACCAGTTGCAGGGCAGCAGCGGGCAGAAAGGCTGGAAGAGTGGACAGTCACATAGGGAGTGGGGAGGTCTCCGAATGCCCGGCTGAGAGGTCGCGAGTTAAATTTTTAGGCAAAATGGTGTCACTCAGTTCTTGAGCAGAGGAGGCTGGTACTAGCTGAGCTGGAAGAGGCTGGATCTGGCAGCAGAGGCTGTGATGCCAAATGCCCAGTGGTTCTGAGAAGTGTGTGGGAGTCGACCAAGATCTTTGCAAAAGAAGGGATGGAGTGGGTAGGCGTGGCCTTGAAGGCTGAACCTATAGAACTCGGCCCCTAATGGGATATGGACTTGTGTGAACAACGCTATTGAGTTTGAACCCAGACAGCATTGCAGAGAAGCTGGGAAAATGTTGCTGGTTCTAGGAAAAGATGCAGGTATGGTTTGGGCCTCACTGAGTGGAGGAATGGCCAGCCTAGAAGGTTGTAGGGGCCCCCCAGGCCAGAGGGGAGTTTGGGTGAGGTGGCAGCAAGCCGCAGCTTTGAAGAAACATAGGAGCAGATGGCTGTGTTGTTTTTCCCTGCCCAGCACCCATTTCCTCTTCTGGTAACAGCACATCCATTTTTCTTGGGGGACCACTCCTTCCTCATTCAGTTCATGATGTTGGGTGGTAGTGACTTCTCATTGGCTCTGTCGGTGAGCATGTGACCCAGCCCTGGCCAATCAGAGCACTGCCTCTCTCTTTACCCTCAGGGACCAGAGATGAGGATGTGATTCATGGTCCAGAAAGGGCTGCTCTTCTGTAGCTGGGGTTGCTAAGCAAGCGGAAGGGAAGCTTGAAGTTGCTGGTGGCTGTTGCCGCATCCTGCTTGAGATTAAAGGCAGCATGAGAGAGAGAGGGAGAGACAGAGAGAGTTGGAGAGAAAGAGAGGGCGGGAAAGAGAGACAGGGAGAGTGGGGAAGAGAGAGAGAGAGAGAGAGAGAGAGAGAGAGAGAGAGAGAGAGAGAGAGAGAGAGAGAGAGATTAATTCCTTATGTCATTTATATGATGCTGGTCTCCAGCCATCCTGGGAGCCACTTGTATCCCCATGGGCTTCCTGCTGGGGAGACCCGTGACTTGACATTAACTGTCAAAGGGTCCTGACTCCCTCAGGGTTAGAAGTCATGTCTTTAGGGAATATGTAGCCCTAGAAGGCAGGCCCAGAGGGCATCGATCAGGAGGATCCTCTGAGTCCAGGAAGCCTGGCTGAACGTTTGTCTCAGGCTTTGCCTGAGCACAGGGGCAGGTGCATTTGATATTTGCTACAAACAATACAGTCTCCAACCTGGCTGCCCTTGTGGAACTTCAGTTGTAGGGAAAAAAATCAGGAAACAAGTAAACAAACATGCTGGTCACCATGGAAATGTAAACCCAAGGTGTTCAGGAACAATAGCTGTGTGTGAGCCCAGAAGTGGATTTGTCTACGCCGACATTGGTTTGATCCCCAAATCTGTTTCCTTGTGGGAGCCTGGATATGTCCATAAACTCATTATATAGCCACTCGCCCCGGAGAGGGTAACACCTCTGATAAGCCTTTGTTTTATCATCATTAAAATAGCTATAAACTTAATATGTGCTTTGTCTGCCAGGGCCTTCCTCACAACTGCCTTTTGAGGTCGATACTGTTTTTAATTGCAGTTCCACAGCTGAGGCTCAGAGAATTTCCTTAACTTGTCCAAGGTCACAGTTATTCATGGAAAAGCTGGGATTTGAACCCAGGCCCCAGGGTCTGTTCCCTTTCTATCCCCGTGTTCCACTATCTCATGTTGGTGTTGAAAAAAAATTTGATAAAAGTATGTTTTATTTCCTTGAGTCTCTACCACAAACCTATGAGGTAGGTAGCTGGTTATTGTTTCGTTGTTCAGTTGTGTCTGACTTTTTGTGACCCCATGGACTGCAGCATGCCAGGCTTCCCTGGCCTTCACCTTCCCCCGGGATTTGCTCAAACTCATGTCCATTGAGTTGGTGATGCCATCCGACCATCTCATCCTCTGTCACTCCCTTCTCCTCCTGCCCTCAATCTTTCCCAGCATCAGGGTCTTTTCCAGTGAGTTGGCTCTTTGCATCAGGTGGCCAAAGCATTGGAGCTTCAGCTTCAGCATCGGTCCTTCCAAAGAATATTCAGGGTTGATCTCCCCATTTTATAACTGAGGAAACTGAGGCACAGAGGATTTCGGAATACTAGTCAAGTCCCACAGTCAGTGGGAGGCAGAAATATATTTTGAGGTGGCTTTTTTTTTTTTTTTTCCGGATGGATTTGAAATGCTACTGTGTGTTGAATTTGATCTAGAAACCCAGGTTGGGTGAGAACTGTTTTCTAAATCTGGCTTTCATCGACTGATGTTCTTCATGTGTAGATTTATATTAAAGAAATAAATCAGGAGAACGAACATTGTGGACAGAGAATAATAGTGACTTGGTTTGTCTATTATGGTTGGGAAACCATATCCTGAGATTCACTAATGTGTAACTAATTGGAAAATGTTAAAGCAAAAGAGTAAGGCTTAAAAACAAAATCACACCGTTAAGTCTATGTAAATTAGATCCTCCGTGAAGGAAAAACCCAATGTACTACTGTTTGTGGGCTGACTGGACGTGTTACAAATGCTGTGGAGTGGGAGTATGTGACACTTTTTTCTTTTTTTCATTGAGCACCCATTTATAAGACACACCCAGGCTGCTTCAACTCCCCCAAACTCGTGAATTGGTTCCATAACAAAAAGCATGAATCATTTTAATAAGAAGGTGCAAGGACATCTGCTTGAGTAATTTCTGAAGCTTTTTTTTTTCTTTTTGAAAATGTATTATATTTAGGATTTACTGTTAGAAATAAAAGTGGATTTGGGGAGGCCAAGGCCTGTGCCTACGTATTGCTCTTTGTCGTGCATCTGTATACAGAAGGTGCTCAATAGATACTTCGGGGATGAATTATGAACCCAGGAGCACCCAGGAAACTCCTGAAGCTTGGCCAAAGGCTGATGGACGGTTTCTATGCTTCCAGGGATTCTGTTAGAACTGTGCTCTTGTTACCTGTGTTTCACAGGTGAGGCAGTTGCAGCTGAAAGAGAATAAGTAACTTGTCAGTATCCTGTGTCTTCTCAATGGTTTAAACCAGGCAAGTGAAGATGATTCTAGAATGCGCTTTTCTTCTCTGTGGGGTCTTGGGCCCACCCCACTACTTTGAGTTTGGGAAGGAAGGTATATAGGCCTTTGTTTTGTAGGATTATTTATTTGAGTTGCTGGTTTCTGCTCTTTCACAGGGGCCTGCAGACTAGTTCAGGGCTTTATGTTCAGCGTATCTTGTATATTTTTACTGGGAAAAGGCTGCTGCCCATCATATCTCTTACAGATCTGTTTCAGTGAAACCGGCTGTAACGTGAATTTCTGTAAAGTGAATGTGATTAGAGTGAATGACTCTAGAGTGAACCCTAGCTTCTGACTGTTTCCTTCCTAAAAAATAAGATCGTTCCCAGAAAGTGTCTCAGGAGGCCAGAGCTTCCAGGGAGGCCCGGCTTTGAGGAGTGGGGGTTTGGGGTCTGCCTTTGCCCCTGCCATCCCCCCTGCCTGGGTGCCCCATGCCCCTTGCCATCTCTCCATGGGTACTGCTGTCTGTGTTGTGTTCTCTGGTGCTGATGGTGGCAGTGCCCAGTGGTGTTGGGATGCAGGCTGTAGCAGAGGCTATTCATCATTTAGTCCAGGGGTTGCAGACTGTTGAGCCCACACACTATTTTTAAAAAATATATTTATTTTATTTCTTTATTTGGCTGTGCTGGGTCTCTTAGTAGTGGCACGCAGGATCTTTAGTTGAGCCATGCGAACTCTTAGTTGCTGCTTGTGAGATCTAGTTCCCTGACCAGGGATCAAACCCAGGCCCCTTGCATGGGGAGCTCAGAGTCTTAGCCACTGGATCACCAGGGAAGCCCTCCATACACTATTTTAAAAGTCAGAAATTTTCATGTAGCATTGCTGACTTAAGACTTCTCTCAGAACGTTGGAAGTTCTGGCAATATGAACTAAGGATATTTACATAACAACATCTGTCTACAGTTGCATATTTTGGGGCCAGGTTCCAGGCTCCACATTTCACCACAGACCCCCCTATTCCCTATTGCCGCATACCAGGTCTCCTTCACTCAACTGGGTCACCTGACCAAGCCCTGGGTTTGGGGCCTCTGTCGTTTACTATAGTATATTTATCTTGCAGACTTTTAAGTTATATCAAAACAAGTGCTCCTGTAGAAAGAAAGAAAAAAAGCAGTTTTGCAGGTACAGTGTTTACTTAATACCTAATTTCTGCAGGCACAGATTTTGTTCCTTTAAGGCTGAGAACTGGCGAGAACGCTGTATGTTTCCTTAGTGGTAGGAATGTGTTGGAATGAAGGCTATGGCAGGAGTCTCAGCTTACTGAACGGAAGGGCTTCCTTCAAAGAAACAAAAAGGAACACACCAATCTAAGTGGTAGAAGTGGTGTTCTAGGGGAAGAGACTTAAACTTCTATGATACTGAAGGAAGGAGGCAGCCAGGCAGCGCAGGTGAAGGGGTGGAGGGGGAGAGGCCCTCCCATCAGCCTCCTCCGCTCCCCATGAGAACATTCCACGGCAAAGGAAATGGAAGTAAGTGAGCTGGGAAATACCCAAGTCGCAGCTCCAAGGATGCTGTTTACAAGTTCTTACAGGAAGGACTATTATGAGCGAGCTCTTAATGGGTTGTCTGTCTGTCAAGGGAAGAGAGGCCGGGGCAGGGGAGGGCAGGAGTTAAGATGAAAATGGCTCAGGCACTGCATCTTGCATTTCCTGTCTTTCCATTTCCAGTGGGCCTGGGGATTAAAAGGCCAAGAGGGGAGCCCGCTGAGCTGGAGAGGAAGGGGATCTCTGTGTGTGTGTTTCTGTTTCATGTGCTGAGTGTTTTCTGGGCCCAGAGAGGGCTTTCTGGCCTGCGGAGGAGAGGATGCCCCTTACAGTGGGTGGAGGGTGCCCAGATGACAGGCCGGAGGATCAGCTGTTACTGGTTTCCTGGGTGGAGGGTGGACCGGAAGGAGGGGTGCCTAGCCCTGAAGAGCTCAGTTAGCTGGCTCACCCCGGAAGGTGGCACGATTTCCTCTGAGGTTTTAAAATAAAGGGCAGAGATTCTACTCCATCTGTACTGATGGGTGTGGCCATGCCTTGGCGGCTAAGATGGTCCCAGCCATCTCTGCAGCCCTCTTTGTTCAGGGACCAGACTCTACCCCACCCTCCTCCTCCTGAAAGGTTTAGTCTCAGCACATGAGAATCCTTGCTAGAGAACACAGTATTCTTAAAGCTGGATACTTTGGCTGCTTGGGCAGCAAACTGGAGAATACCTCCCTTCTATTAGATACTCAAGCTTCAGTGTCAGAGAGCAGAGCAAAGAGTCTTCTTCATTTAAAAGTGGATTGCATGGCTGCTGTCTCTTTCACGGCCCGACATTAAATAACCGAATGCAACTGGTATCTGGAAATCATTTGATACGTTCTCCTGGGCCCTGTCGAGAGGTGGTGACCCCCATGATAAAGGGTGATCATATGGCCAGTGTGAAGATTCAGTGTCCCTGCTTCCTCACCAGCTCAGCTGGTGAAGGATCCGCCTGCAATGCAGGAAGGCCCTGGTTCGATTTCTGGGTCGGGAAGATCCGCTGGAGAAGGGACAGACTACCCACTCCAGTATTCTTGGGCTTCCCTGGAGGCTCAGCTGGTAAAGAATCTGCCTGCAATGCGGGAGACCTGGGTTCGATCCCTGGGTTGGCAAGATCTCCTAGAGGAGGGCATGGCAACCCACTCTAGTATTCTGGAGAAACCCCGTGGACAGAGGAACCTGGCGGGCTATAGTCCATGGGGTCACAAAGAGCTGGACATGACTGAACAACTAAGCACAGCACTTTTCATTCTTAAAAGCGTCCCTGTTTGGATGATAAGTTACATAGTCACTCTACTGTGAAAAAGCAGAAGATGCTCAGCAGAAAACTTGTTTGGGAAGGCAGTGCTGAAACCAAGGTATTTGAAAAACATGATTATATATATATATATATATATATATACACACACATTTATATGTATATATATTTCTTTTTGTAAGCTAAGTGACATGTACAACCTTCAGAGCCCAATTTCTTGCTGAAAAGACAGGATGGAAGTTTTGTTATTGAGAAAGAACATTAAAAAGAGACAAGTAGAATGAAGTAAAAGAACCTAGAGCTTCTTAGTAAGAGGCTCAAACCATACAAGGGTTGTGAGGGCTGAAAGAGGGCTGAAAGAGGGCTTCTGTCCATGTGGGCAGGCCTTCCGAAGCAGGGTTTTGAAAGGAAAGAGGATGCAGAGAAGTACATGACTGCCCAGCTAGAACACACAGGATGCCGATGCCCAGGCCAAAGGACCCTGAGGTCAGAGGGAGCAGGCTAACGTCAGACCTTCAGTCCTTTCCTGGGGACACTGGTCTGTCCTCGACCATGGTTGATTGCAAGAGTGGGGATGAGGGGTCGAAAAAAACTGGGCTGCAGTCACTTCTGTTAAAAGATGAACTGGGGGATATTAAAACTTTTAATAAGAGTTTACTGGAGCAAAAATCACTTCCCATTAGGCAGTGCCAAACCAGAAGTGGTTAGGAGTGTTCTGCCGATAGGAATAGGGGAAAGACCCATGTGGAAAAAGTGCAGAAGTGAAGAAAGGAAATGATTTGATTGACTGAAACCTAGACTGGTTGTCCTTAGCCTTTTAATTTCATAACCTCGAGGCACGTACGGGCTTCAATTTTGGTTTGCTGATATAGGCAGCCTCAGCCTAACTACTTCTTTCTTTAATTAATGTAACATTTCCTAGGCAGGGTGACTTAACAAATCCTTCTCTTTCAGCCTTGGTTTTCTCATCTGTGAACTGGGGATGGTACCACCACTTATTCCAGGGCTTCTAAGAGAACAGATGGTGGAGGACAGACCTGGATGAGCTGTGCCAATGCGAAGGGTTGGCCTGCAGTCCCTGTGTTGTCACGAGGAGGGCTGTTTCCTGGGGCAAGGCGGAGTCGTAACCTTCGAGCAACTTCATGTCAGGGACACGTGACAGGTGGCCTCCAGTGCACCCTCTTCCCAGCCCTGTCAGCAGCTGACAGTTCCAATGAGGTTTCGCCAAAATGTAGCTTTTCCTAACACAGGTCTTTCTTCAAATCCTGTCCCACACTGCTGACCACAAACTCTGGGAATGTCTTTTGCCAAAACGAAGCTGGCATAGCTGTAGAAAGAGGCAGTGTTATATACCAGGTTGCCCAAAAACTTCCTCCGGCTTTTTCATAAGATGTTAACAGAAAAACCTGAACGACCTTTCAGGCCAACCCAGTATGATTGTGAAAAATGGTGTCGTGGCTGACACTTAGGGTGTATTCTTTCATTCACTTAATTTACCCACTCAACAAACAGGCAGTAAGCACTTACTCTGGTCCCAAGCACAGGGCAGTTGGGGTGGCCAGGCAGACGTGGTCTCTGCCCTGACCTGGCACTTGGCTTCTTGAGGGGAAAGCTTGCAAATGACACAAGTAACTTACACTCTGTTAAAGAAAAAATAAAGACTAAGAGACCAAAGTTGTTCGTTAGTTGCTAAGTCACGTGTAACTGTTTTGCAACCCCATGGTCTGTAGCCCACCAGCCTCCTTTGTCCATGGGATTTCCCAGGCAAAAATACTGGCGTAGGTAGCAATTCCCTTCTCCAAGGGATCTTCCTGACCCAGGAATCGAACCCAGGTCTCCTGCATTGGCAGGTGGATTCTTTGCCATCAAGCCACCAGGGAAGCTCAAGAGACCAAAGGCTGAGCACTAAATGGGAAAGTTTTACTGCTGCTTGGGGACTCCAACAGCGTGGAGTCTTGGCTGCGAAGGACACGGTCTAGGCGGGGGAAGGGTTGGTGTAGGACTTTCACACCTGAACACCCACAAACTGTAGCTCAGCGACACTGAGGAAAGACTGTCTCACTAGCATTGGTGCCAGGCTGGTAATGCCTGGGCTTGTTGGTTAAATGGGCATTTGGCTGGCTGGAGGTGGTCTCCTGTGTGACAAGGGCTGCCCATGACATCATTGTGCTCTGCTGGTTGGGTCTGCTGAGAGCAGGATTTTCTGAGTCAGGATTATGGCACCCAGAGGGGTCTGCGTTGTATCGGTAGGCTGGGTAGTCAGGTCAGGTTTGTCCCTTCTAATGGGTTATATACCCAGTAAAGGTGAAAATTAAGGTAGAAATGTTGAAAATGATGCATGAAGTCACAACTGCAAGGAGTAGAGCACGAGAAGATCGGGGGACTTCTTGGTGCTCCAGTGGCTAAGGCTCCGTGCTCCCCGTGCAGGGGGCCTGGGTTCGATCCCTGGTCAGGAAACTAGATCCCACGAAGATCAAACTAGATGCAGCAAAGATCAAAGATCCCACATGCCGCAACTAAGACCTGGCACAGTCAAATAAATAAAAATAAAACAAGATTACAACTGCAGTACTCAGACATCCTTGGTTAGCTAGTGACAGAAATACCAATCCAGCTTAAACAAAAATGAGAATTTATGGCCTTGTGTCTGGGGATCTGGAATATTGCTGGGGGTTTCTGGATCCAGCATTCAAATGGTGTCCCTGGGGTTCTTTCTGTTCCTTTTAGCTCTGCTGGTCTCTCCTCCACTTAACTTGACTGCTCAGGGGATCCCATATCAGCTCTGTTAGCAACCCCAGTGCAAAGAGAGCATCTCTTCTGAGAACCAGTTGGGAAGTCCTAGAAAATACACTTTTGGGTAGCATAGTATCGGTTGCCTGCCCAATGGCTAGAGTGGAGGGTGGGGGTCGAGTTGGAGAAGGGTCGAGAAGGGGAGGAAGGAGAGCCACAGGGTGAAAACAGAGACTGTCCACCCCAGCCGTGTAAGACTAGACACCTCCGGGTAGCACCAGAGACTCATCAGTAACTTGTCTTCCTGGGTGATGGGAGCTTGGATTTTACAGTTGTTTCCAGTCACAGAAATCACAGTGTTTAAACAGAGTTGTCTGACTCAGAATTGTCCTTCTTGTCACGTTATGATAGAGACTGGAATAGACTTTTTTTTTTTTTAACTTTTTATTTTTACTTTATTTTACTTTATAATACTGTATTGGTTTTGCCATACTAGACATATGTTTTTAAGCCTTGATCCTGTGTATTAGGGTTTAGCAAACCTTCGCTGAAAAGGACAGATAGTAAGTATTTCTGCTGTGGGCTACGTGGTCTCTGTGAAACTACTGAACTTGACCGTGGCAGCTTGAAAGCAGCCATGCTGCTAAGTCACTTCAGTCGTGTCCGACTCTGTGTGACCCCATAGACGGCAGCCCGCCAGGCTCCCCTGTCCCTGGGATTCTCCAGGCAAGAACACTGGAGTGGGTTGCCACTTCCTTCTCCAATGCATGAAAGTGAAAAATGAAAGGGAAGTCGTTCAGTCGTGTCCAACTCTTCATGACCCCATGGACCACAGCCTACCAGGCTCCTCCGTCCATGGGATTTTCCAGGCAAGAGTACTGGAGTGGGGTGCCATCGCCTTCTCCAGAAAGCAGCCATAGCCTATACCTAAACACATGGACGTGGCAGTGTGTCAATAAAACTTTATTTTTAACAAGTGTTGGGCCAGGTTTGGCCCACAGACATTATCTTGCCAGCCCTTGGTATAGATACTCTGAAAATCTTCTATTTGATAGGCCATAAGACACTTGTTCAGTCATGTCTACTTCTTTGTGACCCCATGGACGGCAGCATGCCAGGCTTCCTTGTCCTTCATAAGACTCTGCTCTAAAGTAAACTGCATATTTGCAAACTACATGTGTAGTAAGGGATAAATCAGTTCAGTTCAGTTCAGTCACTCAGTCGTGTCTGACTCTTTGCAACCCCATGAATCGCAGCACGCCAGGCCTCCCTGTCCATCACCAACTCCCGGAGTTCACTCAGACTCACGTCCATCGAGTCAGTGATGCCATCCAGCCATCTCATCCTCTGTCGTCCCCTTCTCCTCCTGCCCCCAATCCCTCCCAGCATCAGAGTCTTTTCCAATGAGTCAACTCTTTGCATGAGGTGGCCAAAGTACTGGAGTTTGAGCTTTAGCATCATTCCTTCCAAAGAAATCTCAGGGCTGATCTCCTTCAGAATGGACTGGTTGGATCTCCTTCAGTCCAAGGGACTCTCAAGAGTCTTCTCTAACACCACACTTCAAAAGCATCAATTCTTTGGCACTCAGCCTTCTTCACAGTCCAACTCTCACATCCATACATGACCACAGGAAAAACCATAGCCTTGACTAGACAGACCTTTGTTGGCAAAGTAATGTCTCTGCTTTTGAATATGCTATCTAGGTTGGTCATAACTTTTCTTCCAAAGAGTAAGCGTCTTTTAATTTCATGGCTGCAGTCACCATCTGCAGTGATTTTGGAGCCCCCAAAATAAAGTCTGACACTGTTTCCACTGTTTGCCCATCTATGTGCCATGAAGTGATGGGACCAGATGCCATGATCTTCGTTTTCTGAATGTTGAGCTTTAAGTCAACTTTTTCACTCTCCACTAAGGGATCAATATCCCCCCAAAATAAGGAACTGTTACAATTCAATAGCAAAAAGCCAAATAACCCAATTAAAAAAAAAAAAAGCTGGGACTTCCCTGGTGGTCCAGTGGCTAAGACTCAGTGCACTGCAGGGGGCCTGGGTTCGATCCCCATTTAGGGAATTGGATCCCACATGCCACAACTGAAAAAGATCCCATGTGCTGCAACTAAAACCTGGAGTAGTCAAATTAAAAAAAAAAAAAATAAGGCAAAGGACTTGAATAGACAATTCTCCAAAGAAGACATACAAATAAATGGCTAATAGGTATATGAAACGATGCTTAACATCACTAATCAGAGGAATGCAAATCAAAACCAAAGTGAGACAATACTTCATACCCATTAGGATGCCCATTATCGAAAAAGCAAAAAATAACAAGTATTGGCAAGTATGCGGGAATTTGGAACACTTGTGCACTGTTGATGGGAATGTAAAATGGTGCAGCTGCTGTGAAAAACGGTATGGAGGGTCCTCAAAAAATTAAAAATAGAATTACCATATGATCCAGTAATTCTACTTCTGGGTAATTATCAGAAAGCATTGAAATCAGGATCTCAAATAGATGTTTGCACATCCATGTTCATTGCAAGATTATTCACAATAGCCAAAAAAGAAAGACAACCTAAATGTCCTTTGACAGATGAATGGATTTAGAAAATGTGATACACACACACACCAGAATATTATTCAGTCTTAAAAAAGAAGGAAATCCTGCCACCTGCGACAACGTGGTTGAATCTGGAGAACGTTATGCTAAGTAAAATTAGCCCTTCACAGAAGGACAAATGCTGTATGATTTCACTTATATGAGGAATCTGAAATAGTCAAGTTGATAGAAAGAGAAAGTAGAATGGTCACAAGGGGCTGGAGGGAGGAGGGCAATGCTGAGCTGCTGTTTAACAGGTATAGGATTTTCAGTTATGCAAGAAGAATAATTATAGAGGTCTATGGTACACACAGTGCCTATAGTAAACAGTATTGTATTATGCTTGGAAAAGACCCTGATGCTGGGAAAGACTGAAGGCAGGAGAAGAGGGTGACAGAGGATGAGATGGTTGGATGGCATCACCAACTCAATGAACATGAGTTTGAGTAAACTCCAGGAGTTGGTGATAGACAGGGAAGCCTGGTGTGCTGCAGTCCATGGGGTCACAAAGAGTCCATGAGGTCACATGACTTGGCCACTGAACAGCAACAACAACGACACTTATTATGCACTTAAAAGTGTGTTAAGAGGGTAGATGTTACTTTTTAAAACTGTATATCTAAAGTAGATTATATAACAGTTTATTTTCTGCCCCTAGTATGGCAGGAGAGCATTTGGAAAATGTAAACTTGATCCCATCACAAAAGCAAGGAATTAGAATTGCCGTGTTCAAAGGGGCAAGTAATGTTCCATCACAGATCAGTCAACTGAGGAAATCATTAGCCACAGCTAAGAGATAGCGTGTGCGACAACTGGCCGGGTTCAAATCCTGGCTAGGATAGCTTTGTCTTGCCAGTTTTAGGAATTCATACAGCTGTGTCTTGGATTTGGGACTGGCATGCCATGTCGACTTGAGGTTTAAAGCCCCTCCTGTACCCCCCAAGTCAGGTACTGCTCGGGATTAAAAACGTTCATTGTAAATGGAAGGCCCTTGCAGCCCTGATGGGAATGTCTCCTGAGAAGGACCAGGCTCCTCCTAGGCTTGCATTTTAGCACCATCAGGCTCTGCTGCAGCACCTACTGTTTTAATGGGCACAAAGGGAAAGGCTCAGGGTCCCGCGGGGTCTGTTCGTGATGAGATGAGTCTGGAATCCTGGGATCACAGTGGGATCTTGAACGTTCTTTCATTCTGCAGATGCAATTACATGGTGCGTGAAGGCAGCCTGAAGTGCGGGATCTGTGTGTCTGTCCTGGTCCCCTACCAGGCCTGTGAAAGGCAGAAACTCTGAGAACATTCCATTTGGATAAGATGCATTTAATAAGAGCAATGGAAAATGGTAAACCTGGCTTGGGGAAAGGGAATGTGCTCTTTCATGTAAAACAAACAAAAAATGTGACTGTGGGAAGCATCCAAAAAATAAGATGACCTGGAGGCTAGATTTAAAAATTGGCACCGAGGGAAATCTCATTTCCCCAGTCGATGACTCCCCCTTCAGCTGTGCTCATGCCAATGGAGCAAACCAAAATAATTTCATAAAGTTTACGCAGGCAAGGAAGCTAGGCCTGGAGTATCACACACCAGATGAAAACCTGACAGCTTTGTTTACAACTGACATCCTTGGCTTGAAGGTTAATGATGTCTCGAGGAGGTTAGGTTGTACATATGTGCAATTTAAAAAGTCACTATTGATAGAGACATAGCTGTGTTTACTTACCATATAGTTTATGCCACCTTGTTGGCTTGTTTGTTTTCCCTTCTGGAAAGAATGTCTTTGGTCTTTGGTAATTAATTATAACCAGCTTTTGTTTGGATCCAAGTACATGGAAACTGCTCAGAGAGCTCAAAGTATATTGGTAGTAGTACCTTGTAACAAGGACCTCAACTTTTTTTCCTTTTATTATACAACGAACGAATACACTTGGAATGTAAAAAGTTTAAATTATAGAGCCGCATACATACACAGGAGAGCTCAAAAGTCCCCTCACCGCTACCAACCCACCACCCTCCCTGGCATGAAAGGTCCCTGTTCTTTCTAGACCTATTTCTTTATGTTCACTGTTTATATGTCCACAAACAAGTGTGTATTTAGGTACACGCAATGTACACAATTGGCTTCCCTGGTGGCTCAGTTGTTAAAGAATCTGTCTGCAGTGCAGGAGACACAGGTTCAGTTCCTGGGTCAGGAAGATCCCCTGGAGAAGGAAATGGCAACCCACTCCAGTATTCTGCCTGGGAAATTTCATGGACAGAGGAGCCTTGTGGGCTACAGTTCATGGGGTCGCAAGAGTCAGACACGACTTAGCGACTAAACCACAACATACACAGCTACTTTTAGTTTTAATCCACATACAGGGTCATGATGTACATGTTGATGTATAGCTTGCTTTTTTCGCTTAACGTACCCAGAGCTGCTGCTTGCTGGTCAGCCTGTGTGTGTGACCTTTTAATGCTGCAACATGTCTCATAATATGTGTGTGATTTATTGAACCATTTCGCTGTCCTTCTTTTTGGTGTTAAATGATGTAACGAAAGTGTGCAGACATGACTGCCTTCTCGACCTCTACTGCCTGCCTTTGAAACGGTACTGCAGTGAGATGTGGGGGAAGGAGGCTGTAGGACCCAGGGAGGGGTAGGCAAGCTGCAGCCCTCCAACCAAATCCACCCTCTTCATGTTTTTGTTTGGCCTGTGAGGCAAGAATGACTTTCTTAGTTTTAAATGGTTGGCAAAAAAGATCAAACGAGAAATAGTTCCTGATACAGGAAAATTATATGAGATTCAAAATTCAGTGTCCATCAGTGAAGTTTTGTTGGAATACAGCCATGCTCGTTTGTTTACCTGTTATCTGGGACCACTTTCATGCTCTAACAGCAGAGTTGAATAGTTGTGACAGCAACCATCTGGGCCACCTAAAATATTTACCATCTGGCCTCTTACTGAAAACATTTGCTGGCCCCTGACCTAGGGCAAGTTACTCATCTCTCCATGTCTCCACTTTCTTTTTGGTAAAATGAAGATAATGATAAAACCTTCTTTTATCATTCAACTATAGTTAAAAAAAAACAAACAAAAAAACAAGACCTACTTTGTAGGGTGAAATTACTTAACTATATCAAATAAATATTACATGTAGAATATACCAGATTATAACATGTCAAATGTATGTGAATAAATTACATGTAAGATATGTAGAACTTTTTAATGCTCCATAAACGTCAGCTACTATTATAGCATCGTTGTTACTATTATCATAATTCCCTGCACATGGGCAGGGACCCTGCAGATGCCGAAGTGGACATCCCAGACACCAGAAGTGGACTTGATGGTGGAGGGATGTTGATAAGTGCTACCAAATTGCTTTCCAGAACAACTTCCCCAATTTTTGCTCCCCAGAGACCCTGCTGACCCACATTTGTGACCATGCTGGATAGGGACTAACAGAGTAGATGTGGAAAAAACTGAGTTTGGGAAGAGTTAGGTTCTTTAGGGCTACAAACAGGGTCTTGAGAAGCAGAATTTCCCCTCTGAGCGCTGTGCCCAGGCCTCTGGGTCAACCCTCCCTGGAAAGCTGTCTCCTCCAATCAGCAGATGCTCACAGTTGTTGAGGGAGGGCCTCCTCTGTACTGAGCCCTGGGCCCAGACATTCTCATTTTTAGTTTTCAGTTCAGTTCAGTCGCTCAGTCGTGTCCAACTCTTTGCAACCCCATGAACCACAGCACGCCAGGCCTCCCTGTCCATTACCAACTCCTGGAGTCCACCCAAACCCATTTCCATTGTATTAGTGATGCCATCCAACCATCTCATCCTCTGTCGTCCACTTCTCCTCCTGCCCTCAATCTTTCCCAGGATCAGGGTCTTTTCAGATGAGTCAGCTCTCCACATCAGGTGGCCAAAGTATTGGGATTTTCAGCATCAACATCAGTCCCTCCAGTGAACACCTAGGACTGATCTCCTTTAGGATGCACTGGTTGGATCTCCTTGCAGTCCAAGGGACTCTCAAGAGTCTTCTCCAACACCACAGTTCAAAAGCATCAATTCTTCGGTGCTCAGCTTTCTTTATAGTCCAACTCTCACATCCATACATGACCACTGGAAAAACCATAGCCTTGACTAGATGGATCTTTGTTGGCAAAGTAATGTCTCTGCTTTTTAATATGCTGTATAGGTTGGTCATAACGTTCCTTCCAAGGAGCAAGCGTCTTTTAATTTCATGGCTGCAATCACCATCTGCAGTGATTTTGGAGCCCAAAAAAGTCTGACACTGTTTCCACTGTTTCCCCATCTATTTGCCATGAGGTGATGGAACCGGATGCCATGATCTTAGTTTTCTGAATGTTGAGCTTTAAGCCAACTTTTTCACTCTCCTCTTTCACTTTCATCAAGAGGCTTTTTAGTTCTTCACTTTCTGCCATAAGGGTGGTGTCATCTGCATATCTGAGGTTATTGATATTTCTCCTGGCAATCTTGATTCCAGCTTGTGCTTCTTCCAGCCCAGTGTTTCTCATGATGTACTCTGCATAGAAGTTAAATAAACAGAGTGACAATATACAGCCTTGATGTATTCCTTTTCCTATTTGGAACCAGTCTGTTGTTCCATGTCCAGTTCTAACTGTTGCTTCCTGACCTTTCAGAGCCACCTCTATTTTACAGATGAAAACTGAGAGGCTCAGAGGAATTAAAAACTTGTTCAAGGGACTTCCCCATTGACCCAGTGGTTAAGAATCCATGCTTCCATTGAAGGGGACCTGGCTTCTATACCTGGTTGGGAAAGTAAGAGCCTACATGTCCTGTGGTGTGGCCAAAAATAAAATAGATAAAAGGTAGCGCTAGTGGTAAGGAACCCGCCTGCCAGTGCAGGAGACATAAGAGATGCAGGTTCGATCCTTGGATCGGGAAGATCTCCCAGAAGAGGGCATGGCAGTCCACTCCAGTATTCTTGCCTGGAGAATCCCACGGACAGAGGAGCCTGGCGGGCTACAGTCCACAGGGTCACAAAGAGTTGGACATGATTAAAGTGACTTAGCATGCACAAATTTAAGTAAGAATCTTAAAAAATAATCTTAACTGTCCACAAAAATTTTGATGCCACTCTCTGACTTCCAGAAAGGGATAAGGAGGTGTCAGATACTCCATCCTCTCCCCTTGCATTCCCAGATCAGCATCTTGATAACTGGCTACGAGGAAAATTGGAAGTGAGCTTCAAAAGGAGTGGCTTGGTCACGGCCAAGTTTATCTCTTGTTCTAAGTAAAGCAAATTTGTCAGAGCGCCCATTGCTATATTTTTCATGCCCCAGTGTCACAGTCTGTGCTGCTCGGTCACGCTGGGAATGATGTAGTTCTAACAGATAACCCTCCTTTGGGTGAAATGGCTATTTTTAGGCATCTCCTGGGGCTCCTGTCAAGAGCCTTTGCAGTAGCATTTCTCATGTTCCATTAGCGTGTCTGCAGAACATGAAGCAAATTTACCCAGATATTCTTGACCTTGTGCATGAAGGGAAGAATGTTTCTGGTTTGGTGTGTGTTTTCAATGACGAACACTCACATTCTTTCCTTCTCCACTTCTTTTTTTTCCTCATACTAACATTAAAAAACAACAAAACGCCACTCACCCCACAATTTAAAACTTGGGATCTTAACCTGCACAGACAGTTGTTCTCTAAGAGGAATGTGAAATATTTGACAGAATTTCCTGAAAGAACCAAGAGCCACGATCCCCTGATTAAAACCACGTTAAAACCAAAAGCAGGCCATACCCTAAAGTCTCTGGAAGAGGGCTGCTTATTTCACCAAAGCAAAAAGGCAGTGCAAGTTGGATGTTGATGGCATCACCATGGCCTCTCTGTGATGCTCAAATTTTTTGCGAACATATTGACAACTTCCTCTTAAAGCTGTCTCTACTCTGAATTATTTTCCCCAAGGCTGGCCTGCCTTCCTGCAGCCCAGTGACTGATAGTCACTGTAATGGATGAAAAGCCCAAACTTCCATTCTGACAGGCTGTGAGCGTTTATCTGACGTTGTAACTGTCAGGCTCTCATGTTTTTTTCTTGCTATCTTATACAGCAGTGTTGAAAGGGGCCTGGGGGAAAGAAAGTAGAAGGGAAAAAACCGTCTTCCAGGGACCTCCCTAGTGGTCCAGCGGCTAAGACTCCAAGCTCCCAATGTAGGGGGCCCGGGTTCTATCCTTGGTCAAGTAACTAGATCCCACTTGCTAGACTAAGAGTAGATCCCACTTGCTAGACTAAGAGTGTGTGTGCTACAACTAAAGATTCCACGTACTGCAACTGCCACAGTGAAAATCAAAGATCTTGTGTGCCATAGCTAAGACCCAGGCCAGCCAAATGAATAAATATTTAAAAAAAAACACAAAACACCTCAAACCCACTTCTTCGAGAGGATATGTGCCTAAAGCAGGGTTTGTCAGTCTCAGCACTATTGATATTTGGGGCCAGATAATCCTCTGGGGTTGTGGAGGTTGTCCTGTGCCCTGGAGGGTGTTTAACAGCATCCCTAGATGCTAGTAGCATTCCTGTAGTTACGACAACCAAAATCGACTCCAGACACCACTGAGAGCCGTTGGCCTTGATCTTGGTGGTCTTGAACTTGCACTCTGCTCCTTTGCCTTGTGCATCTGCCCCTTGCAGCTCTCCCATGAATGGGAGGCTTGTTTTCTTTCGTTCATCCTACCCTCACTTCCTTGACGTGTCACTCCCTCTGGACGCTGTGCCAACCTCAGCCCAGGCCCAGGGATGTGGAATAAGCCAGCACTCCCCCTGGCAGGTCCCTGTGGATGCTGGTCCTGCCAGATGTGCTGATGGGCAGGTGTTGAGTAGCTAGACCATCTTGGAGACAGGTGCATGAAAGGGAAACCGTGCGGTCAGTGTGGGTGGAGACTGGTGGCCCCAGCCTCTGGTCCTGATGGTGGGAGCAGCTGGCCACCATGCTGTGATTGCTGGCAGCCCAGGCCTGTGATAGACTAGAGAGCTGCCCTGCTCTTTCCACTTTTGAAATCTGAGGACAGAGATGATGAGTCTCCCAGGAGAGGCTCAGCTGGATCCCAGCAAGTAGGAGCACAGCCCTTTCCCCGGGCCAAAGGGCGAGAGGGTCCATGAATGCCTGTCCCGGGGACGGAGCCTCTGCTGGCCCCCAGAAGACTCACACCTGGGCGCAGTGGCTACAGTGGGGCGCTGGGAGAAGAGCACTGGTCCAGGCATCATGAAGCCTGATGCCCCGGGTAGCAGCATGGCCTTAGGCAAATAGCATCCTCCTTCTGTCCTCACATTTCCCATCAAGCCACCTTTCCATATTCCTGTAGAACATTCTCCACTTCTCTTTTTCTCCTGACTTACAGGCAAAGGTGGGACTGTTAACAGGTGGAATTGTGACCTTCCTGAATTTGCTTTTAGTTGTGAGTTCCTGACTAGTGAGATTCAGTGAGGGGCTTAGGGGTCATTCAGTGGTTTTTGCCTCATGTATATTGGGTCTTGGAGGAGACTCCAATAAATAGCCTTTCTTTTTCTTAAAGAAACCAAGAGATGAAGCCACGGTTGAAGTTTTGAACTTTGGAACTTGCCCAGATTTATTTATCAAGTAAGTCATCCTCTTTCCCTGGAGCCAGTAAATCAAGTGTACCAAAGGCCAGGAGTTTTTAGAGAAAGTGATGGATGCTGGAGGGCAAGGGTCATGGTCAGTGTGGACTGACCTGTCCTACGTCTGGTAGGCGAGCTGGCCTGGCTTTCCTTGACCGTCTCATCACTCCGGCTGGCTGTCCTAACCTGCTGTACTAACCTCCCCTAGTCGTGGCAAGTGGGGGCCACTCTTCATTGCAGTGTGCAGGCTTCTCATTGTGATAGATTCTCTTGTTGCAAAGCATGGACTCTAGGGCATGAGGGCTCAGTGAATTTGGCACACCAGCTTAGTTGCTCCAAGGCATGTGGGATCTTCCCAGACCAGGGATCGAACCCATGTCCCCTGCATTGGCAGGCAGATTCTCACCTCCTGGACCACCAGGGAAGCCCCTCGCTTTGGCTTCCTCCACTTGGAGACGGCTCAGCAGTGAGTCCAGGGACGATATACCACCCCATGCCCCTCTGAGCTCAGCGATAGAGTGGATCATGTTGGCCCTTGGTGGAATTTTCAAATTCTAAGGATGAGCATCGGGGATTAGGGCAGCCGTGGACTATCCCGGCATCTGGGTTGCATCAGAAAACATATCACGGCAGGTCGCTGACGTCAGCTTCTCCCATGTGGTGGTCTCCACAGCCCCCTTCCCCCTGGGCCCTGCTGGCTGTGGGAAGCCTGTGGAGGAGAGGCACAAGCCTGCCCCCCCCACCCCATGTTCCCCCTTTAACTGGAAGCTTAGAGTCCTTGGTGCAGCTGCTCTGTTTTATGTGCCCTGTTGACTGAGTCCAAGCTCTGCATGCGCTGGGTCCCTGATGTGTGATGCTCGGCCTCTCCATGGCTGGACCAGCACCCCTGCTCTGTCCTTGGCACACACCCTGCTGGTTTGGAGGTCATGGCTCACCATAAAAATGGTGCGAGTGGCCAGCTCTTTCTTCACTGTGGCTCTGGGCTGCCCAGCCCAGTGTTAGGGTGGATGTGAGGCCTGAGAGTGAACTTCTCTGTGAAGAATGACACAATTCCAGAAAAATGCAACATCTTCCGGGTGCAGCTTCTGGAGCTTGGCCTGGGGGAGGGGGGCCTGGAGGGTTTTCGTGTTTGAGCTCTTGGTTGTTCTTTGCCCCAAGGGGATGTGTGTGTGTGTGTGTATGCGCATGATTTTTCACTGAACACATTTATTTTCAGATGCTCGTGTAGATACTTTTTCCGAGTCCCCCCAGGAAAAGGAGAAAGTACAGAATGCTGTGACACCTGATGGAAAGTATTATGCCTTAGTCAATGTGGCTAATGTATCTCTTCTGACTCTTGCCTTTAGACTAAACTAAACCTTAACCAGAAAGGATGAGGCAGACGGGGTCGAAGTGGGGAGATGCGCAGAGGCGGGGGTCTTCTGGCTGGTGACTGTCCCGCTGCAATGGCACTGTCTTAATTCTGAGCTTTCAGAAAATACAGAATGCTTTCAGAAGCATACAGTGCTTGAGTTTGGGGGAAGTGCTGAAAGGTCATCTTGGCCACACAGCCCTTTTTAAAAGGAAGAGGAAACTGAAGGTCAGAGAAGACCCATGACCCACCCAGGGTTGCACAACCAGAACTTGAATCCTGTCCCTCTGAGCCCAGAAAAAGATTTTGTCTGTTCTGTGCAACTGGAGTCTTCAGACAGTATATTGTGATGTTTTGGGTTGGATTTTAATTTCCTCTCTGGTCTCATTCGTCCCTCTGTGTCACATAAGGCTCCAGGGACTGAGGACATAGTGGTGAGCAAAGCAGAGCCCGTCCTTGTGCTCAAGGGGCTCATGGTCTAATGGGGAAAACAGCTGTGAACAGGAAGCTGCGTGTAGGATATGAGCGGAGGCAGAACCCCAGCTCCAGGGGTCCCCGGACACCCCCAGCCCCCTCCCTCCCTGCTCCGGGCCCTCTCTGTTCTTTGCAGAAAGGCTTTTAGGTTCAGAGAATTTAGGGAACTCGTCTGAGGTTGGAATGGCTGGGTCGAGGCCTGTGGGTCTGGGGAAATGGCCCCAGGCCAGGCACCCCCCTGCTCCTCCCCACTCCCACCCTGACCCATTCCCTAGGCTTTTGAGCCACTTTCCTTGGACTCTGGGGTAGTGGCTGGGACTCTGGTAATGAGTGTTTGGCCTTTGAGCCCCTTTCTTTTCTTTCCTTTTTTCAAAAAGTTGAGATATAATTCAAATATCATAAAGTTCACCATTTAAAGTGTGTATTTCAGGGAATTTTAATGTATTCATTATGTTGTGCAACCACCAACACTGATTCCAAAACACTTTCCAGGAAAGTGTCCAAAACACTTCCAAAGAAGCCCTGCCCTCCGTGAGCAGCCACGCACCTTTTGCCACAGCTGCGGCTCCAGGCCACCTCTGGTCTGTGTCCTCTCTTCCGGGACATTTCACATAAATCGATCATACACTATGTGGCCTTCTGCGTTGGACTTCTTTCACTTGGTATAACATTTTCAAGGTTCATCTATGTGGTAGCAGGTGTCAGTACTGCGTTCCTTTTGGTGACCAAGTAATATTCCATTGGGTGGATATATCACATTTTGTTTAGCAGTCTGTTAATGCCGCTTTCATTTTTTTAATTCAGTTCAGTCTCTCAGTCATGTCTGACTCTTTGTGACCCCTTGGATTGTAGCACGCCAGGCTTCCCTGTCCATCGGCAGTTCCCAGAGCTTGCTCACACTCACGTCTGTCAAGTCGGTGATGCCATCCAACCATCTCATCCTCTGTTGTTCCCTTCTCCTCCTGCCTTCAGTCTTTCCCAGTGTCAGGGTCTTTTCCAGTGAGTCGGTTCTTGCCATCAGGTGGCCGAAGTATTGGAGTTTTAGCTTCAGCATCAGTCCTTCCAATGAATATTCAGGACTGATTTCCTTTAGGATGGACTGGTTTGATCTCCTTGCAGTCCCAGGGACTCTCAAGAGTCTTCTCCAACACAGTTCAAAAGCATCAATTCTTCAGTACTCGACTTTCTTTAATTAAATTCCTTTAAAAAATTACTTGATAATTTATTATATTCTTTGGCCACACTGTTTGGCATGTGGGATCGTAGTTTCCCAACCAGTGATCAAACCTCTGCCCCTTACATTGGTAACTTGGAGTCTTAACCACTGGACCACCAGGGAGGTTCAGATGCCCCATTCATTTGAACTGTAATCACAGCCCCCATTAGCCTCACTGAGTTCTGTGGTGAGTGTTTGGAAGTTGTTTCTAATTTATCTGATGGAAACTTAGGTCAACCTTCTCTCCCTGGTAGACTGGCTACACTGCCTAAGCAGAAGCTAAAGCAGCGATTCTGAGTTGGGAAGGAGAATGTCCTTTCCCCCAGCTCCCTAAGTCTGCTATGACTCCCTCTGGGGCACTGTTATGGGTGGGAGTACGTCATATCTTGAGAATGCTGGGGCCAAGTGGGGGCTTAGCCTATGGATGAAGGGATGCTGTAGATGGGCTGGGCTGTCTGATCAATTTGGATGCCAATCTTTATTTACGTCTCACCTTGGCCACTGTTGGGATAGTCTAAGAGCATCTTGGACAACTAGTCTGGGAGCATGTTTGGGGCCCTTGCTTAGACTGTTGCCTTTATTATCTTTTATTTTCCCTATTTATTCCATTAAGGTATAAAATTCACCTTTTTAGAGTGAGTGCATGGATCTGTACATTTTAACAAATATATATAGTCATATAACTCCTACCACAATCAAGAACATTTTCATCAGCCCAGATTCCATTATAGTTACCTCTTCTCCCACCCCCAGCTTCTGGCAACCCTGGATTTACTTTCTATCCCTATGTCGTGTCAATATAAGCATGTTATATAAATGGAATCCCACAAGTCACAGCCTTCTAAGTCTGTCTTCTCTCACTTCGCATAGTGCATTTGGATTCACCGTGTTGCCACGTATATAAGCTCCCGTTTATTTTTGAGTAGTATTCCATTGTTTGTTTATTTGTTCCCCAGTTGAAAGCCATTTGGACTGTTTCCCATTTTTAGCGACTATGAATAAAGCCACTATAAACACTCATGAACAGCTTTTTGCGTGAACATAAGTTTTCATTTCCCTTGGGTGAGCATCTAGGAGTAGGACTGCTGGGTCATATGGTAAGTGTATGTTTGACTTTATAAGAAACTTCCAAGCTGTTTCCCAAAGAGCTGTAGCATTTTGCATTCTCACCAGTGATGAGGCTATAGTCTAGGCTCCAGACTGCTCAGAGCCATAAGCTTGGCTTTTTTCATTGCAAAGTGCATGAAGCTACTCTGTTTACCTTACCTGTTTTAGTTCAGATTGTCCCAGAACTAGCCTCTGAGCCAGTGATTGGCGTGTATGTGGTTTATTTGGGGGATGGTCCCAGGAAACACCAGTGGGGCAGTGGAGAAGTGAAGAAAACAAAGGAAGCCAAAAAATTGTGTTCCATCAAGCCTTTTACCTTTCGCGCAGCCCACACGCTATCTCCCGGGGAACTCTGAGAGGCAGTACAGAGCACACACCTGAGGTCTCTTCCACCCGAGGGGCCAGGTAGCTGGGTTCTCTAAACCATCTCCCTTCAGTCACTGGCTGCAGGGCTGTTGCCAGAGTCTTTTCCACAGCATCTTCAGCCACCCAATCAGCATCTGATTGAGTGGAGGTCAAGAGTGTAGACTGGGGTCCTCTTTGGAGTCGAAAGACCTGAGCTTGAATTTTTACCCACCATTTAGGAGCTGTCTGATCTTAATAATTCCCCAACTACCCTGTACTCAGTTTCCTCATCTGCAAAATGGAAAGAAAATTGAGGCTCCATTGATTGAGATAACACATAGAATGGGTTTAGCCCAAGGCCTAGCCTCAACCAAGCACTTAAATGTTAATTGTTGCTATTACTGACCAAAACCAGTAATTTGTATAGCATCTTAGGGTCCAAAGAGGAAGGTGCAGACCTATCCTAGGGTGTGCAGTGTCTAGTTGGGGGGCAGACTTCAAGACTCCTTCCACCCTCTTGTGCCTCTCCATGCTGAACTGGGAGGAGGGGACTCACGGCAGCCTCTTTGGACACCCAGCAGCCTTTACTTATTTTACCCTCCCTGCCAGGAGCCCAGGGGCCTTCCCTTTGAGAATCAAGCACATGTGTCTGGTCTCAGAGTATTCCCCTCCCGCCCGTAATTTTTGTATTCCTCTCCTGGAGGCTCAGACGGTAAAGAATCTGCCTGCAATGTGGGAGACCCAGGTTCGATCCCTGGGTTGAGAAGATCCCCTGGAGAAAGGCCTGGCAACCCACTCCAGTATTCTTGCCTGGAGAATCCCATGGACAGAGGAGCCTGGTGGACACACAGTCCATGGGGTTGTAAACAGTTGGACACAACTAAGCGACTAACATACACAGTCACACTGTCTTGCTCATGTCTCAGGCTCTGTCTTCTTCACTGCTTTCTGTCCCTTAGTTTCCTTAATTTTTTTTTTTTTTTTAATATTTTTGTATTTGTCTGCACTGGGTCTTACTTGTGGCACTGAAACTCTTAGTTGCGGCATGTGGGATCTAGTTCCCTGAGCAGGGACTGAGCCCAGGCCCCCTGCATTGGGAGCGTGGACTCTTAGCCACTGGACCACCAGGGAAATCCCTCCTTAATCTTCTTAACTCCTCTGTGAGCCAGACATCACCAGCCTTGTTTTACAGATGAGGAAACTGAGGCTCAGGATAGAGCAGGCCTTTGCTGAGGCTCCTGAGTAGATGAGTGGAACAGCAAGGAGTTTAATTTCAAAGTTAGGGTTGTGGACTGAATATTTGTATCCTCCAGAATTCACACGTTGAAGCTCTAACTTCCATTGTGATAAGATTTAGGAGGTGAGCCTTTGGGAGGTGATCAGATTTAAATGAGGTCCTGAGAGTGGGACCTTATGTTGAAAATTTGTGTCCTTAGCTGAGCCTGGGTCCACCTGGAGACACCCCTGGCTTCTCCTTGAAGGATGTCCCGAAGTGGAACAGTTGTGTCCATTATATTTGGGAGGTTAATGTGAGGTGGCCCTGGGCCCTAGCGGTCTGAATTCTTAACCTACTTTTAGAAACAATGCTGGTTGTTTTTCCCAAGGAGAGCCCTTTGCAGATGCTCAGCCACCATCCAATCAGCTTTTCCTTCCCTTTCATGACTTGTGTGTTTTTAAAGGTGAGGAAGTTTAGTTGGTAAGGCTGTAGGGTCAAGCCAAGGGAACATGCTATCCAATCCTTGTGGCCAGGATAGGAAACAGGGAAGGCGGATTCTACATGGAGCCCAAGGTCAGGCGTCTCATCTTGTCCAAGCAGGCACATGATTGGCACTTATAACTGATAGATCAAGATTGGGCAGGGGTGGAGGGGAAGGTAAGGGAGGATGGCTTAGGTCCTCCCCTTTCCCTTGTGGCACAGCTGGTAAAGAATCCGCCTGCAATGTGGGAGACCTGGGTTCAGTCCCTGGGTTGGGAAGATCACCTGGAGAAGGGGATGGCTACCCACTCCAGTATTCTGACCTGGAGATTTCCATGGACGGCATGGTCCATGAAAGACTTGGACATGACTGAGCGACTTTCACTTTGTTTCACTGCCCAGGAGATGCTGCTCATGGTCATTCAACTGTTGTCAGAACCAAATTGACCTCATCCTACTGCTCTTAGAAGGCTCTTTGGCAGTATAGGGGAAAAAGCCCTTGACCAGTCTTGGATTCTGCAGCAAGTAGGTGCAGTAACTGCTGTGGACCTGGGTTTTGTCTTCCATGAAATGAGGGGGTCCAATCAGAGGTTTCTGGGAGCGTTTTCAAAGCTGTGGGTTTGATGGAGCACTGTCCCAGCTCAGCCACCTGAATGGTGATGTGGAACTGGGGAGGCTGCTTGAGTGTCAAAGTATGCATCCTCCGTGTTGTCTGTCCAGCCTCGTCCAAATACCTAGGTGCTGCCTCACAAGAAATGGAGTCCCCGAGGATGGGAATACAAGCCAACGCAATTCCCGCACACACGAGAAAGAAGACAGGGTGCCCTTACTTGTGCCCATCCCAGATGAGTGTCCCCGCCGAAGGGACACTGTCCACATGCAGGGTGTGTCACCAGCTGGCCAAGGACAAGGTATGGACAACGAGTACCAACCCCCGTCCTGTTCTGTGCCCTGGCCTCATGCATAGCCCTGTGTGCTCCCAGATGGAGACATTCTCTGTATGTGCCATGCATCTCTCACCTGCTTCTGAAGCAGATGATGGGAAAGCTGAATTAGTATAGTCAGCTTTCACACAACCTCTGTGTTCATTAGGTAGAAAGAAATAATTTAAGACAAAACAAAATTCAGGGGGCTTCCCTGGTGGTCCAGTGGTTAAGAATCCGCCTTGCAACACGAGCAACACAGGTTCAATCCCTGGTCCAGGAAGATCCCACATGCCTCGGAGCCACGAAGCCTGTGCGCCATGGCTACTGAGCCTGTACTCTAGAGCCTTCAGCCACTGAGCCCCCGTGCTGCAGTTACTGAAGCCCACGCAACAAGAGCAGACCCCGCTCGCCACGACTAGAGAAAGCCCACATGGAGCAACGAAGACCCACCACAGCCAGAAAATGAAATAAGTATTAACGATCAACAACAAAAATCCAACCAGAAATATAAAGTATTTCTGGTTTTTGGATGGATTGGTTTTCTGTGCAAAGAAGTGATTTTACCATAGATGAAGTCCCAGCTTCCTTTCCTGCCGCCTCTGGGCAGGCTCCCATGTGTGGGAGTCAGCAGTTGATCCTGATGTCTGCGGACCTCCCTCAACGTGTGCAGGCCCATCAATGAGCCAGACCTCCTCGGGCGCTTGTGCTGCATAGAGGGGGCATGATTTTGAGGTTGAAATAAGTCAAGTGGCCTAGGCTTGAATCCTAGCTCTTTTACCCATTAGGATGTGACCTAATTCCTTTGATTTCCCTGAGCCTCTGTATTGTCATCTGTAAAATCGGGATAATGATAGAATTTCTGAGATTTAAATCCTTGACACACGGCACATGATAAGCTCACTAACTGTTGTCCTTGTCATCTTGGCCGTCATCGTCTTTGTCATCCCAGGATATGAGGGAGGGGGGGTGGGTGGAGTGTATGGTCTGTTTAGTTCCTAGAGAATGCTTGCTGGACCCATCTCTAGACCTGAACCTGAAGGTCTGGTTCATCAATTGTCTGCAGAGGCTTCCTGAGCGACTTGGGACTGGATAGCCCTGGGGGAGCCCTCCCCTGGCAGCTGAGACCCCGTGGGCCTGGAAGCCCCCTCCAGAGGGCATGGGTGTTCTGGCCCCTCATCAGGGTAGAGCTGGGGTCTGTGTCTCAGGCGGATCGTAACTGTACCTCAGTGCACACTCTTCTGGGCAAAGGTTTTGTTTGTTCTTTAATGGAAATGGTAGAAACGAGCCGGCATCATTTCTAAGCAAAGCAGGACTTTTCACAGGAAGTTTGTAGACCTGATACCTTCTTGTTTACTGTGGCGCGTGGCCTCTTTGCTGACAATTGGCGTAACTTGCTCGAGAACAATAAACAATAGTCGTGGCCACTTCCTGTGAGGAGGGAAGTGTGGGTACAGGTGGGAGGCCGGAGGTGTCCCCAAGGAAGGGATTTCCTGAGAGCATCCTGTAGTCCTTAATATATTGGCCCTGGGACAAGAGCAGTCAAGACTGATATTGCCGAGGGTCCCCGTGACCTCACACATTTGAATGAGCTGGTCCAGAGGCCGCGATCAGAACTAACAGGAATTACCAGATTCTGCTCTCCGGGCCTTTTCCCTGGAAAAGGGAAGATGCTCTCCAGCTCCAAGCCAGTGATGTTGACCTTCAGGAGGGAAGGGGCCTGGCTGGGCCTGCCCCACCCCTCTGCCAACGAGGGGCCTGTTAGTTCCTTCAGCGGACCTTCCTGTGCTGCCTGGATCCCTGGGGTCCTCTCCCTGCCTTTCACCCTTTTGATGCCTCGCTTGACCTTCAGGGTCTGGCCTAATAAACCTCACCTCCTCGGAAAGGCCTTCATTTGCTGTCCTAAGTAGTTGGGCTCCGTTGAGGACCGCCCCCCACCAGCCCTGTTATTCTCAATTATAACCCTGCTGTTCATTTCTTCCTTTCCTGGCGCTCGCCAGCATTTGTGATCTTGTGTCGGTGGGTTTACTTGTGTGTTGTCTCCTCTCTAACTGGGAACGTGTGCTGGTTGGTGCGGGTCTGGTTCATGCTGCCCATGGCTGAGTTTGCAACACAAGCTGACCTTCTCAGAGACATTCAAAGGTGAAGGCATAGATTAGTGTATGTGTGTGTGTCTTGGGGGACCTCTAGGAGATGTCCAGAGGTTTCTTTAGAGAGGTGTGAAGTAGAGTTAGGTACCATTTTTGTAAGTAACACAACAGGCTTTTTTCTTCCAGCAGCTCCAAGTGCAGGGTACCTGGCATACTTGTTCAAAGTAAAAAAAAAAATCCATTCTTAAGAAGGCTCTGGAAATTTCATCTGCCAATTGGCATTCGAGGCCACTGGAGCAACACACACGTGGAATTTGAACTCTACCCTGCCTCAGAGAACAAGGCTGAAGCGATAGTACGAAATGCATTTGAATGTCATGCGTTATTATTAGTTGTAATCTTATCTTTGTTAATAATAATAACAGGACCCACCTAGAAGTTGCTGAATAATAGCAGACAGGCGCTTTCCTAAGCTCACCGTCCGACAGCACTGTGGACCCTGGGGAGGCGCCGGCTCCGTAGACGCGGCTGGGCGGGACGGCGTGCTCAGCCGGAAGCTCCACCCTGGTCACACGTGTTCCGCTACATCCTCCACGCCCTTAGGGGCTCTGGTCATTCCGAGAGGCGCCGTGGAGGCCCGGGGCCTCTGAGACGCTGCCCTCAACCTCTTTAGAGCCTCTTCCACCTCCCACCCTCCACCCCCAGCTGCTGGCACAAGTCAGGGGTGTGCAGTCTGGGACCCGCGACGTAGTTTCTCTTTGCAGAGATTCTGCGTGGCCTTTTCCCTTCTATTGTTCGCCGCCCCAGTGACTTGCTGAAACCATGTGTTTCCTACAGATTTTGTTTGCCTGCATTGACTTCTTTGTTTTGCTCCGGTAAACAGACATTTAGCATATACAGATCTTTGCACTTGACAAAGAGAGGGCTGGAGCCCTGGACCCGGGCGGCTGCACTGAGTCATTGAGTCTGAAGACCTTGGCTGGTCCAGAGCTCGTAAATGACTCACACGGTCAGGGCTGGCCCGCGTTTGGAGGTTTAGTCGCCGGCAGTGGTGATGGAGGGCAACATCAGGCCTCTGACTCTAATGACAAAAAACCGTGTTTGAGAGCGAGGTTAGTCAGGTTTGAGCCCCAGTTCCAGCAGCTGTGTGACTTTTGGGGAAGTTGCTTACCTGATCTGTGTGTTTGGTGGCTCAGTGGTAAGGAATCTACCTGCCAATGCAGGACGCACGAATTCGATCCCTGGTCCGCGTGCGCTGTGACCACTGAGCCTGTCTGTGCTCCAGAACCTGAGAGCCACAGCTGATGAAGCCTGCAGACCCTGGAGCTGTGCTCCACAGTAAGAAGGCACTGCAGTGAGAAGCCCAACCATCACAACTAGAGAAAAACCCATGCAGCATCGAAGCCCCAGCACAGCCAAAAGTAAATGAATAAAATTACAAAAATCAAAACAGTACCGACCTTGGTGGGAGACTTAAAGGAGTTACTATTTGGAGGCCTTCTGATGGTTGATACAGGCTAGCTGCTCTTGTTGTTTGTCTGTTGGGCCCTGTTTTGTGGACTGTCCTCAGAGATCCTGTTGGGAAAGGCTTGCCAGTAGACCCACTTCACTTTAGAAGTGAAATCAAGGCTTTTGTCACTGTAGGTTGATGTGATCCTCCCAGATGTATTGATGATGGTCTGTTCATCAGAAACAGTTCAGAATGTTCTGGACTTCAACCTTGTACAGGAGGCACAGATAATGAATGGAAACAGACCTGGGTTTGCACACCCAGTCCTGCTCCTACCAGCTGTGTGACCTTGGAGATGCCGCTTATCTTCTCTGAGCATCTGTCATCCTCTTGCCAGGGTGACCACAAGCATGAACTGCGCCTGAGTTTGTAAGGTGCTTAGGTGGGGCCTGGCACAGAGCCAGTACATGGTGGGTCAGGGGTTTGCTCTGACTGATGAGCTTCATCCCAAAGTGTGCGGTGTCCTTAGAAAAGGGCATTGGGAGTACAAGAGACTCTCAAAGAAAGTGGAGGGGTGGGAAGTGAGGAGCAGACGGAGTGGTCATGGCCTTTGAACTTCTCAAAACCTGACCCGATCAGATCGTCTAGGTCATCCGTGGTCCAGCTCATAGACCTGGAGTGACAGGAGGCAAGAGCATTGCCCTGTTGCCTTGGGACCCGAGCTGCCCTGGAGAGATTCGATTCCTGTTCCCAAAGGGCTTCAGGCAGAAGCTGGATGGCCCCTGGGGAGGGACAAGGATACAGAGGTCTGTGTTGACAGTCTTCAAAGTCCTTCCACCCTGGACCTTCTGGGATTCTTGGACAGAACCAGAGATGGTCCTCCCCTTCAACACCAGGCATATTCTAGGCCCCCTGCCTCAGAATATGAGGGCAACTAAGGGGTTAATGGGGCACCTTTAACCACTTTTAAAGGCCCAGTCAGGGGACTTCCCCAGTGGTCCAGTGGCTAAGACTCCAAGCTCCCAGTGCAGGAGGCCCAGATTCGATCCCTGGTGGGGGAAGTAGATCCCACATGCTGCAACTAAGACCCTATGCAGCCAAACAAAGATATTCATGTGGAAAAAAAAGGCCCAGTCAGAGAGGGGATTGCACTAGGTCAGGGGGAGACTGTGGACTTCCGGAAGGGGACCTCGGCAGCTCCACCCTGAGCTCACAGGAAGTGACTCTGAGATGTACCCTCTGGCACCTGCCCGGAGGCCGGGAGTGTTGGAGGCCACGATGGACCCCAGCGGCGCAAAGGGGACTTTGCTGTGATCTCTTCCGATTGCAGCTGCATGGTGGGGTCCTGCAGTCGGCTTTGGTACAGCAGGTGGTAAAGTTCAGGAGTACTTCAAGAGTGTGCTGATTCCACATGACCGCCTAAAACACATTTTAAGTAAAATTTAAAGTAAATTTATCCATGAGCAATCCATGGTGGTCGTTACTGGATGTTGGGGACCGGGTGCCAGCCTCAACACTCTGGCCCCAGGCTTTCTCAAGCCCATCCAGGACGCCCTAGGCATTGGTGCCTCAGACCACAGGTGTGGGTAGACCACTGCTCCGACCCACAGGGCGGGACTTATTTCCTCAGGCTTTGTTCCCATTGGCCACTGAATCTTTGACTGTGGTTTTGGGGTTTGTTTGATGATGGGAAAGTGGCTGAGCCGTATACTTAATTTTTTTTTTTTAAGATTTTAGAATAGTTGTAGCTTCATAACAAAATTAAAAGTAAACTAGAGAGCATTCTCATATACCCCCTGCCCCCAGATGTGGAAAGCCTCCTCCATTATTAACATCCCCCACTGGAGTGGCAGCTTTGTTACAACTTATGAACCTTCATGACACATCATAGATATACAAAGTCTGTAGTTTACATTAGGGTTCACTTTTGCTGATGTACGTTTGTGGCTTTGGACAAATGTATCCACCTTTCTGTGTATCATACAGAATAGTTTCACGGCCCCCAAAACCCTCTGTGCTCTGCTTATTCAACTCTCCCTACCCCAAACCCCTGGCAACCACTCATCTTTTTTTACTGTCTCCATAGTTTTGCTTTTTCTAAAATGTTATATAGTTGGAATCATATAGTCTGTAACCTTCTCGGATTGGTTTTTTTTTTTTTTTTCACTTAGTAACATACATTTACGTTTCCTCCATGTCTTTTCATGTCTTGATAGCGCATATCCTTTTAGGTGATTAATATTCCATTGTCTGAATGCACCATAGTTTATTTATCCATTCCTAGTGGTTAAGTGAAAGAGGAGAGTGAAAAAGTTGGCTTAAAGCTCAACATTCAGAAAATGAAGATCATGGCATCTGGTCCCATCACTTCATGGGAAATAGATGGGGAAACAGTGGAAACAGTGTCAGACTTTATTTTTGGGGGCTCCAAAATCACTGCAGATGGTGACTGCAGCCATGAAATTAAAAGACGCTTACTCCTTGGAAGAAAAGTTATGACCAACCTAGATAGCATATTCAAAAGCAGAGACATTACTTTGCCGACTAAGGTCCGTCTAGTCAGGGCTATGGTTTTTCCTGTGGTCATGTATGGATGTGAGAGTTGGACTGTGAAGAAGGCTGAGCACTGAAGAATTGATACTTTTGAACTGTTGTGTTGGAGAAGACTCTTGAGAGTCCCTTGGACTGCAAGGAGATCCAACCAGTCCATTCTGAAGGAGATCAGCCCTGGGTGTTCTTTGGAAGGAATGATGCTAAAGCTGAAACTCCAGTACTTTGGCCACCTCATGCCAAGAGTTGACTCATTGGAAAAAACTCTGATGCTGGGAGGGATTGGGGGCAGGAGGAGAAGGGGACGACAGAGGATGAGATGGCTGGATGGCATCACTGACTCAATGGACGTGAGTCTGAGTGAACTCCGGGAGTTGGTGATGGACAGGGAGGCCTGGCGTGCTGCGATTCATGGGGTCGCAAAGAGTCGGACACGACTGAGCGACTGAACTGAACTGAACTGAGTGGTTAAGATGGAGAAGGCAATGGCAACCCATTCCAGTACTTTTGCCTGGAAAATCCCATACACGGAGGAGCCTGGTAGGCTGCGGTTCATGGGGTCACGAAGAGTTGGACACTTTTGAGTTCACTTTCACTTTTCACATTCATGCATTGGAGAAGGAAATGGCAACCCACTCCAGTGTTCTTGCCTGGAGAATCCCAGGGACGGGGGAGCCTGGTGGGCTGCCGTCTATGGGGTCACACAGAGTCGGACACGACTGAAGCAACTAAGCAGCAGCAGCAGTGGTAAAGAACCTGCCTGCCAATGCAGAAGACCTAAGAGATGTGGGGTTTGATCCCTAAGTCAGGAAGATACTCTGGAGGAGGGCTTGGCAACCCACTCCAGTATTCCTGCCTGGGGAAGTCCGTGGACAGAGGAGCTTGGTAGGTCACAGTCTGGGGATCACAGAGTCAGACATGACTGAAACAACTTATGCTACTGAAGGACATTGTGGTTGCATCCAAGTTTTGGCAATTATGAATAAAGCTGCTGTAAATATCCTTGTGCAGGTTTTTGTGTGGATGGAAGTTTTCAACTCTGGGTTAATACCAAGGAATACAATTGCTAGATCACATGGTAGGAGAATGTTGGGTTTTTATAAGAAACTGCCAAACTGTCTTCCAAAGTGGTTCGACCATTTTGCATTTCCATCAGCAGTGGATGAGAGTTCCCGTTGAGCATGATGTGGGAGGGAAAGCGGGCGAGGGGGAGACTTGTGGAGAGATCCCAGGGGTGATGTTCATCCCAGGGCTCACATTCATTGTGCGGCTTCTTTCTGCACTTACCCACGGGGCTGCCTTCAGAAGGCGATCAGCCCCTCCTTTCCGCATGTCATCCTGGTACTGTAAGTGGTATCCGGTTGGTAGGAAACCTAGCAGGTGTCTTTACGTGGCTGGTCTAGGTGGTTGTTTCCTCTGGTGACAGTGTTGGGTCCCCTGAAGCAAGGCTGGGTGTGTTCCTTTCCAGCCTGCTGTCTGCAGCTCGGGTGGGAGGTGAGTGGCCAGAGGGTTGGTGGCGGGGGGATGGGGTGCATCTTTGCCAGTTGAAGGAAAGCTACGGTGTAGGTTTCTCTGTCTCCTTGGGTGATGTTCCCTCGTGTCATTTAACAGAGCTAGTTCCCCCTCGGTGAGCTCTGAGGACTGGCTTGCAGCCCCAAGGACACTCCCAGGAGAGTCAGCACCTGAGGATTCCTGTGTCAGTTCCAGCTCTCACCAGGTGGCCTTTGGTGAATCTCTTGGCCTCTGTGGGTGGCAGGTTCCTACTCCTATGAGGTAGTTGCTGTGAAAATGCAAAGACCCTCCTAATTTGAAATTTCTCAGAGTGCAATATTGAAAAGTGGTTCAGAACCTGGAATTTATATTATGGCTTGGCCCCATGCTAGCTTCCTAGGGCTCTCAGTTTCCTCATCTGTAAAATGGGCTAATGATGCTGCATTTGGGGAAGATGAAATGAGACAGAGTATAGTCACTGGAACATTGGTAAGACTCAGTAAGTGGCAGCTAGTGCTTCATATCACTGTCATCATGGGTGTGACCGTTGCCCAGGGTGGAGAGCAAGTTTCCTGACTGTTGCTGGGGATACAGCCCAGATAAACACCCGGAGTGAAGTGAGGAGAGCATATGGTTGATCAGCATCTTTGGTTTCTGTTCTCTGAGCAGTGACCTGGACCGGTTGTGTGACTGTGACCTGCACTTGACCTTTTAGAAACAGATGAGGGCAACCTGAGAGAGCTTCCTTTACACTGGGCAGGACTGGATCTCTGACGGGGGATCGTGTTACCACTTCCTGGAGACAGGCAGTCCTATCAATTTTGTGTTTCATTTATGTAAACTTTCCTCTGATGGAGACTTGATACAGAGGAAGAAAAACATACATGAACCCTTTATTTCCTGTGATAAATGATGACCTTTGGAACTGGGGTCAAGTCCAAATTCTTCAAGACAGAGTTTTTTTTTTGTTTGTTTTGCTGCTGTGGTTTTAAAGTCACGACATGTTGTGCTTTTGGCTGCTGGTCTTTCTGGCTTATGATCCGATTGAGATGCTAATAAATGAAATGGGTTCCTTTGGAAGGCATTCAGATATTACTCACTGGAGTAAAAATGCAACATTTGTTCGGGGAGAGGACTGAGTATTATGAAAACAGGTCTTATGTGCTTAGGGTCAACATCTGACAAGAAAAGAAGGACTGCAGGACTTGGAGACCGTCTTGCTGGATGACCTTCATTCTTGCTGAAGATGCGGATAAGGATACAATTATCCACAGCTGTCACAGCACCTCAGTGGGTTTTGAGAATCCCCTGGTTGGGGTTTGATGAAAAGTCTTATGTCTTTCCTCCTCTGTTTGCCAGATTAACATTTCACACAAACAGGCCAGAGGTGGGATACGCTGGCCTTTTGCTGGAAAGGCTTGCAGCTCAGAGTATGCTGTAAAGTATGAGGTTTAGAAAAGTCAGAGGGTGTTTTTGGTTTTCTTGAAGTCACCTTTGAGATTTTAGCAACATAGCTAGCAGATTGGGATGTAAGACTCCAGCAAATCTGAGATCCAATAGGATGTGAAATGAGGCCTAGGATGTCAAAGAGAGGAGGGACTTTGGGGAGGATGAAGTCTTCCTTTTATAGGCGATAAAGAACCCAGAGAGGGTGAGTGGAAGACCTAACAGCGCACAGCTAGTTAGGGCCAAGTTGAGACCTGAACCCAGGTCTTAACTTCTAATCTGGGGCTCTTCTATGTTTGGCCTATCCATGCTGGAGTTCACAGGTCTTATACAATGATCAGTTGTGATCATGCTCTTTGTCACTTCTGTACCAGTTAAGTTTGGCAGATGAAGTTTTTATTTTACCATGTTTTCTTTTTTAAAACAGTGATATAATCATATCATACAAAAATTTCTCCAAGGAGTGAACTCTGCCAGTCATTAATGTTTTGGCATTTTTCTTTCCTGTCTTCATTTGTGCCTGAGCATGTGAGTGAAGCGAGAAAGAAAGAGACCTACAAAGTAAATATACAGGCAGAAATAATTGTAATAATGTCAGACTTATTCAGCCTGACCTTGAAGTGCATTAGAAATTGGGTTGGAATCCCTAGATAGCCATATTTCCATCCTTTGTCCTTGCGACTTGGAAAATGTATGATTCCTGGGCCAAATCTCTGGATAACATGACCAGGATTTAGCCTCACCTGGGTGAATACATTTTTAGCCTAAATGTTCTCAAGTGAAAAATTAGGTGGTGACAGTCTAGAAGATAGCTTGTTTGGCACCCACTTGCTAGACACGGAGCATGGGTAACTGATACCTGCTTTGGTTTAGCCAGAGCCATGAGAGAGCTCACAGACCACTGCACTGGGGCATAGACGCCATACAACTGGGTGACTGTGTGCACTTTTCTCTTCCTGGTGGTGCTCCAGACTAGTTCTGGGGGGCATGGCAGGGTTTCCAGATGTTAACATAGAGATAGAGATGTCCGCACACTTTCCCTGGAGGGATAACTGATGCTGTTGAGACATGGTCCCTGTGTATATCCTGTGAATGGACAGACATGGCAAGTGGAAGATGGCAGCCTGGGGTCCCTGTGGCTGGTCCTTGTCACTCTGCTCGGGGTGTTGGGGAAGGCCTGCACCCCACCCCCTTTTCTCTGCAATACCCCCACCACGGCATGACTGGCCTCCGCTCTCCAGACTAGTACCCAGGGATCCATAGTCTTTCTTAAAATTTAATTTAATTTATTCATTTATGGCTGTACTGGGGCTCTGTTGCTGTGTGTGGGCTTTCTCTCACTGCAGCAAGTAGGCCTCTCTTTGCAGTGGCCTCTCCTGTTGCAGATCACGGGCTCTAGGGCGCATGAGCTTCAGGAGCTGTGACCAATGGGCAAAGTTGCTCCCTGGTATGTGAAATCTTCCCAAACCAGGGATTGAACCTGTGTCTTCTGCATTGCATGGCTCATTCTTCAACACTGGACCCCCAGGGAAGTCCTCTATATTCTTTTAAAGCCACTTCATTGAGATATAATTGGCAGCTTCCCTAGTGGCTCAGAGGGTAAAGTGTTTGCCTGCAATGCAGGTAGACCTGGGTTCGATCCCTGGGTCAGGAAGATCCTCTGGAGAAGGAAGTGGCAACCCACTCCGGTACCTTTGCCCAAAAAAATCCCATGGACGGAGGAGCTGGTAGGCTACAGTCCATGGGGTCGCAAAGAGTCGGACAGGACTGAGTGACTTCACTTTCACTTTCACTTTTAAGCTATGCATATTTATAATATGTATACTATGTGAAAAGTTTGGGCATATCCACCTATCTGAAACTTGCACCACAAGTTAGTGAGCCTGTCTGTCACCCCTGGAAATTTCCAGATGCTCCTGTAATCTCTCCGTCCACATCCCGTACCTCCTCTCCCACCCCCAACCCCCAGCCACCCTCATCCTGCTTTCTGTCACTATGGATGAGTTGACATTTTTTTTGGAGATTTCTATAAATGGAACCACAGAATTAGTACTCTTTTTCATCTGGTTTCTTTCACACAGTGTGAGTATTTTGAGATTCATTCACACTGTTACATGTATCTGTACTTCTTTCCTTATCTCCTCCCCTGTTGGGACATTTGGATTGTTTCCAGTTTTTCTTTTTTTTTGCTATTACAAATAAAGTGACTGGGAACACTGTGTGTAAGTCTTTCTATGAACATATATTTTTGCTTTTCTCATGGTTAAATACCTGGCATGGAGTGACTGGGTCCTATGGTGGGTATAGGTTTAACTTCTCTGGAAATTGACAAGCTGTCAGTTTTTTGTAATTACATCGCTGTACTAGGCAGGAATCTGTTGTGTTTTTTAAATACTTATTTGGCTGCACTGAGTCTTAGGCGCAGCACACAGGGTCTCCAATCTCTGTTGCTGGGTGTGAGATCTTTAGTTGCTTCATGCAAACTCGTAGTTGCAGCGTGTGGGATCCAGTTGCCTGACCAGGGATCAAACCCAGGCCCCTGCATTGGGAGTGTGGAGTCTTTGCCACTGGACCACCAGGGAAGAAGTCCCTGGAATCCGTATTTTTAAAATAACCCTCCCCAGCAGTTCTCCTGTAGCCTTTTGCATTTCCTTCCTGCAGTCACCTGAGGGCTGCAGCTGGCCCTGGGTGAGAGGCTGCGTGAGCCAGTCACCTCCACTTATTCTCTCAGGGCCAGTTTGGCCTTGGCCTGTCTCTGCAAGCTGCCCCTGAGGAGTAAAAGGAAGATTCAGACTCCTTCCTTCCATACCTGTCTCCCACCCACCCAAGCCTCGCAGGGACGCTTACCTGCTCTGGGCTCAACAAGCTATGTGGCAAGGAACTGCCCTGCCCACTGCCACAGTGTCCCACTGGAGACCTCAGAGAGGTGGACACACCGGTGACTTCCTCGTGAAACGCTTGGATGTCTTGGGCTCACTTCTCAGCTGACCCCTGGCTTGACATGAGCCCTCTGCAGAGCCAGTCTGGAATTGGACCTGCCTGAACGGGGAATCAGAGCTCATTGCTGCCTCTTCCAGGCCCTTCTACCCAGCAGCCAGCACTTAACTTGCCCTCTTAGGTGCTGAGCCCTGAGCTAAGGTACTCATCGCAGAAAAATGGATGGGGTAGTCCTATCCCCAGGGAGCTCAGTGTATGAAGAAAGGGCAGGAGAGGCAGATTTTCTGATGAAAGCAGGCCTGGGTGGGGCAGGCTGGGCACTCCTGGGATGGGCCAGGGAGGGGGAGTCGTCGTTAAGCCAGACTTGACTCAGGTGGCAGCAGTATGGCCTTTCACTTCTGCCCATGCGTGCCCTTCACGGCCCAGATGACTCTTGAGGGCTTACAATAAACTGTGGAAAATTCTGAAAGAGATGGGAATACCAGACCACCTGACCTGCCTCTTGAGAAACCTATATGCAGGTCAGGAAGCAACAGTTAGAACTGGACATGGAACAACAGACTGGTTCCAAATAGGAAAAGGAGTATGTCAAGGCTGTATATTGTCGCCCTGCTTATTTAACTTATATGCAGAATACATCATGAGAAACGCTGCTGGGCTGGAAGAAGCACAAGCTGGAATCATGATTGCCAGGAGAAATATCAATAACCGCAGATATGCAGATGACACCACCCTTATAGCAGAAAGTGGAGAGGAACTAAAAAGCCTCTTGATGAAAGTGAAAGAGGAGAGTGAAAAAGTTGGCTTAAAGCTCAACATTCAGAAAACGAAGATCATGGCATCTGGTCCCATCACTTCATGGGAAATAGATGGGGAAACAGTGGAAACAGTGTCTGACTTTATTTTGGGGGGCTCCAAAATCACTGCAGATGGTGACTGCAGCCATGAAATTAAAAGACGCTTACTCCTTGGAAGAAAAGTTATGACCAACCTAGATAGCATATTGAAAAGCAGAGACATTATTTTGCCGACTAAGGTCCATCTAGTCAAGGCTATGGTTTTTCCTGTGGTCATGTATGGATGTGAGAGTTGGACTGTGAAGACAGCTGAGCACTGAAGAATTGATGCTTTTGAACTGTGGTGTTGGAGAAGACTCTTGAGAGTCCCTTGGACTGCAAGGAGATCCAATCAGTCCATCCTAAAGGATCACTCCTGGGTGTTCATTGGAAGGACTGATGCTGAAGCTGAAACTCCAATACTTTGGCCATCTCATGCCAAGAGTTGACTCATTGGAAAAGACTCTGATGCTGAGAGGGACTGGGGGCAGGAGGAGAAGGGGACGACAGAGGATGAGATGTCTGGATGGCATTGCCTACTCGGTGGACGTGAGTTGAGTGAACTCCGGGAGTTGGTGATGGACAGGGAGGCCTGGCGTGCTGTGATTCATGGGGTCGCAAAGAGTCGGACACGACTGAGGACACGACTGAGCGACTGAACTGAACTGAACTGAACTGGGGAGGGAGTGGTGATGGCCCCGGGCGCCTCGAGCCCTGCGGGGTGAGGAGGAGGTGAGGTGTTCCGGGCTGCGGGCCAACGCCCAGGCACGTCAGAGCTGCTTGGTGGACAGTGCGTGCTCTCGCTGGGGGCGCTCACACCCTTTCCTGCGGGCAGTGAAGTGGAAGGGAAGCGTGTGAGAAACAGAGCCACCTGGGGAGAGTGTGAAGTCTTGGTTCTATTCCTGGAGAGGAGCGGGTTGGTTTGCACACACCTTGTGCGGGTGGTGTTGGAGGGCGCGAATCCCACCACCTGCCCGCGCAGGCTGTTTGGATCCGGTGGCCTCTTTTTCACTTAGATTCCTGCTGTCCTGGCTCCACAAATCCCATGTTTGAGTTGCTCTGGGCCCAGAGTGGGAGAAGCTTGGAATGTAGTGGAATTTCTAGATGGTAACGAAATTCCATGTGTAATGTTTTGAGGAGCTGCTAAGCTGTTTTCCTTGCAGAATGCTTTGGAGGTAGTGGTTTCCCATTGCCTGCAGTTTAAAGCCCAAGGCCGGCCTCTTGCATTCAGAACTTTGCTCTTTCTGCCTCCGTATAAGGATCTTCTCCAACCAGACTGAATCTGTCGTCACATTCTGTCTCCATGCCTTCGGCTGGATCATTCCTTTCCCCTAGGATACCCCTTTACCTCCCTCTCAGATTTAATGCACATACTGCCTTCCCCACCTCCTTTGGAGAAAATTCATCCCTTTCTGCACCTCCCAAGGCAGTTGTAGGTCTGACTCAGTGATGCAGATCCTGATTTACAGACTAATCTAGGTTGGTAACCTCTGCCGTGAGATGACACGGAAGGTGACCACGGACTGTTCACTGTGGTGCGGCCCATGCTTCCCTGTCCAGCCCGTGACTGCCAGCTGTGGGCGAGCTGCCACTCTGCAGCCAGCCTCCACGTGGCACCGTCTTCACAGGGAGGGATGCTGGCCCCTGGCACGGGCGTGCGGAGCCTTCCATGCTGGCAGGCTGCCTCGGGTTCTCGGGGTGCTGCCTGGCTGCCTCCCCTCTTGGGCCCCTGCCCGTTTGGAAGCGTGCCCTCAAGCACTGCCATCCGTGAACTTAGCCAACAGGCCGTCCAATCCCCCACGGGGGCCGGGAAGCCTGGCTAAACACAGTGATTGTGACCTAGTGTTGGAGAAGCAGGCAGCCACTTACTGAGCTTACAGGGTGGGTTTGGTGGATTCCGAGCCTCTGATTCTTGTTGCACAGAAAATAGCCAGAGTGGCCTGTCACCCAAGCCAGAAACCCGATGTCCTGTCTCCAGCCCATCCTACTTCTCCTTAACACTGGTGACTCTCTCTTTGAACTATTTATCCATGTCTCTAGCTTAGATGATTGCTGTGGCTTTCTACGTGGTTCCCCCACTTCTGATCTGTCCCCCACTCCGGTCTGCCTCTGTATTCTGCTTTCGAGAATTCAGATCCAACCTGCACCCTCCACCCCAGTGAGTCACCAACAGCCCCTCCCAGCATGGGTTTCAGGTCCCTGTGCTACTTTAGTTCCCTGGGTATGGGAGGGCACAGGCCCTCCCTTCTTACTGTCTTGTTTCTTGGGCCTGGAACATTCTCCCAGCTCTGTCCCAGGCCAGGTGCCACCTGTGCTTCAGGCTTCAGTCTGGACATTGCTCCCCGGGAGACACTTCTCTGGCCCAGTTCTGTCGTTCCCATGGCTTGTAAAACCTCTTTATCATGGTCTGTTCTCCTTGCCCGTCCTGCACAGCCCTGTTTCATGCCACTGTGTCCCCAGCTCCTTAGACCAGAGCCTGGGCTGGGCGGCTGCTGGAGAAATGTGGACTGTGGGGGTTTTGGACAGACCTCCAGGACGGCTGGACTGAGGCCTCTGGGGGCTCCAGATTTCTCACCGGGAGTGGGAAAGGCTGGCCCTGGGGTCTGGTCTCACATCCAGCTTTCTGTTCTCATGTCTAACAGCCAGGCACACAACTAAGCAGAGTAGAGATGAGCACCCTGGGGGTTGTCAGTAGGTTCCAGGGCCTCCACCTGCCTGGAGGCTTTGAGGACGCTCTTTTGGAAGCATTTGAGCTGCTATCTCCTGAGCAAACAAGGTTGAGTGTCTAATTGTAAAATCGTAAAATCTTGTAAGAAGGCAGGTCTGTGGGGCCAGGGAGTACCAGCAAGTACTCTAGTTGGGGGTCTGATGAGCATGAGCAGGTTGCTGCTGGGTCTTTCCTCTAAGCCTGGACAGTCACAAGTGCCCATGGACACTGGCCCTTCTGCAAAGGTGGGCGTATCTCAAGGCCTCTCGAGGTGGCAAGAGGTCTGGCCTGCTCTCGATTGCTTTGTTCTGCATCTATGTGTTCATCAACAAAATTTAAAATTCCACAAGAAGGTTACAAACACTATGGCCTTTAAAATGATTTACCTTTCTCAAGATGGCGCTTTTTAAACAGACCCTGCATAGCCACTCTAGGTGCGAGGTAATGACCAGATGTGGAGGAAATACTGATTCATAGTGCGCTGCACATGGGGTGAAGCTGGGGGGTGGTGAGCGTAGTTTCTCATTTGAAGATGATATAAAATAGTTGATCTTGAGATGTCTGTTATGAAAGTGAAGCCAAGTCCCTCCTCCCATGCCCACCTCCCCACCTCCCCGCTCCCACCCCCAGGCCCTCCAAGTCCTTCTCTGGCTAGAAAATGAGGAACTTGGGGTGGGGCCTGGGGGAGGGAGCAACTCACATGCATTCCTGGGGCTGGGAGTTGCTGGTTTCTGGAATGCCCCCTCCCTGGACTCCCTGGCCAAGAGTGAATGGGGCCTGGGGCACAAATGCTGTTACCCAGAGAGGCTTGCTTGCTCCTGGGTAGATCGGAGCTCTGTGCCCGCCCTCTGGGGGCCAGGCCTGCTGTGAGGTGACCTGACTGTGCTGATGGTTTACGTGGGCACTCAGTTATCAAACGTCTGTCTCAGCTGGACGTCCCACCCCTCACTCTGCAGATGGGACCTTGAGTCCCCTGCCTCGCAACCTAAGTCGCTCAGGGTCACACAGTAGCAAAGACGAGAGGTGAAGCTGGTTCTTTAAGATCTGGTTTGGAGCTGACGGTGGGTGGGATGGTGAATGCCTTCAGCAGGAGAATGTTTTAAGGTTCATCTTTGTGCCCCCAGGTCTTAGTATGAAGCCTGGCATGCCAGGAGGTCAGTAAGTCTTTGTTGAATGAAGCATAGCAGCCAATATTTATTGAATGCCAGCAACTGTGGTCACCACAAGTCTATGTGATTTCATTGAAGCCTCCCCCAACTCTGGGCAGTTAGGTACTTTTATCCCGTGTGCAGGTGGGAAAGCTGAAGTGCAGATGGGGAAAGAAACCTGCCCAACAGCAAACAGCTAATAAATGGAGCTGAGGTTTGGACCCAGGTAGTGGCTCACAGTCACTGTCTAGACCAGCGCCGGCCAGTAGGAAATTCAATTGAGCCTCCTGTGAAACTGAAAATGTCTAGTCCCATTAAAAAAAAGTAAAAGAAAAAAAATAAGGGAGAAATATCTGAAATTACTTTAATATTTTATTCAGTCCACTATATGCACAAGATTAGTGTTAACATGTCATCTGTATAAATATTCCTAGTAAGATATCTGGCCGGTTTGATTCATGCCGAGTGTTCAAAATCCAATATGTATTTTAAGGTCGGAGTTTGGAGCGGCCGCATCTTGGGTGCTCAGTAGCTACCCACCTCTGGTGGTTTCTGTGTTGGTTGTTGTAGCTCTGGATTGCTCTGCTGGTCACTGAGTGAATATTGGGAGCTGTCATCTGGAGCTGAGGAAGCATGAGTAAGTGATCAAAGGGAATAACAGAGAAGGCATGGCAGGCCTGAGCGTGTGTGCTGGGTTCTAGAAGGCGCCTGCTAGATCTCCCCAGTTGTGTGTGCCAGGCAAAAGCTGCGGCCTCGAAAAGGGATGTCCCCCTCGGGGCTGTCCCTGAAGAAGGAGCATTTCTCCTGCTGTCTGGGACGGGGCCTGGGCAGGGCTGTGTGGAGGGCAGACACCCTGAGCTCCTAGCCCCGTGCTGCGGGGAGGCTTTGCTCGTCTGCGTGGGGATCTGGCTCTGAGCTGTGTTGCTTTTGGCCGAAGGCCGTTGCAAAACTCCCTGGAGCTCAGAACAGGTACGATGTGTTCTTCGGGAAAGGTTACGAGGTTTCAGACATAACAGAAGTTCTGAGTATACAAATAGAGGATGTCTACGGGCTGGTGTCAGGAGTGAAGTCATCAAACGCATACATCATGGGGTCAGCGCTGGCTGACGCACTTAGGGCCCCTCGGGCTTGGAGGTGACCTGTAGGCGGGGAGACTAGAAATTACAGGCCCGGCGAGGGGGAGGGTGGGTTAGCAGAAGCAGGGACAGTAATGTACTAGTGTTTTCTCAAATGGGCCTTGAATGAAAGGGGTTAAGACGGTCCGTTAAAATGTTTCCTAGATGGTCTGAAGATGCAGTGAGAGGAAGGTGGATGGGGAGAAAAGGGCTTCCTGAGCCAGCCTCTCCACCCACCCACTGCACCGCCCCCCGCCCCTGCTCCACACCCCCCGGGCAGAGAGCAATCTGTGGCCAGTCTCTCGCCCAGACAAGGTTTCTGAAAGGATCGTCGGGGCTGGATTGTTTCAGGCTGGCCTTGGGAAGCGCTCTGTGAGGATGACTTGACTTACGCCACCGTTGTTATTCAGTCGCTCAGTTGTGTCCGAATCTTTGTGATCCCGTGGACTGCAGCACACCAGGCTTCCCTGTCCTTCACCATCTCCTGGCCACTGGAAGTACTTTATACTGAGGACCATCCACTAGCCCAGTAAGAGTTTGACCCCAAGGTCCAGCCGGGAAGATGGATGCTGGACTGAAGCCCTGGTGGGCAACTGAATAGAAAGTCCCCTGTGGCTTGGGGTGGGGGCATGGCTCAGTTCTTAAAATCCTGCCCGGTGATGCAGGAATAGGATGAGGTGGCCTGGGAAAGGGAGTAGGGGTGGGCAAAATATTTTAGCATTAAAAAAATAGTAACTGACTGATAAGGCCACATACCCTGAGGCAGAAATAGAGGAGCCTGGAGCTGCTAGGGCTGGGCCAGAGCCAGGGATGAAGGCCATCGTTGTAACAGGCCCTGGGGCCCAGTTCAAGTTCTTCAGTTCAGTTCAGTTGCTCAGTCATGTCTGACTCTTTGCAACCCCATGGACTGCAGCACACCAGGCCTCCCTGTCCATCACCAATTCCCAGAGTTTACTCAAACTCCTGTCCGTTGAGTCGGTGATGCCATCCAACCACCTCATCCTCTGCTGTCCCCTTCTCCTCCCGCCTTCAAGTTTTTACCTAAGCTTCTTGGCAGAAAGCCCTCGGGCAAGACTGTCCTGTCTGCACAATGGGACTAATGATACCTATTTTACAGTTCAAATTGGATGCTATGCAGGTAGAAGTAGTTTATAGAGCAAAACACCCCAGAAATCCAGTTGTCTTTGTTTTTTGTGTGTGTATTTTTTGTTTTATTGTTACTGCATGGCTTGTGGGATCTTACTTCCCCATTCAGGGACTGAACCTGAGGCCATAACAGTGAAAATGATGAGTCCTAACCCCAGGGCCACCAGGGAATTCCCATGTTGGGGGGAGGGGAATGGTTATTATATTTATTAACCGTACTGTGAATATCTTATTTTTATTTATCCTATAGCCTTAAGGTATCATGTTGTCCTTTCAGCTGTCTTTTTAAAACTTTTCATTTTGAAAAATTTCAGGTGTACTCAGACACAGAGAGGATGGTATGATGAAGCTCCTGTACCCTTCAGCCAGTTCAACCATCCTTAATATTTCATCAGGGCGATTTTGAAGTCTTCAGGCTGAGTTAATCTGGGTGAATAAATTTCTTTGATTAATCAAGTTCCCCGTGTGCTTTAAACCTTTTGAAGTAAAATCTGCCCTCTTGGGAAAAAGAGTGTGTTTGTATATTAGGTGTGTTGCCTTAACGCGCTTGCCACAGCCTGTGACTGGCTTTTCAGCCAGGTCTGACGGTGTGGTGGGGACTCCCGCCTGGGGCCTCTGTGGCCCCCTCACCTTACCTTAAGCCACAAGAGCAAAATCAGCTCTCCCAGGAGTTTGAGGGCCTCTGTGGACTCTGTTTTTCCACTTGCTATAATTTAAAGGGAAAAGGTTGTACTGCAGTCTAAATGATTATTTACAGGAGGAGCTGGGGAGTTTCAGGGGAGCCGGAAAGTCGGTTGTCTCTGATTATTTTAGCCCTCCACTTAGACGGTCACCCATTCCCTTGTCTGGATGTGGTGGTTTTGGTGGGAAAGGTAGGGAGGAGGGGAGTTGGGGGGCGGGGTGGTGAAGGCTGATGGAGTTTCCTTTGATCTGATTCTGCTGTGTGTAATTCAAGCTTCTTAACTTGACCAAATCAACTCTGGGTGGTTGTGAGGGTCAGATGTCAACAGGTCAGATGTCAGATCCCAGAGACATCCATGTCTGTCTCACTCATCAATCTGTTCTTTCTGCAGCACATAATAAGTGCTCAATAAATTTATGTTGAAGAGCAGGAAGGAGGGGAAGGAAGGAACAAAAAGCTACATCCATCCATCTAGTCATAATTCATTGCAAATCTTTTTTTTAACTTCTTTTAAAAATGTTGTGTATTATTATTACCATTTTTACTTTTTCTCTTCATTGCAAGTCTTTCATTTCAGGACTTAGAAATGTCATTAGAAGGCCCCCAGGGGGGGAAAAATGCATTTCCTCTGGGCTTCGAATACCTTCTCTTTTTCTTCTTGTAGAAATTGTATTCCTATCCAGACTTAGCTCAGGTGACATTGTATCTTTTAAAACGTGTTGGGAAAAAAAAAAAACGTGTTGGACTTTCTCTGGCAAAATCCATGGCCATCTGCCCTGCCTCTTACACCGCTGTTCACACCTCTGTAAAGTCCAGGCAGGAGGGAGGTCATTCTCTGCGTTATCAGGTGCCAGTGGCAAGCTGGTCTCTGGGAGGTTGGCTTTGTCAACCGTAGAGGAGTCCGGTTCAGAGAGGCAAAGTGGCTCTCCAGGTAGACACAGCTCGTGAACGACGAGCCTCAGGTCCAAACTGGCCCTTGGGTGGTTCCAAAGCCCTGCTTGGAGCGCTGCTGCTCCCAGTGCGTCCGAATCCTTGGCTTTCGGTTCCGCCTCTCTGGGCTGGGTGGTTCTCACATTTAGGAATGGAGCCCGTGCCTCCGTTTCTTGGTCCCAGGGTTAGCTCAGAGCTATGGGGGGAGGGCGGGGCAGGAGATGTCTAGCTCCTACATCCCACATGGGCACATCTCTCTGGCTGCCCACACACCACCCCAGGTGCCGGGTCTGTTCCCCTCCTACCCTGACTACCTGCAGGATTTACTCCCACCGCCAGGAGTTTATGAGCCTTGAGCCCAGGGGCGTGGCCCACTCCAGTCCTTGTTGGTGGGGGCTTGGCACACATCAGGGCCCACCAGGTCTGTCAGGAGGCTCACAGGCTGGGGAGTGGGGAGGAAAGAGTGGAGGGGCTCTGTGCACCCGGATGTAAGCTCCATGCAGGCCAGGGCCTTGTCTTGTTGGTTGTAGCTGCAGTGTCCAGTTGCTCAGTCTAAGCACACAGCAGGTGCTTACTAAATACGCATCCAGTGCACGAGTCCCTGCTGAGCCCTGCTTCCTGACTTTCCCCGGAGCCGGCTTTATTGTGGGTTCTTGAGCCACTGCTGAGAGTGGACGGGTCAGACCAAGGCCCCCGAGTGGACAGCATCTCCACCACCCCTAACTGGTGTCACTGCTCCTGTCCGCCTGTAGTGTGTCCCCAGTCTGGCCCGGTCAGATATGGACCTGCCCCATGGGGCCCTTGTTTCCCCGCCGTCTCACCCCTTCATGCAGCTTCTCCTCTGGAGAGAGAGACACAATGTCCGAGCTACTAATCCCCAGCCTCTGGCGTGCCCTTGAACTTTCCTTTAAACAGCTCTCCGAGCCCCCAGCAGCACTTTGGGTCACATTCCCAGAGAGCCAGCAGATGAGGGCTGAGTCTGTTTATTTTCCAAGATTTCAAAAAAACATGCCTTTTCCCCCCTTCTGACCTCAAACAAAACTTTTTTCTCTGCAACACTTGTATTTTTAACTGCATGAGAAAATATGGTAGGGGAGCATATTTTCTTTGCAGAACTGTCATTTTAAAAGAATTTTTTCATTTAAAAAAAAAAGGTTTGAGGGGTGGGGAGAGTAAGGTTGTTTTGTTTCTTTGTTTTTTGGTGCTGTGAGGGCTCCTTGGAGCTATTTTCTGCCCAGAACCACGTGTATATATGGCCCTTACTCAAAGATTCTGAGAGGTTCCTGAAAATTGAGCCTGTAGCTATTTTCGACCTTGTTGTGATCAAGGATTTCTGAGCACCTTTTCCTCTGCTTCTGAAGACCTAAGACTGGCCCACTCACTGAGAGCTGTAAATAGGCATCTCCCTCGACAGCAGGAAGTGCTTAATGTCTTTGCTTTGAGGAGCGGGTATTCTGGGCCGAGTGTGGGACAGAGTAGGAGGTGGGGCCTGGCCTGCTCTCCCTCCCACTGTGGCAGTCAAGGATGGCAGCAGCCTGTGGGCATATTTGTAGCCTCGGAATTCTTACCTGGGCTTCCCCTGGTAGCTCAGCTGGTAAAGAATCTGCCTGCAATGCAGGAGACCCCGGTTTGACTCCTGGGTTGGGAAGATCCCCTGGAGAAAGGGGATAGGCTACCCACTCCAGTGTTCTTGGGCTTCCCTAATGGCTCAGATGGTAAAGAATCTGCCTGCATTGTAAGAAAATGGGGCTCGATTCCTGGGTTGGGAAGATCCCATATGTAGGCTCTGAAGCCCAGAGAGGGTTGGTGACTTGACCGTAGTCACACAGTCTCCCAGACAGTGATAAGCAGAGGCCTGGAAGAGAGTAATTTCCCTGTGTCTTGGTCTTTGTGCCAGATGTTCTCTATGCCTGAGTCTCCCCATGATCCAGGACCTATGTATTGACTTCCTGGAAGCAGTTTCATTACGCTTCGGTGGAGCCGTCTTTGGCCTGATTGGAGTATGGTTCTCTTGTTTCTATCAGTTTGTGCAATCATGTTCTTTGTTCCTCTCCGATCAGGGTCTGGCATGTCAAATACCTACATTTCAGGGATCCTTCTAGGATTTAAAACTTTTAGTTCAACATGAGTGTGTGTGTGTGTGCGTGTGTGTGTGCGTGTGTGTGTGTGCGTGTGTGTGTGTGTGCTCAGTCATGTCCAGCTCTTTGAGACCCCATGGCCTGTAGCCTGCCAGGTTCCCCTGTCCAGGCAAGAATCCTGGCATGGGTTGCCACTTCCTGCTCCCGGGGATCTTCCTGACTCCGGGATCAAACCTTTGTCTCTCGCATCTCCTGCATTGGTGGGTGGATTCTTTATTACTCCACCACCTGGGAAGCCCAGTACTTATCAGTTGGGAGGCTGCTCTGTGCTCAAGAGAAGTAGAAAAACTGGCCGCTCCTGGGAAGGAGCACTTGCTTAGCAGGGGTGGTTGAAGCACAGACACTCCCGAGTGCTGAGCTGCTTCTGGAAGGTGCTTCTGTCCCAGTCTCGCCACATCTGGCTCCCTCTCATCACCTCCATCCTTGGCTCTCACCTCTGCTGCCACTATCCTGGTTCAGAGTCTCATTCCTTCTCTTGCCTGGACTCTTGCAGTGGCCCCCAAAATACTGAGTTGGCCAAAAAGTTTGTGTGGATTTTTCTGTAGCATCTTGTGGAAAAACCCGAACGAATGTTTTGGCCAACCCAATACCTTCTGGTCTTGGTAATAGCATGCTGCTGCTGCTGCTAAGTCACTTCAGTCGTGTCCGACTCTGTGTGACGCTATAGACAGCAGCCCACCAGACTCCCCCGTCCCTGGGATTCTCCAGGCAAGAACACTGGAGTGGGTTGCCATTTCCTTCTCCAATGCATGAAAGTGAAAAGTGAAAGGGAAGTCGCTCAGTCATGTCCGACTCTTTGCGACCCCATGGACTGCAGCCCACCAGGCTCCTCTGTCCATGGGATTTGACACCCCACTCCAGTATTCTTGCCTGGTAACAGCATGGTGACTCTAAAACTTCCATCCAATCATGGTTTTCCTCCCACAAACTGGCTCTATCTTCTCCCCCCCAGATTCCTGACCCTTCCCAGACACTTAGGATCCAGCCATTCCCATGACCCCCGACCTTCTGAAGCCTCTGCCTGGAATGCCCTCTGACCCACCTCTGGAGGACACTTTCTTGTCCTTTCAGGTCATGATGAAGCATCCCTTCTTTGGAGAACCTTCTAGATTCTAGATTGGGGCTTCCCTGGTGACTCAATGTAAAGAATCTGCCTGCAATGCAGGAGACTCGGTTTCAGTCCCTGGGTCAGGAAGATCCCCTGGAGAAGGAAATGGCAACCCATTCCAGTATCCTTGCCTGGAGAAACCCATGGAGAGGGGAACCTGGCAGGCTACAGTCCGTGGGGCTGCAAAGAGTTGGACATGACTTAATGACTGACACTGACTAACTAGATTCCCTGCGTTCGGTTTTCTACTTCTGTGGTCCTACAGCCTTCTGTTCATATGGGTCCTATAGTCCCCCAGGTTGGGCATAATCATCTGTTTCCTGGCCTGTCTTGTCTTCTGGACTGGGTTCCTGAAAGCAGGGGCGAGGCGCTTTCATCCCTGTATTTCCAGTAGCAAGCCCAGTGCAGTCACAGATGGAAGTCTGTTTATTCAGTAAATGAGCCCAGGATAGACTGAGAAGCAAGGGGATGGGAGGGGTGGTCCCTTTGGCAAGTAATAGGAGAAACTTTGCACAAAAGTGAGCCTTGGTTGGCCCTGGAGGGGTGAGTAGACATTAGGTTGGGGATGAGAGGAGTTTAAGGCAGCGGAAACACGTGGTAGAAGCCCCCGGAACCGGCTGTGGGCAGGTGGTAGCAAGCGGGCAATGACAGGGTGGGGAATCATTCGGGGGGTGGGGGTGGTTTTCTCTCCATGACCTTCAAGTTTTTTGTAGCTTAACCTGTTCTACTTTCTGCAAGCTGGCATCCGCAAAACAAAGGAGGGATTCTTGGGTTTCCAAAGTGACACAACTCAGCGGGAAACTCAGTGAAATCTGTGTTGCCCTTTTAGCGACACGCCTAGGTAGTGGTTCACTCTGGCATCCTTGGGGAAGCAGGCAAGTGGGCCCAGGCTCCTCTTGGGGTCATTTCTTTGGTTGTGGGTGGGTGAGTGGGTGGATCCCGCCGCAGGACCGGCGCTGGAGGGCGTGGCCACGGCTGCCGTGGGCGCTGGTGGGCGCAGAGCTGCTTCCTGGAGCCAGGAAGGAACTGCCTTCTCAGTCCTCCTCCTCGGCCTTCGCAGTCTCCTGGTGCCTTTGCTTGGTGCTCATCCGCTCATTGTTTCTGGGTCCCTGCCTCAGGCAGGTGGCTATTTTAGGGGTCCTTCAGAGAATTCTAAGAAGAATAAATAAGCCCGAAACAGTTTTTGCCCTCAGAGGATATGTACATTTGAAGTGGTACACAAACTCAGGGATGCCTTTTGCCAGCCGAGACAGGGTGGGGCTCTCCAGTCATATTGACTTGCTGGTTGACAAAGTGCTTCTAATAATTTAATCCCGGTGACACTGAGCTCTAGCTCCGGGTCAGCCCTGCACCAAGTGCCAAGGGGCATCAGCCCGTGTCATCTTTCTGGCAGCCTTTTGGACAAGAACTGTCTCATTTTATAGATAAAGAAACTAAAGTCTAAACAAAGTACGTATCACTTGTAGTTTAAAGTCAAGAGCCCGAGTGTGGGACTCGCTTACACTGTTCTTTGACTCTTGTGAACAAGGCGGGGGAAGTATATTTCTCTCTCATTTAACAGATGAGACAGTAGAGGCCTGGAGAGTCACACAGAGGCACATTCAGCCTGAACCTGGGCTCCTGATGTGTGATCCGGTCCGCTTTCTTCTGGCCGTGCTGCTGTGTTATTCATTAATAACTGACAGATGCTGCCGTCCCATGGGGTAGTTGTAAAGCTTCAAGGCAGGGTTTGCCTTCAATGGAGTAATAGCAGGGTACACAGAAAGTACTCTGGGCATTAAGGGGCTTTGGTTCCTGTCCAGATGCAGGAGATGGGGCTTCCATCCCTGGGTCGGAAAGATCCCCTAGAGACGGGAATGGCAATCCACTCCAGTATTCTTGCCTGGATGATCCCGTGGACAGAGGAGCCTGGTGGGCTACAGTCCATAGGGTCACAAAGAATCAGAGCACGTTCCTGTCCACCCCTTGCCCTCCTGGAGCACTGCCCATGTAGCTGTCACTCTGGCGACTCTTGACGATGGGTGGCAATCAGTTTATGTCGACCTGCCTGGTTCCAGGCACAAGGCAGGCTTCTTACTGCCATGCCGGTGCCTTGCTGCCCCTGGTGGTGCAGTAGATGGGAGTGGATGGTACCTAGAAATTCTGATGCAGGTGCAGCCCCATCCCTCACTCTAAATGTCTCTGCAGGGTGGTACCAAGTCAGGGAGTGGGAACAAGACTATTGTTATGTTAAACCTGAAATAGACACCTTTGGTTGGAGGGAGGGAGATGCATCTATTTTGGTTTAGTAATAAGGAGAGCAGTCTGTCTTTTCAGATGCTTGACAGTCACCTGCTAATCCCCTGGGATCTGGAAGCAGCAGTATTTTCACACCCTCATTTCACTTTACAGGGCTGGGGAGCAGCAGAATGGGGGTGGGGAGGGGACTGGGACTCAGGCCTTATAGTTTGAGAAGATGCATTTGCACTTGCTCCTGACCCTTCCTTTGTGGGGAAAGAAGGGCACCTAGGTCTGGGAGAGATGCCTCTATGGTGGTGGGAGAACTTTGCACAGACCCAAGTTCAGATGCCAGCTAACGTTTATCCAGCATTTACTGCTTGCACGTGCTCTGCTTAGCACCATACCTGTGATGTCTTGTTGGGTCCTCACAGTGCAGGTCTGGGATCAGTACTATTTGCTCCTTTGTTCCCTTACTCATTCGTCAAGATTATTGAGCTCGCCCTATGTACCAGGTAAGATTCCAGGTGCCAAATAAGGCAAAGTCCTATGTCTGGGAGCTTACACCCTAGTGTAAGTCAATCCTAAAGGAAATCAACCCTGAATATTCATTCAAAGGACTGATGCTGAAGCTGAAGCTCCAATACTTTGGCCACCTTATGCAAAGAGCCGGCTCACTGGAAAAGACTGATGGTGGGAAAGATTGAGGGCAGGAGGAGCAGGGGACAACGGGGGATGATATGGTTGGATGGCATCACCGACTCGATAGACAGGAGTTTGAGCAAACTCAGGATAGTGAAGGACAAGGAAGCCTGGCGTGCTGCAGTCCATGGGGTTGCAAAGAGTTGGACACGACTGAGCGACTGAACACCACCCTAGTGGCAGTCATCAAAGCAGAGAGCTGGTATATCTTACTCGGCTCACAGTCCTGGTGAGTGGAGGATCCACCTCCAGGCTTGTGCTCTGATCACCCTGTTTCTTGTCCCGTCCTGACCACATCGCTGGCCTCCTCCAATCTGATATCTCTCCAACATTATCATTGTCTCATTGGGTGAACTGGGACTTTGGGAAATTGTCTCACCTGCCTTTCATTTCTAGGAGATTGATAGCACTTGTGTTTTAGAGCACTCTCCCTTATATTAATATTGTGACCTAGAAGTTTGCAAAAGACTTTCAGTTTTTTTGTTGAGGGGGGTAAACTTTTTATTGAGGTGAGAGCTCAGTTGGTAAAGAATCTGCCTGCAATGCAGGAGACCCTGGTTGATTCCTGGGTCAGGAAGATCCTCTGGAGAAAGGATAGGCTACCCATTCCAGTATTCTTGGACTTCCCTTGTGGCTCAGCTAGTAAAGAATCCGCCTGCAATGTGGAAGACCTGGGTTCAATCCCTGGGTTGGGAAGATCCCCTGGAGAAGGGAAAGGCTACCCACTCCAGTATTCTGGCCTAGAGAATTCCATGGACTGTCCATGGGGTTGCAAAGTGTTGGACATGACTGAGCGAGTTTCACTAACTTCACTATTAGTGTAGAAAAGGCAGAAACAATCAGTGCACTGCTGGACGGGATTTTGCAAAGTGTGCACATCACAGAGCCAACATCCTAGAAGCCCCCCGGAGCCCCCTCCAGTGTCTACTTGCTCCAAGGTGCTGCTAACACCTGGTGTTGATTTTGCCCACGTTTGAACTCTGGATGCACCGAATCTCATGCTACCTCTTGTTTGGGTCTGGGCCTCCTGGACTCGCCACTCACTGCATTCGAGGTTCAGTCACGTGGTTGCAGGCACTGGTGTTGGTGCCTTCTCATGGTCTTCCATGCATTTGGCAGCCCTGTGAGGTACGTGGGTTGGGGAGCTGTCCCCTGGATCTCCACACCCCAGACCCCACATCACTGAGTGTCCTCCTCCTAGTTAGTGTAGCATGTTCTGGAACCTTCCCCTTCAGTTTCACGTGCAACAGAAGTTCCTGTCCAGGTCTCGTTTTGTTCTGTAGAAAGGGATACTGTCTCCTTGGCTCCTCTGGGAAATAACTTGCATTCCCTGGAAGTCACCCTGGGGCGGCCGGCTGAGGGATGTGGCCACTTTGAACTCACCCTCCTCCCAACCCTATAATTATCCCGCTTGCTCTTGTGTCAGGCTTTCCTTAGCCATGATTCTCAAACCGTTAGTTCTCACTGGGGACCCAGCTAGCAACCCCAGCAGGTTTTGGCCCCTCTGGTAAGATGCCTCAGTCAATCATGCTGGGAGCCTTTTCCTCTGTCCTCTGTTGAGATAGAATGGTACAGGCAGAGGTGCCTCCTTTGTCCTGAAAAAATGCCCATGGTTCTCTGCTAGGCGGCTTGTCACGTTCTCCTGCTGTAAACCCCAGTCCTGCACGGCCCTGCCCAGGGGGAGCCTAACTGATGGAACATTCTGTGCTGCAGCTCCTCCTTTCCCAAACCCTTTTTTGTTTTATTTTTTAGTTAACTTGGCCATTTTGATATAATAACCCAATAAGGATAGAGAAAGCATTCAATAAGTTTTTTTTTTAACTGAAGTATAGTTGATTTGCAATGTTGTGTTAGTTTCTAGTGTACAGCGAAGTGATATGGTTACATATAGCTGGATAAATAAACCAGAATTTCCATTACAGTTTATTCCCCCTGATTTTAAACGGATGCCTGTCATCAAGGAGACCTCCCCCCCAACAACGTACACACCATCACCTCCCCACAGTGGCAGCAAACCCTGTTTATAACTCTGGGTATTTATTTCTGTGCCCTTAAAGGTCAAACATGCGCTGTCTCGTGAGAAGTCTGGAATTGAGTCTATCTGAGGAACTGAGAGTGGACCGTGGTTGACAGCTCGGATGGGGTGGCTCTGGGACATGTCCCATCTGACAGCTGCCTCGGAAGTGGCCTGATCTTTTTGGAAGTGATTTGTCCCTTTGCCCAAGAAATTGCCACGGGCTTGCTCTTTGGTTCTCCAAAAGCTTCTGCCTTTTTTTGTTGTTGTTGTTACTTTGACCATGCTTTCTTACCAATTGAATCCCTGGTTTTCTGAATTCCCACTGCTGATTTTGCTAAAACCTAAGCCCTAAACTGCAAACACGCACGGAGCATGCATAGCATTATTCCCCTCCTCCTGCCAGTGGCAGACATTGCTAATCAATTGCCCCACTCCAGTCCACTGAGTCTGAATCCTATCTCTAGTCCTGGAACTCCAGGCAATCATTGCCATCTGTTTGGAGCTCACAGGCTTAAAATCTTTTTGCCATTGCAGCTTAGGGTGGAACAAACAATCCTGCTTTCTGGTAAGGAAGCTTGATTTCCTTTGAAAGGGGCCCGAAATGAAGGAAATCACCTTTTGGAAGCATTTCTTAGTTATCTGGCCCTTTTCCCTTTGCAGGTGGAGTGGCGGGGAGCGGGTGTGGGGACCATGTTTTGCCTGGTGGATATGTTGAATACAGGAGTCCACATTCCTTTAGGGTGTCACTTGCTGCTCCCAACATCACAGTTTCAAGGAGACTTGAAGGTTGTAAATAAGTAACGACTCTCTCCCAGCCTCCCGAGGTCTCACAATGGTTGGTTGTTCCTGGAGTCCTTAGAGTACATCCAACAGGATAAAAATGTGCCCTGTTCAAGTCCCCACTTTAGCATAGACTCACTTCCTGCTTCCTGGGTGAGATACCACCTGGCAGGAGGGAGGCCCTGGTCAGGGGCAGGGCAGTCCGAGGGCCACTCTCCTGGGGGCCTGGCTTGGGTGGGGCACCCCTTTTCCTCGCCCTGAGTGTTTATTTCCCAGGCAGGACTTTGGGGCTCCCCACACTGCTTACCGATACTGTTCACAAAGTCAGCAGTTCCCTCTGTCTGGCAGGGAGTTTAGGGCAGAGAGTGGGGTTAGGGGGCTCCTGGGGGCATGGGTGAGCCCCCTCTCGGTCCCATCCTTTCTACCTGTCCCCCCAGCACGCTCTTACTACAGCAGGACTGGCTGGGGCGCCCAGGCCTCAGGCCAGCCTACCTGGTGGTTTAAAACCAGACTTAATCAAAATGTAAATACTTCTTAGGGCCAGAAAGCATGTTGGTCCAAGTGTCTGAGCAGAGACTGGGAACTGGGAGCCTGAGGAGGGGGCAGGGCCTTCGGGGCTCCTTCCACACGGAAGCCAGGGGTTCCCTGGGGCCCCCGCCAAGGCCTCTGCAGGAGCCAACTGTCGCCAGGGTGACAACGCCCCACCTGCCCCATCCCTTCTTGAGGACTCGGTCACTGGGGCAAAGGTTGCTCTGGTGGCACCGGCAACTGCTCCCTTCCTCATACCGGGTCCCCGTCCCCCTGCACCCCCACCCCCTCAGAGTCAGTGGCGTTTCACGGAGGGGGTCTCTGGCCCATGGCTGTTCAGCGACTTGGAAGACAGTCACAGGCATTCACAGAGGGCTGTGTGTCCACCATTGTTCTGGACTCGAAGGGTCAGCCGTGACCAGGGCAGATGCCATCCCTGCCTTTGGGTCAGGGTGGTGACCGGGAGTAAACCAGGAAGCAAACGCAATCATGTCAGATAGAAATATCTATAAACGCGTAAACAGGGGTAATTCCCGATAGTGATGAGAACTGTGGAGTCAGTGAGATAAAGCAGGACCAGATGAGAGAAGGAGGCCAACTCCGTGGGTGGAGGTGTTACTGTAGGTGGGGACCCAGGCAGCGTGACTGGTCATGTGACTCAGGGGTGTCAGAAGGGGGCCTGCATGGGGTGGTCAGGAAGCCGGCACAGCTGGAGCAAAGGCCTGGAGGTGGGCACCAACCGCAAAGCCTACATGGGAATTGGATGAGGTCAGGATGCCTGGAAGGGAGTGTGGACCGTGGGGGCCGCAGTGAGAGGCAGGTGGGGGCTAGTCATGTGTAGGGGTTTGGATATTATTCCAAGCTCGTTGTAAGTTGCTGGAGGACTGCATGAGAGAATGCCATGCTTCGGTTTGGGTTTGGATGCTCAGGCGGAGATGGTTCGGAGCGGTGAGAACAGACGTGGGAGAGCAGGAGGGAGGCTGGTCCCTCCTATCTGGGGACAGAGCGGATGCTGGCCTGGCCCAAAGTGGCAGCTGTGGAGACAGAGAGGGGACAGACATGTGTTTTGCTGTAGAAATCACAGATGTGGGCATGGACCCAGAGTGGAATATAAGCGCGGGGGGTGGGAGGAGTGAATAGTGGGCTGTTTCCTGGGTTTGGGACTCGGTAGGGCTCCTCTGATTGGTTCAACTCCTCGGTTGAATGGTCTGCGGTGTCCCCTCCCTGACGAGAGTCCTTGCTGCTAAGTCGCTTCAGTCATGCCTAACTCTGTGCGACCCCATAGAGGGCAGCCCATCAGGCTCCCCAGTCTCTGGGATTCTCCAGGCAAGAACACTGGAGTGGGTTGCCATTTCCCTCTCCAATGCATGAGAGTGAAAAGTGCGAGTGAAGTTGCTCAGTCGTGTCCGACCCTTAGCGACCCCATGGACTGTAGCCCACCAGGCTCTTCAATCCATGGGCTTTCCAGGCAAGAGTATTGGAGTGGGGTGCCATTGCCTTCTCCAGACAAGAGTCCTTACTTACCCTCAAGTGCCACGTGGTACCTGGCTCTCGTGGGTGCCCATTAGCATACCTGGAGTGGTTGACTCCACCTGCTTTTCTGGATCTGGAAGGCTGGACAGCGTCATGTTACTTGGAGTCTGGGGAAGTTGGGAAACTAGGATTTAATGTCCAAGAGGCAGGCCAGGGCAACCTGAGTTGGTAAACTTAGGATTTAATGCCCGAGAGGCAGCCCAGGGCAACCTGGCTGATGGGCCAGTGAGCAGGCTGTGGCCGGGGGCTGTGGTCGACAGCCCTGATGACAACAACTTCGGGACAACAGTGAGAGCTATTATTGATTGAATGCTCACCCTGCCCTGTGCCAAGAGCCGTATGTGCGTTTTCTCAGTTATTCCTCGCAACCCCAACCAGCAGAATAGACGATCTTATTCCCATTTTGCAGATGCAGAGACCATGGTTCAGAGGGTTTGGTCCAAGGTCACCTAGGCAGTTAGAGGCAAGCTCACTGCTGGTATTAAGTCTGTTGCCAACATCCAACCCTGTCGCCGGTGTACCATGCTGTCCCCTCGCCCGTTGTGTGCTGAAGGCTGGCTCCGTGTCCCTGTCTAGGGCGGGCGTGCAGAGAACGCCTGCTCCTCCGTGGAGGAGGACCACGGGGAGTTTGCAGAAAGGGCAGTCCCCCCCCCCCCCGTCACCTTCCCTCCCTTTCTCCTTCCTTCCCTTCCTTCCTTAGAGGGCTTGCTGCGGGGCTCAGGCCTGGTGGGAGGTGCAGGTCCGGGAGACCTTTGTTCCTGGCAGGAGTGGTGTCAGCTCTGTCTTTTGAGGGCGGTCACTGCAGCTGCCCCAGCCCTGCCCGCCACCACCCTGGCACCCACGGAGGCACGCCTGACCGGTTTCCACTTGATCTGCCGCTGTGCGTTCTTGCTGGTGGGTGGAGAGCAAAGCTCCTCCATCAGGTTTGGATGAATCCGAAGGGCTCCCTCAGGGTCTGAGGAGGAAAGTCATGCCAGGCGGTTTTCGTGCCAATTGTGCTGTAGCCAGGAGTGGGGAGGGGTTGTTATTCTGATGTCCTGAAAAGAAGGTGTGTGCCCACAGGTCCCAAACCTTCAGTTCAGGGGCCCTGGCCTGGCAGATGACCGTTGAAGCATGTCATCCTGGGGTCAGGACCCTGGACTGAGCCAGTGGAGTGTGACTTTCCTGACTGCCACCCTCTGCATGTCCCCCAGCTCCGCAGTGGAAACCCGTGGGGGTGGGGCTTGCCTCCTCATTCACATTATATGACCCCGCCTGGCCCCTTGTAAGTACTCAGTAAATACTGGTTGGTAGATTGAGTGAGTGAATGAATGCGTGTATGAATGGACGGGCCACCCCTGGTCTTTGCTGCTTCTCTGTTCCTCTGGACCTGCACTGTCCAAGCTGGTAGCCACTCACCATTTATGGCTTTGGAGCCCCCTGAAATGTGGTCAGTCTGAACTGGGATATGCACTGAGTGTATACTATTTCAGAGACGAAGTATGACCAAAAAAAGTCAAGTGTCTCTTTAATATTTTTTTATACTGATTACGTGTTGAGTGATATTTGATACACCGAGTTGAATGTGAAATGTTACCAAAATTTATTTCGCTTATTTCTTTTTCCTCATTCGGTGTGGTTCCCAGGCAGTTTAAGTGTGGCTCAAGTTCTATTCCTCTCAGACTATGCTGGCCTCAGCTGAGGCATTTGTCTTTGAAGGGCCAAGAGGCCTGGGCTACAATCCCATGTCTCCCACTCGTGCCTGTGTACCACACAGCAGGGCTCTGAGCCTCAGTCTTCTCACCTCTGAAATGGGGAGGCTGACACCTCACAGTCAGCATTAGCGGGAGGAGACAGCAGTGCCTTGTGTGGGGAGCCCACGGCATTTCAGCTTTCTCCACCTCTCGAGGAGGTAGTCTCTGATTTGGGGGTTTTTGGCCAGACCACAACTGAGCCCTGCTCTTGAGACTCAGAATTCAGGCTGTAATGCTGAGCTGAAGAGTAAAATGAAAGGAAAATCACTGTGTCCTCAGGAAGCAGGTGTGTCAGAAGGATGGAGTGAGGAGGGCAGGCAAGCTTCTTGTCAGGACCCCAGAGCCTCAGAGCAGGGAACTCAGGGAGCAGGGGGCAGCCTGTGATTGTCACCCTCCCTCTGGAGCCCTAGGGTGCTCTCCACCCTAGGTCACCGCCTGCACCCTCCGTGGTGCTGGGGCAGACGCACGAGTGCCCTTCAGCAGCCTCTGTGTTTGGAACGAAGCCAGTCTTGTGTGAGTGAGTGAGTGAGCGTGCGTGTGTGCGTGCGTGCGTGCGTGCGTGCGTGCGTGTGTGTGTGTAGTGGTTACTCCTGTCACTCCCATCCCCAGGGTTCAGTGCCCTGGTCCTTGAAGGGGGCTGGGCAGGTTCAGGACCAGAATGGTTCCCCCCCCCAACCCCCCACCCCTTGGCCACTTGGGAAGCTGCCAGGATCCATTCAACACTGAATGCCTTCTGGGCATTTCCTCAGCTGACCCCTCACCTCCAATCCAGCGAGCATTCGCCTATTTCACAGAGGAGGAAATGGAGGCTGGAAGAGACGCAGCTAGTCAAAGGCCACACGCTTAAAAAGAGGTGGGCAGCCAGGAATTGAATGGGGGGAGGGTCTGCCCTGGGTGCTTGGAGGGTGGACTTCTGACAGAGCGCCCAGAAATCTGCAGCAGGGGGGCCTGGGTGGACTGGCAGGAGGCTCGTGCTGCTTGTCTCTTTAAGAATATCATTGTTCAGGACTTCCCTGGTCGTTCAATGGTTAGGAACTCGCCTTCCAATACAAGGAATGCAGGTTTGATTCCTGGTCGGGGGACTGAGATCCCACCTGCAGTGGGGTAATGAAGCCCTCATGCCACAACTAGAGAAAGCCTGCGCATCGCACCAAAGACACGGCACAGGCAAATAAAATGTCATAAAATAAAATAAAATGTCACCCTTCTTAGCATTGTGGCCTGTTTGTCCCTCTGTGTCCAGTCTGCTGCAGGGGCTGGTCCTGAAGCCTGCTTGGCTAAGGCCCTGGCATCCCCCAGAGCAAGAGGAGGATGGCTCCCTGCCCGCAGTGTCCTCATCTGTCACAGCGGCTCCTCCTTGTCGAGAGGGGGGAGGATGCAGAGGGGCCAGCCTGCAGAGAGGCTGCTCAGGAACACCAGCTACATCTATTACTGTTGCTGTTGTTTTTGGATGCCACCCAGTTTTCTATTTCCAGCACTTTCTCTTGTTTTGGGAACAGAGACCCTAAATGATCGATAGCAAGTGAAGATGCCTTGCCCAGCCCTGCCCCATGGCCCGACCCAAGGTCGGGTATGGCCGGCAGGTGGGGGCTGGTCTGTTTCAGCAGCGTGGGGATGCCAGGAAGGAGGGGGTAGCCCCTGGCCCAGGTAGCGGGGTCCCAGAGCAGCGGCTTCTCACGACTGGGCGTGGCCAGCAGAAGCCTGTTTCCCAAACCTGCTGAGGTGGGGCAGGACCAGATGCCTGGCCGCAAGGAGCCCTGGGAAGGCCCAGGTGAAGGTCTCCTGAACCTCACCTTGGGCTTGGCACTGAGGGCCTGGCCCAGGGCCTCGGACCCTCCAGGTCTCAGGGCTCCCTGCTTCAGGGCTCAGGGTTCTCTGAAGCTTCAGGAACCCAAGATCTCCAGGGGATTCTTGGCCCCTCTTCCCATCCGTTTGAGGGCCGAGCAAGAGGTAGGCAGATGTGCCAGGTCATCTCTCAGAGTCCTGGGTGGAAAGGAGCCCAGCACGGCCTGCTTCTGGGGTGATACCTCGCTCACTCATTCATTCGTTCTCTCACTCATTTGCAGTGCAGACACTAACTGAGGTCTGCTCAGTGACCTCTCACTGAGCGCTCGACAGCAAAGAGGACATGGCCTCTGTCCCTTTAGATGGGGACCTAATAAAGACATAAATCATGGTAAGTGCTTAAATGGAGAGACTGGGGAGCCATCAAGGAGAAACATGGAGACATGACTCTTGGATTGATGGGGAGTGGGTTTGAGGAATGAGATCTGAATACTTGTTGGAGGAGGTGGGGGTGATGTGTGTCAGAGTGCTCAGAGCAGCTTTATTTGTGACGGTAAAAATTTGGAAATAACCCACTGTCAACAGAGAGTGGGTGAATGAATTATTTTCACAAAACCTGTGGGTATATACATCAAAAATTTTTTTTTAACTCTCTATAAGCTTGAAATATTTCATTTAAAAAAAAAACACAAGATAATGGAATGTGTGCCTGACCAAGGGAATGACATGTGCAAAGGCCCTGAGGCAGGAAATTTTCCCCGTGAGGAAGAAAGTGAAGGTCTGGCTGTTGCCCTGCAGGCTACCCCACGACCCCTCTGTTTGAATATCTGCTTTTAGCTGCCCCTGAGATCATGGGAAAGGCCCTCGGGAAGGCCTTGTGGGAATCCTGGGTGTCAGCTGGAGGACAGTGTGATGGTTGCAGAAACTGGACCATCTGCAGCATTGCCTGCCTAAGCTAGCCTTGTGGGAGGGGAACCCCTGGGGTGAGTCAGCCCTCTTTGGTTAGTTGCAGTGGAGACTAGTTGAGTTTCTGCCAAGGGCCCGTGCTGATCCTTCTCTCCTTTTGTGGAGGAGTTTGCCTGCTCACCCGGCCATTGTGTGGGGTGAGTCACTGTTTCCCCATTTTGTTGATCGCAGACACCTTTCAACATGTCTGTTCAGCCTGAATTGCACACGCTGGTGAACTTCAACATCTGGACAAGCAAGCTGGGCACGCGCTTCAGCTGTGTGTCCAGGAACGGCTCTTTCAGAACTCGCTGAAATCCATGGAAGTGAGGATTGCGGAGAGAGGATCACTGATCTGGTCTTCTCTTTTCTGATGTGGAAACAGAGGCCCGAAGAGGGGAGGCATCCCATCTGAGGTCACGCAGAGGGGGAAGGAAGCGAGGGGCCCAAATGATGTTTGATCAGTCTGGACTGATTAGTGCAGAGCTCTCTCTTGGCCCTGAACTTGGGTCTTGACATCCCTGGCCGAGACTAGTCCTCTGACCTCTCCTGGGGGGAGACGTGTTGAGTCTGATTCTGGCCCTGCGAGCCTGCTGGGTGGGGTGGGAACTGCGGGTGTGAGATTCAGGCCAGGGCGCTGCACCTGCAGGTGCTTCCTACTGTCATTCTGCGGGGGAGAGCCTCCCACCCCCTCCCTGTGACTTTCTGGCTGCAGCATCCTCCAGCATCTACTGGGTGCGGGGCAGGGTGCTGGGTGCAGCAGGTTGTGGCCTCTGCCCTACTGGACCCTCCTTCCAGCAAGTCGGTGCCAGGTTGGTTATTAGAGGGCATCCGGGCTTTGCCTGAGAAAGTGCTGTGTGCCCCACATGACTCACTTCTCTCTGGGCCTCTGGGTCCCCAGCTGTTCGTTAGGGGCAGGCTGTGTGATCACCAAGGCCCCTCCCAGTTCTGGCATCCATTAGTGCTGAGTCTGGTGGAGAGGAGGGAATAATTACAGCCCTTTCTCACTGAGCTTTCTTCACTGTGCTGAAATGCTTTACATGCTCATGTCTCCTGGGTCTGTGAGGTCACAAAAGAATCAGTGGAAGCACAGAGAGGTTGAGTGACTTTCCCAGAATCACACAGCTAGGAAAGGACACAGTTGGGATGTAAACCCAGGCAGTCTGATCTGGGAGTGTGTGATCTTAAATCACCGCTTATGGCAGGCTGAACAAGGGCTCCCAAAGACGTCAACATCTGAAATCCCTGCAACTTGTGAAAATGTTACCTTGGCAGTAAAGGGACTTTTCAGTTAATTAAGTTAATTAATTAAAGAATCTTGAGATGGGGAGGTTTGCCTGGATTAACCTGATGGGCCCAATGTAATCACAAAGATCTTTACAGGAAGGAGGCAGAGGGAGATTTGACTACAGAAAAGGAGGCTAGAGTGATGCAGCTTGAGAAACACTCAGCCAGTGACTACTGGCTTTTAAGATGTGGGAACGGACTGCAAGCCGAGGAATGCAGTCAGCCGCTAGGAGTCGGAAAAGGCATCGGAAAGAGTCTCCCCTAGAACCTCTGGAAGGAATCAGCCTTGCCAACACTTTGGTTTTAGCCCAGTGAATCTGATTTCAGCTTGCTGACTTCCAGAACTTTCAGATAATAAATTCATGTTATTTTTAAGCCACTAAATGTGTAGTGATTTCTTATAGCATGATTAAGAAATTAAACTGATCATGTCCTACTCACACATATGCTTGCATCAGGCTCTCCTTTCTGTATTCAAGTTAGAATCTGAAATCCTAGGGGTAGAAATGTAATCTGCCAAATACAGCTCTCCTTGGCCATTTCACAATTAAAGAAGCATTTTAGAGAAAGACTTTGTAAGGCCAACCACCTTGTCCCCATTTTCTCTGCTGTGTAATGGGAATTAGGAAGTGAAGGGAAGGAGGGAAAAGATTATGGGACCCACATAGACTCTGCCTCTGAAAGGCCCCAGGGTTATGCTCCACCTCCCAGGCACCATCTTTGGTCTTCTGTGAGTGATCACCTATAGTGGGGTTTTGATCAGATGCCCAGCACATCTTTGTGGGCTGAACAAGCATGGCCAGGTCCTTGGAGAGAACGCAGGTGCTCTGGTTCATCTTCGGGAACCTGTGCTTGTGGTAGAAGTAGCTCTGGACTTCACTTGGTTGGGAATTTTTAAAATACATTATTTATTTGGCTGCGTCAGGTCTTCGTTGCATTGTACAGGACCTTTTTTTAAAAAAAATTATTTATTTTAATTGGAGGCTAATTACTTTACAATATTGTGGTGGTTTTTGCCATACCTTGACATGAATCAGCCACGGGTGTACATGTGTTCCCCACCCTGAACCCCCCTCTCACCTCCCTCCCCATCCCATCCCTCTGGGTTGTCCCAGTGCACCAGCCCTGAGCACCCTGTCTCATGCATCGAACCTGGACTGATGATCTATTTCACATATGATAATATACATGTTTCAATGCTATTCTCTCAAATCATCCCACCCTCATCTTCTCCCACAGAGTCCAAAAGTCTCTTCTTTACAACTGTGTCTCTTTGCTGTCTTGCATATAGGGTCATTGTTACCATCTTTCTAAATTCCATATATACACGTTAATATACTGTATTCGTGGTTTTCTTTCTGACTTATTTCACTCTGTATATTAGGCTCCAGTTTCATCCACCTTGTTAGAACTGATTCAAATATATTCTTTTTAATGGCTGAGTAATACTCCATTGTGTGTATGTACCACAGCTTTCTTATCCATTCGTCTGCCGATGGACCTCTGGGTTGCTTCCATGTCCTGTGCAGGATCTTTTGTTGCGGCTCCCGGACTCTTGCTGTGGTGCTCGGGGTCAGTAGTTGTAGCGCGTGGACTTAGTTGCTCTGTGGCATGTGGGATCTTACTTCCCAGGCCAGACATTGAACCTGTGTCCCCTGCATTGCAAGGCAGATTCTTAGCCCCTAGACCACTGGGGAAATCCCCAGGTCAGGAATTTAAACAGTCCTTAAAGAAAACAGTTCTTTCTGTAGATAAGCTATCTTGAGTTGATCTTTACGGACAATGTACTGGCTCTGTAAAACCCAAGGTGAGGCCCTCTGGTCCTGTCCAGCAGCACAAAAAGTGGGGTTCTTTTACCTTCCCCAGAGTGTGGCTTAACTGCTTATGTGTCAAGAATAAAGACCCACGGGACCTGAGAACTCATGGACCCAGTTCCCTCATCTGAAGAGACTAAGGCCCAGAGAGAGGAAGGGACTCCCTAGGACCACACAGGAAGTGAGTTAATGGTTTTCTTGATGGGAGTTTCAAGCTCTGAAATTATAGGGATTTTTTTTTTTCTCAGGTCTCATTAAGACATGGGGTTCATTCACTCATCCAGTTAAGACATTTTATTGTGTACCTACTCAGCCAGGCACTAGGTATAGTCATGGTGCTAGCTTTTGAGGAGTAACCTTCTAAGGGGTGAGAGGAGTGGGTGACAATAAGCAAGCTTAAAAGCTAAATGCATAAAATAATTTAATGTCATTATAGTTTATAAGGGACTTCCCAGGTGGTGCTAGTGGTAAAGAAACCACCTGCCATGCAGGAGACATAGGAAACATGGGTTTGATCCCTGGGCCGGGAAGATCCCTTGGAGGAGGGCATGGTAGCCCACTCCAGTATTCTTGCCTGGGAAATCCTCCCATGGACAGAGGAGCCTGGTGGGCTACAATCCATAAGGCTGCAAAGAGTCAGACCCGACTGAAACAACTTAGCATGCATGCACGCATAGTTTATAAGGGGAGTGGGTAAACAAGATGTAACAGGGAGTATCTGTTAGACAAAGTAGTCAGCAAAGGCCTCTCGAAGGAGGTGACCTCTTAGCTGGAAACCAAAGAAAGAGTCATAGGAAGAGTGTTTCAGGCAGAAGAAACAGCTGGAACACAGACTCAGAGTCAGGGGAGAGAGGAGGGAGGAACTGGAACCAAAGGCAGCCCATTCTGGCTGGCACTGAGTGAACCAGGAGATGATGCTGGGGAGAGAGACAGGTGGGCTTTAGCCTGCAGGCCTTGTGGGTCATGGTGAAGAGTTCAGGTTTTATCCCAAGGACCATGGGGAGCCATTGGAGAGACTAGAAGTGGTTTGCTTTTGTAGACTGACCTAGGCTGCCACATGGGCAATGGGTTGGATGGGAACTGGGTGGAGGCAGGGAGGCCATCGGAGGCTGCTGCAGTCATCCTGTGAGATGCGGTGGCCTGGACCAGGGCAGTGGTGCACTGAGGAAGGGGAGGGAGATGGCAGAGTCAAAATGTCATTGGGAAAGAGAATCTATATGACTTGGTGGATGGTTGCAGGTGGCAGACTGTTAGTTAGCTGTTGCCGTGTGAAAGGTTACTTAGCAGCTTAGAACAACCGTCAACATTTGTTAACTCACACTCTTTACGCTTCCCTGGTGGCTCAGATGGTAAAGCGTCTGCCTGCAATGCGGTAGACCTGGGTTCGATCCCTGGGTCGGGAAGATCCCCTGGAGAAGGAAATGGCAACCCACTCCAGTACTCTTGCCTGAAAAGTCCCATGGACAGAGGAGCCTGGAAGGCTATAGTCCGTGGGGTCACAAAGAGTTGGGTATGACTGAGTGACTTCCTTTCTTTGAGTCAGGAATTGGGGAGTGACTCAGCTGGGTGGTGCTGGCTTTGGGTCTCAGGTCACAGGCAAGATATTAGCTGAAGCTGCCTCACCTGAACGCTTGACTGGGGCTGAAAGACCCACTTTCCAAAGGTGCTCACGCACACGACTGGCAAATTAACACTGCCTGTTTCCTGGAGGTCTCAGCTCCTCCATAGGAGGAGCCATAGGGGCCGCATGGGCCCCTTCATAGGCATCCTCAGAGTGAGTGTCCCAGTGCAGAGGGCACAGTCCTGTCATGTCCACCACATCCCCTTGGTTACACAGGTTCAGTGCATGAGGGGACTGCACAGGCTGTGAGTCCCAGGAGGCAGGAATCCCTGGGCTGGGACTTCCTTGGTAGTCCAGTGGTTAAGACTCTGTGCTTCCACTGCCGAAGGTGCAGGTTCGATCCCTGGTCTGGAAACCAAGATCCCACATGCCAGGCGGCATGACTGAAAAAAAAAGAGAATCACTGGACCATCATGGAGGCTGATTATACTGCAGAGGCCACGAAGAGGATGGGATGGGGGGATGACACTGAGGCTTTTGGCCTACGTGGCTGGGTGAACGGTGGTGCTGTCTGCTGAGAGGTGGAAGTACATGTTTGGGGGAAGACTGGTGGGAATCAGAATTCTTTTCTGCATCCCAGCTTAGGAGATTTCACCTCTGCACTGGAAACCTCTCTACAGGTGCCACTGTGCTGTGCTGGTTTGGGGCTTCCATGGCCTCAGACTTGGGGGGAGCTTTCTCAAGGCCTAGTTCTCCTCTGTCCCTTGAACTATCTTCATGTCAGTCTCGAGGATCGGGAATTAAGAACTAGATATTCTTGGGTTCAAATTCCAGCTCAGCCACTTAGTGGCTGTGTGACCCTGGGCTGGATACTTGGCCTCTCTGGGCTTGTTCCTGCATCTGCAAAATAAATCCACTTTGCTATGGTGGATTTATTGAATCGCCGATTATGTTGCTGTCGGGTTCAGGCTGGGGCCTGGCTTGCGCTGATCTCTTTACACCTCAGACTCCCAGCCCTTCCGTGTGCACAGTCATAGCTACATCATAACGTGCCTAGGTCGCTGGGTGGATTTGATTGGGAAGGCTTTCTAAATAGTCTGTTCAGCTTCTTTCAAGTAGATGATGCAAAAATTCTGGGGACAGCAGAAGTAGTTATTACTCACAGGGAAATGCAAATATTTTTATGAATATCTTATGAAAAATTGGGGCGTTTTTTTTCATGAGCAAATAGTCCTGTTTATTTCTCTAACAGAATAGCCACAGCTGTGCTTCAGGGGCCAACTGTCAATGCCAGTGGCTTTTCTCAGGGGTCAGCTCACCTCCCTCCTCCTCCCCAATCTCCCCACACTTTCTTTTCTTCTTTAACCCAGGGGAAACATAATGAAGACAAAAGTGGCCAAATTTGGGCTTTGCTGAGAGATGGGGATTACTTTTGCAGTGAAAAGTCAATTTTTGTGGCCAAACTTTCTTAACTGTGAAAACCAGTGTGGGCAAAAGCATAGTAAGCCCAAAAGTACATTTAGAAAATGATTTTCCTTGGAAAGGACATTTTTAAGGAGGTCATTAGTGTTTGCAAGAGGACAGGGGGATCTGTCTTCTCTTGAAGGAAATGTTCACTGAACTGAAGAGACAGAGAAGGAGAGGGAGAGGGGTGAGGCCACTGGGAGGGGATGTTTCGGGAGCCAAGACAGAGAGCAGGAAGGCTGAAAATAGTGTTTGCCCATCCAGTGCATGGCACTGTGCTAATCATGCTCTTAATCTGAGCCTTACAAAGGGTATTTGGTCATTTTATTACACCAATTAGGAAACATGGCTTCCCTGGTGGCTCAGGTGGTAAAGAATATGCCTGCAACCTGGGAGACCTGGGTTCGATCCCTGGGTTGGGGAGGTCCCTGGAGGAGGGCATGGCAACCCACTCCATATTCTTCCTTGGAGAATTCCCATGGATGGAGCAGCCCGGTAGGCTACAGTCCATGGAGTTGCAAAGACGAAATTGTGGTTCAGAGAGATTGGGGAGGTGTCCTGTGGCTACCTGGTGGACAGAGGACCCGGAAGTCCAGCCATGCCTATCTGATGAGAGCCCCTGCTCTTTGTTCACTGCTCCAGGAAAAGGAGCACTTGGTCCCCGGTCAGGATAACTGACCCAGTAAGACAGGAGGAGACATACCCGAGGGGCAGGGCTGGGAGGCGGTGTGCGCCCTGCCCCTTCCATTTCCCGGGAGAAGAGTCCAGGCTCAGGAAAGACGACAGTGTATGATGTGGTTTTATTGTCTTAAAGTCCATTTGGAAGCCTTCTCTTCCCTGTGGTCCTGCCCCTCCATCTGTTTATCAGTCTCTTCATCAACAAGTTATCGAGTATTTACTATGTGCCAAATCACTGCTTTGGGTGTTTGGGAGACAGTTCAGTTCAGTCGTTCAGTCGTGTCCGACTCTTTGCGACCCCATGAATCGCAGCACGCCAGGCCTCCCTGTCCATCACCATCTCCCGGAGTTCACTCAGACTCACGTCCATCGTGTCCGTGATGCCATCCAGCCATCTCATCCTTGGTCGTCCCCTTCTCCTCCTGCCCCCAATCCCTCCCAGCATCAGAGTCTTTTCCAATGAGCCAACTCTTCGCATGAGGTGGCCAAAGTACTGGAGCTTCAGCTTTAGCATCGTAGGGAACAAAATAAAGATCCCTTTTTTGGTGAAGCCTTCATTCCAGGGGAAGGAGGGTTGGAGATGGGCAATAAGCCATATAGAATGTTACAGGGTGATGTGTGCAGTAGAAATTAAAACTGCAAAGTAAAAGAGAGGTAGAGGGGTACTTCTCTGCTGGTCCAGTGTTTATGATTTCACCTTCCAGTACAGAGGGTGAGGGTTCAATCCCTGGTTGGGGAGCTAAGGTATCACATGCCTTGGGGCCAAAAAACCAAATAACATAAAACAGAAGCAATGTTGTAGCAAATTCAATAAAGATTTAAAAAATGATCCACATCAAAAAAATGTACCTTATATATAAAAAGATAGAGGGATTTGGAGAGGCAGGCAGCAGGGTGAGTAGAGGCTGTAGGGTTCAAACAGTAAGCAGTGGGTATTGCTCTGGAGGGAGGGAAATGCCCTGGAACTAGGCACCAGTGGTTTTAGCACACCATCATGAATGTTCTAGATATCCCTGAATTGTTCACTTTTAAGTAATTAGTTTTATTCATTAGGGAAAAATTATTTATTAGGAGGAAAAAGTGGTCAGAGTGAGCTTCATGGAGAAAGCGATATTTGTGTAAAAGCCTAAAGAAGGGGAAGGCGTTAACATGGAGGTGTTTTCTCCCAAGGAAAGAGGAGGACTCGGGGCAGAGGGAACAGCAATAGCAGATGAACTTAGGTGAACCATGACCCCTGGGGTCACCAGCCTGCTGTCTGTTTTTGTAATAAAATTTCATTGGATGATAGCCATGTTCATTTGTTTATATATTATATTGTCTGTGACCCAGGGAGTTCAGCTGGGTCTTTACAGAAAAAGTTCTCGACCTAGAGCAAATGTCCTCAACTGGGATGATGCCTGGGTGTGTGATGAACATGAGGAAGAGACGATGGCTGGAGTGAAGGAAGGAGTAGAAGCCAGTGAGATCAGCGGGGTCACGGAGCCGAATCCTGTAGCCCTCCTGTATGGCTTTCCCACAGCACCTCTGGCCAATGTCCGGACAGATGCTGACATCATGTTGATGGAGTTATGTGTGTGTGTGTGTGTGTGTGTGTGTGTGTGTTGTTGAGGAGGGTTGTGGTAGGGTAGAGAGATGGCCAAACTTGCGAGTCCTAAGACCTGGATTTTAGACCTGCTGTCTGTCCCTTACCAGTTCTGTGTCCTCAGTTATCTCATTTACAAAAGTCATGATGGTGATGGCGGTGATGATGATGTGGTGGTAGGGATGATGGGATGTTGATGGTGAAGTTGGCGGTGGTGGGATGGCAGTGATGATGATGGTGGTGGTGGTAGGGATGATGGGATGTTGATGGTGAAGTTGGCGGTGGTGGGATGGCAGTGATGATGATGTGGTAGTAGGGATGATGGGATGTTGATGGTGAAGTTGGCGGTGGTGGGATGGCAGTGATGATGATGTGGTGGTAGGGATGATGGGATGTTGATGGTGAAGTTGGCGGTGGTGGGATGGCAGTGATGATGATGTGGTGGTAGGGATGATGGGATGTTGATGGTGAAGTTGGCGGTGGTGGGATGGCAGTGATGATGATGGTGGTGGTGGTAGGGATGATGGGATGTTGATGGTGAAGTTGGCAGTGGTGGGATGGCAGTGATGATGATGTGGTGGTAGGGATGATGGGATGTTGATGGTGAAGTTGGCAGTGGTGGGATGGCAGTGATGATGATGGTGGTGGTGGTAGGGATGATGGGATGTTGATGGTGAAGTTGGTGGTGGTGGGATGGCAGTGATGATGATGTGGTAGTAGGGATGATGGGATGTTGATGGTGAAGTTGGCAGTGGTGGGATGGCAGTGATGATGATGTGGTGGTAGGGATGATGGGATGTTGATGGTGAAGTTGGCAGTGGTGGGATGGCAGTGATGATGATGTGGTGGTAGGGATGATGGGATGTTGATGGTGAAGTTGGCGGTGGTGGGATGGCAGTGATGATGATGTGGTGGTAGGGATGATGGGATGTTGATGGTGAAGTTGGCGGTGGTGGGATGGCAGTGATGATGATGGTGGTGGTGGTAGGGATGATGGGATGTTGATGGTGAAGTTGGCGGTGGTGGGATGGCAGTGATGATGATGTGGTGGTAGGGATGATGGGATGTTGATGGTGAAGTTGGCAGTGGTGGGATGGCAGTGATGATGATGGTGGTGGTGGTAGGGATGATGGGATGTTGATGGTGAAGTTGGCGGTGGTGGGATGGCAGTGATGATGATGTGGTGGTAGGGATGATGGGATGTTGATGGTGAAGTTGGCAGTGGTGGGATGGCAGTGATGATGATGTGGTGGTAGGGATGATGGGATGTTGATGGTGAAGTTGGCGGTGGTGGGATGGCGGTGTGAGTGGGGATGATGGTGATGTTGATCGGGTTGGTGGAAGGGGATGGGTATGGTGGGGATGATAATTAATGGTGGTGATGATGATGATGGCAGTGGTGATGATGGTGGTGGTGATGATAGTGGCTACGTTTCGTGAGCCCCTACTGTGTGCTAGATACTTGCACACTTGGCTCTAACCCCACAGCAGGGCGAGTTGGGTAGCAGCATCTTCCTTTGTGAGAGAAAACCCTGAGTGACTTAAGGAAGGCCATGTGCATGGCAGGGCTCAGATAACATGCTGTGACAGCCACTTATGTTCTGGTGAAGTGACCTGGAGGCAGTTAGTGTTAGTTGCTGAGTCTTGTCCAACTCTTTGTGACCTCATAGACTGTAACCCACTAGGCTGCTCTGTCCATGGAATTCTCCAGGCAAGAATACTGGAATGGATTGCCATTCCTGTCTCCAAGGGATCTTCCAGACCCAGGGATTGAACTTGGGTCTCCTGCATTGCAGGCAGATTCTTTTCCATCGGAGCCACCGGGGAAGCTGGTAACAGTGCAGCTGTCACTCAAGGGCCACAGCCTCTGGTCAAGGTGGCCCACTCTTAGCGCTGTCCTTGGGAACAAGGGTTTCCTGGGAGGGACCGTCCCCTGGCTGCCTTGCCCTCCTGCACCCCCCCAACTCCCCAAGAGACTGCAGAGGCCTCGCCTCCCTCAGGCTCAGTGTGGTAGGGAGGGGCCACGTTCCGCCATCCTCGTGGCAACCAGTTACCAGGTCTTGTGTCGGTGTGGGTTTTCCTAATTGAGGTTGTGGGATCCTTCTGGTTGTGGCTGAGGTTTTTCTGCCCTGGAAGCCCGATGACGGTGGTGTGGCCATGAGGTGGGGCCGGGAGGTGCTGGAACCTGCCCGCAGGCCACAGGCCGCACATGCCCCGTGCTGCCCCCAATGCCTCCCACCACTTCAACACTGCACTTCCTTTGAAGAACATACTGGAGGTTTTAGGTGCTTGTAGCTGACAGCTGGGGCACCGCAAAACGTTCTGTGGTCAGGATCACTGTGTGTCTTTGCCGCGCCATGTCCGGTCCCACGGAGGGTGGAGCCGGCCCCGAGACCCAGGCTGTGGGAATGTACTTGCTCCCCGTTTGCCCACCATGGTTTTTACCCACCCATCTGGTGGGGTCCCCGTGAACAACGGAAGCCCCAGTTAAGCCCCGAGTTCAGCTCCCAGGTGTGTTAATAGGCCTTAGAAAGGCTTCCAGTCTCGTGTCCCACCCCTCCTTGCCTGAGTCTGGTCTGGGTGCTCCCTGAACTGGCTGCGTCTGCACCAGTGTTTGCCTTTTGAACTGATCCAGGGCTTCATCCTGTATCCCAAGCCCCTCCCTTAGGGCTCTGCACCGGTGGGAAGGGTCAGTGCTCCCAAGCGGTGAAGGTGGGGCAGGGTCAGGCCATGGGCAGCACCTCTGCATGGGAAGAGGCTCTGTGTCCCCTGATTCTGCCCTCCTGCCTCTCTTGCCCACCCCTGGGGTCTTCGTCAAACTGGGAAGGTGCTGGACACACTTGAAGACACCAAGTGTCTTCCTGTCCTGGTAAACCGTGGACGCAACCACCCAGCATGAACGACACAGTTCCCATCACTGGAGATGCTGGGCTAGAGGTGCCTTTCGGGTTGTGTTTTCTTTCAAGTGTTCCCATCAGTGGGTAGGTCTGGGGGCGTGTCCACTCAGTGCCCCTAAATGCTGACATCTCAACCCCAGCACTTTGGGACGGGGGTAACAGAGGAGTTGGGGGTGGTGGGGAAGGGGAGGATAGAGGAGGAGCGCTCTAGACTCAGGGGGTGTCCAGGGAACTTCACAGAAGAGGGTACCCCGAGGCAGAGACCCTGTGACTACTGGCTATTTCTAGAAAGTGAGACCTACAAAAAACAGAACGGGGCCCCTGGCCCTTGTATTTGCAAGCTCCGTCCCCTTTGCCCAATCCACCCGATCAGCTCCCTTCTTACCTGTACCTATGGGATTGTAAAGAAACGCTTCTGATAAAAAAGATTCTGGGGCCCTGACCTGGTTCCACCTTTCCCCGCCCCCTGCTCCCCCCTTCCCCTCCCAGGTGAGGAAATTGAGGTGGGGGGCAGGGAGCAGGGCCCTGTCTTCCTTCCACAGTGGTTGCCAAGGGCATTGGGCTGGAGAAAGTCACCTGCAGGCTGAGATCACCTCAAGTACCTTTGTCTGGAGTCCCTTTAGAAAAGGCTTGAGTCACTCAGTGACCCAGTCCCAAATGGCCCTGTAATTGGTCTCTTGCCTTGTTTGGGGCTGCACGGAAAGACTGAACCAGTGGGCTCCCTCACAGCCCCCCACCAGCCAGGGCTATGGATACCGCTGTGGCAGTGGCGAAGGTCGCGGAGCCCCAGGGGTGGGACAGAAAGGCCGGTGGCAGAGAGGGGCGAGTGGAGGAAGGAGCAGACCCAGGGATCACCTGCCTCCACCCTCCACCAATAAGGAAAACCTGCCTTCTCGGAGGAAAACCAGCCTCCAAGAACACCCAGAGCCTCCCCACAGTGAGACTTTCTGGAAACCAGCCTCCAAGAACACCCAGAGCCTCCCCACAGTGAGACTTTCTGGAAACCAGCCCTGGGGGCCACGCTGCAGAAACAGTCCTGCAAGCTCACCTGGGTAGAAAGGGACGGAACAGACTCTGTAACCCCACCGACGTCACAGGCAGTGTTGTCACAGAGCCTTCCACTTGACCAGCTGGAGCTGCTGAGTCATCAGCCGCTGTGGCTGGGAACACAGAGAGCGAGCCTTCCCACGCGGTCCCAGGGATGCTCGAGACCCTCCCAGACCTTGATCCAAGTGTGCTGAGAGCCACGCCTCTGGTTTTCATGGCTGTCACCCGCTGCCACCCCCCCCACCCCCCCCCACCCCCCCCACCCCCACACCGAGATGTGTATCCTAAACACCTGCTTTGCAACACAATTTGAGTTTCTAACAAATTTGGCCCCTTAGCATGACCTTTCCAAGCCTTAGCATGACCTTTCCAACCTCCTGATCCCCTGATGACTCACAGGCCCTATAGGAGGGGCTCCGAGATGGAAGGAAGAAGAGGCCCTGCAGAGCATCCTGGAGCCCTTTGTGGCCCAGGCCCTCCCCTAACACCCGTGTTCCAGTGCCTTTAGCCAGCGGTGCTCTAAACCTTCTTGGCCAGGAGGCTGGCCATTTCTGTGGTTTTGATTGTGCTGCCTCTGGTCACGCCTGGCACTACCTACCTTGGGAAACACCACTGAGTTTCGGCAAGTCTCATTCAGCCCTTCTGTCTCGCCCCATCCACAGGGGCCAGAACTGATAGGATTGTTTCAGAGTCAAGGCTGGCCTGTGACATGTGGCCTTATTGTTACTGTGGTTCAGTGGCTCAATCATCTCCGACTCTTTGTGACTCCATGGACTGCAGGGAGCCAGGCTTCCCTGTCCTTCACCATCTCCCAGAATTTGCTCAAACATGTGCTCTGCGTGTGGCCTGCCTGGAGGGAAAAGATGTGTTGGCCAGTTGGATCTGTTCTTTGGAAATTCTCTAGGCAAGAATACTGTAGTGGGTAGCCACTCCCTTCTCCAGCGGATCTTCCCCACGCAGGGATCGAACCCGGGTGTCCTGCGTTGCAGGCAGATTCTTTACCATCTGAGTCACCAGGGAAGCCCCCCTTGGGAGTTTGGACTCAGGATTCTGACCAATGGGTAGGCAGGGGGCTTTGGGGGCCTGCCGGTTGCAGCACAATTCTGATACTGACTACCCTGGATGACCAAAAACTCCACAGAGGGAGCACAGTCCCCCCAAGACCACCACCCTCACTTCAGACCCCAGAAGCGAGTTTGAGTGTCCCCAGGCCACACGTACATCTGACTAATTGACTACAAATTTGGAAATTCCCCCAACCCCTCTCAGATTTGATTATTCGCTAGGACAACTCACAGAGCTCAGGAGAGCTCTAGATTTACAATTTTATTAGAGTGAAAGGATACAAATCTGAGCCAGCAAAATGAGGAGATGCGCAAGGCAGGGTCTGTGATGGATACGTCACCCTCCCAGCGGCGATGTGTGAGCACCAACCAGGAAGTTCACCCAAACTGGGTGCCCAGAGTTTTTATTGGGCTTTCATTACTTAGGCATGATTGATTGAATCATTAGTCACGTGGTTGAACTCAGTCTCCAGCCTGAAGTTTGGACACTGTCATTTGACTCAAAGGCCCAACCCTCTAACCCCATGGTTGGTCATTCTGGCATGGCCAGTCTCAGCCTGAGTCATCTCATTAGCGTAAGCTCAGGTGTGGTTCTGGGGGTCCACCATGAATAAAACCCACATCCCCAACACTCCAAAAATTCCCAGGACTGGGAGGTCACCTCCCAGGAGCAAAGGACCAAGTCAGTGTTTTCATTATGGCAAGTTGGGTTCGATGCAAAGAGGTGAGTGAGCCTGGCATGGTCTGCAGAGAGGCAGAGACACCCCAGCCCCAGATTCTCCATGTCTCCGTGGCATTCCTGTTCCTACAAACCCTGCTGCTCTTGACTGCCTCTCCTTGGATTCCTAGAAGCTCCTTATGACCCTGGTGTTAATCCTCATCTTTGGGGGTCAAGTTGAATGAGTCTCTCATCCTGCTCACCTTGGCTAGAACCACACTCACCAACACAGTTTTGCAATCTGAATCGACAAGTCTGTCTTGGAGGAATGTAGTCCGTGGGAAAACCAGCCTCCACTTCCTCAGGGCCCACAAAATGCATTAGGTCCTCTACAGATCCCGGTGTGCCATCTCCGGGGGTGATGCTCTTCTCTATGGAGTCTGTAGAACAATAAAGGTCCAAGGGCCATCAGAATGGGACAGGGCACCCAGGAATTATATGGTGTGTGTGCCGATGATTTGGGTGGGGTTTGAAGGGAGTCCTTCCCGCTCCTTAGGGAGCCAGAGTGGGGCCTGAAATCGTGGGTCCCTGAGGCCATCTCAGTAGCCTGTACCCACCAAGGCCAGTGGTGAGCTTCTCTCCAGTGTCTCCCTCTAGTTTTCTGGAAACTGTTGGGTCCATATCCAGTTTGTCCCCCTACTCCAGCCAGTGGCCAGATAAGTGGCTTTGCGGGCATCCTGTGAGAAGAATGTCTGAGTCAGGCAGGGGACAGGGACCTGGGTTCTTAACAGAGTCAGACCCCAGCATCACTGAATTTGTCCAAACCCCTGTGTTTCTCTTCAGATCGTTTTTAGAAGTAGGCAGAGCAGAAATAATAATCAGAGCAATTTCCAGAAAGCATGGTCCCATCGTACCATTTCCCACGTGATGCTCAAGGACTTGCTCCAACTTGACTCTGCATCAGAATCACCTGGAAGGCTTATTAAAACGGACTGCTGCCCCCGCCCCCCAAGAATTTCTGACTCTGTAAATCTAAGGTGGGGCCCAAGGTTTTGCATTTCTAACGAATTTCCCAATGATGCTGGTGCAACTGGTCCAAGGACCGCACTGGGAACCAATGATTCGAGGGCGGGAAGGCAAGTCCTTTGCAACACATGCAGAGAGTCTTGCTCAGCTTCTACCCAAGGAACCTTTCTCTGACTGATTGCTCATTTGTTACTAGGGAGAAAGAGAACAGTACACCAGGAGTCAGGATGCCTGGCTCTTGGTTTATCTATTGTTTAAGATGACTGTGTCAGGTCTTAGTTGCACAACACGGGATCTCCATCACGTCATGCAGGATCTTTCCTTGCAGCATTCAGACTCTCTAGTTGTGGCTCGAGGTCAAGTTGTTCCTTGGCACATGGGATTTTAGTTCCCCGACCAGGGATTGAACCCATGTCCCCTACATTACAGGTGGATGGATTCTTTACCACTGGACCACTGGGGAAGTCCCTGGGTCCTGGTTCAGATGTAACACAAACTGAGTGATTTGAAGCAAAGTTCTTGCCTTTCTGAGTCTCTTTCCTCACTTGTCAAATGGGACCATTAAGAGGACCTACCTTGTGTGGTTGATGAGAGGATTAAATGAGAAGATGTCTAAACAAACAGCTTCCTGACCCTGGGAGTACAGGAAATACATTTCTTTAACTTCCAAATCAGATATACTGTAAGATTAATGAGAAGTTCGAGGTCAATTGTTTTGCAAAGGTCTGTGGCCTCTATCCCTTCCAAAGATAGCACCAAAAGTCCTAGGGCTCCAAAGCATGTATCAGTCACTCAGTCATGTCCCACTCTTTGCGAACCCATGGACTGTAGCCCTCCAGGCTTCTCTGTCCATGGGATTCTTCAGGCAGGAATACTGGAGTGGGTTGCCATTCCCTTCTCCAGGAATCTTCCTAACCCCAGGGATCAAACTCAGGCCTCCCACATTGCAGGCAGATTCTTTACCCTCTGAGCCACAAAGTGAAGTGAAGTGAGTCGCTCAGGCTCACACAGGGATCAAACTCAGGTCTCCCACATTGCAGGCAGATGCTTTATCATCTGAGCTACCAGGGAAGCCCCTAAGGCTCCAAGGAGTCCCCAAAATAAGACCTCAGACCACTGGGGTCACTGCTGTTGCCTGTTTTGTCAGTGTCCTTTGGGGCAGGAGTCTCTGCATCAGCTCCCCTGTGTCAGGCTGCCCCCGGGTCCCTCGCTGCTCATAGTCCCTCATCCCTGGGATCCTGTGGGGACCGTGTCTTCCTGGAGTGCAGTCTTCCCCCTGCTGCCCCTCCCAGACACTCTCCCCCACATTCTCATTTCAGTCCTCAGCCTTCAAAGTGCACAAACACCTCCCTGGAAAACAGTAGATGCCACAAGAATAACAGCCAATTTCTTCCCCCACAATGACAGTTTTCTCATGGCAGCTTTTTGGCGTGATCCTTTCATTCTTCCCTGGGGGTGTCCTCAGGAGCGAAAGAAATGCCAATTAGTTTCTCAGTAGCTCAGCCTGTTCTGAGCGCTGAGCTCTTTATTACTCTGCTTTCTTCCCAAGTCCTGCGTTCCATCCCCGCTGGGGCTTGCCCGCCTGCTGGCCGCTCTCCCCGCTTCCCCTGCGCTGCCACCTGCTTATCACGCTTCTCTCAGCCCATCTGGGCTGCACCTGCATAAGGCCACTGCTGGCGGCCAAGGGGGCACCCTGGAGGCTGGAGAGAGCCGTGATATGCTAAGCCACTTCCTCCCTGGAAGGCTGCTCCTGGGGAACACTGCGTCTTCCTGCCACCCACCTTTCCCCAGGTTGCGCTTGGGCTCGTGTCCACTCGGGGGAGAGACCCACCGCCCTGGTCCCTTGGTGCCTTCCCCAGAACTGTGAGCAGTGGAGTTCAGCCCATGTCCCCAAGCCCGATGTCTTGGTCTCTTCTCACTTCTGGTGGGAGACCTCTGGGCTGACTACCAGCCTGTGTTGCTGGCATCCCCTCCTTGGAGGGAGCCCCCTTCTTCCATGAGGCCCCCCCATCTGCCTGACCGCACCCCCAGCAGCCTTGCTCAGCTCTGGTCTTTGAAGCCTGGGATGAGCTGGAGTTCCACGTAGTGGGGCACTCTGTTCTCTTAGCCACCTCACTTTCAGCACATGGAAGGTAAACCATGAGCAACAGTGGGCTGCTGGGTGAAGAAAAGAAAGCCGAGGGATGCTCGAGACAGGAAGTGGCTGAATCAGCGTGGGTTGGAGAGGATACGTGCTTCTGTTTGCACATGTGGTTTGTTTATTGGCCCCCTCCCTCTCCCTGAGCCTGAGGTTTCTCATCTGTGAAATGGGGCTAGTTCTAAATGAAGAGCACAACACGCAGCACCTAGCTCAGTGCTAAGCCCAGAGGGCAATCCCTGCAAATACTCATTTACCCTGTCAGCATAACATAACAAAAGCTTGCAGTTGTGTTAACTGTCCAACCCTCTGGAAGGATATGAAGCAAGAATCTGGGCTGAGCTGGGAGAGGGTTGTAGGCCAGACGAGGGATCTGCCTTTCAAGAGCAGCCTTGGAGGCGGGATTACAAGGGGGCCTTGAAGAAGGAGCAGGGCTTCAGTAGGCAGAGGCATTAGTTCTAGAAGTCAGAAGTCTAACCTGGGTCTCAGTGGTTAAAAACTAGGGAGTTGGCAGGACTCTTTACATTTCTGGGGCCTCTAAGAGAGAATCTGTTCTTGCCTTGTCCAGTTTCTAGAAGCCGCCTGCATCCCTTGACTTGTGGCCCCTTCCTTCTTCAAAGCCAGCAGTAGCTGATCTTGTCTTTCTCACATCACATCACTCTGAGCTGACTCTTCTGCCTCTGGTTACATCAGGTCCACCCGGATCATCCAGAATAACATCCCTGTTACTATCCTTAATTCCGTCTGTAATCGTAATTCCCTTTGCCACGTAACCTAACGTATTCACAGGTACCGGCGATTAAGGGTTACTTTGGTTTTGCCTACGTAGTCCCTGCCCCGTTCTGGGGGCTGAGGCGGTGAGGAGGATGAAGGAATCCCCCAGGAGGCTGTGGTACCCACCCGCTCTTCATCACTCCAGCCTCCGTGTTACATCCTCCAGGTGGCCTTGACTGACTTTTCCCCTCTCCCCACCTCCACCGCTGCCCCGTTACTAGGGAGTCTCTCCCAAACTCTGCACTTCTCCTGAGTGTTGGTCATAAGGGTCATAAATAAAGCAGCATCCCTCCATTTGGTATTATCTGGGCTTAGCACTGAGCTAGGTGCTACGTGTTGTGCTCTTCATTTAGAACTAGCCCCATTTCACAGATGAGAAACCTCAGGCTCAGGGAGAGGGAGGGGGCCAATAAACAAACCACATGTGCAAACAGAAGCACATATCCTCTCCAACCCACGCTGATTCAGCCACTTCCTGTCTTGAGCATCCCTCGGCTTTCTTTTCTTCACCCAGCAGCCCACTGTTGCTCATGGTTTACCTTCCATGTGCTGAAAGTGAGGTGGCTAAGAGGACAGAGTGCCCCACTACATGGAACTCCAGCTCATCCCAGGCTTCAAAGACCAGAGCTGAGCAAGGCTGGTGGGGGTGCGGTCAGGCAGGTGGGGGGGGCCTCGTGGAGGAAGGGGGCTCCCTCCAAGGAGGGGATGGGGCCAATAAACAAACCACATGTGCAAACAGAAGCACGTATCTTCTCCAACCCATGCTGATGCCACTGACACTTTGGCTGATGACACTTTGAGCACCTTGTTCTCTGTTGTAAGGGGGCCGTCCTGCGCCTTGTGTGATGTTTAACTCTGGCTCTGGCCCCTACCTGACAGATGCTGGCAGCACTCTCATCCGGATGTGACAACCCCAAATATCTCTAGACACTGCCAGATGTCCCCTGGAGGACAAATTGCCCAGGGGTTGAGAACCACTGCTGTCAAGGCTTTAATGTCTTCCTTACTAGATTGGGCACCACAAGAAGGAAGCCCCTTCAGTCTTTCCCATTCCTGTGTCCCCAGCATCTGCATACTGCTTGGCATTTAGTTAACGCTCAACATATTGGTTGAATGAATTAATGAGTTTGTGTTAATTTTCTTTGTGTTAACTTTCTTAATGGAGAAGTTAGTCTATAAAAATATGTGTGTGTGTGAGTATAAAATAGACTTCTGTTTCCATAAACTGGCTACCTAAGAATCACTTGGGGGTGATTGTTTAAGTAGCCTCATTCCTGGTTCCACTCACAGAGTTGGGGTTCAAGCTGATGAGGTACAGCCTGTGAGTCCGTATGGCCAAGAGTTCTTCACCAATTCCTCAAAAAGGCAAACATAGAATGACCACATGATCCAGCGGATTTGCTCCTAGGCATATGCCTGAAGGAACTGAAAGCAGGGACTCAGATATTCAGAGCCGCCGTATCCACAGTAGCCAGAAGGTGGACACCACCCAAGCGTCCACCAACAGACAAATGGATAAACAAAAGGTGGTGTGCACACACACAACAGAGGATTATTCCACCGTGCAGTGGAGTGGAATCTGACACACACTGCAACATGGATGAGCCTGGAAGGCATCCTGCCAAGTGGAATCAGCCAGTCACGGAAGACCACGTGTTGCGTGCTGTCACTCATGAGGTCCCCGGAGCAGTCAAACCAGAGAGGCAGAAAGTAGAACGGAGGTTACCAGGGTGGAGGGGCGGGGAGCTGGTGTTGGATGGGCACCGAGTTTCTGCTAGGGATGATGAAGGATTTCTGGAGCTGGATGGTGGCGATGGTTACATGACACTGTGAATGTACTTAGTGCCGCGGAATTGTATACCTACAAATGGTTAACATGGTATATTTTCTGTTACTTATATTTTACCACACACACAAAAAGTGCTTCATACCAGCCAGATCTGGGAATGAAGAGTGTGGAATGAATGGCGGGGGTTAGAGGGGGGTGGTGGGTACTAGATGAGCTCTAACCGTTCCTTTAGGTCTTGGAGCCAGAGCTGATGAGGATGGGAGCAGACTTGGCTAATTTCTCCAGGGGGCAGCCCTCCCCTGGGGGATACACATAACTAAGCTCTAAGGGGCCAGGCTGGCTACCCAATGGAGGCTACGTGTCGTGTCCGTGGGGTCAGCTGTGCCCAGCTCTGTCTGAGCCTTGCCATGTGTCTGGTTACAGGAGAGAAGTCCCGAATCTGGGTTTATATGCAAAACCTCAGTGTTTAAATCTTGACACCTGGTTCAGTGAACAGGTGTGGGGTGGCGTGTTTCCTCGGAGGCCTGGGTCTCCACTGAAGAGCTCCAAGTTCTGCTTGCTCTTACCGGATGTCCTGTCACTTCTGAGGTCCAGGGGTCAGCTTTCTCTGTGATCCCTGGGAGTTCCCCTGGCTCACAGAGCTCCTGAAAGGGAGCTTTATAGACAGAAGGGTGTGTATGAGTGCCTGGGGTCTAGATTCTGCTCAGGCTGGGGTCTGGTCTCTGCCATTTGTGAGCTGTGTCATGTAGGAGACTTGCCTCTTTCTTCCCTGTTGCTTCAGTTTCCTTGTCTTTCAAGTGGGATAGTAATAGCTCTGCCTGGGAGAGTTAGAGTGGGGACTCAGGGAAGGCCAGCTGAAGGGCTCCAACATGTATGTAGGCGGTGATGTGTGTCAGCTCCGGTGGGAGCACCGAGCATGCGTGAAGCAGTGCAGGCCATCAGCTGGGAAATTACACAACCTGGAAATTACACAACGCATCTGTGATGTACCTGGTGATCTGCTCCTCCAGGAGTCATTCTGGGGATTAAATAAGATAATGTCCAAATGGTGCCTGGCCACAGCATGTGCCCCATACACATTCATTTTGTTCCTTGGAGTCCAATGCTTTTGATCTTTGTGAAGACTTGAGCAGAGGGAGCTGGAGCTGCTTGCCCAGGGCTGGAGGCAGAACGAGCAGAGAGCCAGGAAATGGACTGTGTCCTGCCCCTCTGTCTTTGGCTCCCTCTCCTCCTTCCCAGCTCTGAGGATGGTCCTGGTTCTGGCCTCAGAAGCCCACACACTGGCTGTTCCAGAAGGTGGCCTCAGCTTTCTAGGGCAATTGGATAACTTGGGAATCTCCATTTATTGATACTGACTCTTTTGAGATCACGTGGACTGTAGCCTACCAGGCTCCTCTGTCCGTGGAATTTTCTAGGCAAGAATACTGGAGTGGGTTGCCATTTCCTCCTCCAGGGGATCTTCCCGACCCAGGGATCGAACCTGCAGCTCCTGCATTACAGGCGGCTTCTTTACCATTTGAGCCACCAGGGAAGCGGCTACATTTATTGAGATCAGCTCCATGCCAGCCCCAGAACACACACTTTGCTGGGGGTGGGCCCAGAGCCCAGCTCCTTTGGGATACCCTGGGTTGGCTGGCTGGAGAAAGGGCCCTTGCCCCGCCAGACTGGGGGGACATCACACCCACCCAGCTTAGAGAGCAGCCCAAGGTGCCAAGGGCCTGCCCAAGATCCCATGTTTCTGTAACCAGGCCCCAAACCCCACAGGTACTTGGGGTGTTGATCCCATGAAGGAGGATAAAAGGACCTTAAAATCTTGAGAGGGGCCTAAAGGGCTATGTGACCTTTAATGAGTCACTGACCAGTGGTATTTAAGGACTACTCTGGCGACAGGGGTCAGACCAATGCATGTCAGGTTCTTGTGGGGTCCTGAGCATGTGATGGCACAGAGGTGCCTCCAGGCCCCATTTCCAAGCGGTGGTGGGCTCAGGGACATGCAGGCCGGAGTCAGCAGCCCCTTGTGTACACACCTGAGTGTTCTGATGTCTGTCCACTGTGCGGGGATAAGAAGTGGTGGGGACGACAGGGACACCCGTGGGTGCACCTTACAGCTACATGTATTCATTCTCTGTGCTTGTTACATGTGTGTTCACTGTGTTTGTATGTTTGTCACGTGTGCATATTCATCACATGTGTGTCCCTAGCATGTGTTCATTATAGTGCACGCTGGGCAGCATACGGGGTGGGGTCGCAGCTGACGTGGTCCACCAGGAGTCCTTCCAGCCTCGAGACCCTGGGGATCATGAGGTGGGAGAAGGGGGTACTCAAGGCGAGGGAGAGTTGACATCCTTGTCCTCAGCACCTGGCCTCCAGCTGGGGATGGGGACTGTCCACAGGAAACAAGAGAACAAAAAGAGGTGGTGGTGGTGGGGGGGCGCATTTGTGAATCCATCTCACCCATTTGTGAGTCCATTTCACCAGGCTTTCCTGAGCCAGTTGGCCAGGTTCTGCCATAGAAAGGTTGAGGTCTAGTCTGGGGCTGATGCCAGGTCCCTAGTGGGGTTGCATAGCTACGGTTAATATATCAGCGAAGAACGGGCACCCAGTGTGGGTGCAGAAGTGGGTGATGGGAGAGGCTGTGCTGGGTTGGGGAGCCCAGACCTGTGTGAGCCTGAAGGAAGGACGCATAGGCTTGATGCTGGCTGGGGAGGGGCTTGTCCCAGTCTCCCAGCTAGGAAGCTGCACCCAGGCTCACTGAGATGGGATGTGGGCTATGGCACCTCAGGCAACACCAGCATCAGCTCCCTGTCTTTCTCTCCCATCTCTGCAGGAGGCGGAGGAAAGCGCAAAGGGAAAAGCAAGAAGTGGAAGGAAATCCTGAAGTTCCCTCACATTAACCAGTGTGAAGACCTCCGAAGGACCATAGGTAAGCCATTCTGCTCCAGGGGGCGCAGGGAGGAGCTGGGAGGGGAGCGAGGAGCCCAGTCTCTGTGGAGTCATCTGTCCAGCGAGTCAAAATAGACAGTGCTGTAAAGGGTGCCAGGTAGGAGCTCCAAGCTGATGCCTTTGCCAGTTGGCATAAAGATACAGCCAATTCATTCAAAATTCATGGAGCATTTGATGCGTGCTGGGTGGGATCAACCCCCAATTACCCTCTGAGGCTGTTAATTTGCCTCCCTTACTTTGTGTGCGTGCGTATGTGCGTGCTAAGTTGCTTTGGTCATGTCCGACTCTTTGCAAACCTATGGACTGTAGCCTGCCAGGCTCGTTTGTCCTCCTAAAGATGAGGAAGAGGAAGGCTGGCTGGGACCTCGAGCTGTGGGGAGTGATGATGTGCCAGTGAGCTCCTGGCTTTCCTTTTTGCCTCCTTTATATCCCAGGGACCAGGTCCTGGAGACACTCACCACCCAGAAATGCCAATGGGTACGAACAAAGAAGACTCCTCCCATCCAAAAAAAAAAAAAAATCGTGTTATCTCTGGGCAACGGCCAGGGACGCCTCACTCTCTACCTTCCTTCTCGTTTACCCTTGAGCCAGATTCAGGGACCTAGCGTTCCCTCACTCTCCATGTCTCTCCTCTCTGATCCTGACACTTGGAGGTGAGCAAGCTCTACTGAGGTTCATTCCCTGCCCCCTGACTCTCAGTCCCCCCAAGTCTAACCCTGCTCCCTAGGAGGCCTCAGGCCATTGCCCCGGTGCCACCAAGGCCCCTCACCTTCCACTTGGCCTGGCCCCACCCTCTTCACTTCCGGTTTGGGGGACCCAGGAGCCTAGGATTTACCCCTGAGCTTTGCTCCGCCCGTGGACCCCACCCCACGGGCCCCACCCCATGGGCCCCAGCCCCATCTGTCTGTCTAAGTCCATAAACCAGCCTCTTGGCACAGTCCAGTCCCCTGGGAGGGTGTGAGAAACGTGTGCGCTGGCGTGTGAAAATGAATTCTTCTGTTCTCCTTGAGGGCATTGAAAAGGCTCTGTGTGTGAGGGCAGTGTGAAGAGAGGCCGGGAAAACAGGAAGGCCGCCATAAACCAGCCGAGGGACTGCTGCTCGCGGGGACGGGCCCCAGGGCTTGGGCCTTCCTGCGTGTTTGCAGTCCGTCGCCCTGGTGTTTGCCCAGCCTCTGCTGGGGTCCTGCTGGAAGGCTTTCCTAAATAAAAATCTCATTTCTGTTCTAGACCAATACACAAACCAAACAGTGGCAAATGCTGCATTTATTTTTCTTGCGCACACATGAGCTCATTTTCTGAAGCTTTGGAGAGGATGTCCTGGGACAGGCTTTGGGCCAGGGTGACGTGGCCCTTGTGGGCCTGGAAGGCTGCGTGGGAAGGCTCTTCATTAGAGGGGAGGGCGGAGCCCTCTAGGATCCCCTGGACAACAACTGCAGGCCATCTCCCCCAGCAGAAACCCCAGGGTGATTTTAAGAAATGAAGACGGCACCCAGTGGACCCCCTGCTGAAACCACAGCAGCCTCTCCTCCTACCTGGAATGAAACACAAACTTCTCACCGTGCTTTATGAGCACTTTGGCCATTGTATGAAGCCTTGGGATCCCTTCTCAGAATAATGCTTTTATATATACAGAAAATAAAGTACATGGTGTTGCAAAGGAAACCAGTTCTTTTCAGATAATTAGACACTTTAAAATATTATGATCTTGAAGTATATGAGCTTTTTTGTCCTTCAGTCATGTCTGACTCTTTGAGGTCCCATGGCCTGTAGTCTGCCAGGCTCCTCTGTCCATGGAATTTTCCAGGCAGAACTACTGGAGCAGGTTGCCATTGCCTACTCCAGGGGATCTTCCCAAGCCATGCATCAAACCTGCATCTCTTGTGTCTCCTGCTTGGCAGGTGGATTCTTTTACCACTGCACCACCTGGGAAACTGTAATAACGCTCAGCAACTGGTCTAACCAAGGCTCAGCAACTGTTCTAATAGCTACTGTAATTCTGAATTAGTGAGGAGCATAAGTAATATTTCCAGATACCTGCAATGATGGTGATATGAATGGGTGTGAGATTTCTGTTGTTGATCATTCCCAGGCACTGCTAACGTTACTGTGGGTTGTTTGTTGACATTCATGACTCAAAGAAATGCTCATTTCCAGTTAGAGGCTGATGAAAAGAGAGACGATGTTTTTCTCCATCCAAGTTCAGTGAGTGAGTGAAGTCGCTCAGTTGTGTCCGATTCTTTGTGACCCCGTGGACTGTAGCGTACCAGGCTCTTCCATCCATGGGATTTTTCCAGGCAAGAACACTGTTGTGGGTTGCCATTTCCTTCTCCAGGAGGTCTTCTTGACCCAGGGATTGAACCCAGGTCTCCCTCATTGTAGGCAGATGCTTTACCGTCTGAGTCACCAGGGAAGTCAAGGTTCAGGGACCTCTTGAGTCCCATCCATCGGCCTCTTGGCAATGCCCTTGCTATGCTGCCCTGTATGAGTCTGCCCTCACCCTGGTCTCAGTCACTCCCTCCTCCTCTAGTGACTTTGCTGTGCTGGTCGCTTTTTCCTTGACTACCCCAAGCTTGTCTCTAGCCTAGAGCCTCTGCTGGTCCCTCTGCCTGGAATGCTCTTCCCCCACATTCAGGGGACCTTTAGGTCTCAGTTCAGATAGCACCTCCATAGAAAAGCCTTCCTCGCACTTCCCTAAAAGTAAACTCATATCTTTCCCTGGTGGCCCAGACAGTAAAGCGTCTGCCTGCAATGCGGGAGACCCTGGTTCGATCCCTGGGTCGGGAACATCCCCTGGAGAAGGAAATGGCAACCCACTCCAGTATTCTTGCCTGGAGAATCTTATGGACAGAGGAGCCTGGTAGGTTATAGTCCATGGGGTCGCAAAGAGTAGGACCTGGTGGTCCAGTAGCTAAGACCGTGCTCGCATTGTAGGGGGAGCAGGTTCCATCCCCGGTCAGGGAACTAGATCCCACATGCTGCAACCAGAGATCCTGCATGCTGCGGTGAAGGTGGAAGATTCTGCTTGCCACAGCTGAGACCCGGTACCGCCAAACAAATAAATATTTTTTTAAAAAAGAAAAGAAAAGCCTTTCCAACTAACCTTCAGAGAGGAACTGTATTCTCCCTTTAATTGCTATCTTTCACATAGTACCGTCTATCAATGCTCTTGGCCCACGACCCCAGCTGCAGTCATCTTGTGTTTAGTTGTGGACCTGTGGGTTTTCTCTCTCCCTCACTGGACTGGGTGTCCCATGACCACAGTGACTGTGGGGGTCACCACTAGGACAGTGCCTGGCACACTGTAGGGGCTCATTAAATACTGGGAGAGTCAATGAAGTGAAGTATTGAAAATTAGGGCTCTGTTTAGAAAATCTGTGACATGAGCGTGGCATTCCCAAATTTAACATAGCCCATGGTTTAAAACGAAAAGTCATGAAAGTTCAGGCTTATAAGGTACCTTAGAAAGCATCTGCTTTAACACTCGCTTCCCCTACTCCCTACCAGATAGATGAACAAGTCAGAGGGGCAGGTGACCTGGTGACTCCTGGCCCAGGCCAGTTTCCCCTGAGGCTGCAATTAGAATAATTCTTACAGTGATGTTAGACTTTTACAGAATTCTCAACTCAAAGAACTGGACAGCATCTTGTCCAATCACCCTTTTCAGACCTGAGTCTGAATTTCAAAGTCTGTTAGCCTCCAATAGGAGAAGTGACCTGCTCTGGACTGGACAGTCCAGGCCCTTGGTCCTCAGCTGCAACTCTCCACTCACCAGCATTATATTGACTCACAAACATTTTTTGACATCGGCCCCCAGCCAGTACCCAAAGCAGAGAGACTGCTTAGGCACTCAGAAAAAGAGACATTTCTGTCTCTTTTTTTCTCTCGTCTTCTAAGTGTGGGTTGCATGTTCATCTGATTACTAAGTTTATTGAGCCCTCATGGTATGCTATGCACTTGGGAAATAGGCCTGATTCCTGACCCCCCACCCCTGCTGCCACCCCCAAGCTCATTCATGGCTGAACCCAGGAGGCTGGCGGAAATAGGTGAGAGCAAACAGAAAGTTTCATGTTGGAGGGACAGGTTGCTGAGCTGGAGAACTGTACCGCAGGTCTTCCACCCATCAAGAACTTCTCTGGAGGAAATGACATCACTCTGAGCCTCTCAGGGCATCGCTTTGTGTGAGCTCTCGAGGGACATGTACCACACTCTCCATCTTGGGTCTCCATTGCTGGTACTGGGAGTAGGTGGATGGATGGATGGATAAAGTGATTGAATGAGTGCTGCCCTCCTTCCCAGCCTGGAAACTATAGCTAACTGTGAATGGCAGCAATGAGTATTAAGACAGAGATTCCTTGCCACATGTATCTACTTCCAGTTGAGCCCCAGACATCAGTAACCAATTTTAGACAGTCCTGGCAGAGAGCAGACAGATCATGAGAAGAGGAAGTGTTCTCTAATATCTGCTTGATGAAACATCGAATAATGGCATTCGTTAGTAAGCTAATTGTAAGATAATTAGAGAGTGCCCAAATCAAAGTAGTTCTCAGAATATCCAGAACTTGGAAGGCAGGAACATCATTGTGAAGATAAAAGATTGTTGAGGTCTGCAAATATTTCTCAGTGACGCAGAAAGTTCTTTTGGGCCTAAAGTGTGGCATTTTTATTTATTTAGCTCAGGCTCATTGCATACTTTATTCTTTCATTAAAAAAGGAAAAAAAAGAGTATGAGGGGGCTTGAGTGAAAGAGTTGATTATTCCGCTATTTGGCAATATTTCTGCAGGAACTGTCCAAAAGCTATATAATAAATCAAGCCCCCTCCCCACCTCCTGACGGGGTGACGTTTACGAGGAGACTTTTCACAGAAAGTAGATGCTGCCGTGCCCAGCACCCTCACGGACGGACGGGACAGGAGAGATTTCATTTGCCATGTGGGAGAGAACCACTTGCCAAGTCTTAACTCTTTCTAGGAGCAGCGACTCTAGGCTGTGGGGGATTTCTAGAAGAAACTGCAGACTTTAAACTTTAAAGAAGAAAAACCACGGGGCTTCCCAGGCGATCCAGTGGTTAAGCTTCCGCTTTTCAATGCAGGGGGTGCTGGTTCAATTCCTGCAATGAGGGAGTAAGGTCCCATATGCCTCAGTGTGCAGCTGAAAAACATTTAAAAATAAAAGAAGAAAACGAAAATAACGTGAAGTCTGCCTTGAACTAGCCTAGTCTTGATTATTCACTCAGTGTTGCCCATGGTCTTTCAACAAAAAATCAGCTCACAGACACGTGTTAAGCCCCTACTACATGCTGGGCATCACTGCAGACCCAGGAGCTGTACCATTGGCCGCAGAACCAGTGTTGTCTTGTGGAAGACCATTGGCATTAAAGTCAAATGGTGGCTCCGTGGCTCCCAGTTATGTGACATAGGGCGAGTTGCTTAGTTTCTCTGGCTTGCAAATTTCTTTGTCTAGAAAATGGGACACGCTAATATCAGCGTGGCAGAATTGTTGGGAGGGCCAGCAGGGTGCCTACTACACACCATCCTTATCACCATTATCATCATGGTGCTGGTGGTGTAGGGTAAAGGTTGAAGGCCCTGGAGGGGAGGCTTTAGAATTTCCCAAAGAAGCCAAATTGGCTACAAATAAGGAGTGGGGCTAGCCACTTCTGTGCAGACATCACGTGGGTCCAGTGCCCAGGAACCCCTGCCTTGGGTCATTTGAACCCTTCCCTTCCTTGAACCCTTGCCTCTAGCCTCTGCTTCCTGGGCCACCCTGCTCCCTGCAGCCCTTGGCCCGCCTTCCTCCCCTGTGGAAGCTGATGGTGTCACACTGTGCCCAGATCCCTGGCCTGGTAGGTTTCTTTCCTAGGACACAAGGATGCTCTGGAAGGTTGCACCGTGGAGCCTTAACAAGGGTTACCTCTGGGAAAGCCATTTCCCGGTGGCTCAGCAGGTAAAGAATCCGCCTGCAATGCAGGAGGCACAGGAGATGCAGGTTTGATCCCCGGGTTGGGATGATCCGTTGGAGGAGGAAATGGCAACCCAATTCATATTCTTGCCTGGAGAAACCCATGGGCTGAGGTCTATGGGGTGGCAAAGGAGTCAGACACGACTGAAGTGACTTAGCACCGGGGAAGGCATAGAGGTCAGAGGGGATGTTAGCTTTATCTGTAAGATGTTTTTTTAAAAATAATATTTTGTATTTTGTGCCTTGAGATTTTGCACTTTTTAAAAAAGGTTTATTTTTAAATTTTTGGCTGTGCTGGATATTCGTTGCCGCTTGGGCCTTTTTTTCTAGCTGTGGCAAGTTGGGGGCTGTTCTCTAGTTTTGGTGGATGAGCTTCTGATTGCAGTGGCTTCTCTTGTTGTGGAGCGTGGGCTGTAGGGTGCTCGGGCTTCAGTAGTTGTGGCTCATGGGCTTAGTTGCATGTGGGATCTTCCCGGATCAGGGATTGAACTGGTGTCTCCCACACTGGGAAGGGCGGATTCTTTACCACTGAACCACCAGGGAGGCCCTATAAGGTGATTTTTTTTATAAAAGAGAAAGAATTGGCAAGTTATTTGTGTGGTCAAAGTTGAATGCTTAAAGATGAGATCTGCTGCCTGCTTCCACAGTGGGGCACTGGGGACAGTATGCCATTTCCCTCTTTGCTGGTAGATTTTGGGTCCACTAATGAGTGTGTGACCTCTGAGAGGATGATAAGAGTCTTGCCGTCTTTGCAGGTCCTGTAGGACTGGCCGAGGGGCTCCTGCTCGGTACTTGTGGTATGCTGGCAGGTGGGAGCCACCTGATAGCCAAAAGCCTTTGCCTGGTGGGGGGAGTCTCAGGACTTTCAGTCCTACAAGGATTTGGACTGGATCATCCCAGTCTGACCTGGGACCCCCGTCCTTGGAGTCTCCAGCCTCCTCCTGGGGTGCTCAGCGCTACATTCTGACCAGGAGGGTCCCCCTCATCCCACCCACGGTGGACTCCTGCCTGCACGTTGTTGGCATCACCTGAGTGGAATGGGTGGCCAGGGTCCTTTCCCAGAGATGAGACAGGGCTGGTCTCTGCTGCAAACAGCCTCCCTTTCTGCTCGTCCCTGCTCACGGGCAACTGGTCCCTTGGCGTTGCCAGGCACACATCAGGGTCTGGAGAGGAGTCTGGGCTCCTGAGACAGGTCTCACCCCACCCAGGGTCTGTGTGACCCAGGCCCCTTCAGGCCTGCCAGGCTGGCATGCAAGTGCTTGATTTCCTTGTCAGGGATACCAAGTCTCTCTGCAGACGTCATTCCTGTCCTTGGGGTGATAAAGGCGCGTCCCGTCTGTCATTCTGCCACTTGCCATGCTCTGATAAGGCTCAGCATCTGCTTGTCCTTGGAGGGCAAGATAAATTTAGATGTGGTGGATTTAGAGCATCAGGTGACCTGTTTGCAGCTGTAGCTCTTAGGAGGGAGAGAGTTGCCTGGCTAGTCCCACAGTTTGCTGGGCATTAGCCTTACCTCTCCACCAAGATCAAGCCAAGGATTTCTCAAAATTGCCAACAACCGTAAGAAGCTAGGAGGAAAGCTTGGAGCAGATGGGCCAGAAGGAAGCAGTACTGCTCAGCACTGGAGTACCAATACCAATACCACTGGAAGGCGAGGGCTGGATCCTCAGTGCCCAGCCTGGCCTTGGGTGCAAGCACAATGCTCAGTGGTCCTAGGTGATGGGTTTCATGTTGGGAGATTCTTAAAACAGAGCTTTGATAGGGATTTTATAGATGATCCGATGTTGTGGTGTCCAAAGGCTACCCTGCAGGGAGCATGAAAGATCTAAATTAGACTTCTGTCTGATCAGGCTTTCTTTTTGCCTTTTACACTTGGGTTTCTGTGTAAGGTTTTATTCCAGAGTTAAAACCAAGTCTGAAACCCATGGTTCTAAACCAAGTCTCCCATTTTCCAGGTAAGTAAACTGAGTCCCAGAGAGACAAGTGACTTGATGAGGTCTCTCTGTGACTCACTGTCTTGGTGGGCTCAGGCTGCCAGAGCAAAATGCCACAGACCAGGGGACTTAAACGACAGAAATTCATTGTCTCACAATTCTGGAAGCTGGAGGCCCAAGATCAAGGTGTCAGCGGTATTGCTTCCTTCTGAGCCCATCTGCTCCAGGCTTTCCTCCTAGCTTCTTATGGTTGTTGGTGATTTTGAGAATTCCTTGGCTTGTAGAAACATCACAACTAACCTCATCTTCATCTTCACATGGCATTCTTGGGTGTGTGTGCGTCTGTGTATATTCAAATTTCCCCTTTTTTTAAGGACATCAGTTATATTGGTGTCATATTGGATTAGGGTTTATCCCAATGACCTTATTTTAACTTGATCACCTCTGTGAAGACCTTATTTTCAAATAAGATCACATTATAAAGGACTAGGGGTGAGGACTCCAACATACCTTCTTTGTTGTTCAGCTGCTAAGTTGTGTCCAACTTTTCGAGATCCCATGGACTGCAACATGCCAGGCTTCCTTGTCCTTCAGTATCTCCTGGAGTTTGCTCAGACTCACGTCCATTGAGTTGGTGACGCCATCCAACCACCTCAGTCCTCTGTCATCCCCTTCTCCTGTCCGCAATCTTTGCCAGCATCAGGGTCTTTACCAATGAGTTGGCTCTTCGCATCAGGTGGCCAAAGTATCGGAGCTTCAGCTTCAGCATCAGACCTTCCAGTGAATATTGAGGGGTTTTTTCCTTTAAGATTGACTGGTTTGACCTCTTGGCACTCTCAAGGGAGTCTTCTACAGCACCACCGTGTCTTCTTTAGGGATCACAATCCAACCCCTAAGAACCCTCCTTCTCACATGGTTTCTGGAGTTCAAGTTCAAGGGACCAGAGGACCCAGAATCCTCCCAAGTCTGAGAGTAGACCTGCCCCTCCTTCCCGACGTGGCTCGGGGTTAACCCCTGTAGGCTGAGGCTCACTGCTTCCCCACAGGCCACAGGAGTGTCTATAGGACGATTGACTGCTTTCCAAACCATGCTGCTTGGTGCTTTTGTGTTCCCTCTTTTTATTTTTGTTGTTATTGCTCAAGTCATTGTAATTGGTAAATTACTTTGCTAAAAAGCATAAGAAAATGCGCATGAAGGACCACACATGAAGGCCACTGGGCTGTAGCCATGCTTAACACTTGCCTGTAATTCCTTCTGGCTTTTCCCCCTGTGTATATACCATGGTTTTGTTTATTAGTCTTTTTCTTAATATAATTTTAAAAATATTTTTCCATGTCATTAAAAACCTCCATAAATGTGACTTATGCTTTTCTATTTGATGCATATATTTTGAGTGTCAGGCATTGAGGATATATCAGTGAACCAAACACAAAATTCTGTTCTCAGGGGCTGTCTGGAGGGGTGATTGTCTACACCAGGGGACTGTGGGGAACTAGCCTACTGCCCAGTCCGCCCCCACCTGTGTGGTTTATTTCCTTATTTATTATTTCCTTTAAGTTATCTTGAAAAGAAGCCCTCTTTCAGTGGCCTCAAATGAATCTGATTTTTTAAAGGCCTCCTATCTATCCCATGGTCTTCCCAGGTGGCTCAGTGGTAAAGAATCTGCCTGCCAATGCAGGAGATGCAGGTTCGATCCCTGGGTTGGGAAGATCCCCTGGAGGAGGAAATGGCGACCACTCCAGTATTCTTGCCTGGGAAATCCCATGGATAGAGAAGCCTGGTGGGCTAGAGTCCATGCGGTTGTAAAGAGTCGGACATGACTAAGCACACACACACACATATATCCCATATATGTATTGTAATTTAGGGTGGTTTTTTTTTTTTTGGCCACCAGGCAGCATTTGGGATCTTAGTTCCCCAATCAGGGATCAAGCCCATGTCCCCAGCATTGGAAGCACAGAGTCTTTTTTTATTTTTTACTTTATTTATTTTTAATTGGAGGATAATTGCTTTGCAATATTGTGTTGGTTTCTGCCGTACAACATGAATCAACCACAGGTATACATATGTCCCTTCCCTCTTGAACCTCCCTCCCGCCTCCCACCCCATCCCAGACGTCTAGGTTGTCACAGAGCACCAGGCTGAGCTCCCTGCACTATACAGCAACTTCCCACTAGCTATCTATTTTACACATGGTAATGTATATATTTCAACGCTACTCTCTCAATTCATCTCACCCTCTCCTTTCCCCACTGTGTCTATAAGTCTGTTCTCTATGTCTGAATCTCTATTTCTGCCCTGTAAATAGGTTCATCAGTACCATTTTTCTATATTCCATATATGTGTATGTGTGTTAATATGTGATATATGTGGAAGCACAGTCTTAACCACTGGACTTCCAGGGAAGCCCCTGGGTTTTTTTTCCCCTCTCATTTTTTGCCATCACAATTAGTGTTCAGGTGACCCTCTTTGTACTTCATTGTGACATCGCAGTCTCTGGTTCAGAGGTGAGAAAGCCCACACTGTCTTTGTGAATGCAGACACATTTAGCTAAACCCGAGTGGACTGCGCTCTGCCCTCTGCCTCCCTCGCTTCCTCTGGAATGTTCCATTTCCAGCTCGCGCTTGCATCCACAGATGCCATTAACGTGAAATGTGCTGCTGATGGACAAAGCCAGTGAGGTTTGATAAACACCTCCACCCCGCTTGCCAGCCCCGATTCCCTGTAGTCACAGGCAAGAGAAGGGTTTTCTGTCTGTTTTAAGGCCTGTTGCTGAAAACAAGGGGAAAACAAGCTGGCTTATGCAGCAGCAGGGACTTCAAAGCAGCCCAAGAGGCCAGCCGACCCGCACAGCCTGAGCGCGACAGAGTTCTCCCCATACAGAGACTCTAGGACAACACTGCTGACGGTCTCTGCCCAGACTATTTACAGAATTTATTTCCTAAGCTCTGTCTTCAGCAGCCCCTTGGCAGCGTCAACCCCAGCGTCTGCCTCAGCACGTTAAACACCCCTTGTTCCGAGTACCCCAGAGCTAGCACCCAAGGGAGAGTGAGAAAAAAATGTGGGTGGAGGGATATGTGGGGCCAGTATAAACTTTCAAATTAAAAAAAAAAGGAACAACAACAAAAAAATGTATCCCCTGAAGAGCTCCTGGGAGCCTGAGCTCCTGCTGACTTCTCCCTGCCGCCCCCCTCCAGCCAGTACCGAGAAGGAAGATGCAAAATCGAGAAACCTGCAAACTCAGCCCAGCCTTTTGTTCGTTCTTCTTTTTTTTGTTTTTTTTTCTGTTTCACAATTGTACTGTCCTTGCATCGTCTTTAAAACTTATTTTTTTAGCTATCTTTTAGTTCTTTTTCTCTTTACAGAAATAAACCCGTTGATGAAATTTCTAAAATGGAGTCTAGAAAGAGGAGAATAAAACTTGCTGATGAGATAATCACTATTGTTTCCGTGTGTGGCCCTTTCACAGGTTGCTCTACTTAGAGAGAGAGAATTGTGCTAGCTGTCTTTTGTTTCCCTGCCCAGAAGTCAGGTACCATTTTGAATGGAAATAAATGGCTTGTAGTGTCTCTTGTGGCCTCGGAGGTAGGAGACCCAGGTTCCTGTGCTACTGCCTTGGTTTTGTGGCCTTTTGAAAGTCACTTAACCCCAATTTGCCCGTCTTTAAAATGGGGATCTGATCATCCTTCCTACCTTACTGGATGATCAGGTGTCCAGTGGAGTTACTGGTAGAAAGTGCTTTATCATGGGCTTTGCAGATTGTTGCTGGTCGTTTTCAACATGGTCATGTGACCCTGGGCTTCCCTGGTAGCTTAGACGGTAAGAAATCTGCCTGAAATGCAGGAGAGATGGGTTGGATCTCTGGGTTGGGAAGATCCCCTGGAGAAGGGGAATGGCTACCCACTCTAGTATTCTTGCCTGGAGAATCCCATATACAGAGAAGCCTGGAGGGCTACCATCCATGGGGGTCGCAAAAAGTCAAACACAGCTGAGCGACTACAGATACTACCAGCATCACTGTCATGCCAGCCCCCTCTGTCTAGTGGGCAGAGATGGACACAGAGGTGATATTGCTCCAGGGCTTCGGCTGAGCCCAGCTTGAGACAGAGTGAGATGCCGAGAATGGCTTCGCCAAAAAATGCCATCATCAGGATTGGGCGTCAGCAACTCCGGGAGTGCCTGGCAGCTGTAGGCACTGTGCTTGTGCCTCAGGCAGGTCAGCTGGGACAAAGCTATTGCGGGACTGACCCATTTCCATCAGTTTGGTCGAGAGACACCAGTGAAGAACATGAAACACCAGGGTTGGAGCCAGGCTCTGTTCCTTACTGACTATGACTTTGGGCAAAATGATGTAACTTCCCTAACCCCCAGTCTCTCTGTCTGCAAAAAGGGGAATAGAAGTTGCGAGGATTGACTGGAGATGCACAGTGGGAGGGCTGTGCCCAGGGCCTGGCTCACAGCGAGTGTCCAGGGGCAGCTGCTTCATCCCCTTCCTCTTCATTATCACTGTTGTCAACAGTCCCGTTCAGGTCAGAGCTCTGTTTCTTAGTTCCCAGGGTGGTGGTTGCCAAGTCCTGCTGGCTTTAAGTTTATCTGTCCATTCATTCGTTCATTCATCTGTTAAATCCTTACTCTATGCCAGGGATCCAGGGAGCTGCCAGGTGGTGGGGAGCTGCTTTCCGGAGTGGCTCCTGGCAGCATGGACTGGGCTGTGTATTTCCTTTATGTAACCTGGATGTAACCCTTTTCTCTCAGCCCTCAAAGTCTCTATTTACTTACTCTTAGCAGACTTAGAAGTTCTCATGGTTACCACCAGAAACCCCCCTCCTTAAAGGCCACTTCATCTATCCCTCTGCCTCCAGGCAAGATGGGCCTCAACCAACACAGATGCATGAGTGAAAACCTGTTAACCCACAAATCCCTGATCAGCTTTCACTCTGGGCAAGGTGCAGCCGAGGGCTCCCGGGGGGGCATGTGAGGCCAGCTCCATCCCTTAAGGAGCCGTCCCTAGTCGGGGAGACAGGGCAGGAAGCACACACAAGATGCCGGGTAATGGCCATGAGAATGTGGGCAGCTGTCACAAGTCAGTCCTCAGTACCAAATGCCTAGAGGTGGCGGGGGGAGAAGCGGGGACAGAGACATCTCTGTGGGACAGGAAGTTCCCAGCTGGAGTCACTGGGAGAAAGGGAAAGCTTCTGGGGTCAGCAGGTTCAGCATCATCAGCATCATCCATCCAGCAAGCGTTTCCTGGGCGCTCACCGTGGCCAGGCATCAGGCTGCTTCCCTTACAGACACGTGCTCACTGAAGCGTTACAAACCCTATGGAACAGGTGTCACTTTTCCCTGCCCCTGTTTCATGGATGAAGATGCAGAGATGCAGAGAGATTAGTAAATTGCTCAAAGTTACAGAGCTCTGGGAGAGGCAGAACTCAGATCAAAACCTGGGCCGGAGTCAAGCCATACTGACTGACTTCCACCACGTTGGCCGTGGTTTCCCCATGGGAGTGGGACAGCTGGGGGACATTTGAGATGCGATGGTGCCCTGCTTCGGTGAGCTTTGTGCAGAGAAGTCATGAGGGATGAGGTCTAAGAGAGACACCACCCGTGCCTCCAAGCTGGAGTGTTAGGTCTTCATCCTGCAGGTAGCAGGGAGCTGTAGCATGCCAACCCCTGCCGCCATTCTCAGTGGGAGCAGAGAGCAGAGAGGGGCTGCGGATGGAGCAGCCTGGCCTTTCTGGGTGATACGACATTCATTCACTTCTCCAAATATTTATTCTTTACCTACTGTGTGCCAGGGAGAAATGAGACGGTGTTTCTCAGGCACCCAGCCCAGGACCTGGAATGTCCCAGGAATGGCCTCCTCTTCTGAGGCCAGGACGCCTTGGCTCAGGTGACCCTGCAGAGTTAGGAGGGGCTGGAGCTTCCTCACCTGCCGCTGCAGGCTGGGCACAGGTTTCTCTTTTCAACGCTGGGTCATGGAATGCCTTTCACATCACCTGTGAGGTCTCCGAGCCAGCAGCTCTTCCCGCTGCCCACCTGTCTCTCCCCCTTCTTTTTGGGGGTGACTTCTGGCTCCCCTGCTGTCTGTCCTCTCTCTTCCCGCCCCCTACACTGGGCCTTGTAAAAGGTGGGAGATGGGCATGAATGTCACACTGGCTGTCTCTCTGCCCAGGGTGTGCCTGTATGCGCGATTGCTTCAGGCACATTCCTTGTGAGGCTTGCAGACCTGAGCCGACTGGGGCTCAGAAGGTGGGGGTGTGGGCTGCAGAGGGAACTCTCCAGCCCCACAGTCCTCTGGCCTCCTCCTCTGGCCAGTCAGCCATGAGACCCATTCTCTTGTAGCTTCTGCCACCCTCTGACCTTGTTGGGGTTTAACGTGAAAGGAGTCATTCTTGGAGTGCTTGCCACTCACCCCAGCCTGCATCCCTCCTACATTCCTGTTCCCTGCAATGGCTGCGCTAGGTAGAAACCTGAGATTCTGAGATCTGCCCCATTTTCTCCATCTCTTTGCCCCAGCTGAGGGGAGCCCAGGCTTGTGCTATCTGTTGCCCTCCAGCTTTCCAGAAGAGTCTGCGGGGCTTCTGTGTTGTTGAGGGAATCAGCCTGGCACGTGTATCTATATCATCAGACCCTGTGCCCCGAAGGTAGGCTACTGGCTGTCTCGTATCCCTCTCACCTGCACAGGTACCAGGTAGAATGACTCTGCCCTGGAGACACCACGGGCAGGGGAGGGCAGTTTCTGGGCCTGGGGTTAGAAGGTCCACATTCTGCCAGGTGCCAACTTACCAGCGCTGTGCCTTAAGCCAATCGATCACCCACCTCTTTTTGTTTTGTTTTCAATGAACAGACTCTATTTTTTAAAACCATTTTAGTCTGGTGGAAATATTGAGCAGGAAGTACAGACAGTTCCCACAGAGCCCCTGTACAAGCCTCAGTTTTCTCATCTGTCAAACGGGGATGGCCCCTCACGTTGTTCTTACTGCGCTTACTGTTCTTACCATCCCCTCGCCCCCATTTTATGGATGATAAGATTGAGGCTGAGAGACAAGGGGCTAGTTCAGGGTCACTGACTGGGGAGTGTGAGAGCCTAACTCCTAGCCTGGGGGTGTGGAAGTCCAGGCAGGTAGCGCATGGGCACGGCAGGGATGAGCTGAGTGGGACCCTCATAAGGCCTCCTGGAGGGTGAAGAGTCTCCCCTGGAGCAGCTCTGACCTCTGCCGCCTGGTTTGCAGCAGGAAGGGAAGAGCACCTCCCAGCGGCTGCTCGGCTCACGCATCCTTGGAGGGGCCTTCATTCATTTATTTATTCAGTGAGGTTTTTTTTTTTAGTATGTTGATTGCACTAGGTATTTGCAGGGGCTTCTCTAGTTGTGACGAGCGGGCTTAGTTGCTCTGCAGCATATGGGATCTTAATTCCCCGAACAGGGATCCCCGAACCTGTGTCTCCTGCAATCCAAGTTGGGTTCTTAACCTCTGGATCACCAGGGTCTGTTCAGTGAGTCCTTGAGTGCTGGCTAGGTGTGGTGCCAGTGCCGGGAGCTGGGGACCTGAGTTTGAGTCCAATTTTCACCCTAACAAGGTTCCTCCTTGGAATGTCAAGGCTGGCAGACCTCAGGCCCATGCTAGCTGCACCCCTCCTCTGCAGGTAGGGAAACAGCTTCCCCCGCCCCCGCCACCCCAGGGATGACCGGCAAGCTGGAGGCAGGAAACGAGGAGGGGCCTGGGTCTGCTGGCTCGGTGGCCAGACACCGTGGGGCCAAGAGGTGGCTCAGTCGAGGAAGCCTGGAAGGCCCCAGCCATGGCATCTTGTGTGTGGGGATGGGGGACGGTAGGAGCCGGGAGGACAGTTCTGGACCTGTGGCAACAAAGGACCTGTTCTTGGTTCCTGGCGTTGTCACATCCTGCCAGAGAGGTGAGTAATCACTCGCCGGGCCGGTTGGGTGGCTGCCACACTCAAGGGCAGCCTCCAAATTAGGGAACGGCTTTCTCCTAGGATCCTGAACCTTCCCTAGGATGCCAGGACAGCTTGGCAAGCAGAGAGGCAGCCTCACCAGCACCCACGGGTGCAGCCAGGCCATGCCAGGTGGCACTGTCCCTCTCCCATTCTGTCCAGCGTCCACCCTTTCCATCTGCATGAGAGGGGTGCAGAGCAGTATCCCACAAGTGAGCTCATCTCTCACCTGCCCCACTCATCGGTCTGCCCCCTGGACAGGGGCCATAGCTCCATTCCCTGGGTCCCAGCGTGGGTCACAGCGCCTGCACCCGGGAGGTGCTTGTTGTGCGTCTGATTAGCCAGGAGTCCTGAGGCCTGGTTTTTGTTTATACTCCGTTACTACCCACCCACCTGCATCCGTCTTTGTTCAAATTGCTGGGAAGCCCAGAGTCAAGTGCTGTGCCGAAAGCATAGCTCTCCTTTGTCAGACGTCCTGGGGGAGCTTGTTTTCTTCTCTCCTCCCTCTTTGCTGGTTGTTTCCTGTTCTTTTTCTTTCATTGAACAATTGAACATATGCTTTTATGAGAAAATGCTGTGGACCCTTTTGGAAAGTGAGCAAGCCATATACACATCAGTATATTAGAAATAGGAAGGAGAAAGGTCCCCTCTCCACCTGGGAACCAGGTGTGTCTGAGCTCCGCTGCTCCTCCTTGGAAACTGGGCCGATGAGCACCTGCCCTGCAAACTTCGAGGAACGTATGGGCGGAATGTATTTGGATGGGCCAAGGTGCTAGGCAGTGCCAGGCCAGTGCCTGCCCTGGGGCTCTAGAAGATGCGGCCGCTCAGGCCAGAAGATGCCACGCGCCTCTGTAGAATTGGCTGTGGAACAACCAGCCTGGAGGGGGCCAGGGCTTGCCCAACTGGGCACAGCTGGCCAGCTTCCTATTTCAAAGAAGCTGGCTGAGAGGTTGGCCAATCGGGCCATTGGAAATTGCCCTAAGGGGAAGGAGACATCCTAAGTTATAGCTCTGGAAGCGGGCCAGCTTCATGTGTTACTCTCCTTTGCTCTCCCTCCCTGGTAAAAAGGTGCAAGGACCGGGCATCCGCAAGATGGTGACGTTGTCCAAAAAAGGAGAGAGCTCGGCTGAGAGGTATAAATAGGAGCTTGGCCGGGGGGGTGGGGGGTGGGTGGCCAGATGACAGGGCTTTCTTGCTCACAGCGCCATAGGAGGACAGCTTTTGAGGTCCCGGCAGCCAACTGGAGACAGACTTTTTGAGATATTGGCAAGATGAGAGTTGAATAATCTCTTATCATCCTGCACTCTCTTCTCCTTGCCGCACCCTGGCCATCCTTAGAGAGAGTTGGGGAGAATGAGCTCTAAGTGGAGCAGTTAAACCTGGCCTGTCTGCTGCGTTCTTCAGGAAAGAGCCTGTGGCTTGAGACCAGAGGAGGAGGGCAGGCTAGACGGTGCTGGTGGACAGTGCTGGAAGGAGTTAGAGGTGGGGGCATGGTGGGGATGGAGCCGATGGGGCAGGACCAGCAGCTGGCCAAGCCTAGTCCTTGGTGGGCTTCAGTGTTACAAAGGTGCAGATAGAAGGCAGGACAGCAGCTCAAGGTAGCAGCGTGGCTTTGGGAGGTGGACCGAGGTGATGCTATGACTCCATTTCCAATAGTTCCAGATGGAAAGCAGTATCTTTAATGCCATACAGGACTCCGTTCTTTGCTCTTCCGTTTACTCACTGGATGGTCTCAGGCAAGCCTCTCACCTTCAGGAAGGAGTTCCTTACTCAGACCGTGGGGTAAATGCGGGACATCTCCTGGGGTCTGCTCAGTCGCTCGGTTGTGTCCAACTCTCTGTGGCCCCATGGACTGTAGCCCGCTAGGCTCCTCTGCCTGTGGAATTTCCCAGGCAAGAATACTGGAGTGGGTTGCCATTTCCTACCCCAGGGGATCTTCCCGAGCCAGGGATCAAACCTGAGTCTCTTGGCATCTCTTACATTGGCGGGCGGATTCTTGACCGCCAGCGCCACCTGGGAAGCCGCACTGCAGAGCATCATAGGATATGAGCAGGGAGACCCTGTACTTGGCGCAGCGCCTGCTCTGTGGAACAGTTCTCTCCGGGGCCAATATGGTCCTTGGGGGTGGGTGTTGGGTCTGTCTGTCTGCAGCCCTGGTGACAGGCTTCCTGGAGTCATTGGCCAGCGGCCAAGTTCTTTTTCCAATTTTTCCAAGTTCTTTTGCCAATTGATGGTGAAAGTCAGCTCTTCTGTCCGGCACTGATTCGGCTGCGGACACCACCTAGTCCTCCAAGGTCCAGGGATTCTTCTGACCCTCCAAACCGCCACATGCCTTTGACTGTAGCTCTGAATGCGCCTGTCTTCACTCCCCAGGGAGGTCGTGGGCTACTCAGCATGCAAAGCTCTTTTCACACTCCCTGAATTCATATAATCTTTCAGCGATACTACGGGTGAGTGGTATTTCCAGTCTCCTTGAAAGACCCAGCCCCTAGAAGTTACCTCCATTGCCCAGCAAGGCCTGATCCGTGGTGGCTCATGGCTGCTTCTTGGGGCTTAATTGAGGCTGTGCCATGCAGCTTTCCCCAGGGTGGGATGAGGACACTGTGTAGATGGGCCTGGATGGTCAAGCCCATTCCTGCTGGTTAAGCTTTCCACCAGTGGCAGCCACCTCTTTAATGAGAACTCTCCAACTCTGGTAAAGAATGCCTGCAATGCAGGAGACTCAGGTTTGGTCCCTGGGTTGGGAAGGTCTCCTGGAGAAGGGAATGGCTATCCATTCCAGTATTCTTGCCTGGAGAATTCTATGGGCAGAGGACCCTGGTGGGCTGTGGTCCATGGGATTGCAAAAAGTTGGACGCAACTGAGCAACTTTCACGTAACTCCAACTCCAGTGCCTTCTGCGTTTAGGTCTTGGGCCCTGGGAGCCCAACCTGCCTGCTGCCTACACCTGTCTCATTTTCTTAGTAAGCCATTTGGCCTCAGGAAGGTGAGGTGGTGGGAGAAGTGTTACCTTCCAGTCTGAGTTGGCATGAACTGGCCAACTAAAACATTTGCGTATGCCAAAAATCATTTCACTTGGTTACTTCATAACAGGCCAAGTGCACGATTTTCCATCAAAACATTTCCATCGTTCAAAAAGTACGTTTGACACAGAAGCTGATTCCTGCTGCCTCCTTGTGACAGCTCACATTTTGCTTGGGATCCAGCGTTTTTCAGAATGTCACCACCTCCTGCTTTACGTAAGGACCGAACTCCCCAATGGAAATATTTTGCAAGAATGTTTTTCACCATCAAGGTGGCACAAAGCTCCTGCAGAAGGTTTTCTTTGTCCCGCTCAGAGAAGAATCCCTTTTCTGTAGAATTCCTGCCACGTTTCACTGGCCAGGATGGGTCTTGCCAGGGCGCCTTGAAGTGGATCATGGGTCATTACAGCCAAAGCTGTTTAAGGTTCATGGAAATGTTTGTGGAAACAATTGCAGACTCCTCTGCTGACAGCTCACTCCTTTTGTGTAATTTTTGATAGAACATGCACCCAGCACAGCAGAAGAATTTGGCTGGCCCTCAGAATGTGCTGGAATGGAATTTACTGTGCTGTCTGTCCAGGTCTCTGATATGGCTGTGAGAGAATGTTCGCCTGCTCATTAAGTAAAATTTCAATATTCTTAGAGTTCCCTTTATGTCCCAGATTCTGGGCTAATCAAAGATGAGTGCTACTCGGGCCCCATCCTCAAGGAGCCTGGTTGATGGGGAGTAGAAGACGCAGGTGTGTTCCATTCCTGAGTACTTTGGAACCACGTTAGGAAGGGCGGCAGGCGCATCATTTGAGGTGAGAGGTGACTTCAGGTGACACACAAATGAGCTGGGGTTATGCATTTAATTTAATGTATGTCATTCCCAAAAAAAGTGACTCCAACAATAATTTCCCGTATGTTATTGCTTAGGGATTAAAAAGTTGAAGAAAGGTAGGAGGGAGAGTCAATTAAAACACAAGTTAAAGGGACTTCCCTGGTGGTCCAGTGGTTAAGACTCCACACTCCCAATGCAGGGAGCATGGGTTCAATCCCTGGTTAGGGAACTAAGATCCCTCATGCCTCATAGCATGGCCAAAACAACAACAAACCCAAGTTAAAAATATCCAGTAAATATTATAATAGTGGTAACTATTATAGGAGGTAGATTATGGTAAAGATTATCATTAAAAATTCTTGACAGTGGCTCACAAACTGCTGATGTCTAGAAAAGTTCAATGCAGGTTCATTGCATGCTGCTGGGATGCCAAGGGGTTTCCTTGAACCATCATGCAAGCTTCAGGAAGCTGTGGGAGATGGTAGTGTTACCATCCCAACTGAGAGCTGATGAAACTGAGGCTCAGAGAGGGGAGATGATTTGCCCAAGGTCACATGACTAGTATGTGGAAGAACCTGACTTTGAACCCTGGTCTGTCTGACTCTGGATCATGAACTCTTCACCACTGTGCTGTGACAAAGTACTGCAGTTGGTCAGATAAAGAAGTGATTATTTCCTCCTAGAGTATAATCCAAGAAAATTTCCTAGAGTAGGAGGCCTTGACTGAGGGGTCGTAATAACAAAGGAAGCTTGGGTGGTAACGCAGAGTATCCCATGGATCAGATACTTATGATTATTGGCTGAATTTGAACAACATATTTTTTCCTTGTATAAATAATGTCTTAAGATTTAGGCTATGGATTGGCTCTTGTGTGCCATTAGGGACACGGGCTCCTTCTATCTCTCTGCTCTACCAATATCTCATGGTCCAAGATGACTGATGCAGCTCCAGCCATCACATTCTTATTCCAGGTGGTAGAAAAAAGAAAAGAAGGAAAAAGGTAAATGTGTTGTTGTTGTTCAGTTGCTAACTCATGTCTGACTGTTTGTGACCCCCATGGACTGCAGCCAGGCTTCCCTGTCCTTCACCATCTCCTGGAGTTTGCTCAAACTCATGTACATTGGGTAGGTGATGCTATCCAACCATCTCATCCCCCAATGCTCCCTTTTCCTCCTGCCCTCCATCTTTCCCAGCATCAGCGTCTTTTCCAATAAGTCGGGTCTTTGCATCAGGTAGCCAAAGTATTGGAACTCCAGCTTGAGCATCAGTCCTTCCAATGAACATTCAGGGTTGATTTCCTTTAGGATTGACTGGTTTGATCTCCTTGCACTCCACAAGACTCTCAAGAGTCTTCTACAGCACCACAATTGGAAAGCATCAATTATTTGGTGATCAGCCTTCTTCATGGTCCAACTCTCTCATCTGTACATGACTCCTGGACAAACCATAGCTTTGACCATATGGGCTTTTGTCAGCAAAGTAATGTCTCTGCTTTTTAATATGCTATCTAGGTTTGCCATAGATTTCCTTTCAAGGAGCAAGTGTCTTTTAATTTTATGGCTGCACTTGCCGTTTGCAGTGATTTTGGAGCCCAAGAAAATAAAATCTGTCACTGTTTCCACTTTTTCCCCTTCTATTTGCCATGAAGTGATGGGACCAGATGCCAAGATCTTAGTTTTTTGAATGTTGTGTTTTAAGCCAGTTTTTTTTTTTTTTTTCAGTCTCTTCTTTCACTTTCATCATGAGGCTCTTTAGTTTCTCTTCTCTTTCTGCCTTTGGAGTGGTATCATCTGCACATCTCAGGTTGTTGATGTTTCTCCCGGCAGTCTTGATTCCAGCTTGTGATTCATCCAGCCCGGCATTTCACATGATGTACCTTGCATATAGGTTAAATAAGCAGGGTAACAATATACATCCTTGACATACTCCTTTCCCAATTTTGAACTAGTCAGTTGTTCCGTATCCAGTTCTAACTGTTGTTTCTTGACCTGCATGCAGGTTTCTCAGAAGACAGAGAAGGTGATCTGGTATTCCCATCTCTTTATGAATTTTCCACAGTTTGTTGTGATATACATAAAGGCTTTAGCATAGTCAATGTTTTCTCAATGAGTCATCCACCTTGAAGGAGCTTTTCCAGAAGGTGAATCTAACCCAGCCTTTCTTCATCTTGTTGGCCAGCCCTCGTTATAGGAGAAGCTACCTACTGTGCACTAGGTGTATGTTCATGGAAAACAAAAGTCCTGTCCTCAGGGTGCTTCTGGTAGAGTGAGCTGCTTCCAGTTGAAGCTGTGCAGGAGACAGCAGTTAAGTGGAGAGGAGAAAGCCTCCTCTGAGCTGGGACCTGCTTCTGGAGTGACCTCATAAGCTTGGTCTGCTTTCCACTGTTCCACATGTTTGTTTGATGTGTAATTGGAGTGTAGACTTGCAGCAATTAGGCTACCCCAGGCAGCTCCCTGCTCACCATCCCATCCGCCCTTCTGAGAAGACAAGAGTCACTCTTGAGTACAAAACAAACCAGCCTTCCAGCCTTCCACCCTCAGTGCAATGAGAGCAGGAGCTGCGGAGCTAGCTCTTCACTGCGTCCGGGAGCTGATCTCTGGCTTAGCTGATCTCTCATTTAGAGCCCTGCGTGGGGTGCAGAGCCCCCAGGTGGATGTGGGGTTCTGCACTCCGGAAACTGCACACTCCCTGGTCATCATCCTCGCTCTTGCCCTCTGGCACCTGCAGGTGAGCACGAGTGTGGAGTTTGCTTTGCACTTCTCAACCCTCAGCTCTTGGAGGTGCGTGCCGGCTAGTTGCCAGGAATGTCAAGTTTGGAGAGATCTCTAATATCAGTGAAGCAGAAGCTGTCCTGGGGCCCCACTCATGGAAGATCATTCCTTGTTTGGCGGAAGCCCCCTCTGCTGAGATTTGGGTTCTTTGGGGGTCTGAAATGCTCCCCTTATACTTTGGGGGGAATTTTCACTTTTTGTCAGATTGTGGTTAGAATGTTAGAGCTAAGATGAGCGCAAGAGATGGGGTTGGCCCCCATGTCTCCATTTGATCAGGAGACTGAGGCAGCCAATGTGAGGCAGAGCTGGGGAGAGCAAGGTTCTGCGCTCGAATGCTGAGTCTTTGTTCTGTAATTACCTCCAAGCAAAGAGTATTATAGAGAGGCTGGAGAGCTGCTTTCATATGGCGTTAGAAATCAAACTGCTATTAATATGCTAATTACAATGGCTTGCTATTTACCATTTAGGCAAGTCCTGAAGTGCTTCTCCTTGGCAACCCTGTCAGACATTCTATTCTTGAAATAGAAAGTCCATATTACTTTTTAATGAAAGCTCTAAATCCAGGCTTTCCCTATGTTCAGCCAGCCCTTTTTTCTTGGATTTAGTAGATCCAGCCCTGGCTTCCCGAAATACAGGCTGGGTGGGGCTGGGTGAGCAGGAATTGACGCAGTTTGGAAAGCAGGCAACTCCTGGGATATGTCAGGTCGATGGATGCTGAAGTCCACGGGTCCTAGGCCAGTTACCCGCCAATGGCATCATGCATCCTGGCGTTTTTAGCCGTGGCATTGCTCAGTCTTAAACCAGTTCTACTGTCTTTATTTTTAGATTGGATGATGCAGGTACCGTTTGGGAATTTCTTTTTCTCCCCACGTCACTTTTGTCCTGGAAGTACCTGGTTTACAAGGAAAACAAAATGGCAGCCACTCAAGCCCAGGGCATTATAAATGTTTGTTTGGGAAACAGTGGGGGCTGAGTCCCTTATTTGCTTTGAGGGTGGATCTCAGGGAATCCACACCCGTTAGCTTTCTGAGGAACTGGGTGGGGCAGGAGCCCTCTCTGAACTGGGTGCTTTTGTTCAGTGGCAAATGGGAGAGTGAGACTTGGTTCCAATGAGGGATCAAAGGTACCCCGACGAAGGGCACAGGACTTTTCTGAAGAGTGGCTGTAGGTTCTAGAAGAGTTATAATATGTTAGCCAATGTGTTATTGGTTCGGTTCAGCACACCTGGCTTCCCTGTCCTTCACCAGCTCCTGGAGCTTGCTCAAACTCATATCTACCGAGTCAATGATGCCATCCAACCATCTCATCCTCTGTCGTCCCCTTCTCCTCCTGCCTTCAGTCTTTCCAAGCATCAGGGTCTTTTCCAATGAGTCAGTTCTTTGCATCAGGTGGCCAAAGTATTGGAGTTTCAGCTTCAGCATCAGTCCTTTCAATGAATATTCAGGACTGATTTCCTTTAGAATGGACTGGTTGGATCTCTTTGCAGTCCAAGGGACTCTCAAGAGTCTTCTCCAACACCACAGTTCAAAAGCATCAATTCTTCGGTTATAAACCTAACAAATATTTAAGCACCTATTGCACTAGATCTAAATACCTTGGGGAATGTTCCCGGTTAGCATGGCTGAATCTTGTAGTGACATAGAACAACCGTTTACTTTGCTCTCAGATTCTGTGGGTCTGGAATTCAAAGAGGGGTAAAGAAGGCTTATTTCTGCCCCATGTTGTTCGAGACCTCAGTGTAGGACTTGGAGCTTGGATGACCCGTCCACTTCCATGTCTGGCAGTTGATGCTGGCTGTCGATGGGTCCTCTGTTCCGATCCATGTGCCTTTACCACGTGGCTTGGATTTTCTCACCACACGGTGGTCCCAGCTCTGTGGGACAAAGAACCAGCAAGAGTAGATGCTGTGTTCAGACTGAAAAGGACCTCAAGAGCAGTAAATTCTGGGGACTTCCCTGGTGGTGCCATGGATAACAGTTCATCTGCCCATGCAGGGGACATGGGTTCATTCCCTGACCCAAGAGGATGCCACATGCCGCAGAGCGCGAAGCCCGGGCACCGCAGCCACTGAAGCTGTGCTCTAGAGCCCGCAGAGCACAACTGCTGAGCCTGCATGCTGCAGCCACTGGAGCCCGAGGGCCTAGAGCCTGCGACACGAGCAACCACCGCACTGAGAAGCCTGTGTCCCGCAGTGAAGATGCCCCCACTCGCTGCAACTAGAGAAGACCAAGTGAAGCAACGAAAACCCAGTGCAGCCAAAAATAAACAAAATTTAAAAAAAATCTATAGTTGCGCAAAATCATCTAACAGAAATTTATTTTAAAAAAATAGTAAATTCTATCAGGCAGGGTATGATGTTAGAATCGGCTTAGACAAAACAGAAATTCTCAGCATGCAGCATGCATGTGGGTGTGCGTGCGGACGTGCTAAGTCACTTAAGTCATGTCTGACTCTTTGCGACCCTATAGCTGTAGCCTGCCAGGCTCCTTTGTCCATGGGATTCTCCAGGCAAGAGTACCGAAGTGGGTTGCCATCCCCTTCTCCAGGGGATCTTCCCCCACCCAGGGATCGAGCTTGTGTCTCCTGCATTGACAGGTGGATTCTTTACCACTAGTGCCACCTGGGAAGCCAGATTGCAGAGGGCAACTCAGAAAGGACATAATGACCATTTCTTTGCCCACACACTCTGTTCCTCAGTTAGATAGAAAGTCAGTGGTCCATTAGGGAGCCTAGAGCAGAGGCTAAAATCAGAATCACCTTGGAGGTTTAGGAAATAAATAGTTCCAAAGCTTCGCAGAATCCGTCTCTGTTCCCAGAATTTTGTATTTTTGAAAAAGTTCTCCAGGGGACACAGTCATGTTAGACAATATCTAGTCCAAAATGGTCCTGCCGAGGATGACTTCTGCCCTATAGAGACCGTGTTAGGGCTTCAGGGCTGAGGTCCGAGTCTCAGCTATGCCAGTGCCTGCCCCCAGCTCTTCCACTGCTCGCCGCTCTATTCTCTCCACCGCTGTCCGTGCTCAGGTTTCAGATGCTGAGCCCTGAACATTAGACCATGTTCATGGCTCTCACATCTTCTTAATTTCTAGGGTCCTGTCTGATTTCCGAGGTTGAACTAGCCAGAGCCCTGTAACCCACCTTCCTGATGCCCTGCAGATCAGCCCCTTATCCGTGCATGGATTTCTTCTCCCGGCATTGCCTGAATTTAGCTTCAGGAAGCCTGTGGGCTTTTCTGGCTCCTCCTTTCTTCTTTGACCCTAGGCTTATTTCCATTTGTGTCTCAGGACCATCCAGAGAGAAGAACCAAGAACAGAGAAAAATATCAAAAGTTAAAAAACAACAGCGACTTCCCTGGTAGTCCAGTGGCTAAGACTCCGTGTTCCCAATCCTGGGAACCCAGGTTCAATCTCTGGTCAGGGAGTTAAGATCCTATATCCTGAAACTAAGCCCACACACTCCAACCAGAGAAGCCCTCACACTGCAAAGACCCAGCACAGCCGAAAGAAACATATAAATAAAAGAAAGCAGAACCACACCCTCTGTATGCTTTAGCATCCAGCAGACCCAGCCCAGCCACAACTGGTCCCCTTTCTCACAAGTTTCAACACTGTCTATAGGAGAATTTGTCTTCTCACAATTGACAAAAAGAGAAAGGCTTTGCTTGGCCGAAACTTGTTCCGCCAATTCTCCCCTTTGCAGTGTACCAGCGCCAGGCTTTCTCATGGTACCTCCATGGCCCCATCCAAGAAGACCCAGCCCAGGGCAGGGAGCTTCCATGCCTGCTGAAGAACAGCTTGTGGGTGAGGCTAGGCCAGGGGAGGAGACATTCTGTGCAACTAGTGAGGTGTGAGAGGGGCGGAACAGAGCCTGCAGCCCAGTGGGAGTGAGCGATGTGAAATGCCTTGCCCTGTCTAAGGCAGTGAAAGGGATCTATGAGTGATTTTAAATGACAAGAGTAGGGCTGGGTAAGAAATAGTGATTTCACCATTAAAAAAAACATTTATTGATTTAATTTGGCTGCTTTGGGTGCTAGTAGTGGCATATGGGATCCTCGTTGGCTTATGCGGGATCTTTCATTGCAGGGCTCAGGTTTAGTTGCCCTGCAGCGTGTGGGATCTTAGTTCCCAGTTGTTGTTTTTCAGTCACTAAGTCGTGTCTGACTCTGTGACCCCAGGGACTGCAGCACGTTGGGATTCCCTGTCTTTCACTGTCACCCAGAATTTGCTCAGACTCATGTCCCCTGAGTTGCTGATGCCATCCAACCATCTCATCCTCTGTCATCCCCTTCTCCTTTTGCCTTCAATCTTCCCCAGCATCAGGGTCTTTTCCAGTGAGTTGGCTCTTCACATCAGTTAGCCAAAGTATTGAAGCTTCAGCTTCAGCATCAGTCCTTCCAATGAATATAAAGGGTTGATTTCCTTTAGGATGGACTGGTTTGATCTCCTTGCTGTCCAAGTGACTCTCAAGTGTCTTCTCCAGCACCACAATTGGAAAACACATCAATTCTTCGGTGCTCAGCCTTTATGGTCCAACTCTCACATCCATACATGACTACTGCATGTACTCAGACCAGGGGTCAAACCTGCGTCCTCTGCATTGCAAGGTGCTTCTTAACCACTGGGCCACCAGGGAAGTCCCTGATTTCACCATTTGTCCATAAATGCAGGTGAAGCTTGTTTATGCTCCAAAGATACAGTGACAAACGGGTGGGCTGTGGCCTTTGCTTGCTCTGGGCGCCTTCCCAGGAGCCCAGCTGGAGACCATCTCAGCACAACAACAAGGCGCCTGCAGAGAGACCTGTGTGCAGTCTGCTGATTGGTCCCCTGGGAGATAGAGGCTGGGCGACTCATGGGAACATCCCACTGTGCCAGCTGGTGTTTGAGGTCAGAGAGATGTTTGGAAAGGCCATGACTGCAGACGGGAATGGTGGGGAATGTTCCATCCTGGTGCACACCTTGACCGCTGCCTCCTGGACTCCTGCCCTTTGTTGGGGGGAAAGGATTAGAGTCTGGATTGATGTTGGCTTGGCTGCCCTCCAGAGACCTGAGTCCCCATGTGCCATGAAGTTCTGAGGCTCATTCAAGGGTAGCAAGCCCAGTGCAAACACAGCCTGCCCCCACCCGGCTGGCCCCCTTCATTTACTGCTCTGCAGGCATTTTTTCCTATGTTCTCCCCAGCTCTCACCCTGCTACAGCCCTCCTGGCCCTGAGGTAACCCCTACTCCTCCTCTATGTAACAAGCCATCTCCGTGGTCAGGAACCACACCATCAGCAGGCAGATGGGTAGGTGGGGTGGGGCACACTTCTTAACCTGGCAGCCTGGGTCCCACAGGGACTGGATTTTGGACAAGGTGTGGAGGCAGCCCCCCAGACGCCTGGGCAGAGTCTGCTGAGCAGATTCTGGTCCTCTTGGGGTGGCTGCATCAGTCACACCCCTCAGGGTGAGGCCTCAGTGTGGAAAGTATGTGAGTCTTGGACGATGCCACACATAGCCTGGGATGGCTTGGCCTCTTCTTTCCAAGGCTCCAGCTGATTTCCCTATCGTGTGGAGGCGAGGGAGCAAAGGGCCAGCTTGTCCCAGATCCTGGAGCACCAGTGAGTGTCCCTGGGCCAGGGGTGTGGCGAGGGCTGGGAGGCAGCCTTCTGGGGTGGCTGCCCAGTGGGCATGGCTGGCCCTGGCCCGGATGCCGCGCCCACGTTAGCATCTGGCTGTCACTCCCACGAGCAGCAGGATCCGCGTCCCCATTGCTCTGCTTAGACAGCTGGTTAATGGCACTGACATAGCTGACAGTCAGCAGATACTCTGCTGACAGTAGCTGCCCTGATCATGTGGCTTGCCTGGGGTCACCCAGGTGATGAATGGTGGGGCCAGGATTGAACTTGTGTGCATCTCCCATGCCAGCCCGGCTCTTCCTACCCTTCTCCTGATTTGAACCCAAGGTCTTCTTCTGGCCTCTTAGTGAGGCAGGCAGGGCAGAGAGAGTTAGTACCCCACTTTACAGGCCAGGAGACTGAGGCCAAGTGATTCGTCCGAGATCATTGAACTGGGAATGGGCAGAACTGAACTTCAAACCTCGCTCTTTTGTTCATAGACCCTGTCCTAGTCTGCTCAGGCTGTCGTAACAAAATACCACTGAGTGAATACCTCACTGACAGAATGAGGCAGAGAGGCTGAATAACAGAAACATATCTCCTCACCTTTCTGGAGGCTAGCAGTCTGAGGGCAGTGTACTGACTGAGTTGATTTCTGGTGCGGGCTCTCTTCCTGACTTGTGGAAGGCTGTCTTCTCACTCTGTCCTCACCCGGCCGTTCCTCTGCACGCGTGCGTGCGCACACACACACACACTGAACAACCTCTGTGTCTCTTCGTCTTCTGAGGACGCCAGTCCTTGTATTAGGGCTGCACCCTGACGACTGCATTTAGTCGTAAGTATCCTCCTGAACGCCCTGTCTCCATACTGTCACACTGAAGGTTTGGGCTTCCATGTAGGAATTTAGGGAGTGTGCACAGTTCAGTCTATAATGTACCCTGAGCCCCTTCTACACTTTGGGGGCCCCTAGATGACACCAGGAAATGTCTGCTACTGCTCATCAAAGGAGTCATTTGGAGTGATTGTGCAGGAGCCTAGAGATAGGACTGGGGCAATCTGAGAAGGCTTCCTGGAGGAGGTGTGTGTGTCTCTGGGTTTGTTATTTGTGTGTGCATACATTGGGCTTGTGAAGCTTACCCACTTGGGAGTCTGGCTTATTTCAGGGCAATCCCACATGTAGTCCAGTGATTTGATGAGGGTGCCTATTTTCCAGGCAAGAATGTGGCGAGAGGGGACCATCTGGTCCTTGCCTGGCCCCAGGGAGGCAGCTGTACCTTGCTTGATATAGCCCGTCAGGGAGCATTTCCAGGTCTTTAATGTGGAAGGGGATGGAATTCCACCTGGGCCAAGATAGGCAAAGGAGGGCAGAAGTGGAACTGAGAAACAGGGAGCCCTCCTTCAACAGCAAGAGACATGTGCAGAGCAGCCTCTCCATGTGGCAGCCAGCCCCCCAGGGCTGCTGTGGCCCCTACAGGGAGCCCCTGCTATAAATTATCTCGCCTTCCTCACCCAGTGTCTGTCCCCACTTCTCAGACTCAGGCCAGATGTGGCTGGTGAAGAGAATCCGTATTGCCAGGTTTAGAAATGTTAACTTCCTGCCGTGTCTGTGTTTCTGAAATGAAGGTGGGGCTCCCAAGGCAGAGGCTTGGGTTCATGCCCCAGGTCCTATGTGGAGGCCATAGCAGACATGTGTTCTGTGTGGGGTGGTGGTAGGTATTCAGTCAGCAGGCTAGAAAAAGTGCTGAGGAGGCTGGGGGAGGCTGAGGAGCCTGAGGAGGCTGGGGAGGCTGAGGAAAGAGGGGCAGGCTGAGGAGGCTAAGGAGGCTGAGGACAGAGGGAGAGGCTGAGGAGAGAAGGGGAGGCTGAGGGGGCTGAGGAGACTGGGAGAGGCTGAGGGAGGCTGAGAGGGGGAGGCTGAGGAGAGGGGGAGACTGAGGAGGCTTGCGGAGGTTGTGGAGAGAGGGAGAGGCTGAGGAGGCTAAGGAAGCTGGGGGAGGCTGAGGAGCCTGAGGAGGCTGGGGAGGCTGAGGAAAGAGGGGCAGGCTGAGGAGGCTAAGGAGGCTGAGGACAGAGGGAGAGGCTGAGGAGAGAAGGGGAGGCTGAGGGGGCTGAGGAGACTGGGAGAGGCTGAGGGAGGCTGAGAGGGGGAGGCTGAGGAGAGGGGGAGACTGAGGAGGCTTGCGGAGGTTGTGGAGAGAGGGAGAGGCTGAGGAGGCTAAGGAAGCTGGGGGAGGCTGAGGAGGCTGGAGGAGGCTGGGGGAGGTTGGGGGAGACTGAGGAGGCTGGGGGAGGCTGAGGAGGCTGGGGGAGGCTGAGGAGGCTGGGGGAGGTTGAGGAGAGAGGAGGAGGCTGAGGAGGCTGGGGGAGGTTGAGGAGAGAGGAGGAGGCTGAGGAGGCTGGGGGAGGCTGAGGAGGCTGGGGGAGGCTGAGGAGAAAGGAGGAGGCTGGGGGAGGCTGAGAAGGCAGAGGAGGCTGGAGGAGGCTGGGGGAGGCTGAGGAGGCTGAGGGAGGCTCAAGGGACTCTCTTTCCGTGGAACTTCCTGTTTCTCATGTTTCTTCTGTGAGGACCACAGTGCCCGCACTGCCCCAGAGCAGAGTCTGAGTTTGTCTGTCTGTCCGCTTGCGGTGTCTTTGGCTTCTGCTATGTCAGTCCCTCAACTTAGCACACTCAGCCCCTGCTGGGCTCTGTGTTAATAAGTTGCTCCTCGGAGTTGAAGCCACAGCCCATCTGAGAGGGAAGAGGGCGTCTTGCAGCTCTTGTGAAAGTGTTCGAAGCTCTTGCGACCTCCCCTAATTAAGAAGCTGGGGTATCTGCCCTCCCCCATCCCATGCCTTCTCCCCTTCCTGGCCCAGGGGCCTTTGCTCAGGTCTCACTCTGGCTCCTTTCCTCCTGAGGGAGGGCTCTGAGTGTTTCCGAGACTGCCGCCTCATCTCTGGTGGGAAGTGGTGGCTTCCTCTTGGGGGAGGAGCAAGTTGCTGTCCTCCCTTCCTCTGCTTCCCAAGGGCGAGTTTCTCCGGGTCAGTGAGGGGCCTCCCGGGGAGCTTCCTTCCTTCCCAGTGTTCACTGGGAGCTCCAGGGGCTTAAGAACCAAAAAGGTGTGGACTCAGGCCCTGGTTCCCTTACTGCTGCTGTTTAACCTCAGCGAGTCCCTTAGACCCACAGTGTATGGTTTTCTGTTCGGCACTGGTGGAGAACTCTCCATCATCCAGGGTGGCATTAAACAGCAAGAATGCTCCAGGGTTGCTGAGCACTCATGTGCAAGCCACCGTGTAAGGGGTCTCTTACAGATGGGGGTTGTGAGCAGATGCCGTGCCCCGCCCCCCCCTCCCCCCTCGGCTTATCACTCTGGCCTTGGCTGCTCTCTGACTGCCTCAGTGGAGAGGCCTTAGCTGCATCATGATTAAAACCATTCCCTTATTCAGCAAGGGTTTCCCAGCTGGCTCAGTGGTAAAGAATCCACCTGCCAATGCAGGAGACTCAAGAGACTGGAGTTTGATCCCTGGGTTGGGAAGATCTCTTGAAGGAGGAAATGGCAACCCACTCCAGTATTCTTGCCTGGAGAATCCCCATGAACAGAGGAGCCTGGCGGGCTACAGTCCATGGAGTTGCAAAGAGTTAGACTGAGAACTTATTCAGCAAGCCCCACTTATTCATTCATTCATTCTCCCATTTCTGAGAGTTAGACTGAGAACTGAGCAGGCACACTTATGCACTTATTCAGCAAGCCCCACTTATTCATTCATTCATTCTCCCATTTCTGAGAACCTGCCCTGTCCCACGGAGAAGGCAATGGCAACCCACTCCAGTACTCTTGCCTGGAAACTCCCATGGATGGAGGAGCCTGGTAGGCTGCAGTCCATGGGGTCACACAGAGTTGGACACGACTGAAGCGACTTAGCAGCAGCAGCAGCCCTGTCCCAGGCCTTGCTCTGGGCTCTGGGGAGCACAGTCAGGAATAGAACAGAGCAGGGCTGACCCTTAACTTCCAGCTTGAAGCTGGGGAGGGACCTTAACCAAGCTATCACCCAAGCAAAGTTTCAAGATCGCCTGTGTTGAACTTCTGAGAGGAGAGGTGACAGAGAGGCCCAGCTCTGGGTGAGGTTTGAAGGGGTTCAGAATCGAAAGGCAGCCCTTGCCTTCAGGAATTTGTGGGCGCCAGCTGCAGAATGTCCACACTCTGGGCTCTGTGACCATCAGAAGCAATCATACTGCAAGGTTGAAGTCAATGTTTAAAAAAAGGAACATCATTTCTTAGGAAGCCCTTAGTAGCCCTGTATACAATCTTGTGTTTAGCCACTTAACCACGGCCCGGGATCAGAGGCCACCTGGATGTGTGCCCCTTGAGTGCAGGCACCTCACCCACCTTCCTGGCCCTTGTATGAGAGGCAGTGTCACCCCAGGTGCTGGCATGGCCACCTGGGGACTGCTTCTTGCCTGTGCCCTTCAGTAACCCCAGGGACACCTGAGCCCGATGTGGCTGAGATGAGGCGGTGTGCACAGCTCCTTCATGTTGGGAAAACACATGTGGTTTCCAGCGCACTGCCTCCAGTTCCTGGAACCAGAATGTTTACTTGATGTGATTCACAGCAAAAAAGCTCTACTGACTTCAGAAACTTTCAGCCTCCAAACTATCACTTAGGAAGATACTGGAACTTTTATCTGGTGGATCAAGAGTGGATTACCCGGGATGTCACAGAGTTGTTTAGTCGCTCAGTCATGTTTGACTCTTTGCGACTCCATGGGCTGCAGCACACCAGGCTCCTCTGTCCTCCACTACCTCCTGGAGTTGGCTCAGACTCATGTCCATTGAGTTGGTGGTGCTCTCCAGCCATCTCATCTGGTTCCAGGCTCCTCTGTCTGTAGGATTCCCCAGGCAAGAATACTGGAGTGGGTTGCCATTTCCTTTTCTGGGGGACCTTTGTGACCCAACAATCAAACCTGTGTCTGCTGCATTGGTGGGCAGATTCTTTACCACTGAGCCACCTGGGGAGCTCCTGTATCACAGAGATGGAAAGCTAAATTGTGTTGGGCAGGGAGGGAAAGTGCTGTCCATTTCAGGTCACCATTTTTAGAACTGAACACTTGCTTTTTGAGATTTGAGTCCCTTAGTTCCACCAGGTAAACTGTCCTCTATTTGCTTAAGTTCTAGGGCTGCTGGAGGACCGTGGGACCCTGGGAGCCTTCCTACAGCACTGTGGGTCATGCTGAGTGAGGTCGGGTGGGTACGTCATGTTTGAAGCCACTCCTCAGCCTCCCTCTTGGTGGCGAAAGGGCATCTGGAACTCTGCCTGATCTAGTAGATGAGACTCAGGTGGGTGGGCCTTGGTCCCACAGTCCATCCTTTATTGATAGTTTGTGCTCAGCTCTCCCCTGGCTGGGCAGTGAAGTGGGTGGCTTTGGGAAATTCTAGAAATCTCCAGTGGCTGCTTCTAGCAATAGTGATGGATAGAGAGCATTACTGAGGGCCTACCACGTGCCATGCACTGGGAGGGTCTCTGCCTCCACTTCTCTGTGCCTTAGCTGCCTACTCAAACTGGCCCTGATGCACCTAGAACAACCTCTCAGAACCCAGGCCCGGTTCCGCAGTCCTCAGAGGGCATTCCGAGGCAGCTCACTGAGTGTGAGGAGCTGGGAGCTTATCAGTCCCCGTTATTAGTTCCATCTTCTGAGCAGAGCTTTCCTCCGTGCAGGTGCTCAGAAGGGAAAAATCAGTGAGCATCTGAGGTTCCAGGGTGGAATTTTTCAATCATCTGAACATTGTTCTTGGCAAGGAATGATTGAAAACAAACAGCCATTATGGGTTACATTTTTAGACCAGTTAGAAACAGAGGTTTCACCACAATGGTATTCTGTGATCATCCCGATGGTTTCTTGGTCTTTTTCCCAGTTATCTCTCGCATGCTGAGTAACTGAGGAGGATACCTATTAGGCTCAGCATCAATTAAGTATCTGTCGAAATGTCTGTTTGGAGCCTGGTGGTCAGAGAGAAGAGGAAAGGTATTCCCAGAGGGTGCTTCTCCAGGCTGAGACAGAGCTTACGAGGTCTAGACAGTTATGAGATACACGGGACTCAAGACAGAAGGGAAGAAAGCAAAACATGTGTTTCGGGTTCTGTGTGCTTCTCTTCTGTATTTGTATAGCTGAGAAAGCTTTAGTTTAAAATAAGTGGTATTTGGCAAGAAGTGTTACTGCCTGCTGACAAATTGATTGTGCTGTTTTACTGAGATAAAAATGAAAATGCAGAAGGCATTTTGCTTTTTTTCCCCCCCTCTTGATGATTAAAAGTATCTACTTGGCTCCATGCAGAGATGGCCCTTGAAGATTTATAGGAGACACCTGCGTGGCATCCATCACCAGCCTGCAGGCTGGCAGAAGCAACTACCTTGCACCGTGTTCAAGACACCAGGTCCTGGGAGGGACTGTTGAAAAGGCTCAACCGGGAAGGAGTCTCTTTGCCAGACCTGGGTGGGACCCTAGGGTGAGGGTCTTTGAATTAAATCAAGAACTTCCACTCTTTGTTCATACTGAGCAAGAGCCTTAGAGCGGCTGAGTGGCTCAACAAGCCCTACGGTGATGAATACGATCAGACCTTCTCCTACCTGGTCCTCAGTGTCCCCATCTAAGCAGTGAGTGTGTCACACTGGCTTTTCCTTCAGGTTTGCCACAGGGCCCATGTCCCTGCTCCCTCCAGCACGCCCTTTCTCTGCTCTGACATGATTGTGTCATGAAGAAGGACGACGCCAGTGTTGGCAAGAGGCTCACTTTCCCAAGTGGCAGATCCATTCATTAACTTGACCCAGCCTGGGGAGAAATTAGAATGTAGCCAAAGGCTAGCAAATTGATGAAATAGGTCTTTCATTCAATCACTCGTCAAATGTTACTGCGTGCCAGGCTCTGAGTGGGGAGCTGGGCGTGCAGGGAAGCCCTGCGCACTCCAGCTGGGGTCCAGCCCGGTTTGAACTCTTGTCCTCTTGGCTTAGGGCTTCCCTGGTGGCTCAGTTGGTTAAAAAATCTGCCTACAATGCAGGAAACATGAGTTTGATCCCTGGGTTGGGAAGATCTCCTGGAGGAGGAAATGACAACCCACTCCAGTATTCTTGCCTGGAAAATCCCATGGACAGAGAAGCCTGGCAGGCTACAGTCCGCAAGAGTTGAACATGACTTAGTGACTAAACTATCACCACCTCTTGCTTAAGGACTTGCCTCGATGTAGGTCTGAGCACAGGAATGTGCTATGAAGTGCAATGCCAGCAGCCTATTAAAAGCCAAGCATTTACTTCTGAACACCCAGGACTCTAAGGTTTCTACCTTCAAGGAGCGAGGGATTTGTTTTGACAAAGGAAGTGTAAACAGGATCCTAGTGAATAATATTTCTCATGGCTGCTCCTGCTTTAATCAATTGTATATTTATTGGTGACCTCATAAGTGTCTAGACTGTCCCTGGCTCTGCCGGAGATGCAGAGAATTTACGGCTCAGCTGGGGATGGTGGGGGCAGTGAGGAGGTCAGCTCTGAGGACCGCAGCCCAAGGAACGAGACAGCATGCATGTTGCTTGATCACAGGTGTGGGCCCGGCATGAATCTGAAGGAGCTCCAGGGAGGGGGCATTCCGGAGGGTGATGGGGAGAGAGGGGTGTTCCAGATTATTCTCCTGTGCTGGACCAGCCGGTGGTGGGTAGCTGTCCAGCTGACAGCCAGCCCCTGACCTGCCCTGGTTTCCCCAGGCCTTGGTCTCTAGAGGCTGGAGCCCCGGATTGAGTATGCAGAGCAGCCCTGGGCCCGTGGGAGTAGAAATGACCGGTAGATCACGGTGCATACAGCTTAGGGGGTGCCCCTTTCCCCTGTGAGCTCCAGAGCCTGCCAAACAGTGCCCTTGGTGTGGGGCACCAGTGTGGGCCATCCACCTCTCAAGGTTCCAGTCCTTTGCCAGCTGATGCCATGGATCCCTAGAAGCTAAGAGATGGAGAAGAGTTGTTCTGTTTTCAGGGAGAGTTGAGTTCAGATCTCATCCCCACCTCTTGCTAGCTCTGGGACCTTATGCTAACTCCTTCTCAGTGCCTCATTTTTACATCTGAAGCAAAAGCTGATAATAGCATCTATTTCCTAGGGCTGTTAGGAGGATTACAAGAGAAAAGCACCTGCAGTGAGTCTATTGGTGCTTGGTATACAGCAGGTGCCCCATTCTTGTTAATTGCTACCCTTCAGTTATTATTATGACGCATCCGGTGGTGAAGTGGGGTGGTCACTGTCTGACCCAAAAGTCATCTCTTTCTGAAAACCAGCTTAGCTGCACTCTATGAGAATTCATGTCTAAAGTCCCAACTCCACCCTCGCTGTAACTCAGCTAAGAGACATCTGGATTGAGACTCTGCCTTTCTGTGTTGCTTTCTGCTGAAGCAGTATACCTCTCTCCTGTTTCTCGTCTATAATGTGGGTACCAGGTGAACTCTATGTGCCTGCGAATATGTGCGTCTCTTCCCAACCTAGCCCCTCTGGGGTCTGGGGCCGAGCTAAGCAAAGGTGACTTGAAGGGAAGAGTTGACATGGCTGCACATTTAAATATCAAAGACCTGGATTGGGTACCAGTGGGCTGAGCCCTCCACAGGCTGTTTCTTGGGGAAACAGAGTTCGGGTGTGTTGCACAGCTGGTCTTGTAGAAGTTGTGATGAGGCAGCTGGTGGAATTGGACTTTTATCTGAGAGAGGCCCCCAGGAGCACAGAATAACTGCTAACAAACATTTGCCCTCCCTGTCCCAGGAATGACAAACCTGGACAGTGTATTAAAAAGCAGAGATATCACTTTGCCTACAAAGGTCCTTAGAGTCAAAGCTATGTGTTTACCAGTAGTCATGTACAGATATGAGAGTTGGACCATAAAGAAGGCTAAGCACCAAGGAACTGATGCCTTCGAACTGTGATACTGGAGAAGACTCTCGAGAATCCCTTGGACAGCAAGGAGATCAAACCAGTCAATCCTAAAGGAAATCAACCCTGAATATTCACTGGAAGGACTGTTGCTGAAGCTGAAGCTCCAATACTTTGGCCACCTGATGTGAAGAACTGACTCGTTGGAAAAGACCCTGATACTGGGAAAGATTGAGGGTGGGAGGAGAAGGGGACAACAGAGGATGAGATGGTTAGATAGCATCACCGACTCAATGGATATGAATTTGAACAAATTCCAGGAGATAGTGGAAGACAGAGGAGCCTGGCATACTGTGGTCCATGGGGTCTCAAAGAGTCAGACATGACTTAACGACTGAACACAACAATCCCAGGAATAAGGACAAACAGGCAGATATTAGAGAAAGACAGGTTTGGTCTCCAAATAAGAATGACCCTTAACACGGTACTGATAAAGAGTACTGGACACCTTGTAGGTAAAGTGCTTCCTGTCCCCAGAAGTACACAAGCTGATGTTGGCTAAGCCCCTGATGGGGATCATATGGAGAGGATGTGGGGTGTCTTTGGACCTCGAGACATCAGGACTTTACAGAGACCATCAGTTGCCTCTACCTTCCCAGGCATTTGCTTCTCAAGCCACTTTCAGCTGGCACAGCTGTGCGCTTCATTGGGCCTTGGCCGTGGGCCCAGGAAGAAGCAGGGCCGCCTCTGCATGGAGGCTGCTGTTTGCCTTGGCTCCTGCCTGGCCAGCCGCTTCCTGGCCCTGCCCTCCTGCGGCTTTTGCTTCATTAGCTCATTGCTCCAGGTAAAGCCAGGCCCTGGGGCCCCGGATGGCACAATGGGCACAGCCTCTGAGGCTTCAGAGCCCCCATGCCTCCCTGCTGTCCTCCTGGGCGGGCTAGAGTAGCCCACAGTAAAGGTGAGTCAGGCATGGTCATTCAGGCTCAAACAGGAAAAGCTCTCAGGATAGACTGAGGCACGGAGGTGGGAGGTGTCATAGCTTTGGGACCCTGCAGCAAACTGGCAGGGCTGAGATGGCAGCCAGGGACCCTGGCCCCGGGGCATCGCTGTTCCCTGGCCTTCGGGAAGTGCTTCCATTTAACTCCTGCCTGCTCTGGCCACAAGTGCAAGGACAGCAGCCAGGTGGGCTCAAAGACCTCAACAGCCGTGAACTCTGCATGGGGCTCTGATGCAGGAAAAAGTCCTCTTTGATGTCTGCATCATCACCACTCCCGCCCCCCAGGCATCGGCTTGTGGACCACCAAGCTGGAAGGCAGGGACATTTATGCTCTCCTAGTTTATCAGCTTCATTTTGTAAAAGGGGAAACTGAGGTCCAGAGAGCAGACTGATGGGTCTGGAATCATACAGGCATCAGAGGAGAAGCCAGAGGCAGAGTCTGGTCCCCTGGCCCCAGCCCCATGGGTCCGACTGAGCTCTCTGGAAGGCATTTGGGCCCACCTCGCTCCTGGGTCTGCCATGGGCCCACCACAACTGTGGCAGATGGCCTGGCCCAGCTGGGGCACTCAGAGCCTTGCACACCTCACGGGTTCTTCTGTTAATCTTAGATGGAAGCCCTGGTAGGAACAGCTCTTCATCATCCAGTCTTTTCAGGGAGACCTGCATTTCTGGCAGATCAACCACTCGTGGTGGGAGGGGGTCGAGGGAGTGTGGGCCCAGGATTTTTACTCCCTCGCTTGGAGGAGGCTTATGGCCTCGACTTCACATTGTTCATCTGTTTCATTTTACAGTCATTTGTTTTACATATACACCTGTGCTCTTGCTTGGCCAGGCACTGTTCCAGTTGCTGGGGATCAAATGATGAACTAGTCCTTGGAAACTCCTGGGGAGCTTTAAAAAACTAGTGACGCCATCTCCTGAGATTTTATCCAGTTGACCTGGGTGTGGCCTGTGTACTTCAATTTCTAAAGTTGCTTGTATCCACATGGAAATTTCTTTTCCAGGAGGAGAAAAGCTTGTAGAAGGGATGTGGCTCTAAGAGGATGGTTGTGAGCAGAACACGAGTGAAGGCAGGCCCCAGTCAGCAGGCACAGAGCAGCATTCACGCTCCGCCGGGCTTTCCCAGGCACCGCACCCCAGCGGGCATGGTGTGACTCCCGGGAGGCTCTGCTGCTGGCCCGGCACGGTTCTGAGCACCCACGTGGAGCCCAGACCCTGCACCCCAAGGCAGGCTTCTGGGGGTCACATCTCCTTTGCTTGCCAGGGACTTCCTAATCTCAGATCATGCAGCCATGTTTTTTGAAAACTTGTTTTATCCTCATTTGTAAATATTTAAAATCTAAAGAAATAGAAACAGCCACAGGTCACACACATCAGTTGTCTCCTTTGTGCAGGGTGTTTTTAGGAGCCTCCACTGCTGATGAACCAAATGCCCTTTCTGCTGATGCCTGGTGGTTGGCATGCTTTTCCCTCGAGGCAGTCTTACCGTCACAGAGTTAGGGGGCTTTCAGCCTGGGAGAGGGCTCAGGGTCCAGTGTTTCAGGCTACTGATTTAGAGATGGCCAGGTTTTCCCTGGTGGCTCAGATGTTAAAGAATCCCTGTGTGTGCTTAGTTGCTCAGTTATCTCCAACTCTTTGTGACCCCATGGACTGTAGCCTGCCAGGCTTCTCTGTCCATGGGGATTTTCCAGGCAAGAATACTGGAGTGGGTTGCCATGCCTTCCTCCAGGAGATCTTCCCAACCCAGGGATCGAACCCAGGTCTCCCACACTACAGGCAGATTCTTTACTGTCTGAGCCACCAGATGGTAAAGAATCCACCTGCAATGCAGGAGACCTGGTTTGATCTCTGGGTCAGGAAGATCCCCTGGAGAAGGAAAAGGCTACTCAATCCAGTATTCTTGCCTGGAGAATTCCATGGACAGAGGAGCCTGGCTGGCTGCAGTCCATGGTGTTACAAGAGCTGGACACAACTGAACAACTAACACTTTCAGCTTTTCAGGAAGAAAGCCAAGCGTGGACCCCAGGTCCCAAATCTGTTCCCAGCTCTTCCCCCATGCCGGGCATCCGAGTCACGGCCACACAGTGTCTGTGCCCCCCTGGCCATTCCCCAGGCCCACCTCCGCCACTCTACTGCCCTATTTACCCACCCAATTCTTCCTCTCATTCTCATTGCAAGGAAGTATCTAAACTCTCTGCTTTTCTTGGCTGCAAGGATAAGGGAGAGGTCACTGCATGACTCTAGGGCCCCATCATCACCCAGGGGGCCCTGCAGTGACAATGGCGGCTTGGCGTCCTGTTCAACTCAGCCCTCAGCCCTTTCCCAGGCTCTAGGTTCCTCCTGGGCTTTGACTGCAGCCAGTGGATTCAGAGCAGAGGTGGGGCTGGTTGGGATGCCGCACCAGGGCCCCCCAAAAACACACTTCAGCCCCCTCCCACTCCTCCTCCTTTCACAAATCCTTAGCGCAGACCCTCTTTTCCTCCCCCTTCCCCCACTCCATATTCCCTCCCTTCCCCCACCTGGCAGCCCAGACCCCAAACACCCGACTCAGTGGTGGGTTTCACGTGTGACTTTTCCGGGTGTCGCTAACTTTGTAAAACTCAGGTTTAATCGTTTTGGTCCTCCAGAGACATGTGACAAGTACAAGACATTCAGTAGAACTCGAAACCAAAACGAGGGTGACAGAAAGTGCAGGAAGACGGGGCTGGGTTTGGGTGTGTTTGTGTAATGTGCCATATGTCATTTTTTATTCACATAAAAACATCTTTCTTGAAGCAATAGGAACCCACTCGGCTGTTGCTAACCAAATACCAAATGTTTCCTTTTTCCTCTCCTGCTTCTTCCAAGAGGCGGGCTGTGAAGAACTGCCGTTATCCATGATGCTATCTTGCCTTTCAAACGTCAGACAGCCTTTTCCTCAGAGCAAACACCCGATTGTTTTCCCAGCGTTGGCAGGAATTTTTGAAAGAAAGCTGTTTATCATCTTAGACCTGGAGGGCGGGGCTTGAGGCCTCAGCCTGATCCAGACTCCTCCAGTCTGTTTTCCTCAATTGCCTAGGGACCTACTGGGACCCTTGCCCCCAACAAGAAAAAAACCAGAACAATAAAACCTGGTATTTCAGTAAAATGGTGTTTAATAAAATGAAAGGAAACAGAAAGAAAGGAACAAAACGTCCAGTTGATAGAGAGATGGCTCCAGGAATTACTTTTGGACGCCCCCCCCCGCCCACCCCGACTCCCCTCCATGTACAATAAACATGTGGTTTCATTTCCAAGGGCTCCGGTGTTAGCATTCCCATTTCCTCAGGAAGTTCTCTTGCTCTTACTTCTGAAATGGAACGTGCATTTTCTTTGGCCCAAGTTCAAGGAGTGCCTGGGGCGACAACAAACACAATCCCAAGCTGGTTTTGGGGTCGACGCCCCCTCCCACCCCAGCTTCTCCTTGCTCCCCATCTTCTCGGGACTGAGGCTACGTCGGGAGGGAGGGGTGGCGGCCTCCCTTGCTTGGGTCTGTAGCCACGAGGGAAGCCATGCAGTCCCACAGCCTGAGTTCTGGCTTTCAGTTGGGAAAATCTGGTGACCCTCCAAGAATCCACATACCACAGGCTCTTAATTAAGAAAGTATGTTCCCATCTCATGTCACTCGAAAAGAATGAAAACAGTGACAGCATTTATTTATCTTCACTATCAATATCATTCCTGTTTCTAAGTCCACTGGGGGTCGTGAGTCTTGCACGAATTGACTGTGGGTTGTGAGATTTTAACGCCATCCATGTGCTGAGGGGAACGTGTGGCTTCTCTCTGAGAGAGAGGCTTGGAGGAGAGGGAGAAGGGCCGCAAAGCCCTGGCCCCTGCCTTTCCCGGGGCTCAGCAACGTCAGGAGGAGTGGCTGGGTTTGCCATCTCTGGTGCTAATGCAGAGTCAGCCCCCCTTTCCCTGGCTGCATCCCAGTTCCCTTCTGAATCTTCCTAGTCTTGTAGAGGAGAGGTGATATCCCTTCTGAATCTTCCTAGTCTTGTAGAGGAGAGGTGATATCCCTTCTGAATCTTCCTAGTCTTGTAGAGGAGAGGTGATATCCCTTCTGAAACTTCCTAGTCTTGTAGAGGAGAGGTGATATCCCTTCTGAATCTTCCTAGTCTTGTAGAGGAGAGGTGATATCCCTTCTGAATCTTCCTAGTCTTGTAGAGGAGAGGTGATATCCCTTCTGAATCTTCCTAGTCTTGTAGAGGAGAGGTGATATCCCTTCTGAAACTTCCTAGTCTTGTAGAGGAGAGGTGATATCCCTTCTGAATCTTCCTAGTCTTGTAGAGGAGAGGTGATATCCCTTCTGAATCTTCCTAGTCTTGTAGAGGAGAGGTGATATCCCTTCTGAATCTTCCTAGTCTTGTAGAGGAGAGGTGATATCCCTTCTGAATCTTCCTAGTCTTGTAGAGGAGAGGTGATATCCCTTCTGAATCTTCCTAGAGGTGATATCCAAATGGCTACCATTTGTGTTGTTGTTGTTTAGTTGCTATGTCACGTCCAGCTCTTTTGTGACCCTATGGACTATAGGCCTCCAGGCTCCTCTCGCCATGGGATTTCCCAGGCAAGAATACTGGAGGGGGTTGTTGTTTCCTTCTCCGGGGGATCTTCCTGACCCAGGGATCGAACCCATGTCTCCTGCATCAGCCTGCAGATTCTTTACCGCTGAGCCACCTAGGAAGGCCTGCCGTTTGTGCAGGGCCTGCGACATGCTGAGAATGGCCTGGACACTCATGTGTGTTGTTGATCCTCTGACTGCCGTGTGATGTTCTGACTGCCCGTGTGATGCAAGAGGTACTGGGCCTGAGGTTCAGGGACGTGCCCAAGATAGGATAGCACGTTAGTCCATTTGGGCAGAATGCCACAGCCTGGGTGGATTATAAACAACAGGGTTTTGTTTGTTTGTTTATTGTGGGTTTTTTTCCGGGAGGCCATGAGGCTTGAAGGATTTAATTCCCAGACCAGGGACTGAACCTGGGCCCTTGGCAGTAAAAGCGTGGAGTCCCAACCCCTGGATCACCAGGGAATTCCCATAAACACAAGTTTATTTCTCACAGTGCTGGAGGCTGGAAGTCCAGGTGCCAGTTCATAAATGACATCTTCTTGCTGTGACCTCACAGGGAAGACACAGTGAGGGAGCTCTCCAGGGCCTTTTCTAAAAGGGCACGAATCCCATTCATGAGGGCTCCACCCTCATGACCATTACCTCCCAGGTCTCACCTCCTAATACCATCACCCTGGGTATTAGGTTTCTTCGTATGAATAGGGAGAAGGGACACATTTAGTCCCTGGAGAAGGAAATAGCCACCCACTCCAGTATTCTTGCCTGGAGAATTCCATGGACAAGAGGAGCCTGGTGGGCTACAGTCCATGGGGTCTCAAAGAGTCAGATATGACTAAGCAACTAAAACACCACCACCACCACGTGTCGTCTCTAGCCGGGGTCCTTCACAGTGGGCCTGAGGTGTGGGTACCATCAGTGGCTTACTGTGAGAACAGGCTGGGAGACACAAGGGGCTCTGAGCAAACACCCACACATCCCAAAGTGGTGGTGAGCATGGGGCCTCTTGTCTTGGTGTGCCCTCTGTTGGTTGATAACTCGGTAAGAGTCATGCCTGACTTTTGAGGTAGGCTTGGCTCTGCCTAAAACCTAGGACATATGTGTTGCAAATCTGTATGCATGTATTGGCATGCTTGCACATGTGTTCTCAGACAGTGACCTTCATCACCAAATAAATTTACCAGCTGAACCCCTCAGTTAACACTGTGCTGACTTGTGTCTCTTTGTGTCTCACCTCTACCCCCAAGCAACCTATTACTTCCTGTCCATTTTCTTTTTCCTTTCTTTCTTCTTCTCTTTTTTGTTTTTGGTGGAGGGTAGGTGTGTGCTGCCTGGCATGTGGAAACTTAGTTCCCCAACCAGGGATTGAACCTGTGCCCCTTGCATTGGAAGGTTGGGGTTTTTACCACACTGGACTGCCAGGGAAGAACCTATCTATTTTCTTTAAGTCATTCTCTCTCTCTTTTTAAATTGGAAGCATAATTGATTTATAATATTGTGTTAGTTTCAGGTATACAACAAAGTGGTTCAGTTACATATATATATTCAGATTATATTGTATTCCATGGGCTTCCCTTGGAAACGAACAGAGATCATTCTGTCGTTTTTGAGATTGTACCCAAGTACTGCATTTCGGACTCTTTTGTTGACCATGATGGCTACTCCATTTCTTCTAAGGGATTCTTGCCCACAGTAGTAGATATACTAAATTCACCCATTTCTGCCCCTTTTAGTTCACTGATTCCCAAAATGTTGATGTTCACTCTTACCACTCCTGTTTGACCACTTTCAATTTCCCTTGATTCATGGACCTAACATTCCAGGTTCCTATGCAATATTGTTCTTTACAGCATCAGACTTTACTTTCACCACCAGACACATCCACAGCCGGGTGTTGTTTCCACTTGGACTCAGCCTCTTCATTCCTCTGGAGCTGTTTCTTCGTTCTCCAGTAGCATATCGGGCACCTACTGACCTGGGGAGTTCATCTTTCAGTGTCGTATCTTTTTGCCTTTTCATACTGTTCATGGCATTCTCAAGGCAAGAATACTGAAGTGGTTTGCCATTCCCTTCTCTAGTGGACCACATTTTGTCAGGACTCTCCACCATGACCCATCTGTCTTGGGTGGCCCTATGTGGCATGGCTCATAGTTTCATTGAGTTAGACAAGGCTGTGATCCATGTGATCTGTTTGGTTAGTTTTCTGTGATTGTGGTTTTCATTCAACAGTTCTATGAAGAACTACAAGACCTTTCAGAACTAACACCAAAAAAAGATGTCCTTTTTATCACAGGGGGCTGGAATGCAAAAGTAGGAAGTCAAGAGATTCCTGGAGTAACATGCAAATTTGGCCTTGGAGTACAATATGAAGCAGGGCAAAGGCCAGCAGGGTTTTGCCAAGAGAATGCACTGGTCATAGCAGACGGCTTCTTCCAACAACACAAGAGAAGACTCTACACATGGACATCACCAGATGGTCAATACCGAAACCAGATTGATTATATTCTTTGCAGCTGAAGATGGAGAAGCTCTACAGAGTCAGCAAAAACAAGACCAGGAGCTGACTGTGGCTCAGATCATGAACTCCTTATTGCCAAATTCAGACTTGAAGAAAGTAGGGAAAACCACTAAGCCATTCAGGTATGACCTAAATCAAATCCCTTATGATTATACAGTGGAAGTGACAAATAGATTCAAGGGATTAGATCTGATAGACTGCCTGAAGAACTGTGGATGGAGGTTCATAACATTGTACAGGAGGCAGTGATCAAAATCATCCCCACAAAAATGCAAAAAGGCAAATTTGTTGTCTGAGGAGGCCTTACAAATAGCTGAGAAAAGAAGAGAAGCTGAAGGCAAAGGAGAAAAGGAAAGATATACCCATCTGAATGCAGAGTTCCAAAGAATAGCAAGGAGAGATGAGAAAGCCTTCCTAAGTGATCAATGCAAAAAAAAAAGAGGAAAACAATGGAATGAAAAAGACTAGAGAGCTCTTCAAGAAAATTAGAGATACCACAGGTGCAAAGATGGGCACAATAAAGGACAGAAACAGTATGGACCTAACAAAAGCAGAAGACATTAGGAAGAGGTGGCAAGAATACACAGAAGAACTATACAAAAAAGATCTTCATGACCCAGATAACCACAATGGTGTGATCACTCACCTAGAGCCAGACATCCTGGAATATGAAGTCAAGTGGGCCCTAGGAAGCATCACTACAAACAAAGCTAGTAGAGGTGATGAAATTCCAGTTGAGCTATTTCGAATCCTGAAAGATGATGCTGTGAAAGTGCTGCACTCAATATGCCAGCAAATTTGGAAAACTCAGCAGTGGCCACGGGATTGGAAAAGATCAGTTTTCATTCCAATCCCAAAGAAAGGCAGTGCCAAAGAATGTTCAAATTACTGCACAGTTGCACTCAACTCACGCTAGCAAAGTAATGCTCAAAATTCTCCAAGTGAGGCTTCAACAGTACATGAACCAAGAACTTCCAGATATTCAAGCTAGATTTAGAAAAGGCAGAGAAACCAGAGATCAAATTGCCAACATCCGTTGGATCATAGAAAAAGCAAGAGAATTTCAGATAAACATCTACTTCTGCTTCACTGACTATGCTAAAGCCTTTAACTGTGTGGATCACAACAAACTGTGGAAAATTGTTGAAGAGATGGGAATACCAGACCACCTTACCTCCCTCCTGGGAAACCTGTATGCAGGCCAAGAAGCAATAGTTAGAACCGGACATGGAACAATAGACGTTTCAAAATTGGGAAAGGAGTACATCAAGGCTGTACGTTGTCACCCTGCTTATTTAACTTGTATGCAGAGTACATCATGCAAAATTTTGGGCTGGATGAAGCACAAGCTGGAATCAAGATTGCAGGGAGAAATATCAGTAACTTCAGATATACAGATGACACCATCCTTATGGCACAAAGTGAAGAGAGACTAAAGAGCCTCTTGATGAAGGTAAAAGAAGAGAGTGAGAAAGCTGTCTTAAAACTCAACATTCAAAAAACTAAGATCATGGCATCCGGTCCCATCACTTCATGGCAAATAGATGGGGAAACAATGGAAACAGTGAGAGTCTTTATTTTCTTGGACTCCAGAATCACTGCAGATGGTGACTGCAGCCATGAAATTAAAAGATGCTTGCTCCTTGGAAGACAAGTTATGACCAACCTAGACAACATATTAAAAAGCAGAGACATTACTTTGCTGACAAAAGTCCATATAGCCAAAGCTATGGTTTTTTCCATAGTCATGTATGGATGTCAGAGTTGGACCATAAAGAAAGCTGAGCACCAAAGAACTGATGCTTTTGAACTGTGATGTTGGAGAAGACTCTTGAGAATCCTTTAAACTGCAAGGAGATCAAGGAAAGTCAGTCCTAAAGGAAATCAATCTTGAGTATTCATTGGAAGGACTGATGCCAACACTGAAGCTCCAATGCTTTGGCCACCTGATATGAAGAATCAACTCATTCGAAAAGACCCTGATGCTGGGAAATATTGAAGGCAGGAGGAGAAGGGGACAACAGAGGATGAGATGGTTTGATGGCATCACCAACTCAATGAACATGAGTTTGATCAAGCTCCAGGGGCTGGTGAAGGACGGGGAATCCTGGTGTGCTGCAGTCCATGGGGTCACTAAGAGTCAGACACGACTGAGTGACTGAACCACAACAGCAAGAACAACAGGCTTCCCTGGTGGCTCAGTGGTACAGAGTCTGCCTGCCAGTGCGGGAGACACAGGAGATGCAGTATCAATCCCAGGGGCAACCCACTCCAGTATTCTAGCCTGGTAAATCCCATGGACAGAGGAGCCTGATGGGCCATAGTCCATGCGGTCACAAAGTGTTGGATATGACTTAGCAACTAAACCACCACCACTACCACCCTGAATCCTGCCCCCAAAATTTAGACATCTTTTGATTATACCTCCTGGGACTCAGGAACCTTCAAACAAGTTACCTAACCTCTTTAACTTCCGCATCTTGGCTCTTCTGAATACTGTCGAAATGAACATGGAAATTCAAATTCTTCTTTGAAATACTGATTTTAATTTTTTTGGATAAATAGCCAGCAGTGGAATTCCTGGATCATATTCATTTTTGGAGGAACCTCCATGTACTTTAAGCCATTCTTGAAAGTTCCCTGCAGTGGTCACAGACCTAGCCCTGCATTATTGCCATAACATGCTTGTCTTAGCCATGCAGTGTGGCTTCTCCCTGCGCCTCCTCCTAGCCTCTGGCCCTGTTTCTCTGACTTTGACCTTCTCCTTCCCCAGCACTCAGCCTCTCTCCTGTGCTTAACAATTGGCATTGCCTTTGGCAACCCCTGTCCCTCTCATTCCCATGCTCCAGTGAGCCCTCCCATGGGCACCACCCGTGAAACTCACCCAAGTCAGGAGAGCTATGTGTGTGCCCCTCAGCTGGGATGTTTCGCATAGCCGTGCCCTGCAGCTTTGTTCACAGCTGAGCAGTGACCAGCCCTACTTGTGATCTTTCCTCCGTCCTGCCTCAGCAGGGCAGGTAAGCAACCTGCTCGAACAAAGACAAAGCCTGGGAGAGGGGAGCCTCCTTTAAGGGGTGCCCTGACAGGCTCCAGTATGCAGTGCCCAGAAGGGGCTCAGCCAGGGTCTGTGAACTTGCTAAGAGGACAGTGGTTCTGTCCGAGGCCCCTTTGGCAGGAATTCAGTGTGCTGCGGGACAGAGCGGCACCCCTGTCTTCCCCGGCCAGCTATGGGCATGCTTGGGAGGTGTCAAGCCCTTGAAGAAACAAACGACACATGTGGTTTCCTTAAAGTCAGTTCAGTTGGGCTTCTCACCAAAGTAGGATCTCGCAACCGCACAGGCTGCACCCTCCCTGCCCAAAGGCCAGGGCTTGAACCACGGGTGGGAATGGCTCCCAAACCAGCCACCTCTTCCGTAAATGTCTCGGACTCGCTGCTCCCTCCCCATTTTTGTCCACCTTCCCATGCACTGCACTTGAATTCATTTGTGCTCATTAGAATCACTGAGGCTTCCGCGGGATGGGGAATCCATCCAGTCTCCTTGGCCTTGGCGTCCAGCTCTTTCCTGTCTGAACCCAGCCTGCCTTTCCAGCACATCCCCCACCCCCCACCCTCCTGGGTGCTGGTGGGCCTCAGCCCTCCCTGGTGCAGTCTGCCCCTTGACCTAGGGCACTATAAGTTCAGAGCTTAGAATGGGCTTTCTGGACCCTGCTTCAATTTTCTGTGTCCACCAGACCAATGCTACAACAGCCAAGGTCAAATGTCACATCACGAAGACCACACCCCTAATCTTGGTCTTAGCTGATGGCCAGCTGTTAACCCCAAGCCTGCTTCTGGATCATTAACCCGCCAGTGGGTATGAGGTGTGTCTCCTCCCATCCACTCATCCACACCATCCACCCCCACTGGGTGTTCAGTTCAATCAGAGTATATGAAAATTGAAGGAACCTTCTGGTATCATAAAGCAGGAAAACTTGGAAGAGAGTTTGTTGAATGAAGGAAGGACCCAAAGAATAGGCTGGAATGATTAGATGATTGTTGAATACTTTGGGGGCAGGGAGCCCGATGCCCCTCATATCTTACATAACAACAGGCTCTTTCTGTCTTGGAGGGAAAGATCAATGAGCAATGTAGCCAAAAGCAGAATTTTCATGTTCAGAAGAGCTGGTATGTTTGTGTGTGCGCCTGCCTGTGTGCCCAGCATCCCAGGGCCTCCCAGTCTAAGAAAGAGATTCAGAGGCCAGAGAGATCCCTGCCCTTCTGTGCGGGGAACTCCTCCCCACCAAACCCCCCTAGGACACCCTTGGGAGAAGGGCTGTGGGCATTTCTACAACATGCCCAGCTTCCACAGAAAGTGACTAGGAAGGATCCGCTCAGAAGATCTATCGATATCACAGAGCAACCTGTGCCTTAAACTGCAGTCTCCTCTGACTTTCTGGAAGTGACCTGCCCCTTGGACTTGCTCTTGACGCATTAAGAACTTTGATCCACACCTCTTCCTGTCGCCTCGATCAACTCTGAGATTCCTATTCTTTGTTTTGTGGCCTCCTTCTCTGTCTCTAAAGGAACTGCAGACTTTCCCCTTCGATCTTAGTGGTGGTTGCACTTCCTCAGAGGACAGGTCCGTTTATCTTTATTTCAAGTTAAGGAAACATCCCAGTAGATGCTTGCTAATCTTCTTCTTTCTTCCTGGGCTCCCGGCACATGGCTTTCTTGCCTGGGATTCTCTGTACAGCTGGGAGAGGCACAGTCAGAACTAAGGTGCTGACAGCTTGTGTTGGAATCACATGGTGTTTACTGTGCTACGAGTTTACAGCATCCTTGTTTCCATACTGACAGCACACGCCATATGGAGAGAGAAAACCCTGTCAGATGAACCCTTGAGGAATCGCAGTGTGGTGCATGAAATCTCATAATTGCTTTCGGAGATGGGGAGGGCCTCTCGCTCGAATCGCATCAGCGATGGGGGCGCTCCCTGCCATAATTGAATAAAATGGAGCTTGACATGAGGTAATTTACTTTGTTTTGTGTTGGTGCTGGGGAAGCTCAGCTGATCGGACAAGGATGGGAAAGTTTGTCTTCTCCCCTTGGGGGATCAGGCTGAGAGGGAGGCAGTGAGAATGCAGGCTGTGTCCGCAGGGCATGGTGTTAACAGGTGCAGGCCCCAGACCAGTCACCCACGGGGTGACCAGACTCCAACCCAGACTCCCTCCTGTCACTGATGATGACCTGACATTTTATCCCTGTCACTTGGGATCTTGTCTGCTCACCCAAACACACCCCACCTTTCCAACGGAATCCAAGATCCCTGAGGTCTAGGATCATGTCCCATTCCCCCCACCCTTTACGCTCTCCGATCCTGCCACACACCAAGGTGGGTTAAATGCTGTTGGAGTGGCTATTCCCAAACCATCTGTGCATGGAAAGGTAGGCTGAGTGAGGCAATAATTCAAGGCTAGTTTCAGCCCCCAAACCACTTGAGGAGGGGCCCAGGGGGAGACTTGCAAGATGTCTCATCTATGTTCATCAACGTACGTACTCAAGAGAGAATGGGAAGGTTGTAAGTGCCTTCTGAACATGGTATACTGAGAACTGGTGTAGTGAAAGTGTCAGTCGTGTCTGATTCTTTGCAACCCCATGAACTGTAGCCCGCCAGGTTCCTCCCTCTATGTAATTCTGCAGGCAAGGATACTGGAGTGGGTCGCCAGTTCCTTCTCCAGGGGATTTTCCCAACCCAGGGATGGAACTTAGGTCTCCCGCATTGCAGGCAGATTCTTTACTGTCTGAGCCACCAGGAAAGCCCCAAGAGCCAGTGGCTTCCTTCAGAAAGTTCTTACCCTCAGGCAGTTTACCCAGGAAAGGAGAAGTGGGTGAGAAAACTCACCAGCCCTAGTCACTTGCTCTTTTGGTTTATTGTTGTTTAGTCGCTGAGTTGTGTCCAACTCTTTTGTGACTCCATGTACTATGTAGCTCTCCAGGCTCCCCTGTTCAGGCGAGAATACTAGAATGGGTTGCCATTTCCTCCTCCAAGGGATCTTCCTGACCCAGGAGACAAAAACCCAAGAACACTGGCTTAAGCAATAGGTGGATAAGGGTGCAGGTGGAGAGCAGGCCTCAGTCAGTTGCCTTTGGGGTCTCCCATGATATTTGCAGCTCCAGGCTTCTCTTTCTTACTCAACTCTTTCTCCTGTGTTGGCTTCACTCTCCGTGGGCTCTCGCTGCCTGGTGGGAAAGACAGTTGTGTTGGCTCCTGACTGACTATTCATAAGACCTTGTCATCCCAGAGGGGTACGTGTTTCTTTTCTGGAAGTTCTAGAAAAATCCCTGGAAGGACTTCCAAGGCCCCCTGGGTCATGTGCCCTGATACAGGACTCAGATTGGCTGGGACTGAGTCCTGTGCTCCTCCCTGAAGCTCCCTGAAGTCATTCCCTGAGAACCAGGGGCTGGAGTTTTACAGACTCGGGGAAGGAGTTTCCACAAAGGAAGGGAGAATTCTTGCCTGGAGAATCCCGAGGACAGAGGAGCCTATGGGGTCGCACAGAGTTGGACACGACTGAAGCCTGCTTATTTAACTTATATGCAGAGTACATCATGAGAAACGCTGGGCTGGAAGAAGCACAAGCTGGAATCAAGATTGCTGGGAGAAATATCAATAACCTCAGATATGCAGATGATACCACCCTTATGGCAGAAAGTGAAGAGGAGCTAAAAAGCCTCTTGATGAAAGTGAAAGAGGAGAGTGAAAAAGTTGGCTTAAAGCTCAACATTCAGAAAATGAAGATCATGGCATCTGATCCCATCACTTCATGGGAAATAGATGGGGAAACAGTAGAAACTGTGTTAGACTTTATTTTTCTGGGCTCCAAAATCACTGCAGCTGGTGACTGCAGCCATGAAATTAAAAGACGCTTACTCCTTGGAAGGAAAGTTATGACCAACCTAGATAGCATATTGAAAAGCAGAGACATTACTTTGCCAACAAAGGACCGTCTAGTCAAGGCTATGGTTTTTCCAGTGGTCATGTATGGATGTGAGAGTTGGACTGTGAAGAAGGCTGAGCACTGAAGAATTGATGCTTTTGAACTGTGGTGTTGGAGAAGACTCTTGAGAGTCCCTTGGACTGCAAGGAGATCCAACCAGTCCATTCTGAAGGAGATTAGCCCTGGGATTTCTTTGGAAGGAATGATGCTAAAGCTGAAACTCCAGTACTTTGGCCACCTCATGCAAAGAGTCCATTCATTGGAAAAGACTCTAATACTGGGAGGGATTGGGGGCAGGAGGAGAAGGGGATGACAGACGATGAGATGGCTGGATGGCATCACTGACTCGATGGATGTGAGTCTGAGTGAACTCCGGGAGTTGGTGATGGACAGGGAGGCCTGGCGTGCTGTGATTCATGGGGTCGCAAAGAGTGGGACACAACTGAGCTGAACTGAACTGAACTGAAGCAACTTAGCAGCAGCAGCAGCAGCATGCTGGTCCTAGGAGATAGGTGTAATTATCGTTCCCAGTTTACAGATGAGGAAACTGAGGGATAAAGTGTCAGGTCATCTGCCCCAGGGCACACAGGCAGTGAATCGTGAGGCTGGGATGTGAACCTGGGTTTAGCTTCAGAGCCCTTGCTCACAGCCACAGATCTCCCTGCAAGTAATGGCTGTACCTCCTGTGGATAAACTCTTTGGGTATGAAAGTGAGTGGGCGTGATGGTTTTCTTCCCATCGTCTTGTTGTGTTTCACATCAACCAGGGAAACCCCTGATTGTCCTGGTTCCTCCTCTGTACTTGGCAAGGATCTAGTCTTTGCTTTCTTCTGGATAGCTCTCCTGACGAGGTCTACCTCACTCTCTTCCTGCTTTCTCTACAGAGTCACCTGACTTTTCCTGGTGCAGCTGCAGAATCAAGGGGCTCACTTTCAGTGCTCTAGGAGATCCAAGGCAAGGTGTCTCAGCAAGACCTTGGACCATCTTTCTGGCCAGAGAAAGCCTCTTGCAGAGTCATTGCAGAAAGAGCCAGAAGGGACCCTCCCATCTTCCCTCCAATGTGCATCTTCATTTTACAGAGGAAGACTAAAGCCCAGAGATGCTAGATGTGTTGCTTGCAGTCACACAGCAAGTCACTGACTAGGACCCTGGTCTCCAGGCCTCTGGCTTTGAGTCTTACACTGTCTTTCTTCTTCAGAATTCTCTTGGCTACTCAATAGCTGAAGACTGGTCACTTCCTGCCTCTGTGCCTCTAGCTCCTTAGCTGGAAAATGCAGGGTTTTCACAATGTGAAGCACTCTAAGACTGGGCTTTGCTTCAGTTGGGCAAATAGCTATTTTTTTTTAAACTACGTTCATTAGAATGTTTTGAATTATAAGTCGTTTTAAAAGTTTTTCAAATTGTCCTAAACAGTGCTCATAAATAAGCTTTTCAGATGTGGTTTGGGCTGCAGGTTGCAGGCATAGTGTGACCCAGATTCATGACTTCACCAGAGCACCTACTCATAATTTTCCCAACTCTGACCTCCTCTTCATGTGAACGTCATCCTCACAGCAGCTTGTTGTGCAGTATCGAGATCTCTGAAGCAGACCCTGTCCTCACACCCGTGTACCCCAGCACCAGAGGAAAAGAGGCTTAGCGTGCCCAGGCAACAGCTGTGGTTCATGTGGGTTTTAGTGGCTTGGGGTGCATGCTCGGCACCCTTATCCAGTCACTGTAACCAAGGAATGTGGCATGCTAATCAGCCAGCTAGAGACTCAGTCATAGTGCCAGGAACTGCTAGCATCTTCACACAGAATTCAGGGCATTGAACAGGGAGTGGATGGAGAGTAGAGGCGAGGTATTAACTGGCCCCTTTTTCTACCCTGACCTTGACCCTCTGAGTCTGCAAAGCCTGGAGATGAGTAAGAGGTCCTGGGATGAGGATCCAGACACGGGTTGATGGCTCTGCCTGGCCTTCTCTGGGTCTCACCGTATTCTTCTTTTCTTTTCTCCAGACCGAGATTACTGCAGTTTATGTGACAAACAGCCAATCGGGAGGCTGCTTTTCCGGCAGTTCTGCGAAACCAGACCTGGGCTAGAGTCTTACATTCAGTTCCTGGACTCAGTGGTAAGTCCCCGCTCCTGAGTTGGGAGCTTTTGGTCCTCTGTGATCAGCGATGGTTTTCATCCAGGGGAAAAGATAAAGACCTTGTGACTTAGATGGATGAAGAATAACCTTGTCACTTAAGAAGCTGCCAGGGCAGACTTTGAGAATGCAGACTTGTCTCCAGGTCATCACCCGCTATGTTTGTCTGTACACTTGTTTACCATCTGCTTCTTCACTAGAATGCAACCTCCCTGGGGCCAGGACCCTGGGCTTGCAGTTCACTCCTGCCTGGCACTAGGCCTGGCCCATACAGCACTCAATATTTGTGGGAGGAACATGTGTTGACTATTTCAGAGCGATCTGTCAGCTGCTGGCTGCACTGTCTGCTGGCATACCCAGACACGACTGCCACCATGGGGTCTTCCTTCAGATGTACTGGTCACCCATTTGTTCAACAAATGCTGTATTAGCCATTAAAAAGAAGGCAGTAATGCCATGTGCAGCCACGGGGATGGACCTAGAGATTACCGTGCTAAGTGAAGAAAGTCAGAGAAAGACAAATACCATATAATACCCCTTATATGTGGAATCTAAAAGGAAAAAAAAGATATGAATGAACTTATTTACAAAACAGAAGTATACTCATGGACATAGAAAACAAACTTCAGTTCAGTTCAGTCGCTCAGTCGTGTCTGACTCCTTGCGACCCCATGAATTGCAGCATGCCAGGCCTCCCTGTCTATCACCAACTCCCGGAGTTCACTCAGACTCACGTCCATCGAGTCAGTGATGCCATCCAGCCATCTCATCCTCTGTCGTCCCCTTCTCCCGCCCCCAATCCCTCCCAGCATCAGAGTCTTTTCCGATGAGTGGACTCTTTGCATGAGGTGGCCAAAGTACTGGAGTTTGAGCTTTAGCATCATTCCTTCCAAAGAAATCCCAGGACTGATCTTCAGAATGGACTGGTTGGATGTCCTTGCAGTCCAAGGGACTCTCAAGAGTCTTCTCCAACACCACAGTTCAAAAGCATCAATTCTTCGGCGCTCAGCCTTCTTCACAGTCCAACTCTCACATCCAAACAAACTTGGTGGTTATCAAATGGGAAAGGTGGGGAAGGGATAAATTTGAAGTTTGGGATTAGCAGATACATACTACTGTATATAGTTTCTTCCCCGGTGGCTCAGTCTGTAAAGAATCCACCTGCAGTGCAGGAGATGGGGGCTCGATCCTTGGGTCGGGAAGATCCTCTGGAGAAGGAAATGTCAACCCACTCCATCATTCTTGCCTGAAAAATCCCATGGACAGAGAAGCCTGGCGGGCTACAGTCTATGGAGTCACGAAGGGGTCAGACACAACTTAGTGACTAAACCACCACCAGCATCTTTCCCCAGGTCCCCCGAACTACCAGCCCGGACATGATCCCTGTTCCAGTGACCAGGGATTAACTGGGAATTTGGGATTATCAGATACATACTACTGTAAATAAAACAGATAAACAACAAAGACCTACTATATAGCACATATAACCTATAATTGAAAAGAATCTGAAAAAGTATATGTATGTGAGTGTATATATAACGGAATCATTTCTCTTCACTGAAACATTGTAAATCGCCTATACTTCAATTAAAAAAAAACAAACAACTAAAAACAAATGTTGACTGATCTGCGTGAGCTTTTCGAACAGGACATATGAACATGCAGGAGTTCCTTGGCACTTGCTCAGGAGGTTAGGGCACCTCACCCTGGGCCTAGGGAGTCTATCCAAGGAAAGTGGACAAGGAGTAGGGAGATGGAGGATGAATTATGGTCAGTCGTGAAAGGCATGGGGTCATCCGGGCCCCCCTTTCCAAGGCAGGGTGTGGAGATGCTGTTGTTTCCTAGAGGCCCCAATGCCATCGTTGGCTGCAGCCATCCTGACCTCTGGCTTGGTTTGGGGGGCAGAATGAGGGGGCCCAAGTTTGTGTGTCTGCTTTAGGGTCTCAGTGTGGATCTCTAGACCCACTGGCCAAACTGTCCACTGAACATCTCACTGACAGTCACATGGGCCCCTCAAAGTCAACACCTAAAACTAACTCAGCTCCTTCCCCCAGGTCCCCCATACTACTAGCCCTGACACGTTCCCTATTCCAGTGACCCCACCATCACCCGCATGTGAAATCTTTGCATTGTCCTTGACCCCTCCCTCTCATCATTCTTTACCAGCCAGATCAAGAACCATGTGCCTGGTGCCTTGACCTCTCCCAGCCTAGCTCCCTTCCCTCCACAGCCTCTGTCCTGGTCTCCATGCCAGTGAGTGCAATAGTTCCCAACCTCAGCTGAGCAGTAGAAACACCTGGGGAGCCTTAAAAAAATAATCAGTGCCTGAGCTGAAGCCCAGACTCATTAATTTGAATCTCTGGGGATGGGGCCAAGTATTTTCATAACTTTTTATTATGGAAAATTTCAAGCTATAAAAAGAAGAAGTCTACAGAATAGTATAATGAACCCCCATGCACCCTTCACCTGCTTCAACACTTACAGTCTCAAGGCCAATCTTGTTTCACCCACATCCTCCCCGCAGCCCCCACCCTGTGGCATTTTGCAGCTGATCTCATTTCTGTCATTTCATCCATGAACATGTCAGTATGTGTCACTAAACGATGAGGGCTCTTTAGCCAAAAAAACCACAGTACCATTAGCACAGCTAAAAAGTAATAATTCTTTACTATCATCAAATACTCGTCAGTGGTCAAATTTCTGATTTTCTCATGCTATTTGCAAATGCATCTCTTCACAGTTTATAACCACCTCCTAGGGCGTCCCATGGTCTGAGTGTTGTGTTCTCACCCCCATGTGTCATTTGATAGGTTCCTCTGTATTTCTTGTAAGTTGCTCACTGACTTCAGAAATTTGGTCAGATTCAGTTTCAATCTGGCAGTGGTTGGGGGCTGACTTCATAAGTGGTTTCATGCTCTTCTGCTAGGGAGCTTATAATATCTGGTGTCTTTTTGAGATGGCAGTAGCCATTGATATTCAATATACAAATCTATTGATTAATTAAGGGTTGTGACATAGCAACATTCTATCATTCCTTCTTCCTTTGCTCACTGAAAAATACTTCCTTTCCATTACTGTTTGGTTCAGTAAGTTCAGTTCAGTCACTCAGTCGTGTCTGACTCTTTGCAACCCCATGGACTGCAGCACGCCAGGCTTCCCTGTCCATCACCAACTCCTAGAGCTTACTCAAACTCATTCCATTGAGTCGGTGATGCCATCCAACCATCTCATCCTCTGTCGTCCCCTTCTCCTCCTGCCTTCAGTCTTTCCCAGCATCAGGGTCTTTTCCAATGAGTTGGTTCTTCACATCAGGTGACCAAAGTATTGGAGCTTCAGCGTCAGCATCAGTCCTTCCAATGAATATTCGGGATTGATCTCCTTTAGGATGGACTGGTTGGATCTCCTTGCTGTCCAAGGGACTCTCTAGAGTCTTCTCCAACACCACAGTTCAAGAGCATCAATCCTTCAGTGCTCAGCTTTCTGTATAGTCCAACTCTCACATCCATATATGACCACTGGGAAAACCATAGCTTTGACTAAATGGACCTTTGTAATGTCTGCTTTTTAATATGCTGTCTAGGTTGGTCATAGCTTTTCTTCCAAGGAGCAAGAGTCTTTTAATTACATGGCTGCAATCACCATCTGCAGTGATTTTGGAGCCCAGAAAAATAAAGTCTCTCACCGTTTCCTTTGTTTTCCCATCTGTTTGCCATGAAATGATTGGATGGGTGCCATGATCTTAGTTTTCTGAATGTTGAGTTTTAAGCCAATTTTTTCACTCTCCTCTTCTACTTTCATCAAGGGGCTCTTCAGTTCTTCTTTGCTTTCTGCCGCGTATCTGAGGTTATTATATTTCTCCCAGAAATCTTGATTCCAGCTTGTGATACATCCAGCCTGGCATTTTACGTGATGTACTCTTCATATATATTAAAGAAGCAGGGTGACAATATACAACCTTGACGCACTCCTTTCCCAATTTGGAACCAGTCTGTTGTCCCATATCCAGTTCTAACTGTTGCTTCTTGACTTGCATACAGGTTTCTCAGGAAGCAGGTCAGGTGGTCTGGTATTCCTCTCTCTACTGTTTGGTTACCTCATAGAAAAGTTCATATAGGGAGTGCTTGATTCTTTTCTTGTATTTCTATGTTTTCAAAGTACCTAACTGGTTCATAGGCATCCTCCAACTGTAGTAATCAATTAGAGTTTTAATGCATGGACTTAAATATGGGGCATTTTGATGCAGTGGTGCTCCATGGTTTCATTGTTGGCCTGTGGGAGCCCCTCAAGTTGGCTTCTGAGCCCTTGAGAGGACCCCACTGGCTGCTGGTAGCCATCATGTTGTCTGATGTGATGTTCTAGGCTCATCTTGTATGTTTCCTGCCCTACACCTAGAGTTCGTCATGTCTCCAAGGAGCCCTGGTTTCTTTTACTGGGAAATGGTACTTGGAGTCTACAGTTTCACACTTAGGGGTGCTCATTATCTCCCGTTGTTTGAATGGGCCGTTGTTTGTAGCAGACATTTGTTGGTTTTGTTCAGTCGCCAGTTGTGTCCAACTCTTTGCGACCCCCTGGCCTACAGCATACCAGTCTCCGCTGTCCTCACTATCTCCCGGAGTTTGCATATAGTTCATAGAGTTCTCCTGGCAAGAATACTGGAGTGGTTTGCCATTCACTCCTCCAGTGGACCATGTTTTATCAGAGCTCTACACTGTGACCCATCCGTCTTGGGTGGCCCTTCGTGGCATGGCTCATAGCTTCATTGAGTTACCCAAGCCCCTTTTCCACAACACAGCAGTGATCCATGAAGGAGGTAGTTGCTGCTGCTGCTGCTGAGTCGCTTCAGTCGTGTCCGACTCTGTGCGACCCCACAGATGGCAGCCTACTAGGCTCCCCCGTCCCTGGGATTCTCCAGGCAAGAACCCTGGAGTGGGTTGCCATTTCCTTCTCCAGTGCATGAAAGTGAAAAGCGAAAGTGAAGGAGGTAGTAGGCAATGGTAATTTTCACATCTCCTAGGACAGTACTTGGGCTTCCCAAGTGGCCCTAGTGGTTAAGAACCCACCTGCCAAGGCGGGAGATGTAAGAGATGTGGATCCCTGGGGCAGGAAGATCCCCTGGAGGAGGACATGGCAACCCACACCAGTATTCTTGCCTGGAGACTCCCATGAACAGAGGAGCCTGGCGGGTTACAGCCCGTAGAGTCTCAAAGAGTCGAACATAACTGAAGCGACTTAGCACAGCACAGCACAGCACAGCACAGGACAGTACTCTGTAAATGTTCAGGGTCGGGAAACATTGACATCTAGGACCAAATACACATTTTGAGGCTGACTTACTAGACCTTCCACTAACAGGCCCCTGCCTTTCATGCATGGCTTTCCCTGGGTCTTTCTTGAGACCTGCATTCTGCCCCCAGACCTGCTTCTGGGGGCTCTGACTTGCCAAGCTGGTTGAAGCCTCTCAGCCCTGCCTCCCTCCCTCTCACTACCTGAAAGGCCTCCCAGGACCTCTGCCTGGTGAATGCCAGCTCGTCCCCTGTACTCTGCTCTCAAAAACCTCCCCTGTCCACCCTCTCTCTTCCCGAGTGCCCTCTGCTGGAGGTGCTGCTTTGACACACATCTGTGCCTCATTAGTGCTTGGTGCTGGCGGAATAGTGCATCATAAGAGAGCTGGCCCCTGAGACAGACCACAGTGCCATGCTAGTACTCCGTCAGCTCCCACCGAGACTGTAGGCAGGTGTCTGACCCCTTTGTGCCTCACCTCTTTATCTGTAAGAGGGGACATAGTTGTACCGGATGGTGGCAGATGCGTTGAGAAGAGACTGAATGTGTTCGTACTGCTCAGGCCAGTGTCCGACATGTCACGGGTGCCACGTATGTAGCCAGTCAGGCTTTATCTGTCTGCCTGCCTCCTCCACTAACTGGATAGCTCATCATCTCTGGATGCTCATAGCACACCTGACAAGTAGTTGATGCCCAAGACCCACTGGGAACTGATGTCCGTGGCTGGAGTAGAGGGAGCAGGGGAAGTGACAATCGTGCAAGACCTTGTACCATTATAGAACTTTGACTTTGATTTGGGGGGTGGGCACTGGAAGGTTTTTGAGCAGAAAAGTGTCATGGTCTGATTTAGGTTTTTATTTTGTAATTTTTTGGCCACACCATGCAGCTTGTGGGCTCTTAGTTCCCTGACCAGGGATTGAACCCAGGCCCTTTGAAGTGAGAGCACAGAATCCTAACTGCTGAACTGTCAGGGAATTCCCTGATTTCGGTTTTGAAAGTTTCCCTCTGGCTTCTGTGTTGGGAAGAGGCTACAGTGGGCTAGGGGCAGAGTGGGAAGCGCTGATGGGTGAGAGCTGGTGGTTGACACGCAGTAGGATTAGAGCATGTTCTGAACCAGAGTTAACAGTATTTTCTGATGCCCGTGGGGTGAGAGACAAGAGTTGGGGATGACTTCCAAGTGTTGACCTGAACCAGTGGAAAGATGCAGTGAGGGTAAGGCTGTGGGAGGCTTGTTTGGGGGAAGGTCAGGAGCTTCGTCTGGGACTCAGCTTCCGATGTCTACTAGACAGCCCAGCAGAGATGTGGGAGGGGTGGTGGGTGTTGGAATCGAGTTTGTGAGAAAGGCCTGGGCTGGAAATAGCGAACTGGAAGTACCAGCCTACAGCTGGCACTTACAGTCACGGACTAGATGTGCTCACCAGGGAGATGAACGTGGATGGAGGAGCCGAGGACCGAAGTGTGAGCCTGGGACCAAGGCTCCTCCCCGTTTGGAAAAGATGAGGCATCAGCAGCTTTGGGACCTGTCTGGAGAGTTGATGAGGCAGAGCAGGGCAAGGCTAAACCCAGGAGCCAGTGGAATTTTCCAGCCACGTGTCTTGTTAGGCTCTTCCAGTCAGCTTGAGAAGAAGGGGGAAAAAATCCAATGGATGCCTATTTTCATTCTGGTCGTGCAGACGTTCTGTGTTGCTGGGCCTGTACCAAGAGCTCTCTTTTGGAAAGGAAATGCGAGTCTGGCTCCCTGTGTGGACGCGACACATGCTCTTTACATACGCCTTAATGACACCACCACTCACGAGAGGCTCCTCCATCCCCTCGAATTTGTGTCTGCATCTCTGGGAACTAGCAGAACCTTTCATCGCCCATCCTGACGTCAAATGACCAGCCTTTGGCACACCTCTTTTACGCATGAAGACTTTATTGAGTTTTCCAGGGCTGGCGCAATGCTTGTCTGAAATACCTTTTTTTTTTTTCCTTCCATCCTGACTGGAACTCCGAGGAGGGAGGAGGTGGTGGTGTCGTTAGGGGAGCATGCCCCTCCAAGGCTCCTGACTCAGCCAGGGACATCCACACCACTCCCCACCTCTAGGCTGAATTTCTACCAAGTGGAGTTCAGTGAAAAATAACCCGTCCTTGTCGGCTCTGACGTCGCCCCCAGGAAAGACTGCTTGCTGCACAGTCCTAACGTCTGAGAGTCTCAGGTTGAGCAGAAGACATGGGCTGTTTTAACATGGGGCCTGGGTGATCCGGGTCAGTGGAGCTGTTTGTGCATCAGACACAAGGATGATTTGGCCCTTAGTCTTGGTTACTGAGCAGCTTCTGGGAGCCTGAGAAGGACTACCCCATCGCCCTCCCGCAGAGAAATGGATTCAGTGACCCAAGTCAAGACTTAGAGTAGATTTGGCTTCAAGACCAGTAGGGTCTTGCCATGGACCCCTTAGAGACTGACATACTCCTCTAAATTGTTTTCTCGGAGCCTTGATGGCATCCTACCTCATTTGAAACCCTCTAGTCCCCAAGCTTGGGTGGGACTTAAAGTTTTCAGGTCTCTGCTCTTTGGGGTTAGGGGAGGTTTGGCAGATTCTCAACCATATTTGGGCTTCCCAGGTGGCACGAATGGTAAAGAACCCGCCTGCCAATGCAGGAGACATAAGTAATGCAGGTGCAATCCCTGGGTAGGGAAAATCCCCTGGAGGAGGAAATGGCAACCCACTCCAGTATTCTTGCCTGGAGAATTCCATGGACAGAGGAGCCTGGAGGGCTACAGTCCATGGGATCACAAAGAGTTGGACACAACTGAAGCGGCTAAGCATGCATGCACAACCATACTCAACACACATTTATGAGATGTCTTCAACATATCACACTCTGTTCTAGCAGCAGGAAACTATGGAGTCAGCAGGAGAAGGAAGTTCCTGCCCTTATGGAGCTTGCTTTCCAATTAAACAAAAGATTGAAAAAGCAACAAAAGGCATTTTTTTTAATGGACTAAAAGTTCAAATACCTGTCAAGTATTCATTATTTGTTGCTGGGAGGAAATTACCTGAAACTTAACAGCTTGAAACAACAACAGGCATTTATTATCTCATAGTTTCTATGGGTCAAGGATGTGGGAATGGTTGACCAAGGTGCTACTGGCTCAAGGTCTCTTTAAAGGTTACGTCAGGATGTTGGCTGGGGCTGCAAGTTGTCTGAAGGCTTGATCTGTTTCCAGGCTTGTGCCCATGGCTGGCATGTTGGTGCTGGCTATCAGCTGGAGGCCTTGGTTGTCTTCGATGTGAGTCTCTCCGTGAACTGCTCGAGTGTCCTCATAAGAGGACTGGCGTGCCCTGGAGCGAGGATGATAGAAGCTGCATTGTCTTCTCTTTTTCGTCTATGCTGGGTCTTCGTTCCTGCACAAGGGCCTTCTCCAGCTGTGGCAAGAGGGGTTTACTCTTCATTGCAGTACACAGGCTTCTCATTGTGGAGGCTTCTCTTGTATTGGAGCTCAGGCTCTAGGCATGCAGGCTTCAGTAGTTGCAGCGCATAGGCTCAGTAGGTGCGGGTCACACACTCTAGAGTGCAGGCTCAGTAGTTATGGGCCACAGGCATAGTTGTTCTGCAGTATGTGGGATCTTCCTGGACCAGGGATCGAACCCATGTCCCCTATACATTGGCAAGCTGGAGTCCTGAAATGTCTTTTGTAAACTGGTCTCAGAGCTTCCATGTTGTCATATGTCTGATATACAGGTTGGCCCTATTCAGTTTGGAAAGAGCCTTCTCAAGAACATGAATAGCAAGAGGCAAAGATTACTAAAGTCTCCATTTTAGAGGCTGGCAACTACAAATATGAGGGTACAACAGATGGAATCTCACATCAGGAAACGCTAGAAGTTATTCCAAGATATTCATTAGCTCAGAACTACGGAAAATCACTTGACATTAATAGGCCATCTTATCCTGAAATTTTGTTGTAAAATGACTTGAAATGCCTCACCAGGGGAACTAAGTATTCTGCTTCTCTTATTTTTGAATCATACCCAGTATTTGTTTTTGTCCTTCTATCACCACTGTGATCTCCCAAAAGAGTGTGGGGGACGGGGGTAGTTATCCTTCAGATAGATGTAGAGACCCTCAGAGCATTTGGTGAAGCTAGACCCTGGGAGCAGGGTCATCTTGAAAATGTACCACTTAAAAGAAGAAAACCATAGTCAAATCTATGGTTTTTCCAGTTGACATGTACGGATGTGAGAGCTGGACCATAAAGAAGACTAAGCATTGAAGAATTGATGCTTTCAATATGTGGTGCTGGAGAAGACTCTTGGGAGCCCTTGGACTGCAAGGAGACCAAGCCAGTCAGTTCTAAAGGAGATCAATCCTCACTACTCATTGGAGGGACTAATGCTGAAGCTGAAGCTCCGATACTTTGGCCACCTGACGCAAAGAGACTACTCATTGGAAGAGACCCTGATGCTGGGAAAGATTGAAGGCAGGAGAAGGGAATGACAGAGGATGAGTTGGTTGGATGGCATCACCGATTCAATGGATGTGAGTCTGAGCCAACTCGGGGAGGTGATGAAGGACAGGAAAGCCTGGTGTGCTTCTGTCCATACGACTTAGCAGCTGAATAACAACAAACTGGGTTCATCTATTGGACATCTGTGGGATTGTTCTGTCTCCTTGGTGCCCCACCCATACTCCTAAACAACATGGCTCTTCCAGAAGCTGCCCTGTTCTTAGCGATGTTACCTGAAGACCACAATTGATTGGAACAGGGATGAGCCTGTGAGCCAGTGCAGGTCAGTGAGTCCTTTTCCTGGGGCTTATTGACTTGAGGGGAATTCCTTCTCTGGTAGAGGAGGCTTAGAATAAAAAACCTGGCCACCATGTTTCCTGCCACTGGAGCAAGTCAGGCAGCACCCAGGGAGAATGAGGCCAACACACACACAGAGACACACATGCACACACAGACACATACACACACAGACAGACACCCACAGACACATAGACAAACACACACACAGACACAGACAGACACACATGCATACAGACACACACACAGACACAGACACACAGACACAGACATACACACAGACACAGACACACACACAGACACACATGCACACAGACACACATGCACACAGACACACACACACATAGACACAGACACACACACAGACACAGACACATAGACACAGACACACACACAGACACAGACATACACACAGACACAGACACACACACAGACACACATGCACACAGACACACACACACACACACACAGACACATAGACAAACACACACACAGACACAGACAGACGTACACATAAACACACACACAAAGACAGACACACACACACATGCACACTCACAGACACACACACAAACAGACACGCACATGGACACAAACACACACAGACACACACACAGAGACACAGATACACGACACAAACACAGACACATACACACGCGCACACACACAGTCACACACACACACATAGACACATACACACACACACAGACACATACATACACAGACACATACACATGGACAGACTCACATACACACACAGACACATACACATACTGTGAGAGTAGGTTCCAGAGTTGCTCACGTCCCTGGTTCTGTTGCTCTGGGCCAGGCTGCATTTCCATTTTCCCCACAAGTTGGTTGTTCACCCCATCCTTGGAGCTCAGGAACCCAGAGATTCTAGTTGCGCCTGGCTCAGACTAGGTTGAGGTTCTTTCCACTTAGAATTGAAAGAGTAACAGGGAGAGCCCTGTGGGGAGTGAGGACGGGGAAGAATGCCGGGGGCTGGGGGCAGAGGAGGAGCGGTGAAGGGGCGGCGGAGAGCCGCTGAGGGCTGAGCTCCCGGGGGAATGACGGGTGGGCACGAGGCGAGAGCACAGGCCGTCTGCCGTGGGACTCAGACGCGTCAGCCAACCGCCACCCCCCCTCCCACCCCCACCCCAAGAGAGGGTCAGAACCCTTTCCTCTGACTTTTCTGAGTTCACCTCTGTCAAGGTGTGTCACTCAAGCTTGGTGGCTATGGTGCCACCCTCCTTGGGGTCCCTCCTCTCACCCTCAGCTTGTACCCCACGTGGCCAGGGGTCCGCTCCCCCTTCCCTTCTCCCTCGAGCCTGCCCCAGTGACCCTGGGCCAGGGAACCCTTCCTGACCCAGGCCCGACAGGGCTCCTCACACGACAGCCAGGGATCTGCGAAGGCTCTGCCTGCCCAGGGGACACAGGCTGTGAGGCTGAGCAGGCCCATCCGACCCCGGGACCCAGATGCAGGGACACCCCTGTTTGTAGAGCTTCTTCATTCTAGCTGGGCGGATGAAAAGCGGCAGGTGATGCCAGCCTTCTGAAGGATTTTTCAAGCATCAGTGAGGGACTTGGCCAGAGACGGATGGCTTGCTCACGTGTGAATGAAGTAGGGTTTAATGAAGGGCGGTTGTTGGAGTCCTGGCCTACATATGCAGATACGTCCGAGCCTTCGCTGCCTCCAACTCTGCAGGGACACGGGCCCATACGGGAAGGAGTGGGAGAAGGCAGCTGCAGGAGCCTGGGTGCCCGGCAGGGAGGGAACTGGCAGGGAGCTCCCCATCCTCACTCTCCTCTGTCCCGAAGCAGGGTGGGCAGTGACTCCAGAGGGGCAGATGGAAACCCCTGGCCCCCAGGGTTGGCACCGGCAAGATGCCAAGGCCGGTGTCGGAGGAGCCGGGTGTTTCTCCAGAGAGGGCCATGGGGCGCAGCCTTGCCAGCTGGGCGCGTCACTTGTCCCTGCCGCGAAGACTCTGGAAAAGCTGACCACATCGGTAATTACAGAAGCCGGAGGTGGCGAGACCTCAAAGCCTCTCTGACTTCATCTTCCTGCCAGGGCAGGAGAAGGGCTCCCGAGAGGAGGGGGATGACATCTCGCCGAGAGGAATTCTGCTCAGACTCCTCTCTGTAAAAACCAGCGCTGGCTTCTGTGAGAACGTGGAAGGGCCCCTTGTACCGGTTTGCAATCTTCATGTTTTTTTAAAACCTCATCTGAGAGAAATGTGTTTAATAGAGGACATATTTTCATTAGCATTTCCTGAGATGGATGATGCAATTAGAGCCCGCCAAGAGAATGAAATATTGGCTTTATAAACTAGGATGTACACAGATGTTTATACCCTTTTGGCAGGCACAGATATATAAATAATTCTTTTCGCCTTGAACTCAATGTCGTATTTTGCACTTTGTGTTACAGCATCTCCTCCCCAAAGCCCGTTCCTGTGTTTGGCATAAATCACCGTGCGGAGAGAAGGCTCATTAAATGCCTCCCTCGGTTGGCACCATGGATGTATCTGGGGAAGAGAAGTGTTCTCCGAGTGGATTGGCAAGGAGCTCTTCAGCACTCTGGCCGTTAGGGCTGAGCCCAGGGCAGGAGAAGGTTTCAAGTGGGCAACACATCAGGGAGGACAGTGTGTGTCCCCTTTTGGGGGGGGTGGGGTGGGGACAAGCCCACCCGCCCTCTTGTTGGAGGGAACTCTTTACGGATGGACGTCACAGGTCCTCCTGGTATGTCATTTACCTCTCTGTTCACTGAAGTCACTGTCTGCCATTTCCAGTTGTAAAATTCTAGGCTGTTGGCCCAACCCAACTTCTTTTAATGCATTTATTTTTAATTGGAGAGTAATTGCCTTACAATGTTGTGTTGGTTTCTGCCGTAGCTCAGCACACATCAGCCATAGGCATACGTGTGTCGTCTCCCTCTGGAACCGCCCTCCCGCCTCCCACCCCATCCCACCTCTCTGAGGTCGTCACAGAGCACTGGCCAACCCAAGTTCTTATTTGCTGCTTCTGTTTTCTGGCTGCAGCTGATTTCGGCAGCTTTTGCCCACCACCTGGGCAAGGGTGCTCCTGCGGGAGCGGATTCCTGGTGGTCCCCGCCTCCGGCCCGTGTGATTGCCCTGAGTGCTGTCCAACCGGGGTGTTTTTCTCTGTAGGTGGCCTCTCAGGACGGGTCCCCCAGGAGCCCCTCTCGGGGGTCACGGTAGAGACATGGCCTGTCACTCCAGGTGACTTAATCGGTGCAGAAAGCCCAGTTGGAAGCCTTCTGTTGGTTTTCTGCCTCCCAACACAAATGCTCTTCAGGTGGTGGTGACCTGACATGGACTCTCAAAGAAAGGCCTTTTGATCCCAGGCTGGGGAGGCCTGTCCCGGCGTGCTCCCGGCTGCCTCCCTGTGGAACCCTGGCGCCCAGCTGCCCGGCCGGGCCTCTGCTGGGAGGCAGCTGACCTGAAAGTGTTGTTATTTTTTTTAACGTGGGTTTTAGTACCCAGAGCAATAATATTTTCAGCTGGCTATTGAGGCTGATTAGTGAGCCTCAGGCCTCCGTTTGGTTAAATAGAGCCGCCTTCGCAGAGGTATTTTGGGACGGTGCAAATCCAGGGTTCTGCGTGGGATTGAGTTACCCCCCAAAAGGTAGGCGGCCATTTGCCTGTGGCCTGGGCCCTGCAAAGCAGTCTGGGTAAATTCCCACAGAGCCAGACCGCCAGGCAGGGTTCCCAGGGCAGCTGGACACTGGGAGCGTCTCTCTGCTCCCCTGAAAGATAGGTGGGCAGTTGTGTTCTAGAACCCTCTGCCCCGGAGAGGTGCAACTCCAGCCCAGGAGGGTCTTCCTGGCTGGACTGGTGAGAAACCGGACTCTAGACACCGAGTTGAGAGTCTGCTTTGAACCAGCAGGGGGTGGGGGTGTAGCTGGGGGTGAGTATTGGGGTCTAACTCCACAGTGAGGTGGCCGGTAAAGGAGTTTCGGACCCTCTGTGCTGATGTCACTTCCTGTCTCTTTGGAAATAGCTGCACTTTTGGATGGAGGCTGACAAATCCTTGGGTGGCAGATTTTGAACTAGTTATAAACAATTTGCAATTAGTTCCCCTGTTGAAATGAGAAAGGCAACCTCGCCAGGCTTTTCATTAAGTTGAGGCAGCCTTTTATCCTCTTGGCAAGTGGGTCAAGTGCCTGTGCAGGAGCCTCACTTGGGGTCAGGGAAAATAAAATGGTCCATCTTTTGAAGCCTCACTTCTTTCTATAGAGCCCGAGTCCCACTGGCATGGTCAGCGATCCGGGTACTAACTTCCTTGGTGTTTTTGTAAAAGGTGTCCAGGCTTGGAGGTCCATGTCCCAGCCCTGCTGCTTCCCCACCATTGGCCCTGGGCAACTCTGCTAAACCCCCTGCTCTTTGTATGTGAATGAAGGGATGTGATTGCAGCCCTGCCTTCTGTGTCACTGTGCTCTGTCGCTTCAGTTCAGTTCAGTTCAGTCGCTCAGTCGTGTCCGACTCTTTGCGACCCCATGAATCGCAGCACGCCAGGCCTCCCTGTCTATCACCAACTCCCGGAGTTCACTCAGACTCACATCCATCGAGTCAGTGATGCCATCCAGCCATCTCATCCTCTGTCGTCCCCTTTTCCTCCTGACCCTACTCCCTCCCAGCATCAGAGTCTTTTCCAATGAGTCAACTCTTCGCATGAGGTGGCCAAAGTACTGGAGTTTGAGCTTTAGCATCATTCCTTCCAAAGAAACCCCAGGGCTGATCTCCTTCAGAATGGACTGGTTGGATGTCCTTGCAGTCCAAGGGACTCTCAAGAGTCTTCTCCAACACCACAGTTCAAAAGCATCAAATCTTTGGTGCTCAGCTTTCTTCACAGTCCAACTCTCACATCCATACATGACCAGTGGAAAAACCATAGCCTTGACTAGACGGACCTTAGTCGGCAAAGTAAGGTCTCTGCTTTTGAATATGCTATCTAGGTTGGTCATAACTTTCCTTCCCAGGAGTAAGCATCTTTTAATTTCACGGCTACAGTTGCTTAGTCGTGTCCAACTCTTTGTGACCCTATGGACTGTAGCCCACCAGGCTACTCTGTCCATGGAATTCTCCAGACAAGAATGCTGAAGTGGATTCTCATTCCCTTCTCCAGGGGATCTTCCTGACCCAGGGATCAAACTCATGTCTCCTGCATCGGCAGGCAGGTTCTTTACCACCATATCACTACCTGGGCTCAAATAAGGTTCATATAAGCACATATGAAGAATCTCTATGTGTTCCCTTTGTAAACTGAAAAGCTGTCAAAGTTATGCCATGCATATTATTGTCTTCTCTTACAAAGTGCAGTAATTGCAAGAGTGGTAAATACAGCAGCCATTAATTGAGTATTTATTATGTGCCTGGCTTTGTCTTGTTCTCTCTGCACAGTCGCCCTACACGTAGGCACTTTTTCCATCTGCATTGTATGGAGGCTGAAGAAACTGTCCAAGGTCATGCAGCATGTAAGGTCTGAATGACCTCAGGCAGCCTCTTGAGGGCCTTCCAGTTTGCTGGCTCTAGTTAACTTCCAGCAGCTTCCTTTGATTTTCCTAAGCTTGTGGTTCTCCCCACCAGCTGCCTGGATGCCTGACCCCATCACCAAAGGGTCTGACTCTGTGGGTGTGGGGCGGGGTCCAAGCACCAACGTTGGCTCCCCAGTGACCCTAGTGTTCGGCCGCTGTTCTGAGCACGTGTCCACAGTGGAGCAGAGCCTGCTGGACTGGACACCAGGGCCCCTCCCTTCTCTGGGCCTCACTCCCCGTCCTGCCGAAGAAGGAGTTTGGTCACGTGACCTCCAGGGTGTCTTCTCCAGGGGCCTCAGGTTCTACAATTGTAAGAAGCTCATGAGCAAATCTATTATTGTTCTTTTCCTTCTTGTTTTAGGCAGAATATGAAGTTACTCCAGATGAAAAACTGGGAGAAAAAGGGAAGGAAATTATGACCAAGTACCTCACCCCAAAGGTAAGAGGCTGCCCAAACCCCACAGCAGGAGCAGTGGGAAGCCTTATCCAGGAATACGGGCCCCCAGGTCTGTGCCAGGCCAGTGGGGAGCACCCAGTCAGGGGTGCCATTGGTCTCCAGATTCAGAATTTTTATCCTCTTCAGAAGTACCCAAGCCTGGCAGGGCCAAGGCAGGTGGTCCAGGCCAGAGCAGGCCTGCAGTGGGGAGGCTTGGTTCTTGGGGGCCCAGTCCCCTCCAGGGGCACTCTTGCTGCCCTCTGCCCATGCCCAGGTGTTTGTGGCGGGACAGGTGAAGGCTCAACCGAGGCAAGGGTCAGAGTACCCAGAAGAGAGGGCTTGGCAGGTGTGGGTCTGAGAGGTTGGTGTGATGGGAAGGGCCCAGGAGTGCTGAGGGGGAGGGCCTGGCTGAAGCTGAGTGGGCAGAGGTAACATTGGCTGAACACAGAGCAGAGTGCTGAGTATTCCGAAGTGCTCTGGGGTATGCTGAAGGGCGAGGGGCCACCCTGACCTCCCCTGGGGCGTGGGGCCACCCCCATGGCCTGTGCGCACTCATGGTGGCCCTGATGCTGGAGGCGGTGAATCAGGGCTGCCGCAGCCACTCAGGTTTTGACTTCCGGTCAGGAGACAGAGGTAGGACTGTGAACAGAAGGAATCCAGGTCACACAGCAGCTCCTCCTGTGACTGAGCCGCTGAACCCCTGCCCTTCCCTGCATCTGCTGGTGAAGGCATTCACAAGGGGGTTAAACCCACAGTAGCTCCTTCCGAGTTTACAACCCGGCCTCCTCCCCTCCCTGCACTTATGGACAGTTTCTGCACAGTTTTATACATTTTATCCACATGGCATGGAAATCCCTCGAGGAGAAGGGTAAGCCCCACCTCGTTGTTCTCAGCAGGGGTCCCAGGGGTCCTTGGCAGTTCTGGTCCCACCTCAAGCCTCGCTGCCCCCGGTGATGTTAGGGAGGTCCCAAGGGCCCACGCATGTGATGTGGGCCCCTCGGGCTGCACTGAGCCCTTGCCTGGAGCAGCTGTGCTGGCCTACCGGCCACTGGCCCAGCCCCACCCCGAGGTTGTCCCCTGTGGCACTTCCTCCTGCTTCTGCTGAGCCAGCACCCCTGTTACTTCCCTCCGCTGTTTCTCTGCTTCCGTCGTAATCCTACATGCCTCTTAATGGAATGGCAGGCCACCGCAGGGCCTTTTGCACTTTTCAGAAGCAAGAGGATTCATGTTCATCAGCTCTTTCAGACGCTGGACAGGGCTGGCTCGCTCTGCGCAAGGCGTGGCCCTGGGCACACCCAACTGCCTGCACCATCTGCAGGGACAGACCTGGGGACCCAGCTCACTACACAAACTGCATCCAGACGCTTAGACAGCAGTACAAAGAATGTCTGCACCCCACCTCACCAGTGACCCCTACCCCACCCCCAGTGACCCCCCCACCCACCCTACCCCCACATCTGCTGGTCTGGCTGGAATCTGTGCTGAGGATAAGGTGGTTCCTTGGCCGGCCTTGCTGGCTCCTTCAGCCCATCCTAGGGCTGCTGAAGGGGGTCACTTCCCTCTCTCCCCACTGGCCAGCCTTGACCAGAAGTCTCTGCTCTTGGACCCCGGTCTGGGCCCCCCGGACCTCGCTGCCCCTGCTGCGCGCTGCCTGTGTCTCCTGGAGGGATGGGGCCCAGCCTCCCCCTCAGCTCAGAAGGTTTTACAAGTGCTCAGAGCTTGCCAACATTTTTTCCTTAAGTACTCCTCAATTTTGGAAATTTAAACCACACCATATGTTATGGCCCAGGGGCCTGGGGGAGGTGGTCCAAGTGGTCTGGGGGTTGACTGTTTTCCTATAATAAATTTTGCGCTGCCGGCCAGGTCCTTCCTGCAGTCACTCTAGCAGGAGCCTCTGTTCCTTCTCGGGGCTGCAGATGCCCCGGAAGCTGGGAGAGGAGCCATGTGGCTGAAGCCCAGCTCTGAGGCCTCTGAATGACCCCCAGGAAGGACCCTTGTCCCCAAACCCAGAAAGTCTTTACCTCGCTCTCCTCCTCAAGGTGCAACTTGTGTCTTGGCTACAAGCATCATTTTCCAAAGGGTAGACGTGGCTTTCCTGGTGGCTCAGCAGTAAAGAATCCTCCTGCCAATGCAGGAGACACGCGGCCGATCCCTGGGTTGGGAAGATGCCCTGGAGGAGGGCATGGCAACCCACTGCAGGATTCTCATCTGGAGAATCCCATGGGCCGAGGAGCCTGGCCGGCTACAGTCCATGGGGTCGCAGAGTTGGACATGACTCAGCAACTAAACAATGGACGCTGATCATTTGAGAGGATCTGTGGAAAACACCCGACTATCACCGACTCGATGGACATGAGTTTGAGTAGTGAGGCCTGGCATGCTGCAGTCCATGGGGTTGCAAAGAGTCAGACACAACTGAGCGACTGAACTGAACTGTGAAAAAAACACCTCTGTGGTCAGTTACTTGTGGATATGACTTTTCGCCGCATCTCTCCCTTGTAAAGATTTACCCGGTGTGTGAGCACATTAAAGGCTCTTGAGAAGTCCTAAGGTAAAGAAACCAGCTCAACTGATAACAAAGCATTTCCCCGACTCCACCCTCGCCCTAATTTCACATCCTGCTGAATACATCTGGGGCTGCAGAATGCCTCCAGGGGTCTTCACGACCTGGCTTCCAGCTTTCACTCCCAGAGCCCCCAGGCTGGGAGCTCCAGCCGCCACCTCCCAGTCTCATCTTGATATGCCTACCTGGTCACCTTTGTCCAAACTGTCCCCGGCAAGGCCTCCAACCTGGAAGGCGCTCCCCCAACTCTTATCTTTCTCCTTCTGTGTCTGCTCCATTGCACAGAGCCTCCTCTGCCTCTGGTCAGAAGCCGTCGCTCCTACCTGCTGCTTGGTTGTGCTTCTGCAGGTCCCTGGGGTTGATGCTTCCACAGCCCCAGAGGCTGGGTTCTGGGTAGCCCCCCCTTACAGAGGGGGTGACAGCGCATCACCAGATGGGCCGAATGCAGTCTGACAAGAGCAGCGGTGGACAGCGCACAGGGAAGTGAGGAGGGCCGGGGGGATGCTGTCCTGGGCCAGCCCAGGCGAGCCAGGAAGGCTTCTGAAAGTTGATGCAGCTGAACCAAAGGCTCACGTGCTGATGAGGAACCAGGTACAAATGAAAAGAAAGGAGAGGGGCCTTTCCTGTGCAAAGGTCCGGATCAGGGGCTCTCACCTGGGGGGGCGGGTGGCGGCTGGCAGAGCCTGGAGATCTTTTTGATTGACACAAATGGGGAAAGTGCTCCTAGCATCTGATACACATGGTTCAGAAATGCAGCTGAACATCCTGCAATGCACAGGATGGCCCCCCCACCTAAGAATTATCTGGGCCTGAAATGTCAGTAGCATTGAGGGTGAGAGGCCTTCGTGCGTAGAGGGGAATGGATGTGTGTTGGCAGAGAGGTCAGTGTTAAAGAAGTGTCTCTCCCCAACCCCTAAGCTGAAAAGGTCTACTGGCAGGCTTATTTCTAGTAGGGGGACAGGGACCTTCTGGGAGGCAGGGCCTGAAAAACCATGGTGGGGCATGATTCATTGGAAAAGACTTTGATGCTGGGAGGGATTGGGGGCAGGAGGAGAAGGGGACGACAGAGGATGAGATGGCTGGATGGCATCACTGACTTGATGGATGTGAATCTGAGTGAACTCCGGGAGTTGGTGATGGACAGGGAGGCCTGGCGTGCTGCGATTCATGGGGTCGCAAAGAGTCGGACACGCCTGAGCGACCGAACTGAACTCAGGGCAGTGGGGAGCCCCAAGGGCTCTGAAGGCCATGCGCAGCCCAGGTTGGTCTCTCTGCCCCTTGTGTAGTGGAGGAAGGGGAGGAGGAGGACTGAAGGCAGGAGGCCATCCTGGGAGCTGCTGCCCTAGCTATGGAAATCAAGAGACACCAGGGCCTTGGGAAATGTCAGGCAGAAGGAGCTCTCAGGGGATGACAGGTGTGGGAAGTCAGCAGAGGAGTCCGTGCTTTCCACCTTGAGTCACTGAGTGGGTGCGGGTGGCCCCAGGAAGGGCAGGGTGCTCAGGATGGTGGCCGGGCTATTAGCTCTCTGTGCAGAGATGATGGCATCTGTTCTGTGCGTCCCCTCTACCTCCCCCCACCAACCCCCCACAGCGCTGGACACATGGCTGTCATTCATTGTGAGTTGGTTTGAATGAGACAGGAGGAGGCCCAGGAAGCTTCCCCCCATGAGCCTCTCCCCTCTGCCCACTCAGATCTCTTTCTGGGAAGCTGACACTGAGCTGGCTCGTGTCCCCCAGAGTCTGACAAGGGGGTATTTGCTGGGAGTCTGGCTGGCACATCCCTGCTCAAAGTCAAAACTCACTCCCAGAGCTGAAATCTCTCTCTCTCCAAACCCTGACTTGAAGGTGTCCATCCCAGGGACTAAGTCCACTCACTGGATGCTGCCCAGAATCCTGCGTCAGTTGCCCACACGTGGCCAGCTTTGCTCTGGGGGCAGTTAGAGGACACCAGCCTGGGGTGGGCTTTGGGATGGGCCGAATGCTGATGAGATCTGACTCAAAGGCAGCAGAGTGCTTATGTGGAGGCGAGTTTTAGAACCAGGTAGACCTGCGCTAGAAGCTAGGCGTGGTCTCTTTTAGCTGAGCGGCCTTGGGAAAGTTCCTTAACTTCCTGGAACCTCAGGCTGCTCCTCTGTCAAGTGGACCGGGTAGCCCTGAGGGTCATAAATACCAGCCAGGACAGAGCCCAGGAGCTGCACGCACAAGACCCTCCCTCGGTGGTGCCTCTCCTCTGACTTTCCCTGTCCTGGTCTGTGTTTTTCAAAATCAGGCCATTGAATGATGAAATCATTTAGACATGAATTCCAGCTGTGGAGCTGTGAGAGGCCAAGAAGGGGTCCAGAGGGCCCCCAGCCTCAGAGGGCTGGCCAGAGAGGCTGGACTCCTTCAAATGCAATGCCTTAGTCAGGATGATTAATGCTAGCCGCCACAACAAACAAACCCCAAGTCTCAGGGGCTTCACACACCAAAAACTTCTATTTCATGCACACTCTGACTGGGTCTCTTCTGGGTAAAGACTAGGGGGCCTGGCTGCTTTTGTGTGTCCATCACCAAAAGGGAAGGGACAAATGAGGGAAGCACATGAGCTTTAAATGCCTTGGTCCCCATGTGACACTTTACTGTCTCTCCCCAACCCCTAAGCTGAAAACATCTATTGGCAGGCTTATTTCTAGTGCTAGTGAGGCAGTCATGAGCATGGCGTGGTCCATAGATATTCTTAGGCTTGTCAGCTCGGAGGAGCTGCCCAGAGCTGGTCGAATCAGACGTGCATTGGGCTCTGTAGAGATCCAGGCAGCTCACCTTTCAGGCACCTACAGATCAGAGGTGATACCTGTAGCAGATGTTAGGTGGCAGGGTTGCTCTGAGCTGGGGGTAGACCAGGAAATACTCCTAATTATAATAATAAGTAATAGTAAGTGATCCTGAAAAGAGTATTACACAGCATTCATCACTATAGACAGCATTTAAAACATGCTAGTTTATGGAGACTTCCCTGCCGGTCCAGCAGTTTAAGACCCCGTGCTTCCAATGCAGGGGTTAAGGGTTCGATCCCTGGTTGGGGAATTAGATTCCACATGCTGTGTGGCATGGCCAAAAATTAAAAATAAATAAAATAAAAACAGAAAATAAAATACTAGCTTATGGAGATATAATTCACACATCACAAAATTCACCCTTTTAAATACGCAGGTCAGTGGTTTTTAATAAAAATTTTTGCACAATTGTGCAACTATCACTACTATCTGATTTCAGGACATTTATCTCCCAACAAAAACTCCATTCCCATTAGCAGAAACCCCCTATTTCCCTTTCCGCCCGCTCCAGGCCACTGCTAATCTACTTCCTGTCTCTGTGGATTTGCCTGTCCTGGACATTTCATATAATTAAGTTCGTGTGATATATGGACTTTTGTGTCTGACTTCTTTCAAGGTTTCATCCATGTTGTAGTGGGTATCAGTATTTCTCATGTTTTTTTATGGCTGGATAGATAATATTCCATTATGGATATGCCCCATTTTATTTATCTCCTCATCAATTGACAGACACTTGGGACATTTCTACTTTGGGGCTATTATGAATCATGCTGCTATGGCCTTCCATGCACAAGTTTTTGCATGAAAGTGTATTGTCATTTCTCTTAGGTATGTACTTAGGAGTGGAATTGCTGGGTCACATGGTAACTTGATATTTCATGAGTTGAGGAATGACTAGGCTGTTTTCAAAGTGACTGCACCAGCAGAAATTCCCATCAGCAGGTTATGAAGGTGCCCATCTCTCCACATCCTCTCCAGCACTTGGTATTTTCTGTTTTGCTTTGTTTTTGTAATAATTCTAGTGGGTGTGAAGTGGTATCTCATTGTGGTTAGATTTGCATTTTCCTCATGACTAATGATGGAGAAGGCGATGGCAGCCCACTCCAGTGCTGTTGCCTGGAGAATCCCAGGGATGGCGGAGCCTGGTGGACTGCCGTCTATGGGGTCGCACAGAGTCAGACACGACTGAAGCGACTTAGCAGCAGCAGCAGCAGCAGCAGCAGCAGCCTGACTAATGAGCACCTTTTCATGTGCTTATCGGCCGTTCCTATATCATCTTTGGAGACAAGTCTATTCAAATCCTTTGCCCATTTTTAAATTGGGTTGTTCATCTTATTAATGTTGAATCCTAAGAGTTCTTTTTATGTTCTAGGTACAAGTCCTTTATCAGATGATTTGCAAATATTTTCTCTCATTCTATGGGTTGTCTTTTTACTTTCTTGCTGCTGGCCTTTGAAACATGAAGATTTTTCATTTGATGACATTCAGATTCATTTTTCTTACTTGCTTTTAAATGACTTGTTTTCATGTTGTCTTATCTGTCCTTGTAAAAAAGGCCTATTTTCTTCTAATAATTTTATTCATTTTTGGCTGTGCTGTTTTTGTTGCTGTGCAGACTTTTTCTCTAGTTACGGTGTGCGGGCTTCTCATTGCGGTGACTTCTCTTATAGAGCGCAGGCTTTAGGGAGCACAGGCTTCGGTAGTTCAGATGCTTCAGTAGTTGCAGCTCAATAGTTTCAGCTCCCAGGCTCCAGAGCAGAGGCTCAAAAGTTGTGGCGCATAGGTTTGGTTGCTCTGCAGGATGTGCTATCCTCTCAGGTTAGGGACTGAACCCGTGTCTCCTACATTGGCAGGTGGATTCTTTACCACCAAGCTACCTGGGAAGCCCAGGCCTCAGTTTTTCGAGGATTAGGGTGTATATGGGGAAACATTAGGCCCATAAATCTCTCAGAGCCTATTGCCTGTTATGAAGAACAGGACCAGGTCTGGTCCTTCACCTGCACTCCAGCGCTGCTCTGGGTCGACAGGACGCTATTCTTTAGGCCCTCTGGGTACAGCAGTGCAATCACCTGCTCTTGGATCTTTCTAGCAACTCCCCGAGATGGGTATTAGCGTAACCACTGTACAGACCAGGCACCTGAGGTTTGAGAGAGGTTGGTTTAGAATAGCAGAGGCAGGGCTTAGAAAGAACTCCTTAGGACCCTGCTTCGGCAGTGCTGCTTGTAGAACATTTTGCTGTAGTTCATTTTAATTAGGCCCATGAGCAACTGTGCCAGGGCTCCACCCCAGTCACTAAGGCCAGGCAGGTGGCACCCAGTTTCAGTGTGGTTTTGCTAGAAAGTATCCATGGATTCCAAGGGAAACTCAGACCTGGCAGAGGGTCCTGTGGAAAGGACCCTGCGTGGGCTTCTTCCAACAAATGAAGTGGGCAGGTGGGCTGGGACAGGCTTCTGACGCGAACCAGCTTGGCATCCTCTGTGGGATGCTGGGAAAGCCCCGGAGCAGGCGTGCTTAGAGGGCATTTCTCGCGGGAGGTCCGCTGGCAAGGCCCGCAGATGCAGGCCTCTTTGTCTCTGTGAACAATGATAGGCTACGCAGGGCAGTTTGTTCTTGTTAAGGGGGAAATTACCCATCAGCCTGAGTTGCTGCACAAAAGAAATGTATTCCTAGTGCTTGTTTGGCTCTCCGGAAAACATCCACCTTTTATAAAGTAAGGAGCTTGAATGAAAGGAAATAATAATCACTCCAAGTTCCTCTTTCTCTGGCCCCCCTGCTCACAGCCTCACTTCACTGGCGCCTCCTCCTACCCCATCCAGGCAGCGGCATGGGATCCCAGCTAGTACAAGCAGGCTGGCTTCCTGGTAGGGGACAGCTCCTCGGCCTCTGGGGCCATCAGAGGCTTCAACCTTTGTCCTCAGGGGCACATGGAACCCCATTCTGCCACTTTCCAGCTGGGCATCCTTGGAGCCCCAGTTTCCCCATCTGAGTATGGGGATGATAGCAGTGGCGCTCAAGTGGGCTCCTTTGTCTTTAAATCAACTCATCTTTTAACTTAAATGTTTCAAAAGGAAACTTGGTATCTGGAATTGCCTGGAAAGCCAGTATTGATTTGTTGTACGTAAAGATAACAGGAAAATTTGACATTACATCCTAGATGGATGCTATTTTGTTCATCTAAGCCTCTGAGCCTCCTTTCTCTTTGTTTTGAAGGGAAAGTAGTGAGTATTAGAGACAAGTTAGCAAGATAGCAAGTATCATCATACTGAGACTTTCTTCTTGATGATGGAAAACTTGAAGGAAAACTGAAAGGGGAATACTTTTTCCACTGAGTGATTCGATGTTATTTAATTGTGTCCTTGCACCTCCAGGCTAAGATCACTTCATCACCTTTAGAAAATGCTGGGCTGTCTGCCTCCTAACTGCGATGCATTTGATAAATGCTGGCTTGTTGTTGCAAGAGATAGCATAACCTAAAGCAAAGGGCACTGGACTAGGAGTGGGGGTCACTCTTGAATCTCCCTTCCTGGGGTCTGGGGCCTCGAGGAACTGGCTCAGAATTGGCCTAACCATCTAACCAAAGCTTGGTCTCCGGGGCAACCAAGGCCACGGAATATGGGCAGGTTTGGCTAAAGCCTCCCTTCCTAGTGCCTGCCATGTCTTCCATGGGGTTTGAGCTCTGAGCCCGGCCTTGGAGCCAGCTTTTCGTCTCTGCTAAGATCACTTGACTCTTGTCTGCTTCTCAAGCACCCAGATCGGCATCTCCATTCTGTTGTCAGTGAATCTGGTCAGCTCAGGATTCACCTCTGCTTGAACCCCTCCTGGGCAGGGCCTGACTAGGTGGCCAGCTGCACCCTGGGTTTTCTCACTTCCTACCTCAGCACGGCAGAAAGCCTCAAGGGTGGAAGAAGATTGAAAAGAAAACTTGAGAAAGGAACTTCCTGGGAACGCCTCTTACTGTGAGCCAAACACTGTTCTTAGAGCTTTAAATAACTCACTTAATCCTCCATTTTAAAGATGAGGAGATGAAGACACAGAGAGATTAAGTAACTCGCTCAAGGTCACACAGCTGGCATGAAGGAAGCCGAGACTTCAGAGTCTATGCTCTTGACCCTTCCCTATCCTGCTCTCCTAAGAACCCAACCTGGCTCCCTTCCTTGGGCTCCACTCACACTTCCTCTTGATTGAAGAACTAACTATTAGTGAGCAGGGAGCTAGGGTGCTGTTTTGAAGAGCATCAGGGCTCCTGGGTCACTACAAGTTTCTGCAGCCCCCAGCACTACATTGCTCCCTACAGAGGGCCCCTGCTGCTGACCCATACTCAGAATAAAGATCTGGGCCTCCAGGAGTCCTGGTGTGCTGGGAAATGACCCTTATAGCCCACTCTCAGGGACCATTCTGTCAGTTCTCCCCAAACGGAAAGAGATGACACTGCCTAGAGTATGCTCCAGCTCCCGGGGATCTCAGAGGCCCCCCAGTCCAGGGCCTGGCCACAGTTTCAGCTGTAGATTTCCTGATGCAAAGATGCATGGATCTGCTGTGGTTGAGCAGGCCTTTGGCTCTCTTCTCCATCCTAGGCCCTGGCTTTTAGAAGAACACTTAGGACTCTTTGGAACCCAGTTTTTGAAAACTACTGGGCTAAGCCAGACTCCTCATTCCCTAGATGAGGAATGAGGCCCAAGAGGAGCTGGGTCCCTGAGGGTCATACAGCTGGAAGAGGAAACTGGAACATCCCTCACCGGGCTTCCCACTCACCCGTGCTAGAAGGGTGGTACAGAGGCACAAAAAGGAAAGCTTCCTGGCTTCTTTTCCCACCTCTCACCCTAGCTGGCCTGCAGCGGAGGCTGAATTCCCGTGAGACTCTCATTCTTTGGATCAGTACTTGTCTAAATGCTGTGCAAAACTGAGAAGGCCACCGTTTAAGTATAGGTAGCTTCCCAGGTAGTGCTAGTGGTAAACAGCCTGCCCACCAGTGCAGGAGATGAAAGAGTTGTGGGTTCGATCCCTGGTTCAGGAAGACCCCCTGGAGGAGGGCATAGCAACCCACTCCAGTATTCTTGCCTGGAGTATCCCATGGACAGAGGATCCTGGTCGGCTACAGTCCTTAGGGTCACACGACTGAAGTGACTTAGCACAGCACAGCCCTTGAGGGTATCACTGAATCTAACCCTCTCACACTCCTTTACTAAGGGTGGATATTAATGAGGGAGGCGGGGCAAAGTAACATTATTTTATTTCTTTGAAAACCTTTTTTTCCAGATTTTTTTTTAATGTAGACTATTTTTAAAGTCTTTATTGAATTTGTTATGATATTACTTCTGTTTTATGCTTTGGTTTTTCGACCGTGGGGCATGTCCAGCCAGGGATCAAACCCCCACCTTCTACACTGGTAGGCAATGTCTTAACCACTGGACCACCAGGGAAGCCCTAAGTAACACTGTTTTAGCACTTACTGTATGCTGTGTGTTTTATACTTTTATCGCATGCTGTCTTCATGATAGTCCTGGGTAGTAGACACAATTGTCCCTGTTTTACCTTGGAAAAAGGGCTTCATTAAGAGTAAAAGCTGGGAGAATTAAAAACAGGGACTGACACAGATACCTGTATGCAAATATCCATAACAGCGTTATTCACAATTGTTGAAAAGTAGAAACAAGCTGTGTCCATCAGCGGATGAATGGATAAGCAAAATGAGGTCTGTCATACAATGGAATATTATTCAGCCATAAATAGGCATGAAGTCCTGATACCTGCTAGAGCATGAAAGAATCTTGAAAACATTAGGCTAAGTGAAAGAAGAAGTGAAATGAAGGAGTGAAAGTTGCTCAGTCGTGTCCAACTCTTTGAGACCCCATGGACTATATGATCCATGGAATTCTCTAGGCCAGAAGAGCCTAGAGTGCCTAGCCTTTCCTTTCTTCAGGGGATCTTCCCAACCCAGAGATCGAACCCAGGTCTCCTGCATTGCAGGCAGATTCTTTACCAGCTGAGCCACATGGGAAGCCCAAGTGAAATAAATCAGACAAAAAGGGCCACATTTGTATGATTCCACTTACATGAAATGTCCAGCGTAGGCAAATTCATTGAGACAAAACTAAAGCTTACCAGAGATTCAGGGGAAGGGATGGGGAGTTATTGCTTAATGGGTATAGAGTTTTTGTTTGGGATGATAAGAAAATTTGAGAAAAGATGGTGGTAATAGTCAACGTTATGACTGCAGTTAATGCCGCTGAATTGTCTATTTATAAATGGTTAAAATGGCAATCTCTCCGTTATGTCTATTTGACCACAAGTAAAGAAGAACAGAGAAAGAGTGATGATGAGATGTTACCCCAGTCTGTCTGATTCTAGAAGCTGGTTGCTTTCCTTTCCACTGTGTCGTCTTATCAGGTTGACCAAAGGTACCTCTCGAGCTGCTTCATGAAGGAGCTAGTTGGGGTGGGGGTGGCAGGTGGGCTGAGGGCTGTGTGGATCGGCTGGACCCTTCTGTGTGTGATCCACTTCTTGATGCCCAGCCTTTGTGCTGTGTCATTAGCATTTTCTCATGTCCCAGACTCTCTGCACAGCATTTTCAATGACTGTGTAATTGTCTCTCAGTTCAGTTGCTCAGTTGTGTCCAACTCTTTGCTACCCCATGAAGCACAGCACGCCAGGCCTCCCATCACCAACTCCTGGAGTCTACCCAAACTCATGTCCATTGAGTCGGTGACACCTTCCAACCATCTCATCCTCTGTCGTCCCCTTCTCCTCCTGCCCCCAATCTTTCCCAGCATCAGGATCTTTTCAAATGAGTCAGCTGTTTGCATCAGGTGGCCAAAGTATTGGAGTTTCAGCTTCAACATCAATCCTTCCAGTGAACACCCAGGACTAATCTCCTTTAGGATGGACTGGTTGGCTCCCTCAGATAGACATATTTATTTCTCCCCGCTAACTTCCCTGGAAAACACGCCCTCTCTGTCTTCAGCCTGACATCTCGGGGCTCCTCACAGCAGGCCAGGGCACGCCTGTCCAAGTTCCTCTTCCTTTCTTGTAACCTTTCAGGGCAGAAAATGGGAGTCTCCTTTGATGCTGGTGGAGCCAGCTCTGCCTCTGAACCCCATTCCTCTGCGTGTGTGTGTGTGTGTGTGTGTGTGTGTGTGTGTGTGTGTGCGCGCGCTATTTCCTTCCCAGAACTCCTCTTTAGAGAGTGGCTGGATACAGTGAAGCCAGCCTCAGGCTTCCTGAGGACAACCTCCCCGCCCTCAGCACTGCCCTGGATGGGCAGACACTGGTCTCTGACCCTGGGTCTTGGGCAGAGAAATGACATCCTGGGGGTTTCAGTCAAGTTTCCCAGGGTCTTGAAAGATGCCTGCCCTCCTTCACTCCCGAGCTGCCTGGAATGAAATCTTCATGGGAGAAATGTCTTCCTGGGCCAAGGTATTTGCAACACAGCTTCACACTGAAGCCTGTCTGGAGTCTGTGGACTGGAGGGTGACCTGGAAGATGGAACACTGGCTCACTGTGCCCTCTCCACTCACGCGCAAGGAATGAGAGACACCCTGGGGTGTGAGCATTCTGCACCCCGGCCCCATCGGACCTGGGCCCTACTTGTGAATTACCTGCACGTGACCATCCTGACCCAGAGCGGAGTTGGCCAGATCCAAGCCCCTCGCCAGGAAAAAGCCTGCTTCTCTGGGTCCTGAGCACCAGCCCTCAGCCTGTGTAAACACCGGGTCATCTCCCAACGCGAGCTCTGGGCCCGCAGTTCTTGACCGGGGATTATCAAGTTGACAGAGCCCCGCTGGCCTCTCGCTCCAACGTCCAGGCACATTTCGTTTTGTTAATTATCCGTTTTTGCTTTTGACGTAAAAAAGTCAAGGTCTGGGTCAGGGCCACTTGTGTGTTTTCCTTTCTTTCTCATTAAAGTTGCCCAGCTCTCAGGGCCTCTGGCTAAATTCTACCAGTGTTTAAAAACGCTCTCACTTCCTGACCTCTAAAAAATCCTTCATCCTGATTTCTGCGAAGCCACTTAAAAACAGCAAAGGATGCAAGGGACAACATGCTTTACTTCCCAGTCTGCTTTTCCCTCCTTGGAGGGTGAGGGCTGTGTTTCACCACTTCACTGACACAGAGGATGCGACCCTTTGTGACGTGGGGTGGCCAGGTCAGCGGGGGCACCCTCTGAAAGGGCTGGGACCCCATGCAGGGCATACTTGTTCAGAGGACTTCCTGACCCAGTAGCCCTTCACCAGTGGATGGTCTCTGTGAGCCTGCTCTCTGCCACCTTAAATTTGTCCAGAAAAGTGTTGGTTTGGCCATGGGGTTAGGGTTGTGTGTGTGCTAAGTCACTTCAGTCGTGTTCGACTCTTTGCGACCCTATGGACTGTAGCCCGCCAGGCAAGAATACTGGAGTGGATTGCCACGCCCTTCTCCAGGGGATCTGCCTGACCCAGGGATCAGGCAGGTTCCTCACCACTAGCTCTACCTGGGAAGCGTTAGGTTAGGGTCGGGATTCTTTCGGACTGCTGGTCTTCTCATTGTCCGGCCACGTCCCCTTCATCCTCTGAGCCTTGATAAGACCTCACCTTGGCCATGAGGTCACCTCTCCGAGCTCGTCCTTCTAGGGGCTGAGCGCCCACACCACACTTGGCCACCCCCACTCCCCACCAGCCTTGAACTCCCACCATTGGCCAAGTGAGTCGGTTTATGAGGTCTTTGGGGTGCGGCTCATGACCTGGGCACAGAACAGACACTCAGGGAACCTGTTGTAACTGATGGACGGTGTCAGCTCAGACCCTTGCAGGAGAAACAGCGGGCTCCTTGCTTCCTGACTTGTATCTTCCACAGCACCGAGCACCTCTTAAGTCTGCTCACAAAGGCAGCTCCTGTCCACCCCTGTATCTTCCTGGCAGAGTAACCAGCTAAACCCAGGGCCAGCCCTGAATTGGTATAAGAGATCTTTGCCCAAAGACTTAAGGAGATTGCTAGGGTGGCCACGTATTCTGTCTGTGTCATAATGGAACCATGGGCCTTACAAAGGACACTGGGCTGCTTCCCACCACAGTGTCAGAGCGACGGCCTTCCTAACCTTCTCCAGCCACAAGAAGCTCCAGAGAGCCCTGTGAGGCCCTCTGGGTCTTTGGCTGTTTATCACAGAAAGATAAAGGCGCAGAGTGGCGGTCAGGCCGGAAGTGGATCCCTGGGTGCCCCTCTGGAGAAGTTTCCTTCAAGACTGAGTGCTGTCTGTCAGAGACAAAGGAAGATCCAGGTTTTGTGGCAGCTGAAGCTTAAATAACATTGAGGGAAAGTCTTTAAGCAGAAAGAACAGAACATTAGGTACCAAAGTGAGTATCTCCTGAGAAGGAGAAAAGAAATCACAATGGACACCTACAGCCTTGGGGATTCGGTGCTTGTCACCTGAGACCTCCACTTCCCGGAGGTGCTTGTGCAGACTTGCTTCCTCTCCCACAGAGAACACTTGGTTGCTCCCTAGACTGCAGGTAAGGGGCCCCAGTGCTTCAGCTCCCTCTGCTTTGGGGTGAATTACTTCTGAATGGAGACCACGCCCCCCTAATGGTCAGCAGCAAGCCTCACCTCTCCTTAGAGCGTAAGAGAGGAGCTGTGAGACTTGTCATTTTCCCAGCGTCTACCCCAAGGACTTCCAGCCACTAGCTGCCTATCCAGCATGTGTCTCTGCCCTCAGGGGCTGCATCTGGCATGGTGCTCAGGCCACATGGTCCAGCAGCCTCGTTGCCCACGTGGACACCCAGGGAGGAGCTCGTGTCTGGGCCGAGAGCCACAGGATGGAGTCGTCTGGCCTAGTCAGGCCCGGGAGCCATAGGCTCACAGCCCCTTTGCTTGAGAGCGCTTGGCTGGGCTGGTTCACTTTCCCAACGACCAAGATAACCAAACTCTGCCTTTCCCTTTGGTTCTGTTCTTGTCTGGGGCTCGTAGGTTTGTGCCTGCTGCCTGGCAGGTGTGGAAGACGAACTATTCCAGATGGACCCAGGTTCTGTGGCCCCTGGCTTCTCCACATGGCACTGAAGGTTTTTATTAAAAGGAGGAAGAATGGGGCTTTCTCTTCCTGTCAGCCAGACCTTAAATCAACCCTGGAGTGAAACGTTGTCCAAGGCTGCCGATCGGCAAACGCTCTCCGTTGTCTGCCGGTTGTGATTGTACAAGCAGGTTTCACTTCCAGCCAGGATTTGGGGGTTGGACTGGGCCCTGCTTTGCCCACCTCCTTCCCGTCCTGCTTTCTTCACCCAATTCCTGTTCCTAGTGTCAGGCAGGCTGGGCTAAGTTAATTTTTATGGAACTTGGAACCAGCCAGCTTGAGTGGGGGGAGAGAAGAGGGAGGGGAGGGGGAGACTTTGGAGGGTCCTCCTCACCACCAGGCTCAGCTCCTGATTTTACAGATGGTGAATTTGCCTGGAGTATTGGTGGCAGGTGGCAGATACTTATCTCCCAGTTTTTCAAAGGAGGAATTTACTGGAAGTGGGGGTGGGGAGGATACGGTTAAATGAAACCGTCAGAGAGACATGGCTCTTCATGGGCTCAGGAACCCATGGCCCCAGGCTGCTTCTCCCAAGGCAGTTCCAGTTTCCCCACCCCCAGCCACCCTCAAGCCTCCAGTCCACAGTTTCCACCCCAAACAAACACTCCAACTGGTTGTAACTAAGAAAATCCCAAAGAACTGATTGACCCAGTTGGCTCAAAGGCAGGAGGTAGACCAGATGACCTCATGAAGGCATTTCTTCTTTGAATGAACATGTGCATACACATTTGGTGAACAAATGTATCAAGCACTGACTGTTCAGTGCACATTGTAAGTTCATTTCAGCAAAGCAGAGTGGAGAGATGGCAGGTTTTGGAGCTGCACAGGCCTGGATTTGAACCTCAGGTCATCTGTTTATGAACTGTTCCGTCTACAGGCATGTAGAGTCCTAGCCGCTCGCCAAGTGCTTTACTCAAGTTCAGATGAGACAGGAATAAACAACATTTCTGCCCCTTGAAGAGCTCCCTAAGGCTCAGCATCCACGAGCCCCGCCTAGGGCATCGTTCTGGGAAGTGATGGGAAGTATGAATTTGTGGGAAAAGTCACCTGGAGGGGCCAGTGGCTATCAGCCAGCCCCTCTCCTTAGGTGCCCATGATGCCTATGACCCTGGCTCTGCTAGAGGGTGATTCCCACCCCTGCCCCCGCCCACGGCTGGGCCTGGGCAGCCCTGTGTGCAGAGCTTCCCACCATTGACGCAGATCTCTTCATCAAGGGTCAAGGGGCAGCCAGGCTATGGCTGTGGGAGTGCCCCTCCCTGGTTCCTATCCTGGAGGAGAAGTGAGTTGGCCCTCCAACAAACAGTTGCCTCCAACCTGGTATGGGTGGGACAGGCAACACCCACCCACCACCCCCCCGCCAGAAGCCACCTGTTTGGAAGGAAGGGGACCCACTGAGACCCCTGTCTTCCAGAGTGTCTTGCCTCTCTTGCTCAGCTTTTCCTGAAAACCAGGTCTGTCCACATTGAGAAATTGCAAACAGTTTACATGGGGAATGTCAACTGCCCACATATGAAAATATACACATCATTAAGCCCTAAGTGCTTGCGTCTGGAAATAGAGCGGACAGTCTCCTGGGCTGACCTTTTGCTCACTGATGGAACTGCTGCTAATGAGCAGGGAGCTCCTTGGAGGGATGTTTTCATATAGTGAAGCGAAGCATATGCTCGCCATTAGCCTGAGTGTGTGTGTGTGTGTGTGTGTGTGTGTGTGTGTACACAACAGTGCAATACAAACAGTGCTCACCAAAACACACAACGTCCACTGCACCTCATTATCCAGCTCCACCAGCCTCCAAAGAAGGCTTGCTCTCCAAGGCAGAGTCACATCCCCACTCACTATTTGAGAAAGACTATGGCATCCTTGGAGGACCTGTAGAGCTCAGGGATAAGGCTCTCTGACCAGACTGCCTGGGTTTGAATCTTGTCTCTGCTCCCATGCTAGCTGTGTGATCTTGGGCAAGTAACTTAACTTCTCGGGGCCTATTTCTGCATCTATCAAATGGACATGATAAAATTTTGTTGTAGTTGTTCAGCCGTTCAGTCATGTCTGACTCTTTGCAACCCCATGGACTGTGGCATCCCAGGACTCCCTGTTCATCACCAACTCCTGGAGCCTACTCAAACTCACGTTCATTGCGTTGGTGATACCATCCAACCATCTCATCGTCTGTCGTCCCCTTCTCCTCCTGCCCCTAATCCCTCCCAGCATCAAAGTCTTTTCCAATGAGTCAGCTATTCGCATGAGGTGGCCAGAGTAATGGAGTTTCAGCTTTAGCATCATTCCTTCCAAAGAACACCCAGGACTGATCTCCTTTAGAATGGACTGGTTGGATCTCCTTACAGTCCAAGGGACTCTCAAGAGTCTTCTCCAGCACCATACTTCAAAAGCATCAATTCTTCAGCACTCAGCTGTCTTCACAGTCCAACTCTCAAATCCATACATGACCACTGGAAAAACCATAGCCTTGACTAGATGGACCTTTGTTGGCAAAGTAATGTCTCTGCTTTTTAATGTGCTGTCTAGGTTGGTCATAACTTTCCTTCCAAGGAGTAAGCATCTTTTAATTTCATGGCTGCAGTCACCATCTGCAGTGATTTTTTGAGCCCCCCAAAATAAAATCTAACACTGTTTCCACTGTTTGCCCATCTATTTCCCATGAAATGATGGGACCAGATGCCATGATCATTGTTTTCTGAATGTTGAGCTTTAAGCCAACTTTTTCACTCTCCTCTTTCACTTTCAAGAGGCTCTTTAGTTCCTCTTCACTTTCTGCCATAAGGATGGTGTCATCTGCATATATGAGGTTATTGATATTTCTTCCGGCAATCTTGATTCCAGCTTGTGCTTCTTGCAGCCCAGGGTTTCTCATGATGTACTCTGCATATAAGTTAAATAAGCAGGGTGACAATATACAGCCTTGACATACTCCTTTTCCTATTTGGAACCAGTCTCTTGTTCCATGTCCAGTTCTAACTGTTGCTTCCTGACCTGCATATCTGAGGTTATTGATATTTCTCTTTGCAATCTTGATTCCAGTTTGTGCTTCATTCAGCCCGGCATGTCACATGATGTATTCTTCATACAGGTTAAATAAGCGTAAAACCTACTTTGAGAGATTAAAAAAGATACCCCATGGAAAGTTCCTAGGACTTAACATAATAGGTGCTCAAGAAATCACAATGATGATGAATGTTGTCAGTGGGAGGTGGGATTATGCGGAAGGCCCTGCAGACTCAGAGAATCATTTTGGATGAGGTTGCATTGGGAAAAGGTCCTGAAGACTGCGTAGTGTTTGGACAATGAGCCATGGCGGGTGGCAAGGGCTCCTTCCATGAGAATAGCAAAGGCCTGGTGGCTGGAAAGCCAGAGTTTACCCAGGAAATGAGTGTGCAGTGGGAGCAGAGGGCATGATGGAGAGGCAGGTTGAGGAAGGCCTTTGGGGCTAGATCAAGAAGGCTCTGAACTTGGTCTGTTGGCAGTGGGGCTCATCTCTGCTGTGTGAGGTGGAAGAACTCTTAGGGGCTGTTGTATCCACGTGCGAGCAGGTGGTTGCAGAGGCTTGTGAGGGCCTACTGCTAGTTAGTCCAGGCAAAAGAAGAGAATTCTTGAAACATACCAGGGCTGAGATTGCTGTGTGTGCCTGTCCCTGTCTGTGAAGTGGGGACAAGCTAGTTTTGAGTGGGGACAGCAAAGCAGAGGCTGTGTTCTTTCCCTCGAGTGGCTCAGGACACCTGGTTAGAGCCCATCCAGCTCAGATCCACCGGCCCGAACTCTGCCTGCTATGGAGCCCCTCCACTGTTGGGGTGCTCTCCTTGGCCAGTGCCGTGAATCAGAGGGGTCTCTTATCTCCGTTTTTCCATCTGTGCCACGAATGGGGTTGCATCAGTGAGGCCCCGAGGCTCTTCCCAGGAGAGCCCTCTGTGTTCTCCCCCTCCTGCTGTATCCTCTGGGCTCCTGGATCTCTAAACAAGTGTTGGGCGTGTATTTCCTGGAGACTCCAAGGATGACAGGAGAGGTGCTCGCTTCGGGATTCTTGGTGGCTGCGGAGGAGGCATTGGAGGGTGGTTTCTGGCCCCAGCCATGCCTCCATCCCTCAGCACCCCCAGGGACACCGGCCACATATGGTGGATGCCATCTCCACTCTGACCTCTTGACATGAGGAACTTGGATGCTTCGGCAACAAGGCCCTCAGACATCGCAGTTTCTCTCTGATGCAGGAAATGAGGTCCCTTCCTTCCGCTGGTCACCTAGGTGCAGAGGGCAGCAGCGGCGCCAGCCCCGGGGAGAGCAGGGGTAGCAGGCCCCCGCCACACACACACACACACACACACACACCCTCCCCCGCCCTTACGGTTCCACCCTTGGCCTGATGACTCAGCCGTCAGTGAGAACCAGCCTGGCAAGACATGACCGCGCCAGCCGTCGCCCTTATTTAGCTCTATCTGGATGAGCCCTCCTCCCCGTGAGCAGCACCCCCTACAGCTCCCCGCTTGCCAGCCTCCTGACCTTTGGGCTCCCCCCAACTCCCGTGTAAACCCCACGTCTCCCTCAAGGTCCAGCCCTCTCCAGGGGGCTCTCTCACTTTTCCCCTAAATTCTTACTGCAAAGGCCACCCTCCTCAGGTCTGAGATGAATCACTCGGTAATTATTTCAGGTGTGCCAGCTGGCCTCCCTCCTCTGACGGGGGTTGGGGGATGGAGGGAGAGTGATGGCGGGGCAGGGCGGGGGGCTGGTCAGCCCTGGGGTGTCTGCAAGCGCAGCGCAGCATCAAGGGGCTCAATTGCGCCACCTGGTGGACCGGCTGCGGATGACCTGTGGAGCCCGAGTGGGGTTGGGGATGGGCGGTGGGGGATGGGCGGTGGGGGCTAGGGGACTGTCGGTCTGCCCCGGGGGCTCCATCCCTGTCACTGGAGGTTGCTGAGGGAGGCAGAGGCTTGGGTGTGGTGGATGATCCGCACAGGCTTCCCTGGTCGAGGGCTGAGTTACGCACCCATGGAGGCTTCCTGCCCAGACCAGACCCATGCCTTCCCCCCAACCACCATCCCTTCCTTTCCAACCTCGATCCCTGAAACACCCCCAGGTAATCCCTGTTAGTCCGCTGCTGCTGCTGCTGCTGCTGCTGCCAAGTCGCTTCAGTCGTGTCCAACTCTGTGCGACCCCATAGACGGCAGCCCACCAGGCTCCTCTGTCCCTGGGATTCTCCAGGCAAGAATACTGGAGTGGGTTGCCATTTCCTTCTCCAATGCATGCATGCAAGCTGCTTCAGTCGTGTCCAACTCTGTGCAACCCCATGGACAGCAGCCCACCAGGCTCCTCTGTCCACGGAATTCTCTAGGCGAGTGTACTGGAGTGGGTTGCCATTTCCTTCTCCCTGTTAGCTGCTGCTGCTAAGTCGCTTCAGTCGTGTCCGAGTCTGTGGGACCTCCCTGTTAGCATGTCATCCCAAATCCAGCACATGCTCCCGCTTAATCCATTGCTATACAGATGCAGCTTCAGGACAAATCCTTAGCTCTTCTAACTAACCAGATCCTCCCACCCCGCCCCCACCAGCCCCTAACTCTCTCCTTAGAAATCCTGAGGCTTCCAGTGCCCTGAATCACCACTGGTCATCTATACCGTCCCTGTCTCCGTGTTGTAGAGGTGTCCATGGAGGAGAGGATGAGAGGTCTGGCCTAGGCCCCACGTTGAAGTTTAGGGTCACGGGCAGTGAGGCGGCGTGAGAGCACTGAGAACAGGGGAAAAGTGAAGTTCCTCAGTCGTGTCCGACTCTTTGCGACCCCATGGACTGTAGCCCACGAGGCTCTTCCATCCATGGAATTTTCCAGGCAAGAGTACTGGAGTGGGTTGCCATTTCCTTCTCCAGGGGATCTTCCTGACCCAGGGATTGAACCCGGGTCTCCCGTATTGCAGGCAGACGCTTTACTGTCAGAGCCCCCAGGGAAGCCCAAAGCAACTAAGGCAACTTCCTTTGAGCCGGAATCGAACCAGCAACCTAAGGATGTGCACATTTATCAAGTCTACAGTCCTCCGCTCTACCAGCTGAGCTATCGAAGGGTGCATATGAGAACAGGGAAGTGGGGCCGAAAGGGAGGAGGGGACTTAGGGAGATGTGAAGGTGCAGAGCCCATGGGGCCCCTGTACCATTAACTGGCCTGCACCATTCATGTTTGGAACGACGCAACGGGCTCTTCTCAAGGTGCTGTGGTATCCAGAAAAACCCTTGGACAGCCCTCCCCTCTTGTCGCCTCAAAAGTGTGTTTTGGTAACACACACAGCAGGAAGCCCAGGACCTGTGGCCTAGGCGTCGAGAACAGGCGGGAGTGCATCTGGGCCGTTGCGGGGCTGGAGGTACAAAGGGGCGAGTGTGCAGAGTCTGCCCGACCCGCTGGGCCTGCCGGCCACTGGCCCCGTCCAACCGCAGCCCCAGGTGGTACTGAATTCAAGGTTAATTTTACATTCCACAGGGAGGGGTGGAGCAGGTTATTTTCCTCTGGTGATGGGGGGCTTCTACCCACAGACAGTGGATAAGGCACACCTGAGCTTGAATGCCCCATCTATTCCCTGCCTCAAGGGAGAAGATCCTGGGAAGCGTCTTGGGCAAAGAGGTGCGGATGTTCTCTTGCTCCACGTGTGACTCGGGGGGCAGGACAGGTGGCCCTGCAGCCTGAGGCTCCTCTAGGAACCAAGTCCTTTCCCACCAGGCTGGAGGGGAGAGCTCGGTGGTCCACAAGCCTGAGTGTGCACAGCTGTGTCCCTGAGGTGCGAACTGTGTTTTAAGCCATCTGGAGTTGGCCATGGAGATGCCCTCCTAAGGGGCGCCCGGGACTCGTCCTGATGGCCAGCATGGTGGACTTCTGGCAGGTCTGCAGACCGGTCATGTCAGGGTTGGCCAGCCGTGGGCTGCAGCCGCCCTAGACCTTCGGGAGGCCCAGTGTTCACAGCGGGTCCACCAGTTCCCAGACCCTCCCCCAGTCCCCCCAAGCCATACCAGCACACATTTCAAAGGACCCTTTGTCCCTGGATCTGACCCCTGGGTTGAGAAGATCCCCTAGAGAAGGGATAGGCTACCCACTCCAGTATTCCTGGGCTTCCCTGGTGGCTCAGCTTGTACAGAATCCACCTGCAATGTGGGAGACCTGGGTTCAATCCCTGGGTTGGGAAGATGCCCTGGAGAAGGAAAAGGCTACCCACTCCAGTATTCATGGAGAATTCCATGGACCATATAGTCCATGGGGTCACAAAGAGTCGGACACGACTGAGCGAATTTCACACTTCACTTGGTGCCTACATGCACACTCTTGTGTAAAGTCGGAACCTGCAGGCTGGGACCCCGTGAGGAGACCACCCTGTGACCAAAGAAATAAAGTGTCACTTCCAACACTGCTGGCCCGAGGGGGTCCCAGGCGCCAGCGGCCTCCACCAACACCCCTTCTCCAGGCTGCTTTCAGCCCCACAAATATCCGAGGGCCTCGCGGTCTTTACTGTTTGGTTAGAAATGAAGGGAACATCTGTGACATGGAGGAGAATGACCCCAATCCTTCCACTCCATCCTGACCCTCAGCTCCATCCCAGAGGGGCAGTCCTGCTGGAGAGAGCCACAGCCCTGCCCGCCAGAGCTCTCGAGGCATTCCTGAGCCCTCAGGGCAGTGAGGGGGATATTCTTCTCCAGAGCCCACCTGGCCTGCAGGAAACACCCCTCCCTTCTCCAGCCTACCTCACAGGCCTCCTGGGACCAGCAGGGATTAGCTTCCTGGAAAGAGATCTAAAACTGTGTGGAATTCTCCCGCCTTTAAGCCACAGAGGACAAACTGTGGTCACCGGGACCCCAGGGCCCTTTTTCTTACGTGATGCATCAGACCTCACCTATGGGGAGAGCCTTCTCAGTTTGGGGGGAAGGATCAACACCCTCAGATTCCCCCTGATGTGACTAGAACAGCAAGTGCCTCTTTGAGCAGTGGCACGGCCCACCCTCCCAGCAGGTTTGGGTTTTTATGTTCCCAGCTTAAAGCTGCCGACAGCTTCTTATTCCCTTCTTATTGGCAGAAGGTGTCGTTCCCCAGAGTCACTCGAGAGGGGGTTTGGTTGGAATCGCTTCATCTCTTCACGTCATTGAGCCAGAGACTGAATTTAAACCCGTGGTCGTTAAACCAAGCGCGTCATCACCAGCTGCTAACTCCCCTCCGGGCTTTGAGTTTAGGCGGCGCCCCCAAAGCTCTCCTGCCCGCCCGGTTCCAAGGAATGACAGTGCCGGGACTTCATGCACAGCTGAGCCGCCCCCAGACCCCCGGAAGCCCCTCCTGTCTGCTCAGGAGTGGGGAGGGCGCAGGCGGGAGGGCCCAGGAGGGGTGGGAGGTCTTAGGCCACATTCTGCTTTGCCTCTGACCCTCCCCTCAGAAGCTTTCCCAGCTGACCCCCAACCCTCTGCAATAACACCCCCCACCACCCACCACCACCACCGAGACGAGTGGCTCACCACCCTGAGCTATAGCATCTTCTGTGTAAGTTCCAGGTCAGCCCACAGCTAAGGTCACATCTCAGGGGGCTCCTGGGAGATGGCGGTGAAAGAGGGGAGCCCACACAGGTGGTCCAGACACCCACCACTTCCAACCAGCTTCACTCTAGACCCACCTAGCCTGGGATAAATCCCGTCTCTGCCGCTTGCTGGTAACCTTGGGCGAAGGTCTTAACCTTTCCGAACCTGTGGTTTCCTCAACTGTGAAATCAGCATCATTGTAGCATCCAACTCATACGGCTTCATTGACTGGTTCCTGGAGAAACGGTTATTTCTGACCATCCTCCTGGTGACAGCAAGGCCATGTCCGGAGCAAGGCTCGCAGCTCCAGCAGCCATGTGGGCGTGGGATGCAGCCCTGGCAAGCCCGAGCCAGGCCCACGTCGCCACCTTCTGCTGCTCCCCCGGGCACAGGGCCGCCCCTCCACACCCCGTCGCCCGCTCTAGACCCCCTGATGCCCGCCCTCCGAGGACACGGCCCCCCTGTGGCTAAGGGGTGGGGGTAGCTCTCTGGGGGTCCCTTCACTGTGAGTGCTCACACCCCGCCCTCGGTTCCTGCCACAGCCCTGGACACAGGATGTCATGATCTGTGTCACAGAGGAGGACAGTGGGGCTCCAAGGAGCAGGGTGGCCTTACGAGGTTGCCACACTGTCAGTGGCAGAACCAGAAATCTGACCCGAAGTCCAGACCAGTTGGGTCACCTCCTTCCATCGCTGCCACCTCCCCATGCGGTGGGGGGGCCGGGACCAGGTGCGGGCGGGTGGGGCCCCCGTGGCAGCCTGGCCCCCTGCCCCCTCCTCACTGATGCCTCCTCTTCTGTTCCTGCCTCCAGTCCCCAATTTTCATCACCCAAGTTGGACGGGACCTGGTCTCTCAGACGGAGGAGAAGCTCCTTCAGAAACCCTGCAAAGAACTCTTCTCGGCCTGCGTCCAGTAAGTGCCCCGGGCCCTGGCCTCCCCTCCTCTTTCCCTGTCCGGGAGTCAGGACCCTCAGCCTCCTTGTGGGTCTCTACCCGGTCACCTGGAAAGGGGGCTGCCTCTTGTGTCCCTTCCCCGGAGCCTGGGCACCTGGGGGCAGGTCTTCAGTGCCCGAGGGCCCCCGCCAAGCCCCCCAGCAGCCTGTGTATGAAGGGAAAAGAGCCCAGGGTGCCAAGTGCAGAGAAAACATGTGCTTCAGATGATGTAGCTCCCAGGCCGCTGACACGGAGGGATGTGTAAAGCTCTGCCCTGGTCTGGCTGGTTTGGAAACCCTTCCTGCCTACCCCACCCCCCCTACTGCTGCCACCTACCTGCACTGCTGACGAAGCGGGGATGCAGGCTGCCCCCGGCCACAGCCCACCAGCTCATCTCAGGCTGCAGTGGGTGTGGTGCCAGTCGAGCACCAATTAGGCTCCATCATCTCGCACGGATGTGCCGCGAAGCTACATGTATGCACTAGGCTCACAGCCGCTCCTGTGCCCAACGCGCCTTCCCCATGAGCTGACAGGCAGGGGCACAGATTTACCCACCGAGGTCACAGCAGGTGTGGGTGCACCCTTGTTCAGAGTTCGCAGCCCAGACATTAATTGGGCACCTGCTGTGTGCATGTCACTCAAGGGAGACCTTGAGAGCAAGAGTGCAATCCTGCCTTCATGGCTTACTGCCGGCGCTCCGTGCACTGTGGGAAGAACTGGGATGTTCTGGGGAGGGTCAGCTTGAGGCCCAGCCCTGTGGCAGGTGCTGGGGAGATACCACCGTGGGCAGAATCTGAGCTTTGGAGGTGGCCGAGGGTCAGCCCTGACAGCGGGTGGGGGGTCCTTGGGCTGCCCCCTGCCCTTGAGGGAGTGGCTCTCCTGGCCCCACACTGGCCCCTGTTCTCAGTCTGGCAGGACGAAGTCTCCAAGGTTCTCTCACTCTGAGTGTCCCTCCCTTTCCCAGGCCCCAAGCGCCTGGGTTTGACTGGTCAGTGTGGCTGCTTTTTAAAGGGAACCAAGCGCAGCCCTGCCTGCAGCCAAGTTCAGAACCCTCCAGGGCCTGGCCTGGGACCTGGCCCACAGCACGTGCCCAGTAAATTCTACTGCAGGGGGCTTCACTGGTCCTGACCAAATCCAGAGCCCGTGCCCCTCGGCCTCTTGCCAAGACACCCTCTGCCTCAAAGTCCCAATCCCTCCCTTGTGCATAGTTAAACAGTGCTAGGTTCTCATCTCAGCTCCTGTCCCTTCTTCAGAGAGATCTCTCGGACCCCCCAGGGGCCTCACTTCCTGCTAACTCATGATAACATGCTCCTGGGGTCATTTATTTATTCGTGGTCTGTCCCCCTCACAATGCCAAGGCATTGTGTCCCAGAGCCCAAGCGGTGCCCAAGGCAAGTACTGACGACTTGTCTGTGGCCCAGTCAGTCTCAGACCAGCTTTGTAGAATGGCCAGGGCCTGGCTCCTCTCCCCCGTGTCTGTTGGAGGCCGCTGTGTGTCTGCATTTCCAAAGTGCAGTCAGGATGGTGAAGTGTTCATCCGTTTGTCCCCTCCGAGCTAGGTCTGTCCACGACTACCTGAGGGGAGAACCCTTCCACAAGTACCTGGACAGCATGTATTTTGATCGCTTTCTCCAGTGGAAGTGGTTGGAAAGGTGAGTGCTTCTGGGGTGGCACACCCCACACACCAGTGTGTACAAGTGTGTGTGTCAGCAGGGTGGGGATATGAGTTTTTCCCATAACAAGTTATGTAGAAATCAGTTACTTCCCTTGGGTCCATGGCTCAAAGAAAATGAAGTGTTCTCTTCCTGTTCATTTCTTGAGTATTCTAGAAATGCTCAATGCTTATTATTGTGCACACACAACACACACACACACACACACACACACTCATTCAGACATATACTCAGCATTCTGTGCTTATTTTTTTGGTTCACTGTCTTTGGGAAGTCTTGCTCTGCCAACATAAAGGCCTGCCATATTCTTACGCTGGGACTTCTCAGGTGGCACTAGCGGTCAAGAACTCTCCTGCCAGTGCAGAAGACATAAGAGACTCAGGTTCGATCCCTGGGTTGGGAAGATCCCCCGGAGGAGGGCACGGCAACCCCCTCCAGTATTCTTACCTGGAGAATCCCATGGACACAGGAGCCTGGGGGGCTAAGGTCCATGGTGTCGCACGGAGTCAGAGGCGACTTAGCTTGCATGCACATAGTCATACACAGATGTGCACATTTCTCATGTAACCCACCCCCTATTGATGGACGTTGGAGATTGGTCTCAATTTTGTGTGCAACCTTCCCTAAATAGTGAATAGCTATGTACGTAAAGCATTTCCAAAATATTTGTTTATTTATTTGGCTGTGCTGGGTTTTAATTACAGCCCTCAGGATCTTCAGTTGCAGCTTGTGGGATCCAGTTCACTGACCAGGGATCAAACCTGGGCCCCCTGCATTGCGAGCGCAGAGTCTTAGCCACTGGACCACCAGGGAAGCCCATACATCTTTATGTACTTTCAGAGATACATCATAGATATTCCTAGCAGAGGAACTCCAGGCGCAGGGTTTTCAGCTGTGAGGGGCGGCTAGATCTCCCTCCCCAACTGCTGCCCACTTCCTAGTCCTGCCCTTGCCCCGGGTGTCTGCGTGGCCTCAGCTTCAGCCACACTGTTCTTGGCCTGTGAGAGCCGGGTTTCCTCCTTGTTTACCTTTCATCTTTAATTGTGGGTGAGACAGAGCATCTTTTCACGTCTTTTATTTGCCACCTTATGCTTTTGAACTGTGGTATTGGAGAAGCCTCTTGAGAGTCCCTTGGACAGCAAGGAGATCCAACCAGTCTATCCTAAAGGAAATCAGTCCTGAATATTCATTGGAAGGACTGGTGCTGAAGCTGAAACTCCCAATACTTTGGCTACCTGATGTGAAGAACTGACACATTGGAAAAGACCCTGATGCTGGGAAAGATTGAAGGCAGGAAGAGAAGGGGACAACAGAGGATACGATGGTTGGATAGCATCACCGACTCGATGGACATGAGTTTGAGCAAGCTCTGGGTGTTTGTGATGGACAGGGAAGCCTGGCGTGCCACAGTCCATGGGGTCGCAAAGAGTCAAGACACTACTGAGCAACTGAACAGAACTGATTCTCTTCAAAGAGCTCCTGCACACACAGCAGTGACTTGGTCAGGCAGAGGTGGCCTCTGTGTGACTGATGAGAAAGGGGAGGCCATGAGTATGTGGCTTGCTGGGTCACGCAAGAGGGGTTAGTGCAGCCAAGGGGGGACCGCAGCCCAGGACCACCAAGTGGTGCTCTGCCCACTACAGCATCCCAGGATTTGCAGGTCAGGGCAATGTTCGAATTAAAGACATACTGTGGGGACTTCCCTGGTGGTCCAGTGGTTAAGACTCTGCTTCCAGTGCAGGGGATATGGGTTTGAAACCTGATCAGAGAACTGAGATCCCACACGCCACAGGGTGTGGCCAAAAAAAAAAAAAACAAATAAATAAACCCAACATTGTAAACAACTGTTAGTTTGCTCAGTCGTGTCCGACTCTTTGCAACCCCATGACTGTAGTGCACCAGGCCCCTCTGTCCATGGGATTCTCCAGGCAAGAATACTGGAGTGGGCTGCCATTCCCTTCTCCAGCGGATCTTCCCCTCCCATGGATCGAACTCGGTCTCCTGCATTGCAGGCAAATTCTCTACCGTCTGAGACACCAGGGAAGCAAATAAATAAAAAATAAAGCCATACAGGGTGAGCTGGTAGGCCAGGATGGGAGCTCCCCCTCCCACCACCAGTTCCTGTGCTGGAGGTCTGGAGCACGTTGTCGTACGTGCTATCATCCCCACGTCACAGGTGAGGACACTGTGGTCAGAAAGCCAGGAACCCTCCGGCTCCTGCATGTGTTTTGGATCTGTGCTGAGTCCCCTGCAGACGCCTAGGATCCACACCTGGGGGACACGAACCCCTGAAAAGCTGCACTCGCTGCCCTCCCTGCCCTCTTCAGGGAGATCTGAGGCTACACCCCACCCTACATCCTGGGGGATGTTTGTCTCTACCCTGACCGGTGGGGTGACAGAGGAGCGGTGGACGGGCTTCTCTGTTGGCACGTGGCCTGCCTCCGGCCACCTTGCCCATGCACGTCATGGCTCCAGGAGCCACGCGTGGGCCACCAAGAGCCCACAGCCTGATCTGAGTCCCAGCTCAGCCTCTTCCTGGGGGGCCAGGGCAGGGCTTCTCCCCTCTCCACCCCTCGGCTTCCTCACCTGTGATGTGGAAATGATAGCAGTGCCTGCCTCGTGGGTGTGGTGAGGATGCGATGAGGGCACCGCACACACCTCAACAAAGCCAGCCTCCTAGGGAGGTAACCAGCTGACTGTCATCGTTGTCATGAGTCGTCACTGAGCGCTTTGGCTCAGCCATCACCATACCTGTCTAATGTTTTGGAGGAAACAGCTGACCCTTGTGGTGTGCAGTCTGGTGGGGAGATATTCATCTTGCCCCACCTTGCTCCACAGTTTGGAGCCCTGGGCTGTATCACACAACCCCGATCTGTGCCCACCTTCCTGGGGTGGTGACATGGGCTCAGGACACCGAACCTGGTCTCCGAAACAGACTGTCTGGACCCCAGTTCCAACTCCACTGCTTAGCAACCGAGGCCATGGGCATCTCATTTCACCTCTCAAAGCCTAAGCATGCCCATCTGCCAAATGACTGCAGGATTACCTGTGTCTGTGAACAAGCTGCTTCGAGCAATGGGGATTGTTACCATAGAGACCCTTAGAAGGGGCCACATCCTTTATCCTTAGAGTGCTAATGATGACATCTGACACTTAGAGGCTTACAGAGAACCTTTGGATATATATATACCTTTTCAATATCTCCATTTTACTGAAGATGCAAGGCTCAGAGAGGTTGATGGGTTAGCCCTGGGTCACACAGCAATGGCCTGGCAAGACTGGAATCTGAAACTCAGGTCCCTGGCTCAAGTCCTTCACCCTTAGTTTATCCAGCATTCTGTTCCAAAGGAAGCCTTTAGCTGCAGCCCCTGGCTTTCACTTTACTTGTCAGGACCAAACACATGAAATAGAGAAATGGACTTTTAAAATCGGTGTGTCTAAAGAGTTATGCCCTTTTGAGGCCATGAAGCTGTTGAAGCCAGCAAAGCAGGACCCTGGCCTAGAAATGCCCTAAATGACTGACAGCACCCCCGCTTCCCCCCCTGCCTTTTTTCTTGCTAACAAGATCATGGGCTGTTGGTGCTGTGCTGTTGAAATATTAAAGGGATTTTTTTCCCTCCCAAGGTTAACCAAGAAATTCCTCGGAAATTGTATTACACTCATTTCCCCCAGTAGAGGAGCTCTGTGGTAATGTCGGCCGACTGTTTGTTCTCCATGTATCGTAAACTGTTGGCCCGGACGCCTTCATGTGGTTTCGAGGGCAGCTGGAGGAAACACTTCCCAGGGCCACATGTTGGATGCAGGCACATGGCGGGTTTGCTCCAGGCCAGGCCGCTTGTGTGCAAGACGCAGAGCAAGGGGGCGTCCAGCACAGGGGCAGCCTGGACCCCGCTTCCTAAAGAGACACCAGGAAGAGGCAGTGAATCACACACATGAATTCCAGACAGGCCAGGGAGCATCCAGGAGAACAGCGCCTAAGAGAATAGCATGATGCCGAAGCCGTGATTCCCACTGAAACCCAAATCCTCTTCAGGACCCAGCAGCGAGAAGAGTTTCCATGGGAGATTCATTCAGGAGCCGCGGGAGATTCATTCAGGAGCCGCTGGAGATTCATTGGTCTTTCTCGAGCTGACCCAGTTCTTTGGCCCGTTCCAATTTCATGCCAATCCCCACGCTGGGGAAGAACCTTGGGGTGGGATTTGGGGATGCTCAAAGACAGTCCTTGAGGGTCAAGAGCCGATTTTAATACCGTAAAAGCTGCTTTTTCTTACCCATTAATAGATTGATGGCTTTTTAGGTTGTTTCCGTATCTTGACTATTGTGGATAATGCTGCAATGATCGTGAGAGTAAAATAGGATCATGTTTATACAAGGAGTATTACTCAGCCTTAAAATAAAGAGAAGGAAGTCCTGCCATTTATGACAATGTGGTCGGACCTGGAGGACATTATGCGAAGTGAAATAAACCAGACACAGAAAAACAAGTACTACGTGATCCCTCTTATATGTGGAATCCAAGTGGACTCATAGAAGCAGAGAGTAGAGTGGTGGTCGCCAGGGGCAGGGAGGGGATGGGAGAAATAGGAGATGTTGGTCCAGGATACAAGGCTGAAGTTATGCAAGACGTCAGTTCTAAGGATCTCGCATACAGCATGGGGACAAGAGTTAACAGTACTGTATCATTTACTGAAACTTTGCTAAGAGGGTGGATCTTAAGTGTCCTTGGAAGAAAGAAAGGAAAGAAGGGAGAGAGGGGCAAATGTTAATTTGAGGAGGTGATAGGATGTTAATTAGCTTGGCTGGATGATCATTTCACAATGTATGCATATATCCAAACATCAAGTTGTACTCTTTGTCAGTTACACCTCATTAAAGCCAAAAAAAGAGGGGGGAAAAAAAACCTGACTTTTCTTAGCCAAATAGGCCAGCAATGAAGAAACACACGCTATCTACAAGGTGGAGTCCTTTGCTGCAACTAAGGGGCCATTTCTTTCTTTCTTTACTCCATGAGCCCCACCTTTGCCCCACGATCGGAGGCTCGTCTCACTAGACATTATAAATGGTTTGGCTAGTTAAAATGGGGAATCGAGAGACATAAGGTGATTAGTCATAAATATCAGTGGCGCTCATGGTAAAGAACCCACCTGCCAAAGAAGGAGACGTAAGAGAGGCAGGTTCAACCCCAGGGTCGAGAAGCTCCCCTGGAGAAGGGAATGACAACCCATTCCAGTGTTCTTGCCTGGGAAATCCCATGGACGGGGGAGCCTATCCAGGGTGTGATCCTTAGGGTCGCAAAGAGTCGAACACAACTGAAGCGACAGCACGCGCACACACACACACACACACACACACACACACACACCTTTCGGCAGACAGGATCTTCTCCTGTCCTGGGGTTCAAGGGTGTCCAACGCCCTCGGTCCTTGGTGAGAGAGTAACCAGACTGGACGTGGGGATCAGCAGCCTCTCTGTTCCCAGGAGGCTGGTCTTCCCAGGGCACGTCTTCAGGAAGGAACAGCTTGGGCGCCTGGGGACAGGAGGCTCAAGCTGTTCCGCCAGGCAGGTGTGGACGCAGGGCTGCGGTTTCCTTCCTGGCCTCCGTGGGACACCGAGCCTGACTCCTGGCCCTCTCTCTTCTCCCTGCGCTGAGGACACAGCTTCCTTCTGAGTACAGCCACAGGATTTGCATTTGGGAGAGAGAGGGGAACCACAGGGAAAGTGCAGTGAAGCAGCCTCTGCTCACGTTTTTCAAGCCTCCTGCTCTTTCCTTCCAGTCCAGGGCCAAGGGCGCCCAGCCCCTGAGCCAGGGCTTGAGGGTCGCGTCTGCGGCCGTGGTTCCTGAGGGTCCCCAGGGCGGGGTTTGGAGGTGTGTGCCTTGCCCCGCTCAGCTCCTCTCAATGCTGCCCTTGTCTGTTTCTTAATTCTGCATCTTAATGCTGTGAGACCCATGCTGGATTTTTGCTTTTCTTCCAGGCAACCGGTAACCAAAAACACTTTCAGGCAGTACCGAGTACTAGGAAAAGGGGGCTTTGGGGAGGTGAGTGAACATCCACATATTCATGAAAAGTTTCTGGACTCTTGTCACCTTTTCTGTCCCTTCCGGATTGGCCTGAAAAGTGTCTGAAGCAGGGCTTCTGAGCAAATGGCTGGGTCACGCGCCCCCTGGTGGAGAAGTGGGGTGAGGCTGGGGCCTTGGGAAGGTTACCAGTGTCTAAGGGAAGGAGGGTGGCTGGATGGAGATGTTGGAGCCAGCCTCAGGCAGGGTTCAAGTCTACAGAAGGACGCTTCAATGTGCGTCCTTGATTGTATTTGGAGGGTGAAGTGAGGACATGAGGGGCCTAAGTATGGCCAAGCCATGCTGTTAATATGCGCTGTTATGCTTAACCTGATCTTCCCCAACCTTGTCATTCCCGTTTCAGAGATGAGGAAAACTGACGTTCAGAATGGTTAGGTTACCCAGACAAGGTCACACAGCCGAATAGGGGCAGAACTAAGACCAGATCCAAATGCCTGGGGTCTCATTCCTCTAAATTATACACTCAGAGTTCCCAGGGGTCTCCCATGACTGCCCCCTGCTCCCCAAATGAGCCTCTCCTACCAGCAGCTGGTCCTTCAGAGTTCCCAGTTATTAGCAGCTGCATCTGGTTGGAAGCTTGGGACAGAGAAAATCTAGTTGCCCCCGAGATAGGAATGGTTCTTTCAGCCTCGGCCAGCCATGTAAACTGGTATAGATGGCTGCTTCTCCACCTCCGAAGGCTTGGGTTCACCTGAGATGGCACCAAAGTCATCTTGACGGCAGGGCCCTGCTCACTCCTGAGGCTGGTATACTCACAGGCCAGGGAACGGCCGGCTCTGGCCGCCGTGGTTCCCAGCCCTGGAGACACTGGCCTGGAGGAGTCTCAGGACAGCTTGGTCTCATGTGCCGTTTGGGCTTGTCTTCTCTTTGGCCCCCTCAGGTCTGTGCCTGCCAGGTTCGGGCCACGGGTAAAATGTACGCCTGCAAACGCTTGGAGAAGAAGAGGATCAAAAAGAGGAAAGGGGAGTCCATGGCCCTGAATGAGAAGCAAATTCTGGAGAAGGTCAACAGTCGGTTTGTGGTGAGTGTCAGGGCCTGGGGACAGACCCCCCTCCAGGTGACCGGAAGTGGGGCAGAGCCCCCCTCCAGGTGACCGGAAGTGTAGCAGAGCCCCCCCAGGTGACCGGAAGTGTGGCAGAGGCCCCCCTCCGGGTGACCGGAAGTGTAGCAGAGCCCCCCTCCAGGTGACCGGAAGTGTGGCAGAGCCCCCCCCTCCGGGTGACCGGAAGTGTAGCAGAGCCCCCCCTCCAGGTGACCGGAAGTGTGGCAGAGCCCCCCCTCCAGGTGACCGGAAGTGTGGCAGAGGCCCCCCCCTCCGTGTGACCGGAAGTGTAGCAGAGCCCCCCTCCAGGTGACCGGAAGTGTGGCAGAGCCCCCCCTCCAGGTGACCGGAAGTGGAGCAAGTCCCCCAGAGCGTGGGATGCAGTGAGGGAAGTGAGGAGTGAGTTGCAGGAAGGAGCCCAATGCTCCCTCCTTCTCAAGGCAGTTTGGACTGACTATGTCCTGTCCCTGGAGCTAGGCTGTCTCCCCTCTAGGTGTGAGCTTCTGTTAACACCTCCGTGGAAGAAAGGGGCCCAGCCAAGAAGCTCTGTTTTCGCAAACCCCGTAGGCTGGTTTCATCATAGGAGGCCGAAGCGTCAGTCCCATCTCGTTTATACGCGCCTTTGACTCCGTCCAGGCGAGGCTCTCTGCTGCAGTAACAAACCAACCCCCAACTCAGAGTAGCTGGAAGCGGCAAAGGACTCTGATCTGAAGTCCTGTCAGATGAGGCATCCTCCTCCACCTTCCCGCAGATGGACGCCCCTCCACACCCGCTGGGGGAGTGGGGACCTGGAAGGGGACCTGTGTTTGGCCAGCTCTCAACGTCTCCCCCATTTGTTATTATAAAACATAATATATATATGGGTAAAAAGTCAAACCTCACAGAAGGATGCCAAGTAAACATAGAAGCCTCCCTGTTTGAGTAACCACTGCAGACATGTTGGGCTTCCCTGGTGGCGCAGACGGCAAAGAGTCTGCCTGCAATGCAGGAGACGCAGGAGATGTGGGTTCGATTCCTGGGTTCAGAAGATTCCCCCGGAGAAGGAAACGGCAGACCGCTCCAGTATTCTTGCCTGGAGAATCCCATGGACAGAGGAGCCTGGCAGGCTATATGGTCCACGGGGTTGCAAAGAGTGGAACATGACAGAGACTTTTCACTTCACTTGATACATATACAGGCTTTATTATTTTTAGCCAATGGGATCTTGTAACAAATCTTAGCCTGCAGCATTGCTCCCCTTAAATTGTAGATCTTCTATAACCAGACAGATAGCTGCGCCTCTTTTTTAAAGCTATGCACCATTCCTGTGTACAGGGAGGAGAGAGGCCGTGACCTGTGCAGCTACAGGTAGAAATCACTTCTGGTTTTGAAGGCACCACAACAGACAAGGCTGCCCTGGGTCCATCCATCCTCCAACATCCCTTTGGCGTATTTCTGTGGGGATGTCCGGAAGATGGATTCCTGGCGGAGGAATCACTCTGTCAGAGAGCATGTGCATTTCCCCCAGTCACACCCTCACCAGTTGTGCCTGATGGCAAGCAGCGCCATCCACCCAGGCTGCCTGCATTCCCCAGAACTGGCGGGTTTTGTAAGAGGATGGCCAAAGGGGACAGAAGTTCTAACCACCTGATGCACGCGCATGCTTTTGTGACTTAAAGCAACAGACACCGTCCTGTCGGGACCCATGAAAGGGGCCAGCTGCCCCTTCTGACTCTGCTTCCTTGCCTGGAACTGCCGAATGGGATGGAGGGGCAGCAATGGGCTGCAGGGGGTGGTGTGAAGCGGCTGCAGCTCCCTATGCTAGTCCTCCCACCCAGCTTCAAGGCCCCCTGAGGAAGAGAAGCAGACGTGAGGGTCCCTGGAACCCCACCACACGGCTGTCTTGTGCTCCCAGGTCAACCTGGCCTACGCCTACGAGACCAAGGACGCACTGTGTTTGGTCCTGACCATCATGAACGGCGGGGACCTGAAGTTCCACATTTACAACATGGGGAACCCTGGCTTCGAGGAGGAGCGCGCCCTGTTCTACGCGGCAGAGATCCTGTGCGGCCTGGAGGACCTCCACCATGAGAACATTGTCTACAGGTGAGCAGGCGACCCTGGGTCCCCCATCTGAGCCTGAGCAAGTGAGGCCAACCCTTCCATGCTCTGAATTGGTCTCTCAGCCTTGCCCTTGAGTTGAGGCCTGGTCATTGCCCTTGAGTCGAGGCCCGGTCATTGCCCTTGAGTCGAGGCCCGGTCATTGCCCTTGAATCAGACAGACTCCCACCCTGGAACTGAGAAAGGGAGGGGGACCGCTTAGTGGGGGCCAGGTGTTCCCTCAGAGTCGATGAGGTTGGGCCACTGGTCCCTTCCCACCCCAGTACCCAGGAAGCTCAGTGAGTGGAGCCTGGTGGTCTGATCCAGAACCAACCCTTGCAGGACTTCTGTAGGATCCCCACTGAAGCAGGCATCAGAATGGACCCCGGTCTCCCCCACCCCAGGACCACGTGTCCAGATTCTGTGAGCAGTGGCCTTCAGACTCTTCTCGCAGGCCTCCTCCAAGAATTTTGAAAACCTATGTGCCCTCGTATGTTCTAAGTAGACACCTAAAATAGTCCATCATATGTTAAAATAGTGGCTAGTATTATTGATGTTTTTAAATTGAACTCAAGTGACATCACATGTCTAAAGGTATCCAGTGGAATCTAATTGCTGTAGCAAATTGACCTCCACCATCATGTAACTAGAAAAAATGCATGAAAACTCTTTAATGGTGAGGAATTTTCTATCCTTCTCTACTTCCTTCGGCCCCCAGAGACTGCTATTTTACTGTAATATACTTTTTGCGTAAAAGTCAATGATCAGCATTCCACTCTGAAATATATGGATGTAGATAAGATTTTTTTAAAATTCTCACTGACCATAAGGCTCTAAGTGTTAAAGTAATTTCTTCTGTTGAATTGCCCTTATAATTAGTAGGTTCCACTTCTGACTGGGACCCTGGAGGTTTCACCCCGTGAAGTTGGGCACCATAGCAATACGCAGGAGCAGGGGGGAACCTGCTTTTCTTCTGTCAGTTGGGAGAAGAGCTGTTGAGAAAGGACAGGTGGGAGGGGAGATCCTGTAAGATGCCAGGACAAGGCATTTTGATGCTAAGGATCTAGAAATGCATATTCTTGAAGTCCCAACACATGGGTGACTCTCTCATCCCCCACCCTCACTGGGCACACACCCCCCAGTTTGAAGACTTTTGTCACAGGGCTGTTGGCTAAGAATATCTTGGGAGCCCAAGGTTTTGAAAATAAGGAGGAATGGTCTTGATGACATGCCCGTCCCCCGCCCCCCGCATCTCCCAATTTATGCTTTTGTTTTGTTTTCATTCAAGTGAGAAGAGTCAGAAAATTTTCCCTAAGGGTTGAAAAAAGAATCCTCCACTTGATTGTTTTTCTCTTAAAAAAAAAAGAAAGAAAAAGAAAAAAAGGCATCCCTCCAAGTTCTAGCCTTTCTATTAATACTAGGGAGGAAGAGAACCACGGTGCCTCCCTGGCCCGACCACTTGCCATAGCCTTTCTGTGGGTGTGGGTTCTGTGCCCACTAGCCAGCTGTCTTTCCAACCTGGTGGTCAGTGGTGGCCGATTAATTGAAATGAGGTCTCCTGCCCTTATTTGGAAGGGTTAGCACATCAAAAGCATGGAAATTAATAACAATAGCAACAAAAGTATGTTGTAATAACCCCAATTGTCACTTTGTGAGCTTGCATCACTGGATTTGGGCACATGAACCTCTCCCCATGAGGACAGCTGCCCTCAGTTTAATGAACAAAGCCAGTTGATTGAGAACCAAATCCTCAGTCCAGATGCCATGTGTGGCATCTGCACAATGGCTTACCCAAGTTACACACCCTATCCTGTTGGTTATTCTTTAATTCACAGAGAAGAGCTTTTATTAATAAAACTAGACACTTCTGCTGCCTCTCCCCCTTACAGTGGAAAGGTTCTCTTTCTCATGAGCATGACCGTGTCTTGTAAAGAGAAGAGAGACCTTGGAGACAGGAGGAGGTGGCTGCGTCTACAGCTGTGCCTGGTGGCTATGCTTTCTCCCAGGCTGTGGCTCAGCTGGAGCTGGGGAAAGTGCCAGGCTTCCCGGGGGCCCCATCCCAAAGAGGGTCTTTGTCCTGGAGGTTACCATTCTCTCCCTTAGAATTCTCTGACCCAATTCTACAGCTGGGGTTTTATCCTCAGTAACTTCTCTCCCTTCATTCCCAGGCCTGACTCTTGCCTTCAGGGCATCCGGAGACCTCGAGGTCTTCCCATCCCTGGAGGGGTCTGTCACCTCCCAGCCCCAGGGGCCCTCAGTGCACGGACTAACCTTTGCCTAACTCCTTTTCAGTCACTCTCCAGAGTCGAGAGGATACCTATGGCAAACGACAGCATTTGTTTTAAATTAATACCAGAGGGAGAGACGTGAGCCCAAGATGGTCTTGACCCAGAGAGAGACCAGACCTCCTGAGCCCAGAGCTGGGGAGGGAATACTCAGGCCTGAGTAGCTCAAGGGGGTCCACAACAGATGCTGGTGCGCCCTTGCCACCCAGAACACTCACACTCACACGCTGGTGATCTTTCCCTTTCAGAGACTTGAAACCTGAAAATATCCTGTTGGACGATTACGGTAAGTCAGGCAGCGGCCCCGGGGATCCTTTTCCTGCTCTGTAGCTGAGCGTCACAACCCAAAGGGAGCAGGAGGCTTCCAGCGGAGACTCAGAGATGCTGACCCGGCTCCACGGGAGGGCAGAGGGCGTGGACAAAGGTCCTACTTGGCCAAGAAGGATGTGGCTTTGTGATTTTTCCCCTTAAGCAGGTTGTTGCAGTGGCGGGTGGGGGACAGGGAGAGAGAACCAGCACTGAGTGAGGAGTGGGGGGTTCCAGACTCTGGGCAAACATCTAACTCTCACACTTCCCTCACCCCATCTTTCTAGTCTGTGAAATGGAAACAGTGGGCCTTGCCCTGCCTTCTTCAGATGGTGGAGGGGGGAGCTGAGGTTCTGACAAGATACCTTGATGAGTTGTTTTACCAACTGTGTGTGCATGCGTGCATGCTTAGCGCTCAGTCCTGTCGACTCTTTGCGACCCCATGGACTGTAGCCCACCAACCACCTCTGTCGGTGGGATTCTCCAGGCAAGAATACTGGAGTGGGCTGCCATTTCCTCCTCCAAGGGATCTTCCTGGCCCAGGGACTGATCTCGGGCCTCCTGCATTGCAGCTGGACTCTACCATCTGAGCCACCAGGGAAGCCAGCTGTATGTTAGGTGTCACTACTTGGCTGCCATCGTTGTTATTTCCATGTGTGTTTGTGCACACACACGTCGATAACAAAGAGCCACCACAGGAGCCCCTCATGACCGTTTAGACTCTCACACCTGGGAAAGGGTTGTCGCATCTTCTATGTAACTGAATTGTCCTGTCTTTACAGAGGGAGCAGGGCCAGTTGACCCTGTGCCCATTTTACAGATGATAAGATTGAGGCTCAGAGGAGCCTACTCTCCAAGGCCCCCCACAAATATCAGTGGGGAGTGGAGACCTGAAATTAGGTCTCCCTGCCAGCAAATCCCAGGCCAAGGGGAGGGAAGGGGAGGGAAAAGACCTGGAGAAGAGGTTTGAGTGTGATGCTGTCAGGCAGAGGGCTCAGGGCCCACTGCCCCTCTGTGTATGCACCCAGAGCCCCCAGGGGTTCTTGTTCCCTGCTGGTCTCAGAACCGTGCCTACCACCAATCTGTCACCCAACAGCTGGAATCTGCATGCTCTCTCGCCTCACACCATTCCTGCCTTCATTGGGGGCCACTGAGCCAGCGGGCTCCACTCAGCTCCAGCCTCTCCGGGGGCGGGGGAGGCTCCCTGCTTTGGGCCTTGTTGAAATCCAGGCTGGGGAGCGGGTCAGTGTTCCTTCCTGCAGGGTCAGATGAGGCCATGCCCCTGCCGGGTTGGCCATTGGAAGAGACAGTGCCAAGGCGCACTCTCAGCACGGGGTCATCTCTGCCTTTTGAGGGTCAGTTCTGGCCCGGGAGTTCCAATGCCACCTCCCAGTCTCTGCTGGTCTGGGTGGCAGGTTCTCCAAAGGGAAACAAACAACCCCAAAGACCAACAAGGCAGAATAGGGAGTTGCCTCCCAAGTTGCTTTGTGATTTTTCCCCTTAAGCAAATTGTTGCAAAATGTCAGGAGAATCTCCCATTTTCCCATGAATCAATCCCAGAATCGAGCCAAGGCGTCTTAAACTTTGTGATGTTAGCCTTACAAGAAGCCCCTTAGGGCATTTTATGAGGCTGGTCTGCCATCATCTAGCCGAATCCAGGGGTCCTATTGCATCGTTATGTTTTTCTCCCTAAAAGTAATAATTTACCCCTGACCTCTGACACCTAACTCTCGCGATGGTCCACAATCACCCTGCATGGCCAACTGGGTACCACTCTTCTTGGGACAAATGAAAGGCGAGGGCCCTACGGCAAGTCTAGGGCCCTGCCCAGGGTGGATCAGATGTCCGCAGAACCACTCCAGGGACCCGCTGACCTGCTGTCCCCCATCAGGCCACATTAGGATTTCGGACCTGGGCCTGGCCGTGAAGATCCCCGAGGGAGACCTGATCCGCGGCCGGGTGGGCACCGTTGGCTACATGGGTGAGTGTAGGCTCCTCCCTGAGCTGGGCCCTCGAAGCTGCTGGCCTCTTTGTGCAACTTTCGGAGTAGTCGTGTGGGAGGCAGGAAGTGGTAGCCAGGGTGGGGGAGTGTTGGGGCCCCAGGGTGTCAACTACACTGAGCTCTGCAGCCCCCACCCCCAGCCCCACCTGTGTCTCAAGCCAAACCCGTCCCAGGGCAGTTTCAGAGCCGACACACAGAGTTGCCTGGGGTGTGGGTGTAGTAGGGTTCTGGTGAACTGGCAGACAGCCTTTCAGAGTGACCTTGAGAGTGGGGAGGTCACTAGGAAGGGCCTGGAAGGGAGGAGCACACCACCTACAGTGTCACAAAGCCCCGTTCCAAGGAGGGACCAGCCATGGCTCCTGCCCTGTGTCCCCTGAGCCTTCTCAGAGACCGTTGCCCTGGAGCTACACTGATCCCCTGGGGTCTGCCTACCAAATAAGGATATTCTCTGGGCATCTTCCTGTACACCTCAAACACATCCACCCGCTCACCCCAGGCAGGGGACTCGAGAAAGCTCCAAGGGATGGGGACACTTGTCCTCCTCTGGGCTCATGCCAGCAGCCCACGCTCAGAGTTCTGGACTCTGGTGTCAGAGGATCCTTTTCAGATTGCATGATATTGGGGGACCCATAGGATATGTGTCTATGTGTATGTCAGAGGTATGTATACCTATGTGAATGCTGATGGATGGACAGATGGATAGATATCAATAGGTGATAGATAATTGATGGATGATGGAGACCAGGTTAATAAATGGATGGATAGATGATAGATGGATGGATGATGGATGGATAGACGATGGATTGAAGGATAGATGATGGATGGATGGGTGATGGATGGATAGATAGATGATAGATGGATGGATGATGGGTGGATAGATGATGGATGGATGGGACAGATGGGTGATGGATAGATGATGGATGGATGGATGATGGATGGATGGGTAGTAGATAGATAGATAGATAGCTGGATGGATGATGGGTGGATGGGTGATGGATGGATAGATGATGGATGGATGATGGGTAGATAGATGATGGATGGATGGATGGGTGATGGATGGATGATGGGTGGATAGATGATGGATGGATGGGATGGATGGGTGATGGATGGATGATGATGGATGGGTGATGGATGGAGGATGATGGGTGGATAGATAGATGATAGATGGATGGATGACAGGTGGATAGATGATGGATGGATGGGATGGATGGGTGATGGATAGATGATAGATGGATGGATGATGGGTGGATGGATGATGGGTGGATAGATGATGGATGGATGGGATGGATGGGTGATGGATGGATGATGATGGATGGGTGATGGATGGATAGATAGATGATAGATGGATGGATGATGGGTAGATAGATGATGGATGGATGGATGGATGGGTGATGGATGGATGATGGATGGATGGGTAGTAGATGGATAGATAGATAGCTGGATGGATGATGGGTGGATGGATGATGGATGGTTGGGTGATGGATGGATGGGTGATGGATGGATGGGTGATGGATGGATGGATGATGGGTGGATAGATGATGGATGGATGGGATGGATGGGTGATGGATGGATGATGATGGATGGGTGATGGATGGATGGATGATGGGTGGATGGATGATGGATGGATGTGTGATGGATGGATAGATAAATCCATCTGTGCACTCTGTGTGTGCCTGCTTGGGCATCTGTGTCATCTTCTCACGCAGTGTCCACACCCATGTGGATACATTTGCCTTCCTGGATGTATGTGGCCTGCCTATCTTCTCTTGCACTTCTCTGTTGAATCTATAATCCATTTAATCGAAGTGTTAGGGAAGGCATAGTGAGATGCTGCTGGAATTCCAGATACATTTAAAGTCACCTTTACTTTGGGTGGACACACTTTCATTCTTTGAAACGAATATGTGTGCAACACCTACTGTACGCCAGGCATCATACCTGTTATCAGGCACAGCAGGAAATAAGGTGGCTCACAGTCTAGCAGGGGAGATGTCAAAGGAATGGGTTGTTTCCATCCACCATGGTCAGGCTTCTGAAGCCACAGTCAGAGTCCTTTGGGAGCACAGAGAAGAGCAACCAAGGCAGGCTCCCAGGAAGAGGAGGTATTTCTAGCAGTTGGTGGGCAGGAGTCAGCAGCGGGAAGGGATCCCAGCCCTGGAGCCCCAGGCCTCCTGTGAGCAGTACCATCACTCCTAGTTGCAGGATGTCCTGAGGCCCCATTAGCATCCCAGTCCTGGCCTCATGTGCCCGGCTCTGACCCACCACCAGCTGTCTCTCACATCCCCTGGATCTCCTGCTCTGCCCCCAGCTCCAGAGGTCCTGAACAACCAGAGGTACGGCCTGAGCCCCGACTACTGGGGTCTGGGCTGCCTCATCTACGAGATGATCGAGGGCCAGTCGCCCTTCCGCGGCCGCAAGGAGAAGGTAAAGCGGGAGGAGGTGGACCGCCGGGTGTTGGAGACGGAGGAGGTATACTCGCACAAGTTCTCCGAGGAGGCCAAGTCCATCTGCAAAATGGTGAGCTCCCGGTGAGCCAGACATCGCCCTAGGGCCGGTGTCCAGTGCCGGCTCCCCTCCCGGCCCCTAGCCGAGAACAGCAAACAGGCAGATGGGAGCAGGGGCAGGGCATGCTAGGGTGTGGGCAATGAAGCCACAAGGTCTGTGGACTGGGGTGTTTGACAGACGCTTCCAGGAGGGGGCCTGGGGTGGGGCAGGGTGGCTCCGTGACAAGGGAGGGGGGCTGCAGTGAGCAAGGAGAGGCACCCTTATGTCCAGCTCTGGGGGGAGGTCAGCATGGGGGAGAAAGGGGATGCTCCCAGCTGGCCCCCAAGATACAAAGGCATCAGGACAGCCCCTACCCTTGACCTTGGGCCTCCTGTTTCATCCAGCTCTGGGTCCCTGGTGCTGCTCTGGGGCCAGGGGCTGCAGGCAGTGGGTGGTGATAGTTTCGGCCTTCGAACATCATTTAATCATGTTTTCCACCCACTACATGGAGTGTTGGTCACACTTGCTGAGGTCCTGAGTGACAGCATCCATGGATAGAGAATTTGACCCAGCCCCAGGCAGGGCTCACTCGAGGTGTGACCTTCAGTCAGGCTGGTGGGCAGGGGCCAGACTGGGGGGCTGGAAGCCGGATAGAAGATAAGGTGGCAGGACCTCAAAAGTGAAGCTGGAGAGAGTCCGCCCTTGGACTGAGGCCCTTCTCCTTGATTCCGGCGGGCCTGCTTCCTTCCCTGCCTGGCTCTCTGGCTTCCGAGTCCCAGTTGTGCCCCCTAGGGCCCTCTTCCCTCTGGGTTCAGTACCGCTGTGCTGGGAGCTGCCCACTAATGCCAGCCGCCCTCTAATACCAGCCACGCGGGGACAGAAAGGGCCTGAGTGCCCAGCGCTTGGCACTTGCAAACCCCCAGGTCCCTTCCTCTGCTCTGCAACTAGAACAGCAAGACCAGGATCTGACCCTCAGGGTCTGAAATGTGAACATCAACAACCAGCCCGGGGTCCAGAGAAAGGCAGGCCTGGGAAACTGATGAAAAGTAGTGAAGTTCTGCTTCTAGAAAACCCGAGGCTGCACTGCTAGGGGCCCCGGAGCCATCTGGCCTCGCTCCCGCCCCCAGAAGCCCGCCCTCCTGGAGCCGGCCACCCGCTGCCTGACCACTTCCTCTCACCAACCTCAGTCTGACGTCACAGAGGCACGGGGAGAAGGAGTTGGCCTAGAGCTGCCATCTGACCACTTCCAAAGAGGAACCATAGATCTGTCATTTGCGTGTGTGAGAGGCCGTGAGGGAGGCATGGCGTGTACACAGCAAACACATGCCCGGACCACACGCCTGGGCCAGCCTGCAGCTGGGCGGCCCCCAAGGAGACAGGTAGTCACGGCAGCCAGAGCTGGGATAGAGGGACAAGAGGAGCAAGGCAGCAAGAGGCAGGGGAATGGTTGAAACCTGGGGGTCGAAAGGGGAGCTCGCAATACTTGATGTTGCAACTAGGTACCTATCCGCTGGGACCTAACTGGGTGAGGGACGGAAGGTCAGTGCATCAGCAAGTGCCCTGGGTCAGGGTCAGGAATTCAGAGAAGCCGTTCTGAGACACTCTAAGAGCAACAGGGGACCCGCTGAGAGGACAGAGAGGCACAGAGGGGCGCCTGCCCACAGTCATCGGCTCCGCGGCACTGCTGTTCCTCTGCTGCCCCCTGGAGGCCACTACAGGGAAGGCGGCAGCTGAGCCGGGAGCTCCAGGCAAACCTGGGCTCATAGGTGCAAATGTCAAAACCAAGGTCCCCTCGTCTTTCTCAGCTAGAAGAACCTCTGGAGCCCTCTGGTCTTGCTCTCCTTCCTTGAAAATGACCCTGAGGTCTTGGAAGTCTGATCTTGGACTTCCATGCCCGTAACCTCAACCCATCTGGTCTGGCAGCCAGGCTCGCCCTGTCACCACCAAGGGAGAACCAGGCTCAGGACATAGCAGAGCCTAATCGTAAGGAGACCACGGAGGCCCTGGGCAGCTCCAGCCCCCACCTGCTGAGGAAGACTTTTCTACGAACAGTAATAAAGTTAGTCCCCAGCCCCCATTCCATCTTGGCAGCCACAAAACCCCCTCCACTGCCCCTGTGGTCCAGAAGGGGATGCATCTCATTGTCCTGTCTCCTGGGTCCAGTCCCTAAGCCCAGACCTCAGCCCCCACCTTTATTAGGCCCCTGCTGAGTCCCAGCACTGTTCCTGCCCCACTAGCCCTGTATCCCTCTCAGTCTCACCCATCCTTCCAGCCCATCTCTAGTCATCCTCCTCCAGGAAGCCCTCTCTGCCTGCCCCATCCACCTAAACTCACAGCATCTCTCCCTCTTGCTTCTCCTGGATTATACCTGATATAATATTTGTGAACTCTTGACCTGATGCCCAGCTTGCAAACAGGCAACATATAGTTGGGTGTTTATTTTAGCTGAACAGTGTTTTAGAAAAAAAGTGAATAGTGGGTTGTCAAGATTTTTAAATGGAGCAAAGTCACATAAAAACCTGGATTTTCTGGCTTCTTTTGAAAAAAGCAGAAGCCCTGGACACCTGCCAACATTCCTGCCTGGCAGGAGCTGAGGGACAGCCTGGCATGGCCCACTCAGCCCACCCCTCACCTTTTTACCCTCCCTGTCTCATCTGTCTGGCCAGCCTCTGCAGCCTATGGGGCCTGCAGCCTCTGCGATTTCTCAGAGACAAGCAAAGCCCCAGGAGAAGAGCAGGAGTGGCCCCGAGCCACCAGTCCATGGGGCCAAGCCTGCCTGGGGGGCCGGTAGACCGAATGAGGCAACATTGTGAGCGGCTGTCTCACAGCTTCGTCCCTTCAAGGCCTTTCATTCCTTAGTTTGGGGGGAGGGCAGTCCCAGCAAGTCTCCTCTCTAGACCATGGACCCCAGGAGGCCCCCTGCCTCTCAGAATGAGCATGTGCAGAGAGCACCAGGACGCTGGTAAAAGAAAGGGCTGGATTCCCTCCCAGGTGCGAGCTGCCCACTTTGATTTCCGTCTCGAAGCAGACACTTAGTAGATTCCAACTGTGTACACGGTGGAGTGCTCAGTGTGGCGGGGAGGAGAGAGAAGCACAGGCTTCCCCTGGGACTGGGGAGGGGGCTGATGCCCTGCAGTCGTGAAGATGAGGGGCCTGCCCCTCCTCCTCCCTCCCCCTTCCTCCCCCGCCCCTCCCCCTTCCTTCCCCTTCCTCCTCCCCCCTCCCCATCTTTCATTCATACCTTCCTCCAGTTTGGTCTGGTGGCATGTCTGTTCCTGCAGCCCCTTCCTCTCCTAATAACCTTCCATCCTGCCTTTTGTTTGTGATGAGGACCTTCCTCCACCGCCAACAATCCTTGGCTCCCCACTACCCCTGTATTAAAATCCCACCTCCAGACCTGGCCTTCAGGACCCTCCATCACTCTCCCCAGCCAGTCCCTTTCACTCTGACCCATCTCACTCCCATCCTTTCCTCAGACTCAAAGATGAGTGTCCTCCAAGGTTGCCCTGCTTACGCTGTCACAGGTCCCTCCAGTGCCTTCTCCCCGCTTTGAAAGCCTGTCTCAGATGCCCCCTCCCCAGACCACGTTCTGACCTCTCGGCTAACAGCCAGTTCTCATTTCCTTTGCCACCGTGGTGTCGCATCTGCCTTGCCCTGGGGTCCTCTTAACGTGACTTTGCTGAAGCAGACCCTCAGCATCCCATCTCCCAGCACCTCCTGGGTGCAAGTCTGCAATGCACTTACGAATCGAGTGAACGAATGAGAGAACCCACAGACCAGTCTTTGCCCTTGGTAGCTTACCTGGAGCAGAAGAGGGGGTGCCAGTTCAGCACGCATTAGTGGGTGCCAGGTACACACCAGGCACTGGACATGCAGTCATGGGCAGAATCAGTCAGGACTCCTGCTCTCCTGAGGGTTCCAGGCATCTGAGCATGCTGAGATCCTGGGACCACAAAGTGCACCGCGGTTCAGGAGAGCCTCCCGAATCAGGGTCAAGCGGTGTCTGATGGGAACCTGGGGTGGCCCAGGCCTGGTGGACGTGAGCGAAGGGATGTCTTGGCGGGGGATGGCTCGGGGATTCTTGTGTGAAAGGCAGGTGATCACAGGCTCTCCAAAGCCCCTTACCCCTCGGGCCTCTGGGCAGGAGGAAAGGCTCCCCACCTGGCGTGTCCTCATGGGACTCTCCTTCTGCAGCTGCTCACCAAAGATGTGAAGCAGAGGCTGGGCTGCCAGGAGGAAGGGGCCGCGGAGGTCAAGAGACACCCCTTCTTCAGGAACATGAATTTCAAGCGCTTAGAGGCTGGGATGTTGGATCCCCCCTTTATTCCAGATGTGAGTAGCTCCCCAGCCTGGACTGAGCCTGTGCAGTGGTTTACGACCTTTGACTTTGCTAAACATCTGTGAGGGGCCCTGGACCAGGGGCTGAGACCTGTGGGCAGGGGGTGGCTCCCATCTGCCAGTAGCAGAGCATCGCCTGGTCTGGGGAGGTCTCTCTTCACCCATCCTAGCTTCATCACCTCTATAAGGAATTCATTTCCAGATTCCCAGGCTCCTAGAGCCCCTGGGAGCCCTCCCCCACCGACCTTGAACTCCTAGAGGGCAGGGCCCGGGTTTGTCTCTGTGAGTCCCTGAACTGCAGCCCCAGAGCATGTCTGGTGGACAAGTGAGATGAAAGAGATCAGCAGGGTTACAGCATCAGGCCCGCAGCAGCACTGACAGCCTCATGTCCCAGTGCCTCGACTGTCCCCATTTTGCAGGCGAGGAAACTAAGGCCTTCAGGGGTTATGTGACTTTCCCAAAGTGCCTAAGCACCACAGCTGGGACCCCCACCCAGGGCTGTGTGTGGCAGACAAGCCTGCGTGCTGACCCACCACCCCTGACTGGCCTCTGCTGTGGGAAGGGCCAGAGTGGTCCTCCTGGGGACATCCCCCATCACAGCCTGTGTGGGTCAGTGATGACAGGAAGGGGCCTTGAGTTCTCATCACCCCGACTGGGGGCCCCTTGGTCCCGCTGAGCCAGGGCAGCCCAGGTTCCCAGGGCAGGGGGAAGGCCCTGGGAGACCACCGCTGCCCCACCGCCTCCCGGTCCCCATTCAAATCCCTGCCTCCCCAGCCCCGGGCCGTGTACTGCAAGGACGTGTTGGACATCGAGCAGTTCTCCACTGTGAAGGGCGTCAACCTGGACCACACGGACGACGACTTCTACTCCAAGTTCTCCACGGGCTCTGTGCCCATCCCGTGGCAAAGCGAGGTGAGCACGGTGGGGTCCTTGGCTTCACCCCAAAGTGGGGGCGGGGCTGCTCCGAGGGCAGAAAGGGACGGGCAGGGGAGTGTCCCGGTGGGCGAACTGGGGCGGTGGCATGGTGCGGGGTCAGGAGCTGGCAGGGCGGGGAGAGGAGGCCTGTTCAGATGAGTCTGAAGAAGCGGGGCTGGGAAACGGGCAGCAGCTGGCGGCCCGAGGGGGATGATGGAGTCTGGATGGACTGAGGACTGAAGATGGAGCAGCAGGCAAAACTGCACCCCTCCTTTGGGGATCTTAGTGGAGGGTCAGCCCCGGAAGTGCTCCCATTACCGCATTGCACACTGGGGGATGGAGCCCAGTCCGAGCTGGTTCACGGGAGATAGACAAGATGGGGAGGTCGGCCTGCATCCCTGGAGTGGGACGGTCCAGAGCCCTGGGGTGAAGGAGGAGCTGAGGGCGGCTGGAAGATGAGCACCTCCATCCCAACCTCTGTGGCCAACTTCTGTCTTCTGAGTGAGGACGGCTCACCAGGCGGTCTGGGAGAGGCTGTGGGCAGGCGGGGAGCTGCCGGGGTCTCAGCCCGGGCGAGTGGAGGGCCTGGCAGGACCAGGCTCGGGACCGTGTCGTCCACAGCCAGGCTGCTGGGCTGCCTGTCCCCCTGCGATGACCTGGACAGCCCCTCACCCAGCCTGTGTTTTGGCCGCTTCTCTAGATGATAGAAACAGAGTGCTTTAAGGAGCTGAACGTGTTCGGACCCCACGGTACCCTCTCACCAGACCTGAACCGAAGCCACCCTCCGGAACCGCCAAAAAAAGGGCTGCTCCAGAGGCTCTTTAAGCGTCAGGTGAGACCCTCGCCTCCCACCCCAACCTGGGTGCCCTGGTCTCAGCTCCAGGAACCCAGGCCTGACCCTTCCATAGGACTGAGACCAACTTGCGGGCTGGGGAGACTGGGGGTTGCAGCTGCCGCCTGGAAGGACAGGCAACCTGTGCGAAGTGCCTTGAAACCCACTGGTTGATGGGGTCCCCAGAGCGGAGGGGCAAACCCACAGTTCACCCTTTGTCAGGGTTCCTCAGCCTCAGCGCTGTTGATGCGTTGGGTTTATTCTTTGTTGCGGAGGCTGTCCTGTGCCTAAAGGGGTTTAGCAGCACCCCTGGCCTCCAGCCAGTAGATGGCAGTAGCATCCACTCCCATGTGTCAGTCAAAAATGTCCCCAGGGTCTGGGGACAAAACGTCCCTGGTTGAGAGTCGTTGTAAAGGCGACACCAGTTATGCATGCAAAGATTTGACAAAGAACAGGTGTACCTGGTGTGGGAGAGGCGATCCCCACAGAACCTCGGGGCTCCTGAGGAGGGGCCCTGTAGTTTGATGCTGGCCCTTCCAGCCGGCAGCCAGAGGAGACTTTGTCCCTCAGGAAAAGGTATTCTTCTCTCAGAGCCTGGTCTTGGATCAAGGGTTGGTGGGGCCAAATAGGAGAAATGTCCCAGGCAGGCCTTCGAGAGAGACCCCTACCCTCATCCCTGCCACCAAGAAGGGGTTAGCCACCATAGCGCCCCCTCCTGGCCTGGCCCTTTAAGACGACGTGGTCCCATCCCCAGGCCTGCGAGGCCCCTGGTTCCTTACTCTCCTCTCTCCCAGCCCACAGGAGCAGCCCCTTTCCCCAGGGGGATGAAGAGGTGAAGGCAGGTGCAGCTCTGTCCCCAGACCCTCGGCGTCTCACCTCCCTCCTGCTTAAATAACAGGGAAGAGGTGGCTGTTTGTGGTGCTCCACCGTGGGCCAGGCCCTGCACCGAGTGCTTTTTGAAGGCATCTCTTATTTAATCTTCATAAAACCCCAGGCCTTCATTCAGCTATTCGTTCCACCAGTATGTATTGAGAACCTACTCGTGCCAGACTGTTACCTGAGGACTTAAGGTGCAGCCGCAGGCAAAACTGCATCCCTCCTTTGGGGACCTTAACGGAGGGTGAGCCCCAGAAGTGCTCCCATCACCCCATTTCACAGATGAGGAAACTGAGGCTGAGAGGGGTTAGGGAACTTGCTCAAGGTCACGCAGCCCATGAGCCCATGTAGAGGATCTGGGATAACAGGGTGGGAAGCATGGATCTGGCAGAATCCAGAGAGAAAATGCAGACTGAGGGCCAAAGTTTGCAGGTTTATCTAGAAACTTCATGAGAGTTTCACCCCCTATTCCACACATACTCATCTCCGCCTACTATAAAAATATAATTTTCAAATGCCTCCATCAAGTAAAATTGAAATTCCAGACAGAAATGACCTCCATCTTTGACATGGACGAGCGCCCCAGGACAGCCCCAGATTCTGGGACAGGCGTTTGCTATGGAAGCTCACAGTCCGGGTTCAAATTCAGCCCTGACCCCTTCCTGGTTGGGTGGTAGCTCACTGACCCTCTCCCAGCCTCTGTTTGCCCACCGGAAAATGCAGGATGGAGATGCTCGCTGCCCAGGGTGGGAAGAGGACTTAGTGGGGTGGAGAACAGTGGCCTCAGCACGTGCCCGACAACACCACCAACAGCAGGAGCAGACGCCTGGAACTTTCTTCTCCTGGGATGGGATGCTGAGAGACTGCCAGGGGTACTAAGGATGAGCAGCTCATGTTTCTGGAGTCGGGCACCCAAGAGAGCCCTTTGTATACACAGCCTTGTTTCCTTTTTCCAACAGCCCCGGGCACAAGTGGCTCCTACCCCACCTTACAAAGGCTAGGCAACTGAGGCTGAGAAGGGAGTCAGACACTTGCTCAAGGTCACTCAGCCAAGAAGTGGCACATTTAGGGTGTGAACTGGCAGCCTAACTCCAGGCCAGCAGGTCTAACCATGTAGATATTAATATAGAGGGACCGCCTCCTCCCTACCTTGGGCTTCTGTGAATTCCATAGCTTCTCCTGGGCACCAGGAGAAGCCCTCTGCCCACAGGGTGGTCTGTGGACCTAGGCCTGTGTGGGGGAAACGAAGGCAGCAGAAAGCAAGAGGGAGGGCTGGTCACCCAAGCCCCTTTCCGGCTCAGATTCCGAGGCCCCTGTGAGGCGAGGGCCCCAGGGCCTGACTCTGCAATGACTGACTTGCTCTTTCTCCCTCTCTCCTCTCTGCTCACCACCCCCCTCCCAGCATCAGAACAATTCCAAGAGTTCACCCAATTCCAAGACCAGTTTTAACCACCACATCAATTCAAACCATGTGAGTTCAAACTCCACCGGAAGCAGCTAGTTGCAGCTCTGGCCTGAAGTCCACGGTGGGACCAGCCTGGACCCTTCTTCTTAGAAGCAGAATTGCAACCAGAGGAGCTCCCACCCTGGCGGGCAGGCGGGGAAGCCCTCCAGGAACTGGGGAAGGAGGCCGCCCACCCCTGAGATGGGGAGCCTCCCAGTTCCTCAAAGAGATTTCCACTCAGGTCTGTGTTTGGAGGTGGCCCTCGAGCCGAGATGGATTGGACGTGTCTCTGGCGAACATTGCAATAGAAATCCAATCGGATACAACTTGCACGTATTTTAATAGCATCCTAATAACTAGAACTGAATTTTGTCTTTATTATTTTTAAAGAAAAGTTTTGTAAATTTCTCTATTGTCTCAGTTTACATTTTGTATATTTGTATTTAAAAGAAAGTCAGACTTTGAGGGTGTATATTTTCTGTGCAGCCACTGTTAAACCATGTGTTTTAAGACATTTTAGAGGGGGGTTGGTGGGAGGGGGGAATTTACAACAGCAATGAAAAATGTGACTCAAGACTTCCAGAGCCTCAAATGAGAAAATGTTTTTATTAAATGTAGAAAATGATCCACACTTCACCTTTAAAGGATTGGTTGTATCCATCTCTATAAGCTTTTCCTCCATTGGCATCCTTGTTCTGTTGGTTTGTAACCATCTGAATTAAATGCCCAAAGGCACACTGGGACATCACCCCCAGCCAGAATAATTGGGTGCATGGAGTCACCTGAGCTCTGCTCCATCAAAACATGCAGTTTCCCTTTGGGGGCGCATGATGCCACCATTGCTTCAGGCTCGGCCTCCTCCTCCTTCTGAAAGGCAGCCAGTACTTGGAGCTGAGAGTCTTCAGCACAATGGTGTCTAGGCCTCTTTCTTTCTGAGCAGGTTCTGACTGCTGGAGCCAGTATGTTTTCAAGAGTCTTGCATTTCGGGATCACTTCAGTCTATTTTAAAGAGACACATAGCAAAGATAAGTAGTCATGGAACCCCAAGAGTCCCCAGCCCTTCCAGCCCATGGAAGCATCAGGGGGCAGAGGTCTTGGGTTTGTAGAAGGGAGAGTGGTTTGCCCAGGGCCTCCAGGCACATCCCTTGAGTATACAGATCAGAGGGTCTGGAGAGCTTCGAGGGGCCCAGGTGACATGGATGGATGGATGGATGTGTTTGGTTCTCCAAGCAAATGGGAGAGGATGGGCCACCAAAGAAGCTCAGGCCTCACCGTCCCTTCTGGGCGAGGGAGGGCAGAGGCACGTATTAACTGGGTATCTCAAATCTCCAGGCACAAGCAGCCCCAGGGGGACTTGGTGGCTTTGCCAGCCCAGAGCCTCTAAAGGGCCCTTTGAGCATGGCCGTCCAGCCCCAGGTTGCGTCCAGCCTTCCCCTGCTGCCTTCACAAGATGACAAGGAGCAAATCCCCCTTTGCCTCCCCTCCCGGACAGGGTGAAAGGTCAACATCCCATGCTCCCCTGCCTGCCCAGTTGGCCTCGGTCAGACCTGGTCTCAGCCACCAGGCAGCTACCCCGGGTTCCTCCCACCGTGGGCCCTGTACTTCCTTCTGCAACGTCTCTCATCAAAATACAGATTCCGGGCTCCACCCCAAACCCACAGAACGGGGTTCTGTGGGAGTAGGTCCAGGAACCCGCTTCTTCAGAAAGCTTGCCTGGTCATTTTGCTGCACCCCGGAGTGTGAGAACCACTGCCTCAGGCCACCCATGGGGCTTCCGATTCTCCCAGACGTAACTCCTCTAGGTGACCAGGCAGCTTTGGAGGCTGAGGTTTCGGGAAGAGAGCGAAGCCAGCGTGTCAGCCTTGTGCACAGTTCCCATGGTCCTTTCCCAAACCCTGCCACTGGGTCTGGGCGCTAGACAGGCACCTGACCTTTGCACCTGACCGTTTTGAGGCCATTTTACAAGCAAAGGGGAGCCAGGAAAGAGCTGGGCTTCCCTCAGATCCCTTTAATACAGTATTATTTTCTTCAAGACCAGCTCATGTCTCCCAGGCTGCTTCCCTTCACTTTCCTGGGCTGAGTACAAGATGAATACAAACAGCCATACTGAATTTTTGCTGAGGAAGTGGAGCTCTTTGACCAGTATTTTAAGATCCTCAAGCTCGGACTGACCTTCCTTTCTTAACGGAAAGAGGGACAGTCATCCCGCTGGGATAGTCACCAGCCCACGCCACCACCCTCCTGTCCAGAAGGTTCATTCATTTTGCCGCATTCACAGCGACCCAAGCTTTTCCAAATCGACTGGTGTGCAGAAGTCCGTCTCTTTGCACCTCAAAGCCAATGCACTGTCGGTTTGCATTAAGCATCCTCAAGGAGCAAGAAAGAAAACATGAATCAGTGTGTTTCTGCGTTGTGAGAGCAGAGATGTTGAAAGCACAGAGCTTTGTGTGGCTCTTAGACTCACAGGCGTCTTCCTTCACAGTCACTACCTGCCCCCAAGCGCCCAGAGGACACAGAGTCAGACTCGCTGGCCTTTGCAATCCTGCTCTTCCGTTAGGCCCATCGCTCTGTACAGAGGAGGGGTATCTTCATTTAGAATAGTGCCTGAAAGTCAGCCCCCTCCCCTCGGGGTACCCACAGGTCCTGCCCCTGGATGCCCCGACCCTGCACCAACCCCCCACCACAAGCGTCTACTCTGGCTTGTTTTCTATAGCTGCATTTTTTTAAAGATTTCTTTTTAATTAAGAAGAAAACTTCCTACCACCCACCTGTCCAGGATGAGGCATATTTGTACAGTGAGTGGATTTAAATCTTTTTACTGCATTGGAGCTTTTCATGGAAGAGCCTTTCTTCCTCCAAGTCATGATGTTCTTCTCACCAGACCTTCGCTGATTTTGTGCCTTTGACGAGAGACGCAGGGTCTCGCAAAAGCGTGTCTGCTTCCACTTTTCAGGATACAAGCTGCTGTACCCAGTGGGATGGGGGTGGTCTCTCTGCCATGATCACTATGACCCAGGAGTGTTTCTCGAGCCCCTGGTCGGGGAGTTCTCCCATAATATCACTCTTAAGATCACAAAGACCCAACCCCACCTTCCCGGAGGATGGCACCACCTCCCACAACAACTCATCCTCTGATCTTTCTAGGCCAGATCGTCACTTTGAAAACCACGAGGCTTCTTGAAAGGGCAGCTGGCTGGCACAGTTGCCAAGTGTTACTCTGTCTTGAGTAGCCCCAGGAGGGCTTCTTTCCTGAAATGCACTGCTCTTAGCAAAGGAGAGCCTCCGTCTCGGAGGCCATGCTCCCCAGAAGCTCGCAGTGGGGTCTGGTGTATGCACGCTTCTCAGGCAGCCCATGGGGGCAAATGGCAGTGAGTTCTGAGATCACGTGTGGGGATGCAGCCTTGGCATCCAAGGCACAGGTGGGATGCGGCCACCTGCCCTTGAACCTAGCAAGCCCGGATGATGTTGAGGGCCTGCCCTCTGAGAGGCAGGGGGTGTCCATGCTATCCCAAGGTGTCCAGCTCACCGCGGAAGCTCCTCATCCTTTCACACCCTGTCCTCCCCCGTCCCTCAAAGTTTTCCCACCAACTTTCTCACTCAAACTGCTGACCCAGACCTCAATACAGAGGGAGCCCCGCAGCCCCCTGAACTTGGCACCCTAGGCCTCAGCCAAGGGGAACAGCTGCCTTGCCGACCATCAGCAGTCTCCAGATATGAAGAGGGGACACCAGTCGGAGTGACGCTGGGCTCGCCTCTCCGTTTGCTGTGAGCTTGTGTACCTGGGGGCAATCCCTCTGGTCGTCTCCTGTTCTCTAGCTCCACACCCTGAAGTAGGACCTCCTGACATTTTAGCCTTTGTACAGAAAGCATGTGAAATCTTTGTGCATCTCCAAGCACAGGGCTGTGAGTCACAAATGGCAGAGAGCTCACGTCTTTCTGATCACAGCAGACCGAGACGGTGACACTTTGTCCCCTGAAACCCCTTCTGTACCTACAACCAACTAGCCCAGCTTTTCAAGCTCCAGCAGGTGTGGGTGCTCATCACGTCTGACTTTAAAGGCTTGTGCTGTGGACAGTGGCTAAAACTTTTGAAACGCTAGCTCTCCTTCGGAGGGAAAGACACACCCCAAAAGAAGAATCTAGACGTCTTGCTCCGGTGCATCACTAAGTTATTTTTGTAATAGATCAGAAGCAAGTGTTCTCAATTAGAAGAGCTTTGTGGCTGTTGGTAGTGCAAAAATAATAATCCTTCTAGTATCCAAAGGTTTTTTTTTTTTTTCAGGGAAATTTTAACATTGATGAATAAAAATAGTTCCGTTTTGGAGGTTGTTCCTGAAGATACCGGCTTTTGTTCTCCTGCTGCTCTGAATCTTTGTATGTTTCCTCGAATATGTCACAGTGCTGCTGTATCTAGATCAAACCACTGTTTTTTTTTTTTTTAAGAGAAATAAATTCATTAATGAAAACATGGCTGCATTCCTTCGTTCTGAGCTGTTCTGTTCCTTCTGCCAAAGCCAACTGCCCCCAAGATGCCAGGACCTGCCACTTCGGTCTGTGAGTTAAATTTTCATCAAGTGGATGGTTCAGCCCCACCCAAGGCTGGCCCTGTACTGACCATCTGACCTGACCACAGCTAGCCCCACTCCAGGGGGCAGGGCCTAAGGAGCCTTTTCTAGGCTGTTTGACTTCTGATCCCAAACCCAACAGATGGCTCCAGAGTGTTCCTCCCACATGATACCAGGCAGGATGGCGTGAGCGGACCCGAGTCAGTGCCTGCGCTCCAATGTCGGATGAGGCACCTCCCCTGGCAGGTTTTATTAATACCCGACAGAGGCCATAACTCAGAGGTGGGCTCTGCAGACAGGGCCTCTTCTGGCCTTTCAGCCTTCACAGAGCCACACGTTAGAACTGGTCACCAGCACAGCAGGATGGCCTTTGTGCCTCTGAACCCAGAGTCCTAATCTAGGCCCCAAGACCTCTCAGTCTCCCTCTCCACCTGCTTGACTTGTAGGACAATGAGCAGGATTTTGGGTGCTAAGTGGGCTTCCCTGGAAGCTCACCTAGTAAAGAATCCACCTGCAATGCAGGAGACCCCAGTTCAATTCCTGTGTCAGGAAGATATGCTGGAGAAGGGATAGGATACCCATCTCAGTATTCTTGGGCTTCCCTGGTGACTCAGCAGGTAAAGAATCCACCTGCAAAGTGGGAGACCTGAGTTCGATCCCTGGGTTGGGAAGATCCCCTGGAGAAGGGAACTGCTACTCACTCCAGTATTCTGGCCGGGAGAATTGCACGGACTGTATAGTCCATGGGACCGCAGAATCGAACATGACCGAGCCACCTTCACTTTGGGTGCTAACAACACTTTACTGACTGTCAATAGGACCTTGAGTGGCCACTTATCACTGAGCCTCAGGGGCTTCATGTGTAAAATGGAAAAACACCTGCCAGGAGCAGAGGGTGGGGTGGGGGACTCCTGAGAGGACCCTGTGATGCTCAGAGCAGAGGCCTCGGTCCTGGATGGCACAGCCACCCTGGCTGTCTTTGGTCCTAGAACAGGGTGGGGGTCCTAGACCCACACACATCAGCCCTTCACAGCCCCAAGGGGAGCTGGTTTCAGCCCCAGCACCTGGCGAGGGAGGCCCTGAGCTGGGAGTCAAGGCTTGAGCCGCTTGCCTCACAGGGATGGTAGGAATCAGTCATGTTGTCCTCCGGCTCCTGGAGCAGGGTCTGGTGAGCAATAGGGATGGGGAGGGGAGGGGAACCTGGTGGGCTGAGGCGACCTCACCTGGAGAGAAAGGAGAGGAGGGAGCGCGCTGAGACTCTGAACAGGGGTCCATCACAGGGGTGGGGAGCCCCTGCCTCCCCTGCCAGGGGCTACTCTCTCGGTGGCCTCGGCATTTTCTCTGGGACCTTCTCCTGCTGTCCCATGAACCCTCCTGTCTGAGCTGGCCCCACAGGCAGACAGAGGGCCAGAAGGGGAAACTCCAGCCTCAGGCCCAGGCCGCCCCTACCACCCACACCCTCTGCCCAGCGACTTGAGCGCTTCCCAGGTAGACGGGGTGAGCTGGGGGGCAGACGGTGTCTCTCAGTCCCTTCCCTCACTCCAGACAGCCATGGATTTGCTAAGTGTCCTCGTGACTTTTGCCAAAACGTCCTCCAACTAGTTCGTTTCCAGGCTCCAAGGGGACACCCCCAGGCACTAAGGAGCTTCAGGCTGCTATCCTCTGGAACAGTCTGAGGGGTCACAGGACCGACCCGACACCCCTGGAGACTGTACAGAGGAAGGAAAGAGAAGCCCTCGGGGACAGGCACTCAGGCAGCAGCAGGCCAGGACTCCTGGCACCACTTTGCCCAGCTGTCCCTCAAGCCAAACACTGCCCGGATGGGGTCTGCTGTGGGTAGGGCCAGAGAGACCACAAGAAGGAGGCCCGTTCGTTTGGCTAGAGGGTGAGTGCTCGCCCTACTCAGTCAAAACTCGGATAAAGCCTCTGCCCTCTTCAGCTTCATTCCAGGGGCCATCAGCCCCCTCCTCCATAGATAAAAACCAGGGGGTGTGGAGACTCAGGCCAGTGCCTCTCACCTGAGGGAGCACAGCCTTACCTGAGTTCTTTGTAAACCTGATTTACCAGGCTTGGGTCAGGGTCTGCCTAACAAGCTCCCAGGAGAAGCTTCCGGTCCACGGGTGACCTTTGAGAAGAGAACTTCAAACTGGAACGTCAGGCCAAGTTCTATAGTCAAGCCAGGGCCTACGTTCCCACCGATGTCCCCTCAGGCCCTGCACTTCGAGGTATCAGTGTCTTAGGGAGACTGGAGTATGTTTGCCCTGCCCCGAGTGGGGCTCACACTAGTGCTTCTCAAGGTCTAGTCCCTGGGAGCTCAGGCAAACTCTCACCGGCCCCCACCCAGGCCCGCTGAGTCAGAAGCTCTGGGTGGGACCTGGTAACAGGCTATCCAAGTGATTTAGGACACAGAAGTTTGAGGGCCACTGATTTACAAAGTGCTTTCATCTCCCTGAAATCTCGCTGAAGCCCAGGATCTCCCTGTGGACAGCTTGTTAAGCTGAGACATCCTGGGTGAGGCTTGCACGTATAAAAAATGGAGATGGTGCATGCGGCTGACTGCCTTGGTTCTCCAAAAATGGGAGCAAGGGTGCAGTGTGTTATTGTCTTGCCTTATATTTGAAAAAATGAAAGGATAAGCCAAAAACTTAAAGAAAAAAATTACCTATAGGGGGAGGTATGGGGGATGGGGTGGGGAAACAGGTAATAAAAGCCAAGCCTCTCTGAAAGTGCCTGTCTTGTAGACTTGACTTAGAAAGCCAGGGCTCAAATATAAAACAAGTCTGGAGTTAGTGAGGGGAGATTTTTGTCCAAAAGAGTTCTTGTAAAGGAGGAAAGAAGGGGTCATTGCAACAGAGGGATGGACGATATCTCAGAAGAGAGGCTGCTTTGACTCTGAGGCCTGCGAGGGCTCAGGTTTTGGGTATAAAGGAGGTTTTCATTTAGGAGGGGAGTAAACAAGCCTCTTCTCACTCCACTTCCCCACCCTCGTTCTTTCTAGAAGAGGATGCTTTAGCAAGAGTCCAGTGTATTCTCCAAGGAGCTGCGTGCTGGCTCGGGCTGAGGGTGGGCCAGAGTTCAGGATCTGGGGGAAGGAGAGAAACAACCAAAGCTGGACTGATGCTCTGATGGCCCAGTAAGGACCAACATTTCAGCTGTGGTTTAGGAGGCAAAGACGAGAACTTGGAGGGTCTGTGTCTGGCCTTGTCCTTTACAAACAGTGGGGGCATCCATGAGTCATACCTAAGTCATGTGGAAAAGAAGGTTCTTTGCAGTGAGATATTTTGGGTTTGTTTGTTTGTTTTCAGAATGCAAAAGGCTGAGGGGGTATTCCTTTAAAGTCACTGTTTTTCAAGAGCACAGGGCTCAGGTAAAATTCAACACTGTCACCTGTAAATGCTTTAGATGATTGTAAAACAAAACTAAGATTTCTTTTAAAAGCATTTGCTAACAGTGAGAATGGACATGTAACAACAGACTGGTTCCAAATCAGGAAAGGAGTACGTCAAGGCTGTATATTGTCACCCTGCTTATTTAATTTCTAAGCAGAGTACATCATGAGAAATGCCGGGGTGAATTGAAGCACAAGCTGGAATCAAGATTGCTGGGAGAAATATCAATGACCTCAGATATGGAGATGACACCACCCTTATGGCAGAAAGCGAAGAACTAAAGAGCCTCTTGATGAAAGTAAAAGAGGAGAGTGAAAAAGTTGGCTTAAAACCCAACATTCATAAAGCTAAGATCATGGCATCTGGTCCCATCATTTCATGGCAAATAGGTGGAGAAACAATGGAAACAGTGATAGACTTTATTTTGGGCGCCTCCCAAATCATTCTGCAGATGGTAACTGCAGAAAAATGCTTGTTCCTTGGAAGAAAAGCTATGGCAAACCTAGACAGCATATTAAAAAGCAGACACATTACTTTGCCAACAAAGGTCCGTCTAGTCAAGGCTATGGTTTTTCCAGGAGTCACGTATGGATGTGAGAGTTGGACTATAAAGAAAGCTGAGTGGCAAAGAATTGAAGCTTTTAAACAGTGGTGCTGGAGAAGACTCTTGAGAGTCCCTTGGACAGCTAGGAGATCCAACCAGTCCATCCTAAAGGAAATCAGTCCTGAATATTCATTGGAAGGACTGATACTGAAGCTGAAACTCCAATACTTTGGCCACCTGGTGTGACTCATTTGAAAAGACCCTGCTGCTGGGAAAGATTGAAGGTGGGAGGAGAAGGGGATGACAGAGGATGAGATGGTTGGATGGCATCACCAACTCAATGGACACGAGCTTGAGTAAACTCCGGGAGTTCATGATGGACAGGGAGGCCTGACATGGTGCAGTCCATGGGGTCGCAGAGTCGGACATGACTAAGCGACTGAACTGAAAGATCAAAAGACAAAATAAACCTACCTGGGTATGCAGTTGGTGGTACAATTACACAGAACATTCCCAGGCGACTTTGAAACTGAGCAGGGCCCCGTGGGGCCCTCCCAGCTCCAAAATCCCTTCTGTGTCCCCTGTTTGTAGAAAAAGATGCCTAGACCTTCCCCTAGTTCCAAAGAGCAGGCTCAGGCAGTTAAGAGGACAGAATCACAGGAGTTTAGTTCTCCTGAAGGGATGAAGATAACAATCTAGAATATATTTGAGTTGTTTTCCAAAAACTAAGACCCCCAGTTGGAGGATGGTGTCTACACCTGGCCACAAGCACGTAGACCCCACGCTGGCTGGAACCAGAAGGATGAGATTCAGGGACGTCACCTGGTTACCTCACCACCAACCAATCAGAAGAAAGTCCCACTCCCTACAGCCATCACCCAAAGATTTGCTTTTAAAAAGTCTTTCCCCAAAAGCCATCAGGGAATTGGGGTTTCCTGAGCACGAGCTGCTTGTTCTCTTTGGCTCTGAAATAAATCATTCTCTGTTCTAAATTCCAACGTTTTGGTCGTTTCGCCTCTCAGTCCTGAGCAGGAATGAAAATTTTCTAGCTACATTTTCTGACCAGCGTATACATGGTCAGGAGTGTCTGGCCCCCACCCCCACTGACCCCATCACATAAGCAAGTGCTTAGCTCCTATCTCTCCCTAGATTTCAAGTTAGTTGTTTGTCCTGCAGCCTCAGTTCTCTGATGGGTTTAAGAAAAGTTGCTGTTTGCAGTTAACCCAGCTCGTCTCCTGTCATGGGTGTGAAATACTGTGTCTTGCTCTCCGCAGCTCTGCAGTGAGGCTGGAAAATATTCTGAAGGCTCTAGTGTGTCAAATCCAGACAGTGGGTCATGCTCCCTCGCAGGAATGAGGGCTGGGTTTCTTTCCCAGCCTTTGCAGTCAGGAGTGGTTCCAACGGTGACACCGGACCCCACTGAAACCAAGGAAGAGCAGAGAGGGGCTGGGCCACAGAGGGCAATTCTGAAGTGCCTCTGGGCTCAGGAAGATTTCTGGGCCAGACAGGGATGCTGGGTGTGCCAGGCCAGGGAGGAGAGTGGCCCCTTTCACTAGTGACCCCCGGGGTGGAGAAGAGGGAGAAGGTCTTTCTGTCTCCACACCTGCTTCCTTCTAATTCATTCTCAAAAAGCAGCCAGAGAGAGCTTTGAGCTTAGTTAAAAAGAACTCCTCTCACCAGCTTTCCCCCTTATAATTGCGACTTGAGGAATAAGCAGGCCTTCCTGCCACAGCCAGGGTTTGCCCCAAAGTAAAGACTCACACGTCCTTACACAGGCTGCGAACAGAAACCAGGTGGGAGGGGCAGGGAGGGGATGCCATGCACAAATTAACCAGCTGCCAGTAGAGAAAAAACTCTCGTTTCGAAATTCCTGCCAGAGTCTGTGTATCCGGCAGGGCCCTCCAGTGTGAGGGCCGCCGTGGGCCTCCGTCCTGCTCGCTCCACCTGTGGCTCCCTGCCCTCCGTCTGGGAGCTGGAGAAAGAGGCAGGGGCTGCTGGACATCATTGTGTCAGGACTTAACCAAGGGCAGAGGAGTCTGGGTGCTTGACGTTTGTAGGGAAAGAACAAGCAGCCAAGATGGCTATGGTCAGGCTCTCTTGCCACTCGCCCCACGGCCTTTCCCTCTCACCTCAAGTCCTGTAAACAGTGAGTTTGCCTGGTGATCTAACAGCTGAGATCACTTACAGCGCTGCACACGTGTGTCACAATGCGCTGGCTTGGCCACAGGCCACGTTTGCTCTGCCTGCCTATATAAGCTTCACCTGAGACCCTCTCGACACCGCACCAGCTGTATTAGAGAATAAGCATGTCTGCAGTTCCTAAGGCTCCTCGAATCTTCTTCCAGCTTCCCTGCTTATGTCTTGCCTACCCTGGGTTCAGCAAACAATGTGAACAGCGAGAGGGCTGGCACAGTGGGCAGTGAGACAGAGCGAGACAACGTTGTATCACAAAGTCCCCTTCCTGGTTATAGACTCGGGGTGCCTGGCCGCTGGGAGATGGGGGAGTGGCTGTAAATAACAGGTCACTAGTAGAATGGTCAGGCCATTTAAGATGGCTGTTCCGGGGCGTCCCTGGTGGCTCAATGGTGAAGAATCTGCCTGCCCATGCAGGAGACGTGGGTTCGATCCCTGGTCCAGGAGGATCCCACCACATACTGGGGAGAAGCTGGGCCTGTGAGCCACAGCTGCTGAAGCCTGTGTGCCGGGAACACGTGAACCACGAAGCCAGGGGAGGGGAGCCAGCAGTGAGAGGCCCACACTCACTGCAGCTAGAGAGGGGCCCACGCAGTAACAAAGACTCAGCACAGCCAAAGAAATAAGACTTTTTTTAAAGTATATATGTTTTAAAAGATGGCTGTTCTGTTGCTCTCTGTGAATCCTCTGCTCACCCAGGCCCTGCCTCACTCACGTGACTATCCAGTTCTCTTAACTACACAGCCTGGTAGCCAGGCCCACCTGACATCAATTCCCTCATAAACAGAGCCTCTCTCTCCCCTAAGTGCCAAAGGCTGCTGTTACGTTCTCCACACATATTGGGGAGTTGCTCTGGGACCCTTTGTGTAAGATTCCCCCATCCCATTAGCCACTGAGGTCTCTCTTGCTGTCTCTGGGCTCTTCCATCTCGAGGCTGGGTAGCTACAAGGGGTGCAGGGCTCAGCCCAACACCAGTTCACACTCCTGGAGGCAGGAAGAAGTGTCTAAAGGAGGCGTATTTGTGCGAGGCTTGCCTGGGGGACTTGGTGGGCTCCATCCAGGGAAAGCAAGAACCCATCAGGGAGAACAAGCATGCTAAACCCCCTGAGGGGGAGAGAATGTTCTAGAAAACTCAGATCCTTCTGTAGGTGCCAGGGTCTCAGATTGCTCTTGTGGGTGAAGGTGACTAAGGCAGGCAATAGGGCCAATCTCCCGTCGAGGCTGAGTGTTTGTAAAGTGGGAGGAGAGCTGGATTGGCTCTGGGGCCCAGGGGACGGTCAACCTTGAGCCGAGGTTTGGGCTGGTGGACGTCCCCTGGGGAGCCCTCTGGGGAGATCTGTGTGAGTCTTTCAGCTATGGGGACATTTGTTTTGTTTTTGACTGTGCTATGAGGTTTGTGGGATCTTAGTTCCCCACCTAGGGATTGAACCCCTGGACCCTTGGCCATGAGTGAGAATGTGGAGTCCTGACAACTGGACCACCAGGGAATTCCCTGATGGGGACGTATTTTAGGCCCACTTAAAAGCCGTGTCCTCTGACTCTGTGATGTCTGTGTCCTGCGTTCAGGAAATTCTCTCCCAGATGTAGGGCCCCGTGTTGGGGTGGAGAAGAGACAGGGATTTGGGGTCTTCCTCACAAGGCCCCTCTGAGGCTGCCTGGTGGAAGAGGCAGCATTCAAGCGGTCCAGGAGATGAGGCCGGAGTCAATGAGCAGAGGGGCCAGAGGCCCAGGACAAAGACGACTGAGCCTCGGAGGGGCCCTTAGCGTGAAGCATAGGGAAGGGGTGAAGAGGGATAGGCTACCCACTCCGGTATTCTTGGGCTTCCCTGCTGGCTCAGTGGGCAGCACCCCCCAGTGCCCCAGCCCTTTTCCTAATCTAAAATGAGCCTTAAAGAGGGGCGAGAAGGGATGCAGCCAGAACACGAGCTCCAGAAAACAAACTGATCGCCTGGTTCCCTGCGTCTCACACCCTCTGCGGCCTCCCCGTCGCCCGCCACCTCTCCCCTCTCACTCCCAGGCCTTGGCACATGGTGTGCCCCTGTCGGTACCACCCTCCGCCCCTCTTTTTAAAATTATTATTAATAGACTGTATCCTTTACTAGGCTTTATATTTTTAGAGCAGTTTTAGGTTTACAGAAAAATCGGGAAGAAAGTACAGAGAATGACTGTATGTCACTTCTGCCACCCCTGATCCCCGCTCCCCAGCTCTGGAATACAATTTCCTCTGTTACCAATGTCTTGCATCAGTGTGGGGCTTTTTGTTACAATGGCTGAACCAATACTGAGGCCTTATTATAAAGTCCATAATTTATGCAAGAGCTCTGTGTCTCCATGTTGTACAGATCTATGGGTTTGGACAAATACATAATGTCATGCTTCCACCATTTGAGAAACGTACAGGAGGGTTTCACTGCCCCTGAGTCCCCCTCTTCTCCACTTGTTCATCCCTTCTTCCTCCCCCCACCCCATGACTTTTTAAAATGACTATTAACACCCATTTTACTCTTTGATTCCTGGGCTGGGAAGAATCTCTGGAGAGGGGATAGGCTACCCACTCCAGTATTCTTGGGCTTCCCTGGTGGCTCAGCTGGTAAAGAATCTGCCTGCAATGTGGGAGACCTGGGTTCGATCCCTGGGTTGGGAAGATCTCCTGAAGAAGAGAAAGGCTACCCACTCCAGTATTCTGGCCTGGAGAATTCCATGGACTTATATAGTCCATGGGGTCACAAAGAGTGGGATTCGACTGAGCAACTTTCACTTAACTCTCTGAGCTAGTTTCCTTTCTTTCTTATTTCAGTTGCCTCTATATTTGCATGAAGTCATTTATTTAACTGTTTGAAGTTGATGCCTTGGCAATGGAAGAAAACTGGGAAGATGACAGATAGTGTGTCCTTTCCCTCTTACAAAGCAAGTAGGAGCCCAGCAAGGCAGGGGCTGTTACCCCATTAGAGAGATGAGCAAACTGGGGCTTGGTTGCTTAAGTCACTCACCCAAGGTCACACAGCTTGGAAGCAGCAGGGCTGGACACGAACCCTGTGCCGTCCGGTCATAGAGCCCGTTCTCTTTCCAGCACAACCAGAGTTGAGCATTGGCCACCTCCTACCCGTGAGCTGTGTTTCCTCTGCAGCTTCTCTAGATCTGACACGTACCTGGATGCAGCTGACCGGAGCAGGCCTGCCCACCCTCACTGCCCCGGTGGACTCTTGGCCAGGATGTTGCCTCTGGTGGCTTCACTCATGCCGGGGTCTGAAGGGCTCACGTGGCCACGGGGAAGACAGGAATCTGGTAGGACTTTCACACAACATTGTAAGGCATCTATACTCCAATAAGAATTAACTTAAGAAACCAAATCTATTATGGAGGTCAGAAATCTAAAACGGGTTCACAGGGCTGAAGGGAAGGACTGGCAGGTGGGGCAAGGTGAGTTGGAAACACTATGTTTGGTACTCTATGCCCTGTATTGTGTTGGCCTGTAATACATTGACAAAACATTTTAAAATAATGGAAATAAGCTTCATATTAGGAGACCCCCCAACCCCCCGCCAACCACTCCCCACCCCCGGACTCCAGTCCTTTATTTCCGCTGCAACAGGTCCATCCCTCACCTTCTAGATAGCAGGCAGGAAAGTCGGGAGGGGGTTGAGGAGTAAAAACCGCAGGGAGAGGGGACGGCCCTGGGCAACCATGTGACATAATGTGAGCCCAGCCCACTTTCCCTGCCCCCTCTTCCCACTGTGGGGCTGCAGGGACTGACCAAGAGCCGGCGGCCGTGGGACAGGTGGCATCAGCTCCTCTCATTCTCCATCGAGCGCTCTCCCTCTGGGATTTGAGGTGGGTCGAGTGGAGAGCCGAGCAGTTGGCCACAGCAGTTGTGGGTGACCTAGAACCCAGGGTCTAGAGAGGGCACGTGGGGTCAGGAGACGCCAGCCAGGTATCGGCTGAGGCTCAGATGATTGGAGGAGAAGCCGGTCCAGGCTGAGATGGACAGGTGAGGACAGGAAGAGAAGCTGACTGCCTGGAGGGGGCAATGTGTCACCAAGCAGGGAGGCCCCCAGTGGCGTAGGGGCAGGGGTCCTGGGGCCGTCTTGAAGCCTGGTCCAAACATCCAGAAGTCCCTCTGTTGAGCTTAGTTTCTACTGTTCAGCAAAATGAATCAGCCATAAGTATATATGCATAGCCCCTCCCTTTTGGATTCCTTCCCATGCAGGTCCCCACAGAGCATTAAGCAAGTATTCCCTCTGCTATACAGTAGGTTCTCATTAGTTGTCTATTTTATACATACTGTCAATAGTGTATAGGTGTCAATTCCAGATTCGTGCTGTTTTAAGCCACTAAGCTGGTGGTGATTTGTTATAGCAGAAATAGAAAACTAATGTAGTAATTGATATTGGTGGTGGTTGGTGGTTTAGTCACTAAGTCATGTCCGACTCTTGAGACCCCGTGAACTGTAGCCTGCCAGGCTCCTCTGTCCGTGGGAATTCTCCAGGCAAGAATACTGAAGTGGGTTGCCATTTCCTTCTCCAATAGTTGACATTAAAAATTTTAATAGTTCCTTACACCCCTATTGTGCTTTACTATTTACCAAATAGTAAATATGATACACCCTTGTCTCCCTAACTAGATTGTAAATCCCTTAAGGATGTGAACTGTCTTTTCTACTTCTCTTGCACCCCAGTACTCTCAGCTCTCTCCTGTGGGTTCCACATCCTCAGATACCAAAGGCCGACCGTGGTGTCTAGTATCTAACGGCTCTAGGAACTTGGTGAAGGAAAGAAGGGAGTGATGCTTATTCGGCATACATTCTGTCCCAGGCACTATCACAAGCATTTTACATGCTTTATCTCATTAAATCTTCACACGCCTTTAAAAATGGAGGGGAGTGGAGCAGAAAGGAAAAGAGAATCTCTCTATTTTATAAATTCAACATTTTGTAAATCCTCATGTTTCCCTTGTTTATTTCCCTTTGGGCTTTGTGGGTTGTCAGTAAAGTTCCATTTGAAAACCTCTGTCCTTTAAGCCAAGGGAAACACAGAAACAGAACCGCTTTGCCCACGCTTGGCCAGAGGAAAAAAAGAACTGGGTCTGGAAAGGGGGTTGAGGGTGAGGCTGTGAACCAAGAGAGCTGGGTGCAAGACCAGCTCTGCCACCCACTGGCTCCACGAACTTAGGCTATTGACATACCCTCCCCAAGTCTAAGTCTCCTCTGCTGTAAAAATCATGCCACATTCACTGCACAAATGTGAGGTGAGCTCTTATGTGCTGGGCCCTGGTCCCAGCCCTAGAGCTGAACAGATGAATACAAGAGGCACAAGTCCCTGCTTTCACGGTGCACACCTTCCAGAGAGGTAGAGAAAGTAAACAAGACACAAATAAACGTGCAGTATGTTTGTCAACAGTGCTAAGGGGAAACAGATGTCCTAGGTGAGCAGTTAAATAAAGGACGGTATATCCAGGGTTATGGGATCGTCTTAGCAATAAAAAGGGAGGGACTATTGACACGCCTCGTATGGATCTCAAGGGCATTCTGCTGAGTGAAAAGAGCCCATTCCCGAAGGTCACGCGCTCCATGATCCCACTTATACATCATTCTCAGAATACCAACACTGTAGGGAGGGGGAACAGGCTAGAGGTCGTCCAGGGTTAGGGGTGGTGGGTGTGTGGGCTTGACTACAGACAGAGATCTTTGCGGTGAGGAGTATACCGTATCTTGGTTGCAGCAGTCGTTACGCCAAGCTACACATGTATTTAAAAGGGCTGAAAACTGCACACACATTGGACCAGTGTCAGCTTGCTGGCTGTGATGTAATGTAAGATGCCACCCCTGAGGGAAACTGGATGAAGGGTGCATGCGATCTTTCTGTGCTGTCTCTCCAATTTGCTGCGAATCTATCATTTCAAAAATTTTTTAAATATGCAAGAGAACAAACTAAAGGAGGGAGGAAGGATAGGCACTCTGTGGCCAGCAGTGTTGAAATTTTGGATGTGGCTTAACAAGGTAGAACTATGTCGGAAGAGAGAAAGGTGGTTTAAATGCGATGTGACTGGAACCTAGAAATGCTGCAAATACTCAGTAAATGGCAGTTATTAATGTTTTTCTTAGGGAGCTTAGGGTTCTGTTTAAATATCTCCTTTTTTGTATTTTATATTGCTGTGGTTATTTTTTTTTCTAGGTCCATAACTTTTGAAGACACATGTTTGAAATGTTTACAGATGACATGGAATGCGGCCTGGGGTTTCAAGATAAAACACAAAGCAGAGGGGACTTCCCTGGTGGTCCAGTGATTGAGACTTCACCTTCCAATCCAGCAGCTGCAGGTTCGATCCCTGGTCGGGGACCTAAGATCCCACATGCCTCCCAGCCAAAAAACCAGAACATAAAAACAAAGAGTATTGCAACAAATTCAATAAAGAAAAAACAAAAAATGGTCCACATAAAAAAAAAACAACAACCAACTTAAACACAAGGCAGAGTAGTGGAGGGATGTGGTAAGGGTTTGTGGCTGGGTGGACTGTGAGGGTGGTGGGGTCCCTTGAATTCTGTTACTAAGACACAGCAACCTCTCGTCCCAGATGGACTCCAAGCATAGCAGGAGCCAGCTCTGCTGCGGGCCCCTGAGGTCAAGACCACACCCACGTCATCAGCTTTCGGTGTTGCAGAGAAGGGAAGGTACCCTGCCAACCCAGATGGCCCACATCTTTGGTGGGACCAGCTGTAGGAGCTCCTCTGTCTGCTTTCCAAGTTGAGACCATCTCCTGGTTTGCTGTTTGGAGCTGGTTTTAGGGTCCATCCCCGTGTTGTTTCTTAATAATTTGTTTACTTAGAAAATTGGGTTCTGAGGGCAGGCAGTGCAGCAGGGTGGAGGTGTGCTTTCCCCTAACTTGCGTTAGCTGCAGAAACTTCTCTCTCCCCAAACAAATCCTTGTGAGGCCTCCGAATGTATGAAACCAATAGCCTTTCTACAACAGCGTGATCTTGAGGGAAGTGCTCTCCTCCCCTTAAAAAAAAAAAATTATTTTTGGCTATGCTGGGTCGTCATTGCAGCTTGGACTTTCTCTAGCTGCAGCGATTGGGGACCACTCTCCAGCTGCAGTGCTTGGGCCTCTCACTGCAGCAGCCTCTCTTGCAGCAGAGTACAGGCTCTTGGGCAGGTGGGCTTGAACAAGTACGGCATGCAGGCTCAGCAGTTTCAGCTCCTGGACTCTAGAGCATAGGTTCAACAGCCTGGGCTTAGTTGCTCCGAGGCATGTGGGACCCTCCTGGACCAGGGATCAAACCCGTGTCTCCATTAGTATGTGTATTCTTCACCACTGAGCCATGTGGGAAACCCTCCCCTTTGGTTTCTTTGCCAGCACTTTACAGTTTATTGGCTCAGCTCCAAAGGTAGGCAGCCTAGATTAGGTCCTGTCTTGGAGCCAAGGAACCTGGGAGCAGAGGGTTCTGTTATTTGCTCCAAGCCCTGAGGGTGATGAGCAGGGGGACCACCTCCTCCCTGAGTCTTCCACCATGCCCATGGAAGCCTGGGTGGGTGGTCTCATCCCTGCAGTTCTCAACACAGGGTCCAGTGACTCATGGAAGTCAAATGCCCACATGTGCTCCAGCCACCCAGTCTCCAGCTGGAGAGAACCACCTAGCTCTAGCCTTCAGTCTGCCATCAGCCACCCAGGGGACATTCACGGCACCCAAATGCCTTCAAAAGAAGGGACTTTGCCACTGTGCCTTTAGGCCTGTGGGAGGGGTCTTTATCCATAAAGATGATAACATTTAACAGTATCTATTGGGTCAGTGCTAAGCATGCCTTTCTCACTCAGTCCTCCCAACCGCCCAACTGTTTGGGTGTCTCTATGATTATTAACCCTATTTTACAGATGAGAAAACTGAGGTCTAGAGAGGTGAAATAACCTATCCACAGTCAGACAGCGATGAGTGATGGAAAAGAAAGTGAAAGTCGCTCAGTCGTGTCCGACTCTTTGCGACCCCATGGAATTCTCCAAGCCAGAATACTGGAGTGGGTAGCCTTTCCCTTCTTCAGGGGATTTTCCCAACCCAGGGATCGAACCCAGGTCTCCTGCATTGCAGGCAGATTCTTTACCAGCTGAGCCACAAGGGAGAAGAACCCAAAATTCAGGTCTGTCTGGTTTCATAGGCCTCGCCTTTTCTTTTCAGTTTTTTGTTTGTTTAATTTGGTAAAACCTATCACACAACCATCCGCCTTCCCAAGAGAAGAGCGGTTTCCTTCTGGTGTAGTTCTCCAGAGCTATTTCCTGCATGTATATTCTTTCGCATGTGTGTGCGCTCAGTCGTGTCTGACTCTCTTGTGACCCCATAGACTGTAGCCCTCCAGGCTCCTCTGTCCATGGAATTTTCCAAGCAAGAATACTGAAGTGGGTTGACATTTCCTACTCCAGGGGATCTTCCCAACCCAGAGATCAAACCCATGTCTCTTGCATCTCCTTTATTGGCAGGCAGATTCTTTCCCACTGAGCCACCTGGGAAACCATATTCCATTGTAATCTTACTCATAATGGGCGTTCTATCCACCACTCTCCACAGGGATTTTCACTCAACAGAACTTCTTGAACAGGGTTCTGAATCAGTACGTACAGATTGGCCTTGTCACTTTTTATCTGCTTAGTGTTCTGTACCTGTGGCCATATTGATTCTTTTCAACAGTCTTCTGTAAATGGTCACCCAGGTGGATTCCAGAGGTTTCTCTCCCCAGCCACTGCCAGTGCTGATGCGCAAACTCGGCCAATACCCCTGACCACCTCTTGTCAATGTGGCCACGACCCCTCTCTCGACTTAAGATTCCTTCCAGTCCTAACCACAGCCTCTGATCCTTCAGGAGAAGGGCCAGAGCAGGTGTTCTCAATCCCTCCTGACGGGGGTCAGAGGCCCTGCAACAAGGTGAGAGGGACGGTGGAGGGTCAGCTGGTCCATTTGCCTCCTACAGGCCCAGCCTTGTGCAGACATCCCAGAGGAGAACCGCCCACCTGGTGCGCTCCTCTCTTAAAGGAAGAGACACGTGGCATGCACAGATGGCCCTCACGCCCCACCATTTCCTGCCCCTCCCACTTGGCCCAAGGCCTCTAATCCCCTTTTTCCATCTTGTCCCCTCAGGCCAACTTTCCTTCCTTCTGTTCCCTCTGCAGAGGTTGGAGCAGATGGAGACCTTGCTCTCCAAGGTCAGAGCTGCCCCTCCTGAGAGGTGGCCTCAGATGACCCACGGATGAGGAGGGGGCCCTGGTAGGCAGCCAGCCAGGGGGCCTGTTGACAGGAGCTGCAGCAGGACAACGGGGCTACAGGCAGTTTGGGAAGTCACCTCAAACCCAAAAGGCCCTCAGTGACCCAACTAAGTCAAAAAGAGCGTGAATTAACCTTGCCTCCAGCAGTTTTCTTTCTATTCCTACAAAGCCTAAGAGAAGCAGGAAGGGGGAAGAGGACTCTTCTGCACCGTTCTCAATATGGTGCTAAAGGACATGCATCCTGGGAGCAGAGAAATCGGGGTTTGAATGAGCCTGCAGAACAATCCCTGAGTTGGGAAGATCCCCTGGAGAAGGGGATGGCGAGCCACTCCAGTCTTCTTGCCTGGAGAATCCCATGGACAGAGGAGCCTGGTGGGCTACAGTCCATGGGGTCGCAAAGAGTCAGACACGACTGAGCGACTCAGCACTCACACACGCAAATGCCAACCACACGACCCAGAGTTACCCACTCAGGACCTCAGTGTCAATAGCTGTCAAACGGGAGTTAGAAAGCTGACCTGAACTGATCCAACAGCAGCAGCTGCCCTATGTGGCCTGTGGGACATTTGCTGAGGTGGCATTTGCTTGCCAAGGAGGACAGGGCTGGTGGGACGGCCCCCAAGAGGCTGAGGGGTGGGGGCCACCCTGGCTCCCTGCTCTTCCAGCTCCCTCTGCCCCTTTCCCCCGCGCTGGGGGTCAAGTGTCCACCCCTGCCTGGGTGATCCAGAGCTGACCCCCAGCAGGCTGTGATCCTGGCCCCCTCAGTGAGTCTCTGAGGCCCCTGTTTCCTCAGCGTTGCCTGGGCTGTGACAGGCGCCTGGGAGCCACACCTTGCTGTGGAAGCTGACGAGGCCCCTGAGTCCTGAGAGACCCTCAAGGCAACAGAGGGGGGCTCAGAGAGCCGGCAGGGCCTAGAGGGGCACATGCCACTCTCCCTGTGAGAGGCCCTGTGGTGGCAGTCCATGGGAGACCCCATCCCACTGTGGCGGCAGCCAGGTCTGCCTCCCTCTGAGAAGTGCCAGGAGCTGGCGGGGGAAGTCGTGGTGAGAGGTGTGTACAACTGAGCATCCCTGAGCCCCTAAGTGTCCTGCACACCCACCCCCTCCAGTGGCCTCCAGGGAGGAGGAGGGGCCTCCAGCACCCCCAGGGACCCCACCTGCCTCATCGGACCGGTGCCGGGAGAGGCTGGCTCGGGCGCGTCTGCAGCACGCCAGCATCTCTTGCTCACGCTCACCCTCTCTTGCAGCCTCTCTTCCTCGCTTTGACCCTGTGGGCGTCAGTTCCGGTCTCTGCCCCAAATCTCTTTCCCCTGTGTGCCTCTGCCTGCCCCTGGCACCCTGACCTTCAGCCCCCTCCTGCCCCTCTTCCCCTTTAGCCTCCCTTCACCCCCACTTTTCTCTACCTGAAAAGAACTCCAGCCCCCTGAGTTTTGGGGAAGGTGGCCCTACCCCAGAAGCCATCGGCCGCTCCGCAGGAGGCCACGGCCCCAGGGACCGCCGCCACTGTGAGCGCCCCCTTCATCCCGTCATTTAATTTCCTCACTTCTAACAGGTCCCACATGGAGAGACAACCAACCCGTCATTCTCTCCCCAAGGGCCCCTTCCTTCCAAGGAACTTTGTCATCCAAGCTTCCCGTCTCCAGAACAGGGAGGGCATGGAGGAGTGTGGTGCCAGGCCGCAGGGTCTGAGGGCAGCTTTTCGGGCTTTCTGGGTTTTTCCCACCGCTCCTCCAGCCCAGCGCTGTTTGGAATCAGTCAGGTCGGGTCCATGCTGGGCTGGAATGGCGTCACGTGTGCTGATGAGATGCCAGAGCCGTGAGGATGAGGACGTTAGGAGACTCTTCTCATGGGCAGAAACATATTTGAGACCCTGGCCATCGTGAAGCACAGGGTGGTCCCCAGGGGGATGTCCTGCCCGCCCTTGGGCCTGGATTGGTAGCACAACTGGCCTGGATTCAGTTGGCAGAGTTGGGTCCCGTTTGTTCCCTCCGCACTGCCTTCGGTACCTGGCACCCCTTGGCACAGTGGATGGTACCCCGGGCACCTCTTGGATGCTGGCCAGGACTTTCCAAGTTCACCCCTTTGCCACCTCCGGGTCTCCAACTGTCCGGGTCCCATTTTAACTGGAAGTTGGTTGGCACAGAGTTCAGCGAGCCCTCCCTGCCAACTCCCTCACCGCCTAGCTTTTGATTCTAAAGCCATCTTTATGCCAATCCCACAAAAAGGAGCCCAAACCAACAACAACAGGAAGGGAAAGAACAATAAAAATGGGACAGGCTTAGGGGTTGTTTCCAGCAGGTCTTGAGGGTCCAGAGAGGTCCTTTTGTGCAGCCAGGACCAGGACCGAGCATCTGGGCTGAGTTACTGGCCCAGCTACAAAGGCATCCCCTTCCCAATGGCTCAGGACTTGCCAAAGATTCCAGAAAAACAAGAGGGTTTGAGGTTGAAAAGTAGTTTAGGGATTGTGTTCATATTCTTGTAAATGATACACAGTATTCCTCCGAGTGAATAGGAAAAGCTTAGGCAATTTAAACACAATATAGCCAACAAGGGCGATGGAGACAGGCAGTCGTGGGCTCCGTCCCTCGTGGGGCCCCAGCCTTGGGCAGTTTTCAGAAGAGGCCTGGCCCTCTCTGCAGTCTTGAAGTTGGGTACTGGGACAGTGATAGAGGACTGGGAGGGGGTGAGTGGCATCACACCTCTTTACATGGTAATTTGTGCAAATTCTGAAAGGAGTGAAGGAATAAAGGAAGAAATGCATTTTTAAAGTAATTTTTTTATTTCCTAAAAAAGTATGGATTTAAGTTTTATCTCTGCCCTCCTAAAGATGCTTATTAGGTGTTTCTCTGTTCACTTCTGCACCCACCCCTATCCTTCACTAACTCACTGCCCAGGTCTGAGTTCACCACTGACCCGTTCTTTTTTCTTTCTATTTGCCCATTGCCCAACTGAGGATGTGTTTAGGGTTTTTTTTTAATGACCCCCCCCCCACACACACACACACATACCTTGGTCCTATGAATTAAACAGAGATAGATAGATATAGGTAGATGGAGAGAGAGAGATACCAGTATCAATCTCTATCAATCTCTGTATCTCTCTATATCTATATCCACTGATTGATCAATAAAGGAAGCAGAGACAGGAAATTCAAGGCTTTGTCACTTACCTGCCCAGAGACCCCTGCTGGTCTTCAGCTATATTACAGACCATCCCTGCCTGGAATTCTTCAGGCCAGAATACTGGAGTAGGTAGGTAGCCTTTTCCTTCTCCAGGGGATCTTCCCAACCTAGGGATCGAACCCAGGTCTCCTGCATTGCAGGCGGATTCTTTACCAACTGAGCTATCAGGGAAGCCCTCTGGATGTGCTAGACAATTTTTAACAGGAGGCTTTTGGGGGACGGGGGTGAGAAGCCTTTGCCGATTCCTGTGATGTAAACCATTCCCGCCATGGCTGACATCACATTACTAGTGTGATGTCACAGAGAGTGGAGCTGGGAAGAGACGCACACGGCTGCTCTCACGAGTCGTGTCTGCTTCATCCAGCACACCACATGGGAGACCATTATGGGATGGACCCAGCTGGCCTCGGAGGCCGGAAGTCCCCCATCCCTTCTCTGTCCGTGGCTGCCCCAGGGGTTTGAGACGCTTTCCCACCAGCCAGCTCTTACCCTTTCTCCTCAATCCCTGGTCCACCTTCCACCCCTCCTCTTCCTCCAGCAAGTACAGACCAGGGTCAACAGCCCTAGTCCAATGGCAACCGGAAACCACAGCCAGGACAACAGGCCTTTATTTTTCTTTAAAAAGGAACTATAAACCAAATCAATGTATTCCCCACCCCCAAAATATGTAAACATATAAAAGAAAGTGTTCCCTTGTTACTGAAAGCGGAGAGTGAGGGAAAGGAGACGGTGGAGCCCGCTGAGGAGCAGACCCACTGAGCTGGCCCAGCCCCGGAAGGTCACGGCCTGTGCCCATGGACTCTGTGGTCGATGCCTCAGGACAGGAGGGGGCGGCCGCAGGCCAGCGTGGAGCCCTGGGCGGCCACTCAGGGGAAGGAAGGCCACTCAGGGCCGGGCTGAGGAAAGGACCTCCAAGCACTGTCTCAGAGTCTCCAGGCACCGGGAGGTCAGATGCTCATTTCATACAGAGATTCAACTCCACCCACTGGAGAGAAAGAGAAGAGTGACCTTTGTAATAGTTGAGGCAATTCCAGGAACCATCCCACACAGGAAGCGTCTTCCCTGAGTGAGCCTGAGGCGGACACGTGGGTCTCAGCAGCTGGTCTCGCTGTCCTGGTTGCTGAGGACATCCTGCCCCTGTGTGTAGTTCTGCTGTTTGAAGATGTGAGGAGTTTTCACCCAGCCAGGCCCTCCGGAGAGGCAGCTGCTGGGCGGGGACCTGTCCTCAGACCCTGGAGTCTGTCCCATGCTGGAGGGAACCAAACTGGGCCATCTTCAATGCTGTGCCTTTCCGGGGGTGGGGAGGGGGGTGTTCCAAGAGAAATTTGAATAAAGCATGTTTTTCACCCAATGTAAAGGAGCAGAGAGAGGGGAGCGATGAGGCTCATGGAAGCGAAGGATGGAGAGGTTAGGAGATGATGGTGTAAACTCAGTCTTGGCTGACCCAAAGTCACCACTGCACTGACCTCACCTTGACCCTTAGGGGGCTGAACAGCCCCCACCTCACCTTCCCTGAGACCTTCACCCCTCCCCCACTTTATGGTGAAATGAGCAGGGTAAGGCTCCCCCTTAGAAAAGTTGGGGACCCCTGAGTCATGGGCACTGTTTCTCAGCATAGGAGACACTTTAGGGGTGATGCTTAGACACAGACAATGTTCAGTCAACATTCTAAAGACGGTAATTTATTTTCTGTTAATTTTTAAAGTTAATTTTAATTGGAGTATAGTTGACTTATAAAGTGTTACTTTCAGGTGTATAGCAAAGTGAATCAGTTATACATACACCCACTCTTTTTTAGAATCTTTTCCCATATGTAGGTCATTAGAGTATGGAGTAGAGTTCACTGTGCTATTTAGTAGGTCCTTATAGGAGTGTGTGTGGGTCAATGCCAGTCTCCAATCTATCCCTTCCCCTCTTATCCCCTGGTAACCATAAATTTGTTTTCTATATCTGTGACTCCATTTCTGTTTTGTAAATTGGTTCGTTTACACCATTTTTTTTTTTTAGGTTCCACGTATAAGCAATATCATATGATATTTATCTTTCTCTGACTTACTTTAGTCAGTATGACAATCTCTAGGTCCGTCCGCGTCACTGCAAACGGCGTTATTTCATCCTTCTCTATGGCTGAGTAATATTCCATTATATAAATGTTCTGCATCTTCTTTATCCGTGCCTCCATGGATGGACATTTAGGTTATTTCCATGTCCTGGCTATTGGAAACAGTGCTGCAGTGTGAATCCTTTCCATTAGTTTTGAGTCTTTCTGGACGTTTGTATCAGCATTCTAGAGCTGCCACACAGAGTACCACGGAGCAGGGGGCTTAACCAATAGAAATTCATGTTCTCACAGTTCTGAAGGCTGGACAGCTAACAGCAAGATGTCTGCAGTGTTGGTTCCCTCCTGCCTCCTTGGCTTGCAGACGGCCATTCCATCTTCTCCGTGTCATCACACAGCCTCCCCTCCACGTGTTCCTGTGGCCTAAACTCCTCTTAAAAGGACAGCAGTCAGGGGACTTGCCTGGTGGCCCAGTGATTGAGACTCTGAGCTCCCACTGCAGGGGGCCCATGCTTGGATCCCTGGTCAGGGAATTAAGATCCTGAAATCTCCATGGCACGGCCAAAAAAAAAAAAAAAAAAAGACATCAGTCAGATTGGATTAGAGCCCATCCTAATGGCCTCACTTTAACTTGATCACCTCTTTAAAGATCCTGCCTCTAAATGCAGTCCCATTTTGAAGGACTGGGTTGGGACATCAACATAAGAATTTCAGGGGGACTCAACACACCCCATAATACCCCCGCTTAGTGCTGACATCACTCTGTTTTGACATTTTCTCCTCTTTAGAAAAGAAAGACCTCAGACTAGGAGACTTGAAGGCAAGAGAACCCTGAGTCGGAGATAATCATGCTGTGTTTCCATCAATTGCACATTGTCTTCTGGGACATGTGAGCCTGGCCGTATTGGCAGTGACGTAATGCCACTTTTTAAAGTGAGTACACTGAAGAAATGAGTGAACTCTTCAGTAGCATGAGGTACATCATTGAAGGTGGTACAGTGAGGAAATGGTATCTAGCCTAAAAGGCTTAGCAAATGGGATTGGATGGATGCCCGAGGCTGGCTCTGTTACGGCAAGGACTGGAACCCAGGGCCCTACCTCCAAGCCCAGATCCTTTCAAATAACCAGTGCTGTGCCAGTGGGTGTTTGGTGCTCAGAGAGGGTGGAAATTTGTGCTTTGGTGCCTTAGTCCTCTTAGGCTGCTCTAACAGGATACTGTCGACTGTGTAGCTTCTAAACAACAAACATTTATTTCTCTCGGTTCCACAGGCTGGAAATCCAAGATCTGACTGCCAGTATCTTTCCTCCAGGTTGCAGATTACTGACTTCTCACTGTTCTCACGGGCTTCCCAGGCGGCGCTAGCGGTAAAGAACCCGCCTGCCATGCAGGAGACATAAGAGGCGAGGGCTTGATCCCTCGGTCGGGAAGATCCCCTGGAGCAGGGCATGGCAACCCACTCCAGTATTCTTGCCTGGAGAATCCCATGGACAGAGGAGCCTGGTGGGCTACAGTCCATAGGCTCACAAAGAGTCTGACATAACCGAAGCGACTTAGCACACACTGTTCTCACACGGCAGAAGGGGTGCAGGCTTTCTCTGGGTCTCTTGCATACGTGCACCAATTACTATTTTATATTTATTTTTAGTTTGGCCAAGTTGGGTCTTAGTTGTAATATTTGCCCCCTGACCGGGGATTGAACCTGGGCCCTCTGCACTGAGAGAGCAGAGTCTTAGCCACTGGACCACCAAGAGGGTCCCAAAGGCAGTAATTATTGATGAGGGCCCCACCTTCATGACCTAACAACATCCAGAGGTCTCTCGCCTCCTAATACCACCCCCCTTAGGGACTAGGATTTCAACATATGGATTTGGGAGCCTAGGGGACGGAGCATTCAGAGAGTATAGTCTTACAAGTCTTGACGCCATCACGTCCAGACTGCAACACACTGGACATGTTCCTTAAACTTCTTGTCCTCTATGTCTTTATCCACAGGGTTGTGATAGAATCCTAAAAGCTAATATACATATGTGCTTATCCCAGTATCTGGTCTGCAGCAAGGCCTTGATCAATATTAGCTATTGATCATGACCATAGAGAGAATCATGGAACACCCTCTGAAACAACTGAACTTCAGGGGTGTGTGTGTGTGTTTATTTTTTTAAAGAAAAAAAAATCTAGAAACCAACATCCTGTGAGCACTTCCCATTATGACTCAAGCACATATAAGCACTGGCTCTGGGTAATGAACAGAAATCGGGAGCCATGAATGAGTGATCAGTTTCCATCTGAGCCCCTGGGGCAGGTGTTAGAATGCACATCCCTTGGCCCAGAACCGGGACTCCAGGAGGAGGACTTGGGAATCTGTTTTAACAAGTGTTCTGAATCATTCTGATATGCTCTTTGTGTCAGAACCACTGACCCAGAGCCAGACTTGTCTCCCTGATGGCCTGTGGGCTGGTCAGCCTACAGTCTGGCCCAACTGGTCTCTCTTAACTACTAGATGAAAACAACCTCACTCAGAAAATGTACATTGGTAGAAGTATTTTCCCATAATTGACCACAATATGGAGATGCAGGGGAGTTTGGTGCTTTGCTTGCTTTTTAAGTATACTCTTTTATTTTGAGATAATTGTAGATCCACACAGAGTGGTAAATAATAAAGACCCCATGTACCAAAAGAACCTTCCTGTAAATGCAGGAGACATAAGAGACGCTGGTTCGATTCCTGGGTGGGGAAGATCCCCTAGAGAAGGGCATGGGTACCCACTCCAGTATGCTTGCCTGGAGAATGCCATGGACAGAGGAGCCTGGCGGGCTACAGTCCATAGGGTCGCAAAGAGTCGGACACGACTGAATCGACTTAGCACACACACATACACACCCTTTCCCCAGCTTCCCCCAGCAGTGACATCTTATAAAACTCTAGTACGCCACGACAACCAGGATGGTGACACGGATGCTGTCAACCTATAGGACACGTCCATCAGCACAAGGATCCTTCATTGCCCCATCAAATCCTTAACCCCTGGCAGCCACGAAATAAGGGGCAGAAAGGGAGGCCAGTGCAGAGCGCAGATGAGAAACTGCTCAGTGCAGAACCCCCAGTACAGCCGCAGGAAGGGGCTTGGCAGCCTGAGCCAAGGGGTCTCATTTTCTTAGGAAACTATTTCAGAGACAAATCTGTTAGGGGAAGCCTTAAACAGGGTATGCGTGAAGGTGAAACCTACAAAGACCTAAAGGAGGCGGTGGAAAGGATGTTGGAATGTGGGCATCAGAGCCCCATGTTTTCTGCCGGCCTCTCTGGTGTAGGGGGGACAGGGGGAGATGGGGTGGCCAGGAGTAGGGAATGGAAGGAGGACCAGGGGTGGGGGTTGGTGGAAACCCAAGAGGAGGTGAGATGATTTCTGCTTCTCAGCATCTGAAATGAAGGAATAAAGAGGTCAACCAGCCCCTTCCCTCTCCAGACCTCTGTGATACAGTTTTGCAGTTAATAGCATCTTGGAAACTGTTTTTCTCTACATTAAAGAAAAAAGTCCAGTGAACTGGTTCCACCTCTGATGAAACTCTGTGGTTTCTACAGCCTGAACTTGAGCAACACTGGAACATCAGAAAATTCTTTCCTTCTGTGGCATCTCTTAAAATTTCCCAGTGTGATGCCTAATCTAGTCCCCCACCCTGTTCCCATAAAGAGAGCTGGGTCTGGGTGAATGAGGTCGCCTCAAAAAATAAATTTGATTGTCCCTCCTCCTGCTCCCTCTGCCGCCGCCCACCACCCTTGCCCCCTCTGGGACCCACAGCAGGAGGGCTCCTGCTGGAAAGGGTGACTGGCAAGCCCATCTCACTCCGAGATGCGCTGCCAAGTAGTCTGTTTGCTTTTCTTTTTTCATCTGAACTCCAAATACCTCGGAACCAGCACCTGCAATTTTCCCTAACACATCCTTTGAACTCGCTGCAAGTTAAACCATAGAAGGTTTCATTTCTCAGCTGCAGTGTATGTCGCCTTTTCCCCCGACCCCATTTGCTTCCAAGAAACACCCCGCTCCTCCTTCCCTGCGCCACCTCCCAACCAGACAACAAAATGGAAATCTGAACTTCAACAACAGCGCCCTTGCTTGGCTCTGTGTAAACAGCATGGTGAGAAGAAAGCCCTGGCTCCCTTGCCCTCCTCCCTCTCGAATCCGAGCCGAGAACACCATAAACAGCAGCCGTGCGGAGGGGCAGATGGGCACATCCAGACTGGACAGATGTAATTAGCGGCGGCGTTCCTTTGTGTGCAGTGACGAGACAGCAGGGTGCTGCCACCCACGTGATGCGTTGGCAAATGTCTCTGTCACTCATTTTCACAAACCCAATTCAATGGGTTTTTGAAAAAGTGCCTGCCACAAGGGAACAAAGGCAGGCAGAAAAAATAGAAGGACAACTCAGCCGGTGTTCCAAAGTTACTTGAGAGTTGCTCTGGGGACAGGGAAGCCAAACCAACTGGATGACTCTTCAGGCCAGAGTTCAGATGGTCAGAGAACCTGGGGTTCACAGGACAGACAGAGGGCAAAGCGCCAGATTCTCAGTCAGAAGAGTTAAGCTTAAATACAGGTGTTCATGCAGCTGTCACATGCCTCAGTCTTACTTTTCCCATCTGCTTAATGGGTGTATTGATACCAGTGTTTTTTCTCCAGACTTCTGGTGAGGCTTGAAGGAGAGTACTTGGAAGAGTGAGTGCTTTGGGATCTATAGGATGGGGTTGTGGCTGGGGGAGCCAGAAAGGCAAATCGCACACTGCAACACCGGGCGTTAGTTTCTTCCAGGTAGGAACCCTGCTGGCCCCCCTTCATTAAGTACAAGGGTTAATAAGGTAACATGCGTAAACCCAGAACCTACGTGGTCCATTTCAGAGCAGCCACACAGGTGAAGAGGCCAGTCCAATGTGTTTTCCTTTTATATCCCCCAAACCCTGAAGGAGATCCAACTACCAAGTTCTGAGAACTTGTTAAAACGCCGTTTCTCTCCCTCCCTCTCCCATTACCCCCAGCTGTCGCCCTGGCACCCCTCTGTGCATCTCTCAGCGCTTTTCTCTACCTTTCCTGTTTGATGGAGCTCAGTGTAGTCTCTCTGCCTCAAAAGAATCCTTTTTACGTGTGGGTGGTGATCCAGATGGTCCAGATGGGATTCTCAAGGGCAGCTGGTTGCAGAGGAAGGCTCCGGGGTTAATAATTATTTTTTATGACAAGGCGATTGTTTCTTTTGATGGTGTCCTCAAAGCTCTCCGTGGCCCAAACTTAAGAGCTTATGCAAATATCGAAAACAAATTATGCCTTTTAGGACTTTTTTTTTTCCTCCCAAATCTCCCTTTTAGCTCATTTCCTGCTTTCCCTCTGGGTGAAAATGAAGATTTGAGTTTCTGCTTTTCTTGAAAGGCATCTTTCAGAACATAAACCCACGGCCTCTCTGAGTTGAAAGAGGCTTCAGGGTTCACCTAGCGCAATCTCAGGCGATGTTTAAAGGCCACATCCCATAGCCCAGCCTCTGCGTGGAGACTTCCAGGGAGGGGTATTCTCTTCCTTTCTGAGGCCCAGCAGATGATGTCTGACTTCCTCTCAAGTGAGCCATCCCCAAAGGACACTCCAGCCTCTGTGTCCAGGCTCTGCACCTCCCCACCCTACATGTCCAATCCCAGGGAAGGCTGAATGAAGGAAATGAGCCAGAAGAGACCCGTTTACAGAAGGTGCCCCAAATGTTCAAGCAGATGCGAGTTTTGAAGAATGATTCAACTTTCATTCATCATCTTGGCATGCTTAGTCATGTCCAACTTTTTGCGACCCCGTGAACTGTAACCCACCGGGCTCCTCTGTCCATGGGATTTTCCAGGTGAGAATACTGAAGTGGGTAGCCATTTCCTACTCCAGGAGATCTTCCTGACTCAGGGACCGAACCCACATCTCTCACGTCTCCTACGTTGGTAGGCGGATTCTTTCCCACTGCGCCACCTGGGAGGGTATGATCCACTAGAATTCCAAAGGCTTCCTCTCAGATTCACAATTGAAGTTGTCTCAGAAAAAGGCATTGGGAAAGCACTGGAGTCAGGAGCATGGGCCACAGCCAGGCCTGCTGATGCAGGCCATCTCTCAACATTTCAGTTGAGAAGTTTAAATAATTCACCAAGGAGGCTGATATTTTTCACGGAAAAAAAGAACCCTTAGCTCCCCTTGCCTACTGAGATCGAGGGGAAAATGGCCTCATTTGCTGTGGGATGGGAGGGGGAGGGTCAATATCTATGGAAAACAGCCGTGACAGGGTTTAAATCTACCCTGATGCTAAGTCATACCTGGGAGATATGTCGTTTATGTCCCTTTCCTCTCAGCCGCTGGAGAAACTCAAGGGCAGTGCTGGTCTTGCTCCCCTCTGGGTCCCACGCTGCTCAGGGACTGTCATGTAGAGATGTACCCAACCAGCTCAAGAGAGCAGGTTTTCTAGAGAGGGGCATTCACCAGGCCACTGATATCACGCTATTGGTTGGATTAAGACTCAGACCTTTTCCACTGAAATTTTGTCTTCTTCCATGTTCTTCTCTGAGAGTCAACTCTGTCAGAGATGACCTCAGAACATATTTATTTATTCTTTTGTGGACCAGACTGTTAAAGGCTTTACTAAATTTGCTGCAATATTCCTTCTGCTTTATGATTTGGTGTTTTGGCCACAAGGCATATGGGACCTTCACTCCCCGATCAGGGACTGTACCTACACCCCCTGCATTTGTAAGGTGCCCAGGGGAGTCTCGGGATGCTCCCTTTTTAAACAAGCATCTGAAACCCCCAGGTCGGTTTCCCTAGCTTGAGGCTAGGAGTGTTCTTTGTAATAAGATTCCCAGATGTTTCTGACGGGTAGAGTTTAGGAAGGTTAAGGAGGTGGTGTTCTCTTTTCACTTAGGGGTGACAAACCTGTATTGGTTGACTTCAGTTCAGTTTGGTGTCCGACTCTGAGACCCAATGGACTGCAGCACGCCAGGCTTCCCTGTCCTTCACCCTCTCCCGGAGCTTGATCAAACTTATGTCCGTTGAGTTGGTGATGCCATCCAAACATCTTGTCCTCTGTCGCCCCCTTCTCTTCAATCTTCCCCAGCATCACAGTGTTTTCCAAGTAGTTGACTCTTCGCATCAGGTGGCCAAACTATTGGAGCTTCAGCATCAGTCCTTCCAATGAATATTCAAGGTTGATTTCCTTTCGAATTGACTGGTTTGATCTCCTTGCAGTCGGAGGGACTTGTCTTCTTGCCACTTTTAATCCTTGCAGCTGAAGTTAAGCAGATGCTGTGCTCATGCTGAGTCCCAATCTGCCCACAAGGCACACAGAGGCCACAGCAGACCAGGAGTGCCAGGCTCAGGAGTGCCAGAGGATACCTTATACTTTCAAGGAAAGACACAAGGATAGCTGACACTGACTTAGCTCAAGATGGTTCATAGTTTCAACATATCTACATTCCTTCTGATGGAGCCATCTCTTTCCAAGGCTGGGCTTCTGATAGGCTGCTGTGAGAAAAAGGAAATGGCACACAAAATCACTGTGGGCCAGGATCTCAGGGGCATCAGTCTGATTCCAAGGTTTGAGGAGCTGGGAGGAGCCCACAGGTGTACATGTTCCATTAATAAATACTTTGGGTTATTTTTGAATGAAATAGAAATACTCTTTAAATGTTGATTTGTGTATATTATCTTAAATGTCACCTATGAAACTGTTAGGACACAAATGCTTATTAAGTTGCTGGGAACTTTAATCAATGGAGCTGTTAGTTTGGGGTTCGTTTGTTTAACCTAAGGACACTGAAAAAATTTGAGACTCCGGGGCGTCATGAACTGAGAAAATTCAGGAGCCTCTGGACTAAGGAGAAAGGTCAGCAAATGTAATGTTAGCCTCAGAAGCAAAGGAGATCCAGGCTAGGGAAGAAACAATAAACAAGTCAAGAATGTGCCGCATTTTATACTACGCCTGGTTTCCTTGATAAAGGCAATGCCATTAAACAAAAAAATAAAAAAGATTGGGAGACTGTTCTAAATCGAAAGACATTACACTGCTAGCTCCTTGATTGAACCCTGGCTTTAAACAAAGGACATTTGAAAATGTTCTCTAGTCTGAGAAGTTTGAATATGGAGTAGGTATTCAGTTCAGTTCAGTCCAGTCGCTCGTAGGTATTAGATAATGTTAAATAATTGTTCATTTTAAGTGGAATAAGTGTTATTATTTTAGGTGAACCATTACATCTAATTAAAAAAAATAGTTTGGCAAAAAATATAAACTATGGCAGAAACATGACTAATGATTATTAACAATTAGTGATAATTATTAGCAAGTATTAATAAAGATAGATAATGCTTTATTGTAATTGTGTTTTTCTTTTCTGAATGTTTTGAGACTCTTCCTATAAACAGTCTTCATAAAGTAACAGGTTAGTGGTAAACTGAGCAATACAGCTGGTCAGCACTGAAGAAGCAGGATTGTAAAGGTCTGGACAAATCCCTCCCAACTTTGCCACAAAACTGTACAAACCGGGCCTTCCCTGGTGGTCCAATGGCTAAGAATCTGCCTTGCAATGCCAGTGGGGGGGTGGGATGGGGAACTAAAGTCCCATGTGTTGTGGAGCAGCAAAGCCTGTGTGCCACAGCTAAAGAGTCCACGTGCCGCAACAAGAGACCCCACGTGATGCACTGAAAACCCCACGTGCCGCAACTAAGACCTGCTGCAGCCAAAATGATTTTAAAGATTGTACTGAGAATGGCACCTCAGCTGTTAACTATTTTGCAAAGTAAAGTAACTCATTTCCCTAATGAAAAAAATCAGAGGAAATTCTCAGAGTTCTGCACATGGAGGGACCACTTTATTTTCACTCCACACAGTTGAACAAGGACCTGGGGACAGGGTGCTGATATCTGTATCCATGAGAACTGAGACAGGAAATACAGAAGGCAGGATGACAAGGAATGTAGGGATCCTGGGTTCCTCGACATCCCATCCCCAGCATCACTACAGCCTCCTGGTCCCAGGGCTCCTGTCAAATGTTCTCTGGGGTGGACTTCTTGAGGGGATGCCCCTTAAAAACTGTCCCCCAGATGCTCGTAGTGTTCTGTAGCTGGACCTGGTGCAGATTCCACCTGTGTAAACAAACAAGGGAGGCTTCCCAGGTGGCTCAGTGGTAAAAAATCTGCTTGCCAAGCAGGAGAAGAGGGTTTGATCCCTGGATTGGGAGGATCCCCTGGAAAAGGAAATGGCAACCATTCCAGTATTCTTGCCTGGGAAAACCCCTGGACAAGGGAGCCTGATGGGCTACAGCCCACGGAGTCGCAAAGAGCCAGACACAATTTAATTACTAAACCATCACCACCAAGTAAACGTGAACATCCACTGAGCTGCCCACTCAAGATCTGTACGTTTACTAAAAATTAATTATTCCTCAGTTAAAGGAAAAAAAAGCCCTCCCCTTACCTCTGAAATAAGAATGCAGCCCAGAGATCTGGGGAGAAAAGAGTGAAACTGTAGCCTTTTCTCTTGGAAGCTTCAAAAGTAATGACTACATTTCAGAACAAACACCGAGATAAAAGAGGAGGATTTGGAGAGAGACTTTTAAAATCCTCCGATGAGAAAGAGAGAAATTTAATATCTCAACCATTTTAAACCTTTAAGCTTCTGTGCACAAAACTAGTCATTTCTTGATCTCTGTTAATGTAGCTTTAGTACCGAAGTTGTGTAGTTCTTTAATAAACTCACATCAAAACATTGTTTCCAGGTGCTTTCAAAAAATTAGCAGCGACTTTAGAAATGAATGAAATGAAGGAAACAGTCCTCCACTGAGGGGTCTTTGGGGTCAGTAGAGGCCAGGGGGTGGGGTATGGGGTGAGGGGTGGGGTGGGAAGAGGCTAAAGAAAACTTCAGTGTAAGCCCAGGAAGTTCCTCGCCCTCCTGCCTGAACAGCATGGGACAGTGAGGACTAGGAAGGGTACCCACCTTTCTGCCACTCACACTAGAAGCCAGGGTTGTGGCCCTGGTCAGCTGCCCCACCCCCAGATCCCAGGTACTCGGAAGATGATTAGCAGAAAGATCCTTTTACAACCAGACCTGGGGAGGGGTCTCCACAGGACGCCTCTGGGGTGGGGGGAGAGAGGGACGTGTCCCAGGGCGGGTGGGAGTGATGCCCAGGGCCTGGGGAGGGTCCCATCGCAAGACCCTCCCTGCAGGGAGCCCAGCTTCTCGCTCCCTCCATGGCTCAGCAGCTCCCCCGTGAGCCCGAGCCGGGAACTTCAGGAAGCCAGGTTCCCTCCTCCCACAGGGTCGAGGACATCCTGGAAAGCAGGAGGCAGCTTCTCCTAGGGAAACCACGCCAAGGGAAAGTCCCCAAGGATACAAGAAGCCCCTCGAAGGACATCTAGTGGACTCCCTTCCCCTTGCTTCAGATGCAAAATGCCTCCACAAGAGACCCCAGCTCTCTGTTTTCACTGCTTTAAAGAAGGCTGACCCCGAAGAACTGATGCTTTCGAACGGTGGTGCTGGAGAAGACTCTTGAGAGTCCCTTGGACTGCAAGAAAATTAAACCAGTCACTCCTAAAGGAAATCAACTCTAAATATTCATTGGAAGGACTGATGCTGAAGCTCCAATACTTTGGCCACCTGCTGCAAAGAAGCAACTCACTGGGAAAGACCTTGATGCTGGAAAAGATTAAGGGCAGGAGGAGAAGAGGATGACAGAGTGAAATGATTGGATGGCATCACTGACTCAATGGACATAAATTTGAGCAAACTCTAGGAGATGGTGAAGGGCAGGGGAGTCTGGCGTGCTGCAGTCCTTGGGGTCACAAAGAGTCAGACACCACTGAGTGACTGAATAGCAACGACCTTTGTCACACACTAATTTTTTCTGTTAGAGACCCCCTCTAAGACTTCTTGCCTTTAACTTGGCCACTTGGCTGAACTAGGAAGCTAGTTCCCAGTTGGGTTGGCAATTCAGCCACCTCCCAGCCTTGATACTCAATTCCAGGCCCTCCTTGGTCTTCCCCTCCCGGGCTGCCCCTCACACCCTCTCCTGCTCAGGGACCCACATTTTCAATGTCAGTTATTTGAGCAATATTCAGATCCAGCTCCCTGGTCCTGGGGCTTTTCTGTGGCCACTCAAACGATGTGGAGAAGCAGCCCCAACCAAGGAGACAGGAATTATCCCAGGCTAGCAACCTGCCATGGGCTTCCCCATGGTGGCTTAGCTAGTAAAGAATCCACCTGCAATTCAGGAGACCCTAGTTTGATTCTTGGGTCGGGAAGATCCCCTGGAGGAGGGCATGGCAACCCACTCCAGCATTCTTGCCTGGAGAATCCCATGGACAAAGGAGCTTGGCGGGCTACAGTCCATGGGGTCTCAAAGAGTTGGACACGACTGAGCAACTAAGCACAGCACAGGAGCCTGCCACACCTTTCCTGTGTGACCTTGAACAGACCTCACGACTGGGGATCAGTAAGATTTATTGACCAAGAGCTGTGCTATGCACATTACATGTATTATCTCACTGAATCTCATTGAGTCAATGTTAGCCCCATCTAACAGGTGAGGGAATTTAGGCTTGGAAATATATGTGACTTGCCCAAGATCACAGAGCTAATCAATGATGAAGCTGGATTAGAATTTAGGCAGTTGAACTCCATGACGCAATCTCAGTCAAAATTCTCATGCTAGTCAATAGTTTTAAAAAAAAATAGTAATGATAAAAATAATTGATGGGCTTCCTGGTGGCTCAGTGGTAAAGAATCTGCCTGCCAAAGCAGGAGACGCAGGTTCGGTCACTGATCCTGGAAGATCCCACATGCCACGGAGCAACAAAGCCTGTGCACCACAGCTGTTGAGCCTTGCCCTAGAGCCCACACATGGCTGCTACCGAGCCCTCGTGCCACAACTACCGAAGCACACACACCCCAGAGCCCGAGCTCTGCAACAAGAAAGGCCACCGCAGCGAGAAGACGCATGCGCACCACAACCAGAGCGTAGCCCCCGCTCTCTGCAACTAGAGAAAAGCTGGGGCAGCAACGAAGGCCAAGCACGGCCAAAGATAAATAAGTAAACAAAATTATTCAAAAAGATAACTGGGATTCTTCCACTGCTAAGAGTCAGGGGGTTTGGTAAATGTGGACCCACGTTTTCACATCTCCAGATGGGCCATGGTTAAGGTAACCACCTAAGAAAATTGAGATAGATACTCCCTCCAGAAGGGGAAAGGACAGCCCTCCTGGGCGAACAGGGTCTCAATACAGATATTTACAAGGCAGCCAGCGGCACTATAATTCTCCTCGATTCTTCTTAACAAGGGTAAGAGGGGCGACATGTGGACCAAAAGTCACATACTTGCAAAGACATCCTTCCTCTGGAGACCAAGAAACAGCAGATTCCTTTCCTGGGAACATCTCTATCAAATAGACATCTGTTACTCTTTGGCGATCTGTATGCCATAACAGTTTAAAAAACAGAGTTTAAATGCTTAAATAAGAAGAAAACAGTTTGCCCGTGTTGCAAAATAGCATATAAACTGTGCTGGAATTAGTGCAAGGGGAACATTTATCTTTCCTAGATAATCTTGAAGCTGGGCTTTTTTTTTTTTTTGGATGGTGTATAATCATGTTTACTGGCATGGAAAGATGGTCATAATATATCACTAAAGGGGAATAAAAACCCCAAACTGGCTGTAAACATCAAACCAGACTTATTTTTGCCTTTTTAATTACTTGCCTATTTTTGGTTGTGATGGGTCTTGGTTGCTGCCAGACCAGACTTTTTAAAGGCGCATTTGACTGTACATCCCTGGCTGGGGTGAGGTGTCCTCTCCATGTCCTGTGAAAGAAAAGGAAGAATGGGTCGAGACTGGCTGGGTGTTTTTTTAGCTGTAATGGCCAAAGACTTGTCTGAGCTGAAATCTGGGCCCGCCTGGTGTGGAGAAAAGATGGCAGGGTGGAGAGTGGAGTCTAGAAGACCTGGCTTCCAATCCTGGCAGCACCAACCGTGAGCCACGGTGACCTGGTGCAGATTCGATGCCTCCAAAGGCCTGCCCCCTTTGATACAGTGGAAGCCACACCCACTGCCCAAGTTTGATGCCATCTGCAGTGCGCCTTGCACAATGCCAGGTGCATGGGAGGTGCTCAGGAAGTGGTGGGCCTCCCCATTCTGCAATGCCAAGGGTTGACCATTACCAACGGCAGTCACAAGGGTTGACCATTAATTACCAAGAGGTAAGACTGAGTTGCCAGGCTGTGGACGAGATCAACCAAAATCTGTGACCCTGGTCCACTTGACATTCCTTTGCTCACTCAAGGAACACTGATGGAGGGCCTGCCATGTGGCTGCTCGGGGCCAGGCAGTAGGCTCACCTCCGAGAACTCAGGGAAACACATCCTATTCCTGTCCTTGAGGAGAGGGATCATAAAGAGGTAACAGAGAAACAGCCTTGGGCCTGGGCTCTGGGGGCACTGGAAAGGGGGCATAAGGACAGGGGGCTGCTTGGTGGGGTCCTCAGGAAAGACCTTGCCCAGCAGCTGACATCTGGCCTGAGACAGGAAGGAGCCATGGTCAGGAGGGGGCAGCCTGAGCAAGAGGCTGCAGAACGCAGCATCCGTGCCCTGCTCACATCTGAGCTCTACTCCAATGAGCCGGAGAGGTACGCCAGCAGGGGAGGGCGGCTGGGCTAAGCTCTACTGCCTTTGCAGTCAGGAGACCATGGTCATGATCTGAACACTGGAGAACAAAGAAAGGCCCAGAAGGGGTTTATGAGCAATGGGGTCAGGGTTGTGCTTTTAAAAGGTGGATGCTGGAAGAAGGTGGGGAGGGAGTGTGGAGTGAGGAACACTGACCAGCGAGGAGATTCTATCAGGCAAGAGACGAGGGAGGCAGCTTGGTCAGGACTTGGGGCCGCGGAGACAGGAAGGGTGGATGCGTTCAAGCTAGATTCGGGAGGAGGCACTAGAGGGTTGCTGATGGATCAGACATAGAACGTACAGAAAAGGGGTGACCATCAGGCCACGTCCAGGTGCCCCAGCCTAGTGGCTTTGTGGGAGTTCGGAAAAGGTCCCCACTTTCTGCAATGGATACAGCCCTGGGAGTACCCTGCAAGCACTCAAAGAAGGTACGACCTGCAAGACCCCCACTCAGAGCCCCAAGCAGAGGGACCATCAGGTTTCTGCTTGAGCAACTTTGGACTAGCAAAGCTTGCACTTCCTGTGGGAATGCCAGGAAAGCCATTAGGGGGCCATTTCAGCAGTCCACCCCTGCCTCTGGGTGTGAGGTTTCTCCCCTCCCAGGCCTGGGGCATCAGCCCTGCCTCAGTGTATGCTGCTAACCCAGACAAGAAGCACAGCTTTAAAACCCTGGAAGCTAATGGTGCAGCACGACCATTTAGCACTTAAATAGATGCAAGTTCTAGAACATCCACAGCCAAAATGAAAGTAAATAATGACAGAATGTGAGTCATGACTGCGCTTGCCGAGTATTTGCAAAGCATATAAACAAAGTGTGCTCAAGGATTCAGAGCGAGGACCTAGGAGTTGGGTACCAATTCATCAACTCCCAACTCTAGCACATGCAAGGATATATTAATAAAATCATAGTCCAAGGGGTTGCAAAGAGTCGGACACGACTGAGCAACTGAGCGTGCACACACACACGATGGAAAACTTAGTTAACTAAGCCCTCATTCTCTGGAGGTCACCCCAGACTGGAATTTAAAAAGCTTATCCCTGGCTCTGTGACAATCTAGAGGGGTAGGATGGGGTGGGGTGGGAGGGAGGCTCAAGAGGAAGGGGATATGTGTATCCCTATGGCTGATTCATGTAAATGTATGGCAGAAACCAAGATACTACTGTAATTATCCTTCAATTAAAAATAAATAAAAAAATTTAAAAATACATATTCATTTAAAAAACTCTTATCCCTAGGACTTCCCTGGCAGTGATTGGGACTTTGCCTTCCAATGTAGGGGGTGTGGGTTCGATCCCTGGTGTGGGATCCCATATGCCTTGAAGCCAAAAGCCCAAAGCATGGTGCAGGGGCAATGGTGTGGCTAGTTCCATAAAGACTTTTTTTAAATAGCCCATATTTTTAAAATCTTAAAAAAATAAAAAGCTTATCCTGATAAAAACCAGAGTACTCATTATCATGTTTCTCAAATGAAATCACTTCACCACCAATGTTGACATGAAGCTTAATTAACACTCCGATATTTAGGGAGGGGAAAAACAAAACAACTGAGCATGTAAACCTAAGAGATGAACACAACCAGCCAGTCTTGACCCATCAGTCTCTTTCCCAGGAGCTGGTCACTTGTTTTCTTGTAGCAGAGTGTTTGGTAGTGACCCCTTCTCTTCTCCTGATAAGCTGCACCGTTAGAGGCAGAGTTGATGCCTTATCCTTTAATCCCCCTCCATTCCTATAGCTAGGAGAAGGTAGTGACTGAAAGTCTCTCAGTCATGTCCGACTCTTTGTGACCCCATGGACTATACAGTCCATGGAATTCTCCAGGCCAGAATACTGGAGAGGGTAGCCTTTCCCTTCTTCAGGAGATCTTCCCAACCCAGGGATCGAACCCAGGTCTCCCGAATTGCGGGCAGATTCTTTACCAGCTGAGCCACAAGGGAAACCCAAGAGTACTGGAGTGGGTAGCCTATCCCTTCTCCAGCAGATCTTCCCGACCCAGGAATCAAACCAGGGTTTCCTGCATTACAGGAACATTGTTCACCAACTGAGCTATCAGGGAAGCCCAGGAGAAGGTAGTAGTTGCTCTTTAAGTATCTGCTGTATAAGTGACCATCTTTACTAATTGCCAGAATTCACCCCAGCCCTGGGCTCCCCTAGGGTCCTGTCCAGGCAGGGGATGGACCCAAAAAGGGGGCCAGGATCAGGAGACAGAAGGTTTGGTTCCAGCGCAGACTCTAGCACTCACCAGCCTGTGTGAGTCGTGTCCTTTGTTTTCGTTTTCTCGTCTCTAAAATGGGAGAAATTGCTATTCTACTTTTTAAGATTTTTCAGATGAAGCAGTGGGAAAGCACTTGGAAAGGTGTTCTTCGAGTGTGAGGTGACCCCTGCCTTGCTTTGGAGGAGGGTTCGGTGCATGTGAAGGCAAGATGCTGCAGGAGTGTGGACCACAGCAGATTCTGGGCCAGTCAGCAGGGTGGATCCGGAGGTATCGTTAATGACCGCAAAGTCACAGAGGAAAATGTCACTGAGGCTGTGCTGATCTGCACACAGGAGATGGCAATCAGGGCGCAGACTCTGGAGCCAGCAGATAACATAGAACGTGACCGGCCTTAAGGCAATAGGACGTGATGGGGCCTGCAGCCAATCGGAGATCCCACTGGTGCTCTCCTCAAGGCAACTGCTTGGACAGCTTTAAAACACAGGCCCAGTCAAACACAGCATCTATGTTTTGAGACCCTGCAACCTGTTGATTTATATGTATGTTTTATTCTGATGCTTTGACCTCTTTGAGAGTCTCTTGGACAGCAAGGAGATCCAACCAGTACATCCTAAAGGAAATCAGTCCTGAATATTCATTAGAAGGACTGATGCTGAAGCTAAAACTCCAATCCTTTGGCCACCTGATGTGAAGAACTGACTCATTGGAAAATACTCCGATGCTGGGAAAGATTAAAGGAGGGAGAAGGGGACGACAAAGGATGAGGTGGTTGGATGGCATCACCAACTCAATAGACATGAGTATGAGTAAACTCCGGGAGTTGGTGATGGACAAGGAGGCCTGGTGTGCTGCAGTCCATGGTGTCACAATTAGTCAGACACGGCTTAGCGACTCAACAACAACCAGACACAATCCCTAGCCCATAGAAGACACTATTTATTCTTTTAAAATAATTGTATTTACTTATTTATTTTTGGCTGCGCTGGCTTTTCTCTAGCTGTGACAAGCGGGGGCTGCTCTCTAGCTGCAGCGCACGGAGTTCTCATTGCAGTGGCTTCTCTTGTTGGGGAGCCCCGGCTCCAGGGTGTGTAGGCTTCAGTAGCTGAGGCTCTCGGGCTCTGGAGCACGAACTCAATAGTTGTGGCTCACGGGCTTAGTTGCTCCACAGCATGTGGGATCTTCCTAGATCAGAGATCGAACCTGTGTCTCCTGCTTCAGTAGGCAGCTTTTTTTTTTTTTTTTACTATTGAGCCACCAGGGAGGCCCCGGATGCAATTAAGGTACTAATCAAGAAATGGATAGGGAGAAAGTGAAAAGCTGAGTGTGGAAGCATCATCTGGGGACACAGATGCCCTACACTTCCATCTCACTGCTTCAACAGCTCTAGGAAGCTGCATGCTGTACCCGCCTGGTTCTGCACTTGGAAGGGATGTAGGCAGCCAGGCGGGAGCAAGCGGCGGGGAGGTGGTGTGAGTACATGCTGGTGGGAGTAAGCTGTGGTTAAGAGTAAGCGGCTGCCCCTCCTACTGGGGAGCTTTTCAGGCAACTCTTAAGCAAGAGGCTCTTCTCTTGGCAGACAGACTTCCGGCTAACTCTAGCTGTTTCTTTTATGTGTTTCTGAACAGATCACCACCTCAAACGGTCTCTGAACCCAGGAGTAAAAATGTGAAAGCCGGAAAGAGTCTCTGGGACCCGTCTGGAACAGGCTTTCAAATAGGAGGATCAGGGTTTCCCAGGTGGCTCAGTGGGTAAAAAGTTCGCCTCCAATGCAGGAGACATGGGTTTGATCCCTGGGTCGGGAAGATCCCCTGGAGGAGGAAATGGCAACCCACTCCAGTATTCTTGCCAGGAAAAGTCCATGGATAGAGAAGCCTGGTGGGCTGCAGTCCACGGGGTCGCAAAGAGTTGGACGCAACTGAGGCAACAGCACACAAGCCACTCGCTCAGCTCCACGCGGCCTTGAAATTATCCTGTGTCTGTGACAGTGCAGGGCCGGGCTTGGGGGCACAGTCTGTATCTCTGCACTTTTCTGGCTAGTAAACTGTAAGTTGAGCTAGAGAACCTATTTTTTTTTTTTTAATTCCTTACTCTTAAAAGTACATCAGTCTGTTCTGCTTGAAAATGGACTGAATTTCCCAGATGACAGGGCCCTTGGGTGTCGTTCTCAGGACGACCATCTCATTCCAGGCAGAGAGAAAACCTGTCTGGGATGACCTAGGGGAGGCAGATAACCCCTGTTGGGAGAGGGGGATATCAAGTATTTACTGTTCCTGATGAGGTTCAGCTGTGTGGTTCAGTTGGAAGCAGCCAATGGCTCCCTAAGACCCAAAAAGGAAAGACAGGGGGCATTCGACCACAGTGAAGGGACAATGAGAATCTGGGGGACTGCCCAAGTGGTCATGCCAGGAGAGGGGGGGTCAGCAAGGCGACTATGCAAATGGGTTTCACCCAGAACAGAACCAGCTGATGCCCTGTTATCCCAGCGTGATGATTCAACTCACTGCCCTTCTCTCTCAAGTGTCCTGGTTTGATTGATAAATCATAGAGTCATACTCAACAGCAGGGAGTTTTGCAAATTGAATGTCTGAGTTGGAAGGCTCTCAAGTAAGAGTCTAGTTGCTTTGTTTGTACAAACAGAAGTTTAAGGTTTGGCAAACATGCTGGAGAAGGTCTGGCAGCAGCAGATGGCAGGAACAGTGAGCAGAAGGGAACCGTGCCTGACCTTGGGCTCTGCTGGAGGGGAACTTGGGCTGGCTAGGACTGCCTAGGACTATCAGACTTCACTCACAGCCTCTAGCCCAAGAGGGGGCTTCCAGCATTTCCATCCTCTGGTTGAAGTCTCAAGCCCAGAGTTAAGAAGTCTGGCGAGGGGTAGGCACTAAGAAAAAATGGTTTCACCAGATGGGCTGTAAGAGGAGCGAACATCCCCCACCCTCCATCATCAGCAGGGGCTCTGTACCACCATCCCATTCAGCGCCACCTTGCATCGCCGTGGGGACCCTGAACAATCTCCCGGTTTTCTTTCTTCCTGGTTGAGATCTTGTTCCTGTCAAAATGAACTATTTATCTGTGTTTCATGAAACGTCACGGATTGTGGGCAAAACCAGGACAAACCCAAACCTCAGAAATAAGAGCCCTCTGATGATACTCACACGCAACTCCCCGAATCTTGAGAGGCTGCAATGAAATTTCTTTTCCCAACACTGAACTTATTCTCTAGAAGCATTTAACCCAAGCGGCATCTGACAGACAAGCCCCCAATGGCCTGAGCATGCCAGATCAACTCATTCTCGAGCTGATTCACCAGGTGAAGCTGTGGACCTGGGCGACCCACCCATGGAGGGAGAGTGAAGATGTCAAAGGGAAGACGTGGCTGTAAGTTTCACCTGGAGGCCTCACATGAAGTTTAATCAAGCTGTAAAATACTCAAGATGTCCAGTGTATAAGGACTATTTCACTTTTGTGTGTGAGACAGAACTAAAACTTCAAAGCTATTTGTCTTTTTATCTAAGATTAGCCATCATGCAAAAACTTACTGGTCAAGCAGATAATAAAATACACAGATCCCATGGAAGGGTTTTTGTACATTTCAGTCCTTGCAGATAACAAAGCCATTATCCACCCTGCATGGTCCTGAGAGTGAGTTCCTTCAATTCTGAAAGCTGCCAGTCCTGCCAGCGCCTGGAGGGTTCATGTGTTATAAATTCTCGAAGCTCTTTTAGCTGCAGTCTGGGCATCTGGTGACTCTTCGTCCTCTTCCTCGGTCCGCTTGTGTTTTAAGAACAAGTCAGACTTTAAGAAGCGGCTGTAACTGTCATACTTCATGAGGTTGAAGATCTAAGGGAAAAGGAAAATTATAAATCATTTAATTTTTATTAAATACCTATCATGTGCTGGGGCTTTCCAGGTGGCACAGTGGCAAAGAACCCTCCTGCCAATGCAGGAGACACAGGAGACGAGGATTCGATCTCTGGGTCGGGAAGATCCCCTGAAGGAAGAAATGGCAACCCACTCCAGTATTCTTGCCTGGAAAATTCTACGGACAGAGGAGCCTGTAGGGGCTACAGTCCATGGGGTGACAAAGAGTTGGACACGAATGAGCAACTGAACGTGAGCACGATCGTGTGCCAAGGAGTGCACATGCATGCCAAACACCCAAGGAAAGCTAAAGTAAGTCTTGTGGTAGACCAGGCAGATTTCCTGGATGTTTAGGGTCACTATGAAATTATCTCCATGGAATACAAGAGCTTAAAGAGCACAAGCAAATCTATATTTTTCATGGAAGTCTAGATTCATACAGCATTGATGCACACCCTTGGATCAAGAGGTACTTTAAGAATCACCACTTAAAAAAAAATAGAATTACCACTGTATTCGGATTAGATATTACAGGGATGTGGGTCTCCAGGAACTTGAAGTAGCAGAAGAGAAGCCATATCTGTAGAGACGATGAAATAAAGGCCACTATCATATCAGACGATGCTAATATTTAGACCCCCGGAAGTCTGGCAACAAAGGTCTTACACAAACCTATTATTACGCCAAGAAACAAAATGCGGCATATTCAGTGCAGGGCAGAGAAGTGGAATGACAAGCTCAGGCAGGAGGGGCTTTGGGAACAGGCCCTAATTAAAGAAAATAGCAGTCAGCTGCAGGATGCAGACACCTGCTCGCTCACACAGGCCCAGAAGCGCCTCTCTGGGAAAGCAGTCATTCTAATGCACACTTGCCAGCTGCGAGGGGAGGACCCCTGACGCATTAGAGGACTGGCGCCTGCTGCACCCCAAGTTCACAAAGAGCTCCCCCCTTCTAAGCCAGAGTCCCTGTCCCCAACATTCTTCTCCTCCAACGCCTCCCCAGGCTTTGCTGCAGTCCTCCTTTGCCCTGCCAAGGGGTCGGAACAGGGGAAACAAAAGGAAGCACTTTCTGGCTGTCGAGGGACAGTCTCTTATTTTGAGAAGTTTCTCTCCCATCTCAGACCTTCCCACTGGACTCTCAGGACATTGTGCAGACTGAAAATTCACATCACGCAACCTGGCACCTTCACTGACTGCACCGCCATGGGCTCGACAAACAGAAAGTTCCAGGGGCATCTAGAAAGACGCTCACTGCCAGGCGGGGTCACCAAGTGGGTGGTAAAATATCTTTTAAACCCGCCCTCTCGCCACAGGCACATAAACTGCTTTGCAAATGAAACGCCTGACGGTGTCCACGGACTCTGAACATCTGGCTGGGGGCTGGGAGAACTGGAACTTGGGCTTGACACCTTCGTTTTCCCAAGACAGCTCCAATCAGGAGAGGACCGCCTACATCGTTTTGCTCTCAGCCGGGTTTGGACTTTGGGTTTTCCTAAAACACTTGAACTGCTGTTTGCCCTTCTGTGAGTGCCCTTCCAGTCTGGTCAAACTGTTCAGAAGGAGTGTGCCTCCAAAGGCCCCTACCTTGCGCCTCTCCAGAGTGGGCCTCTATTTTGTAGCAATCTTGTCATCTTAGACCGCTTCAGTAAGGTTCGGAGAAAGTATTCATTAAAGCCAAAAACCTCCCAGAAAATACAAAAATCATAGGCAGGGGTGAGGCAGGAGATGCGAAATGCCAATAGTATGTCGCGCAGGTGTGTTACCATCCCTCATCACCACCTGCATTATTCAGCCCTTCCAGGCACAGGAACCTCCAAAGGGGACTCTGAGACACCCATCCAGTTCACCGTTTGAAATGATGCTCGAAATCTGACCAATGAAACCAGGCTCGTGAGTGCCCCCGACCCAGGGAACCAAGCCCCTACCCCCTCCTCCCAACCAGGCCCGCAGCAGATGGGACCCAGCACCACCAGCAGGATGCGGTTCGACCCAAGTGTCTCATCTGAGTCTCTGCGTGTGGGAGTGGTGCATCCTGTTTGCCTGCTGCAGCTCTTCGAGAAAAGAAGAAAGGCCGGGGCTGGAGGCGCCCGGCCCGAGGTGGTGGGGGAGGGGGGAGGGCAGGTGGTTCCAGCAGCAGGGCTCAACCTCTGGGAGATGCTTGGCTCTCCCTTCTGCACACTTGGAGCCAGCAAGCTCAGGGAGAGGGGGCTACAAACTATTTAACAAGAGCGCAAGGACCACTCCCAGCTGTGGGCGGGTGTGAGGTGCCCGTGGAGGCCCTCGAGCTGGGGTTTCCCTTTTCAGGAGCCCTCACCTGCCTCCTGGTGAAACCGAGTCACCAGGTAGCAGCTGGAGGCATCAGACCAAGACAGATCTGAAGAAGGAAAGGAGTGTGGCTACCAAGAGCCTCATTTTCTGGGGATAGGAACTGCCTGGGATCTCTGATGGGGTCTTCACTGCCACCAGCAAAGGGTCTCCTGGGCACTGGCCTTGGGGTTCATGGCAATAGGCAGCTTCAACCCAGGGCCCCTCGTGGGTACTCAGCAATGATGACTTAGAGAGTGTCCTAAAAATCTCTTTCAAGAAAGTAGCCAAGGCTGACCACAGTAGCCTTCATCACAGGGCACATGGTCACAATGGAGGTTCACCCAGTGAATGAGTGGGGCCCATCCACTGAGCAATGACAGAAGGGCTGAGGAAACAATTCAAGGTGCACCAGCCCCAGAAACGGTGCCTTCAAACCACATGCCAGGCAGAGCATGGGGCAGCCTCTCTAATCTCCACTGAACCGCTGAGGGCCCTGAACACACAAGGGAAAAAACCGGGCCCAGGAGGTATGTTGCTTTGCCCCAGTGGCTGGAATATTGTCAGCTCAGCTGCCATGACAAGTACCAACAACTGATGACTTGAAAAGCAGAAATTTCCCTTCTCAGGGCTCTGAAGGCTGAAAGTCCAAGATCAAGGTGACTGCAGGGCTGGTTTCTCCTGAGGACTCTGTCCTTGGCTTGTAGGTGGCCGTCTTCCCCAGCGTCTTCATCTGGTCTCTCCTCTGTGTGTGTCTATGTCCTAATCTCCTCTCCTTAGAAGGACACTGGTCAGATTGAATTAGGACGCACCCCAAGGACCTCATTTAATCACCTCTTTGAAGACCCCCATCTCCAACTAGTCACACTCTGAGGTCCTGGAGCTTAGGAGTCTGACATCTGAATTTGAGGGAGGACACGATTCAGCCTGTGACAGTGAGCAAAAGAGACTGGCAGGATGCAAACACTGGCCGTCCAGCTCTCAAGCCCACACGCCTACCTTCGGGCCATCCCACCACTCGTATGGCAGAGTGAGAGGTAGTCACTAAAAACGAAGATTGTGCAGAGTTTAATGTGGAAAAATGAACATGAGTGTCAAGTGACTGAACACCGAATGTTTAAAGTTCACTAAAACTGAAAACAATGACCCCAGATACATTCTCTAATGTGTTAGCTTGTGTATTTAAGTGGGAAATAAATATCCCCAAAGGTCAGTATAGGAGGTTGAACAATGTGTCCCCCAAACTGACATCCACCTGGAACCTCAGAATGTGACTTTATTTAGGAATAGGGTTAGCTGAGGATCTCGGGATGACATCATCCTGATTTAGTTCAGTTCAGTTCAGTCGCTCAGTCGTGTCTGACTCTTTGTGACCCCATGAATCGCAGCATGCCAGGCCTCCCTGTCCATCACCAACTCCTGGAGTTCACTCAAACTCATCTCCATCAAGTCGGTGATGCCATCCAGCCATCTCATCCTCTGTCATCCCCTTCTCCTCCTGCCCCCAATCCCTTCCAACATCAGAGTCTTTTCCAATGAGTCAACTCTTCGCATGAGGTGGCCAAAGTACTGGAGTTTCAGCTTTAGCATCAGTCCTTCCAAAGACCAGCCAGGGCCAATCTCCTCTAGAATGAAGTGGTTGGATCTCCTTGCAGTCCAAGGGACTCTCAAGAGTCTTCTCCAACACCACAGTTCAAAAGCATCAATTCTTCTGCGCTCAGCTTTCTTCACAGTTCAACTCACATCCATACATGACCACTGGATTTAAGGTGGGCCCTAAATCCAAGGGGGCTTTCTTTGTGGCTCAGACAGTAAAGCATTTGCCTCCAGTACAAGAGACCTGGTTTCAATCCCTGGATCAGGAAGACCCCCTGGAGGAGGACATGGCAACCCACTCCAGTATCCTTGCCTGGAGAATCCCATGGACAGAGGAGCCTGGCGGGCTATAGTCCATGAGGTGGCAAAGAGACACAATTGAGCAACTTTTCCCTTCACTAAGTCCAAGGAGTGATGTCCTTATAAGAAAAAAAAAAGAGAGAGAGCACACAGAGAGATAAACAACCAGGAGAAGCCCATGTGAAGACAGGGGCTGGAGGGATGCAGCAATAAGCCAGGGACACCAAGGATTGCCAGGAGCCACCAGGAGCTGGAAGAGAAGAATAGAGTCTCCCCTCCAACTTTCAGAGGAAGCACGGCCCTGCCTGACACTCAGGTTTCAGACTTCTGGCCTCCTGAGCTGTGAGAGAGGAAAAAAAAAAAAAAAAAAGACTATTTTCTTAAGCCACTTAGTTTGCAATCATCTATTACGACAGCTCTTGGAAATGAACACAGGTAAATTATTGACTTCATCTCACTCCTGCTTAAGCGCAGAAAATGAGATGGCCCTTAGGGGTTCCAGAAGGCTCCACAAAACCAGGACTCTCTGATGGGAGAACTGGACTCACCAGGGCTGGACTGTGGTCATCAGCCTGACCACGCACCTCAAGTTGTCTGCAGGGAAGCGAAAGAAGAAGGTGTACCCAGGTGGGCTGGGACTGTGGATAGTGGACCACAGACCAAGGGGGCAGAGCTCTAACTAACACAGACAGCCTTTTGGGGAGACGGGCTGCCGACCAAGCAGAAAACCCAAGTTGGCAGCAAAGCTGCATTTGTATCATTTTTTTTTTTTCGCCAACACAGCTGTGTCCGCGCAGGTTTCAGATTTCAGCAGCCCCACATCTGGGAGCTACATACCAGGACTGTAAATCGCTTAGTGTTTTGGCCTTGGAATCTAACCCTTAGTCTGCTGGAGGTGGGACTCACAGTGAAAATCAAGAAGGGAGGCTTCCTGCCACGAGGGCCCCCAACTCATGGTTGATACACAGCAAGATGCCCCACCCTCCCCAGACCCCAGACAGCGCAACTAATTAGGATTTGCCTTTCCGTGACGGAAAATATCCATGAGGGGCTGTGATTTGAGACTGTTTTGTCTGCCGCTCTGGAAAGGATTCCCTCACGGACACACACTCAGTCGTGTAGAGAATGAGACGCTTAACCAGCTTTGAGGGCCCCTCCGTGGAAGCTTCATCCCTGTCTCAATCAAGTACATTGCAGGCCTAATAAATCTTCTAACCCATCTTAGAAGACAAGATGGCAGTCCAGTGGTTTGGACTCTGCATTTCCACTGCAAGGGGCACAAGTTCCATCCCTGGTCTGCTGGGGAGCTGAGACCCCGCATGCCATGTGACATGGTCCCTCCAAAAAAACAAAAAACGCAAGGACAGTAAAGACCTAAACACATACACGGCAAAGCCTTCCACCAATGTAATTTCAACTGAGTGCCAAGAGGAAAAAACATGAAACCTTTCCTGCAACAGAAAATTTTATTAATGGGATTTCATATTTGCTTCAAGCACTTGATTTAGTTTTGATGTGAAAATGACTGCAAAAGTGCACGTGTCCACAAATTGCAGTTCTAGAATGTAACTGCACATGTACACTACAGACAAACTTTCACCCCACGCAAATAGATGCAAAGTGTGAAGAGAGCCAGCCCTCATGCAAGGATCAGCTGGGTGCTGTAGAGGCTCCTGGGGCAGGGGCACAGCTGGGGACACCCCCACCGCTGGATCAAAGACCACCTTCCCCTCTAGTGAAGGGGGGATGGGAGAGGAGGCCCGAGGGCAGCTGGCGGAGAGCGGGAGAGGAGACAAAGCTCAGGTCGGCCCCGGTCCCAAAGCTCCGGGGAAGGCCACATAGAAGGTTGCGTCACCTGGATGTTGCTCCTGCTTCTGGAACAGGCCCCCTTAGAGGTGGACCATGTGCCAGGGTGAAGTCAGAACTCCAGAGAGAGGCCGAACACACATGGAGACAGTGGCCCCTGCCCCAGGTGAAATCCCCTCGCGAGCCCACGGGTCTGGTGCTATCACATTGTCGGGGGCTGGAGTAGGGAGGAGGTGGCCATCCACTTGTTCCTGAAGTCCCTAATCCTCAAATCCAAAGCTGAAATGACACACCTTCTGCATGGGGTGAAGGTGTTTTATCCTTGCCTTTTGCCATCACGGAGAGAGTTCAGAGCTATACTGGTACCCACTCCCCCCTTCTTTCCTTAAACACTATTTTAAAGTTGTTAAAAAAAAAAAAAAAGATATTTCAAACGCTGTCCTTCCTGCCCCACCCTCAGAAGCCAAAGGGCTGTGGCAAACGCCAGGATCCAGCGCTCCTTGCATTTGAGTGGAAACCCACAAACTGCTCTTTCTGGCTGTGCCCGTTGGAACATGCCATTTTCTGGACTGGGCTTGATCTTTGGGAGCAAAGGTCAGCTGGCACCAAGACTGAGGTGCCCAGGAACCCCTCTCCAGCCACCATCACAGACTACCAGCTGTTCCAGCCCTTCTTACTGAGGTAGACAAAGGAAGCGATTCGTACTTCTTGGGGTCTGGGGAAATTCAAAGAAACGACACTGCTAAAAAAAAAAAAAAAAAAAGAGAGAGAGGTCTGGTGCTTGGTTCCTTTCTCTGTCAAGGATGTGGCTGGGAGCATTGACACCTCACTGAAGTCTTTCTTTTTTTTAAAAAAACATCAGAGGTTGAGGACTTCCTTTTCAGTGGAAAAAACCTGCCTCCACTCTCCTCCCCAGACCAGACTTAGCATGCATCAACCCTGAAGCCTGAGGGCCTCCTGGAAAGCTTCAAAATCTGCAGTAAGGAGAAAGAGCACCCTGCCCCCTCAAACCTGCAGCCTTCTCTTTCATGGTCCCATGAGCAAGGATCTTCCCTCTTCTTCAATCTCCTTGCTGTCCTAGGAACCCCATCATTCTACGCTGTGGAATTCAACCCAGAAGCTTCAGAGCAAGACAGGCATGTAAATGGGTGCCCAGAAACTTGTGGAGCAGAATTCTGTTCTAAATCTTTCATCTGCCACAACCTCAAGTCACTGAGCAGATTTCAAAGTGCTCCATTTTCAAACGTTCAGGGTCTGGAGGGATACACAACATGAGGCAGAAAGCGAGAGCGAAGAGGCAGGAACTGGGGAATTTTAGCCTTTCTTGTCATCTTCTGGATGGTGTCATTTTCTCCTCTTAATCTTTACGATGCACATAGTAATTGTACAATTGTTCAGTCGCTCAGTCGTGTCCAGCTCTTTGTGAACCCATGGACTGCAGCACACCAGGCTTCCCTGTCCTTTACTATCTCCCTGAGTTTTCTCAAACTCATGTCTATTGAGTCAATGATACCATCCAACCATCTCATCCTCGGTCACCCTCTTCTCCTCTTGCCTTCAATCTTTCCCAGCATCAGGGTCTTTTCCAATGAGTCAGCTCTTGCTTTTTTTTTTTTTTGCAATTAAAAATAACTTAAAAAATTAACTTGTCCAGGGGACTGGTGCTCCAGTGGCTAAGACTCCAAGTCTCTACTACAGGGGCATGGGTTTGATCCCTGGTCGGGGAACTAGGATTCCGCAGGCTGTGTGGGGCACAGCCAAAAACAAAATTGACTTGTTCAGAATCCTGGGCGAGCCAGTAACAGGATGTGATCATGGCTAGCAGTGGCTTAGCGGGTTCCTCTGCTGGCCTTCCTCCCTGGAGCTCCAGCCAAGTGGATGAGCAGGACGCCTAGCTGTCAAGGCCAGCACAGACAGGCGCCATCACTTCTCATACAAAGAAAAGCACGTTAGGCTGCTGTGACCAATTTGATCTCTTTAGGTTGTAGTTAATTCTCAGTGTCTCAGTGACTGCTGGGAATGTTCTAGAATTAGCCAGGGCTGGAGGTACAGGAGAGGACGACTGAGCAAGGAAGGCCAAGGGGGAGAAAAGAGAAGAAGGTAAGCGTGTTGGTTGGTCTCTGAATGCCAAAGACCATGCCGCCGTACCAGCCCCCAAGAAGGGAAGAAGGCGGCAGAGACCAGAAACAGAACAGTGAGAATAAACACCACGGCTTCCCACGGAGCTCGGGCCTCACAGGGCAACCATGTGGCAGCAAGAGTCCAGCTGAACCAGCAGCGCTGGATTCTTGCCCCCTTTCACCTCTTCCAGCTCTGGGAGCTCGGGCTAGCCAGGTCACCTCCCCCTCTAGGGAACTTTCTCCCATAAACTGAGGTGCCAGGTCCCACCTTCCCCAAGACCACTTGAGAGTCAGATGGGAGGCACACACTGAGGCACTGTGTAGACTCTGCAGAAGTGCAGCCTGAGTGTTTTCCCAGGACTCACTAAAGTGTAGAAAACTGCCATATACATTATTTGGTGCTTTTTTAAAAAAAATGTGGGGCCCTGAGGCTCACTGAGGGTAAGCCACATGAATTCTGCTACATTTCTGAAAGCCACACTAGCCAGGATTTCTGCTTCTCTGGTGGCTCAGATGGTAAAGAATCTGCCTGCAATACAGGAGACGCAGATTCCATCCCTCGGTTGGGAAGATCCCCTGGAGAAGGGAATGGCTACCCACTCCAGTATTCTTGTCTGGAGAATCCCACGGACAGAGGAGCCTGGCAGGCTACAGTCCTTGGGGTCACACAGAGTTGGTCATGACTGAGCGACTAATACTTTCAATACTTTTCTCCACCTCAGCACCATTGACATTTTGAACCGGATACATCTGCATCGGGGGAGGAGGGTGGGGGGTCGGCCCTGTGCACTGCAGGGGGTTTCACAGCATCCTGGCCTCTACCCGTTAGGTGCCAGGAGCATGCCCACTCCACTTGTGACAACCAAAAATGTCTCCAGACACTGCCCATTCCCCAGAGGGGCAAAACCGCCCCCTGTTAAGAACTGCTGCATGAGGGCAATTTAAAGGACACACGCACAGTTTACACTCATGGAATTAACACTTACAGATTGCACACCAGCCTCTAGGTTAGCACTTCACAGACACGAGTGCATTTCATCCTCACAACTGCCTTATCATAACCCATATTTCACAAACGAGGAAACTGAAGCTCAGACAAGGATGGCATCTTGCCCAAAGTTTCACAGCTGCTAAATGCTCAAGTCAAAGAAAAGAGAGACACGTCTAAAGGCACAAGGTTGTGGCCATCAGGGAGTGACTTTTTAACACGGGTCCTTGAAGGCTCGCGGACTGCCTTGCGGTGGTGCCTGGAGAGGCAGCCATGTTTGCCGAGAGCCCTGAGTTACCAGTGAGGCCACAGAAGCCACACCAGGCAGCAGGACGCAGCTGGGGGGCGGGGGGATGGAGGCCATCCTGGATCATAAGCTCGCGCTTCCCCTCCTGCCTAACCCAACATACAGTGATGATGACATGAGTGTGAGCTCGGTGTCCAGGAAGTGATGGGCAGGGAGCAGGGAGCGAGGGGGCAGGGAGTCAGGCCATTGGGTACAGAGATGAGCCATGCTCAGGAGACTGTGGGTGCGCAACTGACTTTCTAGTAGCAGAGATGGCTGTGCACTGAGTCATCTGCATTCCCTTGCCACCCACCCCCGATGAAGGACGGAAGCAGCTGGCATCAGGGGTCAGAGCCAAGGGGCCTGGCTTTCAAGAGGACCAAACCTTATGAGCCCAGCTGGCACATAGTCACCATTGAAATTAAACTGGTTCCCTCAGGGCCTAACCCCAGCCGGTCCCTCCCAACTTAGCTTCTTCTATCTCCCTCCTTCCCCTCCAGCCACACTGACCTCTTCCAACACACCCAGTGGATTCCTGCCCCAGGGCCTTTGCGTGTGCTGGAAGGTCCTGCCCCCGTCTTCTCACCTGGCTCCCCCTTCTGCCACTCGGATCTTCAAGGAGTACTCCCTGATCACTAGACCCCTCTCGGTCACTCTTAGCCCCATTGCCTATTGTATTTCCGATCCTCATGGTTAGTCAGATGCCAATTTCCTCACTGCACTCACAGTTCCAAGCACAGTCCCTGGTACATAGCAGGCCCCCCACCAATATTAATAGCATAAAAGAATGAAAGAAAAAACAACTTCACACACCAGCAAACCAACTAGAACCGAAATAGACCTCCCAGGGAAAATTTTTTTTTTTTAATGTGGACCATCTTTAAAGTCTTTATTGAACTTGTTACAATATTGCTTCTGGGTTTTTTGTTATGTGCGGTTTTTTTTTAATATTTTGTTTTTTTTGGTCCCTAGGCATGTGAGATCTTAACTCCCTGACCCAGGGTCAAACCTGCACCCCTTGCTTTGGAAGGTGAAGTCTTAACCACTGCACCACCAGGGAATTCCCCCAGGGGAATTTTGAAGATTAAAAAGTCGCTGCAGTGAATTGCGATTCATTGAAGAAATCAACTCTTTGTAAGATCATCTCCTCCCCATTCCAGCTTCCTGAAACTTAACTTTATCCAACGACAGCCTTTGACTATAGGCTGAAGTTCCCAAGGATGCTCCCAGTACTACTCTTGCCTCCCCTGGCCTTACTAGCGCGTGCTCAGCAACACAACTGGGCCCCATCAGCAGAGCAAAATTAAATCAGAAAACAATCTCTCCAACGACAAATTTTCTAGATAACAAAGTGTTAAGCCTCCAAACTTCTCTTAAGATATCATTTTAATAAGTATGCAATTCTTATTAAAAGATCTAACACACTCTACAGTGACTATGCTGACCACAATGTAAGTTTTGCTTGACATTTTAGGGTCATTAGGATCACCCGCTGCATCACCATCCTGCAGTACTGGGATGCCCCGACTGTGGTGTGCGGGACTGTGGTCCCCCGTGCGTGGTGGTTCCCAATCACTGAGCTATGGTTTCGTGTTTTTAGTATCATTTTCTGCCTCCTCCTTGGCTGTTAGCCATTGCTTCTTGCAGCTCCTCACTCCACAGCCTCTACCAGCACTTCAAATAGGCTGTGAACTGAAAAAACCAAAATGTGTTAGAATTGTGTGTAAACCAAGAATCAATAGGACCTCAGCAAAGATCCAAGAAGCTCTCCTTTAAATGAGATTCATGGATGTCAAGTCATCTCATCTGATGCTCAAGGAAGATTTTCCCATCCTTCTAGGCTTCAGCTGTGCTCCAAAGTCCTTGCTGCCCTAATAGCAGCCTCCAGGGCTTGGAGCAATGTCCAGCATGGGGAGGGGTTATGGCTCCCTAAAGCTTTCCTGGTGAGCTAGTGCTGAAAGCAGCCTGCTCAGAAAGCTCAGCCATAAAGCCAAGTGGTGCTGAATGAAGTCAAGGCTTCCCTAGTAGCTCAGCTGGTAAAGAATCTGCCTGCAATGCAGGAGACCTGGGTTCAATCCCTGGGTCGGGAAGATCCTCTGGAGAAGGAAATGGCAACCCACTCCAGCACTCTCTTGCCTGGAGAATTCCATGGACAGAAGAGCCTGGCTGAATGAAGTCAGAGCCGCTGAGAAGGGTTTTTAAGTTATCTGAAGTCTTGTGGTTCCAAACATGCTCTCCTCTGCTTCACTCTCCTTAGGAACACAGGGCTCTCATGGGGGCCTTTGGAGAGCAAAGAACCACAAACCGTGCTGAGCATGCATTTTGATGGTTACCAGCAAGGCCCCTGAGAGACAGAGTTTTCTGATGCGAAACAGAACCCAGAGTCCCTCACAGGGACTCACTATGGAATCAACCCAGATTCCAAGTACCCGTGCTGTGCTCGGTTGCTCAGTCATGTCCTACTCTTTGTGACCCTTTGGGCTGCAGCCCACCAAGCTCCTCTGTCCATGGGATTTCCCAGGCAACGATATTGGAGTGGTTCGCCATTTTCTCCTCCAGGGGATCTTCCCAACCCAGGGATTGAACCCGCGTCCCCTGCAGCTCTGGATTTCTTACCGTTGAGCCTCTGGGGAAGCCCCTCCAAGTACCTTGCTTCCATCCAGTTATGCCCAAGGAAGACGGTTAGTACCTCTCTCTCCTCCTCAAGTAAATGACTTTCAACAACAGGATATAAAAGTACTTTCTTCACAGGAAGTAGTGTGAACTGCATTGTGCCACATTTGTTAGATGTGTGTACACATGCATATTTACAGGAAAAAAATGATGGAAAGTCTAGACATCAGATGTTAGTGATTCGCTTCAAGTATAAAATTATGAATTTTTTCATTTTTATATTTTGGTTTCCCAAGTTTCTTTTGTTGTGTACATATAATTTTTCTAGCTAGGCAGATGAAAGATTTTTTTAACAAAAATTATTTTTTAAATGTTTCTGGGGCTTGCCTGGTGGTCCAGGGGCTAAGACTCCAGGCTTCCACTGGAGGTGAGCATGGGTTCAATCCCTGGGTAGGGAACTAAGATCTCACATGCTGCATGGTGAGGCCAAAAAACAAAATTAAATTAAAATATTTTTGTCACTTAAAAACATCATCCTCGGTCCCTTGTACTTCCTCTTTTCTGCACCAGCTAAACCTCCCGAGGTCTGAATCCAGTGGGGGTGCCCTGGTCACAGCAGTCCAGCTCCTTTTTGAGACGTGTTGCAGGCCTAACTCTCACAGGAGAGCAGGGTCTTTGGGAGATCGAGGTGAGAGCAGCCCACCTCATTCCTTGCTGCTGCCTGGGCTTCTGCAGTCCCGGAAAAGGGCCGTATTCACATGTAACCCCTCTGCTCCAGCTCCTGGAGCTTTGAGGAGCTGTGAGGGGCTGTGTGAGTCCAGAGTACAGTCTTATTTTTTTCCCTTTGGCCACACCTCATGCCGTGTGGAACTTTCCCGACCAGGGATCCAACCTGAGCCCTGTGCAGTGCAAGCACAGAGTCTTAACCACTGCACTGCCAGGGAAGCCCCCAGAGTACAGTCTGTGAAGGCAGGTGCATCAGCCTCCAGCATGTCCTAGACCTATGGGACTCTGTGCTAACAAACCATGTAGTGTCCCGAACCTTGCTTTTCTCATCATCAAAATGGGAGCACAACTCCTCACTGGAGATTAAATGAGATGATACGTGCCAAGGGGGCACAGAAGGGCGCCCCTGAAGTGTGGACATTGTTCTTATGGAGAACACCTAGAACACAGGAGTGTCCGTGCAGGGTCTCAGCCTGGCCTCCCTTCACAGTACCCTAGGAAGCTTGTAAATGGTTCTGAGGTCGGGGTGAAGCAGAGACTCCCATGTGGCTCCAGCCACAAGCACTGCCTTTAACCTTGCCTTCCTTTCCCTCCACAAGCTCATGTCCACAGCATCCCTCCCATCTGCTCGACGTCACCACCTCCAGGAGGCCCTCAACAAGTCTCCCATGCTAACTGTAGAGTTCCTCCCAGATTTGAGGTCGAATTCATGTGGAATTTGCGTTTGCCACTGTACCCACTGGAAAACGTTCTCAAGTTAATTCTCATATTTGTAATTTCTACCTATTTGTTTTCTATCTGATGTTGAGCAGATGAAGCTTTCTGGATGCTGGGACATGCTCTGGGCTCTGTGCACAATCCAGCTGATCAAAAAACAAGGCCAACTGATGCTGTAGACCAGTGGCTTCCAAAGTGTAGTCTCAGAACCTGCAGTGTCAACATCACCTAGGGGTTTGCTAGGAGAGCAAGGTCTCAACTCACCTGGAAACCCTCAAGTCTGCTAGTCCAGTTTCTCTTTTAACAAACCCTCCAGGTGGCTCTGGGCTTGCTCATGTTGGAGGATTGCTAAATTAAGCTAAGACCTAGTCTCCACCTGTGGGCCAAAGAAGGCCTTTGCTTCCCCAATAAGAATAGAGCCAGCAGAAGTTAGCAATCTGTCAGTGTTCCACGGTCCACGGGTGTGTATATAATGTTTCACAAGAACAGAACCTGCTGTGAATAGTCACATCTGCAAACACGTATCCGAAAAAAACCTCTGCAGTACAGTTTCAGCCTGTTGCCTATTTTATTGGTGGCATTCCTCATATGACAATTCACCAGAAAACTAAAGTTGATCCCTTAGAAATCCATTTTTTAAACCTAACTTTTCCTGCATTAAGTGGACTACGTTGACAAAGTGGACCACGGGCCAACTGAAATAGATGGTGAAGTTTGGATATTTTTACAAAAGCCTCAGGTTCCCTGGAGAAGGCAATGGCACCCCACTCCAGTACTCTTGCCTGGAAAATCCCATGGACGGAGGAGCCTGGTAGGCTGCAGTCCATGGGGTTGCAAAGAGTTGGACACGACTAAGCAACTTCAGTTTCACTTTCACTTTCACTTTTCACTTTCATGCATTGGAGATGGAAATGGCAACCCACTCCAGTGTTCTCGCCTGGAGAATCTCAAGGACAGCGGAGCTTGGTGGGCTGCCGTCTATGGGGTCGCACAGAGTTGGACACAACTGACGCGACTTAGCAGCAGCAGCAGCAGGTTCCCTGCCACTTCGGGTCTTGTGCTTGCTTTTCTGGACTTATCTGGCTGCTCCCACCTTTAGCAGTTATCACACGTTGCTACCTCAGTGTGGGTGCCTCAAACAGCTCCAGCCTCCCTTCTAATCTGGTAGAGAAGACTTGACAACCCTGCGTGGTCAAAGTATGAGTAGACCAAGAGTAAAGAGGCCTGAGGGCGGTTCCAATGGGTCAAATCCTGGGCCTGGCAGGCCAGCCTGTCTCTTTCACCAACCACGCCCCCTCCATGTGCCTCAGGCCACCCAGATGGATGGGACTGCTTCTGGGGGTTCAGTATTTAGTTTTAACTGAATTCTTCCAAACCAAGAGGTGGGCAGAAATGTCAGTTTTGCCATCAAGGTGCAGCTGGGGAAGTCAGGTTACCTGGTCCTGAAGCTTCTGGAACATCAGTGGATGCGGTTCCTCCAGGATCTTCTCATTGAGGCGGGACTGGCCCTCGACGTTGACTTGGGATGAGGCCTTGCTGGACAGAAAGGTCACGTAGATCTCCTTTGCCTTTTCCTGCATCTGTGGGGAGATATGGAGAGCCTGTCTGTTATCTGCGAACACAGCCCTTGCCAGCCAGAGCCCAGAAGGAACCACTGCTGGAAGAGCCGCGGGGGATCTAGCTGTGGCTCCAGAGCTAAGCTGAATGAGGAGGTCAGGGGGGTGGGAGGCTCATGGTCACCCTGCCCCGTCCCCTGCCCTTCAATGCATCTGTGGCCACATCGCCCGCCTCAAAATCTACACTATTCATTCCGAAATGAGGACAGGAAGAATCCCAGCCCAGAGCGCAGGACATTCAGTAGCATTCACGACCATCCTGTGAATTCTCCAAACTAAGGCCTCATGAGAAAACTTTCTTGCTGTTCTTTAGTCACTCAGTCGTGCCCAGTTCTTTGTGACCCCACGGACCGTAGCCGGTCAGGCTCCTCTGTCCACGGGACTTCCCAAGCAAGAGTTCTGGAGTGGGTTGCCATTTCCTTCTCCAGGGCATCTTCCCAACCCAAGGACTGAATCTGCACCTCCTGCACTGGCAGGCGCCAGGAAAAGGAATGAAGGGCTGACACATTCTGCAACGTCGATGAGCCCTGAAAGCATTATGCTCAGTGAAGGAAGTCAGACACGAAAGGCTACATGTTGCATGATTCTACTCATATGAAACATTTAGAACAGGCAACTCCATAGAGACGGAGAGATAAGTGGCTGGCTCGGGGAGGGGGAAACAGGGAGTGACTGCTTAACGAGTAAGGGCTTTGTTTGCAGTGATAAACAATTTCTGGAACTAGACAGTGGTGATAGCCGTTTAATACTGTGAATGTATTCAATGCCACTGAACTTTAAAATGGTTAAAATGGGAAACATGAGAGCCCTAAAAATGGTTAGCATGGTAAAATGTATGTCTATTTTATCATGGGTGTGCTCGGTCATTTAGTCATGTCCAACTCTTTGCAACCCTATGGACTGTATCCTGCCAGGCTCCTCTGTCCACAGGATTATCCTGGCAAGAATACTGGAGTGGGTTGCCGTTTCCTTCTCCAGGGGATCTCCCCAACTCAGAGACTGGATTTGCCTCTCCTGTATTGGAAGGCAGATTCTTTACCTCTGAGCCACCAGGGACGCCCCATGGGAACATTATTCAGCCATAAAAAGGAATGAAGGACTGACATTCTGCAACATTGATGAGCCCTGAAAGCATTATGCTCAGTGAAGGAAACGAGACATGAAAGGCTACATGTTACATGATTCTATTCATATGAAATATTTAGAATAGGCAACTCCACAGAGACAGAGAGAGAAGTGGTTGGCTCGAGGAGGGGGAAATGGGGAGAACCACCCAAGAAGCCGCACATTCTTTACAGCCATTGGCAGGCAGATTCTTTACCACTGAGCCACCAGGGAAGCCCCTTTTATTTCACCACAATACCAAAAAAATCAAGTTAAACCATGAACACATATCCCAGCCAGTGATCAAGCCCCTACTAAGTGCCAAACACATGCTAGGCATTTTACATCTATGGTCCAATTTCCTTAATCCCTTAGGAGTCCAGCAAAGTGCCATCTTCCTGTTACTGCCATGTCCCTGATGAGGACACAGAGGCCAGGAGGGGTGGTATGGCTTATCCATGAAGCCTGCAGAGAGACATGGGACGATCTGCCTCCCAAGCCTTGCGTTTCTGCTCAGTTTCACACTGGTGACATACATTATCTGCCCCCTCCCTGCCCCCGGTGATGCACTGTCAGCCCTGCAGGACTGGGGGTTGTTTTCCCAGAACTAGAGATGAGCATTAGCAAGAGATAGAACACTGTCGCCTGCCCTGAACCCCAAGTGCAGTCAGGCCAGAAGGCATCAGCCCTAAATAGGCACTGCCCTGGGAGGGCTTGTCAGCGGGGTTGGAAAAGGTATGCACAGCTGCACTTAGGCGGCACCAAAACCCAGCAGTGACCGGTGCAGGAACGTGTTGTTCAGTCGCTAAGTAGTGTCTGACTCTTTGCGACCCCATGGACTGCAGCACGCCAGGCTTCCCTGTCTATCACCAACTCCTGGAGCTTGCTCAAACTCATGTCCATCGAGTCAGTGATGCCATCCAACCATCTCATCCTCTGTCATCCCCTTCTCCTCCCGCCTTCAATCTTTCCCGGCATCAGGGTCTTTTCCAATGATGGCAAACGCTTTGTCTTACAAACAGCAGGCTTCCACACGAGGGTCCTGCAGGACACCCCCTGAAGGCTGTCTGCTCTCTGACTTCCTGTGCTCACCCCGCACAAGGCTGTGTCTCCAAACATTAGAGCCTCAGGAGTAGCCCACCCTACAGAGGAAGCCAGACAATAAAAGCCTCGGAAATGGAGCTGCGGAGCTATGATTTGTGCGGGAAGCCAGGGGCTTCTCAGGGTCTGCGTAGAAAACTCCACTCTCTCTAGATAGCCCACCTGGGGTCCTGCATGCTGCAGGACTTGGCCTAGGAAACCCCAGGCTGTGAAAACCCTTTGGACTCATAGAAACCACCAGAAGGCTTCAACACTTCATGCTGAAAGGAGGACAGAAGCAATCCTTTCACTTCTTTTGGTTCCGGGGACTAGCAAACAAAAGATCCCATGAGAAGGAGGTCTGATCCATCTCCCATCCCCCAGAAGGAAAACCCTGGGGAGAAGTGCGGGAAGACCACCCAGCTGGGAGCCTTAAGGTAAGTGGCTGTTGCAGGGGACAGGCCAGGAGGCCATCGAGGAGACCCAGGGGGCCTGTGCATCGGGGCCGCCCACCCCTCCAAAACCCACTCATTTCAGGAAGCTCTGAGCCTCCCTCCCACCACCCCCATTCTGTCAGAAAGGAACGTTTTTGGAAAACCACTTCCTGTTTCAACGATAATTCATAAAAGCAGACTTTTAACCATTTAGATTAGCAAACTCCATGTAGGGCCCTAGAAGAAGAAATGGCTTTAGGCCTCCCCTCCCCCTTGAACATTCACTCACACACACACACACACACACACACACACACATTTTCCAGATGGATCCAGGCTGTCTTGGGTGGTTCTGAAAAGAAGAAGTGTAATGAGTAGCTTGAGGCTTAGAGGTGGGGGTGGGGGGAGCAGGAAGCAGGCTTAGGGGGACGCCTGCAGGTGTACAGGCCTTGGGCCTCTCAGCCCCCCCATGTGTCCGCTACTACCCCAGCATCTGTCGAAGAGTGAAGGGTCCCCGAGGTGCCCAGACATGGGCCACCCTCATCTCTGGCTGATGGCTCAGGGTGACAGCTTCGTGGGCAGAGCTTATCTGGCCGGGGTAGGAAGCGTGACTGAGAAGGGAAACCCTGAGACTGCTGACCACAAGCTGGTCACAGGAAGGCCTGGTGTCCACGCTGAGGACACGTAACAAAAAAGAAGAAGCGGGTCTCTCGAGTTATTTGGGGATATTTTCCAGAGCGTGGTTAACCCTATTCTAGTTCCTGTCGGGACAGGGTGAGACCATTCCCCACTGGTGGGGCCCCCCCGGGTCTAGGACCCTGGGTGTGATGTGGAAGGATGGCTGGCCACTCTCCTCCGCCGTTCCAGCCTCCGCCAGAGCATCTGCACCGCCGTGGACAGCAGCCACACCCGGCTCTCAACCCTGCCCCAGAAGGTGCTGGAAAAGGATCGCCCCTGGGTGCAGATGATGACTCCCGGCATCAAGCTGAGAACCCCCGTTAGAAGCCATGTGTAGCCAGGTCTGCCTCCCAGACACGGTGGTCCCCAGCCCCTCTGCCCAGGGCCCTCCTCCCAGCCCAGCAGCGCATCAGCCAACAGAAACATCAGCACTCAAACGCCGCTCCCAGCAAGTGCACGTTTAGGAGAAGCAAACCCACTTGAGTACCATCAGGCCCAGAAAGAGAAATCGACCCAGAACAAAGGCAAAGGCATTTGCAGACCATAGTGCGGATGAGCACTGCTCTGTATGTTCCGGCTTCTCTCACTCATTAGTGAGTGTGCTTTAGCTTTATCCACTGGGAGAAATAAAAGCTTTTACTCCACATGCCCCTGTAGTTAATGACTTCTCACTGAAACATCTCAAAAGAAAGCACAAGTGCATTTTCTGTCTCCACTTTCTCCCTTCCACCTGCTCCCCTGTCCCTGGCTCCTGCCTTCCCACCGGCTCATCCGACACCCTTCTTCTGGACCGCTCTCCAGGCCCCTACCCTGCTCACCCCCATTGCCCTCTCGGGATTCTCCAACACCTCGCTGCATCTGTCTCCTTTGCCAGCTCCCGTCCCTCTGTCCCCCTCACCCCTGCAAATTCTGGGGTTTCCCGAGTTTGGCCCCAGGCTGACCACTTTCCTAACCACATGGTCTCCAAGGATTTCAGCCCATTCCTCTGCCCCAAGCAACTTACCATGCAGATAACTGGTGTCTAGAATTGTGGGCTTAGATATCCCACAGACATCTCACACCTAAAACCAAGGAAAGGAATGGTCCCCTTTTGGCCTGGGGGGTCCCCCTGTATCCACTCCAGGAACCTGGGGATGGTGATCCCCTAACACCCCACTCATCCCTGCACCCTGCCTGTCACTGAGTCCTGCTCACCTGGCCTCCGTCAGCCCCTCCCTTGCTGTTCCCATCACTCTGCCAGAGACGGACAATGGGTCAGGACACATAAGAAAAGGCAAGGCTCGAGCCACGCACTACCTGTGTTACTATCAGCTTCAGAAAGAGACTGAGGCAAGGAAAAGTTCAAGTGAACGACTTGAGATAACTTCTGAGAAGGGGCTCAGGAAATGGAAAGCAGTTGGAGGAACAGTGAATGACACTGCAAAGAGCAGCAGGAAGAAACCTGGGCCCTGCAAGTTTGTGGGGGGTGGGGGGCTGCAAAGTAGCATCCCCAAATGGCAGGAACTCAAGGGCATCTGGGAACCCAGGCGAGAGGGATGAAGAGGGCAGCAGGAAGAAGCCATGAGACCCCCAGGTTCTGACCCCCAGCCCTGAGCAGTTGTCTCCTCCCTCCCGACCCACCTACCACGCCCACCCCCCAGCCTGGAGTTTTCTTCTCTTGAAGACAGAGGAAAGGCAGGAGGGAAAGGAAGAGAGGCCAAACTGAATACAAGGGTTAACTGAAAATCCACACACAGACACGCAGCAAATTTCTCCCAACCCAGCTCATTGGAAATACATTCAGTTTATAAGCCTATCAGGCTTGCCACCACCAGGATGAGAGGGCCTCAGTCTATAGAAAACAGAAGCGGAAAAAATTCCATAGAAAGATTTAAAGATAAAGTTGAAATCTCCAAAAGAAAATGTAGGAACTGAAAGGTACAAAGATGAAAAGCTCGGAGGGAAAGACGAGGAAACTGAAGACTCAGTCCAGGGGAGGAGGGCCATCATTGGGAGAGAAACCAGAGAGAACGGAAGGAAAGAAGTTTCAAAAAAATAATGATAATAAAAATACGAGAACATTTCCCAGAACTACAAATTTCCAGATGAAAAGGCTCCAGAAAATGTCCCACACAGTGAATGCACCTCACCCCACTCCCAAGCCTCTGACTGTACAGCTTTAGAATATTGGTGATGAAAAGAGGGCCTTATGTTATTCTGGAGAGAAAAAGCAAAGAAAACGAAAGAGCTTACATGTAACATACTGATTCGTAACAAAAATGGAAGATAATGGGACAATAGCTTCAAAGTTCTGAAAGAGTTTTAACCTGAAATTCAATTTTATGCCCTGTTGAATTATCCATGAAGCGGGAGAATAGCAAAACAATTAACATTTTCACTCAATAAGATCTTTAAAGGTCTACCTGCCATGTGCCCTTTCTCAAGAAGTTATGACTAGTCTTGTTCCATTAAGATGAGGAAGTGACTCAGGACAAGCAAAGGCCTGGGTCCAGATGGCAGGAGAGGGGCAAACGGAGTGGCCACTGGCAGCAAAGAAAGACCTGGGAACGTCCGGGTGGGAGCTGTGGTCAGAGGGCCCCAGGAAGGGCCCCCAGGGGAACCCGGACTGCAGAGATGACGAGAGGCCTGAGCCACATTATAACAAGAAGCATTTCACAGGCTACTAGAAAGTATAAAAAGAAGAAAAGCAAAAAAATAGTCCAGGAACTTCTCTAGTGGTCCAGTGGTTAAGAATCTGCCTGCCAATACAGGGAACACAGTTTGGATCTCTGGTCCGGGAAGATCCCACATGCCTCGGGGAAACTAAGTCCGTGCTCCACAACCGCTGGACCCACGCTCAGGAGAGTAGCCCCCACTTGCTGTGGCCAGAGAAAGCCTACAAGTAGCATGGAAGATCCATGGACAGAGGAGCCTGGTGGGCTACAGTCCATGGGGTCGCAAAGAGTCAGACACGGCTGGGCGACTTCAGTTTTCTTTTATAGACCCCTCCCTCTGGTTAACTCTAAAGCACTATAAAAAGGCAAGGTGCTGTTTGTTACATTTAAGTACCAGTGCAAGTTGCTCTCAAAGCTTTGATTATTAGAAATCTTGCACCACCCCACCACTTCCCCACCCCGACTCAGTTTGGTTTTTACAAATCTGTAGGAGCTGCTGTATCCGTTTCAATCATTGTCACATAGTAAATAGGCCCTTTACACATGAGCTGATGAATGAATGAGTAACAGTGAATGAATGAATGAGGGATAGCCAAAGAACAAACACCTTCTTGGAGCTTTTTCAGAGGTTTTAAAGGACATGAATGTTGCTCTGTGTTAGAAGGTAGATGTATCTCCCATGCTAACTCACGGGGAAGAGGCCCTTTAGAGAAAAATGTCAAACCATAAAGAAATTGCCAAGGGAGAGAACGGCTCTGAAAGCTGTCTGCAGAATAGGAACACCTGGCAGTTACAACCCTCAGGAACCCCGAGACGGGAGCTGGGCAGGCATCACCTCCCAACTTCCTAAAGCCCCAGCATCCCCCACCGTAAACAGAGCGCTGAGACCCTCCCAAACTAAAGGGTTGCTTTCCCGCCTGCCAGGGGGCAACACACAGACCAGGGAGGGCAGTGAAGGCCCAGCATGGGTCCACTGTTTGGAGTTTCTGAGAATTCAAACCCCAGCAGAACAGACGGAATGCCCCTTTCTCAAGTCTACCCCTAAAACTGCGACTGCAGCTCAAGGTGAGCAGGGAGGCCAGGATCCTGCCCACTGTGGGTCCCCAGGGGTCAGCTGACCTGAGTGGAGACCAGGGAGGACCCAGTGAGCCAGGGACCATCCTAGGCTTGGGACAGAAGACAAAGCTCGCCAACCTTAGAGAGCCCTCATGATAAAGGAAAAGCCAAATCGCACAGGAGATAAATAAATATAAGGTACCAGGTAAGTTGGTAAGAGCTTATGGAGCTATCTGACTGGATCACGACAGTAAAAGAACGAAAACAACACCCAGCACAGGTCCAGTCGAAACCGAGGCAAAGGTGAGACATGGCCTCCATCTTGCAACTGCCTTAGTTCACGGCAGAGACAGACAGTCAACAAACTCCCTGCCGGCTCAGACGTGACGAGTCCGATTGTGAAATGCAGTTGGGCTGACTTCTCCCTGGGCCATGTCCTCCTCTGCATCTTAAAATTAGTGAAGCAGAACTTAGTTCTGGTTTTACTTCCCTGCGGCTGGACCTGCAAGACGGTCTAGAGAGAGAGCCGGGCTGCATTCCCGGCTCTGTCTGCACCGAGCCCAGGGGGCCATGGGCGAGCCGCAGCCTAACCTCTTAGACCGCAGCCCCAGTGTCTGGGAAGGGGGGGAATGGTCAGGACGCTGAGTGTGATGACTGGGAAGGAGGTGTGGACCCCATTGGCCTCCTGGATGGGATGCTCCATCTGTCCCAGAGCCGTCCACATCCGCACGCAGCTGATGGGCAAGGCAGCGTTCACTGCCCTGAAGCAACATCCACACCTCAGGGCTGGGGGTGCAGAGAGGGGCTGCTGGATTCTGGAGGCTCTGGCTGTAGGAGCTGGATGGGCCCATGCACTCCCAGCCTGTGGCTTTCCAGTCTTTACCTTGGCATCCGGGTTCTCCAGCCATGACCCCACCTCCCTCCCAGCACAATGTGCAAACAGGCACAGTGAAGCCAGCCTGCCTCTGAACATGAGCCTCCTGCCGCCTGGTCTTCCTTCAGCTCTTCTCTCCAGGCCTTCCTCCCCACAGGCTGTGCCCTCTTCCGGGAACACTCCGCCCACCCTCGACCTCACCCCCATCCCCAAACTCCACTGAGGTGTCAGCTGAAGAGTCACTTCCCCAGAGCCCTGTCCAACACCGACTGCCTGTGCTCCCACGGAACCTGCACTTCCCATTTCTGGGCTCGTCGCACTTGCAAAGGCTTGGCGAACAGGGAGCTTCCGCTCTCGGGGCCTGTTCCCTAAAGAGGCTTGGCTGTCTCGTCCCCCTGTGTCGCCCATGCTTTCTACAAGGCCTGGCCCTGAGCAGGTGCACCGTGAGGGTCTGGCAAACTCCACTGAATGGAAGGGCATGTCAGCGTCACGGGCAGGGACACCTGGGAGGCTCAGCAGGCAAGTTCAAGTCCCAGCTCAGCCGTGCAGGGACCTCTGCTGCCCGGTTTGCATATAGAGGAGCGGCTGGCTGACTGGTCAGCCCCTCACACCTCCAACACACAAACTGAGGCAGAATAATGGCCATCTGTCCATCTGTCCCACTTGACTCTGAGCTAGGGCTTTAAGGTGAGGCCAGATGAATCCATTGCAGGTCAGCATTTATCGACAGTGGCCCCTGGGCTCTGGGGTGGGTGCTGGCAGCCAAGAAGAGCAATGGGTGAGACAACACCCAAGTGTCAGTCGTTCAGTTGTGTCTGACTCTTTGCCACCCCAGGACTGTAGCTCACCAGGCTCCTCCATCCATGGGATTCTCCAGGCAACAATACTGGAATGGGTTGCCATTCCGTTCTCCAGGGGATCTTCCTGACCCAGGGATGCAACCCAGTTTTCCTGCTTTGCAGGCAGATTCTTTACCATCTGAGCCACCAGGGAAGCCCAAAGGGCTCAGGCAAAGTCATCCAAAGGGGAGAAGCAAGAAGGAACCAATGTCAAGAATCATGCCCAGGATGGCTTTCTGGGCTGACCTGGGAATTCCAGCTCCAGGCATCTCGGAATCCAGCTATCCTTGCCCCTGCAGAAGAGAAGGCATAGAACAAAGGCCACACCACTCCCTCTTGGGGAAAGAGTGTCTGAGGCAGAAAAGCCTTTGAATAAACCAATGACAGATATTTTCTGCAAACACATAATGGCTTCTGGCTTCATGGATTCCAGCTTTTTGGAGCCAGAGGCTTAAAAACTGGCAGCCCACAAGCCACATCTGCCCATGGCTATGTTTTGTTTGGCAGGAAAGGTTTTACATTTTTAAAAAATTAGTTCCATCATTTATAAGATTGGATGGTTTCACATAAGAAACTAAACGTCTAGCTTCTCTGGAAAAACAGGCAGCGGTTGGACTGAAGATGGGAGAAGATGCCCTAAGAAGCAAGGTCCCTCAGGGTTCTGGGGTAAGTGAAGACCTAAGTGGGTAGAACCCGAGGCAGGGAAAGCTCAGACAGCCACAGATCCCAAGGCATTTGCTGCCAAGGTCAGCTAAACAACCAGCCATTACAGGCAGGACAGGCCACCCCCTAATGCCCCAATCCCCACCACTCCCTACAGCCTCACACCAAAAACCTCCTTCATGCACATTATTACCGGAAGATCCCCTGGAGGAGAAAATGGCATCCCACTCCAGTATTCTTGCCTGGAAAATCCCGTAGACAGAGGAGCCTGGTGGGCCATATGTCCATAGGGTTGCAAAGAGTCAGACACAACCGAAGCCACTTAGCATGAATGCATGCATGCAGGCATTTAGCCATGAGCCTGTTAGAAAGGCACAAGCCTTGTAAACACACTCAATCCACAAGCCTCCTTGCCCAGAATCTCCTCCACCTCCCCTGACACCCAACCTTCAGTGGCAGAAAATCCGGCTGACACTGGAATTAAAGACTACCTCCTGCAAAGAGCACATATTTACCCAGGAGAACAGTCAGAAACTTTCTGTGTGGGATGCCTGCCAACTACAAGATGTTTTGTAAAGATAGATTGAATAATTGACAATCCATCTGACGTGCCTTGTGCTTTTATCACCATGCATCTGCTTTACGATGTCCGTACAAAACACCAACATGTCAAGCCCTGGAAGGAGCATTCACATAAATTATGCATGAAAAAAAATCATACTCGATGACAGACTCTCAGTGACTTAAATCGTTATTTTTACTTTAAATATTTGAAAATATTTTAAAAATTTTAAGTCCATTTGAAAATAGATTAACACACTCTTTTAAAAACTGTTAATATTTGATCAACACAAGGTAGGCTATTCTAAATCTTAAATCCTCCCCCAAATCCAATATGGTTCGGATTTCTGTTGGCAATTTCAAAATTTATTGGAAAGGCAACTGTAACTTTATAAAGAATGAAAAAAAGTTAGCAAGAACATGGTTACAGAGTGAAAGAAATACCTGCTTTTTATCTTGTGTTTTCTTAAAATCTTCACATGCTAGCCAAAATAAAACATTTTCTTCACTGAATTCCTTTTTTAAAAATTCCTATGGATGAAGAGAAGAAAAAAATATCAAACAGTATTCTACTTAAAAAACAAAGAAACAAATAATGCATTTCCCTTCAAGAAGTGATAAGTCAAAATTTGACAAATGAGCATGTTCATTCACTCTGTAAAACCTCCACCCCCAAAAGAGTGTTATGCTTAATATTAAAGCTAGAATTTCATATGCATTCGAACTTAATGGTTTTAACATTGTGAAGAAGTGTAAAAATGAAGCAGGAATCTACTCAACAATTCTCAACTAACAATAAATTACCAAAAAGTAAATTAAAGTGGAAGATACATTAGTTCCTTCCAGACAGTGTTTAAACAAAGTACATTCCTCTAAAATCAGGCTCATTTTTTTTTTAAACAAAAGAAAAGAAAACATATTAAGCATGTCTAAAAATGCCACAATGAAAAACTATTTTAAGTTGGAGGTGCACTTTCTTTCGGCAGATGTTGGGGGTCAGTGGCACAGCCAGCTATCCTAATGTGCACGGAAAAGTTTTCTCCCCAAGATCTACATGGTGCTTACAAACGCCCTGTGTCCAGGAATGGCTGCCACTGCTCCCTGGAGTCTGCAAAGGGAACCAACAGCATGATGGCTTTTGATGGCCTGACCCAGGACTAAAGACAGAAGTCAGTGGGACTCAGGCAGATACAGGCGTTCTTGAAATTTACAGGTTCTTCTGACACCTGGGGTTTGTGGAGGCCATTTCTAGGTAGTCCTGACATTTCCCCATCTGCCTGTCTTCCTTTGAGTTCGGCTTCACTTTACCAGCTGTTGTCCAGCTCTTTCACTCTATGAGCAGTGTATCCTGAGAAGCCCCAACACATGAGAGAACAAACCTTCCCATCAGGGAGCCCCTGACCGCCCCCTCCTAGGTGTCATGGAGCTAGAAATTCTTTGCAGATTCTGCCAATGGGCACAGTACCTCTTCCCCATCCCCCACCCCTCCCAGTTATATAAAAACCAGACACAGTTGGTGCAAGCCCCTCAGTGCTGGCCCATGACCACCCGGGAAAGTGTTCCCATGTTGGTCCTGATAGGTGAGAAGTTCTTTCTCTCAGGTTGGGATGGACAGTATCAAAAGCTGGCTTGTGTTTCCCCCATAGGCTTCTAAACTTCTTTGTGTGGTGTGTCAATTCCGGTCAACAAGGAAAAAGGCACACCCTAAATCTTTTCACGCCTTCTGGGTCTTCAAGCAGATTCTCCAGGGAAGATGCCCATTTGGCTGTGCTTTTGGGGGTCTGGTGGCTGCTGCTGGAGCTCCCATCACTGTCGTGGATGTCTGCAAAGCAAAGTTCAGAGACTGTATGTGGTCCAAAGATACTGTCATCTTATAAGAAGCATTATTTTCATCATCATCACCACCACTATGACCAAGACACAGTATCAGGTTACACACCAGAATCTACTCTCTGGGCTAACACAGGGAATTCATTCATTCATTTATTCCTGACAACAACCTTATGAAGTGGATGCTACCATTCCATTTTACAGATGCAGAAAACAGGCTCAGAGTCAAGAAGGGTTTTGTCACTTTCCAACACTCCCCCTACATCCTTCAGCCACCCACATATCCACTAGCCAACCCACAGGCAGCCTTCAGGTCTCCCTCAAGCCCTCCTTCCAGGGACCTTGACTCAAAGGCAACTCCTCCCCATTACTTCCTGTGCACAGTCTTATAATTACCCTGCTCTCACTAGTCTGAAACCTCCTCTGTGTCTTGATCTTGTGTCTCAGGAGGTAGCTCATTGCCTGGCACATAAAGTAAGTACCAGAGTTGGGACTAGAGTGGGGGAAGGGAGGCAATGGACACAGGTGCAAATTTTAAGGGGATGCCAAAAAACTCAGGCATCAGATAAAAGAGATTTTCATGCAATATATTGAAAAAACAAAATTAATGCAAAAAAATTCCATAATGAGCAAAATACTAAAGACAGAGTCGTTATGACTGACTTTTCCTGTGCCTCTCAGACTCCAGTATGGCTCGGCGTCACACTGGCACAATGGATAAAGACTAAATGAGTTAATGACTGCACGTTCCCACTCATGCATTCTCTTATTGTTGCCTCCAAAAAAAGCCTCTTGATTAAAGGAAAGGGGACTGGCACCTCCAACTAACACACTCCGGCTACTTGCCTGAAGGTGGAAGCGATAGTATAAAGACATCTCATCTCACTTGGCCCCTCCCTGGAGTCAAGGGAAAAACCATGGAATGTCCCTTCAGATGGGCCCAGGTTCCAAAGCCATTTTGGCCAATTTGAACTACGTGCCTGGGTGAGCCACTCACTTGTGTCCAACTCTTTGCAACCCCGAGGACTGGAGCTGGCCAGGCTCCTCTGTCCATGGGATTGACTCAGCAAGAAAACTGGAGTAGGTTGCCATTGTAGATTGCCTGTGATCACTCATGTACTACTGGGGGTCAACACAGGTTCATTTCTGTGAACAGCAGAGATTGCGTTCTCCCAGCATCTTGCCACTAGGCTAAATAAACCAGAAGCAATACACTTTGGTGACGGAGTAAGAGAATTGTTGGGACAAAGCCACTCCTTTGGGAGGCAAACTGACTCAAACATCACAAATGGACCTGATGCTTCTCTAAAGTGAGTCTCCAGTTCGTGGATATTAAATTAGTTCTGTGCTCTCTTTGCAAATGCTAAAATGGCAAGCTTCTGAACACTGTGTTTCTTCCCAACTTAGTATAAATCAAATTAAAAGATCATTATCATAAGGAATTTCTGCAGCAGGGTTCATTCTGCCAAGCATTTCACAAATTTACTCTCTGTTCTCTGCCCGAAGAATACAGTTTGACGGTTTTCTCCACTTCCCCAGCAGGTCTTCTCTTAAGTAAATAAATTAGAGACACAATTTACTGTTCCAGGAATAAACTTAGGCAGCCAGAACTTTCTCTTGCCATGGCAGAACAACTCCTTTGTCTATAAGTTTTCAACCTTGGCCTGTGGTGATTCCAAAACTCTCTGACATTCTTTTTTTTTTTTTACTATTCTTTCAATAATACATGAAACCACATTTGGGCTTTCACAGTTTCACGGTCTTGCAAGTAAATATAGTTGGTGGGTTCCCATTTAGCTAACAGAGTGCTCTGGTTAACTAGATCTTCTGGTTAACTGAGAGGTAAGATAGCTGTCTTATGAGACACTGTGAGCCAGTCGCTTCCTCCCTCTCCCGTTTCATTTCATACTCTACTCACTTTGCACATTAGGTTTCTGGGCCAGCTTTCTGTGCCACTTGACAAAAAGTTTTACAGCTCAAAACCCACTCATCTGATCTAGTCTCCTAATTTAATAGACAGAGACATAAAGGTCCAGAGGGTAAGGTGACCCAGCTAAGGAACTGCTGGATGGAACCAGTATTGGGTTAAATGTACAGGCAATTGTCCCTACCAAGACCACCTCCTCGGATCCCCAGGGATCCTCAGAATACAGGAGTTTGCAAATGGGTGACCCTTCCTTTCAGTTCCCTCCTGGGCTACTGGTTCCCTTCCATCGACATTGTGAAATATATCTATGGCCGACACTGTTACAGAAGGCATAGAATTTTTAGGGCTAGCTCAGAAAGCACACCGTATGGGGATACGGTATATCCCCATAACCACGGTTACTGCCTTCTGGCTTTGGTGCCCTGGATAAAGAGAAATTCCTTCTTGCTTTTTTGCTCACCTTCTGCCCTAACAGTCCTCACTGTAAGAATCTGCTACTCACACTCTACCGTCATGTGTTTTCACTTCTCCAGAAATATCGGTTCACATTTTGCAAAGACGTCCCGATTGTCTTTCAATTTTGATTAAGGCCTCTGCCTCTGCCTCAAAAAAAAAAAAAAAAAAATCCTTCTTGATTGTATCAATATACATAGATAGCTCTAGTTAGAGCAACACTTGCAAACTCCATTCACTTAATGGAGTCTCTCTTTTCCAAGTCATTATCCCCAGCTTCCAATGAGCCTGGCAGAGGTCCACTCCATTTGGCACTGCCCTAGAGACTGCCTCATCACCTGAGGCATTTCCATTCCTTGGGAGCCTCTGAGCAAGGAGACTTCCACTATTTTCCCATGCATACAAGTAAGGACTTCCTAAGACAACTTGGTTCGCTTTAAATGTTACAATCAGTCCAGTGATGTCCAGGAGAAAGAAAGAACCTTTCTTCATAGCAATCAGATATACTTCTGAGCTTAAGAATAAAGCAAAACCCAGCGGTAAAGAATCCACCTGGAATGCAGGAGATGTGGCCGGAGCAGAGGGTTCAATCCCCCTTGGGAAGATCCCCTAGAGGAGGACATGACAACCCACTCCAGTATTCTTGCCTGGAGGATCCCATGGACAGAGGAGCCTGGTGGACTGCGGTCCATAGGGCTGCCCAGAGCCAGACACAACTGAGCAACTATAACAAGGGTACCCAGCTTCCCAATTCCTTCCCAGTCCCTAGCACTTGGAAACACAAAGGTCCAACACTCTTCTTTCCTTTTTCATTGACAAAAGTTTCCATTTTAGATGGATTACACAAGAAGGTAGGTTTGGAAAGGACAGGTAGAGGGACTTCCCTGGGGGGCCAGTGCTTCCACTGCAGGAAGCAGGGGTTCGATCACTGGTCTGAGAACTAAGATGCCACAGGGCACAGTAAAAAAAAAAAAAAAAAAAAGCATAGGAGGAAAAAAGTTAAACCTATCTATCTAGCAGCTTTAAGACCACTCAAGTTAGTAAAGAACTGTTGGTGATAACATTTGTTTGTTTCAATTTTGTTCAGCTCTGCACACTTGCTGTCATTTAGATCAGCTGCAAAGCATTTTTGCAATGAAATAAGTAGGTTTTTTACCTCCTGGGCTCTTCAAAGTATTTTAGCTTTTCAGATTTTTGCAGGCACAATACTTCCCTTTCAAGAAATTCATCTTCAGATGAGTTTATCATGGGCTAGTAGTAACCATTACACTTAAAAATTATTCATGGCATGCTGGGCTCTAGCTATTCTGAGCTTTTTCCATAGGTTAAATCATCTTGTTCTCACAATGACCCTCTGATGTGGTTAAGATTATTCCCACTTCACAGATGAGGAAACTGAGGCACACTAACTTGCAAGGGTCACCCAGCTTTGAAAATGGGGACTCATGGTCCAAGCCCAGGTAGCCTTGGCTCCAAAGCACAATACACCATTTGCCACTGGCTCGACTGCCATCTTTATTTTTGATATCTGCTGATCTTCCCCCTCACAGAGGCCAGAACATGCCAGCCTTGAAGAGAATGGTAAAAATTATGTGAGAGAAGACAGTGAAAATAAGAGTCTAACTCCTCACAGACAAAATCCCACACACAACTGGGCCAGAATCATCCAGCACATAAATACAACGGGCATATGCTTTCATTTACGTTGGCGCTGTTCTGTGCAGTCTCTGACTTCAGTAAAAGCTGATATTGAAAAGCCAGGGCAGCATCCAGGTGCAGGGGCCTGAGGCTGGGTGCCTGCAGCATATTCTGTGATGCATTGTTGACAGATGCTATGATGTCATATCTACCAGAGACCTTCTCCAGACATTAATTCCTTGGAAATCCACATTCAAAAGGCATCTCTAACATTCATCACAACTGAACGCTTACAGTACAAATTCTTGCTATTAGTCTACAGGAAGATCTGAGTAATGATCCTGAGACAGTTTCCCCAAGCCACAGATTTTAGTAAAGTCTCAATATCCACCTTGCTCAACAGCAGAGTCAACTTACATCCTCAAAGGGTTTGTCAAAGGCAGCCCCCCAAATGCATGGCTTATTTTTAAAAAATAAACATTCAAGCCCAGAAAAAGGCAAAAACATTAGCTCTAAATTCTGAAGTGGTTGGTAATACACACACAAATGCACACACACACACACACACCAGACTCCTTTAAAATACACAGGGAAAGTACACACCCCACAGAACTTATTCAAATCCTTATATCACCTACATCACGCCAAACACTACATTTTTTAAAAAGTCATCCCAGCTTAGAAGTGGAGAATCCGTTTTTAAAATTGGTGATCCATGGAAGGCTCCAGAGAAACTGGGTCATGGAAACCCTCTATCTAAATATTCCTTAAGTGTTTATCGGCCCCAGTATCTAGCTTCTGAGAATAACGACCCTTCAGGCATGCAATTCCCTTGGTGGGGAGGTTTGCGTGAAATGCCATTAGCAGAAAATAAAAATAAAAACGTTTTGAAATAATCATACTAATAGAAAGCATCAAAGACCAGAGCAGGCCCACAGGCTGGAGAGGTCAGCTCAGAAAAGGCCTCATTGGCATTTTCCCACGACTTCTGAAGCCTCAAAAAAAAGTCAAGTGCTCGGCGACCCCCAAAAAGGCCCCCTGTGTACCTATGACTGCACCACACACCCCCGACCCTACTTTGCCTGTCAGCACCCAGCGATGGCCAAGTGGAGGACATATCAGCTCCAGGATGGGAACCCTCCTTACGTGCCATGCCCTGGGGTCCGCCTGGGGATGTCCACGCAGCCCCACACTCCGCAGTCTTCTCAGAGACGCGTTGTACAAGACGGGCAGGGGCTACGGGGCTCCTGAGCACCCTTGGGTCCGGAGGAAAAACAAGCCTCAACATCCTCTTTTGAGTGGACTAAACAACAGATGGCCACTGGTTTCCAGTTTCTACCAGAGGGAAGGAAATAAGAATGCCAGACTGTTCTTTGCAGCCTCTTAGAGTCCTCACTTTCTAGGCAAAAGCCCAGAAAAAATAAAAACTCCCCAAGAGCCCAGTTCTGGAGGTGAAAGTAAAGACCCTGACAGCGTTTTTCTCAATTTCCAGAAGCCCCTGTGCTTCCTCTGGAACCAGTTATTGTTCAGTCGCTAAGTCGTGTCCAACTCTTTGCGACCCCCTGGTCTGCAGCACGCCAGACTTCTCTGTCCTTCACTGTCTCCCGGAGTTGGCTCAAACTCACATCCATTGAGTTGGTGATGCCATCCAACCATCTCATTCTCTGTCGCCCCCTTCTCCTCCTGCCCTCAATCTTTCCCAGCATCAGGGGACAAGACATTTACGCAGAAATGCGCCCTCACTCTCCCCTGGTGTCTGGTGGTGGTTTAGTCCCTAAGTCACGTCCAACTCTTGTGACCACATACTGTAGCCCTCCAGGCTCCTCTGTCCCTAGGATTCTCCAGGCAAGAATACTGGAGTGGGCTGCCATTTCCTTCTCCAGAGGATCTTCCTGACTCACGGATTGAACTCTGGTCTCCTGCATTCCAGGCAGATTCTTTACCAACGGAGCCACCAGGGAAGGCCCACCCCCAACCCCAGCCCCTACATTTGGGCAAATAAGCAACTTTTTCCCTCCAGTGTCAGTAGGGTATACTGTGTATTTCTTGAGAGTAAGAGTTGTGTCTCCCTCAGGGTTCACAGTGCTTGGCATTCATGTATAGATTTATAGTGATAACCGTTTTCTGATAGATTGTTGGGGTGGAGGGCAAGGCAGAAAGGAGGATGATGGTTATATAAAGATCTGGCATGTGCTGAACACCGACTACCTCCCATCTCAACCCGACCACAACGCTTGGAGCCTGGGTCCATCACTGGCCCATTACAGATGAGGAAACCAAGGCAAGCAAAGGAGCAAGCCAGGAGCTAGATGCTAGGACTCAGCCCTAGGCTGTCTGGCTGCAGAGGCTTCAAAGGGAAAGGCAGAGTAAGATGCAAGAAATAAAAGGCAGGCCCTTTTTCTCAGAGAACTTAAAATTGACAGAGAAGATGAGGCCAGGCATTCCCTGATGGCCACTGCCTGCCTTGCCACACATTGCATGAAATTTTCTTCACTGGTCCATAAAGGAATGAGAATGAGCACGAGGAAATATTTACCAAGTGAGCTGTGTTGACCAAGTAAGGGCAGTCTGGGGTTGTCTTTTTAAAGTAAATAAATGCATTTATTTACATGGTACAAAAGACAAGAACTCCAGTGGGACAGGTCTTTCTATCTTCCCTGTCCCTCAACAACCCAGAGCCTTTCGCTAGAAGCAACAGCCTCTAGAAGATTCTTGTTATCAGGACAGTTCTTTACATGAGATTATATCTTTCCTACTATTGGGGGTGTTGAAACATCCTTCATTTGTGGGATGATAAAACCAGTCCATCCTAACAGAGATCACTCCTGGATATTCATCAGAAGGACTGATGCTGAAGCTGAAACTCCAATATTTTGGCCACCTGATACAAAGAGCTGACTCATTTGAAAAGACCCTGATGCTGGGAAAGATTGCAGGCAGGAGGAGAAGGGGACGACAGAGGATGAGATGGCTGGATGGCATCACCGACTCGACGGACATGAGTTCGGGTAGACTCCAGGAGTTGGTGATGGACAGGGAGGCCTAGCGTGCTGCAGTTCATGGGGTTGCAGAGAGTCAGACATGACTGAGCGACCGAACTGAACTGAAAGACAGTTGACGATGGTGTTGTTGGCTTTTAATGTTCCTGATTGGAGAGGGAGAGACAGAAAGAAGGAAGAAAGGAAGGAAGGATGTGAAGCAAGGCAACAGGGAGGCAGGGAAGGAAAAAGAAAAACCAGCGTGTCGCACTCACTCTCAGTATTATATACAGGTGAGCTGAGAGGACAGAATGGATGCTGCGTGAGGCCACACGAGCAGCTCTGGGCTCGGGTCAGAGCTCTGAGTCCTTCTCACATAGGCGGCTCCAGGCTGTCCCTGTCCCTTGACAGTCTCTGCACGGTCCAAGCAGAGACAAGATGGACAGGCTGTGTTTCTGGTGCCGAGAGGGAGGGAGGCAGGAGGTCTGGAAGAGTGGGTCTCCTGGAGTTCTGGGAGGACACAGGTCAGAGGAGGGGGGATGTCCAGCCACCCAGGAGCAGAGCTGGGGATTGGGGGACCAGGAGAGAAGGCAGGCCAGATGAAGGGGTCCCTGAGTGCACCCCAGATCAGGAGCAGCAGAACCGAACCACAGGCACTGGGCCCTTGAGAGCAGGGTGCTTGCTCGGGAGGGAAAATGGTCCCCGGAAGCCTGCAAGGCACTGTTTTGCCCCAGGGGACCCCTCCTGACAGCTCTTATCGGGGAGCCACTGCTGTCGCCTACGTGGGCCCCTCAGCCCCCCACTGCCACCCCCGGGTTTGCTGCCCTGGAGGGCTATCTGGGGGAAGCAGATGAAACGGGTGGAAGTAAATTTAGTACAGTTTAAACAGCAAGTTCCCAGAGCCCAGCAGCAGGAGCCCAAGGGGATTACTCAACCCCAGGGAGGGAAGTGACTCAGTTCACCCAGGAAGCCCGAGGACGTGGCCCAGCCCAGCACCTGCCTAGTTTCCACAATTTCTAAAGCGAGGGAGAAAAACACATCGGTTCCAATACAAAGTCTGTGAAGAAAAGTAAAGCGCCCCAAGTGCCTGGCACCCACCAGCCTGCAAGCTGCCCGTGCCCCTGTTCAGAGTTGGCACTGAGGACTCAGCCGGCATGGAACACGTGTATAAACGATGCGCCTCTCCCAGCCCGTCCTCTCTGTCTCCTTCTCTCAGAGCCCACAGGCCAGCCCAGTGATGTTCTGCAGGGAAAATTTCCCCAAGCAGCCAAGCCAATCCTGCTGTAGAGTTGTTATAACAAAGACATTAAATTGTTATGTCAACTGTCATCTTTAAATAAAAACTTAAGCCCAGCAATAAATCTGCAACTGGTCCCAGAGGTTTAATGGGATAATGTATAACAGGCTTGGGGCTGGGTGGGGAAATTCCCCCAGTGGTTCAGTCCTGGTCTGGTCACACGGGGCGGTGGAAGGGTACAGCTTTGGCTTTTTTTCTTTTTTAAGTGAAGAGCATCCCAGGTACCATCAATGTCACAAGTCATCGTGGGGGGCAGGGTGGGTGCAGGGAATCGTCCAGGGTTCCTCACACTTCAGTAGCCTAAGAATCAATTGAGCGCTTGTCAAAAATGCAGCCAACACTCCCTCCCACCTTGGGTGCCCAAGACAGAATCAGACAGGGGAGGGGTCTGGGTCACGGCCTGGAAAGCTGCATTTTATCAGACCACCCCCACCCTCTTGTGGTTCACGAACACACTTTGAGAAACCTCAGAAAGGAGAACATTCACACTTTGAATCACACTTCGAAACTTGGAATTAAGGGTTGGGAGTGCCAAACCTCAGTTTAAAGATATGGTCTCCAGTGAGATTTTGTGGAAAAACAGAAAAGGTTTGGAGTAAAAGGAGCTGGGAGGCAGGACTGCAGCCAGGTCTGAGTCAGGGTCCAGCAGGGATGGATTGAGTTTTTGTGGGGCCAGATGCTTATACAATTTGGACAGCCACTTTAGGAAAATAATTCAGAATCACCAAAAGAGAGAGAAAAAAAAGTTCAGTCCAGGGTCCCCTGGATCACTTGGCTGGCTTCCCAGTGCCTTTGCCTCAGGGCCCACATTCCCCCTTTCTCACTGCTGGGTGGTGATGACCAAACTTGCAGAGGCTCGTTTGTCCTTTCCTATCCAGAGATGGACGTTAAACCTAAAAATCATAAAGAAATCAGGCTCCTGGAAGCCAGACACTTAACACCAATCCACGATTTTTAGCTATTGATCTTTCTATCAGTGATCCAACCACATTTCATCAGCCTTAAAATGTGCTACTCTGAAAGAGGTACACTTCACTGGTATTCCTAAAACTGCCCCTAGTCTTTCTGGGGTACAATCTGCACATATGCAACAGCACCCTAAAACTATGTGTGATCCATAATTCATTTGTTCTATTTGGAAGACCTCACCCCAAAAGCGACCTGTGCAGGGATGTTCAAAGCAGCTCTATTTCTGATAGGAAAAAGGTGGAAAAGATAACAGCTAACCATTATACTCAGTTATGCCAGGCACTGTACTGGAGACTTCATATATATATATATATATATGTGTGTGTGTGTGTGTGTGTGTGTAATATTATATTATATATATGCTTTTGTATGTTTGGTTCCACAATTCTATGAAACCCACTGTACAGAGGGGAAAATGGACACATAAGTATGCTGGTAAACCAGCTTTCCTAGAATAAAAAAATTAAAAAAAAAACACATGATTTTTAACATTTGCTGATTTCCATGGTGGAAATGGCCACTAATAGCCAATTTCGAGCTACCTATGGTTTAGCAACCAGGTCCCAAATTTCCCATTTAGCAATGGGCTCTGAGGTCAAGTAACTTGCTCAAGGCAGCTGAATGCTAGGGTCAGGGTAGGAACCAGGGGTGTAAGTAACTTCCGAGTCCAGGCTCTGACCACCACTCCTTCGGCCTGTGAACATCCAACACTAGGGAATGGCTAACTCGAACAGTTCAGACAGTAAAGAATCTGCTTGCAATGCAGGAGACCTGGGTTTGATCCCTGGGTCGGGAAGATCCCTTGGAGAAAAAAATGACTACCCAGTCCAGCATTCTTGCCTGGAGAATTCTATGCACAGAGAAGCCTGGTGGGCTACAGTGCATGGAGTCGCAAAGAGTCGGACACAACTGAGTGACTATCACTTTCAAAGCAAACACCCAACAGGGAAATCCTTTGACTCACAAGCAACACAGAAAGGTTTACATGACCCCTAATACTAACACTAATATAAGCAATTTACAGTAACTCTGTGGAGTCCTACTTTGAGTTGTTCTCAATATTAGAGGGAATAATTTGCAAAATATGATGGACGGGAAAGCAGTTTCAATTCAGCGTTTAAGGAGCGGTATTTTATTGCCATTCTGCAGATCCTTGTCTGAACAGAGATAGTGCCCCCGGTTGGAGAAGGAAATGGCAACCCACTCCAATATTCTTGCCTGGAGAATCCCGTGGACAGAGGAGCCTGGTGGGCTGCTGTCCATGGGATCGCACAGAGTCAGACACAGCTGAAGCAACTTAGCATGCATGTACGCATTGGAGAAGGAAATGGCAACCCACTCCAGTGTTCTTGCCTGGGGAATCCCAGGGACGGGGGTGCCTAGTGGGCTGCCGTCTCTGGGGTCTCACAGAGTTGGACACGACTGAAGCGACTTAGCAGCAGCAGCAGTGTGCCTAGTAGTGGAGGTGGGACTTGGACTCAGTCGATCTGCTTTCAACTCATCCTCTTAACCACAGTCTCCCTCATAAAATAAGACACGAGGTGAAAAAAAGATAGGGGCCAACATGTACAGACTCTCTTGGTACCAGCAGAAGCGACTCTTGGAGTGGGAGGTGGCAGAAAAGCCTCTGAACTCCAGAGTCAGGCTGAGCTGGGTTTGAAAGATTCTCCACCACCTAAGTGTGACTTGGAGCAAGTTACCTAACAGCTCCCTGGTGACGAGGGCTGAGGACAATGCCTATCTCAGTGGGTTGCCCTAAGGGTGAAGAGAGAATTCACAGAACACGTACTGGGTCCCACTTGGAGCGCTAAAAGGGGCTGAGCTGCAAGGAACAAAAAGGGTGAGATGGTTGGAATCAAGGGATGGTTTCATCTTCACCACGAGCTCTTCGTCCTATCGCATCGCTCCGACTGTGGTTGGTCCAGAGTGACAGGCTGGTCCAGAGTGACGGCCAAACTGAATCCTTTGTAACGTCTGTTGTTTCCTGGCGCGAACTGCAGATGCGCCCTTCACCTGGTATTCACCGTCCTTCTCCGCCCTACATTTCGGCTCCTCGGCGCAGAACCGAAGACGCCCAGCAACCCAGGCCAGGCCGCCCAGTCGGATCCCCCGGGTACTGGGGTGCCTTCCGCGGGCTCCGCGCTGCGCACCAACGCCCGCAGCGGAGGCGGAGACCTCCAGAACTCGGTTCTGCTTTCGGAATCTAGAGCCCATACTACCTCCAAAGTCTGGAGGTGTTTTGGATCTCCTTTTTCTCCCAGACCATTACTAAAAAGAAAACGGCTGTTGTTCCTCCTTTCAGACAAACTTCCTCCCCAGCGCGCGTCTCGGGACTCGGCGCTCCCGCCGCGGCTGGGACCGCGGGGACGCTGGACAGACCAGGGAGAAGTGGGGCGTCCTGCCCGGGGCATCGCTGAGCCGCGCCCGACCCCGGGCAGGAGGGAAGGATGCCCGGGGGGTGGGGCAGGCAGCACCGGCCCTGTCGGCTCATCCTGGCCCCTGGGGGCTCCCCAATCCCCAGCCCGCGGAGCCCTGGAAACCGCTTTACCTGACGGCGGCCGCTTTCTGCTCAGTCGACTCACAGCGCGGTTAAACATCGCCGCGAGCACCCCGGGGAGGAAGGAGGAGCAGCCGGGCTGCGCGGCGGCTGAGCCGGAGGAAGGCGAGGAGGAGGAGGCCAGAGGAGGAGGAGGAGCTGGCTCAGCACCGCCCCGGAGCGCGCGGCCCCCACCCTGCCGCCCTCCGCCGGGCCAAGCGCCGCGTGGCGCGATCAGTGCGCCCTACCGGCCCGCCCCCGTGGGGGCCCCGTGGTCCCGCCCCGGGGTGCCTGGGCGGGCAGGGCGCACCCGGGTGACTCCCAAACGCCGGGAGTCCAAGAGCCCGGCCAAGAGCCCAAGAAGGCGCGCACTCGCTCGGAAGTGGCCCGCGCTGCCCGAGACTTAGGAGCCTTGCCCTGGCGGTTCGCGCGTCCCGGGGATCCCTCGCCGCCTGGCGGGGTTCTCCAGGGATGCCGCCCGAGCCCCGCCCAGCCCTGCCCGGCTCCCAGCTCCAGCGCCCGTCCCGGCCTCCAGCCGTTTTCCTGCAGCCCCGAGAAACGGGCGCAGATCCTCCGGCGCCCTGCGCTTGGTGATTCCGCGCGCTTTTGCTGGGCGGCAGGTGAGGGTCACCTCCTGGTTCCGAGACCGGAAAGCCGAGATCTCGTGGTTCTGCAAAGCCCAGGTGCAACCCACGGCCTTCGCCCTCTTGCCCTCGGGTTCCAGGATCCCTGCGCTCCCCGGCCTACCCGACACCGTGGGAGTTGGGCCCTCCCACGGCCGCGAAAGCCAGCGGGAGCGTCGCCTGGCCCCGGGCCGCGATGTCCGCGGGCGGAGCGAGCCGAGCCCGCGCCGGTGGGCGCCCTCTCCCGGGCCGCGCTGCGCGGGCACCGAAATTTGGGCGCCTCCTGCCCTTGGTCTTGAGGCTCCAAGGGCCGACCTCGGGAAAATTCCGTAGGACCCCCTCCGGTTTCAGCGCTGAGCGATGCCTCTGCCCGGCATGCCGGCTGGCGGGAGACCCTAACTTGGGGCGCCACTCACGTGGTGCACCTGTCGGCAGGGCCTTAGCGATCAACCCTGGAAATCACTCGGGCCACACTGAGCCCTACTTCTGATTCCTCCTTTCCCGCCGCCGGTCACCTGCTCTGCGTGGCCAGCTCCACTCAAATCTATTGTCTCATTTCTTCTGCAAAACATCCCGAGAAGGGGTGTCATTAGCCTCACTTTCTTGAGGATCTGGTTTACGAGGAATTGTCTTTCTGGCAGTCCTATTTTCCTCCTGTGTATCTGGCTTTGTCTCTAAATTGGTCTTTATTTTTAGCAGTACTAATTGCTATTTTTCTCAACTGCTGCCCAGTCGTCGGTCCCCCCTCCAACCATCCTTTCTCAAGATTTTCACTAGTTGGCACTTTCTTTTATATCTTCTGTTCTGAGCTTCCCATTCCGCTTATTTTTCCTCCCTCCCTCCACCCACCGGTTCGGTCCCAATCCCACCCTGTCTCTGGCCTTCTATGGCTGCTTCTCATTTCTGTCCCTCCCATCCCTTCCCCTCTCAAAGTATTTTGCTCAGAGTATTTCTAAGCACCCTGCCCCTCTACTGCTGGAGAGAAGCTTTTCTAGCTCCTGAAGGGTAGAGGGGTTTTCAGCTGCAGTTCTAGGAGACCTCCATGACCAGGAATAGAGCGAGAACCATCTGAGAAGCTTGGGTTTTTTGAAGCCTCTTCTGCTGTCAGCCTGCTCTGGGCCTCCTCTTTCCTCTTGGTTGTAACAGGATTGAACCGTGTGGTGCTTAAATATCCTGCTTAAATAGGCAGCAGGTTCAGCCATTGTCAGAGCAGGACTTTTATAGTCTGCAAGTCCAGCACCTTAATGATGCTGCATTATCATAGCAAGAACCAGGAAATTGTGCAGAACCTCCCCAAAAGTTCCTCGGGAGAGACTATAAGTCATCCTAACACGGGAAATAGAGAGGCTATCAATGGGTGAAATTTAGGCACAGCTCAATGTTACGCCAGTTTCCAAGTCCACCCTCGCTGTATCCTGGGGAAAAAAAAACCTGGCGTGGCCTAGGACATCCATATTAAGCTGTTCGGAGCTAAAGACTGTGGCCAGGCCTTTTTGAAATGAAGGGAAAATAGAACAGCTTCAACTCACTTTTACTGTCCTGTTAGCACATCAGATAGTGAGTACAGAAATAAAGACCCATGGGTCAACGATCACAAGTTTAAAATTTGTTTCGGGGCATGAAAAGACTGTCCTCATGAAATTGCTATAAATACTTGTCTCAAGTGTCTGAAGATCCAGCAGCCAGTTTTCAATGTGTGCTGTGCAGAAGACCAAGTATAGAAGTATATAGACTCCTGGTTCCTAAGGCTTGCCAAAATAAAATACTCACACATACCCCTCCCACAGGATCCAAGTGCTGCCTGTGGTTTGCAGTACCTAAAGATACTCTCCATCCAAATAGCATCACTCACTTTCTGTAGCTCATCTCAAGCCTTTACAAACACTGGTAACCAATCTAGGTGGAGAAGGCACTGGTGACCCACTCCAGTACTCTTGCCTGGAAAATCCCATGGACAGAGTCTGGTCGGTTGCAGTCTATGGGGTTGCACAGTTGGACACAGCTGAAGAGACTTAGCAGCAGCAGTAGCAGCAACCAAATCTAGGAAAGAAGAGGACAATCAGCTTGGCCCCTTCCTTTTGTTGAACCACTTTCACTCTGACCAGGCAAGGAGCAGGGGACTAGGATGTCTCCTGGTAAAGCAGAATTTCAGGATTATTATCGACTCTAGAATTTGAAATTTTTTATTCTCAAAACCTTAAAAAAAAAAAAAACTGGTAAGCTGTGAATATCTTTTAGTCTTTAATAATAAAATTGAGTCCACGTGGTGCAGTGGTAAAGACTCTGCCTGCCAACACAGGAGACACAGGAAATGTGGGTTCATCCTTGGGTTTGGAAGATCCCCTGGAGGAAGAAATGACAACTCACGCCAGTATTCTTGCCTGGAAAATTCCACGAGTACAGGAGCCTGGTTGGGCTATGGGGTCACAGAGGGTCGGACATGACTGAGGGACTGAGCATACACAATAAATTGGAATATGGCTTAGAGTCATAAAGATTATTCTCAGCCATTTGAAGCAGGTGCGGTATAGTAAAATAAGTAAATACTGAAGTGTCAAGCTTGGAATCAAGAGCCCTGGGTATCGATCTTGACCATACATCAGACCAACTGTGTGTCTTTTGGGTTTTTTTGGCCTCACTTCGAAGTTTGTAGGATCTTAGTTCCCTTAGCAGGGATCAAACCTGTGTCCTTGGCAGTAGGTGTGCAGAATCCTAAGGACTGGACTGCCAGGGAATTCCCCAATTGTGTGTCTTTCAACACAGACTCCTAGGATTGGACAAGAAAAGGATGCCACCTACATTCTAAGGGTGTGGTGTTCACAATAAACAGGAGTAAACAAGAAAGCATCTGGCACAGTGCCCAGAGCATGTAGGCACACAAAAATATACTGGAATCTGGATCACTCCCCCTACAATGCTGTTTTAATAAGTAATAAACTTTGGCTTATATTCAGTGAGAGGTGACTTTTAAGAAGAAATCATAGGAAGTTGGCAGGGTTTTTAACAGCATGATGCAATCCACACACAGTGAAGGCAGGAAAGTAAATTGTTACAACCTCTCTGGAAGGTAAGAGAGGCAGATGTGTTAAGGTGGTTTTTGGCAATATGCCCAAGAACCTTGAGAATGTTTCCACCCATTGGACCAGTGAATAATTCTACAACTGTCTGTTTATGCCAAAGAAAGAATAAGACATGCAAAGATTTATTTATTTGTTTATTCATTTTTAAACCTTTTTGGCTCTGCTGGGTCTTTGTTGCTGTGTGCTGGCTTTCTCTAGTTGCAGCCAGTGAGGGCTACCCTCCAGTTGCGATGCATGGGCTTCCCATTGCCACAGCCTCTCTCGTTGTGGAGCATGGGATTCTGGGGCACAGGACTCTGGGGCACGGGACTCTGGAGCACGTGACTCTGGAGCACGGGCTCAGCAATTGTGGCACATGGGCTTAGTTGCCCCAAGACAGGTGGGATCTTCCTGGACCATGGACTTGAACTGGTATTCACTGTGTTGCAAGGTGGATTCTTAATCACTGGACTACCAGGGAAGCCTGAAATACAAAGATTTACGTGCAAAGTTGAACAGCCTAACACTTCTTTTATCAGTGCTATTTATGATAGCTATAAATGCCCATTCATAGAAAGACTAAGTTACAGTGTATTCCTAGTAACAGTGTATTCCTGTTGAACAGCTGTATGGACTTCCCAGGTGGCTCAGAGGGTAAAGCATCTGCCTACAATGCAGGAGACCCGGGTTCGATCCCTGGGTCGGGAAGATCCCCTGGAGAAGGAAATGATAACTCCAGTACTCTTGCCTGGAAAATCCCACGGACTGAGAAGCCTGGTAGGCTACAGTCCATGGGGTCGTGGTAAAGAGTCGGACACGATTGAGCAACTTCACTTTCACTTTTCAAGAGGTAGTGAAGAATATTTGGTGATGCAGGGAACGTGCTTGTGAAGCTGTCACTGAAAAAAACAGGATACAATTATAGAGGCATTTTTCATTGGGGGAAGAGAGGAAATATGGTATTATATTTATGGATAGAGAGGTGGAAGGAAATGACTCCACAATGTTACTATCATTTATCTCTAGATGTTGGGATAATGGGTGATTTTAATGTTCATTATTATATTTTCATGTTTTATAAAATTTCTACGATGAATATGCTTTTCAGTGGCGGGATGTGTTTGGCAGTTGGAAACTGATCAAAATCTCTACTAGCATTAATCTACAAATACTTAAGCCCACATCTTTACAACATTAGTTGTGCTTTCTTTAAACTCTTAATTTCCCATGGAAGAAGCGAGCAGATATTGACTGCCTTTCCCAGCTTTGATCTCCCTTGCTTTTCAAGTCACCCATTCATGCCATATCATAGCTAGATCCTTGGAGATCAGCATCTTAAGCTGCAGATCAGGAAACTGAGACCCAGATGACTTTGCCAAGGAGTGATGCTTGCTTTCCTGAGTCATCGGAAGGTGGTCTTCCTGGCTCAGCTCTCTCTGTCTTGTATCATGCTGCATCTGTGAAGATGCACCTTAAAAAAAGGCAGGGCTTTCTGTACGTTTAAAATTCAAATTGGGATTCCTGCTAAGCAAAGACAGATTTGAACTATAGCATCGTGTGGTCATACTTGCCTTTCTCCGATCTCAAAGCAAAAAGAAAAAAAGTTTTCTGTTGCTCTGTTTCACTGCAGCTTCTCAGCAAAGTGCCTCCATTAGCTGCTTGCAGCCACTGTCTCCTCTCACCCTCCTAGGCCTCTCCAGTCTGCCTGCATCTTCACCACCCTACTCAGCTGCTCTTGCAAAGTCACACTGGCATCCCCTTGGGAATTCCAACAGTCAGCTCCATCTCCGTCTTACTTGACCCACTGTCAGCATCTGACCCTGTGGATCCTGCCCCCCATCCTGAACCACTTCCTTCCTTTGACTTCCAAGACACTACGCTTTCCTACTCTTCTTTCTTTCTGCCCCATTGGCTGTCCCTACCGCCACCTCTCCTTCCTCCTGAAGGAGGGCACTGCAGGTTTTTTGGATCTCTTGTCTTGCACGCTTACTCCCTTAGCCATACCATCAAGTCTCGTAAACAAATAGACTTTGTTTTTCAGAAGAATTTTGGTCCCACAGCACAATTAAACAGAAAGTTCAGAGTTCCCAGGTACCCTTCACCCACCCCTACAACCTCCCCCACCATCAATCTTCTCCCTCAGGGTGGTTATAAGCAATCGAACCTGCATAGACACGTCAGTGTCACCTAAGCCCATGTGAAATGCCATTCTTAGACCAGGGGACTCCCACGTTTCCATCTCCAGCCTGGTCTTGCCTGTTTGATGTCTCCTCTTGGAAGCCAGCTAAGACATTGCAAACCAAGTGAGTCCGGGAAGGAACCTCCTCTTTCCATCCACACCCACTCCACCCACCTGCAGCCTTCTCATCACGACTAAAGACAGCTCCACCCTTGCTCAGGCCAATTATCTTGGAGTCATTTCTGATCATCCTTTTTCTCACATCTCACAGCAGAGTCCAAGGGACTCTGCAGGTTCTACATTCAAAATAAATCCAGAAGCCCATGCTCCATCTCAATCTCCACATCACCCCCATCCAAGCCGCCATCCACTGCTCTGGTTCACTGCAGCAGCCTCCTGACAGGTCACCCTGCTTCCAATTGCCATGGTCTGTTCTGAACCCAGCAACCAGAGTGAGCCCTTCGAATAAGGGATGTCTCACCATGTCAACCCTCTGCTCAAAACGACAGTGGCTCCCCGTGTGGCCCCAAGAGAAAGCCCAAGACCTTATAAAGACTGACAAGACCCCACGTGACTGGGACCTCTCTCCACCTCTGAGCTCCTTTCCTGTTCTCTCCCCTCACTCATCTGCTCTAGCAAATCCTCCTTACCCCTCACCCCCACCGCCAGCAATCCCACCTCATGGGCTTGCGCTTCTCTCTGTCCGGAGCAGCCTGCCCTGGGTATGCATGGTGCACGCCCTCAGCTTCTTTGGGTCTTTATCCAAATGTTACCTCCTCAGTGTTTCAAATGGCAGCCTCATCCCTGAACTTCCACACTCCATTTTCCTCCATCCCTTCCCTGTCTCTCTGTAGCGCGCACACCTTCTAACACACTGGAACTTACCTACTTACTACATATGTCTGCTCTCCATGGAGTCCTTACACACACCCTAGTCTCCATTCTCCCTAGAATGTCAGCTGCCGTCCCAACACCCGGAGGAGTGCCTGTCACACAGGGAACACCAATGCGCTGATGAATCCAGAAGGGAAGTATTTATCCCCTCTCTCCCCAAACTCCACTAAGATGACAGAAAAGACATTACAAATAAGGTGTATTCGATAATAAGGTACACACCTGGGCTTCTTCAGTAGTCTAGTGGTTAAGAATCCACCTGCCAGTGCAGGGAACACGGGTTCTATCCCTGACCCAGTAAGACCCCACATACCTTGCAGCAACGAAGCCCAGGCACCACCACTACTGAGCCTGTGGTCTAGAGCCCAGGAGCGTAACTACGGAGCCTGCACACCCTGGAGCCCAAGCTCCGCAGCAAGAGAAGCCACTGCAATGAGAAGCCGTCACAACGCGACTAGAGAGAAGCCTCTGCACCCACAACTAGAGAAAGCCTGCACACAGAACAAAGATCCAGTGCAGCTAAAAATAAATAATTAAAAAAAAATTTTTAAGTGCAAACCTGCCTGGATGAGGTGTACAAGAAAGGAGGCAAAAACGGAAGAGAGATTTCTTCTTCTTCTTCTTTTTTAATTAAAGTGTAGTTGATTTACAATATTATAAAATGCCAGGCAATCTGAAAGCTGATGGAGCAGCAGAAACTGCTTCAACAAGAGAAAGGAGCTTCCACCCAATATGGGCAGCTGGGCATTGGCAGGAGGCCAGTGTACCCTGCAGAGCCACCCGTGAGCTGTGAACCAAAAGCCACAGGACCACCCACTACAGGACAGGTAAGGGCTGGAAATGGGTTTTGATCAATCCAAGGAGGCCTCAGACTCCCTCCCACCCCAGCCCAGGAAACCAGAAATGACTGTGGGAAATGTGGAGGCACGGAGGCTGTGGACTTAGGGACCAGGGGCTGAGCTGACATGCAAGTGGGATTCTAGGCTCTATGAGGGTGAAGTTCTGCATCCTGAATTGGGAGGCCCCTTCCCCTCCCTGCACCCAGAAAGCCAGCAGTCGGGAGCCCTGGACACATTTAATATCTCCCTCCAAATAAATATCAAACAAAGCGCAATAGATATTAATATTCAGGGATTCCCCAAAGGTGTCATGTCTAACCAATCATAGAGAAATACACCATCCACATGCAGCTTCTGAGAGCTTTTGACATCTCCCTCTCAAATATGAGGGGTATGTGAAGATCACAGACATTCAAGGAATGCCTCCAGCCTGAGAGAGAAACCAGAACAAACAGAAGAATTCAGAGGAAAGACAATGGAGACAGTAGAATAAATCTTTTTTAAAAACTGTAATTACCTGAGAGAGAGAGAAGTTATTGCATCCATAATAGAAACAGAGCTTAGAATATAAATACAAAAACAATTATTTTTTAAAGGAGGGTGGAAGAAAAAGTCAAAGAAATCTCCTAAAAATTAGAACAAATGAAACAATGTATAATAGGAAAGAAAGAAAACTAGTGAAAGAATCAGCCTGAGCAATAGAAGTTCTAGAAAGACATTGCAGAGAAAATAGCAGAGAGGAAATGAAAGATCCAATTCCACAAAATTGTCCAGACGGAAGAAAACTCATCTCCAAACTGAAAGAGCCCACAAAGTGGACATAATGATATACCTACAACAAAGTGCACCAGCATGAAATTTCAAAACAGCTCTTTCCAAAAAGCTTGTGGAAAGTGTACTGCTGGTGAGAATATGAAAATTTTTTTCAAAGTCAAACATATATAGACCGTATAATTCAAATATTCCACTTCTCGGCATTAAATCAAGAAAAATAAAAGCATATGTCTATAACAGACTTACACATGAATTTTCACAGCAGCTTTGTTTGTAATATCCCGAAACTGGAAACCACCCAAATGTCTATCAGCTGTTGAACGGATACACAGATAACCATGCAATAGATTGTTATTCAACAATAAAAATGAATGAAGCCTTGACATATACCGCATGTAGGAACCTAAACAAATATTTCACTAGGTAAAAGAACCATCACAGAAAATCACATATTGTATGATCACATTTAGATAACATTTCAAAGTAGACAAGTCTGTAGAGATGGAAAGCAGATTATTGTTATTGCTGAGTCACTAAGTTGTGCCAATTCCTTGCAACCCCATGGACTGTAGCCCACCAGGTTCCTCTGTCCATGGGATGTCCCAGGCATGAATAATGGAGTGGGTTGCCATTTCCTTCTCCAGGGGATCTTCCCAACCCTGGGATCAAACCCACGTCTCCTGTATTGGCAAGTGGATTTTTTACTCCTGAGCCACCAAGGAAGCCCCAGAGAGTAGATGGGGTTAATTAACTGTTGTTAATAGGTACCAACTTTCTTTGGTGGATGATGAAAAAGTCCTAAAATTAGGTTATGGTGATGGCTGCACAGCTCTGTAAATATGCTAAAAGGCATGTAATTTTATGCTCTAAATAGGTGAACTCTATGGTATATACATTTTATCTCAACAAAATTGTTGAAGTTTTTTAATTGCAAAGATCAGGGGACTTCCCTGGTGGTCCAGTGGTTAAGAATCCACCTTCCAGTCCCTGGTTGGAGAACTAAGATTCCACAAGCTGCACTGTAACTAACCCCTCAAGCTGCAACTACTGAGCCCATGGATTCTGGAGCCCCCACATTGCAAGAAAGAGCCCTAGCGCCACAATGAAAGATGCTGTGTTTCGCAAAACCAGCTCACATACAAAGGTTCAGAAATCAAATTGTTGGGACTTCCCTGGTGGTCCAGTGGCTAAGACTCCACGCTCCCAATGCAGGGGGCCTGGGTTTTATCCCTGGTCAGGGAACTGGATCCTCCATGCAGCAAGTAAGAGTTTGCAGATTGCAGCTAAAGATTCCACATGCCACAGTGAAGACCCAGCAAAGCCAAATAAATAAATAGTTTTAAAAAAGAAAGAAATCAAATTGTCATTGAATTTCTTAGAAAACTACTGGAGGATATTCTACAACAATATGAAGTGAAGTGAAAGTCACTCAGTCATGTCTGACTCTTTGTGAACCCAGGGATTGTAGCTGGCCAGGCTCCTCTGTCCATGGAATTCTCCAGGCAAGAATACTGGAGTGGGCTGCCATTTCCTTCTTCAGGGGATCTTTCTGACCCAGGCATAGAACTCAGGTCTCCTCCATTGCAGGCAGATTCTTTACCATCTGAGCCACCCGGGAAGCCCCTATAATATGAGAAAATGCAAAAAGAAAGGAAAACACAGGCTTCTGGGAACAGGGAACCCAACCCCAAAGACACGCAAAGTGCTTGTAAGAGATGCTGGACAGCGTGATAAGGCTTTCTAATACGGTTGCCTTAAGAGACAACAGGATTGTATGTCGTTCTTGTTACATGGAAGTAAATAAAAGACTGAAAAAATAGGACTGGAATGAAGGTCTTCAGATTCCTTGTGCTCTTCTACATGTGCCTCAGATAAGTACATCATGTGAAACGCTGGGCTGGATGAAGCACAAGCTGGAATCAAGATCGCCAGGAGAAATATCAGTAACCTCAGATACACAGATGACACCACCCTTATGGCAGAAAGTGAAGATGAATTAAAGAGCCTCGTGATGAAATTGAAAGAGGAGAGTGAAAAAGCTGGTTTAAAATTCAACATTCAGAAAATTAAGATCATGGCATCCGGTCCCATCACTTCATGGCAAATAGATGGGGAAACAGTGGAAACCATGAGAGACGTTATTTTGGAGGGCTCCAAAATCACTGCAGATTGTGACTGCAGCCATGAAATTAAGAGGTGCTTGCTCCTTGGAAGAAAAGCTATGACCAACCTAGACAGCATATTAAAAACCAGAGATATTACTTTGCCAACAAAGGTCCGTCTAGTCAAAGCTATGGTTTTTCCAGTAGTCATGTATGGATGTGAGAGTTGGACCATTGGACAGCAAGGAGATCCAACCAGTGCATCCTAAAGGAAATCAGTCCTGAATATTTTTTGGAAGGACTGACGCTGAAGCTGAATCAACACCAATACTTTGGCCACCTGATGCGAAGAACTGACTCATTGGAAAGGACCCTGATGCTGGGAAAGATTGAAGGCAGGAGGAGAAGGGGACGACAGAGGATGAGATGGTTGGATGGCATCACTGATTCAATGGACATGGGTTTGAGTGGACTCTGGGAGTTGGTGATGGACAGGGAGGCCTGGCGTGCTGCGGTTCATGGGGGTCGCAGAGTCGGACACGGCTGAGCAACTGAACTGAACTGAACAATGCAGGAGACCCAGGTTCGATCCCTGGGTCAGAAGATCCCCTGGAGAAGGGAATGGAAACTCACTCCAGTATTCTTGCCTGGGAAAACCCACGGACAGAGGAGCCTGGTGGGCTACAGTCCATGGGGTCACAACAGCCAGACACAACTTAGTGACTAACCCACTGCCACCATACACAAATGAACATGCACCTACATATGCACACTTAAATGAGTTTGTAAGCAAGCTGAAAGCAGTGAGGGCTGTTGGCCCAGCAGCTGGATAAATGCACCTTAGTCTGGACAGCTACACTTCTTAAGAGTAGGCATTAGTTCCACACAGAGATCTGGCAATTGTCAGACAGACCCAAAGTTTTAAGCTCATAAAAAGGAGTTACTTTTACAGGGAGGCAAATACCACAAATTTCTGGTTATCAGTCTTGTTATGCGATCTCTACTGATAAAGACAGGAGAGTCTACTAACACTGCTTACTTTTACAAGCTTCCAGTCATAAATACCAAAATACTTTCTCTAATAAACTGTTAATCCCACACATTTATAAAATGGGCTATCAAGTGCCATTTTGGATTGGGGACCATGTTTTGAAGGGATTTATAGATACAGGTAAAATTTGTTGCCAGGCATCATTTGAAACCTCAAACAATCTTGCCAGCTGAGACCACATCTGTTCTCAGCCACCACTACCCTCAACCTTTGTAAGTCAGGGTCACCAGGCTTTTTTCACCCTTAACATAAACAGCAGTAAATTCTCCGAGGGCAAACATACCATTCTTGACTTCATAGGCTAAATGGATATGCAGCAACTGAGGATCAGACTGCTATCTGCTACATTTTGCGTGCATTGCCCTCCTAGTGTTGTTGAGGTTGGTGGCCTAACTTATTTTTTTCACATTTAATATTTTTATGCCACTGGCTAAGAAATACCAGTAGACTAAAATCAGCTTAAGGTAGTTTAAGTCAAGAGGAAATTTACTAATAAGCTGACGACTAGCTGAGATCTTAACTCACCTAAATGTCTTAAATAACTAAGTTTGGTTACATAAAATGTAGACTTAACAAAGCAAAACCAGTGGAAGAGTACTATTTCTGAAGAGGAAAAGTATCTAAGGACAGTCACCTAACAAGAAAACTGAGTAAATTTACACAGAGGATCTAATTCTGTCAGCGAGAAAATGAGAAGAATTCAGAAAGTGCTGACAAATCTGAAAGGAAGAGTGGTTAGGCCCAAACAGTAATCATTCTCTTGTTTATTATTATTTTTTTAATGTGATCCATAAAATTCAAAAGTTACATACTTTATCGTGTTGAAAATACACAACATAAAATTTTCCATCTTAGCCAGTTTTAACTGTACAGTTCGGTAGCGTCACACTGTTGAGAAACGAATCTCCAGAACATTTTCATCCTGGAAATCTGAAACTATCCCCATGAAACATTTCCCCTTTCCCTCTTCCCTTCAGTTCCTGGTAACTTTCATTTTCCTTTCTGTCTCCATCAATTTGACTACATTAGATGTCTCATATAAGAGGAATTACAAAATTACACAGTATTTTTCTTTTTGTGACTGGCTTGGCCACCTGATGTGAAGAGCTGACTCATTTGAAAAGACCCTGATGCTGGAAAAGATTGAAGGCAGGAGGAGAAGGGGACAACAGAGGATGAGATGGTTGGATGGCATCACCGACTCAATGGACATGGGTTTGGGTGGACTCTGGCAGTTGGTGATGGACAGGGAGGCCTGGCGTGCTGTGGTTCATGGGGTCGCAAAGAGTCGGACACGACTGAGCGACTGAACTATTTCACTTAGCACAACACCCTCAAGCTTTATCCAGGTTGTAGCCTGCGTAGAATTTCCTTCCTTTTAAAAGGCTGAATAATATTCCATGGTATATATATATATACATTTTGCATAATCCATTCATCTGTCAATGGACACCTGAGTTTCTTCCATCTCAGCTTTGTGGATAATGCTGCTATAAACATGGGTACACAAATATCTTTTTGAGAATCTGCTTCCAATTCTTTTGGATATATATCTGGAAATGAGATTACCAGGTCATATGGTAAATTCTATTTTTTAATTTTTTGAGGACTCTCCAGACCGCTTTTCATAGCGGTCACATAGTTTCACATTCCCACCAACAGTACACAAGTGTTTCAATTTTCCCACATCCTCATCAACATTTGTTATTTTCTGGTTTGCTTTTGTTCTTTTAAATTAAAAAACAAAACTATTCACTCTTTCGGGCTTCCCTGGTGGCTCAAACAGTAAAGAATCTGCCTGCAATGCGGGAGACCTGGGCTCGATTCCTGGGTTTGGAAGATTCCCTAGAGCACATGGCAACCCACTCCAGCTGGCAGGCTAGCTACAGTCCATGGAGTCGCAAAGAGTTGGGCCCGACTAAGCACATATGCGTTTTACATCTACAGTACAGTTTTCAGCTTAAAGTAAGAATGAAAGTTGGGTGAAAAAAAAAAAAAGGAAATAATTGCCAAACTTTTCAAAATTTTTAAATGTATATAAACTAGATCATTGCTCCCAGAACCTAAGAATTTAACTCCAAATTATTTTGATTTTTACTTTTTCTTTTGAACACCCTGTTCTTATTCTGATTGATCAGGGAAAAGAAGATGACTAAGGGTTCATTCAACTGTAAACATAGGAACAGTGGCCAGTGGTAGAGACAGGGATGAGGGGGCATGATGACAGGAGGGAGAAGGAAGGCTTAGATTTGCACGTTCCCTGGTGGCTCAGACAGTAAAGCGTCTGCCTGCAATGCGGGAGACCCAGGTTCAGTCCTTGGGTCAGAAGATCTCCTGGAGAAGGAAACGGCAACCCGCTCCAGTACTCTTGCCTGGAAAATCCCATGGACAGAGCAGCCTGGCGGGCTACAGTACATGGGGTCGCAAAGAGTCGTACACGACTGAGCGACTTCACTGGCTTCCCTCTTGAAGATTTCCTTTCCAATCACCACCACAAGCATGTTCATCAACACCAGCAGGAGCTCCTGAAAAGAAGCTGACTTGCCTGTTCCCCAAACAGCTGAAAACTGAGAGGCTCCCACCACCAGCAGTAGCTACCTAGATCGCCAGAGGAACCTCTCAGTGGCCCGCCTGACTTTGGGAGTGACAAGGTGGGAGGTCAGCAATTGTGCCTTGAATAATAGAATGACCCGTATTGCTTCCCAAGCAATATATTTCCCTTAATAGATCTAACCAAACTGCTGCTCCAGTCTGCTCCAGACCATGACCCTATTTCTCTTCTGTCCCTACTTTATCATCATTATTTGCTATTGTTGTTCAGTTGCTAAGTTGTGTTCCACTCTTTGCGACCCCATGGACTGCAGCAGGCCAGGCTCCTCTGTTCTCCACTATCTACTGGAGTTTACTCAAACTCATGTCCATTGAATCAGTGACGCTATCCAACCATCTCATCCTCTGTTGCCCCCTTCTCCTCCTGCCCTCAATCTTTCCCAGCATCAGGGTCTTTTCCATTGAGTTGGCTCTTCAAATCAAGTGACCAAAGTATTGGAGCTTCAGCTTCAGCAGCAGTCCTTTCAGTGAATATCCAAGACTGATTTCTTTCCGGATTGACTGGTTCAATCTCCTTGTTGTCCAAGGGACTCTCAAGAGTCTTCTCCAACACCACTGTTCAAAAGGATGAATTCTTCGGTGCTCAGCCGCTTTCTTTATGGTCCAACTCTCACTTCCATACATGACTACTGAAAAAACCATAGCTTTCACTAGACGGACCTTTGTTGGCAAAGTAATGTCTCTGCTTAGTTTTTCTTCCAAGGAGCAGGTGTCGTAGAGTTCAAAAACTGTTTTAAGATCATACAAATTAGGCTAGTGGTTATCTTAGGGGGAAAAGTGGAGGTTAGAGACCAGATAAAAAGCATGAAGGCTTCTAGGGTGCTGTCAATGCCTCTTTCCCAATCTCAGTGGCTCTACATGAATGTGTATGTTCGAAACTCAAGAGTTGGGCACATATGTATACCTATGTCCTAATTTTTTAAAGCATACATTTCAGGTAGGAAGCGGTAGTATTCCAGATGAAAAAAGATGGCAGGTCAAACTTGGGTAAGAATAGAGAGCAAGTGAAGACAAGATTTATAAATTGAGATGTATTTTTTTCCCTGCTTTTGCATTTCGTCTCAAGTCTGTAGGTCTAATAAAAGCATCAGCAAATTGAATGTCAAGACAACGTATCTGCTTTAGAAAAGTGTAGTTGCTCAGTCATATCTGCCTCTTTGCAACCCCATGGACTGTAGCCCACCAAGCTCCTCTGTCTATGGAATTCTCTAGGCAAAATATTGGTACGGATTGCCATGTCCTTCTCCAGGGGATCTTCCCAACCCAGATGCATTGTAGGCAGATTTGCTTGAAAGAGGTAACAAATTTGAGTACAGTTGTAAATTCCTGGGAGTAAACGCAAGTAATTTCCAGACATTAGAATTTAAAAGCTTTGTGCTTGGCAGCACTAGATTCAGGGCACATTTAAGACTCAATCTAGTGAAGGGCTTGCTTGGGGCTTCCCTGGTGGCTCAGATGGTAAAGAATCCACCTGCAGGGCAGGAGACCTGGGTTTGATCCCTGGGTGAGGAAGATCCCCTGGAGAAGGGAATGGCTACCTGCTTCCAGTATTCTTGCCTGGAGAACTCCATGGACAGAGGAACCTTGCGGGCCATAGACTGAGTGACTAGCAGTTTCAGGTTCAATAATCAAACTAAAAATATAGACTGTAAGGCATTACCCTTTGTGATAGAGGGCAGATCATATTTTAAGTAACACAGTATTTTAAATGTACACTCACAGGTGATACCATGAGAAATCAACACTATTAAAATTACCTGTTTTCCTACAAGTCTTTTACAAACTAATTTTCATTTAAGAAATGTCCTTATCAGTATTGCTGAAGCACACAGACTTTAGATGTCTATGATACATATATAGCGATTATATACATATGAATAATTTGCTACTTGAAGAATCTCAACTGTGTCACTTCCTATGGTTATTTCCAAGTAGTCTATTATACTCAGATGCTGCCTGCCTAGGAACCCAATTCTGCCTTGCTGGTAGCCCCTCTTCTGAAAAAAATGCTCCCTAAACTATCTGATACCATGGCCCAGTATCACTCATGTTCTTGAAGAGAGCTATACAGGAACAGCTATGGTCCCTACCTGGTAACATTATCATAAGGTGTACATTCTAGTCACCTTTGAAAGATGGTTAACACTATATTGGGTAACAATCACAGTAATCATGCACTCTAAAATGCTAATTTTTCTGGGAAAACTTGTGACCATTGCCCAAAGTTTCTTCCCCTGACAAGAGCTAAAGGAAGAAAGGAACCCACACCAATTAACTTTATCTCAGATTACATTTAACCACAACTGTGGACTCTCAGAGTCTGCATTTTATCAAGCACTTGGTTGATTGTAATCAAGGCCTACTCATGTAGTATTCTAAGAGGGAGACTAAAATACTCATTTGCTTTTACTTCCTCAATCACATTCATGCAATAAACATCTACTGAATATCCTCCACGTGCCAAATATTGTTATTTAAATCCTAGGATTTGTGTAGCTATCAGAAGGTCCTTGCCCCCATGGAGCTTACATTCTAAAGGAGGGAAACTGAAGTATCCAAAGATAGAAAAGTAGTGAGGCAACCTGGGAACATGGTTATCCACTAAAAGATTCCTGGTTATGACAAACTAAATATGGATTTTGAAGGATGTCTTAATCCCATTTTACTGAAAATGCTCAAAGGCAATATTTTAAAACAGTAGCAGGACTTCCTGGTGGTCGAGTGGATAAGACATCAAGCTCCCAATGCAGGGGACCTGGGTTCAATCCCCGGTTGGGGAACTAAGTCCCACATGCTGCAAAGACGACCTGGTGCAGCCAAACAAATAAATGAATATTTAAAAATACATTAATAAAACAGCAGCATGTGCCCAACATTCTAATACACACATAGGCACAAAAATAAAAATACACATTAAAGGAAGCTGAAATGATCAAGGCCAGTAAGTAAGACAGATATGTTGGTGATATTTTATTTTCAATGACCCGGTTAAGTCTTCTTGACAAAATGTGCAGCGTGTATGCTAACATGTTAAGTATCAGCACCCAAGTCCTGACATCATGCATGGTTTACTACACCTGCCCAGGATTGTCTTATTCTCGTGTTAACACTCTTCAGAATCAAGGACTTCTCCCATCTTTATTACTCTAGTCACTACTCCTTTCCCAACCTCATTGAACAGATAACCAACGATGAACTGGGCCCTATACCAAAATATTATAACCTACCCAATTTAGTTAAAAATGTTCTTCCAAGTTTAGTCCTTTTCAAAAAGGACTAAAGTTATTAAACGTTTTGTTTAGCTATGTTAAGACCTGTGAATTGGTTTTCATGAGCAAAAGCAATCATATACACCACATATGGAACAACTCAACTCACAACTCTTAACCAGTAAAGTGAGCTGTGAAAATCTGAAATTTATACAGTATTAATATCAATCCTCAGAACAGGCACAGTTGCATATGGCTATACCTTTCATGCCTATTTCGTCCAGACAGTTTTGTGGACTTCTCTGCATTGGTGTATTGAAACCTAAGAAAGAAAGATACAGGAACAGAAAGGAAAAAACATCATGGTCGGGAAAGTTAGATACTAGTTATACATAGGGAAACCTGGTTTAACTAAAAAAAAAAAAAAAAAAAATCTCCAGAACCACCTGACAACAGGCTGTTTGCAAACTCTCATCAGTTCACAACAGTGACTCAGAGTCAAAACAGGAGGTCCACGGGCAAACTAAGCCCAGAAGCAAAATCAACAACTGGACGGCTTGCCCCAAGGGATTACTTTTCAGCGTAAAACCATCCCAGCTTTCTTCTGACAGCTATCTAATTGCAGTTCAGTTTTAGTCATGTCTGGTTAACTTTTCAAGCTGACTTCAAAATATCTCAAAGAAACAATGGTTACTGAATTTTGAAAAATGCAACCATCTGGAAAAGTGATAATTCAGCATTATGTATTAGAACTGAGTTGGAACACTAAGGGATTCATTTATTGGATATGTACCTTTCATCACCTGTTACCCTAATTGACATTGTTCAAAAGCCAAATTTATGTTTGTTACGTGGATTAACCTTCTCTTCCTTCAAACAAAACTGTAATTTAACAAAAGGGTCAGTGATTAACACCCCCTTTTTCTAAGACAAACACATATAAATCCCCTTCCTTTATTTTCTAGATATAAACTGAACCTCCTTCACATTTGGGCAATTCTAAAATTAAATTATCCATGCCCCTCAAAGAGATATTTATACAAAGTACTTTCTAAATTATAGTTTCTAGTTTATCTGCAATTATTTAAAAAATAGCCCCTCTCCCAAAATAGACCCAATTTAGGTAGGCACAAGCCTAGGTTTCACATGGCAAATACCACACTAATTAACCACAACTTAGAATGACACATTTTTTAAATGTCATAATTATTCACATAATTTCCTTATTTGAAAGTGGAAGAGATGGTAATACAATCTGTAGTGATCTGAACATAGTAAGACATTTGATTACTACACAAAGAATTCTTATTTAACAAAACCCACTCATTTGAACCTCTCAAGGCTTTATGTAAATAGTAAAAGTCTAAATCATTTCTGTATCTTTTCAATACATACAAAAATGCAAATTCAATGTTTCTAATGTATTAAGTGGAAGCCCAAATGCTGATTTTTCAGTGAATAGGTAAGATATAATTTGGGCATACCTGTTAGAAAGGTGTTTAGACAATTTAATTCTTTTTCTGTTTACTGAGCATAATCTTTACTAATAGCACTGCTGCTGCTGCTGCTGCTGTCACTTCAGTCGTGTCCGACTCTGTGCGACCCTGTAGATGACAGCCTACGAGGCTCCCCCGTCCCTGGGATTCTCCAGGCAAGAACACTGGAGTGGGTTGCCATTTCCTTCTCCAACCCATGAAAGTGAAAAGTGAAAGTGAAGTCGCTCAGTCGTGTCCGACTCCAATAGCACTATCAAAGATCAATCCAGAAATGGTAAACTTATGGTTCCCATGACTTGTGGACTCTAATCAGATTTTACTACATTAATATTCTACAGAGATGGTTGGATAGCATCACCAACTCAATGGAAATCAGTTTGAGCAAGCCCCAGGAGTTGGTGATGGACAGGGAAGCCTGGCACGCTGCAGTCCACGGGGTCGCAAAGAGTTGGACACGACTGAGCGACTGAATTGAATATTCAACAGAACATACATTTTTATAGAAGGATGCAAATTTCTACTCCTCTATATTCAGAAATTAAATTTTAATCCAGCAAAGCAAATGGATGTTTATCACTTATACAGAACACAGAAATAGGTCCTGAATATATGTAAACTTCATATACCTTAACTAATAACATGAAACAAAATGGAATTTCCTATTTCATGGCAGCCTGGAAGGATAATTATGTAATAAACGACAATAAGAAAAAGTCACTCATCATATAGTCTAGTCTTTATTGAAAGACTTAACTTCAACTGTGGTTTACAGCTTTGGCTTAAGTTGGCCAGTCATTTCAGCCTCTCACTGCCAGGAGACATGAAAATCAAGTGGTAATGGCATGAGGGGAAATACTAGTAGAGAGATCAGAGCAAGGAAGGTGGTAGTCAGAAACACATCACCAAAAATAAACCTCAAAGTGATTATGAAATAAACATTTTCTTGCTTGCCAAAGAATCTTTGCTGCTGTTTTTAATGAACATGGAAAAGGCAACAATTCTTAGGCTTAAATTGGATCAAGATAGCACTGACTTCACTCTGTGTTATAAAATAGTCTTGAGTCTGTGTTAGCTTGATAGTTGTATTTTAAATGGTACATTTCATTTCGATAAGTAGCTTTATATTTTAAAAACCATTTAATAAGAAATAATAATTTCCATTAACTGAACTGAGCACGTAATCTTGGTCTTTCAGATTAAGATGAAAAGACTTCAGTCGTATGTTTACTATGCAGTATTAACTAGTCTGGTGTTGCAACAAGCTACTTAAGTTACTGGCAGGCCAAAAAAGGCAAACTGAGAGTTTAGTTCAAGTTTCACATATATTTAAGAAAATTTTAACTAGGAGGCATAATTGAATAATTTGAGTGTTCTCCTTGTAAAATATAAAGTAAATTTTCCATAACATCCCCCAAAGATACTAACCATGAACAAAAGAAATAAGGGTAAACTTTATAATAGATGAATGTAATAAATGAGTACTGTGGTTAAAACTAAAGTGCCATAAAAAATTTGGCCTGAAGACGAACAACTTCAGACTCTGTAAATTTTCATATTTAATAAATTTCTAAATGGGGAAAGAAGGAAAATACCAAAATTACTGTGGAGACCAATTTACAAAACCATTATTTTAAAGCTAATTATAAGACTTCAAAAGTTTTAAAACCAGTAATTTTTGGGTGCTAACTGTATCTTATAGTATAACTGTAAAGAGGTTTTTTTTTTTTTTTCATTTTGGTGCCCAGACATCAAAACATTTCAAATACACTGCCTAAACATTTGCACCCCCTAGCTGTTAGGATTCAAATAGACAAGAGTTTTATTTTACATTCCTGTTATGATAGAAATTTGAGGCAGGTTTTATGCACATGGCCTGAAAAATACCTCAGAATCAAGTGTTAATCTTACCCAATCGAATCATTTACAAACTCTACACTCATACAGTTCAGCCTCTGTTCAGACTTGTCATCCCATGCACACTACCCACAAGGAAAAAATTAATTAAAAATAAAAGTCACAACTCTGTGTACTATTTAAGCTGAATATCCAATTATAAATTGGTACATCAAACTGTCTAAATAAGATGTTTTAACAATCTTGTTAAAAAAATTCTTGGGCAAAATATATCTAATTTTAAAAAACACCCCAAGATTTTTTAAAAACACTTGTACTATACAACTTATAGAACCTTGAAATAGGCTTACAAGGTTTTAATCAAGGTATTTACATACCAGATGATGTAAAGCAAAAAGAGAAAAAAGAAAGAAAAAAATCTAATTTCCAATGACATTTTAAAATGTACTAATGCATCAGATTTGTATGAAATTAAAATTAAGGCTTTTTCTGTCATTTGTAGAATTTTAATCTTACATAGTAGCCAACCTTGGAAATGTCAGTCTTAAACATTCTTATTCATCCATTGCATTCAATGCAGTGGAGTGTGTTAAGTGTTACTTCAAATAATTACATTGTTGCTACTTCTATGTTGAAGCATGCTTTTAAAACACTGTATTCAATATTTACAATGTATATCATTTAAACTTCATGTAAAAGCATAGGTATGACTGTCTGACTTTTAATACAAACACCATACTTGGGATTTTCCCCCCAAAATGAAATGTAGTTTACTACAGTTTTAATTATGAACACTTTTTAAAAAATATGTCTTAATGTGAACCACCAACATTTGCTCAAGGCAGACAATGCTGTTCCTTATTTGGGTTACAAAATTTCTTTTATCAGTCTGGTTTCAGTTTCTTTAGGCACAGAGAAAGTATTTCCTCCAAAGCGACTTCAAAATCATGCATTTCTTCTCAATATCACTTTTTTTTTCCTCCTGACTTGGAATGTGGTCCACCACGGGGGAGGGGAGGGGAGCATCAAAATCCAGGATGAACTTATATGCGATTCCCAGTTTTTCACGATCCTCCCTTTTTTGCTCTTTTAAAAACACAGGGAGTTAAAATACTGAACAGCAAGATAAAAATGGAATAGTATCTAAGAATCAAAATGTATTTACCCATTTCTCCTATTATATCAAAATTTGTAGTCAGAATTTTTTATTCACTTTATTTTAGTTTTTATACACAAAGAAAAATCATGTTCATATCCATCATGAACAAAAACTTAAAAAGGCAGAACTAGAAGACATGTGTCCTTCACCAAAGCAAAGCTGTGCTAAAGGTTCCAAACATTTCAATTTTTAAAATAAATATTTTCATTTTCCGATGCCTACTTTCATGTCTTCAGAGTGTCACAAGGAAATTGAAGCTATCATGAATTACATTTTGTTGAGAGTCCCCGCTCACTGTGTCTGGTAACTGGCCATGCCATATCCAGCTTGGTTGGGAGGAGGTATTACAGGGGGAGGGGCTTGTCCTTGGGGAGGCTGAGCACCAAATCCACCCATCCAAGCAGCTGAAGGTGATTGACTTGGAAGAAAGAAAGAAAAAAAAAAACTTCAGCAAACACAAGTAAAAAAAAATCATCTATACATTTACACAGAAATCAAGCAGAGCCTAATCACAGAACAGACAAGAAATCAAGATACCTACAACAAAGAGCAAAGAAATCAATGTTACATATCTAGCCATATATGCAAAATATGTTCTAATATTACTCTTAAATTTCTGTTTAGACAACATAATGCTGTCTGACAAATATCTCAAAGCTGTTTTTTTAAAAAAATGACAAATGATTCAACACATCTACCCTCCAAACACTGAACAAATAGTAGATACGTGTATCAATTTAAAAAACACATGTTTACATTGGAAGGGGGAGGAGCAACTGCTGAGAATAAAGATCCAGGCTGGCCCGGGGGAAATAGTACAAGGAATAACGCAATTGATCCATAAAACAAAAAGGGTAAGCTGTTTTGAATTAGATAAATCTTGGGAGACTTCTCACACAAGTTAATAGGCATAAAGCATTAAATTTCTCAACATAAACAAGACAAAAGATCTTTTCCATGCAAAAGTAAATAAGTAAATAAAATGGTATTTAGAAATATAAGTCAAACTCTATCAGCTGCTCCTAGAGAGAGGACACAGCAGATGCTATCCCAATCTCCCTTTCCACCCAGATTATAAAGAGCCAAGTGGCAGCATTTTTCATAAAGTTTCTACAATGCTTATAATACCACATAGTTCAATGTATTTAATTTAAAAAGATTCTCCCCAGGAAAACATACTTTTAGATTCCTTTTGTTTGAACTTTATGTTTCTACACTGGAAAAACTCAAACAACTTACTCTACTCCAAATCCTTGTTGATTCCATGGCTGCCCATATACTCCATAAGGCGGTACTTGCCACCCATTTGCCATATACTGTCCATACTGTTGTGGGTTTCCATAAACTTGGCTCCACTGGCCCCACTGACTATAGTCAACCTAGGAAAAAAGCAAATCACTGTTTTAGGAAACGAGTAAGAAACACAGTATTTGAAGAAAGTGGGAGACAAGGAAGAGAAAAACTAAGTAAGCACCCTTATGTGAATAGGACTCTGTTATTTATCATTGTCTAAGTTTATTGGGGTGGTGACACCTGTGAAAAGAAAGTATTAAGATTCAGTTAATACCGTAAAATAATCACTTTTGAAATAGCATTAATAAAATCAACTGAAAGCAGCTATATGCTCTATTTTTTGTTTGCTCTCTTTTACAGACTTTCTAAAGCTCTTATGTAGATATGTAAGATGGAAACCTTAAAAAGTGCTATGAAAAATTGAATTACCTGTTGAAAGTTTTTAGTCATATCAGGAGATTCTTTACCCCAATAGCATTTAACAACATGTCCTTCAATTGTAGTACCATTCACCGAAACAATAGCATGAGCCGCACTTTCATGGGTAGAAAATCTAAGAGAGGAAGAGAAGGAGGTTTTTTTTTTTAAACTTAGTAATACAGAAACCCCTTAGTTTAAACCTATCAACTTGGTATTTTCCTAAAGCACATCATGTAGGCAGTTTAAAATTATATATTGCAAAGAAGTACTAAATTAACAAACACATACTTGAGGGGATCAAATAATATAACTGAAAGGAAACACATGTAAGGTAGAATTATACCTGACAAATGAATAGCCCTTTTCTGGAAAAACTCTGATTTCCATAATTTGCCCAAATGGTGAGAAGGTCTGCCTCATAAGCTGATCTGAAAAATAAACATACAAAAAATGTAAAAATATTTAAGGTTCATATTATCAAGAAATTACTACTAATGATGATGAAGCTCCACAGAGAAGGCAACTAGGAAAAAAGATTCACTGTACCTGTTAAGCCAGAAGCAATTCCTCCACAGTACACAGTACAGTTTTTTGGACTTGACTGGTTTACTACATCTTCAAATCTCAACTGCTTAGTGTTATCTGTATGCAGAAAGAAAGAAGTAAGTGTTGACAGTTATACAGCATTATAAAATGGGTTACTGTAATACTATAAAGATATGAGATATGCCTCACTGTGGGGAGAAACAGAACTTTTTTCTCCTTGACACTACTGATTTGATCTATAAAACCAGCTGGTTCACAGCTTCAAATATACTTACATCAAAGCCCAGTTATTTTCAGATAAATATATCGAAAACGAAATGAGTCTTACAATGCTAAAAAAATTAAATTTTAAGAAATTAAGACTATACTAATAGATGATTTTGTGAAGTATCCTTAAAAACATATAAAAGAAGATGCATCTTACTTTCTTGTGTACTTTTAGGTGCAGGTGGTTTACGTGTGGCCCAATTGGTTCTGATTTGACGACCACCCAACCACTGACCTCCCATATGCACAATTGCATTTTCTGCATCCTGTGAAGGAAAAAAAGAAAAGAGCGATTACCAACACAGAAAATAACAGTATACAAGACTCACTAAGATGAAATAAAATGTTGGCATTTCTGGATACAAAAATCTTATCAGTAAATGACTCATTACAGCAATGTTTATTTATACATTTTAAGATACTAGGAACAGCATTTAAGCATCAAGGGAAATTTATAATTCAAACATGCAGGGAGAAAAATCACAATCCCACTGATAACCAAGAAAAGAGACAGTTGTTTTAAAATATCTTGTTGATCTGTAACATAACATTTACTGTAGAGTATCTAAAAACTCTTGATATTATGGTCTAAATCACCTTACCCCTTACCAAATCTACATTCTAATAGCAATGGATTATGATTATGACAGGCCTTCCCAGGTGATGTTAGTGGTAAAGAACCTGCCTGCCAATGCAGGAGACTAAGAGAGAAGGGTTTGATCTCTGGGTCAGGAAGATATCTTGGAGGAGGACACAGCAACCCACTCCAGTATTCTTGCCTGGAGAATCCCATGGCCTGAGAAGCCTGGTGGGCTACAGTCCCTGGGATCACGAAGAGTTGGACACGGCTGAAGTGACTTAGCACATACGCGTGCACACATGACTATGACACGAGATTTAAAACTTAAGACAAAAAACTTCTGCGCTGATTTATAATGTTTTAAAAAAAACCTTTTTTTTGGCCATGCCACATGGTATGCAAGATCTTAGTTCCCCAACCAGAGATCGAATCCATATGCTCTGCAGTGGAAATGCAGAGTCCTAATCACTGCAACGCCAGGGAATTCCCCCCAAAATGAGTTTAGATTATAGAGGTTAATGTGGATTTGCAATGAATCTAAGCAAAAAAAGAATATGACTCCAAGGCCTTCCCTGGTGGTCCAGTGGCTGGGATTCTGGGCTCCCAACGCAGGGGGCTGGGACCAATCCCTGGTCAGGGAACTAGATCCTGCATGCCTCAAACTAAAGAGTCTGCATGCGCAGGGAAAACTAGAAATCACACGTGCCACAACTAAGACTTAGAACAGCACCCCCCGCCCCCCACCAAATACAACTCTTGTCCCTTTATCTTACTGCTTCAATAAAATGTGCAATTTGTTGTTGAAACTGTTCCAAAATGTTAATATCAAAGCCCATTATATTATCTGATGTTACAGTTAATGCATATGATTAGATATTTGGTACCCTTTTCTTGAATATATACAAAAATCAATATGAACTGCCTAAAATTTCATTTCTGTAACTTGCTGTAGTCACTACCATCCCAGCTACAAAAATACAGATAATATAATTAAAAAGTTAAAATTGAGATTTTCATGGTTAAGACAAATATAATTTATAACCTCAAATTCTGAGGTTAGCTCGTGCGTCCTAATTTTGAGTTTCATTTCTAACACATCTTACTCATACCAAGTCATATTCTTTCTTATCATCACCTTATAACCAGTCTATCTTTTCTCATTTATTTCTAAGCTTATGGAAAAAAAGAACTATGCCCTATTACAAAATCAGACAATCATCGTGTTTGTTGTTAACATCCAAAAACATTTACTGATGACTGAATTTTGCATTAAATTCAAATTGAGCTGAAAGAACATACCAGTTTATTATAAAAAGACACAAAGCCATAGCCTTTGGATTTTCCAGTTGCCATGTCTTTAACTACTCGGGCATCCCTGTGAAAAGAAGCACAGCTAAATGAGGGAAGTGAGAGTCATTCTCAAAATAAAAACTAAAAGGAACCACACACACTGTATTGTGAGCATTTTTTTAAATAAAATTTCAGTTAGCCCTAATTAACTACAGCCATTCCTGAACTCTCCCTAACGCTTCTTTACCTGTTAGAAAAAAGCAGTAGGACAAAAACATGTAATAAACATGCAACCTAATCAAATAGCCTGTGCTTTCTAAACTAAATGCTCAAATCTGAAGATTAATAGGAACAATAGTTTCCTTTGCTAATATTCTATTGGCTAGTGTCCTCTAAGGTTTACTGGTTCTATAAATTACTGTAACAATGCTAACTACTTTACCATGCAAACTCTAAATAGTTAAATGTTTTCTGCCTAGTGATACAAAATATATGAAATATTAAAAAATTGAAAAAGAGGAAAAAATAGGAATTAAAAAGGCATACATGGCCTGTTAACAGATTTCTTTATTTTTCTTGGTCAATTCTCTACCATCATTTTGGAGTTTGGGCAGCTGTAAATTTTGAAAAATTGACATTTTCAGAAATTTAAGAAAGGAGAATAAAAAACTAACAACAATGCTAAGCACACCAGTACGAAAACAACAAATTTACACAGAAATTTTAGTGAGTAAGTTAAAATGATTGGAAATATAGAACTCCACTGAATATAGAATGTTAAAATGTAAATACTAAAATATGTATATATAAATAATGTATAATAATAATAAATAGAAATGAGAAAAAAATCTACAACTGAGTTCCAGTGTGCACAGTTCCTTGCAGTTAGCCTTCAAGATCCTGTCCATTCTTATGAGCAATTCTGCAAAATAACCAGAATGCTATTACTTTTAATTGTGACTTGGACTTCAGAAAAACTGCAGGTCTCAGGTATAAATAAAGATTGAAAAACAGCAACCTGTATTATTTTTTACACTGATTTTTAAAACAGTACTACTTACCACATTTATTAGAGATTAAAAAGCAAAGCAAATATCAAAACAGAAAATTAAGAATTACATCTATCAAATAAAATCTACAGAACAACTGTAGAGAGAAATATTGTTGTTCTTAGGTGAAACATATTTTTGTAAAGTACTAAAACATTTAACTTAAATCTATAGGAAATAAATACATAAAATAATGTGATTTTAACTAGATAAATTGTGATAAACATTTTACAGAACTTGTAACCACTTTTAATTTTCCAATATATTAGATCAAGTAATAATACAGTAAAATCTGAGCATAAACTTTGTTTAAAAAAAATAAATAAATCAAACCACAATTTGGCCCTAACTAGCAGAATTAAACACCACTAACAAAAAATAATCTACTAATTAATCCCACATTTATGGCTCAGACATTGAAACATTTTAATACTGTAATAGTGCTACTTTTCAGCTAAAATATCAAAACACATTTATCATTATAATAACATATAAATTTCTAATTTCACAATATACCCAAGGATTTCCCTACTTTTCCCCACTTATAAATTCCTTCTATAAAAGTTTAATACACAACTGAAATCACATTTAATTTTGGTTAACCTGTATCTTTAACCACCAAATTCTGGAAACATTTGACAAAAGCTAGAGTTTATAATAGGCATTACCACCCAAACATCTGCTTTAAAGATAACAAATAGAATCACTTAAAATTTTTTCACATGTTATACACAGGATTAGATGAAAACAAGACCCCAAAACATTGAAATGACATTAACATTTTCAACAACATCTACTAATCAAAAAAACCAAACAAACAACAAACAAAAAAAAAATCACACTAACTAGGGAAAGAAACTCTTAACTCTGATACAAGTTCATCATATACAATTTTGCCTATTGCTATTGAATATAGTATTGATTATGATACTTACGATATTTTACCAAAGGGGGCAAATGCTGATTTGATATCTTCTGTTGTAATTTCTGGACTCAAATCTCCAACAAACACATGGAAATGATCTGAAATCAAAGCATTTAGTAATCAAATATTTAAGAAGTCAGGGACTAAACCTTTCTTAGGCAACACTAAAAGGAAGAAAAAGCCCTATGTGAGCTGGTAATGCTGCCAGGATAATTTCACAACTCTTCCGTAAAATGCAGCAGGAGTACTTACTGGAAGTATCTTTTTTCTGGCTACTTGGTGTTGTTGCCCAGTTTACTTTGACCTCCTAAAAATAAAGATTATATTTCATAAAATTATTAGGCATGTCATTATTACTCATAACACTTACCACTTATTAAAATCATTTATCAAGCAGAATGAATTTTGGTAAAAGCACTAAGCTGAAGAAAACAAAACCATCACTTGGCAGAGCTGAGTATTTGTTTAAAAACTTGCTAAGAAAGAACACAAACTAATCTGACATGCACAGATATACTCATCAGGTGCCACCATTTATGATCTTACCTTTCCCAAAATTTTTCTCCCATTCATAGCAGCTAATGCAGCAGCTGCATCTCTGTGCTCATAAAATTCCACAAAGCAATATGGGTCATTGCTTGTATGCTGCAAAACAGAAAATCCAACAGAAGAGTTGACCCTTCTGCTATCGGGTTGCTGAGAAGAAAATCCAGGAGAAAACATTACTGATAGCTAGGAATGTATGAGGTGAGACTGCATAAGCTTATGAAAGCCTAACACTTTACAAAGCCTAACACTGTATAAGATTTACACCTATACCTGGCTTTGTACCTCAGAATATTGTTGTACTCAAACAGAACTACAAAGCAGTAGAGAATCATGACTATCAATATTAAATAAAAATATAGGATTCTGGTGAAATAAGTTAAATATAGAACAGAAGTTTATACTAAACAAAACCTCAAGCTCAGATCTGAGAGGTGAGGACCACTCCTTACCACTGCTCTCCTCTCCCAACATTATTTTCAAAGGGATGAACTCTATTTACGCATCATAATCCTTCATAAACTGTATCCCATGACCATAAAAAAATACAGAAATGAACCAACTTTACAAACTTTACTCCTGATCGAAACTAGGATTAGTACTATACATGATGAGACAAGATTATGTATTTCTCTGGATAAGGAAGGAATAAGAATGGAAACCAAAAAATTTCAGATTTATAATCAAGTGTTGAAATGAAATCCCTTTCAAAAGCTTTGAAAGCATTGGAGATTCTATACACTTTGAATTTGGCCTTCCAAAGACCAGGAAAATGTACTAGTGATTAAGAAAAGGTTTTCTGAAAATGTCTGAATAAAATATTCCAAGGCAAAGGTATGATTTTACATCAGAAAATGCCAATATAAGAGTGTCTAATACAACACCAATAAATATTAAACAACAATATAAAATTATCAACAATAAACAACAAAAAAACACAATATAAAAGAAAGCACCTAAATTATAGCAACTATATGACCTATGAACCAAAATGGAAATGAATTTTTATAAGACGGCAACCTATAATGAAGAGCTATACAATTGTACAAATGTATTTTTTATGTAGGCTAAAAATATTCATCACTGTTCAATGTAAAATACACTAAAAATAATACTTAAAATGCGGCAATTCCAGTTGCACTTACAAGGGATTAAAAATACCAGATAAAATAAAGCTCTTTTCAACAACCACTGTTTTTCATTCCAGGAAAGTTTTAGAAGAAAAATCCAAAATAAGACGTCTAAAACAATAGTGGTGAAGCAACCAGAAGGCATTTCCTTGAGGGGAAAAAAAGTGTAATTGTTAATACTGACATGAAAACTATGGACTCGCATACAAAATCCTATTGTTGTAGCCACGTGAACGGGAACGTTGTTGTACTTACGAGGCAGAGAAAGGAAATAGGGGTAAAGACTCCAAAGAGAAATACACATTCAAATTCCTTTTGTGAAAGAGAGTTGACATTTACCAGAAACATTCACTGAAGAAAGGATCTCAAAGTAAGAAAGAAGCTAAATCTGTGCTAGTCAGCTTTCTTCCTTATCCTACCTCTTTTGCCCTGATGGTCTCAAAGGAAAAAGTGGATAACTAGTAAAACGTACAGGAATCCAATGGTAGAAGTATAATAACTATGACAGGCTTCAGGTAATTGGCTACTTGTGCATAGTGATTGCAAATTTATCTAACTAGTAGTAGGCCTGATCCCATTCAATGTCCATACATACATGTGAACACACACTCTTAGATATTCGTATCACACTGCGTTTCATCTCACTTAAGACACCATTGATTTTTTTGGTCACTGTCAGAGATGTTACAATTTTTTAACATTTGCCTTAGAATTGGTAATATACACTAATTATAGTATATGGAGGTGGAGCTTCCCAGGTGGCGCTAGTGGTAAAGAATCTGCCTGCCAATGAGAGAGCCCTTAAGAAACTCAGGTTTGATCCCTGGGTTGGGAAGATCCCCTGGAGGAGGGCGTGGCAACCCACTCCAGTATCCCTGCCTGGAGACTCCCATGGACAGAGGAGCCTGGCGGGCTACAGGCCATGGGGTGGCAAAGAGCCAGACATGACACAGCATCTGAACACACACATACCCACATGTATACAGGGAAAACAGCTAGAGTCTAAGATACAATATCTAAAGTAGAACATCGTAAGGGCAAGAAAGATTTCTCACACACTGAAATGAAATTGATGAAAGGAAACCAATACTCGGCAGTGGAGTTCATGGCCTTTGAAAGCTTTCCATTTACTCCACTACCCAGGGACACTACGGGGGCTTCCCTGGCGGTCCAGTGGTTAAGACCCATGCTTCCAATGCAAGGGGCATGGCTCAGATCCCTAACATACCACGTGCTGTGCAGCCAAAGGAAAAAAAATATTAAAACCGACTGTGTCCTTACCCTCATGTTGTCACCAATTTTTGTTGGATGACATAAATATCAAAGCAGAGAAATATGAGACTTTAAAACTATTTACAAGTTCAAGTGTAGAGTTGTAGAATATGGATAAATCATGAAAGTTCACTTAAAACCCTTCCACCCTCAAGTGGCTGATTGTGCATATAAGTTAATTAAAAAAAAAAAAAATGTTTGTCAAAACACTTTCTAGTGACTTTCCACTTTCTCACATTCCAATCTTTCCTAAACACACTCCAGTCAGTTTCTAACCCAACCACGGCAAGGAAAGTTTGTGCTGAGCTCACCAATGACCCCTCTGCCCATCTTTGTGATCCCTTTTCTTCCTCATCTTGACTTTCAAGCAGATTTCAACACAGTTGACAACTCTCCTCCTCTTCAAAATATTCTCCTCTAGATTCCACCATATTCTCTTGGTTTTCCTATTTCCTCACTGGAAATCTTTCTGAGGGCATTTTTCCCTCTTAACTCAAACTATCACTGTCACTTAAGCGTTGAGGATAGCCTGGCGAGCTGCAGTTCACAGGGTCACAAAGAGTCGGATATGACTTAGCAACTGAACGGCAAGTGCTGAGATGCACCAGGGCTGGCACCTAGGCCCCCCTACTCTCTCCTCTCTTGGTGCTATCTCTAGCTCTACGAACTACATCTTATCCAGGCCCATGGCTTCAAATATCACTGCAAGCCAGTATCATCAGCATTGGTCTCCCCAGAGTTCCAAAATATTTATCCAACTGCCTACATATAATGTCCATTTATTGATATATGTCTAAAACACATCTTAAATTTAACACTGCCAACACAGAGCATGATTCTCACCACTCCCCCCATCCATCCCGTGCCCCCTTCAGTCATGTTCATTTTACCAAATAAACAGTATTACCACCCACACAACCACAAACAAGAATCTTCGGGGGTTTTCTTGCTGTCTTTATTTCCCTGTGTCCCATGGCCAATCCAGTCCTACCGACGCTGCCTCCAGAATACGTCTTAAATTTATCTACCTCTACTTCTGTGGCTACCACTCTTAAGAACAAGTTCCCCGCAGCATCTCTTACCCTGACTAGTGAAATAGACACAGCTAGTTTCCTTCTCCTTCCGCCCTTGCCCCCTACAATCCGTCCTCCCTCCAACAGTCATTTTCCAGTCACCTTTAAAATGCATATAAGACTAGATAAAGTCCCAGCCCTGCAATGAAGACCCAGCACAGCCCCTCCCCAGAAATCTAACAGGAATACTTTACCATCCTACCTAAAGCCCCGGGTGCAACCACGATAAAATCCAAGCACCCCGTCATGGCCGGTACTGCCCTACTGATTGCAAACCCTGCCTGCCTGCTCACTTCCCACCGTTCACCAGGCTCCAGCCACCTGGTCTTTGGTTCCTCAAACACCCAAGCTAACTACCAACTCAAGGCTTTTGTATGGGCTGTTCCCTCTGCCTCCAGCTCTTAATATGGACAGCACCATCCTGTTAGTCCCATCTCAGCTCAAAGAGGTGATGATTTCTGACAGCAGTCATTACCAGGCTGGTCCCATACCCAACATCCACAGTCTGAAAAAGATGCATTTGATCCTTTAAAATTTGGCTGAGTCAACTACCCGCTGATGAGAGAGATTTCTGGATCACAGACCATAACCAAAAAGCCTCAACATTCAATTAGGCAACTTCTGTTCTCGTCTCCTTATGAACCATTATTATTACATTCACAAAACAGATGCCAATGGCAGGACGCCTCCCCTCACCACCCAGGCTACACGGCACCAACACTCCACTCATCATCACGGAACTTTCATTCTCTTCAAAGCTCTTATCCCTATCCAGAATTCCCGTTGACGGGTTTCCGTAACAGTTTACTGTTGTTGACAACACTCTCATTTGTACGTGAACTCCTGGGCACCTTGCTGGTCTAGCTCTGCAGTGAACGGCGCCAAGTACAGAGGAAATGTTCGATGAATGAAAAGGGAGAATGAGTAATAATCAGAGACAGGAAGGAAAAAAGAGGTAATATACCAGACAGAGATAATTACTGTTAGTTAGGAAAGCAGATCAAAAGGCCACTTGGCTTTACAGGTTTTTAATAGTTTCTCCCGTCTCAGGACATCACACAAACTCCTCAACACAGCTCTGGACCCTGATGAATGATCCTGCCTCATCTCCTGGCATCTCAGAAGACGAATCCCATTCCAAACTTAACCATGTTATGGTTTTTATTTTTCCCTCAATCTCACAAGAACTCCCACTCTCTGTCTACCGGGCTGGATCAACATTCTTCTCTCTACCTGATTCCCTTCTTTCTCAGATTCCTATCTAGCCAGTTTCCACTATCCTTTCTGGTTTCAGCTGAGACACGGAATCCTCCAAGAACCCTCCCCTGACTGAAGACTGTGTGGACCTATATGCTCCTAGAGCACTTGAAACTGTCAGCTTCCACAACATTTACTATCCTATTATCATTCGTGCCTGTTAACTCCTCTGTCTCCCTCATTAGACTGGAGAATTCTATGGGGCGAGGAACTGTTTTATTCACCACTGTATCCTTAGCACTTACCATGGTACCTGACACAAACTGAATAGTCAAAAAAAAAAGAAGTGTTAACAAATAAAAAAGAAGAAGAGAATAAACTGAAATACAAGTCATTGACCAGGAAAGTATAAAAAGTAAGATTTTGGGGGGAAAAAAGGAAAGCAAATTAGCAATTCAATTCAGACTGCTACCTTCATCAAGCTGCTCAAGCAGCATTTACTAAAAATGCTCAGGATGCCTGTGTGGCACTATGGTCATAATAAGCCAACGTTCTGCACACACCATCCCCTGAACTTCAAGTGTAACACTCTTACTGTAAATAGATGAAATATCACCTTTTGAGATAAGCTCTAACAACTTTTTATAAGCAGCATCGCCTGAAGATAGCATCATCATGAAGGCCTATTTGAAAATAAGGGCACACTTTGTCCTCTCGACTTCTAAACCTAGTTTGTCAGTCAAAGCAAACAAGTCAACATAACAAACACTAATCTCTCCATCTAGTAACCTGAGGCTTAAAATGATACAAATCAACTCATGTATCTCAAAATGGTAAACATTATGCTAATTGTCAGCACCTGGAACTGGGAAGCTCTTACCTCTGTGATCATTTTACAGCTTTTACAGGGTCCAATCTGACTGAATAACTGAAGAATAAGAACTTCTGTCACATCTCTGGAGAGGTTACCTACGTATCTGTATAGGAAGAGAAAAAAAAAAAAAAAAACTATCAGCAATTTCCCTTCAGCTCTGGCTCTAAAGCACTATCATTTACACATCATTTTTTATTTCAACTTCCTCTCTCTTCAATAAAATTTTTCCAATTAAGCCTGATTCTTTGTGTGTAAGATTAACTCTCAGCTAGGAAAGCATAACTGTTCTTAGGGCACTAAAGTTATCACTTCAAAAGACTTTATAAAGAGCAAATCAATGTGATTTTGCATACCCCCCAAAGCATATTATTCTGCAGCCTATATATCATTTTCTCATCTGTTAGAATAAAAATAGTAAATTTAAACCAGTCTCAAGAAAACTACAATGTTTAGATGTGAAACACAATTTAAAATAATGTATAACACACACAGTACCACAAATATTGACTCATTAAAACACCCAATCATAGAGGGTTATCAGATATAAGGTTAGTTTATCTTAGACCCTCAACCAAAGCAATTACGTGATCAAAGAACAGAATCAAAGTTATAGCAAAACACACAAGAAATTGAAGGATTTTTTTTCTGTCTTGGTAATAAAACTGTCATTGATGGTATGTCTTCAGTATTTTGTTTCAGGAGAGCAGGGTAAAATAACAAAATTTCCTCAGCTAAAATGCATCAGAATCAACAAAATACATCTTTATGTAGATAACAAAGCAAATATAAAGATTTCTCTAAAAATTCAGAAAAAAAGACAAATTCAGGCATACTTTTGACTATAACATATCTAAAAATTTGTGTTTTTTTTAAATTACAAGTTGAATATATATATTTTATATAAGAAATTTAATATACAGGTTAAGTTTAAAAGAAAAGAATGCTGTCACTCAAAGATGACCACCTTGTATCACTGATCTATCTCAATCTAGCTGAATAAACTTTTTAAGTCTTTCCGGTACTCAGTGTATAATTCCTAAAACTCACATCTGTTATGATCCTCATAAACCAAACAATATTTGTAAAATGTAGACACTTTTCTTCTGGAAAGGAAAACAAGCTTTACTTTCCTAACTATAATATATATAACATCTGGAAACAATGTATTGAGACCAATATAAGCCTTGCATCTACAGTTGCCATAGTTTAAGGTGGGACACTCTGAAAGGGAAAACAAGACTGAGAAAGGTAAGGTTAAGTGTAAAAGAAGAAAATCTGATTAAGAATGAACAGCAATTTTCTTCTTTACCTAAGAATTTCATCGTAATGGGTCCTAATAACTTTAACACACTCTAAAAATGAAACATAAGTCCAATGTTACTTGAATGGAAGACTAAATAAGTGACAAACTGGTTGAGGTCCACTATGTTACCTTTTTTGTTACATTTAAAGTAGAGCAGACCCATGAGTAGGCTGTGCAGGACACACTCCCAGCAGTAGTGAAAGGTTACAGACTACTGAGCTAGCCAGACAATCACCCGTCTCTCTTTTTTTTTTTAAACCCATAGCAGTTTGTGAGTCTGTATCCTTGGAATTTTTTATACAAGGTAGACTTCACTTTCACTTTTCACTTTCATGCATTGGAGAAGGAAATGGCAACCCACTCCAGTGTTCTTGCCTGGAGAATCCCAGGGACGGGGGAGCCTGGTGGGCTGCCGTCTATGGGGTCGCACAGAGTCGGACACGACTGAAGCGACTTAGCAGCAGCAGACCTAGCTATAAAGAACAGTGACCTTGGTCTCTGAAGTGTTAAAACTCATCTAACCTAAAATAGTAATAGTTAGCTCATTTCTAAGTGGAGAAGTTAATAGCAACCCACTCCAGTATTCTTGCCTAGAGAATCCTATGGACAGGGCTGTTGTCTATAGGGTCGCTCAGAGTCGGACACGACTGAAGCGACTTAGCGTGCATGCATGCATTGGAGAAGGAAATGGCAACCCACTCCAATGTTCTTGCCTGGAGAATCCCAGGGACAGGGGAGCCTGGTGGGCTGCCGTCTATGGGGTCGCACAGTCAGAAAAGACTGAAGCGATTTAGCAGCAGCAGCTTATTTCTGAGAACAGGAGTTTCACTATCAAAGCTAACTAGTAACAAAGTAAAAAGTATCGCTTTTATGTAACAAACTGTAGATGATTTAAATAATTTTAAGTTTGTATGAGTGTTTAAACATCTTTCCAGGAAAAACTGCATGGGCATCCTGTTTCATAGGATCTTTATTCCAAATCAATCTATTTCTAATTAATACAGATTCTAAAGAACTTCTAGAGGCACATTTAGATATATTAATTTACATTTCAAGCAACAAACAGCAAAAGGTTAATTTTAGAATGTCATGAAATACTTATAGAAAAAGTCCAGTTTTAAGGTTTCCTACTTTTCAAATATTTTCACTAAAAGTTCAGTGGTAAAGCAACAAACTCCAGAAACTAATATAAAAATGGCCTTCCATAACCACATGTAAGACATCTGAATCTGACAGGATAAAAAGGATATAATTCAACACATAATTTCACCTAAGTTATACCCAAATCTCAAGATTGCCTTTTCCTTCACTCAGAGTTCTGTAATTCATTCATCTACATTTGCCTTCATCCTCCCTACAACTTAATACCGAAATATCTCGTAACTTTTAAAACACTATACAGCTTAAGTACCATGACATTATTATAAAGTTTCTGTCCCAAAATAAATACTAACAAAAATATTCAAAGCTTGCTCTGGCAAAAATATCACATCTTGGTAGTATACTGAAATATTACCTTTTCCTTCTAAATTATACGTCATTTCTATGCTTTCTTTCTGCTTTGGTTATAAGGCAGTCAACATATTCTAACATTCCAAGGATTTAAATATAAAATTTCTACTTGAAGAACACAGAATAACAGAAAAAGACAAATAGCTCAAATGCTCATATCTGACAATTCAAAGAGAAAATACTTAGGAAATTCTGAAACACTTTTTAACTCAAAGTGGGGAAAAAGTATATGTTAGGTCTATTTTGTCTTGTAAGAACAGGAACTGTAGGAATTAACACATTAAAAATGGAAAATGGTGTCTTTATTCCCTAACATCAGGGTTAAAATCAAATTTGAGACTAGAACTTGGCAGTTTCACAGTAGGCAAAAGTCCACATTGCCAAACTACTTCCTATGTCGAACTGCGCAGAATTTTAAGAACACCATGCCTTTCAGAAGACTAATCACACTTTCCATCGCTGACTGTGCTCTCACTCTGAAAAGATTAGCCATACCGAGGTCAAAATTATCAGCACTTTTACACAAGATGCTATGGCTAAGTAACATTTTTGGTTTTGTTCTTGCAAATTCTTATGTAAGAGAAGATTTTGCAACAACATCCTTCAATGGGCCTCTAATGAACTGATCAATTTTTCGTTTTAGGAAGGAGGCAGGGCAGAAGAAAGGTACAGGAGGTATAAGTGAACTGACCAACTATAAAAGGAATATCAACACACAAACATATATTTTAGAGAAACAGAATATGATTAAATTGAATGAGAGGCTTAATTTAATTTCAGGCCCAATACAGCCAAACCCTTGGTAGAGTAATCAATTTTATAATAAGATTTAATAGTATTTACTTCTGCTATTGCCCTTGGATGGTCAGATTATCCCTAAATCAATGGTTTATTTCCTCCTTTTGACTGAGTCTCTGTTAGGAAGAAAACAGCCTACAAGATGGCTCTGCACACCACGGTGTAACCCCACATCCACAATTCCTCTTCATTGTGGTACATCAAATAGATGAAGAAAATGAACCTACAGTAGAGCACCATTACCATTTAATGCTGTGTAACAGATTCAGAAATACCATGGATCAAATCACTGCGCTCAAAGTTACCCACAACACAAATCTGAAATGTGAATCCTACAAGGTAGGTGTTACACAGAATTTTTCTCATTTGCTTTTTTAGATCCCAAATTACCCAGTATATATTAGCTCCCCCCACCTCCCGCAAATGTCAAATGAGAACAAAGAACGTCAGAAAACAGATCTTCAAAGCAACTATATGACAAACTTTAGTCTCAACATCAAAGCAATTCTATATCACTTTAAATACCATCAAATAAATTAGTAATACTGTAGGTAATGAATATTTAAAGACCTACCTAGGCTATAAACACCATATTGTTTTCTGATGATAGAACCATATGTCTTAGCTTGTGTGTGTCTGCAGGAAAAAAACCTCACTAGTAACACACAGGCATTTTAAGGAAACAGTTTAAGATAAACTTTGTTAAGAGTACATTGTTTTAAAACATACCAACCACTTTAAAGCCCAAACCAAAGATCACAATATAAAATAAAAGAAGGATCTCCATAAATAAACAAACCCCCTACTAGATGTCAATCTCTAAAGTCACCTTCAAATTTTTCATGATGTTACTTGTATCTAAAAGAACCTTTTAAGAATACGTAAAATATGCATTACTTTTATTAAAATCTGACAAAAATGTAATTGTGAAACATTTGCTTTTATCTCAAAATTGTACGTTTGAGATTTAAAATATATATATATAAATCAACAGACCACACCATGTATGACCATGTCTGCCTATATATAATTTTAAATCAATCAGGATTTCTTTAAAAAACGGACTTAATATTAAATTTAGTGAAAAGAAGTAAAATCATTGTAAAATATTTGAGTACCTCTTACGTTCCAGGCAGGGGTAAGACCTAGGAAGATGTAGCAGTCCTTGTCTAAAAAAAAAAACAACAAACCTTCCCATGGAGAAGAGTGGGAGCAGAAAAAGGAAGAAAAGCGAACATGTGCTGACATCTGACAATGCAGGCACAACCAGGCTCAAGATGTTTCAGTACTTATATGTATACATGGCACATTTTTAGACAGCTGTAAACATACTGAGAAAGAACAGGAGTTTGGAGAAGGTTGAGGTAAGAATTCTTAAGTGACAAATTAGTCTGTGGAGTAAGATCTGATAGAGATGGAAGAGAAGGCAGATGCAAAGTAGTTATATGAATTAAGGCTACTGCAATAGCATTTTATTTAGCATGATAAAAACCAGGAATTCTTCATAAGAAACAGATACAATTAAAGTGAAACGTGCCTCAAGAATTTACCAATTATTCAGTAGCTATTATGATGCAATGATGACATTTCAGAGTTTTAAATACAATGTAACTTTCCTCTTTGTTAAATACAAGCTTGCTAGGCCTAAATTCAGCCTTCCCAGATGCTTCCTTCCAAGAACACATTGCTAACTAAATCCCAAGTCTTGGCTTCAACAGATGTCAAAAGGACAAATTTCAAGCTTGTCCCAATTCTCTCTTCTGGGAAGACAGCAGAAATGGAAGACAGCACAAAACATACATGGAAAACTTCTACTAAGCAGGCTTTTCATCCAAGCATTATATGTGCTTCAGCTGGCCTCAAATTCTCAAAAAGAATAGCAGATACTTTAGGAAGACATTAGAGAAACAGGAACAAAAAGTGTAACCTACCCCTCCCAACAAGACAAGAAGCCAAACTTGTACCAATTTGAACACAGATATCTACCTTCTTGACAGAACACACTTTCCTTGCTAGAAGTAGAGAAGAAAAACTGGTCAAACTTCCTGAGTACCCATCCACCTTCGTCTATTCCCCCCAAAGTAATTTCCCCAACAGATAGTAGAGCCAAGTGGACTATGATCCTATCAATACCAGGCAGAGGAAAGAGAAAACAAAGCAGCGACCTGACTGACTCCCTGCACTGGAGGCAGGTGTGCTGAGCTTCGAACGTTAGGAAAACCCAAGGTACCCAACTTAAAACATTTAACTAGGAATTACTCACGCTTCAAAAAAAAAAAAAAAAAGGCAGGAAAAAAAGAAAGGAGTGCCACATTATTTGCAAAGGAATGCAAATGCTGAGTCATCACTCTTCAGTAGAAAGGCAAGGAAACTAGAAAAAGCAATTGGAAGATGAAATTCATTCATTATACTGGGCTTCAGGTAAAGAGCAACAGCAAGATGGAAGAAAGAGCGCTCAAAAGACACACATCGAAGAGCTGATTTAAAAAAAAATAAAAACAAAGCAAAACAAAAAAACCTCTACTTATCCAACTCTGAAGGTCTCGACCCAAGAAACAGATTAGGAGGAGGTAACACCAATGAGAGCAAAAGCAGTTTAACAACTGGTTGTCAGTTTAGCGTAGGTAGCGCTCAAAGTAAACTTCATCATCCAAGAAGGGAAAAGATGCTCCGGCGGCAAGAGGCATCCCTTTCTCACTCTCAAAGTAGCGGGCGCTGGGCGAGTGTTTCTGACAGCGTGGGCGCGGGCACGTGGGGCAGAGTAGGGGCTAGAGTTGCGGGCGAGCGTCCGGCTTCCTCCGGGAGTTCAACTTAGGGAGAAGAGCCGGCAGCGACTGGAGCCGGGGACGTGGAGGGCGCGAGTGCCGATTCCTCGCGACCCACAGCGGGAGGTGGCTGCGATCCCACCCCCAGGCCCACCCCCACCAGGCCCGGCCCCCATGGTCGGGCGGGGGTGGGGGGGGACCCGCAGCTCCCGGCCCAGCCCAGGGCTCCCAAAGCAGACGGAGAGCAGGAGCTCTCCCGGGCCTGACAGGCTCTGCCGTGCAGAAACCCAGCTTAGAAAGGGGGTGCAAAGAAGGGCGCTAGAGGGAAAGGTCCAAGCGAGCCCCGGACCCCAGGAAGTGACTGTATTTGGGGGGGAAGGGAGGGCTTCCCTTCCAAGGAAAAAAGGGACAGATGAGGAATGCACTTCGCGTCCGCGCCACCGCGGCCAGGGATCCACCGAGAAGTCCCAGCTTCGGCCCCGCACTCCTGCTCCCTCCCACAGCATCCCGCGGTGCCAGGGGGCCTCCCAGCGCCTGGTACCCCCTCCGTCTCGGGTACTCACAGAGTCCGGGGCTGCCCGTCGTCTTCCATCATGGTGGGTGCGACGGAGCGATCCCGGGACAAGGGGGAGGGCAGGGCCGGGGAGGGGAGGGGGTGGGGAGGAAGGGGAGGGGGGCTCCGGGCACCGGCTGGGGACAGAGGAAAAGGCACCGAACCCTGCTCTCGGGCTTTCTCCCCCCAGCCCGCTCCGGACACTGCGCTCCAACCAGGAGGAGCAGGAGGAGGAGGAGGATGGACAAAATGGCCGCCGCCACCAGCCAGGCAGGAAACGGGGCAGAGCGCAGGCGCGGCCCGCCAGGTCACTGCTCAGGCCGGCGGCGACGACCTGCAAGGGGGATCGCTAAGAGGGGAGGAAGACGGGCCGCTGAGAGAACCCGGTGCGGTGTCACGGCGAACCACGTCGTCGCTGTGCGCCGGCCGGTCGGCGAAACCCAGCCAGCTCGAGTCAAAAAAAAAGAGAGAGAGAGAACCGCCGGGAAGGTGATGTGTCTGTGAATTGTGGTCCTAGAAATGAGAGAGGGAATCACTTCTCCAGAGGACTTCTGGGAACTGTAGTCCAAAGGAGACGGCCGGCACCAGCGGGGCGCTGGGACGCGGAGAAGAGACTTCTGGGTAGTGTAGTCGTCTGTGAGGCGTGCGGCGACCAGGAAGTCGGCGTGCTGGGAGGGGAGCGGGGGGAGAATAAAAGCTACAGTAAGAGGCGGGGAAACGAGGTGGGGGAAAGCCCCGTCTCGGAGGTAGACTACAAGTCCCAGAGTGCCTCGCGCTGGGGGCTGTCCTAGCACTGCTCCTGGCATTTTAAAGCACTTCTGTTGGCTCTGCGGGAGCTGCCGCTCCGCCTCCGTCCAGCTTGAGAGCGGTTTCTTCAATTGCTGCTGAAGGCAGTGCTCTGACTCCGCGTGGTGTCCGAGCCCTCAGGGGCTTTCTGACCCCCAGTTTTAAACAAAACGGCCGGCCTCCTGTCATCAACCGCTACCCCGCGCGACGGGCGAAGATGATAGAGTGGACCTTGGACCCGCGCTGAGCTGCAGGCTACACTCACCGGTCCCCCACCCCAACTTTCCCAACTGCCAGCCGCGTCCTGTGGTCGCGTTTTCCCTCAATTAGGTATTCGAGCCTGGGTTGGCGGCATGTAAATTGCTTTGGGGGTTGTGCTCAGTCGTGTTCGACTCATTGCGACCTCTGTAGCCCGCCAGGATCCCCTGTGCATGGGATGTTCCAGGCAAGAATACTGGAATGGGGTTGCCATTTCCTCAGGGATCGAATCTGCATCTCCTGTATTGGCAGGCGGATTCTTTACCACTGAGCCACCAGGGAAGCCCCAGGGAAAATTGCTTTACAAGTTTCGAAGATCTCTCCATCCGTTCACTCATCGGATAAGGTGATAAGAAGAGCAGGGGGTTTATCGAACCATGTTAAGGATTGACACCAGGCTGAGAAGTTTGGGCTTTGTCTTCTAGTCCATAAAAAGCTATTCAAGGGATTTATTCTCTTAACTGGACCTGGGTACAGGACTGTATTTATCATAATGCAGTTCATCATGGATCCATGCCTCTAACAGTCTTAGTGGCTTAAAACTACAGGAATGCATTATCTTACAGTTCTGAACTGAGTTTCACTGGACTATAACCAAAGTATTGGCAGGACTGGTAAAAAAAAAAAAAAAAAATGAATGTTTGCAAGAGATGAGGATGAATAGGTGGAGCAAATTAAAGCACATGTAACCCGAAGCAATGGCACCCCACTCCAGTACTCTTGCCTGGAAAATCCCACAGTGGAGGAGCCTGGTGGGCTGCAGTCCATGGGTTCACTAAGAGTCAGACACGACTGAGCGACTTCACTTTCGCTTTTCACTTTCACACATTGGAGAAGGAAATGGCAACCCACTCTAGTGTTCTTGCCTGGAGAATCCCAGGGATGGGGGAGCCTGGTGGGCTGCCTTCTAAGGGGTCACATAGAGTCGGACTGGAGAAGGCAATGGCACCCCACTCCAGTACTCTTGCCTGGAAAATCCCACAGTGGAGGAACCTGGTAGGCTGCAGTCCATGGGGTCGCTAAGAGTCTGACACGACTGAACGACTTCACTTTCACTTTTCACTTTCATGCATTGGAGAAGGAAATGGCAACCCACTCCAGTGTTCTGGCCTGGAGAATCCCAGGGACGGAGGAGCCTGGTGGGCTGCTGTCTATGGGGTCGCAGAGTCGGACACGACTGAAGTGACTTAGCAGCAGTAGCAGCAGCAGAGTCAGACAGGACTGAAGCGACTTAGCAGCAGCAGGTGGAGCACAGGTCATTTTTACCCCAGTGCTGAAATTATTCTGTGTGGTATTGTAATGGTGGGTCCCAGAGTGTACAACACAGTGAATGCTAACGTAGACTATGAACTGTTAGTGGGTAATCATATGTCAACATTGGCCCATTGTGTGCAACAAATGTACCACATAAATGCAAGATAGTAGCAATAGGGGTGGAGAAGGAAATGGCAACCCACTCCAGTGTTCTTGCCTGGAGAATCCCAGGGATGGGGGAGCCTGGTGGGCTTCCGTCTTTGGGGTCGCACAGAGTCGGACATGACTGAAGCGACTTAGCAGCAGCAGCAGCAGCAATAGGGAAAATTGTGTGGTAGAGAGAGGATGTATCGGAACTTTGTACTTTCTGCACCATTTTTCTGTAACCTTCAGTTCAGTTCAGTGGCTCAGTCGTGTCCAACTCTTTGCGACCTCATGAATCACAGCACGCCAGGCCTCCCTCTCCATCACCAACTCTCAGAGTTCACTCAAAGTCATGTCCATCGAGTCGGTGATGCCATCCAGCCATCTCATTCTCTGTCGTCCCCTTCTCCTCCTGCCCCCAATCCCTCCCAGCATCAGGGTCTTTTCCAATGAGTCAACTCTTCGCATGAGGTGGCCACGTATTGGAGTTTCAGCTTCAGCATCAGTCCTTCCAATGAACACCCAGGACTGATCTCCTTTAGGATGGACGGCTTGGATCTCCTTGCAGTCCAAGGGACTCTCAAGAGTCTTCTCCAACACCACAGTTCAAAAGCATCAATTCTTCGGCGCTCAGCTTTCTTCACAGTCCAACTCTCACATCCATACATGACCACTGGAAAAACCATAGCCTTGACTAGATGGACCTTTGTTGGCAAAGTAATATCTCTGCTATTTAATATGCTATCTAGGTTGGTCATAACTTTCCTTCCAAGGAGTAAGTGTCTTTTAATTTCATGGCTGCAATCACCATCTGCAGTGATTTTGGAGCCCCCCAAAATAAAGTCTGACACTGTTTCCACTGTTTCCCCATCTATTTCCCATGAAGTGATGGACCTTAAAACTGCTCAGAAATAAAGTCTATTACAGAGTGGGAGAGGGGAAATGGTGTCTTTGTATCTTTTTGAGCTTTTTTCATATACTGTATGAAATTCATACACTACACTGTAAGATTCAGCCATATTGTATGTATTTAGTTCATTCATTTTCACTCTTGTATAAGATTCCAGCTGGTGAACGTACCAGATTTTGTCTGATTTCTCATGAATGGACACTTGGGTTTCTTCTAGGTTTTTGCTATTGTGAGCAATGCTGCTATGAACATTTTTGTATTCTTCTGTTACAGATTTACAAGAGCTCTCTTTGGTTTGTTTGAGTCTATATGTAAAAGTAGTTTTGTTGAATCATGGGGTAGTGAGTATTCAGTTTTAGAAGATAATGTCAAATGTTTTTTCCCAAGGGGATACACAGATTTGCACTATATAGGAGGTTTTATGAGTGGATCCATAACTTCTTCAACACTTGCTTTGTCAGACTTTTTACACTTATCAATCAAAATGTTAGCTCAGTTTGGACTTAATTTGTATTTAATAATCAATAAGATTGTCTCTTCATATTTCATAGCCATATGTTTCCTCTTCTGAAAAATGCCTGTTTACATCTTTTGTCCATTTCCCTATTAGGTTATATATGCTTTTTTTTCATTGATTTTAAGGAATTCTTGATGCTGATCCTTTCTCAGTTATATATATTGCAAATATCTTCTCCCTGTTTATAAGCTGTCTCTTTAAATGCCTTTAATGAACAAAAGTGCTTAATTTTAAAAATTACTTATTTATTTATTTTTGGCAGTACCTAGTGGCTTCTGAGATCTTAGTTCCTGGACCAAGGATTAAACCCACACCCTCAGCAGTGAAAGCACAGATTCCTAATCTTTAGACCACCAGGGAAGTCCCAAAAGTGCTTAATTTTAAAGCGGTCAAATCTATTTGGAGCGTGTGTGTGTGTGTCTTGTTTAAGAAATATTTTCCTACCTCAACTTCTAAATCACAGATTCTAAAAGATATTCATCCATGGAATCTACTAAAAGGTTTTAAACTTAATATTTGAAATTTAAGTCATTAGTCTACCTGGAGTTAAAATTTTATACAAATATAGGGTAGGGATCCAATTTCATATTCTTCCACATTTATAATCATTATTTTAAAGTTCCATTCATTGAACAGTTCCACACAGTGTTTCCCATTTGATCTGATATGCTCCTTGTGTCATCATGTAATTTGGGTCCTTAGAAGATCAAGAGAGGCATTGAAGGAAAATTTGTGAAGGGTGAAATAGAACAGGAATAGGCAAAAATCCCATAATACATGTTGGACACGTGTGAAAAGGGAAGTGGGCAAGGAGGGTTGGCTAGGAATTGCCTCCAACTTGGTGCAACTTGGAGCTAATGTTGATGAGGTCACTGGAGACCCTTAGAGGAAAGTTTGCCTGTTAGTGGAGACCCATGTCAGACAGAAACGGCTCGACCCCTGTACCTCTGCTGTCTCAGCCCCTGGCTCAAAGCAGCCTTGGGCGAGAGCGTGGTCTCTGCACGAATGCTGCAGTGGCTATAAAGTTGCTGTCTTCTAATCTGGGCGAGACCAAGAGGTTGTCTACTAACTGTGCTCCGAGCCCTGGTTCTCTTGGAGGGAATTTTGAGTAAGGTACCTTCGTGGTTACCAGAGTCCTGTGCCAGAGTTTCTGACATGCACAGGTTTGTTTCTGGGCTCTCTAGTTTATGCCTGTTGTCAGTACAAAACTATTATCTTCATGAGAAGTTCGAATCATAGGGTTAGTCTTCCCCTTTCTGCTTTTCCCTAGAAGAATCCATCTATTCTCCGTCCCTCTGTGCTCAGTCACTCGACCGTGTCCGACTCTTTGCAGTCCCTTGAACTGTAACCTGCCAGGTCCTCTGTCCCTGGGATTCTCCAGGCGAGAATACTGGATTGAGTAGCTGCTGCTGCTAAGTTGCTTCAGTCATGTCCAACTCTGTGCAACCCCATCCCTGGGGTTCTCCAGGCAAGAATACTGGATCGGTTAGAAAAAAAGAAAGTGAAGTCGCTCAGTAGTGTCCGACTCTTTGCGACCCCAGGGACTGTAGCCTACCAGGCTCCTCTGTCCATGGGATTTTCCATGCAAGAATACTGGATCAGGTAGAGTAAGTTGCTATTTCTTACTCCAGGAGATCTTTCTGACCCAGGGATTGGGTCTCTTGTGTCTTTACCACTGCACCACCAGGGTTCTCTTCCACATATGTTCCAAGGTTTTAAGTAGAGGAGTAGTATCAGGCCTATACTGGAGCAGGAAAACTCAAGCAGGTGTCTAGATTATCACAGGGATGAAAGATTTCAGGCTGAGCTTCTGGGCTAAATTTCAACAAGTAAAAGAAAAGGAGTTACAAATTGAGTAGATTTAGGTTTTCCCAGTGGTCATGTATGGATGTGAGAGCTGGACTGTGAAGAAGGCTGAGCGCTGAAGAATTGATGCTTTTGAGCTGTGGTGTTGGAGAAGACTCTTGAGAGTCCCTTGGACCACAAGGAGATCTAACCAGTCCATTCTGAAGGAGATCAGCCCTGGGATTTCTTTGGAAGGAATGATGCTAAAGCTGAAACTCCAGTACTTTGGCCACCTCATGCGAAGAGTTGACTCATTGGAAAAGACTCTGATGCTGGGAGGGATTGGGGGCAGGAGGAGAAGGGGATGACAGAGGATGAGATGGCTGGATGGCATCACTGACTCGATGGAAGTGAGGCTGAGTGAACTCCGGGAGTTGGTGATGGACAGGGAGGCCTGGCGTGCTGCGATTCGTGGGGTCGCAAAGAGTCAGACACGACTGAACGACTGAACTGAACTGAACTGAGGCAGTAGCAATGAAAAAGACAATGTTATGGATACAAGATAACAGGATGGCAGTAAGGTGGGAGAAGGGTGAAAAAAAAAAAAACAAGCTAACTCCATGTGTTAATGGCTTGCCTATCTTCCCAGATGGTGAATTCTTTCACTGAGTCAGAAACACAGGAAGAGCGGGTTTTAGGGAAAATGCGTTTGGTTTTGCTCTCAGTGATTGCACATATATTTAAAGCTGCCCAGCATTCAAATGGATATGGAAGTCTAGAGCTCAGGGACCCAGACTAGCTCCTGGAGTAAAAAATCTGTAGGTGTAACTGAGGTCTGAGGTGAGAGAAAGTGTCCCCTGGGGAGGGTATGGAAGGAGGGCTGAGAATATGAGAGGACAAAAACACATGACAAAAATCAAAGAAACAACCTTAAAAGATCAGTCAAGAGGAAAGGCTCCTACCCGAAACACACTTGGATGGATACTATGGAAAATGCCAGAAAAAGTAAATAAAGTAATAAGTGTTGGTGACGATGAGCAGAAATTGGGACCCTTGGGCCCTGTCAATGAAATTGTAAAATGGTGCAGCCACTGTGGAAAACAGTATGGCAGTTCCTCAGAATTAAAAACAGAATTACCATATGAGTCAAGAACTCCACTTTTGAATATATACCCCCGAGAAATTAAAAGTAGGATCTCAAAGAGAAACCATACACCCGTGTTCATAGCAGCATTACAACAGCCGAAAGGTGGAGGCAACACACGTGTCCACTGGTGGATGGATGCATGAACAAAATGTGGCCTATACGTGCAATGAAATTATTATTCAGCTTTAAAAAGGAAGGCGATTCCGACACATGCTACAACATGGATGAGCCTTGAAGGCATCCTGCTAAGTGGAATAAGCCAGTCACAAAGGGCAAATGTTGTATGGTTCCACTTACAGGAGGGGCCTAGAATAGTTGAATTCAGAGAGCAGGCAGCAGGGTGAGGGCTGGGGGTTTGGGGAGGACGCTGGTGTTTAATGGGCATGGAGTCTCAGTTTGAGATGATGAAAATGTGGCAGCAATGGATGGAGCTGATGGTTGTCTAAAATGACTGTGCTTAATGCCGCTGAGCTGTACACTTAAAAATGGCATCCGGGGTAAGCTTTGATGTGTCAATTTTACTGCAGTCTTTTAAAAAGAGTCTGAGAGAGATTTTTTCAAGAAGATGGAATGTAATTAATACCTAGTTTGTTCGCTCTTACTGAAAGGAGAGCAAACAACTGAGACAGAATTGGGAGATAATGTAAATAAGTACATGAAAAACCAAGTGAACAGAAAAATAAGACATTTCCCAACTCCATGAAAAGGAAGTTACATTGGAGAGAAGTAATTGTATTGTTCGGCTCAGCTGTGCATAACATTTACATGGTCATAATAATAAAGACACTGAAAATTGATTTAACCAAAATTATATTACAGCAAAATATGTGTTTGTATGGTAGATGAGGGGTGAAAGATAAATTCTTATCTTTTATGGCCGAAGTCAATAGATAATACCTAAAACTGAGGAACGGGAAATGGAAATATAGTCAAGCTATTTAAAGATAGGGAGTAAATACTGAAAATGGATGATTCTGGGAAGAGGAAATGGAAGAGATTCCAGAATTTCTGGTTTCCTGACAAGCCAGGAAACATCTATACATCTATAGATATACATCTATAGATGTATATATGCATGTATTATATGTATAAATGTGTATACATAGATATGTGTGTATACACATTGATATTTTAAAAACTACGTAGAGAGAGCTGATAAAAATTAGAATTCATCCACAAAGAAAATAAAGCATCAACATGGCTGCGCCAATGGAAAAATTAACCTTCCCCTCCCCAGTGCTAAGCCCTAGACCTAAGAGGGTGCTCTAAATGATGAAAGGCCTTTACTTTTTGTAAAATCAAGCAACTAAAACATGTAGCAAAAGGCTGATCTAAATTAAAATCAGACAAATGAGGAACAGAGACATGTTGAAAAACCAGCCCATAGCAATCTCAGCCTCTGCTGCGTGCAAAGTCATTTAGAAACAATTTCAAAAAGTCACCAACCTCTGATCTGATGAAAAAGGTCCTCAAGTCTGTGGTCTGTGACAGTGGGGACCAGGGTCTGTTAGGTTCTCCAGAGTTCTTAACATGATGCTCTTTCCTATAGTCCTTCAACTCCCCCATCTCAGGTCTGTTAGGTCAGGACCCTAACTTGAACACAATCATCAGTTAAGAGACTCTACCTTAATTTCTCACCTCTAACCACTTTGGAAAACAATCTGGCAGTTACCTATAAAATTAAACATAAAAATTACTATATGATCCAGCTATCCCACTCTGATTTATTTACTCAAGTGAAACGAAAGTTTATACCCACACAAAACCTTTATCAGGAATGTTTATAGAGCTGTATTCATAGTCACCAAACACTGGGCATATCTTGTGACAATTTTATGCCAACTTGGTTAGACAGCAGCGCCCAGTTGTTTGGCCATACATTAGTCCAGATGCTGCTATGGGGATATTTTTGTACATGTGACTATCATTTACAGTTTACTAAGTAAAGGAGATTATCTTCAATAATGCAGGTGGGCCTCATTAAATCATTTGAAGGTCTAAAGAGCATCACTGACGTTTCCCAGAGAAGAAGAAATTCTGCCTTGAAAATGTAGCATAAAAGTCCTGCCTGTGTCTCCAGACTGCTGGCCTACTCTTCAGATTTTGGACTTGTCTCACACTCATATGAACTAATTTCTCAGAATGAATTCTTTTTCTTGATAGACACAGATACAGATATTGATACAGATGATATAGATAGGCATAGATATATATATGCATCTATAGATGTATATATGCATGTATTATATGTATAAATACATATACATAGATATGTGTGTATACAGGCTTCCCTAGTGGCCCATATGGTAATCAATCTGCCTTCGATGTGGGAGACCTAGGTTCAATTCCTCGGTCAGGAAGATGCCCTGGAGAAGAGAATGGCAACCCATTCCAGTATGCTTGCCTGGAGAATTCCATGGACAGAGGACCCTAGTGGGCTACAGTCCACAGAGTCACAAAGAGTCACATACAACTGAGCAAGAGAGAGAGATGTGTACACACACACACACACACACACACACATGCATATGTATCTTACTGGATCTGCTTTTCTGGGGATTGACACTTATCAGTCCTGATTGATATATATCCTAAATGTCCTTAAACTTCTGAATAAACTGACACACTATTTGTACAGTGGAATCCCACTTAACAATGAAAAGGAATGAAATTTGCATGCGACAACAGGAATGAATCTCAAATGCATTACGCTTTATTCTTTCATTCAAAAGAAGCCAGGTTCCAAAGTCTACATGCTGTGTGACTCCATTTATATGAAATTCTGAAAAAGACAAAACTGTAGGAATGGAAGAGAGGTAAGTGGTTGCCAGAGGTCGAGGGCTGGAGGAGGAGTTGACTACAGGAGAGTTTGTGGAGATTTGGGGATATAATAGAACTACTTTATAGCTTGATTTTTTAATAGTTCAGTTCAGTCGCTCAGTCATGTCTGACTCTTTGCAACCCCATGGACTGCACGATGCCAGGCCTCCCTGTCCATCACAAACTCCTGGAGTTTAACCAAACTCATGTCCATTGAGTCGGTGATGCCATCCAGCCATCTCATCCTCTGTTGTCCCCTTCTCCTCCTGCCCCCAATCCCTCCCAGCATCAGGGTCTTTTCAAATGAGTCAGCTCTTCATGTTAGGTGGCCAAAGTATTGGAATTTCAGCTTCAACATCAGTCCTTCCAATGAACACTCAGGACTGATCTTTAGGATGGACGACTTGGATCTCCTTGCAGTCCAAGGGACTCTCAAGAGTCTTCTCCAACACCACAGTTCAAAAGCATCAGTTCTTGGGTGCTCAGTTTTCTTTATAGTCCAACTCTCACATCCATACATGATTACTGGAAAAACCATAGCCTTGACTAGACGGACCTTTTTTTTTTTACTTTATTTTACTTTACAATACTGTATTGGTTTTGCCATACATTGACATGAATCTACCACGGGTGTACATGCGTTCCCAAACATGAACCCCCCTCCCACCTCCCTCCCCATAACATCCCTCTGGGTCATCACCGTGCACCAGCCCCAAGCATGCTGTATCCTGCGTCGGACATAGACTGGCGATTCGATTCTTACATGATAGTATACATGTTACAATGCCATTCTCCCAAATCATCCCACCCTCTCCCTCTCCCTCTGAGTCCAAAAGTCCGTTATACACATCTGTGCTAGACGGACCTTTGTTGACAAAGTAATATCTCTGCTTTTTAATATGCTGTCTTGGTTGGTCATAACTTATCTTCTAAGAAGTAAGCATCTTTTAATCTCATGGCTGCAGTCACCATCTGCAGTGATTTGGGAGCCCCCCCAAAATAAAATCTGTCACTATTTCCACTGTTTCCCCATCTATTGTCATAGTTACTTGACTACATAATAATTATACCATCATAAAAATATGCTAAAAATGCACAAGAGGCAATCAGGTAAAGAAAATTATTCTACTGACAATAAACTGTATGGTAACACAAAACTTCCTACTTAGTGATACATAGAGGTTGAGAATGAATCTGGAATATAATAATTGTGTTAAAAATAATTGTTGGGCTTCCCTGTGGCTCAGTGCTTAGGAATCCATCTGCCAATGCAGAAGAAACAGGTTCAATCCCTGATCTGAGAAGATCCCACATGCCTTGGAGCAGCTAAACCTGTGCGCCACAACTACTGAGCCTGTGCTCTGGAGTCCAGGAGCCGCAGCTACTGAGCCCACGAGCCACAGCTTCTGAAGCCCAAGAGCCCAAGAGCCCGTGCTCCCCACCGGAGGAGCCGCCGTGGTGAGAAGCCCATGCACCCCAGCTAGAGGGTAGCCCCCGCTCTCTGCAACTGGAGAAAAGCCCACGTGAGAGACCCAGCACGGCCAAAATTAATAAATAAATGCAATTTTAAAAACACTTTTTATTGTTCCGTTGTCTAGTTTTGTCTGACCGTTTGTGACCCCATGAACTGTACCATGCCAGGCTTCTTTGTCCTCCACTGTCCCCCAGAGTTTGCTCAAATTCATGTCCATTGAATCAGTGATGCCATCTAACTATTTCATCCTCCGGTGCCCTCTTCTCCTTTTGCCTTCAATTATTTCCCAGCCTCAGGGTCTTTTTCAATGAGTCGGCTCTTCTCATCTGGTGGCCAAAGTATTAGAGTCTCAGCTTCAGCAACAGTCCTTCCAATGATTATTCAGGATTGGTTAGGATATCAACATAAGACAATATGTATATAAAAGAAATAATATGTACATTAAATTTAAGACATGTACCCTACATAAGTTAAATATACTTTATTTTTTTGTTTAGCTGTTTTTATTTAAGATGTTTTTATAAAAAAAATCCAGATACCAATAAACTGAGATGGTTAACAACCACAAAAAAATCCATGTTGTTGTTTGTGTCTTCAGTTTATTTTCACTGCTGTGTTACATTCCACTTTGTGACCATTGCAGTTTATTCATTCTTTCATTAATGTGCATTTTATGCTATCACTTGGGGGGGCTTCCCTGGTGGCTCAGAGGTTAAAGCGTCTGCCTCCAATGCGGGAGACCTGGGCTTGATCCCTGGGTCGGGAAGATCCCCTGGAGAAGGAAATGGTAACCCACTCCAGTATTCTTGCCTGGAGAATCCCATGGACGGAGAAGCCTAGTAGGTTACAGTCCACGGGGTTGCAAAGAGTCGGACACGACTGAGTGACTTCACCACCATAGGCTTTCTTGGTATCTCAGATGGTTAGGAATCTGCCTGCAATACTGGAGACCCTGGTTCGATCCCTGGGTTGGAAAGATCCTCTAGAGAAGGGAATGGCTACCCACTTCAGTATTCTTGCCTGGAGAATTCCATGGGCAGCAGAACCTGGCAGGCTACGGTCCATAGGGTTGCAAAGAGTGGACACACTGAGTAACTAACACATTCACTATACTCTCACAAGTAGTGTTGCTGTGAATATTAAATAAAGTATTACTTAATATTTATCCTTTTCCTGAAAACCTACCACTATCCCTATTGATTACAAAATAAAACCCAAAGGGACCCATGATTGCATCAATAGCCTGTCCTGGGCTCTGGCTTCTGTCTTGGTTCAGCCAATGGGGAGTACTGGCTAGTCTTGCCAGATAAAATACAAGACACCCAGTTAAATTTGAATTTCAGCAATATTTTAGCATAGGTATTTCCCATGTAATCTAGCAACCCTTGTATTAGGAGGTTGAAAGAAAGAAAAGACAGAATTTATTCCAGCAACTTCCTACCCACTGGGTTGCTACCCTCAGCTGGTCATATCCCCTAAAACATACAGCAGCCTTCAACATACAGCTCACCAGGTTCTAGTAACTGGTCCTCCTTCTTGCTCCGTCAGGCCTAAAAGTGGTAGTTGATAGCTCCCAGTTATTATTAGTACTAGGCTACTGTAGCAACTCCTCCCTGTGGCTGTTACTAAACCCTGCCCACAGTTTCGTAAATAGATCCCTGATTCATTTCAGTTTCCCAGTTTGAGTGTTGTCTGTGTCTTGCAGATATGAGCCTGTTCCTGGCTTTTTGAGACAGAATAAGTAAATCTATCCTTGACATTCCCATGGCCATTTGTGGAAACCCTTATGACTCCTGGTAAGGCCAGAGTACAGGGCCTCTCCTGCAGCCCCACATATCAGATCCATTTAAGCCCCTCTGATTCTTTCTCTCCTGTAGTTTGTCACTACCATCTCTTTGGAGCAGGAAAAAAAACAAAACAAGAAAACTATTTCAGAGACCTCATGGCTTCCTTTCCTCTCGGTGCCTTTTGGTATGAGCTCTGTATTCTGAGTCCTCCAGGCTCTTGGTCTCTGAGACCTCAGGAAATCTTTCCTCTCTCAATAAACCCAGCTCTTGCAACTGAAAAGTGTAGTTCTCAAGACCAGTGTCTTACGTGTTTGAAAAATCCACTCAGATGCTCTGTGAACTGCTATAACAGTCCTGGTTCCTGACACACTCTGGCCTGAGATGATAAATAGCCTGCATTTTGCTCAGTCATGCCCATTTCTCCACGGCCTCGTGGGCTGTAGCCCGCCAGGCTCCTCTGTCCATGGAATTTTCCAGGCAAGAATACTCGAGTGAGTTGCCATGCCCTTCTCTAGGGGATCTTCCTGACTCGGGGATTGAACCCATGTCTCTTGTACCTTCTGCACTGGCAGGCAGATTCTTGACCACTAGAGCCACCTGGGAAACTTGAGATGATAAATGTCATGGCATTTATGGATGAGGGCCACAAAACTGTGATAAAACAAAAACCTCAGCTGTCTCTAAATTTTATCTCACTGTGTGGTACTTAGTACAGTGAGAGTTTCGCACAGTGCAGTTTACTACAGTGAGAGTTTAGCAACTGTGCTCAAGAAAGATGAAAAAAGAATTAAAAACATAAAAATAGTTATCTCCAGGACTTCCCTGGCAGTCCAGTGGTTGAGACTTCGCCTTCCAATGCAGGGGGTATGGCTTTGATCCCTGGTATGGATGTGAGAGTTGGACCATAAAGAAGGCTGAGCATCAGAATTGATGCTTTCGAATTGTGATGCTGGAGAAGACTCTTGAGAGTCCCTTGGACAGCAAGGAGATCAAACCAGTCAATGACTATTCATTGGAAGGAATGATGCTGAAGCTCCAATATTTTCACCACCTGATGTGAAGAACTGACTTATTGGAAAAGACCCTGATGCTGGGAAAGATTGAAGGCAGGAGGAGAAGGTGGCCACAGAGGAAGAGATGGTTGGATGGTATCTCTGACTCAGTGGACATGAGTTTGAGCAAACTGAGGGAGATGGTGAAGGACAGGAAAGCCTGGCATGCTGAAGTCTATGGGGTCACAAAGAGTCAAACATGACTTAGCGACTGAACAACAACAATGGGGAACTAAGATCCCACGTGCCTCGTGGCCAAAATGCATCTTAAAAATAGTTACTCATAATCGAACATTTCATCTGGGCTGTGCAGACAGTGCCCGTCTTCACCACACCTGCCAGGGAAGGGAGGAACTGTTTCAGGGCCCACCTTCCGCCCTGGCTCTGTGATCCACGCCAGGGCTGGGAGCCTGCAAGCTCCAGCTCTTCTCTCACAGCTGGCCAAAAAAGGGCCACAAGGGGGAGTGTGGAAGGCAGAAGGGACTTCTTCCTATTTGCTTGCTGGGAACAGCAGATGGTTCCAATTTCCAACTTCTTTCCACATTCCCAGCATGGCTGGGTAGTACCCACTTTTCAGCTGTCTACACCCAGCTCCATGAGGGGCCTCCTCCAAGGTCCTGAGCAGTAGCTGGAGATCCCATAGGTCCTTGTGATCACTGTTACACCAGTGACCCTTGATGGATGATAACCTCGTGAGGTCAGTGCCCTCGTGGAGTCCCCTCCACCATAACTTGGGCTAGGCCAAGTGGTCTGCTATGGTCGGTGGGATATCAATTAACAGGAGGATGGATCAGAACTTGCGCTTTGGGCCTCATTTTTTTGGGCTGGTGCTGCCACCATCACCAATATGCTGTTCAGTTGCTCAGTCGTGTTGGACTCTGCGACCCTGTGGACTATAGCAAGTCAGCCTTCCCTGAGGATGAACAGACAGAGAGAGAGAGAGACAGGCCAACCCCTCAGCATGTCTCAGCCTGCTTTCCAGCAAAAGATTGCAGCACAAGTGAGCCCGGGTGAGACCCACAGAAGATCTGTCCAGCCAACCCACCCAATGTGAAGTCTCTAAGCTTTGAGGCGATTTGTTGAGTAGCAATAGATGACTGAGGCAGTTCTGAAAACCCCAACCTCTTCTCTCCACCAAAGGAATGGTAGCTGCCGCTTGTGGTTATTTTCTGTAGCTTCAAAATACCTATTTTTGTCTTTTTTAGTCCTCCAACATGTGTAACAAGTTCCCCCAACTTCTCTTTGTTAAACCAACTAATGTAATTTCTGTTTTGCTAACTGGATCCTAATCCAGTATCATTATACCCATTGTACAGATGAGAAAACTGAGGCTTAGAAATTAAGAAATAGGTCACTGTTACAGGTTCTGAACTGATTCCAGAGTCCTTGCTATACTTTATATTAGAGTATTCTTCTACAGCAATAGATACTTGTACTAGATAATAAAAAAGTTGTTACAGATTGTTATGATGACAATTATTTGCAGTTGATGTCACATAGGAAGGATTCAGTTCAACATCTGGAAGTCTCCAGCGTGTGAGCCAGCAGAGGGAGCTCTGTCCCCGCCGGCTGACCCATTGGGGAGCAAGGGTGACAATACTTCTCACCATCTGAAAGGCTTGGACAGAGGGGACTGTGTGCTCCTGGAGGAGAGGGAAAAGGAAGCCATGTAACATTTATGAAGCCTCCAGAACTCTGTCAATTTCACTTATAAAATATTACAAGTCCACTCTCTTTGGAGTGGACTGTCCTCCAAGAGAAGGAATTCAGTGTCCTTGCTGTCCTCCTCTGGCCCTACGCCTGATTCCACCGAGGTCAAGAGGAGTTTCTCTGGAACTCAAGATGGGCCACACCTGCCAGTGGACAGTTACTCAGTTAAATGGACCTCGGGTGGAGTGTGGCTCTTGCCTCTGTCCCTTCCTGTGAAACCATAGCAGGAGTAGCAAAGGGCAGGCCTGCTCTCTGCCCAAGAGCACATGACCAAACCACCTCTCCTCCCTTCCCCTTTCTCCTCCAGACCTGCACCAGCTCTGCACTTGGCTCCCTCGCTCTTGCCACTGGCTGTATTTCTCCCTGATGATGGATCTGCGTGAAAGCTGACTTTTCCTCTTATCACGATTGCAAAGTCTGACACTCAAATCTAAGTTCTGGGGTAAGAAATACTAGACTTCAGAACCTGTAAGCGGGCCTCAGGGTCCAACCAACACGGACAAGAGGGGCAGTACCCATGCAGCCCACCTTACCTCCTTTCTCTGCCATGGGGTTTGGAGCAGTCAGTGATTCCTCGGCCTCTCACTTACCGGCCATTGCCTTCTGTTTTGGGACTAGGTCTAGCTAGAGAAGTGCTTCCCTGGCGGCTCAGATGGTAAAGCGTCTACCTGCAATGTGGGAGACCCGTGTTCGATCCCTGGGTGGGGAAGATCCCCTGGAGAAGGGAATGGCAACCCGCTCTAGTATTCTTGCCTGAAAATTCCATGGACAGAGGAGCCTGGTAGGCTACAGTCCATGGGGTTGCAGAGTTGGACAGGACTGAGCGACTTCACTTTCACTTTCACTCACTAGAGAAAATAGGCCAAAAGTAGAATTTGGAACTTCAGGACTTGCCCTAACTAAAATGCCTTTTTTTTTTTTTTAAGTTGAACATTTTTTACTGCTTCTCCACTTAAGAAAAAAATTTTTTTTAATTGGAGTGTAATTACTTTACAGTGTTGTGTTATTTTCTGCTGTATAACAGCATGAATCACCTGTATGTATACATATATCCCACCTTTCTAAGAGCTTCCCTCCCACCCCCTCATCCTACCCCTCTAGGTCATCACCAAAGTGCCATTTTAAAACATGATGTCATTTGTAACATATACTAAAGAATGTAATATATATGACAAGTGTCAAGGATAATAAAGGGAATACTTCCCACCCCACCTAAGAATTAGCGCATTGCCCACCCCCAGGTTTCCCTATCCATATGTTTCCTCTCCCCTCATCCAATCTCTACTCCTTTAAGTTAGGGGGTAGTTTAAGCTAGGCTGAGTCTTTTCCATTCACTTCTGCTTTCAAGTACTGATTTATCACAATTCTATTTCTTCTTCAATTACATTGATACTTTTAAAATGCTCAGGCCCTCAATTTGGATTTATTTCATTATTTTCTCATAGTTATATTCAGGTTGAATATTTTTGGTAGGAATTCCTTATAGGTGATGCTGTGTCCTCAACACATCCCATTAGAAGCTACCTGGTGTTGATTTGACCCATTACTGGCCACATTAAAGAAGATTGAAGAAGATAACTGGTGAAGATGTCCACCAGATTTCTCCTTTGGAAAGACACTTCTCACTGTTTGTAATTATTAAGTAATTCATGATGTGATCATTTGAGTGGATGTAAATATCCTTTCCCCCAACATTATTTTACCAGTGGTTGTAGCACTCATTGATGATTCTTCCTTGAATCGATTGGTACAATATTGGTTCCAGGGCTTCCCAGGTAGCACAGAATCTGCCTGTCAATGCAAGAGACACATGACACATGGGTTCGAACACGGGGTCAGGAAGATTGCCTGGAGTAGGAAATGGCAACCGGCTCCAGTACTCTTGCCTGGAAAATCCCACGGACAGAGAAGCCTGGCGGTCTGCAGTCCATGGGGTCGCACAGAGCTGGACACGACTGAAGCGACTTAGCATACACGCCGACTGGAGTCTCCCAGGACAGGGAGCCAGTCTCGTTCTTCGGTCCGCTGCCTCTCCAGCTCTCAGTGCAGTGCCCAGGGCGTTCAGTAGGCTTCACACGTCAGGCCGAGGTCCGCCCTGGGCCCTGTGGCAGACTCTTATACTCCAAGGTAACCTGAAGCTCAGCAGAATCAGCAGAGCTGCTGCTCTGGCTCAGCCCAGCCAGTCTACTCTTAGAATTTAAATGGACCCCAGGAGCCAAGGAGGAGTTGAAATGCAGAGCTAGCAACAGTTTACCTCCATAAATTCGACTCCCTGTTGCTCACAGTATTAACTATGGTTTCAGGCACTTCCACTTCAATTAAGACTTGGCACACTTCAAAATACCTCTGAACAGCAGGACATTGATTGAATTTCGAGGTGCCAGGAAGCCAAATGGAAAAATAACACTAAAACCACTGGTCCTTTTACATTGTCGTTAAAAGTGTAAACAAACAGCTATTACACTTCTTTTAATCTTGATTCTGTTCCAAATTAACCTGGAATAAATATAGCAACTTCACAGTGTTTAAGCGGCCCCATTAGGCATGTCCAGACCAGTCTACAGCACTCTTGACCTGAGGTTCCAGTTTGTCTCTCTGTACCACTCTGGGTACACAAAGTGGGTCAAAACTATAAGATTTTGTAAATGTTGTAGAGGATGTTTGAATTATTCAAATGGTTGTTTTCATGTATATTCAAATATAGAAACTCTGGACAAGTTTGTAATTATATATTTTATTTAAAATTTTTTTCAATTAAAAAATTTTTACAGAGAGCTTCGAAATAGGTTATTTTATTTATTGATTTAGTTTTTGGCTAGTGTGATCTTAATTCTCTGACTAGGGATCAAACTGGCATGCCTTACATCGAGAACGCTGAGTCTTAACCTCTGGACCTCCAAGGAAGTCCCCAAGTTCCAGGCAATCTTCCTGACCCAGGGTTCGAACTATAATTCAAGCATTATAGTTTAAATGCTCTCCTTTGGTCATATAAATTATGGTACCTATTCAATGAAATAGTGCCCAGTTATTTAAAAAGAATGTGGGGAATCAATATGCTTGAATATGGAAACATGCCCAAGCTTATTAAGTGAACACAAGCATGTTACAGAGCATTACGTGTAACATCTCTCTGTGTGGATGTGTACGTAGATACATTTTCTTGGAAGCACAGAGTATTTCTGGAAAGAGACCCTACATCATGTCTGGGAATAGAATGGCTATGATGACTATCATTAACATATGTGAGGTGCTTCCTCTCTGCCAGGCATTGCACCAAGCATTTCCCGCTCCCTCTCTAAGTGGACCATTTTTAATAATATTTGTTGAATTTTTTATAGTATTGCTTCTGTTTCATGCTTTGGTTTTTTGGCCACGAGGCATATGGGATCTTAGCTCCCCGACCAGGGATTGAAACTGCAGCCCCTACATTGGAAGATGAAATCTTAACCACTGGACCACCAGGGAAGTCCCTGCACCAAGCGTTTTTCAATACTTTCATTTACTCTCCACAGTAACCCTGCTGCTGTTACTGCTGCTGAGTCGCTTCAGTGTCCAACTCTGTGCGATCCCATAGACGGCAGCCCACCAGGCTCCCCTGTCCCTGGGATTCTCCAGGCAAGTGTACTGGAGTGGGTTGCCATTGCCTTCTCCGACAGTAACCCTAAGAGGAAGCTATTACTATGATCTCTCAATTACAGACTAGGAAACTGAGGCCAGGAGCAGAAAAGCAACTCAGTTTCAGTGTCCTAGATTTTTTTTTTTTCAACTTTGAATCTACATTATTTCTCATAAAATCTTTGCCTCTTGGATTTTGATACTGAGAAGGGCAGTGAAAAGGTTCAAGCCCAGCAAGTTCTTTTATGACAGTGAATGAAATTTCAAGTTGCATCACTTCTCGCTGCATGCGCTCTTTTCTGGCAGCTTTGCATGGAGAAGGCAATCAGAAGAGTCTCAGTGGAAGCAGGAAAGAGGAGAGGCCAGTGGGAGGCCCTTCAGGGACCCCTCAATTTTGTTTCCTTAGCATGTGATTATAGATGAGCCGACCCCACTGCCATTAGGATGACAGTAAGGAGGCCTTAAAACTGAAGGGTAACACTGTCTCTCAGTACCCTAAATAATGCAAGATTAGCTACTGGCTGCAAACTTTTATCCAGGGACACCTGGATAAAACCCATTACCATCCAATACTCACCATGATGCCAGATCTTCCACTAACACTTCATTTGACACTCACAATAACCTGTGGACTCCCTAATCCCCATTTTAACACCTAGCAATCCGGCACTTCGTGAAACTCTAATTCAAGGCCCACAGCAAACTGCAAGATTAGGACTTGAACTCAGGTCTATCTGCTTCCCTCTGAACTCCTACTGTGGGCTTCCCACGATGAGCTGATGTTAGCCAGGTGTCACAAATTTCATAGGTTCAGTTGCTCAGTCGTGTCTGACTTTTGCAACCCCATGGACTATGACCTGCCAGGCTCCTCTGTCCATGGAATTTCCAGGCAAGAATACTGGCATGAGTCACCATTCCCTTCTCCAGGGGATCTTCCCAATCCAGGGATTGAACCCGAGTCTCTTGAGTCTCCTACATTGGTAGGTGGATTCTTTACCACTGAGCCACATGGGAATCCCCTTACAAAGCATCCCTCACCCAAATTGTGTAGCACACAAAAAGTGAACAAGTGCAAGGCTCCCACCCCATGAGCCGGCCTCTGTCTTCTCTCAAGTCTTCTTCACTGAAGGATCGCTGGGCAAAGTGGCCTCTGCTCCCAGATCGCCCAAGGGCCACCTGCCTAATGACCTCTGAAACTGCCCTGAATCTTATTCCTGCCATCTATAGCTGAGGCCTTCCCAGACTGACGGCTGTATCCTAGAATTTCCACCTGGGCTCTGGTGCCTCAGCCTCCATGGACTGGCCACTGTTGCACCCACGGACTCTGATACTAATGCTCAGGCCCCATGGTCCTCTAGAGATCCAGCACTCTAGAGATCAGGCCCTCTAGAGATCCAGCTTGGAAATGCAACAGCGTGGCCTCTGCATTTCTTGGGAGGGCTCATGGAGCTCTGAATCTCATGCCCTAGAAGTCTGGTGTCTTGGAGATAAGCTCCTGGGGCAGTTCCTAAAGGACTTTCTGAGGCTAAAAATGATGGTGAAGGGCAAAGCTAGTCTCCTGCCACTCCCACTCGAACCCGGGGCAGCCTGGAGACACGGGCACACACACACATTTCATAACTCTGGGTCCTGGTTTGCTCTTCCCTCCACCTGCAATGCCCTCCCTTCCCTTGGGAATTCAGTTCAGATGTCACACCCTCAACTCCAAGCTGAGCTACTGCTTTCACGGCACCAGAGTCAACCGCCCTGCCAACTTCCTGCAGTGAATCTCGTCTTCTTTTCACTGCCAGGATTTAAGGATGGGGCCTGGATTCCGGTCACCTGTGGTTGCTCAGAGTCTCACCTGACACCTGGCTCGCCGCGGCCGCTCCGAGCAGGCAGGTGGCCCTGGCTGGCACCTGTGTTCTGAGCCTCCAGGTGGCCTCTTCCTTGTGTGGCACAAGGTTCCCATTGTACAGACACATTACATAAGTGTGCAAGGCTTGTGTCTGCGGCTTATCTGAGTTTCATCTGCAGAAGCCGTAATTGAAATAGCTTCCACGATGGGAAAATCACTTCTAGAATTCAATTTCCAAGCTTGTGGCCTGGATCGTTCAAGCTGATTACAGGAAACGTTTGGAGCGCTAATGCTCCCCACGCTGCATCCAGATGGGTGTGTTTACTAAGCTAAGAAATGTTAATCCTGTATTTGGCCCCAGAAATATCTGGCCTCCTCTTTGGAGGAAAATAGAAAAATAGGGTCATATAGCCAGCTAGGCTTAATTATATTCCTCTAAAAGAAGGCTGTTTTCAAAACAAAGCTGGGGGAGGAGGTTGCCAATTCTAATAGTGTGCTACTGACACTGATTTCTTTAAAAAATTCAGAAAAAGAGTTGTGAGTAGTCAGCCTTCAGCTCCATCACAAGGCTGGCCAAACGTCGAGAGTCTGAATGCTGACTGAATGCTGGAGGAGCATGCCTGGGGGAAGGAGCCGAGGTCTGAATCTGCTCTCCTCTGAAGGATGTGAGTAACAGCGTGCGTGTGATCAAATGACATAAAGGAGAACTGACAGAGTCCTGGCTTCTTGCCAAGCACCATGCTAAAATCTCTGCATCCTTTCGTGATTTGATCCGATGACTCTTTGAAGGAGATTATTATGCTAACTCCCTTGCAGCTCTGAAAACCAAGATTCAGAGAGTGGCCTGCTCAGGGACTTCCCTTGTGGTCTAGTGGTTAACACTCCGCACTCCCAACGCAGGGGTCCTGGATTCGGTCCCTGGTCAGAGAACTAGAATCCACATGCTGCAACTAAAGACCTTGCATGCGTGCACCTCAGTCGCTTCAGATGTGTCTGACTCTTTGCCACCCCGTGGGCTGTAGCCCACCAGACTCCTCTATCCATGAAATTTTCCAGACAAGAATACTGGCATAGGTGGCCTTTTCCTTCGCCAGGAGTATCTTCCTGACCCAGGGATTGAACCCACATCCCCTGCATCTCCTTTATTGCAGGTGAATGCTTTACTGCTGAGCCGCTGGGGAAACTCTAAAGATCCTGCATGGGCAACAAAGATCCAGCCCAGTCGAAGGGGGAAAAAATCAGGGGCCTGTCCTAAGTTGCAGGCATTCCTACGTGCTTTGCAAACACTTCCTACAACTTCAAACTATTTTTTTAACCTCTCCATGGTGGCAATACAACCAGCCCTGACTCTGCATGGACACCTCTGTCCCATGCAGGGAGAATTCAAGTTTTTCGGGCTGCAAGATTGCAGTAGGACAGCAGGTGCCCTCTTCTCCCCAGGATACATTCTTCCACCCAGTGCTCAAGACAGAGGAGACAACAGATTCATTAACCGAAAGAGTGACCCAACACCGTCCTGCCCTGTCTAAGCTCTCTGAGAGTCTGACTTTGGTTGTGAGCGCAAGGAGTTAGCATGGAGAGGAACAGAGCTTTTGAAGCCCTGTAGCCCTGGCATGGAAGTATTTCCAGGCCTCCCCTACCAGCTTCCCAATGATGCTAGGGAAATAGCTAGCAAGAAAGGAAGAGTCCCTCTTTGCAAATTAAGAATGCTATCTCCTGGGAATTCCCTGGTAGTCTAGTAGTTGGGACTCCGTGCTTCCAGTGCGGGGGCTGAGGATCAATGTCCGGGCAGGGAACTAGATCCCGAATGCCACAGCTAAAGATCCCACGTGCAACTAAGACCCAGCACAGCCAAATTAAAAAAAAAAAAAAAAAAAGTCACCTCCTGATGCTAGTGCCAGAAGAGTGTGCTGAATTGTGGTCCCTAACTCAGCCCTGTGACTCAGCTCACAGCCCCCTGCCTCCCAGACACTGTTTGTGGAGCGCTGTAATTAGTTAATGAACCATCTGAATGATATTTCTCTAGTCATTCAACCAGCCCCTCCTCCTCAGGGTGCTAATTGTGTTTGAGGTTATTTAAAAACATTATCGGATCCAAATAGAGTTTACATCAGCAGACAGCGTGATTAGCAATTCTGCTCTCCCTGGTGTTTCTCAGCTGTGCTGCGAACCGCCTGGTGAGTTCTGCAGCCTTGGCTCCCACTCCCCAACCTCAGGGGTCTTCTCTGAAACAACCAGCTGCCTGAGAAGGGAGGTCATAATAGCAAAAGTAACTTGTGGCCAGAATCCAGTTGACCTTCGTTTAGAACAGATTGTTTTCAGAAGAGTTGCTCCATTAACTTGATCATCTCCTCTTTAGATGAGAGTTCACTCTCCTCCCCACCCCCACCCCCAGTCTGAACCGCATAGGATGTGGGATCTTAGTTTCTGGACTAGGGATCAAACCTGCGCCCCTTGCTGTGGAAGCTTGGAGCCTTAACCCCTCACTCGCTTTTACCTTTTTACTTTACAAGAAAATATCGTGACACTAATCTTGGTCCCGGAGAAGGCGATGGCACCCACTCCAGTGCTCTTGCCTGGAAAATCCCATGGGAGGAGGAGCCTGGTGGGCTGCAGTCCATGGGGTCGCTAAGAGTCAGACATGACTGAGTGACTTCACTTTCACTTTTCACTTTCATGCATTGGAGAAGGAAGTGGCAACCCACTCCAGTGTTCTTGCCTGGAGAATCCGAGGGCCAGGGGAGCCTGGTGGGCTGACGTCTATGGGGTCGCACAGAGTTGGACACGACTGAAGCGACTTAGCAGCAATCTTGGTCTACCATCCCTTGACACCTTTTATGGAAATATTAGAGTGATACAGTTAAAAGCATGTACCTATGCTTACTTAACATCTCTAAGCCTCCATTTCTTTGTAAAACGGGCATCATCATAGTGTTAGAACATAGCCCCTGTTAGAATCAGGGGCTAACATTTTAGCACTTATTATGTGTCATGCACTGTTCCAAGTATTTTACACGAATTATCTCTTGTGAGCCTCAGGAACTCTGTGAGATAGCAGGATTAGGTAATATAACTAGATGCCTGTGATGATCCTCAGGCTTCCCAGGTGGTGCTAGTCGTAAAGAACCTGCCTTCCAATGCAGGAGACTTAAGAGACATAGGTTCCATCCCGGGGTTGGGAAGATTCCCTGAAGGAGGGCTCGGCAACCCACTCCAGTATTCTTGCTTGGAGAATCCCATGGACAGAGGAGCCTGGTAGGTTACAGCCCATAGTATTGCAAAGAGTCGGCTATGACTGAAGTGACTTAGCACAATCTGATGACCCTCACACTTTGTGTCAAGAAACTGAGTCATGGAGTAATGGAGACGGCCAGTAACTTCTCCAAGATCACTCCCCTGCATGTAATGGAGCCCAGATCCAAATTTAGGAGACTGATTCTATGCCAAAACTACTCCCAGTTCAGTTCAGTTGCTCAGTTGTGTCCGACTCTTTGTGACCCCATGGACCACAGCACTCCAGGACTCCCTGTCCATCACCAACTCCTGGAGCTTGCTCAAACTCATGTCCATTGAGTCGGTCATGCCATCCAACCATCTCATCCCATGTCATCCCCTTCTCCTCCTGCCTTCAATCTTTCCCAGCATCAGGGTCTTCTCCAGTGAGTCAATTCTTCACATCAGGTGGCCAAAGTATTGGAGTTTCAGCTTCAGTATCAATCCTTCCAAGGAATATTCAGGACTGATTTCCTTTAGGATTGACTGGTTGGATCTCCTTGCAGTCCAAGGGACTCTCAAAAATCTTCGACAGCGCAGTTCAACAGCATCAATTCTTTAGTGCTCAGTTTTCTTTATGGTCCAACTTTCACATCCATTCTTGACTACTGGAAAAACCATAGCTTTGACTAGATGGACATTTGTTGGTAAAGTAATATCTCTACTTTTTAATATGCTGTCTAGGTTGGTTATAACCTTTCTTCCAAGGAGCAAGTGTCTTTTAATTTCATCGCTGCAGTCACCATCTGCAGTGATTTTGGAGCCCCCAAAAATAAACTCTGTCACTGTTTCCATTGTTTCCCCATCTATTTGCCATGAAGTGATGGGACCAGATGCCATGATTTTAGTTTTCTGAATGTTGAGTTTTAAGTCAGCTTTTTCACTCTTCTCTTTCACTTTCATCAAGAGGCTCTTTAGTTCCTCTTTGCTTTCCGGCATAAGGATGGTATCATCTGCATATCTGAGGTTATTGATATTTCTTCCAGCAAACTTGATTCCAGCTTGTGATTCATCTAACCCAGCATTTCACATGTTGTACTCTGCATATAAGTTAAATAAACAGAGTGACAATATACAGCCTTGATATACTCTTTTTCCAATTTGGAACCAGTCTGTTGTTCCATGTCTGGTTCTGTTCCTTCTTGACCTGCATACAGATTACTCAGGAGTCAGGAAAGATGGCCTGGTATTCCCTTCTCTTCAAGAATTTTCCACAATTTGTTGTGATCCACACAGTCAAAGGCTTTGGTGTAGTCAATAAAGCAGAAGTAGATTTTTTCTGAAACTCTCTTGCTTTTTTTAATGATCCAACAAATGTTGGAAAATTGATCTCTGGTTTCTCTGCCTTTTCTAAATCCAATTTGAACAACTGGAAGTTCTTGGTTCATGTGCTGTTGAAGCCTTGCTTGGAGAATTTTGAGCATTAGTTTACTAGCGTGTGAGATGAGTGCAATTGTGTGGTAGTTTGAACATTCTGTGGCATTGCCTTTCTTTGAGATTGGAACGAAAACTGACCTTTTCCAGTCCTGTGGCCACTGCTGCGTTTTCCAAATTTGCTTGCATATTGAGTGCAGCACTTTCACAGCATCATCTTTTAGGATTTGAAGTAGCTCAGCTGGATTTCCATCACCTCCACTACCTTTGTTTGTAGTGATGCTTCCTAAGGCCCACTTGACTTCTCGTTCCAGGATGTCTGGCTCTAATAACTACTACTCTGCTTTTTTCATATGGCTGTGAAGACTCAGTGAGATTCACTAAAGAAATATTTACTGTGTGCCAAGTACCGTCACAGGTGTTAGAGTTAAAGACAACCCCCACCCAACCTGCCTTATAGATATCACATCCAAGAAGAGAAGATTATCCACTTAAAGCTTTTAGTGCAACACTCAGGAGAAGGCCCAGAGAAGGCAATGGCACCCCACTCCAGTACTCTTGCCTGGAAAATCCCATGGGTGGAGGAGCCTGGTAGGCTGGAGTCCATGGGGTCGTGAAGAGTCGGACACAACTGAAGTGACTTAGTAGTAGCAGGAGAAGGCCAGTGCTCATTTCCAAGTGTTAGGGTTTTAGAAGTTTCCACATGGTATTTTAGTTATTTATATACACGTTTTAAAAATTATCTATATTTATCTATTTGGCCAGTATGTGTTTTAGTTGTGGCATGCAGGATCTTTAGTTGCTACTTCTAGTTGTGGCATGTGGGATCTAGTTCCCTGACCAGGGATTGAACCTGGGCCCCCTGCATTGGGAGTGCAAAGTCTTAGCCACTAGACCATCAGGGAAGTCCCTATATACACGTTATAATGCTCCCACTAGATTATAAATTCCTTGATGGCAAGAATAATTTCTGATTCCTTTCTGTATGTTTTCTAACTCTTAACACATAGTAGGAAGTCAATAAATATTTGTTCAGTAAACAAACCCTATTGATCCTGAATGTATGTGAAAGAATTGCAAAAAGTGCTTTATCCATGTATTAATGCAAATGTTTTCAATGTAAAGTTAATTTATTGGGATTGCATGCTCAGTTGCTCAGTCATGTCCGACTCTTTGTGACCTTATGGACCATAACCCACCAGGCTCCTCTGCCCATGGGATTTTACAGGCAAGAATACTGGAGTGGGTAGCCATTCCCTTCTCCAGGGGGTCGTCTCAACCCAGTGATTGAATCTGGGTCTCCAGCATTGTAGGCAGATTCTTTCTCATTGGAGCCACCAGGGAAGCCCTATGGTTTCAATGGAGCAATTGCTAATCCCTGGGCACAGGCTGTCCCTAGAATGTGGACGAGAACCTACCAACTACGCAAGGTAGCAGTGAGTAAATAGTGAGTATTTACACACAAGCCAATACAGCAAATTTTTATTGTAAAGAATTTTTTATTGTAGATCAACAAAAAGACTGTATTAGTTAGCTGTATTGCTGCATTTCAAATCCTAAAAGATGATGCTGTGAAAGTGCTGCACTCAATATGTCAGCAAATTTGGAAATCTCAGCAGTGGCCACAGGACTGGAAAAGGTCAGTTTTCATTCCAATCCCAAAGAAAGGCAATGCCAAAGAATGCTCATACTGCTGCACAATTGCACTCATCTCACACGCTAGTAAAGTAATTTTCAAAATTCTCCAAGCCAGGCTTCAGCAATATGTAAACCGTGAACTTCCAGGTGTTCAAGCTAGATTTAAAAGAGACAGAGGAACCATAGATCAAATTGCCAATATCTGCTGGATTATCGAAAAAGCAAGAGTGTTCCAGAAAAATATCTATCTCTGCTTTAGTGACTATGGCAAAGCCTTTGACTCTGTGGATCACCACAAACTGTGGGAAATTCTTAAAGAGATGAGAATACCAGACCACCTGACCTGCCTCTTGAGAAATCTACATGCAGGTCAGGAAGCAACAGTTAGAACTGGACATGGAACAACAGACTGGTTCCAAATAGGAAAAGGAGTACGTCAAGGCTGTATATTGTCACCCAGCTTATGTAACTTATATGCAGAGTATGTCATGAGAAACACTGGGCTGGATGCAACACCAGCTGGAATCAAGATTGCATGGAGAAATATCAATAACCTCAGATACACAGATGACACCATCCTTATGGCAGAAAGTGAAGAAGAACTAAAGAGCCTTTTGATGAAAGTGAAAGAGGAGAGTGAAAAAGTTGGCTTAAAGCTCAACATTCAGAAAACTAAGATCATGGCATCTGGTGCCATCATTTCATGGCAAATAGATGGGGAAACAATGGAAACAGTGACAGAGTTTATTTTGGGGGGCTCCAAAATCACTGCAGATGGTGACTGCAGCCATGAAATTAAAAGATGCTTGCTCCTTGGAAGAAAAGCTATGACCAACCAAGACAGCATATTAAAAAGCAGAGATATTACTTTACCAACAAATATCCATCTAGTCAAGGCTATGGTTTTTCCAGTAGTCATGTATGGATGGGAGAGTTGGACTATAAAGAAAGCTGAGCGCAGAAGAATTGATGCTTTTGAACTGTGTTGTTGAAGACTCTTGAGAGTCCCTTGAACTGCAAGAAGATCCAACCAGTCAATCCTAAAGGAAATCAGTCCTGAATATTCATTAGAAGGACTGATGCTGAAGCCGAAACTCCAATAGTTTGGCCAACTGATGCAAAGAGCTGATTCATTTGGAAAGACCCTGATGCTGGGAAAGATTGAAGGTGGGAGGAGAAGGGGATGACAGAATATGAGATGGTTGGATGGCATCGTGGATGCAATGAACATGAGTTTGAGTAGGCTCTGGGAGGTGGTGATGGACAGGGAGTCCTGGCGTGCTGCAGCCCATGGGGTCGCAAAGAATCGGACACGACTGAGCGACTGAACTGAACTGACTGATTGCTGCATAACATATTGCTGTTAAATTTTGTGGCTTAAAACAACAGGAGACACTTATTATCTCACTTAGTGCCTATGGGTCAGAGTTTGGGAGCAGCTTGGCTGGAGGTTTGGGCTCATGCAGCCAAGATGTTAGCCAGGGGAGGTTCAAGATGTAGGAGACATATGTACATATATATACGCCTATGGCTGATTCATTTTGATGTAGGGCAGAAACCAACACAATATTGTAAAGCATTTATACTCCAATTAAAACAAAAATGATGTCAGCCTGGATTGCAGTCACCTGAAGGTTTGACTGAGGCAGGAGGATTCACTTCCCTGGTGACTCATGCACGAGTTGGTGCTGGTCAGCGCCTCTCCGTAAGGGCCTCTCTACACGGATGCTTGACTGTCTTCAGTGTGGTGACTGGCTTCTGCCAAAGGGACTGATTTGAGAGACCAAGGAGGAATCTGCAATGTCTTTTATGTTCTATGTTGGAAGTCACACAGCCCATCTTTTGCGATATCCTATTGGCCCCACAAGTCAGCTTTATTCAGTGTGAGAAGGGATTATGCAGAGGCGAGTACCAGAAGGGAATGGTCATGGGGCCATCCTGGAGGCTGGCTACCACGATGGGGAAACTGGAGCTCAGAAATCAGACGAGAGCTGGAGGGCAGCCTGGAGCCAAGGAAGCTCTGGGCACTTGGGTAGCCAGCGTCCCGCAGTCTTCACCTGTGTTCTCTCCCTTCATGTGACTCGCTCACACCCCTGTCTTCTGCCAATGCTGCTGCTTACTTCACATTCCTAAAAGCAGAGCCTGAGGGCTTGGTTCATCATTTTCCCCCAGGTCATTACAGGTCACACGCCAGCCACTGAATTGTGTTCTGGGGATCCACTCCTAGCTCAGAGACATAGGGAAGTCAGGTTTCATATGGTCCAAAACACAGACACTTCAGCATAGACATTAGTCTGTGGTCAGGACAGCCTCGCTAAGGTGAGGTTGGAGGGAGGTGGGGTCAGAGTTCGGGAAGGGTAATCTGCCTAGTATTGCTCAACAGGCGCTGTGCTGGACAGAAGGGCCACAGATGAGGAGAAGGAAGAAAAATGAAGACTAATAAGTTGATCCCTGGCCTCTTTGTTTAAAGAGAAAGACACCCATAACCAGATAATTATAATTTGTGTATAATAAAACTCCAGGAGATGGTGAAGGACAGGAAAGCCTGGTGTGCTGCTGTCCATGGGGTCGAAAAGAGCTGGACATGACTGAGCAACTAAATAACAACAACAAATAATAAAGCTATGTTAGTAGTACCTGGGTCAAGTGGAGAAAGTTTCCTAAGACCCTTCTGCAGGATCTTGAAGGGTGAGATGGAAAGGATCCACATGAAGGGAAGGGAAAAGGACATTTCTGACAAGAAGGGACCCGTATAGGATGTTTCGGGGGGGAGGTGGGACTCCATAGTGGGGCTTGAAGGTAGAGAGAAGTTGGCAAGTATGGGGGCTCAGTGAAGGTCATGGGTTCTTCCCTGAGAGTGGTGGGAAGTTCTGGAAGGTTCTGAAATAGGAATGACTTCTGTGGGTGGCTCCAGGGGCTGACGTTTCCTTTGAAGGATTGTTTAAACACATGACCTTCCCTGGGGGCTCGGATGGTAAATAATCTTCCTGCCAATGCAGGAGACCTGGGTTCATTCCCTGGGTCTGGAAGATCCCCTGGAGAAGGAAATGGCAACCCTTTCCAGTATTCTTGCCTGGAAGAATTCCATGGACAGAAGAGCCTGGCGGGCTACAGTCCATGGGTTTGCAAAGAGTCTGCCATGACTGAGAGACTAACACTTAAGCACAGGAGTATCCACCTCCTTCAGGTTCTAGATCACAAGGGGTTGTGTATACTTTGAGGAAAGCTGTGGTCTCCATTATACAGAGATATCCATGCTTACGAGGAACTGCCCTTCCGCTGGTTTCCTTCAAAAGCAATTGCTCCAAATATAATTCCATAGGCATCCAAATTAACCAAAGCTTTTTTTCAACACCAAGAAGGCCACCTCTACGTAATGGAATGATGTCATCAGAAGTCTGAGAAAAGTCTCCCTGTGGACTCCCCATCAGGTAACTTGTCCTCCTTCTACAAAAAGCCTCCCAACCAATTCAGAATATAATGTCCGGAAAGTAACACTTTCAGAAGCTCAGGCCATGCTGCTGCTGCTGCTGCTAAGTCGCTTCAGTCGTGTCTGACTCTGAGACCCCACAGAAGGCAGCCCACCAGGCTCCCCTGTCCCTGGGATTCTCCAGGCAAGAGCACTGGAGTGGGTTGCCATTTCCTTCTCCAATGCGTGAAAGTGAAAAGTGAAAGTGAAGTCGCTCAGTCGTGTCTGACCCTCAGCGACCCCATAGACTGCAGCCCACCAGGCTCCTCTGTCCATGGGAGTTTCCAGGCAAGAGTACTGGAGTGGGGTGCCATTGCCTTCTCCACAGGCCATGCTAATAAACAGCTTATAGCAGGTTCACGATTTCTACATAAGTGAACTTAGGTCCAAAGATGCCAGTCGCAAATTTTATACTTTATATATCTGAGGGCCAATTTTATTTCTGGGCTTTCACTTGGAGTGAGGGTTGCTTTGTTGAAGTCTGGCCCTGGGTAGGAGGACCAGTATGTTGTAGAAGCTTCTGGAAGCTGCATGGTCCATGGTTAAGAGCCTGCTCCCTGTTAATATGGTTAACAGCCAGCTTGTTGTTATTGCTCAGTCACCAAGTCGTGGCTGACTCTTTGCCACCCCATGGACTGCAGCACACCAGGCTCCCCTGTCCTTCATTATCTCCTGGAGCTTGCTCAAATTCATGTCCACTGAGTCAGTGACACTACCTCACCATCTCATCCTCTGCTGCTCCCTTCTGTTGCCTTCAGTCATTCCCAGCATCAGGGTCTTTTCCAATGAGTTAGCTCTTTGCATCAGGTGGTCAAAGTATTGGAGCTTCAACATCAGCATCAGTCCTTCCAATGAATATTCAGGGTTGATTTCCTTTAGGATTAACTGTCTTGATCTCCTTGCAGTCCAAAGGACTCTCAAGGGTCTTCTTTAGCACCACAATTTGAAAACATCAGTTCTCCGGTGCTTAGCCTTCTTTATGGTCCAACTCTAATATCTGTACATGGCTACTGGAAAAACCATAGCTTTGACCAGATGGACCTGCCTGGGCTTATATCCTGACTCTGACACTTTCTACTCTGTGACCTTGGGTAAGGTTCAAATCTTGACTCATAGTGCCCGGGTTCAAATCTTGACTCTCCATTCACCAACTGTGTGACCTTGGGCAACTTTCTTAACCTCTCTGAGCCTCGGTGTTCTCTATAAAACAACAATAATAATGACTTCCCTGGCAGTCCAGTGGTTAAGACTTCACCTTCCAATGCAGGGAGTGCGAGTTTGATCCTTGGTTGGGGAGCTAAGACCCCACATGCCTTGGGGCCCAAAACCAAAACATAAAACAGAAGCAATTTTGTAACAAATTCAAGACTTTTAAAATGGTCCATATCAAAAAATATCTTTAAAAAAATGCAACAACAGTAGTAATGACACCTAACTTCACAGGCGTTTGTGAGGCTTGAATGAAATCACTCAGGTGCCTGGTACTTAGTTATACATTCATTCAAACCGAATTTTCATTACTATTATCCCTCTTCTAGGCCCAGCAGCACCATCTCTCACTTAAATGCTCATGTTGGCCTCCTAACTAGTCCCCTGACCTCCAACCTTGCCTTCCTGAAAGATATTCTCCATATGGCAGCTGAAAGATTTCTTAAAAACACAAATCTGGGACTTTATTTGTGCCCCAGTGGTTAAGAATCTGCTGCTAAAGCAGGAGACTTGGGTTCGATCCCTGGTCTGGGAAGATTCGACATGCCTCAGAAAAACTAAGCCCAAGTGTCACAACTGCTGAGCCTCTGCTCTAGAGCCCACAGGCTGCAACTATGGAGCCTGTACGTCGAGAGCCCGTGCTCCATAAAAGAAACCACCACAATGAGAAGCCTGTGCCCTGCAAGGAAGAGTTGCAACTAGAGAAAGTAGTCACAACTAGAGAAAGTCCCTGCACAGCAATGAAGACTTACCACAACCAAAAATAAATAAATAGATAAACACAAGTCTGATCGGATTACTCCTCACTTAAAATTCTGCACATGGCTCCCATTGTCCTCACCATAAGGTTCCACACCCTAAAGAGTCCTCGATGGCTCTGCAAGATAGGGCCCAGCTCACTTCACAGCGGAGCCCCGTGCCACCACACACCCACCACACTGGCCTTGTTTCCTTTCCTGAAGGTTCCTTAACACAGACCTTCACACATCCTGTAGACTGGCTCCTCCGCAGTCCTCAGCCCCGCCAACTCCTACTCACCCAGCAAGGAGGGTGACTTCCTCAAAGATGCCTTCCTAACTTCTGGGCTAGGATGGCTGTTCCTTCTTGGTGTTAACAATTGTGACTAAATTCTTCTCTGTACAACCTTCCTGCCCATGTGGGAATTTGGTCTAGAGTCTGTGCTGTTCATGGAACATCCCCAGAGCTTGGCGTGGTGTGCAGTCCATAATGACTACTCAATACATATTTCAAGAATTGTGAATGGATGAACAGATGTGGCATTTCCTGGGAACTAACCCTCTTCTGCCCGTGCCATTCTCAGAGACTTGATTCACTTTGGCCTCTCTTGCTCTGTGTGGGTAGTGGTGAGGAAGAGGAGACACATTGTCTAGAAGCCAGCAGGCTGAGGACAGGCCACCCCATTGCAAAATCAGAGCAAGCAAGTCATTTAGAGGCTGTTTGTTCAGTCCTCTTCCTTGTCCACATTGTCAGTGAACCAGGAGCTCATGCCTAACTGTGAGCAAGTTCTTCCCCATCTCAAACTTAATCCTGCCTCCTTAAAAGTTCCCATCTCTCCCTGAGATGTTCATTTTCTTCTGAGACTTCTGCACTTCCCAGAGTTTACAGAGTTATATAAATTGCTTGGGTAGTTACAGAGAAAACAATACAAATTTTAAAATTCTAATCACAAAACCTAGTTCTGCCTTTTTTTCTTCCTTCTGCTTTTTATATGGACAAGAAAGAAACCTAACTGCTGGCCTCCTCTCCCACATGAGGTTAGGGATGGAGGCCAGCTTGAGCATAGCTTGGCCTCCCTTTTCTCTGGGACTTTCCTGCTGTTGGCAGGGACCATGAGCTGCTAATAACTAGCAACTGCATTTCCCAACTTTCTTTTTTTAAATACGTGTTCTATTTTTTAAATATTTTAAAATTTGTTATTTTTTTATATTATAAAGTGGTTTGGGTTTTTTGTTTGGTTTTAAAGGGATAATTTTTTGGCCATGCCACATGGCATGTGGGGTCCTAGTTCCCTGACCAGGGATGGAACCTGTGCCCTCAATGCTGGAAGCTCAGAGTCTTAACCACTGGACCGCCAGGGAAATCCTGTCCCAGCTTTCAAATGCACCTTTACCAGCCTAGCGCTGTGGGTAAGGAACACAGTATGGACTCCCAGGGGCCCACCAGGCCTGTTCCAGAGCGTGCAGGTTGCAGATACTGTGAAGGTAAAAACTGCTTGCTCCAGTTCCCAAGTAGGTCTTGGTATCTTGTGGCCCAAGAAACAGTATGGGATAGCTCAATGGGTAAAATGAATAAAATTAATCTGGGAAACAAAAAAATTTTGGAAAACTAAAACAGACTTTTCCTAGGTGAAAGTGAAAGTTGCTCAGTTGTGTCCAACTCTTTGTGACCCCATGGGCTGTATAGACTGGAATTCTCCAGGCCAGAATACTGCAGTGGGTAGCCTTTCCCTTCTCCAGCGGCTCTTCCCACCCCAGGGATTGAACCCAGGTCTCCCGCATTGTGGGCAGATTCTTTACCAGCTAAGCCACAAGGGAAGCCCTTTCTTAGGTGCAGGTGGGCTAAGCTCTAGCCTACACCTATAAGAACAACCGTAAAAAATGCCGAGAAATAACAGATTAAGACATTGGATGAAATGCTCCATTTATAAGTGAGTAAGTGAAGTCGCTCAGTCTTGTCCAACTCTTTGCGACCCCATGGACTGTAGCCTACCAGGCTCCTCTGTCCATGGGATTTTCCAGGCAATAGTACTGGAGTGGATTACCATTTCTTTCTCCAGCGGATCTTCCCAACCCAGGGATCAAACCCGGGTCTCCCACATTGTAGACAGACGCTTTACCATCTGAGCCACCAGGGAAGAGCTTAAAATTTAAAGCACATTTTCAAACAACAGTGCGTCTTATTTATTATTTATGTATCCAAAATGAACACCACTAAAATAAATCCAAACAAAACAAAGGAAATGCTGCTGATTATTCCCCTCTATTTACTAAGGATAATGCATCCTTTGGTGAGTGAAGAGTGATAAAAAACTAAACCAGTTTGGCCTGTCAGGGTGAATAGTTGCTGCCCAGTAGAAGAATTCGACCTTTAAACACAAAAACGAAACCCTCCCCCAAAAAACATTAAACTAAAGAGGCTGAGTTTCCAGGGAGATCTAAGAAAAAAAATGAAAGTGTCCTTCAAATTGAACACCCCATTTTGTATAAAATGGAAATGGCTCCAGAGAAATGCCCTGAGAGGTCTGTTCCCCACAGCCTTGGAAGGGGAAAGGAAAGTGTGTATTCAAGCAACAACGAAAGACTGTGTGTGCAGCAGCCAAAAGGCCTCCCAGGAACACCCAAGCTGGGCAAAGCTTGGATTGTGTGAGACTGTCTCTAATCTGCCCAACCCTCCTGGAAGGCAGGGAAACCCTGTGTCTGACTTTTACTTTTGTTTTCAGTCCCTAACACACAGCAGTAGGTGCGTAATAAATATGACAGTCCTGGTTCAAGAGCAAGGAAAATTCTGACAATGTGGCAATAATAACAAGAATGGTGATTTAAAAAAAAAAATTTTGTTAGAGAGGAGACTTCCCTGGCAGTCCAGTGATTAAGACTCGGCTCTTCCACTGCAGGGGACTTGGGTTTGATCCCTGGTCAGGGAACTAAGATCCCACATGCTGCATGGCCAAAAAAAATATTTGTTTTTAACTGAAGTGTAGTTGATTTACAATGTTGTGCTAGTTGCTGCTGGACAGCCACATGAACCAGTTATACATATATCCACTTTTTTTCAGATCCTTTTCCCATATAGGTCATTACAGAGTATTGAGTAGACTTCCCTGTGCTATACAGTAGGTCCTTATTAGTTATCTATTTCATATACAGTAGTGCATATATGCCAAGCCCAATCTCTCAATTTATCCCTCCCCCCACTTTCACCCCTTTTGGTAACTGTAAATTTGTTTTCTCCATCTGTGACCCTATTTCTGTTTTGTAAATAAGTCCATTTGTACCATTTTTTAGATTCCACATGTAAGTGATACATGATATTTGTCTTTCTCTGTCTGGCTTACTTCACTCAGTACGACAACCTCTAGGACAATCCATGTTGCTGCAAATGGCATTATTTTGGCAGTTAAGGGTGATTTAATGTTATTTAAGTTCCATCTCATTTCCAGGCAGTGGGACTACAGAAGTTCTATTTTCTGTTTGTCTGCATTGTCCGAGTTGTTCACGAGTACGTTTTTTAAAAATAAAGGAATAAAATTATCTCCCCGTTGGGACATAGTAATTCTCTTAAGCATCACTGCCAATTTCTTGACCCCTTTTGGAACAAGGTTGGGAATTCATTCTTCCATAGATTATAATTCAATATGAGGACAAAGTGAATGCCTTCACTCCATAAATATTTATTTAACACTGACTCGTGAAGGATCTAGGCAGGCATGGGGAATACGCATGCTCAGAAAATACCAGTTTCCAGCCTGAGACGGAGTCAGACATTAAGCACGTACTTCCACTAACAAGGTCCAGTTCATCTGACAGCTGCAGAGGAGAAGGGGCCTGGAGCCAGGAGCCCTGTGTCTCTGTCGTGTCTCCTGTGTGGGTCTCAGGCCACAGCTTTCCTCTGCTGTCTCCCCTCCCAGAAGGCCCTTCCCCCTTCTTGCACCTACGCAGACTTGACCTTGCTTCAGAATCCTCCTCAGCTTTCCAGGTCTTGCTCAAGGCCCCCCTGACTCCCGAGGCCCCCACTTCCTCCCTCCCCTCAGCATCTCTATCTATCCAGCTATCTATCTGCCTATCTATCTACACAGTGAGACAGAGGAGAGAGGGACAGGAAGACATTTATTTTAAGGAATTGGTTCACACGATTGTGGAAAGGCAAGTCCAAAAGCTTCAGGATAGACCAGCAGGCTAGGGGCCCAGTAAAGAGTTTTAATCCAAGTGCAGTCTGCTGCAGGACTCCGTCTTGCTCAGGGGGACACCACTTTTCGTTCTGATTAAGACCTTAGTGGATTAGACGGGGTCGGCTCACATTATGGAGGGCAATCTGCTTTACTCCAAGTCCACTATTTTTAAACCTTCATCTCATCCAAGACATATCTTTACAGAAACATCCAGAATGTTTGACCAAGTATCTGGGCTCTGTGGCCCAGCCAAGCTGACACAGACTATTAACCACCACAGTACTCTTATTCCTCTAATTAGGGTCTAACATTTTGGAAGCCACAGGTCAGCTTCTACATGTCTGAGTCTGTGGGAACAGGGCCAAGCCCAGGGACTACTACTGTCAACAAATCCACCAAGAATGGAAGAATGGAACAATGAGACCTGACAGACGCTCTGGAAGCCACCTCATGCACTTTCTAGAAACAATAGAGGGTGTGTGACTGACATCTACCTGATTCCCAGAGTACAAACCATGTGACTGCAGAGACACCAAAGCATAGCTTGATCCTTTCTCAGTTCTGAAAACAACTCTTCAGACATCCTCAGTCATACCTTCCAGGAAAATAAAGACAGGAGAACAACAACACGAAAGCATGTTGTGGCCTAGAGAGGAATTTCTGAACTTGGCCGCTGACTGTATTGTTAGGACATACGGTCCTGTTTCAGGCTTCATCTCTCTCCTAAATCGATTACTTATTCAAACCACGAGCTCCAACCTCTTACGCCCCTACCTCCCCTCCACCAACTTTAATCAGCCCGTTGGAGGTAAACCAGGCTCAAGAGGAGGGACCTAGTGATTTCTCAGACAATTCACAGTTCAAGCTCAAATCTGCAATTCTAGACCTAGAATGTAATTTCCAGACTTCCCCCTTGGTACCTGAGCAGGCTGTCGCTCAGGCTGGAGGAGGAGGAAAGGCCTGGCCCAGATATCTCAAGCAACTGCAGAGGTGGTAGGTCCTCAAGCTATTTTTCAATGCCAGTCCTCATCTTCCTGTGCCCCACAATTATCCAGTCCCTTTTAAAATTCCCTCTTTCTGCATCTGTAAAAATCCTTTTCATTCCTCCTCAGTTCCAGCAGAAAAATGGGCAAAGGATAGGTACAGGCTGTTCAAAGAAAAAGAATACCAAATATCTCTTAGACAGATGAAAAGATGCTCGATTCTGCTCATAATAATATAAATGCAAATTTAAAGTACAAAGGGAATATATCAGATTGGCAAAGATCGGAAAGTAGGGTACACAGTCTGGAAAGATTGCAGGGAAGCAGGCACTGTAAACACAGTTGGGGCAAGGCTGACCTTTACTGACCTCCTTGGAGAACAATTTGGTAAAACATCTCAAAATGCACTGGTTCGATGACCAAGCACTTCCACCTCCAGGTATTAATAGATGTACTTGTATATTCATGCAAAATGACGTATGCCCAAGAATATACATTGTGCTGTTGTTTGTAACAGGTCTCTAAAGGTCTATTAACAGGATTCTAGTGAAATAAATTATAGCCTATTGCACAGCCACTTAAGGAAATAAGGAAGGTCTGTGTGGACTGATGTGGAAAATTTCACAGGGTATTAAGTGAAAAGAATAAGGAGGTTGCCAGTGCATGTGATGTGCTAGAATTTGTGTGGGGGAAGAATGTACATACATTGCTGGGAAATGCATGGAGGACCCCTGAGGATATTGGTTGCAGGGATTTGGCAGCCAGAACCCAGCAGACTTGGGAACATCTGAGAAAAATAATGAGATTTACCTTTTCTCTTAATATTCTTATGGGTTGAATTGTGACTCCCAAAAGTTATTTGCAGAAGCCATTATCCTCAGTATCTCAAAAGGAGACCTTATTTGGTAATAGGGTCATTGCAGATGTAATTAGCTAAGATGAAGTCACACAGGAGCAGTGTGGGCCCCTAATCCAATAGGCCATGTATCCTTATACAAAGGGAACATTTGGATCCAGACAGGCACACGGAAAACACTGATGATGAAGACAGAGATTGAAGTCATTCTCAGCAAATTGTTAGCAGCCAGGAGAGAGGCATGGGAACAGATTTTTTTTTCCCTTGCAGTTCTTAGGAGCCATCAACCCAGCAGACACCTTGATCTTGGACTTCTAGCTAGCAGATCTATGAGACAGTACGTTTCCATTGTTCTAAAGCATCCAGTTTGTAGTACTTTGTTACAGCAACCCTAGCAAATGAAAATAGTTTCCTTGGGTGCCCTTCGGAGGTGTGTAAGCAGGCAAATGTATTACCCACTAAAGAATATTTTTTTTTCCAGTATAAATGTCCAATGCTCCCTGAAGCCATCTCAGATTTACCAGTCTGGGTTGATTTCTCTGTCTTTCTAGCTCTTAGAACGTTTTATTCTCTGCCGCAACATTTTTACTGTTTTGTTATGTGATTTAACTGTTCATGAGGTCCTCACCTCCACAAAGGGGACTGGGCCCACATTTCATCCATCATTATGATCCTAGAGACTGGCCCTCAAGTGTTAGGTGGAGTGAATGAATACTTAGGTAACTAGGCATTTTTCACCCCCTTCCTCCATTTCTATGTTGTTTTTGGCTTGATAAACTATCAGTTCATTGATGGTTAGAATAACGTCACTGCAACCTGACCCTAAGATTTGCAGAATTTGGTAGGTGAAAGGAAAAAAAAAAAACTCATTTAAAAATACACTTAGGGGACGTCCCTCGTGGTCCAGTGGCAAAAACTCACTCCCACTGCAGGGAGCCCAGGCTCTGTTCCTGGTCAGGGAACTAGATCCCACATGCCACAGCTAAGGCTCAGTTTAGTCACTCAGTCATGTCTGACTCTTTGCAACCCCATGGACTGCAGCACGCCAGGCCTCCCTGTCCATCACCAACTCCTGGAGTTTACTCAGATCATGTCCATTGAGTTGGTGATGCCATCCAATCATCTCATCCTCTGTCATCCCCTTCTCCTCCTGCCTTCAGTCTTTCCCAGCATCAGGGGTCTTTTCAAATGAGTCAGTATTGGAGTTTCAGCTTCAGCATCAGTCCTTCCAATGAACACCCAGGACTGATCTCCTTTAGGATGGACTGGTTGGATCTCCTTGCAATCCAAGGGACTCTCAAGAATCTTCTCCAATACCACAGTTCAAAAGCATCAATTCTTCGCCGCTCAGCTTTCTTTATAGTTCAACTCTCACATCTGTACATGACTACTGGAAAAACCATAGCCTTGACTAGAAGGACTTTTGTTGGCAAAGTAATGTCTCTGCTTTTTAATATGCTATCTAGGTTGGTCATAACTTTTCTTCCAAGGAAGAAAGTGTCTTTTAATTTCATGGCTGCAGTCACCATCTGCAGTGATTTTGGAGCCCAAGAAGTCTGTCACTGTTTCCATTGTTTCCCCATCTATTTGCCATGAAGTGATGGGACCAGATGCCATGATCTTAGTTTTCTGAATGTTGAGTTTTAAGCCAACTTTTTCAGCTAAAAAAGTTGGGCACAGCCAAATAAATAAGAATAATAAAAACAATATACAGAAACTCAAAACACATTCAAGTGTTTCACTTCAAATGAATTGAGAGTTTAGTATTTTGCAAGGGAGATCAAACCAGCCAATCTTAAAGGAAATCAACTCTGAATACTCATTGGAAGGACTGATGCTGAAGCTGAAGCTCCAATACTTTTGGCCACTTGATGCAAAGAACCAACTCACTAGACAAGACCTTGATGCTGGGAAAGATTGAGGGCAGGAGGAAAAGGAGGTGACAGAGGATGAGATGGTTGGTTAACATCTCTGACTCAATAGACGGTTTGCTCAAAGAGTTTGAGAGAACTCTGGGAGACAGTGAAGGACAAGGAGGGAGGCCTGGTGTGCTGCGGTCCATGGGGTCACAAAGAGTTGGACACAACTTAGCAACTGAACAACAGCAAAGGAACTAATTCCTCAGACAAGGAAAGCTGATTTGGGACGATAAGCAATTAAGAAAGTCTTCCTGCCTGCATGGCTATTCTTAATGAGGGACCAGTGAAACAATCTGTCAATTACGCTCCAAAGGGTAGTTCTTGTTATGGATTACAGAAGCAACGTTTGGGACAGGCAGTAGAGATTGAGAGTATGGCTGCTATATCAGGTTCCTACGGCTGCCTTAACTAAGTACTACAAACTAGAAAACAACAGAAATTTACTGTCTCAGGACAGGATCCCTCCTTAGCTCTCCCAGCTTCTGGTGCTTGTAGGGGAATCACTCCCATCGCTGCATCACATGGTGATTTCCCTGTGTGTGTGTGTCTGTGTATCCACATTTTTCTTCTCTTATAAGGACACTTGTCATAGGATTAAGGGTTGCCTTAATCCCCTGACCTCACCTTAACTTGAATACATCTGCAAAGTAAGGTCACATTCCAAGGTTCTGGCTAGATATGAATTTGGGAGGAACACTATCCAAGCTGGGCTTCCCTGGTGGCTCAGTCGGTAAAGAAGCTGCCTGCAGTACAGGAGACACGGGTTTGATCGCTGGATCTAGAAGATCCCCTGGAGAAGGAAATGGCAACCCACTCCAGTATTCTTGCAGGGGAAATCCCATGGACAGAGGAGCCTGGCCGGCTGTAGTCCATGGGGTTGCAAGAGTTGCACACAACTTAGCAACCACCAACTACCACCTATCCAACCCAGTACAGCTGCTCACCTGGGTCTCACTGAGGGTGGAGAAGCACAGGCTGTAGAATCAGACAGATTTCATTTCAAATCCTTATTCTACCTGCCGATCAACTGTGTGAATATGGGCAAGTTACTCACCATCTCTAAACCTGTGTCCTCCTCTGTGCAATGGGCTTAATGCCTCCTAGAATTGCTGAGTGGAATAAATAAGATCAGGTCCTGGGGTGCTTAGCACCAGTGCCTGATATTTAAAAAAATTAGATTTTAACACTAGAGTCCCCATTTCCAACACTCCTGCCATCCTTTCAGGGAAGAACATAGACAGTTAAATAGCAAAACAGAATAGTTTATGATTAAAGGCCCAGCTGCCTGGAACAGGATGTACCTGCCTCAGGAGGTCAGAGAGCACAGGGCTGGCGCAGGCACAGACTTTAACTTTTAATAACAAACAGATGCAAAGTTAGTGCTGAAATCTGAAACTTTGAGCGAAACTGTATTGATTTCCCCTCCCCCTCTGCAGGGCATATATCTAGAGCTTATTCTCGAGGTCTCTACAGCAGAACCAGACCAGGTATCTATTCCTCTCTCCCATCAACTACCTCCTGCCTGTGGCCCCCTCCCAATGAACCTGACCATCAGGACATTCCAAGAAGGCCAGAGCTTCCATCCTAATGGCCCTGGCCTCCCCTAGTCTAGGCTGCCCATAGAGGAAGGGTCCCCTTGGGAGGCCCTGGCTGGTAAAGCTGTGCATGTGTTGATCTCTGAACACATCCCAAAGCAAACAAAAACAACTTGGGATAATCAGCATTTTGCACAGATCAGGGAAAACTGGCTGTTCTACACCAGCTCATGTGTTCCATTAGAAATGGATTAAATCATCCAGACACAGAGATCTTTCAGGTGACATTTTCATTTAGAACTCACCATTAGAGCTGGGCTTGAGTCCTTTCTCGGTGACCTGCACTATGAGTCAGCCAAGCCCGTCCACACCATTGACAGGACAGGCTGCGATCATCCACAGCCGTCCACTGCTGCCCTGGTTTCCTTGGCATTGAGCAGATTATATGCACAAAGCTCTGTTTCTGGATGTTAGTTACTCGGGCGTGTCTGACTCTTTGAGACCCCATGGACTGTAGCTCGCCAGGCTCCTCTGTCCATAGGGATTCTCCAGACAAGGATACCGGAGAGGGTTGCTATTTCCTTCTCCAGGGGATCTTGCCAGCCGAGGGATGGAACCCAGGTATCCCACATTGCAGGCAAATTTTTTACCATCTTAGCTACTAGGGAAGGATAGGAACTAAATTTTTTTACCTTGGTGACTAGTGGAAAATAAGCCACCAATTCACTGACTGGATTTATCGAGTGCCTGGTTAGAAACATAGGCTCTAGAGTCAATTGACTGAGTTCAAATCTCACCTCTCCAAGTCATGAGCTTTGGGACACTGAGCAAGTTACTTAGTGTCTTTAAACCTTAATTGAGGAGAATCTTAGTAATAAGTATCCATTAGGCTACCGGGAGGATTGTTCCAGGGTTAGTTCCTTGAGAAGCTGACGGTGAGAGAGAAATTGGCCAACAGGATTTCATGAAGGGATCCTCCTAAGAGTAACACCAGTAAAAGTGAGAGCAGGAAGCAGGACTGGGCAGAGGGAGAAGCTGAGCTGGGATGCAGTCCCAAGCAAGTAGCAGCCCACCCCAGGAGCACGCTCTGGAGCTGGGAGAGCACGTTAGCAATGCCTTGAGATGAACCCAAAGGACAGGGTCCTGGCGCCCCTCCGTCAAACAGTCACTGGATCCAGGCTGCCCTGAGAAGGAGATGTGACCTTGGGCAAGACAATTTTCATCAGCTTAGTCAGTCTGCAAAGGACGCTGATGATTGGTTTCCTACAGTGTTCTCAACATCTAGATCCTTCATTCCTCCAAGGGGATTACATTCACTGTCACAAAGATTAAATGAGATTATCCACATAAAGCTCATACCACAGTACCTGGCATTCAGTAAATGCTTGCCACTTGGCCACCATGACAATCATTGTTTTTACAACTATTAATTGCCAGGCACTGTGCTAGAGGCTGGGGACTCAGTGTCAATTGAGATTCTGCTCCTAGGCTCAAGAAACTCAGTGCATAGCAAATCAGACCATCAGGCAAGCAACTGCAATGCAGCGCACTTGATAGGGTGCCCCAGGATTTGTATGGGAGCATCTAGAAAGGACACATGACCCAGACTAGGAAGGCAAAGGAAAGTGGTACCAAAGGAGATACCTGGAGATGGAGGGGAGTCAGCCAGGCAAAGGGTGTGGGAGCTGTCAGCAGTGGCAAAGAAGGTTGAGGAGGTAGTGTGCTCATGATATAGTCCAGCAGAGCCAGCACAGAGTGGGCATCAGAGAGAGTGGAAGAGGGGTCTTTTACACACCAGGACAATGAGTGCTGGATTCGGAGATAAAAAGGGCGATGGGGAGCCATCCAAGCATTCTAACCAGAGAAAGGACATGGCCCACTTGCGCTTGAAAATGGTCACTCTGGCCACCATTTCGGCAGTGGATTGGACATGAACAACCTAAGAGGCTTTTTCCAGGGTCCACATGAGGGACAAGGATGACCTGGACTAGGCTGGTGGTACTGAAGAAAGAGAGGATACCCATAAACAAAGAGTACCTAGGTGGTGCCATCTACAGACTCGATGATGGTTAGATGGAAAGAGAAAAATGGAAATTCAGGGTCATGCTTCAGCTTCTGATAGGCAAATAAACTGCAGAAGGCCTTGTGTCTTGGTCCATTCGAGCTACTATACCAGACTAACTCAGACCGGGGGGGCTTATAAACAATAGAAATGTATTTCTCACAGTTCTGGAGGCTGGAAATTCCAAGATCAAGGCACCAGCTGATTCAGTGTCTGGCAGGTGCCAGAGGACAGCCATCTCCTCACTGTGCCTTCACATGGTGGAAGCAAGCAGGGAGAGAGCTCTCTGGGTTTTTGTTTTTGTTTTGTTTTGTTTTTTGTATAAGGGCGTTAAGCTCATTCATAAGGGCTCCATCCTCATGACCTAAGCATCTCCAAAAGGACCCACCTCCAAATGGCATCACATTGGGGAATATGTTTCAATATATGAGCTTTGGGGGACACAAATATCTAGTCTATAGCCCCTGGGGAATGAGTGTCATCAGATCTAGAAAAAGAAAAAGCCATCAAGAGTAGACGTGTGCCTCATTATTCAGCATGGCTTAAAGGAGCTTCTTCTAGACAGTTCTCTAAGATTTATGACTCCATTGTAGACAAACCCACTTGAAACCCCTGATGGGCTATAACTCTCAGAAGCGGAGTATGTTAATCCCAGAGGAAACTGTTTCCTCCCTGTTTCTCTAGCAAATCTAACAAAAAAGCAAACAAACGGAAAAAGAATGTTCCGTCTTTAAATGTAGTTGTAGTGAAACTGAGCAAAGGAAGAAAATACAAATAAACATTCACTTTGGAATCAACCTTCAATAAACATCCATATTTATTGAATACGGACTCTGGGCCGAACCTTCTGCTCAAGGCTTCAGAAATAAGGAAAAATATGAGAGCCGCTGGGATTTCCCTGGCAATCCAGTGGTTATGACTCTGTACTTCCAATACAGGGAACACAGGTTCAAGCTCTGGTCAGTGAATTAAGATCCCACGTGGCACCCAGTGCGACCAAAAGTAAAGATAAAAGAGAGGCCCACTGACTAGTGCACTTGCAGCCCCAGCTCTTTCAATAATAATACTTCTTATGGTAAATTGGTGCACTAGCATTTGGGTTTATACCTCAGTTTCTTATGTATTTGGTGGTGACTTGAGTCAGTTGTTGTTTAGTCACTAAGTCATGTCTGACTCTTTTGTGACCCCATGGACTGCAGCCTGCCAGGCTCCTCTGTCCATGGGATTTTTCAAGGCAAGGATACTAGAGTGGGTTGCCATTTCCTTCTCCAAGGGGAACTTCCTGACCCAGGGAGCAAACCTGCATCTTCTTATTGGCAGGTAGATTCTTTACCTCTGTGCCACCTGGAAAGCCTGACTTAGTACAGGGGCTTAAACATCTCTGCGTTTTCACAAAGCTGAGTTTTTGTACTTTAAAGCTGATAAGTAGAGCTATCCCTAACCCCCATTCCACTGAAAATGATTGGCAGTTCTCTTCAGCATTTGCTCTAAAAGGAGTAATTTGGGGGTGGGAAGAGACCCCAAAAAAGTGTTTCTGAGGGTTCCAGAATGTTCTCTGCATTTGAGTTGGAATATTGGGCCCAATATTACTTAGCCCAAGGCACCTTCTCAAAAATGTTTCTGGGGAAGGGAATGAGCCTGCCGGCCTAAAAATCTAAAATGAGACCTCCCAACATACCACCTCTGGGGGCATACTTTCTCTCTCTCTCCCAGAGAAAATGAGGTGCTTGGTGGAGGTTACAAGTGCAACCCCCATTTCATTAACTACACAAAATTTTTTTCATAATTTGTATTCTTTCCTACTTTTCAAAGGGCTTCCCAGGTGGCTCAGTGGGTAAAGAATCCGCCTGCAGTGCAAGAAACATGGGTTTGATCCCTAGGTCGGGAAGATCCCCTGGAGAGGGAAATGGCAACCCCACTCCTGTATTCTTCCCTGGACAGAGGTGCCTGGCAGGCTCCACAGGGTCGCTAAGAGTCGGAGGTGACTGAGCACGCATGATTTACACTACTTTCCAAATGAAGGTCAGATTAAGATAGCAAGAACCAACTTGCACCATCAACAAGCCCCACACCCCAAAGAATGTTTTTTCTTTAAAGTTCTTCACTGCAACAACAGTCTACGTTTAAGACATGTGCTTCAGCAACATGCATGCGCTGATACAATCTTTCTTTAGGATTCGAAAGAAAGGCAGGTGAATTTCTATTTGTAATTCCATTATTCGCCCTGGCTTGCTTCTGGTGTCGGATCAACATTCCAGAGCCCTTTCCGGACGGCCCTTAAGCCCATGGGGAAAAAGTGATTAACTGAGGGTCACCAATGTCCCGGAGTATCAGTAATCTGGGGGTACAAAGGCGAGGTGGGAGAGACTCTAGTTTAATCCCCAACGACTTAAAAGGCTAACGATGAGTTTGTTTTTACAGGAAGGAGCCAGTCCCGGGAACACCCACGCGGCTCGAAGAAGACCAAGCGAGTCTGAAAACCGAAACCGGCCCAGGACACACAGATGACGTCCCTGGGTGTTCGCTCGACCCGCCGCTCGGCGACACAGGGATCCCGCGGATGCAAACCCCCCGCCCAGCTCAGGGAAGACTCCGCCAGGAACCCCCGACCCGGGGAGCCGCGAACAGGGGGAAGAGGTGGCGGGGTGGAGGAGGGGCGGCCGGCGGAGGCCACGCCCACGCCACGCCCCCGCCCCCGCCCCGCCCCGATTATAGCTGATGACTCAGGGCGGAGCTCCGCATCCAACCCGCGTCGCCGCCAACTTCTCTGGATGGGACCAGAAGTTTCTAGCCGGCCAGTTGCTACCTCCCTTTATCTCCTCCTTCCCCTTTGGCAGCGAGGAGGCTATTTCCAGACACTTCCAGCCCTCTCCGGCCACGTCACCCCCTCCTTTAATTCATAAAGGTGCCCGGCGCCGGCTTCCCGGACACGTCGGCGGCGCTCCCGACTTTCCGCTCCGGCCGCGGCCAGCGAGCGACCCTACACCTGGAGGTCCGGGACGCCGTGACCCGGCACCCCGTGACCCGGCACCCCGCGACCCGGCACCCTGCAACCCAGCACCCCGGCGGCCGCCCCTCCGGGCCGACCCCGACCCAGCATGAGCGCAGCCACCCACTCGCCCATGGTGCAGATGGCGTCCGGCAACGGCGCCAGCGACCGCGACCCCCTGCCCCCCGGCTGGGAGATCAAGATCGACCCGCAGACCGGCTGGCCTTTCTTCGTGGACCACAACAACCGCACCACGACGTGGAACGACCCGCGCGTGCCCCCCGAGGGCCCCAAGGTGAGCAAGGCCCGCGCCGCACCCTGGCCAGCGGCTCCCCCTCCACCTTCCCCCCAACCCCCCATCGACGGCCAGTCTGGGGACAGGGCCGGGCGGGGGCGGCTGCACTGGGCCCGGCTGCGGGGACGCGAGGCGCCAGGTGCCCGCCGGCCGCAGCCGGTGCCTCGGAGGTCAGTGAAGGCCGCCCGGAATGCACGGATCCCCAGAAGGACGCCAGCTCCCAGGGGGGTCGGCCTGCTGCGCCCCCCACGAGCCCACTCTCCAGGCCCGCCCTTGGCCGGCGTCTGGGCCAGTTTGGGGAGCTTCCCAAGAGGACTGCTCTCCCTGGGCCGTGTTTGGTTTCCGGGGGTCGGGCGGGAAGCGGGACCCGCGCGGTGGCACCAGGTCCGGTCCACCGGCTCCATTCGAGGGGCCCTGGGCCAGGAGACGACGGGTGGCCGGCCTGCTCAGCACCAAGGCCCGGGCCAGGCCCTGCCACGGTCTCCACCCGGCTTCCAGGGCTCAGATCCTCCTTTCTCTCTGCTGACCGTGCTTTGGCAGACGCCAGGGGACCGTTGGGAAGCTTCTGTGGGGGTCCTTTCGGGTCTCTTAGGAATTTTACATCCTCAAGTTCCTGAACTTGGTTGAGGGTATCTTGAGTTCACTCTCCCACCTCAGGCACAGAGTGACTCAGGAGACTGATGTAAATGCATTCCTTTTCTTCTTTTTTTCCCTTGTGTATTTGAAATTAAAACTCTATTATTGTTTGAAAGTTGTCTTCACTAGGAATATATTCTAGTATGACTTGTTAAAAATAAGATGCAATCTTCCAGGCAATTTCTAAACTGAAGATGCGAGACTGTCTCCTAGTTGGCTATTGCCTTAGATACTGCCTCACCCTGGTCAGAAAGAGATTAAAAAAAAAAAAAAATCAACACATTCCCTTTCTCGTTATGCTGCTAAAATATTTAGGATTTGTTTCTTATCCCCAATTCACAAATAATTTAGTAGTAATACTTTTGTATTAGAAGTATGCCTTATTTACATATACGCAGGGGTGTATATACTACTTAATCCTTAGAACCATGAAAATTTGAAAATATAAACTTGGAATGAGTCCGTTAATTTAAAAAATTTTAACTAATTGTACTGCTCTTGTAATTTTCTATAACTTTGAGCCTTTTCCAAACGTAAAGCTTGGCAAAAAGAAATAGTCTGGGCAAAATAAAAGACATAAAGAGTGGGTAAGTTATTTTTAAGATTTAAAAATTCACAGAATTAAAAATGTTTAATCATTGTTTTAGAAGAAAAAAGTCTGTGTTAACCATCTTCAGTTTTATGCAGCTTTTTCCTTTAAAATATTTATGAAACTCTGGTGCCCAACAGTGAGATATTGTATAATCAGCAGCTTATACTTATAAGAAATTAATTGAATATTTATTCCTGAAAATTATTTCAAGAGGCTGTAATTAGCTGGGATCGACATAACCATGTATTCCTTTCGCTTGTCTGTTCAGCCCATTATTGAGTGAAACTAAAGCTCATTTTAAACCAGCTCCGTTACTGCAGACTGCAAGGGTGTAGATCTTTACTGAGGCCAAAAAAAAACCAAACCTGTCTCTTTGAGGCTTCCTTCCTATAGAGACAGGAAGAGTCAGAATCCACTGGCGTCGGTGGTGGTGAGTGTAGGTCAAGTAGGAACGTATCCACTGTGAGTTCAGTGTACATGCCACATTACTGGCGCTTGGTATTCAACGTGAAACTCACCCAGCAGGTTGAGATCTTATGTATGATGGATGGGTTAGGCTGTGGTTTTACAAACTTTTTCAAGGGGTGGGGGCGAAACAGGTTAAGTTACTGTTATTTTTCTCAACAAGTAGAACATAAGAGCTAGTAAATCAGAAGTTTGATGCCGTAAAAGTTGATTTGAAAATTTAACAGAATTTTAAAGTCGAAAGATCGTTTAAGATCTTTCAGCTCAGCCTCTCTTTTTCTGAGAAAGAAACCCAGAGAGTTCACATGTGTTTCCAAAGGCCATTCAGCCAGGACCAATAGCAAAGAGAGACCTATACTGGAAAGTCCTAATTAAGAGGCAGTTTATTGTTCAGAGGAAGGTAGAAGAGTCTTAAATTTCAAATTTAAGTGTGAACTGTGCAGGCTGGAGTACTTGATTGTTTTTCTGCCCTTCTGACTTTTGTGACTACTTGGATGGTGATGGCTGGATGTGATCAACTCAAGAAAAGAGCTGCTTACCAAATTAATTGAGATTTCTCAACGTGGCACTAGAACATAAGGAGAAAACTAACATTCACTTTGTTAGCTCTGTGGGCTTCATGGCTTTCAAGACTGTGCTTTGATGTATACAGAACAACTGTGTGACTAATTCACTTTAACTTATGTGAATGACACCTCACTCCAGAATAAATACAATGGGAAATAAATACAGTGGAAAATCTTTCAGTCAGTTCAGTCGCTCAGTCATGTCTGGCTCTCTGGGACCCCATGGACTGCAGCATGCCAGGCTTCCCTGTCCATCACCAACTCCCGGAGCTTACTCAAACTCATATCCATTGAGTCGGTGATACCATCCAACCATCTCATCCTGTCATCCATCCCCTCTCCTCCCGCCTTCAGTCTTTCCCAGCATCAGGGTCTTTTCCAATGAGTCAGTTCTTCGCATCAGGTGGCCAAAGTATTGGAGTTTCAGTTTCAGCATCAGTCCTTCCAATGAACATTCAGGACTGATTTCCTTTAGATTGGACTGGTTGGATCTCCTTGCAGTCCAAGGGACTCTCAAGAGTTTTCTCCAACACCACAGTTCAAGAGCATCAACTGTTCAGTGCTCAGCTTTCTTTATAGTCCAACTCTCATATCCATACATGACTACTGGAAAAACCATAGTCTTGACTAGAAGGACATTTGTTGGCAAAGTAATGTCTCTGCTTTTTAATATGCAGTCTAGGTTGGTCATAGCTTTTCCTCCAAGGAGCAAGGGTCTTTTAATTTCATGGCTGCAGACACCATCTGCAGTGATTTTGGAGCCCCCTCCCCAAAATAAAGTCTCTCACTGTTTCCATTGTTTCCCCATCTATTTGCCATGAAGTGAATATCCTTCACTAGCACTTTATATCCGAAATTGGTTTCTTAATGTGGATTGAGAAAAGAGCTCTGGCAAAAAACAAAGGGTCATTTTAGAGGAACTGAGCTGAGAGGACCCTCTGAGCATCCTTACCTTCAGGGAAGATGCTGTCAGTCAATAAAGAGCTACTCACCGAACATGAAAAGCAGAGAAAGCCATCTTCAGGGGAAGACAGTTTCTGGGGTGTTTGCAGTTTAATCATATGGGTAAATGAATGAATTTCTTGGAAAGAAGAAGACTAGAACTTTGTGTATGGTTTAGCTTTATTTGCTGTTGTCTTAGAGTCGATCCTCTCCCATTTCCCTGAGGTGTTTAGAGTGACTTTTCATCCCATTTTTAAAGAGGGGGCAAGTGAAAGTATCTTGCCCTTCACTGCAGAGGCAGGACAGCTAAAGGTAGAGGCTTTGGGCCTACTCCAGCTCCACTCTGAGAATCTGAACCTCCCCACCTGCAGTCTTCCTGGATATCGATTTTCTGCATACGTCTCCTGGCAAGTTCCTACCAGTCCAGGCCCCTTCTCTGGAAGAGGGCTTGGCATCCTCTTTGAGATGTACAGTTTCTATGCAGGCCGCTCCTCTGGCTCGCCTTGTGAAATAAACAGGCCAGATGCTTTGGAGTGTGGCGCTGTGCCGCTCCCTTGCAAACCTCCCTGGGCAGAGGAGCAGGGCAGTTCTAGCTTTTCCGGTCCCGGAGGTGCCTGGGCACGGATTCCCGAGCCTGGCAGTCTCCAGGGAAGCCTGAGGAGAACACAGGTTGCCAGCTGTGCATACTCCCTTGTTGGGTCCAGGTTGTTCAGGGTAGGACCCAGAAATCTATATGTCAGAAAAAGCTGCCCTGTTGGTTCTTGATTCTGGCGCCCGGGCACTTGGGAGTCACCTAAGGACAATGATCCCACATCCTAGAGGGGGTGGCGTGGGGGAGCTATGACTTTGTGTGCACCTGTGTGAGCCTTGGCATCCTCAAGGGAGCCTGCTTCACATCTAAACCTGCAGAGCTATCTCCCGAGCCTCCCTTCCTTCCTGGTGAAACTCAGCAGGTGCCTGAGTTTCTGGGGGTGACGATGAGGATGGCAGGGGGAGGGATGGAGCCTGGCAGGGTGCCAGTGCCAGGTGTGGGGAGGTGATCCCCAGACCCTTGTGAACCCCAGGAGAAGCAGGCCAGAGGCTTGCCCTGCCAGCTGAATCTCACCACAGTCATTTGACAGATTATCCTCAGGCCCTATAGGGAACAGATAGGAGTATCCTTGCAGAGGAACTCAGAGCTGGTTTGAGTTTCAGTTGAAGCAGAGACCCATTTGTTCCCCTTCACGTTCAGGAGAGCTTCCTGAATATTCCGAGAGATGAGATCATCTTGTGGTTTGTAGATCGATCGCAAGCTCTTGTGCCTCTTAGAATCAACACAGGAAAGGAGCGGCCATTCTTTCCTTTGTGTTTCCAGCCAGTTGCAGTGACTCTGGAGCAAATGTCTGTATCACAGATGAATAGCAATTTGCTGAGGGTTTGATAAAGAACATGGCCAAACAAATACCTTTGGAGCCCAGCTCATCCAGGACCTTCGTTCTCCCCTCTGACGAACAGTCTGTGTTTGGGCTATGCAAGACCTGACCAATAACTTGTCCCCTGTGTCGTGGCATATATTTGCCCTTTACAGCGGGTAGAGACAGCATACAGGAACTGTGGCGGTGGTTGACGTTAGCCAGGGCCGGGAAGGCTTAGCTGTTTGATGCTGCTGCTGGGGCTGCCTGTGAGTCAGAAAGCTTCATACCACCCATGAGGCTTGATTAGCGTTGTCCTCGTTTCTGGAATGACACACAGTTGCCTTATATAAACCACTCTACACGTTGGTTCCTTCCCATTGACATTTAAAAATGACCTGGCATTTTTTGTAAAAATTAGGAAGCCATGCATAAATCCAAACCTACTCTTTCTCCTTCATAGTTTTGCTGTGTTAATGTTGCTCTTAACATGTTTAAGACGCCTTATATAGAGAAACTGGGAGCAGTAGCTGAAGGCTTTGCTTATTGGGAACCTCTGAGGATCCTCTAGTGTTGATGAACTGCAAGGAAACCTCTCATACCTGACAGTAGAGTTCTCCAGGCCCTCGCGGCTCCCCATGGCTTGTGAATCAAGTCTGCATGCCCGTGATCCTTTTGTGCCTCAGCTCTCAGACAAAAAGCTGGACTTTTGAAGCGAGGCTCCAAGTCCCCTCCTTTTGCAGATGTGAAAGTTGATCTCCAGCCCTTGTTTGGCATCGTGCGGCCGGGTGAAATAGCTGATGTTGTTCAGTCTTCACATATTTCTAGGACGATTTCTCTGGGGGCCTCGGCAGCTTTTCAGCCAGTCAGGCAGCTCGCAAAAGCTTAATCAGAATTTCTGTAGGAAGGGAGGAACTGATTTTTCCCGTCTGTCAACACCTTTGCAGACATGTGCCAGACACAGGTGGGTGCTTTTACAAACCTTATCTGTTTAAACCCTCAAAGGCGCTCACGAAGGTGAAAGCTGTCAGATTCACCTTATACACGAGGAGACAGACGTGGAGAGAGGGGAGGTGCCTGGCCTGAAGCCCGTCAGCTGTGACAGAACAGACTGTTGTGAGCAGAGCTTTGCCTCCACCCCAGGTGACAGACAGACTCATTGCTAGCAGGCCTGGCTGCTGCTTTAAACTCAGACCTTTATACTCCGAGCTCGCTGGGCACAGCCCGGATTTTAAACAGCCTTGAGTCCATCTCCTACAGGCACATTGGCTCCTTTCCTGAGCCTGGGTCTGAGCTGAGAAGACAAGCCCCGGTCTCCACTCATTCATCTCTGCCGACATTTTTTGAGTGCCCGCTCTCTGCAAGTCATGGTGTTAAATGTCACACAGAGGACAGTTCTGCCTCCTTCAGGGCCATTTTCCACAAAGTGTTTCCCCCATCTCTCGGATTGGAAGCAGCCCATCCCGGCTCTAGATGCCACATTACTTCAATTTGAAACTTTCCTCCAAAAGGCAGCACGTTCCTGCTTTGCCTCAAGGTCACGTCCCTGTGGGCTGAGCGTCCCAGAGGCAGACTCTGTGTCTCTTTCATCTCTCTGCCTCTTCAGGGCCTGGCAGGGTCCACGGGGTCAGTGTGTACGACTCTGTGCGGAGAAGAGGAAAACGTGGGCCTGGCCTCTGGAGTGGACAGGCTGTTGAAGAAAAGCGTCCCTTACTGACGTGCGTGTTGCAGGAAGCCTTCTGTCGGTTCCTAAGCGGCATCAGCCTCATCCCCAAACATCTCCCAGTTGCCGGTTCCTTTTTATTGAATTTCTGAATGGCCTTTTCTCCACAGGGGACGTGGGTATTGATTGCCTAAGTTCATCTTTACATGTCTGGATGTCCCCGCCAGTGACACAACGTCTTAGAGCCGGCCTGCCAGGGAGGTTGGTTGCTGTCAGCAGCCAGACGCCACTAAGCCAGGGCTGTCCGAGGAGTCTGTCTCCAGTTTTTCCGTTTGTGAGGCTGGCAGTAAGGTCAGACACTGCAGAGCGGTGAAGCCTGTTACTCACTGTCAGTTCTGAAGAGCCCAAGATTGCAGATTGCTCGCTGCCTCCATAATATAGTGTATAGCGTGTGTGTACTCAGTCATGCCTGACTCTTTGCGACCCCATGGACTGTAGCCCACCAGGCTCCTCTGTCCGTGGGATTCTCCAGGCAAGAATATTGGAGTGGGTTGCCATTTACCACTGTGCCACCTGTGAAGTCCTATGTACATTAAGTGCCTCCTGAGAGCCCCCCCACCTAGAGCTGCGTCCTGAGTGAGGGAGATGAGACTTAGCCCTGAAAATTCCCTAGCATCCTGTTGAAGAACAGGCATTTCCTATTTTGAAGTAATTTCCTCGGTTTCTTGAAAATTTAAAGTAGAATTGTTGTTTTTTTCAATTACATTAAAAATTCTTTCTTGGACAAAGAATGAATGAATGAATGGTTTAGAAGTGGAAACGGCGGGAAGATAGGAAAGAACATGTGTGTAGCAGGGAAGGCAGCCACGTGGCTTTTTTGAATGTTCCAGATTATCCCACGGAGCCCAAGGGTCAGAGTAGGACCCAGCTCTGCTGCTGGGCTGGACCTGGGTTTGCTTCCAGCAGAGGCCCTGGACTGGGCCTGAGGAGTCTCCGGTCTGTGGTGACTCAGAACTGAGTGCCCCACTCTCGCTGCCCTGCCTCAGCCAGGCGGTGACTCAGCATTGAGCCTTGGCTCCCTGGCCCGGAGCACACTTGAACTGAATGTTCCAGGTCTGCGCCTCAGCTCAGCTCAACTCCACCAGGCGAAATGAAATGCTTTCCCTCCTGCTGCGATTTCACCCCCAGGAAGACGAAGGGTTTGCAGACGTTCGTTTGACCTTAGCCACCAACAGTCATTAATCCCACAGTGTACAGGTATGGCAGGAATAGTGAAAGGGTTCACATGTCCGGTGGTCTCAGGTAAAATCACTCACCTCCCCATCCCCAGCCTCAGTCTCCCCTTCTGAGAAATGGGCGTACACTAGTACCCATCCAGCAGGGTTGTGAGGAGCCAGGGCCTGACCTGAGACGTGTGTGCAATCTGTGGGGAGAGCCCCAGCCTCCACCAAGAAGTCGGAGGGGATTCTCGGAGAGGGGCTCTGCTTTCCCACACAGTAGAGAGTGCTGGCTGGATGTGGGTCTGCCGATTCCCAAATGTGCATGAAGTCTTGTTTCCCGAGGCAAGGGCTCCTCTTAATGGCCCCTGAACCACCTCAGCTGATTGTCCTTCCACCAGTGTCTGGACGCCCTCAGCACCCTTCCTTGGGGGTTCCTAGGCCCCTCGTGGGGGATGCACAGGAGCCGGGCAGGAACTCAGCGCGGGCGTCAGCCTTCTGGAGCTTCAGCCAGACCTGCAGCCCACAGCCCCAGCAGCTTGTAGCCTTGGCCCCAGATCCCCTGCCCAAGACAGGCCAGGGCAGTTGTGTGTTGTGTGTTCTTCAGGGAGTGCTGTGTTTACCCTCAACCCTGTCTGATCGAGGGGAGGGTCTCTGTCTGGGCCTGAGGACAGTGCCAGCAGCAACCAGGTGCCCAAGGGTGTTGGGGGGGGGGTGGCATCGGCCTTATGCACAGGTGTTCTGGACCCTGCCCTAAGGGGCGGAAGGAGAGGGAGGGTGTTTCTAATTTTCACCATCCTCTTGAGGGAGTGTGGTTGTTGGGAAAGGAGTGCTTTGAGAAGCTGCCTAGGCGGGGAGGAGTCCCTCCTCCCCCCCGCCCCGCCGCAAGAAATTCCTCCCAGGGCTGCCACCATCTGTCAGTCTCCCCTTGCTTGAGCTGTGGTTGATGAATTGGAGATTTGACTTTTTTTCCTATTGGGGAATTGTGTTTTTTGCAAAATGCATGTCCAGTAAAGCCAGCACCCTGCTACCAACAGATGCTATGCATGGCTGGCCTCTGGGACAGAACCTTGAGAAACCAGTGGAAACGTACCCATGGGGGTGAAGGGGTCTCTTTCCCTAAATTCAGTCAAGAGTTTGCTTCCTGATATGGAGATTTCAGGTACTTTGCCATCTGTGACTTGTGGCTTTAGATTGATTAAAGCAGATCCCTATTTTTTTTTTTTTCCTGAGGAGGAAGTAGGTAGTTTTTTAAATTCCCTGAAGCCACTGAGTTCAGGAGCTGAACTCCCATGACCCAGGGTTTTCTTCTTGGTTTTGCAGCCACTTCCCCTGTGACCTTGGGAACCCTTGAAAGGGGCTCCAGTGAGTGAGAGACTCTGAGCTCTGAGCACTCTCTCCAGCAGGGGACATACTCGGCTGTGGCCTGGAGATGACTTACATGCCATGGAGGACACCCTGGGGATGTTGAAGGGACATTAGCAGACTTTCTACTCCTAGGCGACTCCTTCTGCCCCAGCCTGGCTTGACTCTTCCCCCTGGGCCTGAGGGGCACGTGTGCAGGCGTTACAGTCACTGCAGACTGGGTGTTGATTGTCTGCAAGGCAGCCCCTCCAGGGTTGGGGGCCTCCTGAAGGCAGAGGAAAGTGTAGGGCTCAGGCCTCTGGAGTTGTCTTTGACTGTGTTTGCTTCCAGTATGAAACATTAGATAACATGTCTTAACAGAGAAAATGGCATCCCTGCTAATTAGTGCTCTTAGGACTCTCAGATAAAAGGGCTTCAAACTTTTAACAGGCTCATTACCAACTTGGGTGAGACCACTGAGGAATCAAACCTGAATTTACAACTTTCTGAACAGTAGGCCCAACCAGCAGTTGCTTGGGAGAAGCTGGGTCCATCAGTCAGTATTTGTGGACTTGAAGAGCGCAGTTGTACAGGGCACGGGACAGCTCAGAGTTCACAGAGACTTTCTTGTGCCTTATTTCACTTTAATTTGGCAACAGGCACGGGGATTTTTATAAGCTAGGGGACCTGAGTCTCAGTAGCAAGGAGTCCTGTCTGAGAGCACATAGCTGGCAAGCAGCAGGGCGGGATTGGAGTCTAGGATGGCAGCTTGGAGATGGGGGCTCACGCTGGTTCATTCCTACCTGTTGGGACACAGCTGAAAAGAGAAGCAATGTCATGTTTTTGAAAAAAAATTTTCCCTAGTAAAAGCGCATAGGGACACCCATCTCAGTAATCCCAGAATCAGGGCCACATACTTCTTTTAAAAAAATTGCTGTTGGAATATAGTTGATTGACAATACTGTGTTAATTTCAGGTGTATAGCCAAGTGGATGAGTTACACATTACCTATATCCACTCTTTTTTAGATTCTTTTCTCAGGTAGGCCGTTACAGATGTATTGAGTAGAGTTCCTTGTGCTCTTCAGTAGGTCCTTATCCGTTATCTGCTTTATGTGTATATGTCAGTCCCCATCTTTCAGTTTATCCCCCCTTTCCCGCTGGTAACCATAGGTTTATTTTGTACATCTGTAGCTCTGTTTTGTAGAGAAGTGTACATACTCTAATAACAGGTATATTAGATAAAACCTTCAATCACCTGGGACTGGATTGCTTAGAGTGTAGACTCTTGTCCCATCAGGAGTGCTGTAAACAGACTTTGGTGGATGTGGTCTTTGCTTATTATTCAGAGTTTGCCCGGTGTCTCTTAATGTGCCCCCAAACAGGGTTGGGGGCAGTGGAAGAGACCCTTTACCACACTCTAGTGGGAGCTTCGAGTAGGTATCTGTTTATATATCACATTGGCAATAATTCCTGTTTCTTTTCTGTGGCCTATAATACCAAACGGAAGGTTTTGTAGGACCTTGAAGCTCGGGTCTCTGTGTGCGCTTTAGAAGGAAGCTTTTCTTTTGTTTTGCTTCCTGCCTGAGAGAGGCGAGCCCAAGCCACTTTATTTTGATCCAGGTCCTTGCTAAATGGGGAGTCCCAGGATTCTTATTTCCCTTCATCTTTTTTTTTCCCCCTTGTTTTAGAAGTCTTGGAAGTATCATTAGTAAAAGTCACTAGCTGACAGGCATGAGGCTCTTCTGGCCTAAAAACCCAGTTAATAGAGTGTGTCCTACTTAAGACTCCAGGGCTGTCAAGGCGGTGGTGCTCTGAGTTGCCTCTGTGGCTGTTCCCCTTCATTCAGATCGTGGTTTGTAGCTGCTCCACCCATGTTTTAAAGAACACGGCATTGTGGAGCTGAGGTTGGGGCTCACGGGGGCACAGTTTTCAGGGCTTATGGTCCCAGCCTGCTTTTGAGGTCCCTAGTCTACTGTATAGCACAGGGAACTCCTCCTCTTCCTGAAACTTCAGGGCGCCTTGAGTTCCAGCGATTACTGATGTGATTTAACTGAGTACAGTTAAGAGTGATCATTTTTAGATTTCTGCAGCATCAATTTTTCCTTGCGTTTGAGCCTTATGTAGGTGTTTACAGTTAGGAGAGATCTTGGGATCAGAGGTCAGGGAGAAGGTCAGCTGGAAGGACCCTCATTTAGAGCTGTGCTCCCAGGGCCGTTGGGGCTGGGTTTCCCCACAGACCTTCTGAGTCAGACTTTGTTAGGACTGAACAGCGAATCTGCATTTTTTTTTTTTTTTTTAAAATTTCCTGGGTGTTCCAGACGCCCCTAGAGTCTGAGAACCACTGCTTTATAGCACATCATTTCACAGCTCAGGAAACTGGAGGTGGGGGGGTAGGAGTAAGCTGCTTCCGTAGTGCCTCCTTAGGGGCAGAGCTGGCTCTGGGACCACATGCGGTCTCTTTCCAAGTCTACTGGCTGTCCCTTAGTGCCCACGCTGTTACTAAAAATCAGTGGTGAAGCGTAGTCATCCTCTCAGAGTTCCTTGGACTGCAGGAGATCCAACCAGTCAATCCTAAAGAAAGTCAACCCAGAATATCCACTGGAAGGACTAACACTGAAGCCGAAACTCCAATACTTTGGCGACCTGATGCAAAGAGCTGACTCACTGGAAAAGACCCTGATGCTGGGAAAGATTGAGGGCCAAAGGAGATGGGGACCGCAGAGGATGAGATGGTTGGATGGCATCACCAACTCAATGGATGTGAGTTTAAGCAGACTCCAGAGATAATGGAGGACAGAGGAGCCTGATGTGCTACAGTCCATGGGTTTGCAAAAGTTGGACACAACTTAGCAACTGAACAACAACAGTGAGTAAATAAGACCTGTTTGTAAGCCACACCCTTGTCCAAGCTCAGAACCTGACCCCAGGCTTATCTAGTAATACCTGGTATTTGCTAGGGCAAGTTTTGGCTCATCTAAGGCAATTTTTCCTGCTTTTCATCCTGGCCTTCTCGTGGAGTTGTTTGGCACCTGCAGAGGATTTTAACATAATGCCCAAAGAAGAAGAATTGGCCAGTTCATTTTATAAATTAGTGCAGTGAGATAAGCAGTGGAGTCAGACTCTGATTTCCTAATTGGATTTTGTATGAATGTATTCCTGATGGCTCTGCCCGCAGATAAGGGTAATGAGCTGAGCTGCCTGGAGGGTAATTCCTGTGATGCTGTCACCGCTCCTCAGGAAGCGAGGCAGGCGGCGGTGGGGAGGCCGGGCCGGCCGTCATCCGCTTGGCCACTTCGCTGGCACCCCGTCCCTATCGCAGGGCCTCGCAGGAGCGAAACCCCCAGGAGATGGAGGCCCCAGGCCCCAGCAAGGTCAGGGTGGGCCAGGTAGTGCGTCTTCGTGACAGATGCCGGCCAGCATAGCCAAGAGGCTTGGGCTTGAACTTGAGAACACTTCTTATGGGACTAAGGAGACATGTTCTAGACGTTTTCTAGGAGAATTATAAATATTTATAATAGATATTTATTATATACATTTGAATGTATAGAAAGAAAGTGAAGTCACTCAGTCACGTCCGACTCTTTGCGACCGCATGGACTGTAGCCCACCAGGCTCCTCCGTCCATGGAATTTTCCAGGCAAGAGTACTGGAGCGGGTTGCCATTTCCTTCTCCAGGGAATCTTCCTGACCCAGGGATCGAACCCAGGTCTCCTGCGTTCCAGGCAGACACTTTACCATCTGAGCCACCAGGAAAGCCATTTGAATGTATACTTATTTTAAATACATGGTTATATAAATTAATATAAATTAAACATTATAAAGTCTACCCCCACCCCACCCCCGGAAAAAAAGTACATCTCTTCTTTCACTAGAGTCTGATGAAACACCACAGAAGGTTAAAAGGGCAGTATGGCTCTCTGGGGTCCTGCAGTTTGGTTCGTAGTCCTGAAGCATTTGTTGCTGACAGGGCTCTAACGAGAGCAGAGTGGGAACGGAGGCGGCATCAGCACCCCGTGTGGACCTTGTCACGGGAGGGCGTTTCACTCGGGTTTAAATTTTCGTTCATGGAGAAGTGTTAGTTTTCTAGTCCATAGACGTGAGATGGTTTTTTTAAACTTACCTCAAGCAGTGCTTTCTAAACAAAGCCTGCCACACACCCCCGCCGCCACCCACCAGAGTATCAGGGCGCCTGCCTTCTTTTAGACACGACAGTCATGAAGAGATGCATGGGGTTTTTATTAAACGGCATAAATGAGCTGTTTGTTCACAAGGAACCAGAAGTGCAGGCTGCAGATCTATAGGAAAGCAGCCTCCGGGCCCCTCCCAGCCTCCCTTTTTTCCAGCTTGGCCCCTGACACCCCCGCCCCGGCCTACAGCGACCGCGTGCTTCCCTCCACTGCCCCAAGACCCAGGCCAGGTATTGGCTGTGCTCTCACAGCCCCAGGGCAGGCGGAACTGCTCCTCTGCCTTCTTCCTTCCTTTTTCTTCCCTTTCCATTTTCAATTGAGGCACAAAATATATTCGGCGAGATGCATAAAATGTATTGGCAGGCCCGCCCTCGGACCTTCTGGATCCAGGGGCTTCCCCCAGGAGTGGCCAGGCCTCACTCAGCTGGGCCTCTCTAAGGTTTCCAGGCCCCGGGAGGCTCTGAGGTGGAGGCATGGCCAACAGCAGGGTGGTGGGGGGTGGCCGCCCTCGGGTTCAGCCTGGGTGGACTGAGGCAGGAGATGGGCAGCGTGGGGGCTCCAGAGACGAGGAGACGGTGAGAAACTGCTCTTATACATGGGTGTACACTCATTTATCTCCACCACCCAGAGAGAGAGAACTTTTCCATCTCCTCAGAGGGTCCCTTCCCAGACGACTACCATTTCCTCCAGGTATGTCCACCTTCCTGACTCCGGTTACCACCGGTTAACTGAGTCCTTCAGATTTGATTCCTTTGATCCCTGGGCGTCTTGAGTTGAAGCATCCTGTGCCTGTTTAAGAAGGGAATGTCTTTCAGCCCCCTGGGCAAACCCCTCACCATGGGCGCTCGTAACAGCTCACTACAGACCTGTGAAGTGGGTGTTGCTAACTCCACGTTCTAGCAAAGGGGATTAAGGCTCCGAGAGGTGAAGAGACTTACCGCCAATGAAAGAATGGTTACTAACAGAGGTAAGAAAGAACGGGAGCCCTCTTTAGGAAACCCCACCCTACTAGAAAAGCCTAGGTGGGCCTCTGTGCTCTCCAGGCGGTCGTCCTGTTTGTTCCACGCGGCCCCGGCCGGCAGGGATCGAGCCTTGCTGGTTGTGAACCATGGTGCCCAGTAGCTTGGGAGCAGGCCGTTCACCAGGGGCCAGCCAGCGGACGAGGGCTGCTAACCTGCCCATCTCTGCTCTAGTGCGTGGCCAGGAGGAGGCCAGCAGGGACACCGCCCCCCGCACTTGTCCAGGCTCCGCTCCAGGCTGGAGGGATGGTGCCCCAGGGCGAGGACGAGGTGCCTAGCCGGCCTGTGATGAGTCAGCACCCAGCAGCACGGGCCTCCAGTGCTGCTGCCGCCTTCCTTCTGGTGCCCATCTCGTGGCAGGAATGCGCTTCTGAATGTGACGCCTGGACTCACTCCCTGCTCTTGGATGACCCGAGAGTTAAGCAGGCTAAAATAATGCCGCCACCCTGAGCACGTGGGTATTCTAATCTGAGAGTACCGCCTGTCTGCCGGTGTCCCCAAGGACACGGCAACACTCAGGCCTCTCTGGAGTGCTGGGAGGCCCACTGGGGTGGTGAGCTCAGCAGGAGGCCAGAGAGAGGTTCACAGGTCTGAAAGATCTAAGGTCTAGGGCTTGCCCTCCTTGTGACCAGCTTCGCCCCAGAGGGAATAGAACCTCAAGCCTTCTGGTGTTTGCTGTTCCGGGGGATGCCTCGTAAGGAGGCATAATAGCTTGTCCACTTGGATCCATGGAAGTGGCACAAATCCTCAGCCCCCTCCTCTGTGAAAGGACCCTCTAGTGCTCAGGAGATGGTCAGGACAGAAAGCCGCAGGGGTCCCTGGCTTCAGTTGCCCAGCCTTTGCTTGGTGAGGAGTGACATTGCCTGGTGAGTGACTGGCCAGCCTTGTTGTCTGAAACAGGATCTTTCTCTGTGGTACATCTGGAACTTGGCCTTCTCAAGGGTCCCAAAATAGCCAGGCCACTGAAGAGAGAACTTCATGAGAGGCCATAGGAGGGACCCCAGCCGCTCCTCGCCAAGCAGGCTTTGTTGGCATCACAAGACCAGCACAACTAATTCCTGGGTTTTGTTCTCATCCCGTGCTTCTTCTGCATTCCTTGGGTATCTCCCTTTCTTGCCACTTGTTCTGAAAATATTCCTGAGGAGGCTGCCTGCCTGCCGCTGCCCCTTCTTTGCAGATTTCTGAGCTGTAGCCTGTGTCGAGGGTCCCACGCGAGTCTGCGTTGTCAGGAAATGTGAGGACCGTTTAGGAAGCCGAGATGCCAGCTGTAATCCCCTTAGCGAGTTGGCATTGAATCCTCCTAGCATCTTCTGACCTGGGTCTCTAAAGGTTTGGGAGGCTGTCGGGGACTCTGCTGTATGCAAGGCTGCCTTGTCATCCAGAACAAAAACCTGTTACCAGCTGGGGAAACTGGGACTTCTCTGCGCCACAGATACCTTGCTCGTCTCTTGCTTTTTCTTGATGCTTCTCATTCTTAAACTGCTGGGCCAGCAGCAGCTTCAGCAAGGGAGGAGGGGTCTGGAAGAAGTAGGGGATCGGGGGAGGTACCCACAGTTTCTGTGCTCAGCTGTCCTGGCTCCTGGCTGGCAACGTGGGGCCCAGAGTCACTCTGGAAGATCGGAGCACGTGGCATTATGCTTTCTCCTCCTCAGGGCTGTTTCCTTCTCAGTTTCTAACAGGTCTGTGTGTCTCCTCTCACTTTTAGGAAACCGCATCCTCTGCAAATGGGCCTTCCCGGGAGGGCCCCAGGCTGCTGCCCACTAGAGAAGGTCATGCCGTGTACCCTCAGCTCCGGCCAGGCTACATTCCCATCCCCGTCCTCCATGAAGGCGCCCCGAGCCGGCCGCACCCTGTCTTTGCCTACTCCCAGCCCGGGACGCAGCGCTTCCAAACCGAGGCTGCTGCAGCAGCTCCCCCGAGATCCCAGTCACCCCTGCGGGGTGTGGCGGAAGCCAGCCAGCCGGATAAACCGAGTGCACCAGTGGCAGCTGCTGCAACGGCCCAGCCTCCAGCTTCCCATGGACCCGAGGTAAGGAGAGGCCTGGCTCACAGGCCGATAAAACCGTGACCTGTGCGGGCAGGGGGAGGGATGGCGGGGAGCTGGGTTTCATGCTTCCTGGGCTGCCCCAGACCACAGATGACACCAGACCCTCATGACAACCCCGTGAAATGTGGGGCATCGGGGCCTGGCCGGCGTCACACAGCAAAGATAGCTTGCTGACAGCCCCATGTCCCCCCAGCATTTCACAGCCTGGTTTTTCTGATGAGCAGAGATTGTGGTTTGTTTCTGAAGCTCAGGAATTGGGGCTCAAGAAGGGGTAAACAGCTTGGTCCAAAAGCATAAAGTCGGAAGTGGCATTACAGGGCCTGAAAGCCTGGCCTTTTGGCTCCCCCTATGACACCCCTCATTCCCCCTGAGCTTTGTGTGTCAGAAACACAGAGAGACTCTGTGGCATTTCACTCAGTTCAGTGTTCACGGGTGAGTGTTAACTGCTCGGAGCTACACTGACGTGAAAATGAGACCACATGCCTGCCCTCACAGTGTCCGCCGTGTAAAACAAAGCATAAAATAATATTTTCAGGCTTTAAGTCTGAGGTCAGCATTTCCTTGCACTAACATTTAAAGCATAGTCCTTAACCTGGTTCTTAGCTGAGACTTGAAGGCCAGTTGACCCCAGCAGGTACACTGAGCCATAGGCCCTCTGGGTTTTCCTGTCGGCACACCATCCCGCTGTGTCCCCCGCACTGCTCTTGAGCAGAAATGCTCACTCCAGGTGAAAAAACATAGTTAATGGAGGCGTCAGGTGGTGCAGTGGTAAAGAACCCGCCTGCCAATGCAGGAGAGGCAAGAGACGTGAGTCGGATCCCTGGTTTGGGAAGTTCCTCTGGAGAAGGAAATGGCAATCCACTCCAGTATTCTTGCCTGGAAAATTCCATCTACAGAGGAGCCTGGTAAGCTGCAGTCTGTGGGGTTGCAAAGAGTCGGACGTGACTGAGCACACAATTCACAGGAGGCACTTTCCCTTTCTTGGAGAGGTAGTACCTGCATTTGTAATGATTTTGTTGTAAAAATCAAAAGTGATGCGTCAGTCAGAGAAATCTTCACAAATTTAACCTAGCAGGGGCCTTAGAAGCCAGCTGGGGAAACACTCTTCTGCTCTTCCAAAATAGAAAGTAGGCGGTCAGGAAGGGAGAGAGGCCTGGCCTGCCTCGGTCCACATGGGGATGTGGTTCCTTCCCACTGCCCCCTGGGTTCTCTGAGGATAAGCAGGAAAAGAGTTCAGGAAGGCGGAAATGAAGTGACAAGAACTAAAACTTAGTGAGCACTGCCTGTGGGTGGTGCTGGTGCCAGACACACCCGCTGATTCTTTTATAGAACCTTCAAGTCAGTCAGGTGAGGAGGGGTTACTCTTTTCTGTACTTTAAATGCAGCTCATTAACAGTAAAGAATCTGCCTGCAATGCAGGAGACCAAGATTCAACCCCTGGGTCCAGAAGATCCCCTGGATGAGGGCATGGCAGCCCACTCCAATATTCTTGCCTGGAAAATCCCATGGACAGAGAAGCCTTGTGGACTTCAGTCCATGAGGTCGCAAAGAGTCGGATGCAACTTAGCGACTAAAACAGCAAAGCTGTCGGGCTGTTGAGAATTTGAGCCCAGGCCTCTTGACTGCTGAATTCCCCATCTTACCAGTACATGTAGAAACTGGAAAGACTTAACAGGTGGGAGGTTGTGTTAAACCTGCCACCCTGAGCAGGCATGTACAGGGGGCAGAGTCGGCGAGCCAGGCAAGGGGGGTTCACAGGGCCATGTGGCTGTGTGTTCTGTGTCTTGCAGCGGTCCCAGTCTCCAGCGGCCTCGGACTGCTCCTCGTCCTCCTCCTCAGCCAGCCTGCCTGCCTCCTCCGGCAGGAGCAGCCTGGGTGGTCACCAGCTCCCCCGGGGCTACATTTCCATCCCTGTGATACATGAGCAGAACGTCACCCGGCCGGCAGCCCAGCCATCCTTCCACCAAGCCCAGAAGACGCACTACCCAGCTCAGCAGGGCGAGTACCAGACGCACCAGCCCGTGTACCACAAGATCCAGGGGGACGACTGGGAGCCCCGGACCACGTGGACTGCATCCCCCTTCCGGCCTCCCGTCCGGGGTGCGTCCAGCCGGGAGGGCTCTCCAGCCAGAAGCAGCACACCGGTGCCACCCCCGCCATCTGTCCGTGTGCAGACCACGGTCGACAGGCCTCAGGTATGGGAGTTGATGTCGCAGATGGGCTGGGGTGGCATCTCTCCAGGGCCGGAGGAGCTCTGTGCAGGTGTCCTGGGTCCCCTGCCCTCATCAGCCCTTCCTGGGGAGACCGAGATCCTGGAACAATGCTGGTCACCAGCAGAAATGCGGGTGAGGGCTGTGAACCTCCGGTGCCTTCTACAGCTTTTGCTCGTTCTTTGTTGCAGCTGCCTCAGGGGCAGAGTTCCAACCACCGTGATGGGGAAAGGTGGGCAGAGCACAGCATCACATATCTGGGGCCCAGGTGTCCTCTGCCCATCATGCCCTGCCACTCCCCACTCCCCACTCCAGCTGCAGCCTCCATCTCCTGCCTCACGGATACCCCTTTCTGCACCCTGCTGGCCCTTTCATCTGTTGTCTCTTCTCTTGTTTCTTTCCTCACACTGAACCCACTTTCTGAGATGCCTCCACAATCTAAACTTTTCCCATCCTTCAGGGGACAAGCCGGTCTTGCGGCTTCCATGCAGCCTCCTCATCTTTTCCCAGGGTGCCTAGTCTCTTACAGCTCAGCATCTGATTATTCTATGCATTTCCGAAGTGTTCATCTGCTCTCTTCAGCTCTGCTCTGACCTTGACCACAGGCAGCATGTCTTACCCTTTGCAGTAAAGGACCGTGTTGCCCGGCTGATGCCCGGCCGGCTGGGTGGCTGGGAAACCTTCCCGCCTATCTGGTGAAAGTCACAGGCAGTGCCCGTTTAACCTTCGGTAGAGGCATGCACTAGCTTTCCAGGTGGCACTAGTGGTCAAGAACCCAGCTGCCAATGCAAGCGATACAGGAGACGCAGGTTCGATCCCTGGGTCAGGAAGATTCCCTGGAGGAGGGCATGGCAACCCACTCCAGTATTCTTCCCAGAGACTCTCATGGACAGAGGAGCCTGGTGGGCACAGTACATAGAGTTACAAAGAGTCGGTCATGACTGAAGCAACTTAGCACAGCACACAGCACAGAAGTGTACAGGCACTGATCCCTGGGGGAAGCAGTCTTCTAGTTTTAGAGCCGCAGAATACCCAGCAGTCAGGGCCCCTCAGCTGCTGAGTGAATTCTTGACCACTGTTCTTAAAAGGAAAGCCCCCTGTAAACAAATGGAGGGCATCTGCTTCCTACGAATGGGGACACTGTCCAGGGCCCTCTAACAGAGTGCTTTCCTGTTGCTGGCTTTTGTTTTTCTTTTGTTTTTGTCTTTTCTATTTGGAAATGATTCCAACCTTACAGGATGTAAGTCCAGTATACATAAAGGTCATGAAAGCAAAGATTCAGCCATACTCACTGTTTACATTTTACTCCATTTGCCTTGTCATTTTTCCTCCCTCCACATATTATGTATATTTTTGTTTGAGATTTAGTTATAAATAACATGCCCCTGTACCCCTAAATATGACAGCAGATGTTTTCCTAAGAGAGCTACCTTCTCATTCATAACTACATTAGAAATATCAGATGTAGGACGGTTAACATCCTTACGACATTATTGTCTCATACACGGTTCATTTCCACATCTCCTTTAGAGCAGTTTCCCCTTTGTTCTAGGATGTAGTCTAGGATCATGAGCACTGCATGCAGGTGTCGTTTGCCTTTAGTCTCCTTTAATCTGGATCAGTTTCTCAGTCTTTTTCTGCTATCATGACCTTGAAAAGTTTTTGAAAAGTACAAGCCAGTGGGCACACCCCCTCTTAAGTGTTTCTAAAATCACTTACTCAGCTATTGCTTTAAAGTCCAAGGAGAGGCGTGTGGGTAGTTCATGAATGCTAAGGGCCAAAGTTGAGGACTTCTGGTTGGCAGAAGAGATTTGATGGAAAAGGAGGCTAGTGGTGTTCAAATAGCCAAGCGTCCATCAGATCCTTACTTAAACTCAGTAATCCTTTCAAATGGGAAAGAAGTGCTCATTTGCAAAGCTGGCAGTGTTTCCTCTCATATCTTTCCTATATATTTTGTGTAACTGGTGAAACAATATGTAATCCTGTTTCCACTTAATCTTACTTGTTTGTAGTGGCCTACCTTTCACAGCTTGTTTAGAGATCCCATGTTGGAGGCTTGCAAAGATTTGACCTAATTGAATATTACAGTGGGATTTAGTGTTTTTAATATAGAGTACTTTACAAGTGTTATTGTCTAACTCCTATTTCCCAGTTGATGAAATCAGAGTGTGTGAGATTTTTATAAGAGGGTTTTAGATATTCACTTGAATGTTGCAGGCATAGTTCATTTTTTAGAATACGCTTGTAGCTTATAGTCACGTTAAAGAGTATCTCACGTTAGAGTATCTCAGTCACGTTCAAGAGTATCTCAGCCTCTGTAGCCGTGTTGTCAGTGTGGAGGTGCTGCACTGTGCCAGTATCAGCTCTGGCACAAATGCGTCCAAGCAGAAGTCTTATAGGGTTACCCGTTTGGGGCATCGTGCTTATTCTCAAAAAAATACATCAGTCTGGGCAGAAACCACAAGGCTGTCATAGGTTTAAAAAAAAAAAGACGATTATAACTTTGCTGAAACAGGAGCTGGGAAGGTCACACCCTGAGCAGAGACTGTCACACAGAAGGGGTCAAGTGGCAATGATTACTCCACAGCTCCATCCCCTGATAGTCAGTCACCCAGGACTTTGCTTTGAGCTAAAGTGACTCAGGAGTCAGCATGAGTTTGGGGTATTTTCCTTTTTGAAAAATCATGTTGGTTTTCTTTTCATTGCCATAAGAATTCCATCTCCAGAAAAAGTCAGTAAGAGATAACAGACTGAGAGACCGAGGTAACAAACGGAAGCATAACAATGGTTTGGGTACATATAAGGCATGTGTGCTAGTCACGCTAAGTCTTTCGGTCATGTCTGATTCCTGGGGACCCCATGGACTGTAGCCTGCCAGGCTTCTCTGTCCATGGGATTCTCCAGGCAGGAATAGTAGAGTAGGTTGCCATGCCCTCCTCCAGGGGATCTTCCTGACCCAGGGATCGAACTCACGTCTTTATCTCTTGTGCATTGGCAGATGGGTTCTTTACCACTAGCCCCACCTGGGAAGCCCCATAATACATGATGAATACCATATTTTATTGTTATAACTGGTTTCAGTTGACTTTGAAAATCTCTTTTATACTGTTAAACTTTTAAAAAGTCGTTCCCATTTCCTTCTAGTCAGTACTAGCTACAAATGACCACCTGTGACTCTCAGCCATTAAAATTGTCTGTGTCCTTGCCTCTTCCCCACAGCCCATGACCCATCGAGAACCTTCGCCTATTCCCCAACCTGAAAACAAGCCAGAAAGCAGGCCGGGCCCAATTGGACCAGATCTCCCTCCCGGACACATCCCGATCCAAGTGATACGAAAGGAGGTGGATGCTCAACCTGTTTCGCAGAAGCCCCCGCCTCCCTCTGAGAAGGTGGAAATAAAGGTTCCTTCCGCTCCTGTGCCTTGTCCTCCTAGCCCCGCCCCTCCTACCATTCCCTCTGCCGTCCCCTCTCCCCCTAAGAATGTGGCTGCAGAAGAGAGAGCAGCCCCCAGTCCTGCCCCTGCAGAAGCTGCACCCCCTAAACCAGGAGAGGCTGAAGTGCCCACAAAGCATCCAGGTGTGCTGAAAGTGGAAGCCATCCTGGAGAAAGTGCAAGGGCTGGAGCAGGCTGTGGACAACTTTGAAGGCAAGAAGACGGACAAAAAGTACCTGATGATAGAAGAGTATCTGACCAAAGAGCTACTGGCCCTGGATTCAGTTGACCCAGAAGGACGAGCTGATGTCCGCCAGGCCAGGAGAGATGGCGTCAGGAAGGTTCAGACCATCTTGGAAAAACTTGAACAGAAAGCAATAGATGTCCCGGGTCAAGTCCAGGTTTATGAACTCCAGCCCAGCTCCCTTGAGACCGATCAGCCACTACAGGAGATCATGGAGATGGCTGCAGACAAGAGCAAGAAGAGTGCTGGAGATGGAGAAGACTCCAAAACCGAGACCCAGCCGCCGGAAGCCAAAGCAGCAGCAACTCCAGACCCCAGCGGCACAACAGACACAGCTGCTAACCCGGCAGCACCGTAGTCTCCACGAAGTGAAGGGTCAGCCCTGGAGACTGGGAACTGATTGTGTGCTTTAGGGAATTAGAAGTTGCATGCATTTCAGGGACTTAAAATCAGTTGGTTTTTACTCTTCATAGCCGCTTGGTATGCAGTAACTTGGGTGGAGGCAAAACACACTAATAAAAGGGCTAAAAAGGAAAATGTTGCTTTTCTTGTGTTCGTATTCCGTACAAATAAAGAAGTTGCTTGTTACAAGTTTAATAACCCCATAGCTTGTTGTTTTGAAGCCTTCTCTGTATGGGCCCCACGTGTTAGCCATGGATGTGAACTGTCTGTCTAGCTCTGGATTGAGGGAGTTTTTTTTGGCTGGGGGAGTAGATGGGGAGTCAGTTTCTCATCACTAAATATGAAGCCCGTTTTTCAGAAATGTTGCCATTTTAATGGGATGATTTTTGTCATCTCATAGCTATGATACTTTCGATAGAATAAAATGTGTAAGGAGCCATAGAAATATCTGTATGTGGGATGACTTTAATGCTATGTGTAATAAAAAAGGAAAATAAAGTAATAATGTAACTCAAAATGTCTTCTGTGGTTTCTGAATTTTGAAGAGTGGCAGCATCAAGATAGACTTGCACTGGCTTCAGGAAAAATAAACAGCGGGTGCATTCACAAGCCTGCTCTGGGATTTGTGACGTCCCTACTGGTGAGATGAGAAAAGGAGTCTTGGTCATTTTTCTGTCTCAGGTTGCAGCTGGAACCTGGGAAGACCCAGGGCTAAAAACCCACGTAATGGGAATGTGCCCATCACACCTCTCTGACTGCCCCAGCCGAGGTGCCTCTCTGCCCACTTGGCCCCAGGCCACCTGCAGGCCTCACCAAGCAGCTGCATGGGTTCAAAAATGCACAGAGAAACCAGTTCCCAGTATTGCCTGAGGTTGGCCCACGCCTTCCTGGAGTTCAGGTCACTGGGGCTTGGGCACGTGTTCTGTGAGTGTCTTTGGGTCATCTTGATCTGACATTTCTCTGAGTCACCAAGCCAAGCTGGGACCAGGTATATCTTCACAGATAGGGTTCCTCGAAGTCACTGGGGTTAGGGATCAGATGCACTATGAAGCCACAGGAGGGGAAAGGATCTTTCTGGACTAATGTATTTTAAGAGCTTGGGAAGTATCCCAGCCCCAGAATGTGGAGATATGTTTTGTCACATAAGTGGAAGTTGAGAAGAAAGAGAAAGATGGGCCTGAGATCTCAGAGCTGTGAGGAAGCCTGCTGACTTAAGTCCCTGAGCTGAATTCCTCATGACTGTATTGAGTTTAATATTGGTGCCTGACAGTGCTGCACAAAAATACACTCCGGTGTGCTTGCCACTCAGCTTGATGAGAAAGGCTGAAGTCATTCCCATGGGAGTCCGCCAACATCTTTACGCGGTGAACTCATTTGAGGAGTATAAGCTGACCGCTAACAACAACACTGATTCTAGAAACACAAGTGGTGTAAATAGAAAAAAGCCTTCTGGACTGTTTTTTTACTAGATGAATCAATGTAAAGAAAGTGACCATCCTTTTGATGACTTGGGCATCTATGCTCAGTTCAGTCGCTCAGTTGTGTCCGACTCTTTTCGACCCCGTGGACTCGAGCATGCCAGGCTTCCTTGTCCATCGCCAACTCCCTGAGCTTACTCAAACTCATGTCCATCAAGTCGGTGATGCCATCCAACCATCTCATCCTCTGTTGTTCCCTTCTCCCTCTCCTTCAATCTCTCCCAGCATCAGGGTCTTTTCCAATGAGTCTGTTCTTCTCATCAGGTGGCCAAAGTACTGGAGTTTCAGTTTCAGTATCAGTCCTGAAACTCCAGTACTTTGGCCATCTGATATGAAGAACTGACTCATTGGAAAAGACCCTGATGCTAGACCCTGATCCTATACTCGGTGGATCTCAACATGAAGGCTTCTTATGTGGTCACTGGATGAGGTGGATATTTTATCCCTGAAGATCAGGTAGCCCTTTGGTGCAGTTAGAATGTTTTCAGCCATCAAAATTAGATGGCATGTGGGTATTGGGCAGGAGTTACCCAGCCTGTGTTGGCAGTCCCTTGGCCTTGCATGGTGGTGACAGGCTGGGTGTAGGGCTGGCTGCAAGGCTCTTGTTAATATGCCTATCCTGCCTCTGTGGAAGTCAGGGACATAAAGCAACTGTCTCCCTAGTGTCAGAGGGGTTCGGCTTATGCCAGTGCTCTTTAAGAGAACATTTTAGTTGGGAACAGTCTTAGAACTCCTGGGATCAAATCAAAGCCTCACGGAAAAGCTCTGGAACAGTGGGCAGTTACAGAGCCTTTTCTTTCCTGGTTTCCTCAGCTGTAACATAGGGGGTGGTAGGGATTGAACCCAGGTCTCCTGCATTGCAGGCGGATAGCTTAATCTGTAATGAATCTGCCTGCAATGCAGGAGACCTGGGTTCGATTCCTGGGCCGGGAAGATCCCCTGGAGAAGGAAATGGCAATCCACTCCAGTATTCTTGCCTGGAAGATCCCATGGATGGAGGAGCCTGGCGGGCTACAGTTCACAGAGTCGCAGAGTTAGACATGACGGCGACCAAACCACTAAACCATCACCATCTTTACCAACTGAGGCACCAGGGAAGCCCATAAACGGTGAGGTGGGGGTGGTTAAATGAAACCAGACAGTGAAAGTGGTGCTTGGCACGTGACAGACCTTAGCTGTAATTGGCATCCTTGTGTGACGGGTGAGGGAAAAGGAAGTGACAGGTGCCCGCAGACCTAGGAGCAGGAGAAGGATTGAACCAGACCCCAGGAGACGTGAAAAGTGCACTCTGGTCTCCTCATCTTTAGCACCAAGACAGAAAGGACTCTGTGTAAGTACCACAGAAATTTGAGAATAATCCCTCACCTCTCCCTTGGTCAGAGAGTTGGTTCTTTTTTTTAATATATTGTTTCAAAATCCTATGAAATTATTCCTGCTTCCCAGATAAAACAAGGGACTTGGAAATTTTATTTTTCCTTTTGGCTGTGCCAGGCATCTTGTCGGATCCTAATTCCCCCTCAGCGGTGAGAGCAAGGAGTCCTAACCAGTGAGAATTCCCAACTTGAAACTATTCAGTAATGGCATCTATGCTAGGGTCACTTGCCGCCCAGTGTTTCGTTTCCAAAGGTTCCTGAAGCTCCCCTCTCCCCTTCACCTTGCCTCTGCTCCCCTCCAAGCATTCCCACCTGAGTCGACACCCAGCCTGGGGGCCCACCTCTCTGTGAGACCTTCTCTGCTGGGATATAACCCTTCTCAGACTTCACTTCCCAAAACTCCCACCAGCCTTCGGCTTGTTTGCCAGGGGTCAGTTGTCGTCCAGCTGTTTCAGCATCTAGTCATTTCCCAAGCAAGACTCTTAAGTCCCCTGAGGGCAGGTCCATTGTGACACCTTATACCCACCTTGTCCAGATCTGGCACGTGGGCATCCTAGCTGACCACGAGGCCCTTGAATTTCCTTGACTTGACTTAGCGTTCCAAGGCTAAAGTGATGATGACTTAGGAACAAACATCTGTATTAGCTACCAGAATACATTGTAAAACACAAGGAATGTAGTTAATTTTCTTTTACAGTAAATATAAGGGGAGTAAAATTTTAAAAATTGTGAATCATTATACTGTACACCTGTAGTAAAAGTGAAAATGTTATTCGTGTCCAACTCTGCACCCCCATGGTGTGTGTAGCCTATCAGGCTGTCCATGGGATTCTCCAGGCAAGAATACTGGAGTGGGTTGTCATTCCCTTCTCCAGGGGACCTTCCCAACCCAGGGGTCGAACACAGGTCTCCTGCATTGGCGGGCAGATTTTTTACCATCTGAGCCACCAGGGAAGCCTTGACACCCCACTTATATAATATTGTACAGCAACTGTACTTGAATTTTAAAACAGGAGAAAAAAATCAGTATTATTTGGTGAGCAATTAAGGGCTGCTCTTCCAACAGCTTTCTCTTGTAATCCCCAAACTGTAACTTTGGGTGTACCATTCCCCTCTCTGGGTCTTTTTCTCCCCATCTATGGCAGGTAAGCACTGACCCAGGCCCTGCTCCGTGGTCTGGATGATTCTGGCGAGTCAGCACTTCTCCCTGTTGTGGTCTCTGCCCTTCCTTTTTCTCTAGCACGGAGCCTCATCCTGGGCTGTGCATTCCTGCAACGCCCATGTGAGTGTGGCCGCTGCTCTGTAACATTATACCAAAGTAATTGTATGCCAAGGGACAGGATCCAGGGTTGCAGTTATTTTGGGACGAGCAGGAGCCTGTGGGAAAATGCTGGAACATGTCTGAGTCACCCAGGCAAATACCTTTCTTTCCGTGTTCCAGCATGTTTTGAACTTTAGGCAGTGCAAAAAAAAAAAAAGCCCCGGCGAGGGCACACGCCCTCTGTGTCTTTGAGCCCTTCCTGGGCTGCGCCTGTTTCTAGGCTGTGCCACCACATCCTCTGAGCTCTGAAATGTTATCAGGCAGAGCCGTGTGAGGCAGGGCTGGATCAAGCCCTCGGAGGCCCTAAATGTTGTGATGCCTCCCACAGTGAAATTTAAGATAAAATCTAAGCCACCAAAGAAGAGCAAGGATGATCCGTATTTGCCAGGTTATACATTCTTGTTACTTTTTAAAAATCTCTCCATCTGTGTGTGTGTGTGTGTGTGTGTGTGAGCTTGGGGTGTCCCTAACTTTCCCAATACTCAAACTGCCTGCTGTCCAACACTGCCCACTGGGAACCGGTGGAGATCGGGAGAGTGCGGAGCGGCTCGGCAGTGCAAGGAAGGTCCAGGAGCAGAGGAGAGGGCGGTTGAGGCCAGCACGCTGCCATCTGCTCGCTGTGGAAGGGAGGAGGGGCAGCCACAGGTCATCTGCTGGGGTCCCCACACCCGGGAGCCCAGGACAGCGGTGTGGGGGGAGAGTAGAGTTCCCGAAGCAACTGGAAGGCAGCCTAAAGGAGGTGCAAGGAAGTGGGGAGGGCACTGGAAAAAGAATTCCAGGCAGAAGGGACCTCTTTCTGGAACACTCCTGTCCTTGCCTGCCCTAGCCAGCACTTGGTCCTGACTGTCCTGGGTGGCCTGTGTGGAGCTGTGCTTTCTTCTCAGCCCTGTTGCTGAGGGAGAAGGTCTCCCCTCATCCACAAAGAAATCCCACCACTCTGTTCAATGTTATGTGGCAGCCTGGATGGGAGGGGAGTTCGGGGGAGAATGGATACATGTATACATGTGGCTGAGTCCCTTCGCTGTGCACCTGAAACTATCATGACGTTGTTAATCAGCTATACCCTGATAAAAAAATTAAAAGTTAAAAAAAAAGTAAGACTAAGAGAAATCCGACTACCAGCCTCTCCATTTCTTCCTTTCCATTGCACCTCTCTTCCTCTCCCACCTGTCTCCTTCCTTCTCCTGAGCCTACAAAGTACAAATTTTAAAAACCCATTTTCCCTTCAATCCTCAGTTTACCTTATTATTAAATATCTGGGAAGTGCAGATGAACTCACCGCCTGGTCTCCAGGCTCTGCCCCTCCCACAGTGATCCACTGCCCTGCCCGGTCCTGTGGCCCAGGCTGCAGTCCCAGGGCGGCCCTCCCAGCAGAACTACCCAGACTCACCTCGGCCCCCGCCCACTCCTACTCTGAGGTCTCCCAAGCTCCTGTCCTCATCCCACTGCTCCCCATCACTGCGTGACAGCTCTGCGTCAGCCGGGCTGCGTGATGGCACCTAGTTACTAAGCAGACCCTAGTCTAGGTGTTGCCGCTGAGGAGGTGGTATATATGATGAGGGAGGTGTCTTTCCCATCAAAATCGCTCCCCATTCTCCTCCTGCCTGCTCTCCTTTTGGTCACTTCCAGAAAGCAAAGCAAGATAAAAAACCAGAGCTTCTGTTTATTATTTCATAACTGCCTACCTGATAAAATCTAAAACATCAGTATCCTCTCTTTACTAAATAATAGAAATTAATTTAGAAAAAATATATACATAAACACACACATTTTCTGGAGAAGCCCAACTAATGATACATCCTGTTTACGTTCTCACTGGATCACTGACTTCTACTTCCCAAACCCCAGTTACCCCTGGGTGTGTGTTTCTGGTACCTACTTCCTCCTGAACACCAAACTGCTATGCGCAGTTGCCTCCAGGGCACCTGGAAAAGTGAGCATTCACTTCTGCCTTCCAGGAACCCAGAATCCTGACTGCAGAGTGCCTTCAGCCCCATCAGCGCTGTCACACCACAAGCCTTCCGTGGGGGCACAATCGCAAATGTTCACAGAGGCCACAGGCTGGAGGGCCAGCGGACCCAGGTCCTACAGAGGGACATCCCTGCTCAGTCCCAGCTCTTGGCTGCCACGGGAGGACGTGGGGCCAGTGTTGTAAGGGCTTCCTAACTTCCAAGAAAGCCAGAAATCTGGGGGGGGGGGGGGGGGGGGGGGGGGGCGGTTTGTGTGAAATCTCTCAATTTTAAAATATTTTTAAATGTTTAAAAGTACAGGGAAGCCTGGCGTGCTGCAGTCCATGGGGTCACAAAGAATCGGATATGACTGAGCGATTGAACAACAAATGTTAAAAAAAAAAAAAAATTGGATCCAACAAAACCCTTCTGCAGGCCAGATTTGGCCTCCGACTGCCCATGTGCAAGGCTCAAGTCCTACTGTACTGTGAATATAATTTTGTCTCGGCCCTCCTTCCTTCCCTCTACACCTGGGAATTGAGAGAGCAAAGCCCTGTGGCCTGGATTCTCGGAGCCCTGTGCCTGGGGTGGAATGCGTGACTGGGAGAAATGGCAGCAGAGACAGAGCTCGGCTCCCTGCTCCCTTCTCCACATCTTGCTGAAATCCTGTTTCATTCCCCACCACGTCCAAGGCTTTCATCCTACCCCTCAAGACCACCAACGGTGCCGGCAGTGTCTAGTTCAGAGTTGGCCTGCCTTCAAGGTCCCCAGCCCCTGACCACGCTGTTCCTAAGAAGTCAGCAGGCTGCCGCCAGGTCCCCTCGTGCAAACACACTTTTGGGTCCAGCTCTTTTGCTGGCCCACGTGCTTCACACATGCTTTAGGGTCATCCACTGGGAGTCGGCTCTGGTGTCAGATAGGCTGAGCCCCGGTCCTAGCTTCCTCACTCAGCAACTCTGCCTCCTTAAGACACGTTCTTGACCTTTATGAGACTGGTGTCTCCCTCAGTTAAAGTGAAAGTTGTCATTGTTGGTCAGTTGCTCAGTTGTGTCCAACTGTCTGTGACCCCATGGACTGCAAGATGCCAGGCTGCCCTAACCTTCACCGTCTCCCGGAGTTTCTTCAAACTCATGTCCATTGAGTCAGTGATAAGTACCTAATTCTATTTTGTAGTGATGTGGATGGACCTAGAGTCTGTCATACAAAGTGAAGTAAATCAGAAAGAGAAAAACAAATATCATATTAACATATTCACGCATATTTATGGAATCTAGAATAATGGTACAGATGAGCCTATTTTGCAGGGCAGGAATGGAGACACAAACATAGAGAACTGACATGTGGGCACAGCCAAGGAAGGGGCATGTGTGCTAAGTTGCTTCAGTCATGTCCAACTCTTGACGATCCTATGGACTGTAGACCACCAGGTTCCTCTGTCCATGGGATTCTCCAGGCAAGAATACTGGAGTGGGCTGCCGTGCCCTTCTCCAAAGGAAGGGGAGGGTGGGACAAACTGGGAGAGTAGCGCTGACATATATACACTACCATGTGTAACAGAGAGCTAGCGGGAAGCTGCTGCGCAGCACAGGGGGCTTGGTTTAGTGGTTTGTGATGGGGGTAGAGGGACAGGAGGGAAGCTCAGGAGGGAAGCTCAAGGGGAAAGGGGTATGTGTATACGTGTATACACTTAGAGCTGGTTCACTTTGTTGTACATTAGAAACCAACACAACATTGTAAAGCGATCATACTCCAATCAAAAATAAATTTTAAAATATAGAGTACCTAACTCTACACAAAGTAACACATTTAATCCTGGGGACAACCATTTGCCCAGTTGGTAGCATTGTTTCTACCATCCTTCCCTACACATGCCCTGATGACAAGGAGAAGAGGGCCAAGAACAGGTCCATAGGTCCTTCTGCTCTGCAACCTCAAGATGGGATCTGGGCAGAGTCCGGGGGAGGAATAATTGCACATGCCTTGGTTTCCTCTCGCCCTGCCATCCCCATCCATCTCTGCAACCCCCCACCCCCAATCACCACCAGTCAGGCCTGGATGGCATCTTTTTTATTTATTTACTATTATTTGGCTGTTTTAGGCCTTAGGTGTAGCACATGGGATCTCCTATCTTTGGTTGAGGTATCCGAATGCTTAGTTGTAGCATGTGGGATCTAATTCCCCTACCAGGGCTCGAACCCAGGCCCCCCGCATTGGGAGTATGGAGTTTTAACCACTGAACCACTAGGGAAGTCCCCAGATGACATCTTTTTATAGTGAGTGCCAGGCAAAGATTTCACAGTTCCCAGAAACTCGGAACAGAGACCCCTTCCTCTCATAGGACCTCAAGCAACAGGGTTTACTCCAAAGATCTCTGATCCCTGGAACCCGGGAAACACCCAGGTCAGGCCTTGAGGCAATCAGGAGCTGAAGCAAGGCCGGGATCTGGAGAGGCCCAGGGTCTGCCATTGGGCTAGGCTGCCAGCTCTTTCTTAAACTGCTCTGCTGTTCTCTCCCCAACAACGATTAGGACATAAGAATCAGGGCACATGATGCCATCAGGGAAGCACTCAGGCTGGCAACCACTGGCCATTCCAACCTCTGTGAGATGGAACCTTTGGAAAGAGTGACCTTGGCAAGGAGACCAGGAAACAGCATGGTTCCTGGGAGCTGGAATCTGCTGTTGGTAAACACAGGAATATACAAATGGGGGCTGGGCTGTAAGAGCATGCCCACCCTTAATGCCCCTGACAGTTGGTACCTAACCATGGCAGTCACCATTCAGGGCCCTTCAACGTCGTGTGTATGGAAGGGAACAGTCCAATTCCAAAAGTAAGACACAAAAAGATGCCCCTTTATACTTTTCTAAACAAAATGTAAGCAGTCAATCCCAGGTGGTGGTGTGTTGAGCCAGACAGAGCATGCACGAGGGCCAGCTAGTGACCTGGAGTCTTCAAGGCATCTGTGCCCAGAACCCACCTGCTTTCCTAGCAGCCTCCCACAGATACTGGAGGGATGTGACAGAACAGACAAGTTTCCAGCAAAAAAGCCTCGGTCAGGAATCAGCCACCTGGAAATTCACAATGGACAAGCTCCAGGAATACCTATCATGAGGCTTTTCATGACCTATAGATTCTTGGAACTGCTTAGCTTCAAATGACCAAGCCAGTGTGGTAATAATGTGAACATTGGTGTGCAGCAAGAATACTGGAGTGGGTTGCCATTTCCTCCTCCAAGGGATCTTCCCGGCCCAGGGATGGAACCTGAGTCTCGGAGGATTCTTTACCACTTGAGTTATCAGGGAAGACCATGGACGTGAGCATTAGCTCTCACATGAGAAGGCTACTCAGGAGGACAAGGATGTACCTCCGCTGGCTCACAGCTGGGTGAGACAGAGCGCTGGAAAGTTGTGGAGGAGTCTTTAGAGACAGTGGCAACCACACTGGCAGCAGAAGGACTTAATCACGCACCTCCTCCTTTCACTCCTCCCTAGAGACACAGCTTCTACACACTCACCGCTTTGGTTTACACAGGCTGCTCATGGCCAATTGGTCTTTCTTTGTATCTGAGCCTTTTTGCTTCATCTGCCACTGTTCACTGTTTTGTTACCTACATAAGCTTTTTGGTTTTGTTTTATCGGGGAGCTCTGCTGGGTCTTCATTGCTGCGTGTGGGCTTTCTCTCCTCCCAGCGAGCAGGGGGCTACTCTCCATTACGGTGAGTATGGTGCACGGGCTCCTCATTGCAGTGACTTCTCCTGTTGTGGAGCCCAGGCTCTAGGCAAACGGGCTTCAGTAGGTGCAGCACATGGGCTTAGTTACTCTGCGGCATGTAGAATCTTCCCGAACCAGGAATCGAACCTGTGTCCCCTGCATTGGCAGGCAGATTCTTATTCAATGAACCACTAGAGAAGTCCAAGTTTGTTTGTTTGTATTTTTTAATATTTACTTTTTTTTTTTTACTGGGATGGGTCTTAGTTGTGGCATGTGGGATCTAGTTCCCCAACCAGGGATCAAACCCAGGCCCCCTCCATTGGGAGTCCTAGCCACTGGACCACCAAGGAAGTCCCCCATGTTTTTTTTTTTTTTTTTTAACGTCAGCCTTCAGTTCAGTTCAGTTCAGTTCAGTTCAGTTGCTCAGTCGTGTCCAACTCTTTGCGACTCCATGAATCGCAGCATGCCAGTCCTCCCTGTCCATCACCAACTCCCGGAGTTCACTCAAACTCATGTCCATCGAGTTGGTGATGCCATCCAGCCATCTCATCCTCTGTCGTCCCCTTCTTCTCCTGCCCCCAATCCCTCCGAGTATCAGAGTCTTTTCCAATGAGTCAACTCTTCACATGAGGTGGCCAAAGTACTGGAGTTTCAGCTTTAGCATCAGTCCTTCCAATGAACACCCAGGACTGATCTCCTTTAGGATGGACTGGTTGGATCTCCTTGCAGTCCAAGGGACTCTCAAGAGTCTTCTCCAACACAACAGTTCAAAAGCATCAATTCTTCAGCCCTCAGCTTTCTTAACAGTCCAACTCTCACATCCATACATGACCACTGGAAAAACCATAGCCTTGACTAGAAGGACCTTTGTTGGCAAAGTAATGTCTCTGCTTTTTAATATGCTGTCTAGGTTGGTCATAACTTTCCTTCCAAGGAGTAAGCATCTTTTAATTTCATGGCTGCAGTCACCATGTGCAGTGATTTTGGAGCCCCCCAAAATAAAGTCTGACACTGTTTCCACTGTTTCTCTATCTATTTCCCACAAAGTGATGGGACCAGATGCCATGATCTTAGTTTTTTGAATGTTGAGCTTTAAGCCAACTTTTTCACTCTCCTCTTTCACTTTTATCCAGAGGCTTTTTAGTTTCTCTTCACTTTCTGCCATAAGGGTGGTGTCATCTGCATATCTGAGGTTATTGATATTTCTCCTGGCAATCTTGATTCCAGCTTGTGCTTCTTCCAGTCCAGCATTTCTCATGATGTACTCTGCATATAAGTTAAATAAGCAGGGTGACAATATACAGCCTTGACGTACTCCTTTTCCTATTTGGAGCTAGTCTGTTGTTCCATGTCCAGTTCTAACTGTTGCTTCCTGACCTGCATATAGGTTTCTCAAGAGGCAGGTCAGGTGGTCTGGTATTCCCATCTCTTTCAGAATTTTCCACAGTTTATTGTGATCCACACAGTCAAAGGGTTTGGCATAGTCAATAAAGCAGAAATAGATGTTTTTCTGGAACTCTCTTGCTTTTTCCATGATCCAGCAGATGTTGGCAATTTGATCTCTGGTTGCTCTGCCTTTTCTAAAAACTTATTCATATATAATTCATGTACCATGTAATTATCTCATTTAAATGTACAATTCAGGTTTTTTAGTATATTCACAGAGTTGTGTGACCATAACCACAGTCAATATTAGAACATTTTCATCACCCCCTAAACAAAACTTCATACCCATTAGTATTTACTCCCCATTTCCTCTTAACCCTCTCCCTACACCCAGCCCTTGGAAACCATTAATCTGCTTTCTGTCTCTGTAGATTCATCTCTTCTCAACATTTCATAGAAACGGAATCACTCAGCATTTGATCTTTGGACTGGCTTCCTTCACAGTGTGATGTTTTCAAGATTCATCCATGTTGTAATATGAATCCAGATTTCCTTTTGTTGCTGAAAAGCATCTATTGTGTGGATACACCACATTTTATTTATCCATTCCTCAGTTTGAGGACATTTAGGCTGTTTCCACTTTTGGGGCTATCATGAATAATGCTGCTATGAAGATTTGTGTGTAAATTTTTGTGCAGACATATGTTTTCGTTTCACCTGAGTATATACCCAAGTGAATATACTTGCTGGGTCACATGGTAACTTTTTAACTTCCTGAGGAACTGCCAGACTGTCTTCCAAAGTGACTGCACCATTTTTACATTTCCACCAGCAGTGTAGAAAGGTTCCAATTTTTCTGCATGTCATTCTCTATGTATCTTAGTTACAGTGTTTGAATATAGATTGAACTGACAGGGCATCTCTTACCACCAGGATACACAGTTCACTGTCTAGCCCACGGACTCTGCCCTAGGTCGGATACTCAGGGTCGGTCAAGTCACCTTGGGCCAGGGTGACGAAGCAGACTAACATATTCAAAGCAAAGCTGCTGAGTGTCCATACCTTTAGCATAGCCCATGGGGAAGAAAAGAGGTTTGAATGATGTGATTCCCTAAAGACAGAGGCCTTGAGGATGAAACCAGCTTCATCTCAGGACCATTTGTGCACAGAGGGCAGCTGGCTACAGAAACAAAATGGTACTGCTTTTCTTGAGTCTCTTAACAAGGCAAATTAGGAGACCTCATAATTTGTTTCATCTGCCTCAGCCAATGCTGTGGAGTCTGCATAGTCAGGTCTCTAATTTTTCCCTTAGTCGCTAAAGCATCTGCATGCCGTTGTCGGCAAGAAGCCCAGTGTCTCCATCGCAAGGCCTCTCCTTTCCTCCCTGAGTTGTCCAAGAATCTCAGGGGGCTCTCACTCAGGTCAGGGGGGTCCATCCTGCTGCAGTTGCGGAAAGAGAGAAGAGGACAAGGAGTTGGCTTTGTTCACCAGCTACTGTCTCATAGACACTTCAGTGTCACCACTGAAAGCAGGCCTTCTTTACTGGGTGGACACTTGCTCCTTTTGCAGAGACCTGACCCGGAAGCCTAAGGCCACCACCTGCAGCCTCATTCCAGGCTCCAAGTTCAAGGTGCTCTTGGACCACACTGATACAACCAGTGGTTGAGTCCAGAGCTTCCTTCTCAGCCATACCCCTTGTAGGAACCGCATGCGGTCCCCATGAAGATTCATCCCAGGATGAGGCACAGGGCTTATGGACACGGACCTTTCCAGCTCATTGGATCACAGACTCACACAGCTATTAGCATAAGCATATAAACAACTTACTTGTTGTTCAGTCACTAAGTCATGTCCAAATCTGTGTGACCCCATGGACTGCAGCATGCCAGGCTCCTCTGTCTTCCACTGTCTCCCAGAGTTTGCTCAGATTCACATCCATTGAGTTGGTAATGCTATCTAACCATCTCATCCTCTGTCATCCCCTTCTCCTTTTGCGTTCAATCTTTCCCAGCATTAGGGTCCTTTCCGATGAGTCAGTTCTTCGCATCACGTGGCCAAAGTATTGGCGCTTCAGCTTTAGCAACAGCCTTTCCAATGAATATTCAGGGTTGATTTCCTTTAGGATTGACAAATTTGAACTCCTTGAAGTCCAAGGGACTCTCAGGAGTCTTCTCCAGCACCATAATTCAAAAGCATCAACTCTTTGGCACTCAGCTGTCTTTATGGTCCAGCTCTCAAATCTGTGCACTTTGGCATAAAGAATATGCCTTCTGAGAGGGGTACTAGGAAGATGTGCAGAACATGCTTCACTCACAGACGAGCATGGGAATTCATTACATTTGTCAAATGGCAAAACCAGGAGGGGCCCTGAGATACCCTCCACTGGGCTGCATGTTGACTGTTTACCGTCCTTCCCAGGTGTGATGCACAAGAGGTCTTTATCACCGTAAGAGGACTCTTCAACCAAACTCCGGAAGATGGTGAAGGACAGGAAAGCCTGGAGTGATACAGCCCATGGTTTCGCAGAATCGTATGCGACTTAGCTACGGGATACGACTCTTCTCAACACCTTCACCTGAACAAGCCTCTTAGCCAACTGCAACAGAACGCAGCTGAAAATAGTCAGCCAGTTTTTTCCTGTGGACCTCCACCTCTGGGCCTCCAGGTATGTCCTCCTGTGAACCCTCGCTAAGCTCCTTGCAGCCTTCCAACCATTTCCCCATCCTCACACTCACACCTCTGGTCTCCAGTTCAGAACTCTCACACAGTTTCCCTTGGGGCTTTTGGTATTCTTTTCTGTCAGCAACCTTTCATTTATCCCAACAGATTTTCATGTCTTTGAATCTCAGAGAGAAAAGGCTGAGATTTGGAGACTTTGCCCCGACAAATCTCCTTTACTGTTGAGTGTGTGAGTGCTCAGTCATGTCTAACTGTTTGCAACCCTGTGGACTGCGGCCCACCAGGCTCCTCTGTCCATGGGATTCTCCAGGCAAGGACACAGGAGTGGGTTGCCATCTCCTACTCCGGGGGATCTTGCTGACCCAGGGATCAAATCTGCATTGGCAGGTGAGCTCTTTACCACTAAGCCACCTGGGAAGCCAGCCTTCTTTACTGTTGGACAAATTTATATTCTTTCTCCCTAGCTATTGGATTTGCTTATCAAGAAGTATTCAGGGAGAAACAGGCTTCATCAACCCTTTAAAAAAGCTTTATCACCTTCCATTAAGGCAATACTTGCTCAGAATTTTCATAACTGAAAAATCTACATGAAGACTCTTGCCTGAAGATTCCACCCTGTGACACAATCATAATTATGGCATAATTTATAAATTTCTCTCAATAGGTGTCCAGTTGTATTTCTCAAAATTTTTAGATAATTTTGATGAATTATTGTGTCGCAAAGTTCTTTCAGACAAAAAGAGACAAATGATCATTGTTCTTCATATATTTTTTAACTCTCAGGATTTAAAAATACTAAAAAATATGGTAACTTCCATTTTGTTCATTATGTTTCACCCTAATGATCAAGATTTTATAAAATAGTTTAAAAATAAAACATTTCATAATCATTTGATGAATGGTTTTAAGGATTACATTTCTTAGAATGAAAAACAAGAGAGAGAGAAAAGGAGGGGAAGGGAGGAGGTAGGGGGAAGGAGGAGAAAAAAGGGAGGGGGAAAGAAGGGGTCCCAAGAATAACTTTATTAATTGGTACAAAATATGGCTAAGATGGTTTATTTTATTATACATGTGATTTTATTTGTGGTACGTTGGAATGCAAACCTTGAAATAGTTCTTTAAAGTAAGGCTTTACTAAAAGCTATTTGAAAGTTACAAATCTCCAGGGGAGTTAATTTACAAGCACAGGCTAAAGCTGGCAGCTACTGGCCTGGGTGGATGGACTGTGACTATTACATTAGGCCCTAGAGTCCTGAGATCTTGGCTCTTCACCCCAGAATCCTCAGTAACTCACTGTGTGTGTTAGGGACTCGCTTCCCTTGGGCTCTTGAAATTCTGCTTCAGTTCCATGACTGCTAATACAAGACTCAACGCCACAAATAATCAAAATCTGAGGTCAAGGATTTCACCTCATTGAGCGACAGGGGGCGACTCATGACTATGCCTTTTGCTTTTACCCCAGCTGGAAGAAAACCTTTCCTGCTTTCACAGGAAGTCATTCCTGAGATTGTGGGCTCCATTTCAGAATGAATTCCTTCTTTCATTATTTTTTATTTCTTATAACACAGTCAATGCAGTAACAAAGACCAAAGCCTTATTTGAAGACCAAGTTAAAAAAAAAAAACAAGTACAGGATGTGGTGCTGACCTAAGATTAGGACACAGCTCTGGGATGGGAGGGCTTCCCTGGTGGCTCAGCTGGTAAAGAATCTGCCCGCAATGCGGGAGACCTGGGTTCGATCTGTGGGTTGGGAAGATCCCCTGGAGAAGGGAACAGCTACCCACTCCAGTATTCTGACTGGAGAATTCCATGGACTGTATAGCCCATCAGGTCACAAAGAGTTGGACACGACAGAGTGACTTTCACTTTAACGCAGTCATTCATGCTTTCATTCCATGAATCAATGAGACACCTCCATTTTCTAAAATTGGAAAGATTTATGAATCAGAAAAGATATACAGTCTGATTATAATTCTATTCCAATAATGAGAAGTGACCACTTGCATTTGAGATGATATATGGTATGTTATGGCCCATTCATATCTTGGTTGATTTTCTAGCAATGTAAGCCAGATTTTTGGACACGACTGAGCGACTTAACTGAACTGAACTGAAGCCTGATTTTGAGGGGAAAGGTAAGTGTTCTTAGCACTTCTGTTTTTGTCTTTTAGCTGCTAAGTCATGTCCAACTCTTTTTCGACCCCATAGACTATAGCCCTCCAGGCTCCATGGGATTTTCCAGGCAAGAATACTGGAGTGGGTTGCCATTTCCTTAGGCCAGGTTTGTTCTTTCACAAAGAGCAGGGTCAAAATAAAATGTCTTTGTATGAGATGGGGCTATTTTATCCTTGAATGGGAATGGGAAAATTAATGAGTCACATTTATTTCTTAGATAACTAGCAAGAAACCTCATCACCCCATGGCTCTCTCCCATAGCTCTAGCTGGTGGCAGCAATTACGGGAAATCATAGCATCCATCATCATTCCTTCTACAGGGACTAGAGCTGTCCCTCTCCAGGCAAATGGAGAAGGTTATGAGCAGAGAAGAATCTCAGCATCATGGCAAGGCCTAAAACCTGCATTTGAAGGACTGGAGAAAAATGAGAAGCAACATCTTCTCCCTGGGGAAAGTGGTGATTCCATAATATCAGACGAGTTCTATTACGAATAGTGAGGAAAGCTGAACAAAACATCGAAGACAAGTGTGTGAAGGTGAATTACCAAGGTGGTGAGGGTTTGAGGGCCAAGTTCCCAGAAAAAAAGGTTAGTGAAGAATTTACTTTTGAGATATTTGCCCATTCTTAAGAGGTAGAGACGTTTCCAGCCTCTTACGCTAAAGGGACAAAAATGGGAGTTCAGAGCCCCCAAGGATGAGGAGCCCATGTAATCACCTTGGGCGTTCAGCTGGGAGTTCCAATGTGCTACACCGAGGACTGGGGTGAAAATAGAGAAACTCTCCCAAAGATTGAAACCCAGCTTCCCATCAGCTCAGTTTTTGATTGGGTTAAGGCAAGGTTTCTCAGCCTCAGTGTTATTATCATTTGGGGGCATCTAATGGGTTTCTCCAGTAGCTCAGTGGGTAAAGAATCTGCCTGCAATACAGGAGACGAGGGTTCCATCCCTGGTTGAGAAGATCCCCCGGAGAAGGGCTTGGCCAACCACTCCAATATTCTTGCCTGGAGAATCCCCATGGACAGAGGAGCCTGGCAGGCTACAGTCCATAGGGTCACAAAGGGTTGGACGCAACTGAAGAGACTTAGCACACACACACACAAATAGGACCAGCCTGTGCATTGGAGGATGTTGAGCAGCCTCCCCTGTCTTCTACCCACTAGAGGCCAGTAGCACCCTCTCCCAAGTTCTGACAACCAGAGATGTCTCCAGGCATTGCCAGTGTCCTCTGGTGAACAGAATCCTCTCTGGTTTAAAACCAGAGTGTGAGGGTATCTCCCAAGACCTTACTGCCTGCCAGAAACAAAAGTAAATCCTACCATCATCCAAAGCCTCAAATTATATCTGTAATTTTTTCATACATGATATCCAGTACCAAATAAAAGAATCACTTTAAAACAGATGATAAAGTTGATGGACATGAAAAGAAATAAACAATCCACAATCATGGTGGGATATTTTAGAACACATTTTTCAGGAATGGATAAAATAAATAGGAAAAAAAAAATCAACAAGGTTGGGCAATGGGGTTAATAACCTGTGAAGAAGGGAGAGTTTCTGGAAGGAAAGAGGAGGGCAGTTCCACAATGGTGAATGCGGGTTTGCTGGAGGAAAAGGAGGCATTAGGGAAGATGAACAGATGGCGAGCAATGACATGTCTTTGTGGCCCACTTATGCTGAAAGCCTAACGCTATAAGACCTCCTCACTGTGGGTGGTACAAGGGAACTGCCCAAGTGAAGAGCTTTTTTGTTCATTCCTCTAAAGTCTATACTAGCTGCTCTGTGAGATCTCTGTTCATCTCAGTCCACAACTGTAGCCTCCATTGTGTTCAGTGATGCTTGTGTTAGCAAAGACTAGTAAGGCAGGCAAAGGAGTGGTAAGCGCTTTCTGATCAACTGCGGAGTATGTCTCCAGCAGAAGTGCAGCTGAATTCTCTTTTTCCCAGCCCCCTGCCATGGAGGCACCACCAGGTGTCACCAGACTTAGCATCCTATTGTCTAACGGCTTTTTCCAAATTAGGGCACAGCAGGACTGACTATCTGATTCCTGTTCCAACCCTCCCCTCAAAGTGTTAGCAAAAAGCCCTCCAGGACACAGAAGAGGGGCCTGTCCCTCCTGGGTTACACTGGTATTATTAATACATGCTATATGGCAGACATTATTCTAATTGCTGCCGAGATGCAGAGAGTGTAAAACCAGGACACAGAGATGGGTAAGACTGTCCTTTGCCTCCAGGGAGCTCCTCCCAGCCTAGTGGGAGTGAAGGGGTGAGTGGAGCAAACCAAGTAAACCAATAGCTTGAACACAGTGTGTGGAGGCTGTGCATGGCAGAACATAATTTGCTAATAAAATGCAGGTATAATCGGGACAAGTAGTTCATGGAGAGAGAGGACAGTAGATCAGGGGAATCTGGCTTAAGCGTCTTCTGGGGAGCCCGAGTAATATGAACAGAAGTCTGCAGATGGAAAAGCAACAAGTTCATTCAGAGAAAAATTTTTCTTAATATTTATTTTTATTTATGTGGCTTCACCAGATCTTAGTTGCACATGGAGAATCTAGTTCCCTGATTAAGGATTGAACCCAGGTCTCCTGCATTGGGAGTGTAGAGTCTTAGCCACTGGACCACCAGGAAAGTCGCCATTCAGGGAAATTTTTACTCAATAGTTGTTGAGCACCTACTCTCTACCAGGCGTTGTGCTAGGAGGGAGATGGACTTCGGCAAGCAAGACTCAGTCCTTCTCTCCAGATTGCTTAGGGCTGATCCAGTAGTGAAGTTTGAAAAGGAAACAGGCAATTTCCAAGCCTCACTGAAGTTCTGCAGTGAGCTGTCTGGAGTAGCTAGAGCATGGAATGTAGACAAAGAAGTAGTGGGAGATAGTGAATCCATCTGTGAGGTTAGGCCTTAGGCTTCCCAGGTGGCACAGTGGTAAAGAATCCGCCTGCCAATGCAGGAGATGCCAGGAGTTGCAGGTTCAATCCCTGGGTACAGAAGATCCCCTGGAGGAGGGCATGGCAACTCACTGCAGCATTCTTGCCTGGTAAATCCCATGAACAGAGGAGCCTGGCAGGCTACAGTCCATGGGGTCCCAAAGAGTCCGATACAATTGAGCATGCACGCATATTATGCCTTAAAACTTAAGGTGAAAGAATTCCCTGGTGGTCCAGTGGCTAAGACTCTGTTCCCAATGCAGGGGGCCTGGGCTCGATCCCTGATCAGGGAACTAGATCTCACGTGCTGTAACTAAGAGTTCGCATGCTGCAACTAAATATCCCACATGCTGCCACTAAGACTGGTGCAGCCAAATAAATAAATATTTACCAAAAAAGAAACCAAACTTAAGGTGAGGCTTTATGTGCGTGTCAAATTTGATTGGTAATAGGGAGCAACTGATGTCTGTTGGACAGAGAATGTGTGCATTACACATGTGAATTCTTTAGGTAAGATGCCATCTTGTCCTTGATTCCTGCCTCCACCAAAGCCAAGTCAGAGGTCAAGGTGGAATGGACAGCAGCATGTGTGTGATTGATAGGGTGGATCTTGAGGCCTGAGTTCAAGCCTGTGGGCCATGGAGGTCCCCTGTTAATATCCATCCTATTCCCACTGCCTGAGAAGATAAGATACCTGGCTTGACAGAGAGTCGATACTCAGCAGCTGACACTCTCAGTTTTTCTTCTGGAAAAAAACTTTTTTTTAAAGCGTGATCACTCTTTATTGTCCCAGCTCATCTGCTAAAACCAGTATTTATAGTGCATATGTGAACTATGTATATAAACTGCCAGAACATAACCAACCCCATCTTTGAAGCTCTGTGTTAGAATCGGGTGCTACTAAAGTCCAACAGGAAGCATTCACATATAGCGGTCAAATGTTACTAGCCAGTGACTCTGCAAGCCTATGAGGCATTTGACATGATATATGATACCTTGAACCCAAGTTGCTAACAGCCTGCTAGAATGGCATGGTGGATTATGACAGAGCAGAGTCCTTGTGGCTCCTCTGTCTTACTGGAAGGCATGGTTAGTGGGGCAGCTGAGAAGGACCCACTCTGACCTGGGGAACAGATGCTAGTCAGATGCATCCATGCCAATGACATGGGCTCATGGGCTCTGTTCGTGGATGATCTCACCACCCACCTCTTCTGAGACCTTTCTTTATCCATTATCTCAACACTCTTGTGTGTCCAGCTTCTGTCTCTCACTTGATTTTCCCATCAGCATTGAAATATCCTCAAGTCATTCTCATCCTTCTATTCAGTTACTGCTCCATCTCTCTCTTCTCTTGCAAAACCAAGTTTCTGGAGGGAGTTGTCTGCACTCACCACCTCTACGTCTTCACCTCCTGTTTTGTTCAAGTTCCTTTAGAATAGAGACCCATCTGGCTGGCACAAGGGAGCTGCCTCTTACAGGGACATACGAGAAACTGTGTGCAAGTCTGGAGTTAAGATAATGAAATAAAGCTAGTCCCATAGAAACTTGGAATAAGGATGGCATGTCCATCAGGATCAAATTCTCCTCACCTTTCCTCCCTTCCACTCCACTCACTTTCCCTTCCCTCCTCTCTTTCTCTGTTTCTCTCTGACCATCTCTTCTCTTCTCCCATCTCTCTACATCTCACCTAGTGCCCTCTCATAAGGATGTCATCAGCTCCAGCCACTTCAGAATCTTTAGCCTGGCTTCTACTGTCAACAGACATATGCCCAAGAGAGATGCAATGTAATTACCCTGGTAATTTCCTCAATAGAGGAGAGGAGTCAGGTCTCTGACCTCATATTACAGGATGTGACTATTTAGGGCCAAGGGATCGTGCACAGGGCAGCTTCCGTTAGAAGGGTCTGCGGAGGAGGAGAGCAGACCATCAGAAGCATCTTTGTTTTCCTCCCATTCACTCTTCAACTCAAGGCAATTGGCTTATGTGCTCAGCAGCCCAGAAGCTGCCCTCACCGAGATCATAAACAATGCCTTTGTGGTTGAATCCAATGGCTAGTATTCATTTATTTCTGTCTATGAACGTTCCAAGGCTTTTAAACTATTGACCCTTTTCCACTTCCTTTTCCTACAACTTCTGTGACATTGACACTCCTTAATTCTCCCCTTACTATTCTGGCTGCTCTCCTCCAGCCTGTCTTGTGGGCGGCTCTTTCTCCAGCTCTCCTTTCGATGTCGGCCTCCTTCTGGGCCCAGATTTCCTTTCTTCTCCAGAGTCCTTCCTTCTCCAGGCCACCTGGTCTTCTGACACGGCCTCAATCACCAGCTCTATACTAAGAGCTTCCAGTTTTCTGTACCTGCCTGACCTCCTCCCAGAACTCTTCACCAACTGCACTGCTCCACCTGGATGCCCCCACAGGTACATCAAAGTCCCTGTGTGTACACCTGAACTCACCACCTTCTCCCTCAAACTTTTTCCTCCTTGAATGTTTTCAAGTTCACAAGATGGCACCACCCCCTTGCTCAAGCCAGAAACTGGGCTCATACTTTATGCCTCTCTCTACCTCACTCTCCACACCCAACCAAATACCAAGCAAAAAAGAATTGATAATAACTCCTTAATATAGCAAATACCCAGTATTCCACTTTCTAAGTGTCTCTGCTTTTTTTTCATTTTCCCTCCTGCCATCACCGTTACTTCTAGGGTCATTCAAACAGCCTTGAACCCAGGCTCTCTACCTTCAGTTTTCCAACCTGTCCAATTCAGTCACCCCACTATGGCCAGGGTGTTCTTTTTCTTTTTCCTCTTTAAAAAAAATATAGTTTTAGTGCTTTTTTAAATACTCAAAGACTCAAACCACTACAAAAAATGGAGGCGGGGACTTCCCTTGTGGTCCAGTGGTTAAGACTAGGAGCTTCCACTGTGGGTGGCATGGATTCCATTCCTGGTGCCCAGCTGGGGAATGAAAATCCCGCATGGTGTTTGCACAGCTGAAAAAAAAAAAAGAAGAAAAGAAAAAAAAAAAATGGAGGCAGGCCTGCCTTAATATGAATATGCATATGTACTTTTATTGCTTTTAAACTTTTTATTATGCAGAATTTTGAACATACATTAAAGAAGACAGAATACTATGATACTATATGTTCCTGTTCCCCTACTCCCAACAGCCATCAGCCCAGGACAGGTCTGCTGAATTCCTGTCTCAATCTGCTCCCCACTCACATGATATTTTGAAGCAAACCCCATATAACCTATGATTTTATTCCTAAATAGTTTAGTTCAGTCCCTCAGTCGTGTCTAACTCTTTGAGACCCCATGAACCACAGCACACCAGGCCTCCCTGTCCATCACCAACTGCTGGAGTCCACCCAAACCCATGTTCATTGAGTTGGTGATGCCATCCAACCATCTTATCCTCTGTCGTCCTCTTCTCCTCCTGCCCTCAATCTTTCTCAGCATCAGGGTCTTTTCAAATGAGTCAGCTCTTTGCATCAGGTGGCCAAAGTATTGGAGTTTCAGCTTCAACATCAGTCCCTCCAATGAACACCCAGGACTGATCTCCTTTAGGATGGACTGGTTGGATCTCCTTGCAGTTCAAGGGACTCTCAAGAGTCTTCTCCAACACCACAGTTCAAAAGCATCAATTCTTTGGCGCTCAGACTTCTTTATAGTCCTACTCTCACATCCATACATGACCACTGGAAAAACCATAGCCTTGACTAGAAGGACCTTTGTTGGCAAAGAAATGTCTCTGCTTTTTAATATGCTGTCTAGGTTGGTCATAACTTTCCTTCCAAGGAGTAAGCATCTTTTAATTTCATGGCTGCAATTACCATCTGCGGTGATTTTGGAGCCCAGAAAAATAAAGTCTGACACTGTTTCCCCATCTATTTACCACGAGGTGATGGGACCGGATGCCACGATCTTAGTTTTCTGAATGGTGAGCTTTAAGCCAACTTTTTCACTCTCCTCCTTCACTTTCATCAAGAGGCTCTTTAGTTCTTCTTCACTTTCTGCCATAAGGGTGGTGTCATCTGCATATCTGAGGTTATTGATATTTCTCCCGGCAATGTTGATTCCAGCTTGTGCTTCCTGGATTTCTAAAAGATAAAAGATTTTTAGAATACCATTATCAGACTTAAAATAACAATATAATTCCTTAGCATTAAATATCTAAAATATCTAGTGTTCAGATTTCCAATTGCCTCATAAATGTCACAAGTTTTTAAAAACTTAGGGTCTAAATGAAGTTTATACATTGTAATTATTGCTGTATCTTTATCTTTTTAATTTTTTTACTTAAAAAATCTTTATTTGTTTGGCTGTGCCTGATCTTAGTTCTGGCACGTGGGATCTTTGATCTTCATTGCAGCATGCAGGATCTTTTAGTTTTGGGATGTGACCTCTCAGTTGTGGCTTGTGGGATCTAGTTCCCTGATCAGGGATTGGACCTGGGCCCCCTGCATTGGGAGCAAGAAGGTTTAGCCACTGGACTACCAGGGAAGTTCTTGCTGTGTCTTTAAATGTTTTTAACTCTGTTTCTTCTCCTCTCTCTTTCTTTTCCTTGCAGTTTATTTACTGAAATTAAGAGAAAAGAGACATATTGTCTTGTCCTGTAGTGATTCCCACATTCTGGGTTTTGCACCCCATAGTATCATTTAACTAGATGCTCAGTCTTCTATATTTCCTATACATTGGCCATTGGACTTAGAAAATCTTTTAGTCAGTTAGGGCCTTCTAACAAAATACTGTAGTCTGGTTGGCTTCAACAGTAGAAATCTTTTTTTTTTTTCCTGGGCCACCAATGAAGTCCCTCAAGTTTTCAAATGCAGTGACTCTACCTTTAATTCCCTTTTTGGGGACAGTGGGCAAGGGGGATAGCAAAAAGAGAAATTTAATTTTCCAGGGTAGAACTTCTACTGTTTGATGCCAGAAAACTTGCTACAAGTCACTCAATTATTCTGGCCTATCATAAAGCTCTGAGAATTCAAACTGAGAAGGTATGCACAAAGAAATCTCACCCCTGGAAGGGGCCAGCACCCATTATACCTTATACCTGATGAAGCTGTCTGAAGTTTCCCTCAGTTTGACTAAACTTTATTTTTTTAATATAAATTTACTTATTTTAATTGGAGGCTAATTACTTTACAATATTGTATTGGTCTTGCCATACATCAACATGAATCTGCCACGAGTGTACACGTGTTTCCCATCCTGAACCTCCCTCCCACCTTCCTCCCCATACCATCCCTCTGGGTCATCCCAGTGCACCAGCCCCAAGCATCCTGTATCATCCATGGAACCTGGACTGGTGATTCTTTTCACATATGATATTATACACGTTTCAATGCCATTCTCCCAAATCATCCCACCCTCTCCCTCTCCCACAGAGTCCAAAAGACTGTTCTATACATCTGTGTCTCTTTTGCTGACTCGCATACAGGGTTATCATTAACATCTTTCTAAATTCCATATATATCCATTAGTATACTGTATTGGTATTTTTCTTTCTGGCTTACTTCATTCTGTATAATAAGGCTCCAGTTTCATCCACGTCATTAGAACTGATTCAAATGTATTCTTTTTAATGGCTGAATAATACTCCATTGTGTATATGTACCACAGCTTTCTTATCCATTCATCTGCTGATGGACATTTAGGTTGCTTCCATTCCTGGCTATTATAAGCAGTGCTGCTATGAACATTGGGGTATACGTGTCTCTTTCAATTCTGGTTTCCTCGGTGTGTATGCCCAGCAGTGGGATTGCTGGGTCATATGGCAGTTCTATTTCCAGTTTTTTAAGGAATCTCCACACTGTTCTCCATAGTGGCTGTACTAGTTTGCATTCCCACCAACAGTGTAAGAGAGTTCCCTTTTCTCCACACCCTCTCCAGCATTTATTGCTTGTAGACTTTTGGATAGCAGCCATTCTGACTGGTGTGAAATGGTACCTCATTGTGGTTTTGATTTGCATTCCTCTGATAATGAGTGATGTTGAGCATCTTTTCATGTGTTTGTTAGCCATCTGTATGTCTTCTTTGGAGAAATATCTGTTTAGTTCTTTGGCCCATTTTTTGATTGGGTCGTTTATTTTTCTGGAATTGAGCTGCAGGAATTGCTTGTATATTTTTAAGATTAATTATTTGTCAGTTGCTTCATTTGCTATTATTTTCTCCCATTCTGAAGGCTTTTTTTTCACTTTGCTTATAGTTTCCTTTGTTGTGCAGAAGGTTTTAATTTTAATTAGGCCTCATTTGTTTATTTTCGCTTTTATTTCCAATATTTTGGGAGGTGGGTCATAGAGGATCCTGCTGTTATTTATGTTGGAGAGTGTTTTTCCTATGTTCTCCTCTAGGAGTTGTATAGTTTCTGGTCTTACGTTTAGATCTTTAATCCATTTTGAGTGTTTTTTTATGTGTGTGTATGGTGTTAGAAAGTGTTCTAGTTTCATTCTTTTACAAATGGTTGACCAGTTTTCCCAGCACCATGTGTTAAAGAATTGTCTTTTCTCCATTGTATATTCTTGCCTCTTTGTCAAAGATAAGGTGTCCATAGGTGCGTGGATTTATCTCTGGGCTTTCTATTTTGTTCCATTGATCTATATTTCTGTCTTTGTGCCAGTACCATACTGTCTTGATGACTGGGGCTTTGTAGTAAAGCCTGAAGTCAGACAGGTTGATTCCTCTAGTTCCATTCTTCTTTCTTAAGATTGCTTTGGCTATTCGAGGTTTTTTGTATTTCCATACAATTGTGAAATTATTTGTTCTAGCTCTGTGAAAAATACCGTTGGTAGTTTGATAGGGATTGCATTGAATCTGTAGATTGCTTTGGGTAGTATACTCATTTTCACTATATTTATTCTTCTGATCCATGAACACGGTATATTTCTCCATCTATTAGTGTCCTCTTTGATTTCTTTCACCAGTGTTTTATAGTTTTCTATACATAGGTCTTTAGTTTCTTTAGGTAGATATATTCCTAAGTATTTTATTCTTTTCGTTGCAATGGTGAATGGAATTGTTTCCTTGATTTCTCTGTCTATTTTCTCATTATTAGTGTATAGGAATGCAAGGGACTTCTGTGTGTTGATTTATATCCTGAGACTTTACTATATTCATTGATTAGCTCTAGTAATTTTCTGGTAGAGTCTTTAGGGTTTTCTATGTAGAGGATCATGTCATCTGCAAACAGTGAAAGTTTTACTTCTTCCTTTCCAATTTGGATTCCTTTTATTTCTTTTTCTGCTCTGATTGCTGTGGCCAAAACTTCCAAAAACTATGTTGAATTGTAGTGGTGAAAGTGGGCACTCTTGTCTTTTTCCTGACTTTAGGGGAAATGCTTTCAATTTTTCACCATTGAGGATAATGTTTGCTGTGGGTTTGTCATATATAGCTTTTATTATGTTGAGGTATATTCCTTCTATTCCTGCTTTCTGGAGAGTTTTTATCATAAATGGATGTTGAACTTTGTCAAAGGCTTTCTCTGCATCTATTGAGATAATCATATGGCTTTTATTTTTCAATTTGTTAATGTGGTGTATTACATTGATTGATTTGCAGACATTGAAGAATCCTTGCATCCCTGGGATAAAGCACACTTGGTCATGGTGTATGATCTTTTTAATGTGTTGTTGGATTCTGATTGCTAGAATTTTGTTGAGGATTTTTGCATCTATGTTCATCAGTGATATTGGCCTGTAGTTTTCTTTTTTTGTGGCATCTTTGTCAGGTTTTGGTATTAGGGTGATGGTGGCCTCATAGAATGAGTTTGGAAGTTTACCTTCCTCTGCAATTTTCTGGAAGAGTTTGAGTAGGATAGGTGTTAGCTCTTCTCTAAATTTTTGGTAGAATTCAGCTGTGAATCTGTCTGGACCTGGGCTTTTGTTTGCTGGAAGATTTCTGATTATAGTTTCAATTTCTGTGCTTGTGATGGGTCTGTTAAGATTTTCTATTTCTTCCTGGTTCAGTTTTGGAAAGTTGTACTTTTCTAAGAATTTGTCCATTTCTTCCAAGTTGTCCATTTCATTGGCATATAATTGCTGATAGCAGTCTCTTATGATCCTTTGTATTTCTGTGTTGTCTGTTGTGATCTCTCCATTTTCATTTCTAATTTTATTGATTTGATTTTTCTCCCTTTGTTCCTTGATGAGTCTGGCTAATGGTTTGTCAATTTTATTTATCCTCTCAAAGAACCAGCTTTTGGCTTTGTTGATTTTTGCTATGGTCTCTTTTGTTTCTTTTCATTTATTTCTGCCCTAATTTTTAAGATTTCTTTCCTTCTACTAACCCTGGGGTTCTTCATTTCTTCCATTTCTAGTTGCTTTAGGTGTAGAGTTAGGTTATTTATTTGACTTTTTTCTTGTTTCTTGAGGTATGCTTGTATGACTATGAACCTTCCGCTTAGCACTGCTTTTACAGTGTCCCACAGGTTTTGGGTTGTTGTGTTTTCATTTTCATTCATTTCTATGCATATTTTGATTTCTTTTTTGATTTCTTCTGTGATTTGTTGGTTATTCAGCAGCGAGTTGTTCAGCCTCCATATGTTGGAATTTTTAATAGTTTTTCTCCTGTAATTGAGATCTAATCTTACTGCATTGTGGTCAGAAAAGATGCTTGGAATGATTTCAATTTTTTTGAATTTACCAAGGTTAGATTTATGGCCCAGGATGTGATCTATCCTGGAGAAGCTTCCGTTTGCACTTGAGAAAAAGGTGAAATTCATTGTTTTGGGGTGAAATGTCCTATAGATATCAATGGTCTATTGTATCACTTAAAGTTTGTGTTTCCTTGTTAATTTTCTGTTTAGTTGATCTATCCATAGGTGTGAGTGGGGTATTAAAGTCTCCCACTATTATTGTGTTAATCTCCCCTTTCATACTTGTTAGCATTTGTCTTACATATTGGGTACTCCTATGTTGAGTGCATATATATTTATAATTGTTATATCTTTTTCTTGGACTGATCCTTTGATCATTATGTAGTGTCCTTCTTTGTCTCTTTTCACAGCCTTTGTTTTAAAGTCTATTTTATCTGATATGAGTATTGCTACTCCTGCTTTCTTTTGGTCTTTATTTGTGTGGAATATCTTTTTCCAGGCCTTCACTTTCAGTCTGTATGTGTCCCTTGTTTAAAAGTGGATCTCTTGTAGACAGTGTATATAGGGGTCTTGTTTTTGTATCCATTCAGCCAGTCTTTGTCTTTTGGTTGAGGCATTCAACCCATTTACGTTTAAGGTAATTATTGATAAGTATGATCCTGTTACCATTTACTTTATTGTTTTGGGTTCGAGTTTATACCCCCTTTTTGTGTTTCCTGTCTAGAGAAGATCCTTTAGCATTTGTTGGAGAGCTGGTTTGGTGGTGCTGAATTCTCTCAGCTTTTGCTTGTCTGTAAAGCTTTTGATTTCTCCTTCATATTTGAATGAGATCCTTGCTGGGTACAGTAATCTGGGCTGTAAGTTATTTTCTTTCATCACTTTAAGTATGTCCTGCCATTCCCTCCTGGCCTGAAGAGTTTCTATTGAAAGATCAGCTGTTATCCTTATGGGAATCCCCTTGCGTGTTATTTGTTGTTTTTCCCTTGCTGCTTTTAATATTTGTTCTTTGTGTTTGATCTTTGTTAATTTGATTAGTATGTGTCTTGGGGTGTTTTGCCTTGGGTTTATCCTGTTTGGGACTCTGGGTTTCTTGGACTTGGGTGATTATTTCCTTCCCCATTTTAGGGAAGTTTTCAACTATTATCTCCTCAAGTATTTTCTCATGGTCTTTATTTTTGTCTTCTTCTTCTGGGACTCCTGTGATTCATATGTTGGGGCATTTAACATTGTCCCAGAGGTCTCTAAGATTGTCCTCATTTCTTTTAATTCGTTTTTCTTTTTTCCCTCTGATTCATTTATTTCTACCATTTTATCTTCTACCTCACTAATCCTACCTTCTGCCTCCATTATTTTACTATTTGTTCCCTCCAGAGTGTTTTTGATATCATTTATTGCATTATTCATTATATATTGACTTTTATTTCTTCTAGGTCCTTGTTAAACCTTTCTTGCATCTTCTCAATCCTTGTCTCCAGGCTATTTATCTGTGATTCCATTTTGTTTTCAAGATTTTGGATCATTTTCACTATCATTATTTGGAATTTATCAGGTAGCTTCCCTATCTCTTCCTGTTTTGTTTGGTTTGGTGGGCATTTATCCTGTTCCTTTACCTGCTGGGTATTCCTCTGTCTCTTCATCTTGTTTATATTGCTGTATTTGGGGTGGCCTTTCTGTCTGGCAATTTGTGGAGTTGTCTTTATTGTGGAGTTTCCTCACTGTGGGTGGGGTTGTACTGGTGACTGTCAAGGTTTCCTGGTTAGGGAAGCTTGTGTCTGTGTTCTGGTGGGTGAAGCTGGATTTCTTCTCTCTGGAGTACAATGAAGTGTCCAGTAAAGAGTTATGAGATGTCAATGGTTTTGGAGTGACTTTGGGCAGCCTGCATATTGAAGCTCAGAGCTGTGTTCCTGTGTTGCCGGAGAATTTGTATGGTATGTCTTGCTCTGGAACTTGTCGGCCCTTGGGTGGTGTTTGGTTTCAGTGTAGGTATGGAGGCGTTTGATGAGCTCCTGTCGATTAATGTTCCCTGGAGTCAGGAGTTCTCTGGTGTTCTCAGGATTTGGACTTAAGCCTCCTGCTTCTGGTTTTTAGTCTTACTTTTACAGTAGTCTCAAGGCTTCTCCATCTATACAGCACCATTGATAAAACATCTAGGTTAAAGATGAAAAGTTTCTCCACAGTGAGGGACACCCAGAGAGGTTCACAGAGTTACATGGAGAAGAGAAGAGAATAGAGAGGAGGGAGATGGAGGTGACCAGAATGAGATGAGGTAGAATCAAAAGAGGAGAGAGCAAGCTAGCCAGTAATCACTTCCTTATGTGTGCTCCACAGTCTGGACCACTCAGAGATGTTCATGGAGTTATACAGAGAAGAGAAGAGGGAGGAAGGAGACAAAGGTGGCCAGGAGGATAAAGGGGGAATCAAAAGGAGAGAGATAGATCCAGCCAGTAATCAGTTCCCTAAGTGTTCTCCTGGAGAAGGAAATGGCAACTCACTCCAGTGTTCTTGCCTGGAGAATCCCAGGGATGGGGGAGCCTGGTGGGCTGCCGTCTATGGGGTCGCACAGAGTCGGACATGACTGAAGCTACTTAGCGGCAGCAGCAGCAAGTGTTCTCCACCGTCCGGAACACACGGAGATTCACAGAGTTGGGTAGAGAAGATAAGGGGGAGGGAGGAGATAGAGGCAACCTGGTGGAGAAAAAGAGTCCAAAGGGGGAGAGAGTAGTCAAGCCAGTAATCTCGCTCCCAAATAAAAATGGGTACTGAAGATTGGGTTCTTAAAGGTACAAAATTGATAACAAATACCAAAAAGCAAAGATTAAAAATCTAGAGTAGAGGTTGGAGTTTCAAAAATACAATATTAAAGAAAATTTTAAAAGGTCACAAAATTATATAATATATATATATGAAGTTTTCTTTAAAAAATAGGGTCTCTCTTTTTTTAACAAGGTAATAGTAGGTTATAAAAATGAAAATTAAAGGAGTAATAGAGGACTTAAATTTTTTTTTACTTAAAAAAATAAAGGATGATAGTAAAAATAGTAAAAATATATCTAGGACTTTCTCTGGTGTTGTTGTGGGCAGTGTGGGGTCAGTTCATTTTTGGATAGTTCCTTGATCTGGCTTATATTTCTCAAGATCTATAGGCCCCTTCCTATGTAGTCGGTACTAACTACAGGGTTTTAATCTATTGCACCTGTCACTTCCAAGGAGGTTCCCTCTGTTGTAGCTTCTTCTGTTTGCTGGTCTCTTCGGTGTCTAATTTCTGCCCTGACACAAGGGGGCAGTGGTGGACACTTTTTTAGGCTTACTTGTTCAGTCGTGCTGTGGGGAAGGAGGGACGCTGCAAACAAGTAACACTTGTGTGTGCGCGCAGTGTCTTGGCCACACTGGGTTTGCCCCTGCTCACGGCGTGTGTGCTTTCCCTGTCTACACTGCTTAGGCTCTAGGTTGCTCTGCTGGGAACTGTCTGAGGCCGGCCCTGGGTTGTATGCATTTCCCAGGTCTAAGCCACTCAGGTTCAGGTACTCGGGTAGTCCTCAGAGGCACAGACTCGGTTGGGCCTTCATTTTGTACCCTTTCCAGGTCCGAGCAGCTCAGGTGACCAGGTTCTGGCGAGCACGGTCACTGCGACTTAATCGCCTCCCCCGTCCCCACCACTTGGTTTTCTGGGTGTACAACTGGTGCACCTTCTCAGGCGGATGTCGACCGTCCAGAATCCCAAGAAGTCTTAGTTAGCAATGAAGCCTGCTTGCAGTTTGGTAGATAATGCCTCTCTGGGTCCGTGATTGTCCCCTTCCGGCTCTGGCTGCCTGTCACTGGAGGGGGATGGTCTGCAGCTGGCTAGCTCTGCTCAGTCCTTTGTTCTGTGAGCGGGCCTAGCAGTATCTTAGGTTAGGGCTTTTCCTGTGGTAGCTATCCCACAGTCTGGTTTGCTAGCCCAAGTTAGTTCCCTCAGATTGCCCTTGGGCATTCAGGCCCAGTCCTTACTTTAAGCAATGCAGCCCCTGCCTCCCTGCCCAACCCCCGCTTGCTAGTGGCAGATGCAGGCATCTGCGCTGCTTCTCTGCTGAGGGAGTTACCGCTGGGCACGTAATCTGTGGGGTTTAATTATTTATATATTTTTCCTCCCAGTTATGTTGCCCTCTGTGGTTCCAAGGCTCGCCACAGACTCAGCAGTGAGAGTGTTTCCTGGTGTTTGGAAACCTCCCTTTTTAAGACTCCTTTCCCAGGAAGGAGCTCTGTCCCTACCTCTTTTGTCTCTCTTTTTGTCTTTTATATTTTTTCCTGCCTCCTTTCGAAGAGAATGGGCTGCTTTTCTGGGTGCCTGATGTCCTCTGCTGGCATTCAGAAGTTATTTTGTGGAATTTACTCAGCGTTTAAATATTCTTTTGATGAATTTGTGGGGGAGAAAGTGGTCTCCCTGCCCTATTCCTCTGCCATCTTAGGACCGCCTCTCAACAGCAGAAATCTATTCCTCACAGTTCTGGTAGCTGGCAAGTCTGGGATTAGGGTACCAGCATTGCTGGGTTCTATGAGGACCCTATTCCTGGCTTCTTGCTGTGTCCTCAAGTGGTGGTGAGAGAGCTCTGATCTCTCCTCCTCTTTTTATAAGGACGCTAATTTCATCATGGGGCCCCACCCTCATGACCTCACTTAAAGGGTCCACCTCCAAATAACATCACACTGGGAGTTAGGGCTTCAGCAAATAAATTTGGTGGGGAGGAGGGGAGGGAGAGAGGAGTACAAACAGTCAGTCCATAACAGAGAATATATTTTTTTTATTAGCAGCATCATCGCATCAGACTCTTAATATTTAGGATCTTAAGGTTGATTGGTTTTCCTTAGTAGTTTGAATTTCCTGGACAAGTAGACGTGTCTAAATCTTATTACATCCTCCTCCATTTAAAATCCTTGGGCAGTGCTCCCCTTTCCCTCAGGTTAAAGGCCACAGGAATGATCTTGTTATTATTCTCTGGCCATTGCAATTGGTCAAGGGATGATTATGTGACCAAGCTGTGCCAATCAGAGCCCTTTTATCAGCTTTTTCTTCTGAAGCTGCTGAGACTCTCTTGTGCTGTTTACTGACCCTAGGTGCTGCTGCTGCTAAGTCGCTTCAGTCGTGTCCGACTCTGTGCGACCCCAGAGATGGCAGCCCACCAGGCTCCCCTGTCCCTGGGATTCTCCAGGCAAGAACACTGGAGAGGGTTGCCATTTCCTTCTCCAATGCATGAAAGTGAAAAGTCAAAGTGAAGTCACTCAGTCATGTCCGACTCTTCGCGACCCCATGGACTGCAGCCTACCAGGCTCCTCATCCATGGGATTCTTCAGGCAAGAGTACTGGAGTGGGCTGCCACTGCCTTGGTGAGGCATAGAGAAATTCTTGTGCAAGTTCTCTTGTTTCCATGAAGGGACTTCTGCACATGTTTCTTAATCCTGGCTGCACAACCAGAGAGATTTTTAAAAGTACACTAGCCCATGAAAGAAGCCAGACACTAAAGACCACATATTATGTGATTCCATTTTATGAAATGTCCGGCAAATCCATAGTGAAAAAAGTAACTTAGTGGTTACCAGGGGTTAGAGATGAGGAGAAATGGATGGTGACTGTGAATGGATCTGAGGTTTTTTTGGGGGGGTGGGTGATGAAAATGTTCTGAAATTAGACAGCAATCATAAATGTATGACTTTGTGAATATATTGCTGCTGCTGCTAAGTCGCTTCAGTCGTGCCCGACTCTGTGCGACCCCAGAGACGGCAGCCCACCAGGCTCCCTCATTCCTGGGACTCTCCAGGCAAGAACCCTGGAGTGGGTTGCCATTTCCTTCTCCAACGCATGAAAGTGAAAAGTGAAAGTGAAGTCGCTCAATATCACTTTTGTGGGTTTTTTGTTTGTTTGTTTTGTTTTTGGCTGCACCTTGCTGCTTGTGGCTTCTAGTTCTCTGACCAGGGACTGGGTTCAGGTGCTTGCAGGGAAAGTTTAGAGTACCAACTACTGGACCACCAGAGAATTCCCTGACTTGTATACTTTTAAAAGTGCATCTTATAGTAAATGAACTATTTCTCGACAAAACAACTTATAAGCCTAGACTCTCCCCAGGCGTGGATACTTTTGGAAAGCTCCCCAGATTATTCTAATAGCAGAAAGGCTTGAGATCCACTGTTAGAGTAACACACCTACTCCCTCCCTTCCCTACTCTCTTGCCTCCAGGAGAAGTGGAGTAACTAGAGAGAGAGCTTTGAGTCTGTTTGCTTGACTTGCCTCTCTGTACTTCCCTTTCTCTTTCTCTTCCCTCTCTCAGATCAGTTCTGCAGAAAAGATCTCAAGACGCCCAGTTATGGCTGTAGATCTCAGTCTCTCTTATAGACTGAATTGTATTTCTCCCAATCACATGTATTTACTTGGTGTGAATTTCTTTGGGCATAGGGCCTTTACGGGCTTCCCTGATGGCTCAGTTGGTAAAGAATCCCCCTGCAATGCTGGAGACTTGGGTTCCATCCCTGAAAGATCCCCTGGAGAAGGAAAAGGCTACCCACTCCAGTATTATGGCCTGGAGAATTCCATGGAATGTTTAGTCCATGGGGTTGCAAAGAGTCAGACACAACTAAGCAACTTTCACTTTCACTGGTGACTCAGCGGTAAGAAAAGAAATCCACTTAAAGGAAGGTGGTTTTGATCCCTGGGTTGGAAAATCCCATAAAGAAGGAAATGGCAATCCACTTTAGTATTCTTGCCCAGGAAATTTCATAGACAGAGGAACCTAGTGGGCTACAGTGTATGGGGTCCCAAAGAGTCAGACATGACTGAACATGCACACAAGCCCTTTAAAGTGATAACCTTGGTAGCTCAGTTGATAAAGAATCTGCCTGTAATGCAGGATATCCTGGTTTGATTCCCGGGTTGGGAAGATCCCCTGGAGAAGGGATAGGTTACCCACTCCAGTATTCTTGGGCTTCCCTGGTGGCTCAGGTGGTAAAGAATCTGCCCGCAACGCGGGAGACCTGGGTTCGATCCCTGGGTTGGGAAGATCCCCTGGAGGAGGGCATGGCAGCCCACTCAAGTGGAGATTCTTGCCTGGAGAATCCCCATAGACAGAGGTGCCTGGTGGTCTACAGTCCATGGGGTTGCAAAGAGTTGGACTGAGTGACTGAGAACACAGCACAAGGTTAAATGAAGTCATCAGGGTGGGGCCTTGTCCTCATCTAAAGAGGAAGACACACAAGGGATGAGTTCACACAGAGAGAAGACCATATGAAGAAAGAGAGAGGGTGCCATCTGTAAGCCAAGGGGAGGGTCGCAGGAAAAATCAAATGTGCTGACACCAGTCTACAGCACTCTGTAACTGCAGCCTTAGTAGACTAATACAGTCTCCAATCCAGTTGTTTTGGTAATAGTGCAGGAGGTAGGCAGTCATATCTGTATATAATAATAATTTTGTTTTATCTTTTCTAATTTTTATGCCTCCAACTTTTAAAAATTGTGTTATTGCAGTGTCTAAAACTTCCAGGAAAAATGCTGAATGATATGAGGAATAACAGACTTCCTTGTCCCGTTCCTTGACTTAATGAGACTGCCTCTAGTGTTTTATGGATAAATATGATGTTTGCTTTTCATTTCTGATTTCTAAGTCAGGTCGCTTTAACAAAGTGCCACAGACTGGGTAGCTTATAATCAACGAATATTTATTTCTCACAATCCTGGAGGCTGAAAGTCAGGGTGCCAGCAGGTTGCGATGATAGCTCTCTTCTGGGTCAGAGTTCTTATTGTATCATTATGTGGCTGAAGGTGTTAGAGATCTCTCTGGACGCTCTCTTAAAACGGCACTAATCCTCATGACTCCATCCTCATGACTTAACCACCTTCCAAAGACCTCACCTACTAATATCATCACCTTTGGAGGTTAAGATTTCAACATAAGAATTTGGGAAAGTCATAAACATTCAGACTGCAGCAGACTCTTTTCTTCCAACTAACCCATCTTGACAAACCACCTTCTTCTTGCCCACCTGTCTAGACACTTCCAAGGTTTCCTCTGCCCACTCACCAGGCTATAAACAAAATGAACTATGGGATATTTTTTGGACTTGCCATGCCCTTTCACGGCTTCATGCCTTTGTACATCCTCTTCTTCATTCCAGGAACGCCCTTAACAATACTCAAACATCTGGCAGGTGAAGAAGAACCAGATAAAATTTTATTTCCTCTTTAGACCCAGAACATAAGGAAAAGGGGCTTCCCAGGTGGCACTAGTGGTAAAGAACCCACCCATAAAGGCAGGAGGCTCAAGAGATGTGGGTTCAATCCCTTGGGAAGATTCCCTGGAAATCCCAAGGAAATGGCAACCCACTCCAGCATTCTTTCCTGGAGAATCCCATGGACAGAGGAGCCTGGTGGGCTACAGTCCACAGGATTGAACAGAGCTGGCATGACTGAAGCAACTTAACCCAAGAAAGCACATAGGGAAAAAATTCTTGCTTCTCTTCCCATTTGGGATAATATCAGAGGGAACATTCTCATCAACCTTGCTCTCTCCCAGGGGAGAGGTGGACAGGCTGATGGCACTGCTCTCATCAGTGAGTGGGGTGACTGGTCTTTAAGGCGGGGCCAGGGCTCCACCCTTCTTTCACTTCCTGAGTTCACACATGGTGCCGGCCACATGGGTATGTTTAGCACCTCTTGACAGGGCCACCCTCCTCAGGGAGGGGGAAGCAGGGATCTGTCTTTGTCTTTTTTCTAACATCTCCCTGAGACTGGATGGGTAGATCCAGTGACCCTTGCCCTGGGGTCCTGCTCTGTTCACTCAGCGGAGGGATAGGAGGACTATGTCTCCCTTGGGCCTAGGTTTAAGCAAGTTTAAGTTCAGCTTTTACTGGCACTTTGCATGAAGGCTGGTTTTCTATATCCTGTTTGGCTGGAGATCCTCAGACATATCCTATTCAGTTGGTGTTCAGCCTGGTGTGCAGGGAAGGTGAGAGACTCTCACCCAGTGCTCTCATCAAATGCTTGCTGGGTAAATGAGGGAACTGACGGATATACTCCAGGCTCTCCCTGCTCTAGTCATAGCTACGATTTACTGAGTAACTTCCGGGATCTCACTGTATCCCCTCAACAAGTCTATTGGCTTCCCAGGTGGCTCAGTGGTAAAAAATCTGCCTGATGGTACAGAAGACTCAGGAGATGCAGGTTCAATCCCTGGGTGGGGAAGATCCCTTGGAGGAGGAAATGGCAACCCACTCCAGTGTTTTTGCTTGGGAAATCCCTGGCAGACTACAGTCCATGGGGTCAGGAAGGGTTGGATGCAACTGAGCATGAGCATGCAACAACTCTATCAAATGTGTATCATTATTTCTATTTTGTAAAAGAGGATATCCTCTATACCACAATCATATTAACTCTCCTAGAGAAACTCTTTTTTTTTTTTTTTAGAAGCAGCCTCCAGTGTGGAGAGAAGGCAACCCTTCCACACTCTTGTTGGGAATGTAAATTGGTACAGCCACTATGGAGAAGAGTATGAAGGTTCCTTAAAAAGTTAAAAATAGAGCTACTGTATGACCCTGCAATCCCACTTCTGGGCGTATATCTGGAGAAAAACATGATCCAAAAGGATACATGCACCCCAATGTTCATTGTAGTACTATTTACAATAGCCAAGACATGAAAGCAACCTAAATTACCAAAATGTCCATTAACATAGGAATGGACAAAGAAGATGTATGTGTGTGTATATAATACACACACACATGCGATGGAATATTACTCTGCCATTAAAAAGAATGAAATAATGCCATTTGCAGGAACATGGATGGGACCTAGAGATTTTCATAGTGAGTGAAGTAAGTCCCATGAGGAGAAATATCAAATGACATCTATTATATGTGGAAACTAAAAAGAACTTACTCTAATGAACTTACCTACAAAATAGAAAAGATACAGACTTAGAGAATGAACTTACGATTGCCGGGAGAAGGGATAGTTTGGGAGTTTGGGATGGACAGGTACATACTGCTATATTAAAAATGCTAACCAACAAGGACCTACTGTATAGCACATGCAATTCTTCTCAATGTTGTGTGGCAGCTTGAATGGGAGGGGAGTTTCGGTGAGTGGGATGACTGGTGTGTACATATAGCTGAATTCTTTTGCTGACAACCTGAAACTATCACATTGTTAACTGGCTATATATACCTCAATACAAAAGAAAAGTAGTACGTCAAGGCTGTATATTGTCATCCTACTTATTTAACTTATATGCAGAGTACATCATGAGAAATGCTGGGTTGAAGGACACACAAGCTGGATTCAAGATTGCCGGGAGAAATATCAATAACTCAGATATGTAGATGACACCACCCTTATGGCAGAAAGTAAAGAAGAAGTAAAGAGCCTCTTGATGAAAGTGAAAGAGGAGAGTGAAAAAGTTGGCTTAAAGCTCACCATTCAAAAAACTAAGATCATGGCATCTGGTCCCATCACTTCATGGCAAATAGATGGGGAAACCGTGGCTGACTATTTTTCTGGGCTCCAAAATCACTGCAGATGGTGACTGCAGCCATTAAATTAAAAGACGCTTGCTCCTTGGAAGGAAAGTTACGACCAACCTAGACAGCATATTAAAAACATTACTTTGCCAACAAAAGTCCATCTAGTCAAGGCTTTGGTTTTTTCGGTGGTCATGTATGCATGTGAGAGTTGGACTATAAAGAAAGCTGAGCACAGAAGAATTGATGCTTTTGAACCGTGGTGTTGGAGAAGACTCTTGAGAGTCCCTTGGACTGCGAGGAGATCCAACCAGTCCATCCTAAAGGAGATCAGTCTTGGGTGTTCGTTGGAAGGACTGATGTTGAAGCTAAAACTCCAATACTTTGGCCACCTGATGTGAATAGCTGACTCATTGGAAGAGACCGTGATGATGGGAAAGATTGAAGGTGGGAGGAGAAGGGGATGACAGAAGATGAGATGGTTGGATGGCATCACCGACTCAATGGACATGAGTTTGGGTGAACTCCAGGAGTTGGAGATGGTCAGGGAGGCCTGGCGTGCTGTGGTTCATGGGATCACAAAGAGTCGGACATGACTGAGCGACTGAACTGAACTGAACAATACAGAATAAGAAGTTTTTTAAAAAGCAGCCCCCATTCCTCACAAAACCCAGCCCTAGTGCCATCAGTCTTCATTCTGCCTGCTTTTTGGTGGCTCAGCCACTGCCTCACCTCTATATTGCCCTGGGTGTTACTGATCTTGCTGAAGCATGCACTTTCCTGCCTTAGTTCCTGCTTTCATGCAATCACAGATATTTATTGAGCACCTACTATGTGCTTGGTACTGAACCAGGTGCTGGAGACATGGTGGTTCATGAGGAAAAACACAGTCTCCGCCCTCATGGGACTTTCCTGGACCAGGCCCACAGATCTGAACAGATTAGACTTTCCTGGACCAGGCCCATTGAGTGTTCCAAAGGAGAACTGCAGACTGAGTGGGTATGAGACAGAGGGACATACTGTAATTTGGCAAGCTGGGGAAGGCTGTTGTGAAGAAATGATGAGTTTAAGCCTAGTTTTCCATGTGCTTGCTCAGGCCACCCTGAATATCTGGTGAATGGAAAAAGCTCAAAACTGGGGACTCTGTCAACAACAAGGTCCTACTGTACAGGGAACTATATTCAATATCCTGTGATAAACCATAGTAGAAAAGAATATATGAGTCACTTTGGTGTATAGCAGAAATTAACACAGCACTGGAAATAAACTATCCTTCAATAAAATTTTTAAAAATAAAAAAAATAAAAAATTGGGACTCTATTGTTGTGATTTAATTGCAAAGTCATATTTTATTCTTGCAACCCCATGAACTGTAGCCCGCCAGGCTCCTCTGTCCATGGGATTTTCCAGCCAAGAATAATGGATTGATTTGCCATTTTCTTCTCCATAGGATCTTCCCAACCCAAGGATCAAACCTGGGTCTCCTGCATTGGCAGGCAGATTCTTTATCCTTGAGCTACCAGAGAAGTCCAGACTCTATTACTAGCTGGTAATATTGCTTTGGCCAAAAAGTTCATTTGGGTTCCCGAACAAGCTTTCTGGCCAACACAGTATTTTTGTGTTGCTTTGCAAAATCAGAATTACAGGTAATTGGTGTTAAAAGAACCCTGAGCCCAGAGTTAAGGTCATCTTCCAGTTTAACTTTCTGTAGGCACATATCCGTTTGCCTAGCATTTATTAGATGAAAAGTGTTGAGCACTTATGATGCATCAGGAACTCTGAGGACTGTGGTGACACCAGACTGAATAAAATTTGACCCCATCCTACACAGTGGAAAATATTGTCTTTTCTCTGTTGATTATAATTACTTGTTTGGCCTATGACCCAAATGTTTATTGTTAGATTGTGTTCATGAGGGAAATTTATGAGCATACCATGAGTATATTTTTGAGCTGGTATAATTTCACTTCCTTCTTTCTCTAAACTTTTACTATTAGTAACACTGTACCAAAATTTCCCCTTTTATTGAAAGCATGGCAGGGATATGGAAATTTCTTATATGAATGTGGAATTAGGTACAAAGAAGGAATCAGTGATTGTGATCAAGACACCTGGATTCTAGTGCCAGATCCACCCAAAAATTAGCTGCATCACTTTGAGCAAATTCCTTAAATTCTGTAGACTTTGGCCCTTTTTCTGTAAAATAAAGCTGTTAAACTAACCAAAAGCCCCTCCCCCCTTAAAATTTCTATGCTTTCATGATTCTAGAGAAAATCATAAGGAAGAGAGAGTGAAACAGCTGGGACAATTAGGAAACTGTTTCGAGAAACAGTTTCGAGAAACTTCCAACTGTTTCGAGAAACTTCCAACTGTTTCGAGAAATAAAAAAAGAAAATGAGGGGAAAGGAACCAATAGAAAAAATTTAGAACAGCAGAAAGGTAGAGAATCCACCTGCTAATTCAGAAGACTTGGGTTCAAGCCCTGGGTCAGGACGATGCCCTGGAGAAAGAAATGGTAATGCACTTCAGTATTCTTGCCTGGAGAATTCCATAGACACAGGAGCCTGGCAGGCTACAGTCCATAGGGTCACAAAGAGTCAGACATAGGCACACGTATGAAAAGTAAAACAAGGTCAAAAGGAGGAAATGGAAGCTGAAATGTTTTCAAAGGGATTGCAAATATACATCATATGAAACCTCATATTTAAGCCAAAGAGGAAGAAGAAGTCTGGTTATTTATATTTCTCTTACTCTGAGATGAAATCTTTAGAAGTTCCTATGACTTGCCTCTCTAAGTAATTCTAAAGAAAAAAAAAAAAGAGCTGGTATTTTATAGCTACTTTGAGCTTTCAGCTTGTTAATACTAGTACATAGCTGTTATTGAGTGAATAAACGGTTTTTAAGGAGAAGAGAGACAGAGAATGTTGTGGGCTAAAATGAGACAAAGTGGGATCACACCTGAATGAATCATTCAATTTTATTGGTTCTGCTCCAGACTAAGAAAGAACGATTACATTTCCCGACTTCCTTCAGCCTTCCAACAAAGCACAGAACAGAGGAGGGGAATGAGGCTTAGCTCACAGCCACCTGACCCGCATGACAATGGGGCCCTGTTGCAGGGTGTTGTGTGAGTGGCTTACTCTGATTCTGTTGGTCCATCAGAGGCAACATTGCACAAACAGAAACGTCAGTCCCTGAGCAAACCATCACTTGGTACAGAAAGGAGGAAGTAAGCTTCTATTCTGGGCTTTTCCCATCCTCTCTGTTCCTTTCTCTCGGTCCCAATTATCTTGCTCTTGTGGTCAGAAGTAGGGTATAGCTGTCTGTCTCCTTCATCCTCTTAGGGACTCAGAGACCTTGACAAGTTCCTTATGTCCTCTCTCTCTCATTTTCCAAATCCCTAAATAGGGGTCCTCGTGTGCATCATGTTAAGTAGACTGAGGGTGGCTACCACCAGAGTCTTATGCAGAATTAATGCTCCAAAAGGTTAATCATTCTTAGAATATGTTTTCACTCCATGGATATTCTTTTTCCTTTTCAAAGAATAAGATGAATTGTTTAGAACAGAATACCACGTTTTGAAAGAAGATTTCTCTGGAAAACTCTGTTACTAGCGTTAGGGACAGGAATATGAAATTTTTGTAATGGAAAAATCATACAAGATATTACAGATAGATTCCATGGGACAATAAGTGTTAACTCATAGAATCATGAATTTTGGATATGGGAAGAATAGAGAGTTTATTCGGAAAGGCATTGTAGGCCATTTCACCAGTAAATACGTTGTTAATCTCCCTTTTGCTTTGGAGAATCATGGCTGTTGATGGTTTTGAGTAAATTGACCCACAATAGATGTGATCAAGTTAAGATGGGGTCATACTGGAGCCCTAATCCAATGGCTGATGCCTTTATAAAAAAAAGGGACAATTGCACACAGACATACAGACCCACTTGGAAGAACATCACGTGACATAGAGGCAGAGTTTGGAGTGACGCATCTACATCACCAAAGGACAAGGGACACCAAGGATTGCCGGCCAACACCAGGAGCTAAAAGGGACAGGAAGGATTCTTCTCTAGAGCTTTCAGAGGGAGCATGTCCCTGACAGCACCTTGATTTTAGACTTTAAGTCTGCAAAACTGCAAGAAGATAAATTTCTGTTGCTTTAAGCCACTCAGTATGTGGGGCTTTGTTACAACAGCCCCAAGAAACTAACACATTGACCAAATAACATCTGCTTGTCCCCTCTCTTGTCTATCAGTTCAGTTCAGTCATTCAGTCATGTCCGACTCTTTGCGACCCCATGGACTGCAGCATGCCAGGCCTCCCTGTCCATCACCAACTCCTGGAATTTACTCACATTCATGTCCATTGAGTTGGTGATGCCATCCTCTGTCGTCCCCTTCTCCTCCCACCTTCAATCTTTCCCAGCATCAGGGTCTTTTCAAATGAGTCAGTTCTTCTCATAAGGAGGCCTAAGTATTGGAGTTTCAGCTTCAGCATCAGTCCTTCCAATGAACACCTAGGACTGAGCTCCTTCAGGATGGACTGGTTGGATCTCCTCGCAGTTCAAGAGACTCTCAAGAGTCTTCTCCAACTCCACAGTTCAAAAGCATCAATTCTTCTGAGTTCAGCTTTCTTTATAGTCCAACTCTCACATCCATACATGACTACTAGAAAAACCATAGTCTTGACTAGAAGGACCTTTGTTGGCAAAGTAATGTCTCTGCTTTTTAATATGCTGTCTAGGTTGGTCAAAACTTTTCTTCCAAGGAGTAAGCATCTTTTTGTTTCATGACTCTAGTCATCATCTGCAGAGATTTTGGAGCCCCAAAAATACAGTCTGCCACTATTTCCACTGTTTTTCCATCTATTTGCCATGAAGTGATGAGACCAGATGCCATGATCTTTGTTTTCTGAATGTTGAGCTTTAAGCTAACTTTTTCACTGTCCTCTTTCACTTTCATCAAGAGGCTCTTTAGTTCTTCTTCACTTCCTGCCATAAGGGTGGTGTCATCTGCATATCTGAGGTTATCGATATTTCTCCCAGCAATCTTGATTCCAGCTTGTGCTTCTTCCAGCCCAGCATTTCTCATGATGTGCTCTGCATATAATTTAAATAAGTAGGGTGACAATATACAGCCTTGACGTACTCCTTTTCCTATCTGGAACCAGTCTGTTGTTCCATGTCCAGTTCTAACTGTTGCTTCCTGACCTGCATATAGGTTTCTCAAGAGGCAGGTCAGGTGGTCTGGTATTCCCATCTCTTGAAGAATTTTCCAGTTTATTGTGATCCACGCAGTCAAAGGGTTTGGCATAGTCAATAAAGCAGAAATAGATATTTTTCTGGAACTCTTGATTTTTCGATGATCCAACGGATGTTGCAATTTGATCTTTGGTTCCTCTGCCTTTTCTAAAACCAGCTTGAATATCTGGAAGTTCACGATTCTCTTGTCTATGCTGCTGCTGCTGCTGCTGCTAAATCGCTTCAGTCGTGTCCGACTCTGTGCGACCCTAGAGATGGCAGCCTACCAGGCTCTTCTGTCCCTGGGATTCTCTAGGCAAGAACACTGAAGTGGGTTGCCATTTCCTTCTCCAATGCATGAAAGTGAAAAATGAAAGTGAAGTCGCACAGTCGTGTCCGACTCTTCACGATCCCATGGAATGCACCCCACCAGGCCCCTCCATCCATGAGATTTTCCAAGCAAGAGTACTGGAGTGGAGTACCATTGCCTTCTCTATCTCTTGTCTATAGAATAGGGTTAATTCTTGCTCTCACTAGATGTGGGGTTTCTGATGGAGATAATTATCAATACTTAGTATTTTATATTAGGATATTATACATTTGGGTTGAGGAACCTTTCAGATGGCTGAGTTGATAAGAGCCCAGGAGAAAGAGAGACTCTCTACAAGCCCTCTTTTGTGCAGCTCCATCGAGGGCAGGAGACCCTGCCGGAAGAAGCCAGGCACCACAAAATCTGTGAAGGCTGCTGCTATTATCACCCTGCTACCTCAAAATAGGAGCTTCCCAGGTGTCGCAGTGCAAAAGAATCTGCCTGCCAGTGCAGGAGAAGCAGGTTCGATACCTCAGTCAGGAAGATCCCCTGGAGAAGGAAGTGGCAACCCACTCCAATGTTCTTGCCTGGGAAATCCCATGGACATGGAAGAGCCTGGAGGGCTACAGTCCATGGGGTTGCAAAGAGTCTGGCACAACTTAGCAACTAAACAACAACGACCTCAAAATAAAAATACATGTTTTAAGTATTTTGAGCTCTATAGAGACTGCTGTGGAAAATTAGAGGTAACAATATCTTCCTTTGCCTCCTTTTTTTTTAAACTGGATTTCCCTTCCTTGAGCTTGCTATTCATATCTTTCCCTCAAGACATCTTCTCCTTGGTACCTGGTGATAAATAATTCTTGTCCTGATGTCATTAGTGATTCCACAGCTGAGCAAAGGTATTACTTTTCCATTCTGTCAGGAACTCAGCTATTTATTTCCATTCATTCTAGACCTGTGACTGAGAAGGATATTTTGGCTGAATACATTCCCTTACTTGTTAGGTTGTAAGGATGAGTGTTAATGAAACACATCCCTAGTACTGTGGGCTTTTTTTAAAAATGTGAAACCCTGTTTTACTATGTTAACCCCTGTTGACTTTATGCTTTTTTTTTTTAAACATCTCTCACCACTTACTTTGAGTCATATAGAACCTGGAACTGCTAGTAAGCCAATGACCCAAAAAAGTTGTGGCTTAATTACATTAGTATTAGTGCTTAACTCTCTGGTCTCACTATCTAACTCCAAAAAAGGCTTTGTTTTGTCTGTTGAAGAAGGACTCCTCTCTCCTGGTGTTGAGAATATTTTTGTGGGCTTACTTTCCAGCTTCAGTGCTAATCCTCCCCTAGGACATTGCTAGTATTCTTTTTCTTTGAGCCCTAAAGAGAAATATGAATAGTTATTTGGTTTTCTTTTTTTGTTCCCCACATGACACTTTGGCTTTCATTCTTTATCTGAAATGTAGGCTCTTTTTTGGCCCATCATTAACCTTTTCTCATGGGCTTTAAGAAGATGCTTTCTCACATTAGGTGCTGGTTATGCTTGAGGATTTTATGATTTAAAAAAAGTGATATTCACACTCATCTTGTCATTCTCACTCTGTGCTGTTTTTTAGCAGACAGGAAGCTTGTTGTTTTAGATTTAATTAATAACGGAACTGAATTTCTCAACTCTATTTTTTTCCATTTTCTCAGTGAGATACTTGTAATAGGTCTCTAAAATCATCATTTTCAATAGATACTTTCATTTATCCAATAACCTTACAGAACATATCACTTATGGGTGTAAGTGAAAGTTGCTCAGTTGTGTCCGACTCTTTGTGACCCCAGGGACTAAACAGTCCAGGAATTCTCCAGGTCAGAATACTGGAGTGGGTAGCCTTCCCCTTCTCCAGGGGATCTTCCAGACCCAGGAATCAAACCAGGGTCTCCTGCATTGCAGGTGGATTCTTTACCAACTGAACTATGAGGGAAGCCCCATCACTTATGAGTAAATTGTTATAAGTATCTGGTTTATATGTGTCTATATTACTTTGTATATTTCACATTATACTTAGAGAAAAGAGTTCACATTTTTTAGGGTGACTGGATGGAGCCCAAGAATGGGAAGGGGGTGATGGAAAGAAGAGAGAAGAGTAGATAAGCTGATGATGAGCTCTTTGGCTGATATTATTAGCTGAATTGTGTCCCCCCAAAATTCTTATGCTGAAGTCCTCAGATTGTGACTGTATGTAGAGACAGGGCCTTTAAAGAAGTAGTCAAAGTAAAAAGAGGTTATCTGGGTGGGCCCTAATCCCAAATGAGTGGTGGCATCCTTATAACAAAAGGAGATTAAGACACATACAGGGACTTCCCTGGTGGTCCAGTGGTTAAGACTTCACCTTTCACTGCAGGGGGTCAGGGAGCTAAAATCTTATATACTTCTTGGTCAGAAAACCAAAAACATGAAAGAGAAGCAACACTGTAACAAAGTCAATAAAGACTTTAAAAATGGTCCACATCAAAAAAAATAAATAAATAAAAATAAAAAAAATAAAAATGGTCCACATCAACATATCTTAAAAAAAAAAGACACATACAGCACACAACAGAGAGAGTTGTGTAAGGATACAGCAAGAAGGCAGCCAATTGCAAGCCAAGGAGAGAGACCTCAGAAGAAATGAACCCTGACGACACTTTGAGCTTGGACTTCCGATCTCCGTAACTGAGGAAATAAATTTCTACTGTTTAAGCCACCCAGTGCGCAGTGCTTTGCTATGAGGGCCCGAACAGCTCCTGCAGCTGGACACTGACTGCAAGGCCTTCCCTCCAGTGGAGCTCAGCTTGAAGGGCAGTGGGAGGGGCTTGGAGAAGGGCAGTGGGAGGGGCTTGGGGGAGAAGGGCAGTGGGAGGGGCTTGGAGGAGAAGGGCAGTGGGAGGGGCTTGGAGGAGAAGGGCAGTGGGAGGGGCTGACATGTCAATTTGGAGGTCTGCTTGGTACAACCCTGGAAGCTCAACAGAGAGTGTCATCATATATAGGCCGGCTTGCAGAAATGGGGTCCTCCTTGAGGGTAGAGAAGGGGAAACAGTGCAGGTAAGAAAAACATATACTAGTATACAAGTACAAGAGAGAGGTAGCTGGGGTTGGCTACAAATAGCACCCCACTCCAGTACCTTTGCTGGAAAATCCCATGGACTGAGGAGCCTGGTAGGCTGCAGTCCATGGGGTCCGCAAAGAGTCGGACACGACTGAGCAACTTCACTTTCACTTTCCCTGGTGGTTCAGTGGTAAAGAATCTGCCTGCCAATGCAGGAGACTCAGGTTCAATCTCCAGGTTGGGAAGACCCCCTGGAGAAGGAAATGGCAAGCCACAGTCTCTCTGTCCATAGACAGAGGAGCCTGGCGGGCTGCAGTCCATGGGTTGGCAAAGAGTCGGACACAACTGAGTGACTAAACAACAACAATAAATTGCTTGCTGTCATACTCGAGTCCCTGATGACTGATGACTTTCCTAAGGAGTAAATAAATATCGACTTTCTAAAAATAGAAGGAAACAATACAATTAATTTGTACGGCTTCTGTTACTCTCTGTATGGCTCTTTTTTAGTGATATGAGGAATCAGTATATTAAAAGGGACAGTAAAAGAAAATCAAGCCGTCCCAAAGAGACCTGTAAATCTTCCTTGGGTAGATGCACTTGGTTCAACTGCGTCCCTCTCTCCTCCAAATTCACATCCAGAAGGAACCTGTGAATGTGACCTTATTTGGAAACATAGCTTTGGGCAGACATAACCAGTTGTTAAGATGATGTCATAGTGAGTTACAGTGGGCCCTAAACCCCATACGACTGGAGTCCTTATAAGAAGAGAAGAACCAAGAGAGACACAAAGAAGTGGAGCGGGAAAGGCCATGTGATAGCAGGGGCAGAGACTTGGAGTCCTGTAGCTGCAAGCCAAGAAATGTCAAGGATTGCCGGAAGTCACCAGAAGCTTTGAAGGAGCAAGGAAGGATGCACTTCCAGGCCTCCGAACAGCATGTAGACTGGCCAACATCTGGATTTTGGACTCCTAACATCAGGAGAGATTGATTTCTATTGTTTTAAACCTCCTAATTTGTGGGACCTGATTACAGCAGCACCAGGAAACAGATACAGAAGGTGAGTAGAGCAGAGACAAGCAGAGCGATTGACAAGTGCTTGATGGCTTGAAAGTATCCTACAGGTCCCAGTGAGAAATTTCACAGCTGTAGTGAGTATTGTGTATGTGGGAAAGTGTCTAGCACAGACCCTCAGAAATAGCTCTCCTCTTCCTTTCATCACGTAAATATGGTAAATGAAAACTGCAGATTGATGTTCCGTGAGGACACCTTGAGGGTATCCATTGTCTCAAATAAGATAACACATGTAAAGAATTTTAGGGGCTTCCCCTGGTGACTCAGTGGTAAAGGATCCACCTGCCAATGCAGGGGGCATGTGTTTGATTCCTGGTCCGGGAAGATCCCACAGGCCTCAGAGCACCTAAGCCCATGTCCCGACTATTGAGCCTGTGCTCTAGAGCCTGGGAACCACAACTGCTGGGCCCACGTGGCACAGATACTGAAGCCCACATGTCCTTGAGCCTGTGCTTTGGAACAAGAGAAGCCACTGAGGTGAGAAGCCTAAGCAATGAAGAGTAGCCCTCGCTCCCCGCAACTAGAAGAAGCCTGTACAGCAACAAAGACCCAGCACAGCCAAAACAAAAGCAAATGTTTTTTTTAAAGAATTTTAGAATCAGAATGCTTCACAAACTGGGAAGTAATTATTGCATTTCTAGCGTAAAGAATCTTCTATATTCTCATACAAAATAGCTGCTTTGCGATATAAAATCTGCTAACTTTTGAGAGAAATCTTTCCCTTTATGAGAAGAATTATCATTTAGCAAAAGGTACAGAAATGGAAGTATTTGGGACTGTACTGTTTTCTTACATCTTTCAGATATAAATTTGAAATATGAAGCCCTGGTTTTAAAGTTTAGTGTACGATATGCGTGTCTTTTCTGCCAAAAGCAATTGTGTAAAGACGAGTGAGGTGTATATTTGAAGTTGGTTGTGAATGAAATAGCATCGTCCCTAGGTAGGGAATTAGAGAGAGGCTAGGCAGTGTGGTGGGAATCATGCTGGATTAAAAAATCCAAGGTTGGTTTCTGTGAAGCCTGATGTTGAAATGTGCTGCCTGATCGTATGGCAAACTGCTGTAGCTCGCTGAGGCCTCATTCAGTTCAGTCGCTCAGTTATGTCCAACTCTTTGTGACCCCATGGACTGCAGCACCCCAGGCTTCCCTGTCCATCACCAACTCCCAGAGCTTGCTCAAACTCATGTCCATCAAGTTGGTGATGCCATCCAACCATCTCATCCTCTGTCATCCCCTTCTCTTCCTGCCTTCAATCTTTCCCAGCATCAGGGTCTTTTCCAGTGAGTCAATTCTTTGCATCATGTGGCCAAAATACTGGAGTTTCAGCTTCAGCATCCGTCCTCCCAATGAATATTGAGGACTGATTTCCTTTAGGATGGACTGGTTGGATCTCCTTGCAGTCCAAGGGACTCTCAAGAGTCTTCTCCAACTCCACAGTTCAAAAGCATCAACTCTTCGGCACTCAGCTTTCTTTATTAGGCTAGATGATTGCTAGAGCTTTCTGTCATTCCACCACTGAGTGGTGAGGGGTCTGGCCATTGTAATGGGTTGAATGTGTGTGTGTGCTCACTCACTAAGTTGTGTTCGACTCTTGCGACCCATGGACTGTAGCCTGCCAGGTTCCTCTGTCTATGGAATTTCCCAGGGGATCTTCCTGATCCAGGGATCGAATCCATGTCCTCTGCATTGTGAAAGTAAAAGTGAAAGTCGCTTAGTTGTCTGGACTGTTTGCGACCCTGTAGACTATACAGTCCATGGAATTCTCCAGACCAGAATACTGCAGTGGGTAGCCTTTCCCTTCTCCAGGGGATCTTCCCAACACAGGGATTGAACCCAGGTCTCCTGCATTGCAGGCGGATTCTTTGCCAGCTGAGTCACCAAGGATGCCCAAGAATATTGGAGTGGGTAGCCTATCCCTTCTCCAGGGGATCTTCCCGACCCAGGAATTGAACCAGGGTCTCCTGCATTGCAGGCGGATTCTTTACCAACTGAGCTATCAGGGAAGCCCATCCTCTGCATTGGCAGGTGGAAGGCAAGCGACAGACCCTTAAAAATGGGAGAAATGGAAAGGAGGGAACAGGTAGTGACCATTCAGAGTATTCCCTGAAGGCCTAAACTGAGAGGCCCTCCCCTACCCACCCCAACCTTGAGTGGCAGGAAGACTAGACTAAGTTAGATGAAGGCAAGGCTTCCAGCCCTACTGCTGGACCGCTTTAGGTTGCTTATCCGACATTTCTGTAAAAGCTCACTCTAAACCCCTGTAGCCAGCTATACCACAACAAATGCAATCACATGTATCCTGTCAAGAAGAAGGTTGAGGTAGATCTTAAAAGTTCTCATCATGGGACTTCCCTGTTGGGAAGGATACATGTGATTTCATTTGTTGTTATTCAGTCACTAAGTCATGCCCAAGTCTTCGCAGTCCTATGGACTGCAGCCCGAGAGGCTCCTCTGTTCTCCACTATCTCCCGGAGTTTGCTCAGATTCAGGTGCATTGAGTCAGTGATGCTATCTAACCACCTAAATGTGATCCAGGGTAGGAGCCTTAATTACATCTCAAGATATCCTATCATACTTACAAAGGCACTTTTCCATATACAGTAACATTTGCAGGTTCCAGGGATTAGGCTCTGACATCTGATATCGGTATAGCTGTGTACAGGGGTTTAGAGTGAGCTTTTACAGAAATGTCGGATAAGCAACCTAAAGCGGTCCAGCAGTAGGGCTGGAAGCCTTGCGTTCATCTAACTTAGTCTAGTCTTCCTGCCACTCAAGGTTGGGGTGGGTAGGGCAAGGCCTCTCAGTTTAGGCCTTCAGGGAATACTCTGAATGGACACTACCTGTTTCCTCCTTTCCATCTCTCCAATTTTTGAGGGTCTGTCGCCTGCCTTTCTTTCTTTACTTTTTCATATTTATTTGTTTCTTTTGGCTGCACTGAGTCATTGTTGTGACATGCAGGATCGTTAGTTGTGGGATTCGAACACTTAGCTGCAGCACCTGGGATCTACTTCCCTGACCAGGGATTGAACCAAGGCCCCCTGCATTGGGAAAATGGAGTCTTAGCCACTGGACCACCAGGGAAGTCCCCTGTCTTCCTTTAATTCCCCTCCTGTCTGATGTCTCCCAGCTCCAGTTTTGAAAATTTCAACCCTTTCAACAGATTAGGACCTATACTATCTCCCCAAATACCCATCACTTCAGGCTTCATCCTGTTGTGACTTAGAATGTTCTTCTGTTGGCTCTGGGTTGTGTTTGGGGGGCTGGTGGGGAGTAAGCCTGGGTGCCTGTGAACCAGGGGAGGACCTGGTGCCTTGCTTGCTTCCAGGGATTTCCTTGACCAGGTGTTGTGTGACCAGGTTCCTTCTGAATTCCAGAAAGTGAAGTACGCCTGGTACATGGAGTGTTATGTTTCTTCCAGAGACAGTCTAGTCTAATATCACAAGATGAAAACAATTTCTTCCTATTAATAGTACTTCAGAATCCACTCCCGGAACATCTGCAACTCTAGCATTATTGAATGAAAGACTTCTTCCTAGCTCTATTTTCACGGTAAGGGCTCCACATTTAACTGGGAATAGCTCTCTCTGAGTCATTTGGGATGAATGGTGCTATCCTTGAACATACTGTTTCTGATCTCTAAATTTATCTCTTGATAGAAGTGTGTGTGTGTGTTAACAGCTGCATAACTGTTAGAGGATTAGAGAATTAAGGGTGGGACTTTGCTGGACTTGGGGAACTAAGATCCTGCATGCCACATGGCATAGCCAAAAAACAGGAAAAAAAAAAAGAGAGAGAGAGAGGAGAGATTTAGGAGTAACAGAAAGTACATCTGAATTTAGAAAGAGGGGAGGGGCTACAGTGACGCAAGAGAATGACCAAAGGGGGAAAGGCAAATCAAGAGACAACAAAAAGTAGGCCCCAAATTCTCCTGGGATGCAGAGCATAGGACATTCTTTTATGCTAGGGTTGGGATCATGGTTTGTGGCACCAGAAGCTTTTCAACATATGGCGGTTCCTCTTTATAAAGAAGAATACGAAATAATGAATACAGAATTATGCAGAGGGCTTTGGATGAAATCCAAAAGTCCTGAAAAGTGAAAGTGAAGTTGCTCAGTCATGTCCGATTCTTTGAGACCCCACGGACTGTAGCCTACCAGGCTCCTCTGTCCATTTTCCAGCAGTAATACTGGAGTGGGTTGCCATTTCCTTCTCCAGGGGATCGAATCCAGGTCTCCCGAATTGCAGTCAGATGCTTTATCATCTCAGCCACCAGGAAAGCCCCCTAAGTCCTGAAGCTTAATGTAAAATACGTAAGCAACCAAGATACATTATACAGTACAAGGAAACAGAGCCATTATTTTGGAATAACTTAAATGGAATATTAAAACAAACAAAAGTCCTGAAGCTTAAGTTTTATTAGCCACAGGGCAGATCCTCCGTCTCTGGTGGGGAATTGTACGGTCAGGTCATGACAGATGGCTGTTCTCTTGCTCCCTGTACATGTCCTGCTTGACTAGGTCCTGCTTCTCTCATGTGATCATCCAATCCTCTTAATTTTAGGACTTAATTGGAACTGTCTATATGCTTGCCCCTGCTGCAGCCATTGGTTTGCCTGGTAACTGATAAACCAACCTGACATCAATCCTATATATATATATACTGAATCATACATACTAACATATTTCGTCTTTAGTATATATTAATTTATGGGCTTCACAGGTGGTGCAGTGGTAAAGAATCTGCCTGCCAAAGCAGGAGACACAGGAGATGTGGGTTCCACCTCTGGATTGGGAAGATCCCCTGGGGAAGGAAATGGCAACCCACACCAGTATTCTTGCCTGTATATTCTCATGGACAGAGGAGCTTGGTAGTAGGGCTACGGTCTGTGGGGTGGCAGAGTTGGCCGTGACTGAGCACAGACACATGTATGTTAATATATACGTAGTAGGTATATCATATATGTGTTAAAATATATGTAATATATTAGAAATCTCTCAGGTTGAGGTCTAGAGGGAAAAGCTTTACACATAAAGTACATTTTTTTAAAGTTACACAATAAGAATTCTTTAACACTTTATAGCTTAGGACACCATTTCAAAGACGAATTCCCTTAATCCTGACAATAAACTTGTGAACAAAGTTACATATATATTTTTTATTAATTTATTTTTGAGGATAATTGCTTTACAATATTCTGTCGGTTTCTGCCATACAGCAATGGGAATCAGCCATAGGTCTATATATGTCCCCCCCTCCTACCTCCCACCCCGCCCCACTCCTATATGCTGTGACAGAGCATCAGATTTGAGCTCCCTGCTTCATACAGCCAATTCCCACTGGCTATCTGTTTACATATGGTAATGTATACGCTTCCATGTTACTCTCAATTTCTCTTATGACAGTTTTATATTTTATCTCCAGTCTACATAAGGGAAATTGACTTGGAGAGCTGGGAGATTTGCTCAAGTACATCAGTTCAGTTCTGTCGCTCAGTCGTGTCTGACTCTTTGCGACCCCATGAATCGCAGCACGCCAGGCCTCCCTGTCCATCACCATCTCCCAGAGTTCACTCAGACTCACGTCCATCGAGTCCGTGATGCCATCCAGCCATCTCATCCTCGGTCGTCCCCTTCTCCTCCTGCCCCCAATCCCTCCCAGCATCAGAGTCTTTTCCAATGAGTCAACTCTTCGCATGAGGTGGCCAAAGTACTGGAGCTTCAGCTTTAGCATCATTCCTTCCAAAGAAATCCCAGGGTTGATCTCCTTCAGAATGGACTGGTTGGATCTCCTTGCAGTCCAAGGGACTCTCAAGAGTCTTCTCCAACACCACAGTTCAAACGCATCAATTCTTCGGCACTCAGTCTTCTTCACAGTCCAACTCTCACATCCATACATGACCACAGGAAAAACCATAGCCTTGACTAGGCGGACCTTAGTCGGCAAAGTAGTGTCTCTGCTTTTGAATATACTATCTAGGTTGGTCATAACTTTTCTTCCAATCAGGCTTCCATTAATAGGGGTAGTGGGCAGGGACCTAGGGCTCTGCTAGCTATCTGTTGGGGCTAGGATGGGGGTGAGGGTAGAGAGAACAAGGCAAGAGAGTTCATCTAAACTGCCTGCCTCCTGACATGGATCCTTCCTTTCTGTCTCTCTCCATCCCTTTGGACTTCTCAGCTCCAAGCTCGACAGGCAGAACAGTAAGTAATTTGCTCCAAATAGGCTAGGTCGGCAGAAAACAAGGGGTTGGTGTTGCTTTAGGGAATGCCTTCAGATCCAGAGCTTGTCCATCTCTGCAGGCAGAGTTCCCTGAAGCTTGCTCTCCTCCTCTGAGACAGATTTCCCAACATGAAATCACAACAGAAAGAAAGTCCAGATATTAGTCAGTGGCCTTTAAATGTAAGAGCCCCAGATAAAATTGCTTATGGGCCATGATTTTTTCCCATCCAAAATAAAAATAGTTTTACAGAATCCCAAGGGAGAAATAGCCCCATGCACAAATGATGGCATAGACTTGTTAGTGTCTGAGTGTCCCCAGCCTGTCCCCTTTTTCCCACAGCTGGAGAGCCAGCCAGTTTAGCCTTCTATTTTTCCCCCATCTCCCACCCTCCAAGGAGGGCCAGACCTCTCTATGGGAAATAAGCCTGAGTCACCATGCCAGCATGCTCAGTTGCTCAGTCGTGTCCTACTCTTTGCAAGCCCACAGACTGTGTAGTCTGTCAGGCTCCTCCATCCATGAAATTCTCCAGGCAAGAAGAGTGGGTTGCCATTCCCTTCTCCAGGGGATTGTCCTGACCCAGGGATCGAACCCAAGTTGCCTGCATTGCAGGCAGATTCTTTACCATCTGAGCACCAGGGAAGACATGGGCCTCATTAAAAACATTACCTTGGAGACTTTGCAAATCACATTGTATTATTTGCTGTCCCCACTCTCCAACCCTACACACCCCTCACTCCCTACGTTCATCCAGTCGGGAGAAGCCCAAAACACCTTTCCCCCAACACACACCCCTGTGTTTCTGCAGGGTCTTTGAAGAACTGATGTAAAATTCAGGGTAAAGAATGGAGTAGTATTAGGAAAATCCAAACCCTCAATTTCCTGGTCACTAGTGCTACTCTCATGAAAAGGTGAAACACTGTGAACGATTATTATTTAACCAGCAGAAGAAACAATGGGTTGAAAATGCACTGGGCAGCTTTTCCAAACATGTACCAAATTTCTACAGTCTACAGTCCATGGGGTGGCAAAGAGTCAGACACGACTGAGCGACTAAGAGCACACACAGTTCCACCTCTATCCCACCCCCAGCCCTGTCGCATTGCTTTCCCATGCAGCACAAAGCCTTCTCTGAAAAACCTTTAAAATGACTAACAGAAGGCATTATTGACAGTTGTTACTGATTTACAATGGTAAAGGCCCCAACAGGCCAAGCTTGAGAATTACAATTGGCAGAGGATGGACAAGCCACAGCTATTGCCGTGGTTTAAGAGAAGGTGCTAAAGGAAAAACTCTTCCTTATATTCTATTTAAAAGTGGATACAGGGCAGAAAAATGGCTTATATACTTAACTATAGCTCACTTTGACAGCATTTAAGGTGTTAGGAAAACTCAAAAATATTAAGTAGCGTGTGTAGAATAAAAAGAGCTATACCCTGGATTCCTCACTTGTCAAGGCAAAAGGTTCTAAATCCTTAGGTAATAAGTTACCTAAAAATATGTTTTTGTGTGCGGTGGAAAAGTATGTTTTAGACACACACATATTTAACTCTGTATTTTAATTTGAGCCATTAAAAACACATTTTAAAAAATTGAAAGAATATACAGAAATATAAAGTGAAAATTGTTTCTATTCTCCTTTAGGCCATTCCTGAGTGTCCCCCTGCCCCCAACCCCTATTCCCATTCCTCAGAGGTAATCACACTTCCTGTGTTTTGTTTCAGAAATGTCCTGGGCTTATAAAAACATAATATCTCTCCCACTCTCCCCATTAAAAGCCCAAATGGGATACATTCAAGTCTCTCTGCAACTTGGACCTTTTCTATTTAACAGTATCCTTTTTTTTTTAAATTAGCTTATTTAGAACTCTCTAATTTTTAAGCTATTTTTAAAATTGAAAAATAAATGCATAACAGAGAGGAAGTGAGAGACAGCCATTTTTGGACAAATATGAAATTATCACTGTAAAAGGCTAATTATCTTTCCTCTGGAAGGAGAAAGATGAGATACAGAAAACACATTTCATTCCCCCCCGCCCCAACTCTTCTCTCTCTCTCTCTCTCTCTCTCTCTCTCTCTCTCACACACACACACACACGCAAAAGCAGCATCACTGGTTTAAACAATAATGTGGGTCCTTGACAAGTCTGTCAGACTGTGCAACTAAAAAGCCAGAACTTATTAACCCCCAGAGTATAACAATGGAGGAGAGATGATCTTCTCTATTAAACAAAAGTATCTCTCATTTAGACCAATGTTAACTGTTTCCAGAGGGACTTCAGACTTTCTTCCGGTGCTTCTCAAATGAACAATATTCACTTCAGTCACTCAGTCATGTCCGACTCTTTGCAACCCCATGAATTGCAGCATGCCAGGCCTCCCTGTCCATCACCATCTCCTGGAGTTCACTCAAACTCATGTCTATTGTATCTGTGATGCCATCCAGCCATCTCATCCTGGGTCGTCCCCTTCTCCTCCTGCCCCCAGTCCCTCCCAGCATCAAAATCTTTCGCAATGAGTCAACTCTTCACATGAGGTGGCCAAAGTACTGGAGTTTCAGCTTTAGCATCAGTCCTTCCAATGAACACCCAGGACTGATCTCCTTTAGGATGGACTGGTTGGATCTCCTTGCAGTCCAAGGGACTCTCAAGAGTCTTCTCCAACACCAGAGTTCAAAAGCATCAATTCTTTGGGACTCAGCTTTCTTTACAGTCCAACTCTCACATCCATACATGACCACTGGAAAAACCATAGCCTTGACTAGACAAACCTTTGTTGGTAAGATAATGTCTCTGCTTTTGAATATGCTATCTAGGTTGGTTGTAACTTTCCTTCCAAGGAGTAAGCGTCTTTTATTACATATGTTAAAGTTCCAAAATGGTTGTTACAATTTCCAGTTGTCCTTCATAAAGTTATGGGAGGAGATATGGCAGTCAAATCCAGGAAACATTGGTGATGATTGGTTAAATGTGAAAACTTGGCTTGTGAGTATCTTAGGCTCTTAATGGTCCCAACTGTTGACTAAAGAAATCAGCAGTCTCCTGGCAGGCAGAATATACATTAAAAAAAAATATATCTTCTCTGGAAGATTTCTCATGTACAAATAAGACTGAAGAATGTTCTTGTAGACAAACAGCATACAAGACTGTAGACAAGTAGACAGAAGATGATGTTAAAAGCCAAATTTCACCATAGGACACTAGACTCTAATGAGAACCCCAAATCTCAGAAACAGTAAATGTGAGAATGCAAGACAAATCAATAATCAGAGTTGAGTCATTTACCATTATTATTTGTGTAAGTTTAACTATGTGGACCCATGTCCTCACATTCACTGATTTTAAGGCTGGAAGAACACTCAGTGATCATCTCTTTTAAAAAGTAAGGAAACTGACACTATAATACAGAACAGGCTAGAACCTAACTTCCTAGTGGACGTACTTAAATTAGTATAAATGTATGATACATGTAAAGATAATATACATGATGGTCATTCATGTTTAAAAAACAGCATCACATGAACCTTCTACCATAAACCGGGTGGCATCCTTCAAGGGCAGGAAGGGCTTGAATTAGGAAGTTGGAGGAGAGTGATGAAGGATGGGGAGACCAGCCAGATCTGGTAGAGTTGGGAACACCTGGCAGGTAAGCAGTATCCGAAGTTCAGGAAGTCTCTAGTGGACAAAGCAAGGCATCTGTGGCCGGAAACTGAGGGACAACACGAGAGACACAGTGTTTACTCTTTCCACTCACTGCTTGGCCAGGCCCTGCTACCAGGCCCAGGATCCAGGCCCAGGCTCCAGCTACTCCAAAGTCAAGCATGCTTTCAGAGTGAGAACAGAGCCATGTGTATCTGCGTCCGATAGATTCCCGGAGTATCTTCAGCGTCTCTCTCTCTTAAGGGCTCTGCTTGTTAAACCTGGATTTACATACAGGTCATAAACCCCACTCCTGGGTATTAGTTGATGACTGACAGGTGTGTTCTACTAAGCTACTGTCAGGAAGATTTTTCCAATTAATTTCACTTACAACAGTGGTGCTTAATCCTGGCTACACATCGGAATAGTCTGGAGAGCTTAGAGAAAGAAAATACTGCTGCCAGAGCCCATCTCAACTAAATTCTGCTTTAATTGTTCTGAGATCTATTGGTAAATTTGAAAAACTCCTTAGGTGATTCTAATAAGTAGCCAGCGCTGGAATCACTGATTTAAAACATCAGGGAAAGTTTCAATCAACTAATCAGTTAACTCAAAATGGTTACAGTAGCATTATTTTCTTCACATCTGGCAATATGAGTAAAAAATAATGAAGTAATTTGCAGAACATCCTGTCTTCATAAGACTTTCTCACTATTCCTTGTTGCTAAGGAAAGTCAACATATGACTGAATTCAATAATCAATCTGACACTGATGGTTCCACCGAATCTTCACCATCTTGCTGTCATTAACTTCTTTGTCAACTCACCTCATTTGCCATAGTAATCACTCCTTTTGACCCGTAGGCTGAGCTGTTTGGGCAGTCCAAAAGGCACAGTACTCATCAGAGATTCCAGCAGAGTTTGTCATCCTGGGACTTTCTGTGCTATGAAAATTCAACAGAGAAATCAGTGTGGACTGGAATAATTAGTAATCTGGAACTCCTTCCTACTTTTGGGCCCTCTCACTTTTATCTAGCAGAAAGTTAAAAGAATTGCCTTTCTCTTCTACCTTTAGTTTGTTTTACTTATTTTTTCCTTCTTCCTTTCTAAGGCGTTAGAAAAGGCAGGAGAAAGACTCACTGACTCATAAAACTGTCTTAGTTCAGCACCATCTGAGACCAAGACGCCTTCCCAAGATCACACAGCTAGATCACCCGTAGAGTGGGACATGGAACTGGGGACCTGACTCCTAAGCCCCATTCTGTTCAATACACCACCTGGCCTTCCAAGAGAGATCAAAGATACTTGGGAGGGCCTCCATCTTTCACAAGATGTTCTCCAGACATCTCATCCTTGTCAAAATAGACCCCTTTTACTTCCTTGACATTGTCTTCTCACATGCATCCTTCTTAATTCGGGACACGATAGCTTATGAACTTTGCTCTCTTCAGCCTTGTTATTAGAGCCCTGTGCAGTATTCGTGCCTGGAGAATCCCAGGGACAGAGGAGCCTGGTAGGCTGCCGTCTATGAGGTCGCACAGAGTCGGACAGGACTGAAGCGACTTAGCAGCAGCAGCAGCTGCTAATACTTAATTTCTATTGTTACATGCTTGTTGATTTGCATTGATTGAATGTTTGCTGTTGTCAAATGTCACAAGATTCTAAGAGGAAATTCCAAAAGAGAAGACGCTCCCGCTCGGAGGAGGAGAGTCTGGTTCTGGATAGACCCCTGCAGCCAGCCCCATGGGTCGCATTTCCCAGCTCTCCCAAGTCTGGGTCTCTGCGGCAGCTCAGGCCCGGGAACGAGGGGATTTCAGGCTGTATTTGGGGACTCGGCCTGGCTTTTCTCAGAGCTGGTGAAAGTAACAAATAACCTGCCAGCATAGGAAGGAGAGGAGGTCCCAGGAGAGGGCTTCTGCCCCAAAGGCCGCAGAGCAGCTGTGCCGCCAGACTCAACCAGACCCGGGGTTCTGACCGTATCAACCCGGGGAGGGAAGGAGGGCCCTCCAGGGGCGGGGCTTGAGAGGAGCTGTAGGAGGAGGGGGCTGGCCGGAGGGGAGAGAAGAGGCAGGAGGAAGAGCCTCGAGGGAGGAACCAGGAGGAGAAAGCCACAAGAAGCCAGTGAAGAAGGCCGCGGGAAAGGGCAGCAAGAGGAACCGAAAGGTGCACTAAGCGAAAGGGGCGGGGAGGAAACGGGGAGGGGGCGGAGCCTGGGGCAGTCGGGGGAGTGGCCGGGAAGGGGGGCAAGGAGAAGCCAGGGGAGGTGCCGGGGGCGGGGCCGGGAAAGGGGCGGAGCCGAGGAGAGGCCTCCAAGGCCGCCGCCGCCGCCGCCGTCGCCGCCGGGGCGAGTTCTCCTCCCGCAGGTCGGGCAGCAGGGGCGCTTCCTCAGCCGCAGCTCCCTGAAGCGCGGTCTCAGGCGGCCCCGGCCGACGAGGACTGCCCGCGCGAGCCGCCGCCGCCGAGCCGGGGGGCGCACCCAAGCCGCCGCCGCCTCCCTCGGCGGCTGGGGCCAGCATGGAGCTCTTCCAAGCTAAGGACCACTACATCCTGCAGCAGGGCGAGCGCGCGCTGTGGTGCAGCCGCCGCGACGGCGGCCTCCAGCTCCGACCGGGTGAGGCTGGCGGCGGGGGGCGGGGGTCGCCCTGGGCGGGTCGGGGGGACCGGTGAGGGGGCGCGGCCGGGCCCCTCAGCCGGAGGCTGCGGATCGGGCGCCGCCTGCGGCCGTGGCGGGCGGGGCGGGCGCGAGCGAGGGCGCGAGATCTGTCATTATTTCCTGAGGGGAGGGAGCGCTCGCCGGGCCCCTTGCCCCTCCGCAGGGACAAAGGGCCGGCGACCCTCGTCCCTCCGAGCACGCTTCCGCGTCGAGATCCGCTCCGCTGCCCGGGGAGAGGGGAACCTGGGTCGAGCCGCCCGCAACCGGGGTCGGGCCGGCGCCCACCAGAAAGTTCGGGCGAGGTGCGCCTGGCCTTAAAGGCCGCCTCTTCTCTGGAGTGCCCTCTGACCCTCCTTCCGGGCAAGTTCTGGGTTCGAATCCCGGTCGCGCCAGTTTCCGTAGAAAGTCCTGCTGGAGCTTCAGTCCCTGTTGACATCTATGTGTTTCTGGTCCCTTATCATTATAGGCATGGCTTAATTCTGATTACCTCATAAGCACTCGATTTACAGCACCTTAAAAAATTTTTTTAGTATTACAATTAACCTGCAGTGTTCAACTTTTAATGTTTATGTGTGACTCAATATTGTGCGACACAGTCTCGTAGGTCTGTGTTTGGGTGTCGTGTAAGCTGTCATGAGATACCTCACTCTACAACATTAGTTTGCGTTAGGAAAACTAGATCACAGTGGTGAGTTAAGCAGGACAGTCTCTGCCCTCAGAGAGCTGACAGTCCAGGGGGCGGTTCTCTGGAGGGGCTCGGTAGCCACTCCCCGTCAAGGGTGCCGGTCCTCTTCCCTATCACCGCAGAGATCCCTTTTAGGAGATGTGAGAGAACAGAGTTCTTTAAGGAAATCGCGAGAACATTTCGAGTTTACCTGTAATTCTTGTGTGTAATCTAGACAAAGAATTACGTGGTATGAATTGGAAAATATGAAAGGTACAAATCAACCTTTCGTATATCTCATAGCAGTTACCATACATAGGAGGGTTTCCAAGGATTTGATCCCTTAATATATTATTCCCAGTCCTCACAACAACCTTACCAGGCAGGTGGTGGTATCTTCATTTTCAAGTGAGGAGACAGGTGTGAAAGGTTGAGTAACTTGCTGGAGGTCACAGAGAGGAGAATTGGCCCCTAAGACACTTGCTGACCGGTTCTACTACTTGCCTTGGAAGCTCTGGTGGTTGATTTGCTAGAGCAGTGAAGGAGTTTTTTACCCCCCCCCCCCCAAATTTGGGGTGTGTTTTCTTGCTATTACATTTCCTCTATTCAGAATGGAAGAGAAACTACTGCACCCAGATAAGGTTCTTGATAATCTTGAGACAGATGGTGTTGTAGATAGGCTAATTTTGGCCAGTCTCCAGTCATTCTTTTCTGTTTTTCCTGATTTGATCATTTGCCTGGTCTTTCCCCCCACCCCGCCCCCAATGTTTGGGGAAGGCTTCAAGTGCAAACTGAGGGAAGGTAGATTGCAAAATTCCCTAGGCTGCCAAAGAGCCAGCTCTTTGGATTCTAAGGGCTTAAAATTAACTATTTCAGCTGGATAGAACTTGACATCATCTTTAACTCACTGGACAGAACACTTCTGCACTTCATTTCCTCAGCTGTAAAATGAGGGTTTGACTTTTTTGGTCTTTGTACATAATGAAACGTTTTTGAAACAATGCCAGTTTAAGTGTTTGTTCGGTGTACCTCTCTGAGGACAAGAATAGCCGTGTTTCATGGAAAACACTCAGGAAACCTCTAGGTCACTTGTGTGTCAGTATGGCTTCCCTGGCTCAGAGGTTAAAGCGTCTGCCTTCAATGCAGGAGACCCGGGTTTGATCCCTGGGTCGGGAACATCCCCCGGAGAAGGAAATGGCAACCCACTCCAGTATTCTTGCTTGGAGAATTCCATGGACGGAGGAGCCTGGTTGGCTATAGTCCACGGGGTTGCAAAGAGTCGGACACGACTGAGCGACTTCACTCACTCACTCACTTATAGCGAATTGAGGCAGATATAAATAGGGGTGGGTGTGGTTGTCTCCATTTCTAGGGCTACTCTCTCCTTTTCTCTCAGCCCCTAAGATTTATAGAGATGAACCAGGACGGTGGAATTACATGAAAGGAGGTAAGTCCTCTAAATAGACGACTTTAAGTGAATTATTTGTCATTCTGTTTGGTTTGTGTTCATTTCTTGTACGCAGAAACCTGTCCAGTCCTAATAGCTTTAAGGATAAGTTGCTCCCCTCAAGTGAAGTAAGTCAGCCCTCTTCCAGGGCTTCCCTGGTGGTTCAGACGGTAAAGAATCTGCCCCCAGTGTGGGAGACCTGGGTTCAATCCCTGGGTCTGGAAGATCCCACAGAGAAGGAAATGGCTTCCCACTCCATTATTCTTGCCTGGAGAATCCCATGGACAGAGGATCCTGGCGGGCTACAGTCCATGGGATTGCAGAGTCGGACACGATTGAGTGACAAATGCTGATACTGATTAGGGATAAGTTGTTCCCCTCAAGTGAAGTAAGTCAACTCTTACAGGGTGCTGGCTAGTAGCTTACCTTTCTAGTGGAAGAATACTTAAACCCCCATACTTCTGAGCTGAGGAAGCTCGAACGGGCTATTGGCTTAAGACTTTAAGGAAACTTAAGGGAAACCTGGGCCTAGATTTTGAATTAAGCTATGTAATTTGAATTACCATTTATGTATCCAAAGTCCCTATCAGAAGGCAAATTAACTTTTTTCTGAGTAAATTGGTTGTAGTCTTGGCAATTAGGTTTATCTCACTTCTTAGGATGTAGCCAATCACAGACTAAAGTAGACCAAAAATACAGAGGAAGGAAGAGGCCATTATCTTTCAGAAAAGCCTGTTTTGAACACCTTCAGGTGTTCAAGTACATATAGCGAGCAAATAAAGAACCTCATGCTCTTGACTTTAAATAGTTTATCCTATCTAGTACTCAAGAGCCTTTCTAAAGAATGACCGTAGAATAAATGAGCCAGCTCATTGGAAAAGACCCTGATGCTGGGAAAGAGTGAAGGCAAAAGGAGATGGGGTCGGCAGAGGATGAGATAGTTGGATGGAATCACTGACTCAATGGACATGAGTTTGAGCAAACTCTGGAAGATAGTGGAGGACAGAGGAGCCTAGTGTGTTGCAAAGAGTTGGACATGACTTAGTAACTGACTTAGACAACATGACTTAGACTTAGACATGACTTAGACAACAACTACTAAATGGAATAATGGCTTTTTAATTGTTATCAGATCTCTGTACACTGACTTAAAATTCTCCATTTTATTGGATCATTTCCCTCTGCTTTTACAGCCAGTTTTGCTGTTGTTTGTAATTAAAGCATTTACGATTTTTCATAGTTTCTTATTGATTATTCAGCTGAATATATTACTAGCCAGCTCCCTTTTGTTTCTAAAGGGCAGTATCATAAAACCAAAAGAGCTTGTGAACATTGTGATTTTTATGTTTGTGGCTATTGAACAACCTGAAACGGTATTCTTTTCTAGTGATATCAGATGGATCATTATTGATATTTAAGGTTAAAATGACCATTTCCTTAGCTTCGAATGCTTGTTACTGTTGGTCTCTTTTCCTTATTTTGTAAGATCCAGTTTGGATGCCACCCCTTCTCTGTGCTCACCACACTCTGCATTCCTGGGGCAGAATTATTGGTCACCTTTTTGTGTTTCCAGGTGTTTTATACACTTGGTACACATTTTGTTTGTAGCTCTTACTGCTTCGTATGAAAATAGTTTTCTTACTTCTTCCCCAGTGGACAGAGCATTCCTCAAGCGAGGACTTTATTCTGCTTATCTTGGTATCTCTGAGCTTGAGTGTTGGACACAGAAGGCGTTTTTGGTTGAGTTGAACTGAATTAAATTAAGTCCGGGTTTTCTCTCAGTAATATCATTGTCATAAATATAGGATATTGTGTTATACTCACTCATTTCAGGGCCTATTTTGAATATCTTCTAACTGGGGTGGAAAATCTGTCCAGCTGAATAAGGAAATAAATGTGAGGAAAGATGCATTTCCACTTGTGATGTTTTTCTGATTTAACGACACTTAAAAAAATTATTTGTGATGGTATTCCTTATTTTCTTCTCTAATGTTGCTTACATTTTTTCTTCTAAAGAGTTGAATATTTTTTCTGGTGTTTCCATTCTTTTAAGGATAATGCGTAGTCTGGGATCATACTTAGAACTGCTTTTTGGGTTAGGGGCTTCCCTGGTGGCTCATGCAGTAGGAAATCTGAATTCTATTCCTGGGTCAGGAAGATCCCCTGAAGAAGGGAATGGCTACCCACTCCAGAATTCTTGCCTTGAAGATTCCGCGGACAGAGGAGCCTGGCGGGCTACAATCCATGGGGTCACAGAGAGTCAGAGACGATTGAGCGACTAACCCTTTCACTTTTTCACTATGTCTCTCTCAGGGTAATGGCCACCAGAGGAAAGTATTTAGTTTTATTTTCAACCACAGAAAATGGTAAAGTACTGTGTAAACATTCAGTAATCTTCTGAGAGTGGAGTTTCACTATCTGAGAATAAGGGCTGTAATTTAAAAAAAAGCAATGTAATATAGTCCACCGTTGGGAAAGGGTGATATGGTCTTATCTCTTTAATCTTAAAATTGCTTCCCCTTGTCCTTGTAGGTATTGTTCTGATAGACCAGTGTTATATAAGTTACTGCTATGTGTTGCTTCATTCTGAAACGAAGTGACCACAAAAAGATGGTAGAGTGTGTCATACAGGTGACATTCACAGAGCGTGTAAACTAGAGATGAAACTGATAAATACCAGTGAACAGTTATTGGAGGGGATGCTAGTTATCTGTTAGAATGCACAGAAACATAAAAATGTGTTTGTGTTTTTCCTAGTTATTTTTTGATAATGAAATTATTTTTAATATGTCATGAAAACTTTTTTGAATGAGATTAGCTACAGAACTGACATCTAAATAGAACTTTTATCTCCTTTGCAAAATTATATTTTATGAAACTGTTCAGTTAAGCATTTTGTGTTATATAGTATTTGAAAAAAATTTTAACTTTACCTTTTAAAAAAATCTTGTTTACTAAAACTTCACAAAGTACCGTGACAAAATATAATAGGGCATTTAAATTTAACAATTAGTTATTAAATATATTGTAAAAATCTTTTAAACCATTGTTGTTGCTGTTGAATAACCAGTTTTTTCTAGTGTCTGTAGTTTTCAGTTTCTTTTAAAGCTTACCAGGTTTATACCTTGAAAACTTCTTACCCCATATTTTATATTTCTAACAGGCCAGCAGTTGGATTGAGATCTGTAAACTTATTTTATGAACATTTACTGTTACACATGCAAAGCAGAAAACACATCTTTCCAAAAACTTTCACCCTTTCTTTGGCTTAAAAAAAAAAGTAGTCTTTGTAGGGTGAATGATGACAATTTTCAGAATCAAGTTTTACAGATAGAGGGAAGGTTTTGTGCATATTGTCTACTTTGTCAGCTAAGATTAATAGTAGGTAATAATACTCTGAGACAACCTAGAGGGTTGGGAGGTGGGAGGGAGGTTCAAGAGTGAGGGGACATAGGTATACCTATGGCTGATTTGTGTTGATGTATGGCAGAAACCAACATAATATTGTAAAGCAATTATCCTTCAATTAAAAATAAATACATTAAAAATAGCAGCTAATAACAGTGGCTTTTATTTATTGAGTATTTTTGTTAACCAGACACTGTTCTAAGCCCTGTATGTGTCCTGTTTCATGTCATCCTCCCAGTAAATCTTAGATTTTTCTAATTCTGATTTTACAGGGACAGAGAAGTAATTTGCCCAAGTTTAAAGAATACGAGGGAGAGCCAGACTTCCAACTCCATACTGACTCCAAAGCCAAGTTTTTCTCAATATTGACAAAAATGTTTTATAAACCTTTACCTTCTTGACCGCAAAGTTATAGGATTCATATATATATTTAATAATATTTATTTATGGCTGTGCTGGGTTTTCATTACTGCGTGGGCTTTTCTGTAGGTGCATAAGCTTCAGTGGTTGTGGCTCCTGGCCTCAGTCATTGTATTACCAGGGGCTTAGTTGCTCCGTGGCATGTGGAATCTTCATAGATCAGGGATGGAACCTGTGTCTCCTTCGTTGGGAGGCGGATTCTTTACCACTGAGCCACCAGGGAAGCCCTGGGATTTATATTTTTATGGGGAATATCTGAAACATATCTGTAACAACCATAACTCATTATCATGTAGTCTGTGTAGAGAATAAAATAGCCTCTCAAATGTCGAAGTATGCTCATTGAGGAAGGATCTATGGATCGATAGAATAAAAGACTGATAATGGGACTCCTGGCTTTTTGACATTTCACCTGTCCTGAGTCTTGTCTTGTAAACTAGTTTGTATAGTTACCGGGAATATTGTTTTTTTTAATAGATTGACTAGTTTTTCCAGTTAGGGTCAGTTTATCAGGTTTCTCAGGTTTCTTAGAACATTTGGGGGTTGGGGAGGGAATAGAGAGAGGGAAGATCTTGAAGCAGAAACACTGATAAGTACTGGATGGGAACTATTTCACCTGGTGATGAGCAACCTGAAGCCTTCCCAGTCTAGCTTTGCAAGAGTTCCAGATCCAGTTTCACAGACATCCTTTCAGAGCACATAAAGCAGAGAGGGAATGGAGGAGGAAGAGTCTTTAGGGCACCCGCCTCCAAAAAGGGGAGGGACTTTCATAGCATCACTGATTCCGAGATGCCTGTGTTCTGACCAGGCCATGACAGCAGAGACCAGCACTTGCCAAAGGCTGGCTTCAGAGGAGAGGCAACATGCAGGCCTTTAGGGCAGAGCATGAAGGTGTCAGGAACCAGGGTGCCCAGAGAGCTTGGTCTTTCCAGAACGTGACTACATTGGTGCTGTTCCAGGATGTCCAGCCAAATGGCTTCCCTTGTCCCACCTGGGCAGCCTGACTAAGCCCACTCAGCGAGAGGGAGGTGGAGATTCATTACTGTGTCCCTCCATGTGGCCCACTGCTGGTCTTCTGTAAAAATGGTAGGAATGAATTGAAGTAAGTCTGGTTTCTGGTTGACCCCATGTATCTCGAGCAGCAAAGAGGTTGTTGTGAGGATTAAATAGAGAACAGAAGAACAGAGGACTAAAATGCTGCTGTCTTAACCAGCTTTTTAAAAGATGCTAGTCTGTCATCATTTTATTCAGGAAAGGGAGGAATCTGAATTTTAGTTCTATGGGATTCAACAGATCTTTTTTGTTTTTAAATGAAAATAAATGAGACTCAAAGACATTTTTTATTTTTCTCTAGCTGGCCCTATGTCAAAAAAATTGCTTGTTGCTGATTTTGGTTTTTATGATTTATGACAAAATTAGCTAATGTATTTGCAGATAGATACAAGGCTATTGGAAAATCAAACTAATTTGGGTATAGTATTGATTGAGTGTATTCTGAGAGCCATAGTCTAACCTTGGTGTGGTTTTCTGAGGATTTAAATGTATTAGGTCTTTAAGAGCTGTATTATTATCTCTTTGTACACCTTATTGTAAACTGTACTATTCCTGTTCATATGTTTTAAGATATAACCTTTTAAAATCTAGCAAACACAAGTCTAAGAAGTAACAGCAATGTTTAAGAAAGTGAAAATCACTCAGTCGTGTCTGACTGTTTGTGACCCCATAGACTGTAGCCTACCAGGCTCCTCTGTCCATAGAATTCTCCAGGCAAGAACACTGGAGTGGGTTGCCATTTCCTTCTCCAACAATGTCTTAGAATCTCTAACAAATAACTCTTTAGCTGGGTTAAGTCATAATCTTATGTGTCAGCTGACCATAATTGAGCTGAGAATGTTTGAATTAGATTATGTTTACCAAAATAGAGAAATAATACATTAGTTTATTATCAGTAGCTGTTGATAATACATTAAGTAATATTTAAGTAGTATTTAAAAGGTGAGGGTTAACACTGAACATTTAGCATTATAGTACTATCACAACACATAGTGGTAGTATCTTAATTAAATCCCATGCTCTGTTAAGATGACTCATTTTCTGGTTGCTGTGAGACCCTTAAAAGAACTGTTCTCATTCACAAAAAAGCATCCTCTCCTGCCAGCTTTCTTTGAGGCTGGTTGAAGGAAGTACAGGTTGATTTTAGATCAGTATTCCATGTATTTTCTTTTAAGTTACCTTATTTTAATTGCAGATTCTTTCAAATTTAACCTTGAATTTCTTTAGCTTTATAGTGGGATATATAAAAATACAAAGTGCATTATTTTATCTTTATGAAAATTTATGAATCTTATTCTTTGAAACCACATTTTTACTTATACTGAACTTCAAATTCCAGTTTCGGCAATGGTCAACATACATAATTTGAAATAGTCCTAACATCTAACTGAAATGTTGGGGCATTTTAAATATGCTACAGTGCTCTTAATTTTAGTAGTTTGCGTGTATAATATTAATGATGCTTCATGTATAATATTAATAATGCTTCATGGTGTCATTCATACATTGTTTTTATGCCAGATATAAACATTCTTCTCCCCATTTCCAGCGTAATAGCCCTCCCCTCCCCCAGGGAACAGTTGTGGTGGGCAGACCAAAGAATTTGGCAGAGTTTCTAATTTGCTACTCTCTCTCTGGGCACTTGTTTTTCTTGACTTCCAGGATTCATCTCCTGTAGCTGTATTTATCCCCCTTTGCATCTTTCAAATATTCCCCACTCCAACAACTAACTTAGTATTCTATTTTGTTCTCCTTCCAAATTATATTAAGTCTGAAATTCTGTGAAGTCATTTACTTATTTCAACAAATCTTTATTGAAGATCTGACTGCTAGGCGTTGTGCCTGTATAAAAAGTTGGATAAAACACTCTCTCTGCCCTAGCCCAGGTAGTGGTCCAACAAGAGAAAGCCATACATAGTATTATAGAGTGACAGAATCCCTTGGACTGCAAGAAGATCAAATCAGTCAATCCTAAAGGAAATTATCCCTGAATATTCATTGGAAGGACTGATGCTGAAGCTGAAACTCCGATACTTGGGCCACCTGATGCCAAGAACTGACTCTTTGGAAAAGACCCTGATGCTGGGAAAGATTGAAGGCAGGAGGAGAAGGGGACGACAGAGGATGAGACGGTTGGATGGCATCACCAATTTGATGGGCATGAGTTTGAGCAAGCTCTGGGAGTTGGTGATGGACAGGGAAGCCTGGTGTGCTGCAGTCCATGGGATCGCAAAGAGTCAGACACCACTGAGCAACTGAATTGAACTGACTCAGAGTGACAGATACTGTGATAGAGCTGAGTTCAGTGGGAGATTTTAACTGGGTCTTGACATTCAAAGCCTCTGCTTTTTTCTAAGATAATGAAAATGTATTTTTCTCCCTAATAAAGAAATGGGAAGAAGGGAGTTCTTTGATTCCATGAAGTTCCTTCCAGCTGTAAATAGTCTGTAATTGTTTCTTATCTAAGAGTGGACAGTCTTGAAAGAAACTGTCTATGTGACTGGTGAACTTTAATGGATTTTTTTTTGCCTTGCCAGAAATAACTTTGTATGCACAGTGCCTTGGTTCTAAGTAAGTACTCAGAAAAAAAAAAAAAAAAAAAATTATGGGGATGAATAGTGCCTAACTGGCCAGACTGAAATAGTACAGGTTCTCCCCTGCACTCCCACCCCCACAGGGCACTCTACTGCAGCCCCTGCTTGATCTAGAAGTGGTTCTTGATTTGAGGCCAATTAAAATAGACCTGATGGTGTGTTTGAAGGTAGAGCTTTTTGGTGGTAAGGACCTATGGTATCAGAATGACTATACAGACAATCCTAGATGGAAGAGAATAAGTTTTGAACAGTTTCTGGGGAAAGCTAGGAAGTTATTTAAACACCGACAGAGACAAAGGTTACTGTCAGAATGCTAATTTTATGCTATTTTAATGTTACCAGCTCTAAAATGAGCTAAGGAAAATACCAATTGTTAGCTCTCCTATGCTCTTATTTAGCTCTCAAATCCTACTTCTGAACGTCATATTGCCCTGAAGAACAGTTTTTGGGAGAGCAGAGGTCAGGAGTGCATCGCACTGCCATGTTTCTTGGGTGATGCCTTATGAATTTGTTATCCAAAGGTTTAGCTAAGCCTTCTTTGGACTGGTTATATTTTCAGTTTCCTAAGGTAATGAGTTGGGAAAGTTGTCATTTAAGCTTGTACTTCCCTTCATTTATTTTCAAACTGTGTCTTTTCAATCTCTGTGCCCTATACTGGTATTCCGAATGTACTGTAAAGACCACATCTTTTATAATCTTATATATATTCATCAGATCCTCTCAGGACCTAAGTCTTTTACTTTAGTTGTCCTCTGTGCTTTTTTTGGAGTTGCACCGGATCTTTCTTGAGATGTGACAGTTAGAACTTTATACTTCAAATAGAGAATCATAACAATTTTTAGTTTGGATAGTGTAGAGTTTTTAAAAAATTTTAAACTATTTTTACTTATTTATTTGACTGCCCCAAGTCTTAGTTAAAGCATATGGGATCTTGTTCCCTGACCAGGGATCAAACCCTGGGCCCCCTGCATTGGGAGCATGGAATCTTAGCCACTGGACCACCAGGGAAATCCCCCTAAAAAAGCAATTTTTTATTGAAGTATAGTTGATTGACAATGTTATGTTAATTTCTATGGTATAGCAAAGTGACTCAGTTCTACATATACATTCTTTTTTTATATTCTTTTCCATTATAGTTTATCACAGGATATTGCATATGATTCCTATGCTATACAATAGAACCTTAATGTTTATCTATCTTGTATATATCACAGTTTGATGCCAGGTTGAGAAGATCCCCTGGAGGAGGGCATGGAAACTCTCTCCAGTATTCTTGGCTGGAGAATCCCAGGGATAGAGGAGCCTGGCGGGCTATAGTCCATAGGGTCACCCAGAGCCGGACATGACTGAAGCAACTTAGCAGGAACACATGCGTGCATGTATTAGTTTACATTTGCTAATTCCAAACTCCTAATGCTTCCTTTTTCCACCCCTCCTCTGGCAACCACAAGTCTTTTCCTCTGTGTTGGAGTCTATTTCTGTTTCATAGATTTGTTTATTTGTGTTGTATTTTAGATTGCACATATAAGTGATATCATACGGTATTTGTATTCTCTTTCTCTTTCTGACTTACTTTGCTTAGTATGGTAATCTCTAGGTCCATCCATGTTGTAGTCCATAGTATTTATATATACATCACATCTTTTTTTTAACCATTCATCTGCTAATGGGCTTTCAGGTTGTCTCCATGTCTTGGGTATTGTAAATAGTGCTGCTGTGAGCATAGGGGTGCCTGTATCCCTTTGGATTATAGTTTTGTCAGGATATATGCCCAGGAGTGGCTTACTGGATCATATGGCAACTGTATTTTTAGTTTTTTGAGGAACCTCCATGTTCTTTTCTATAATAGTTGCACCAATTTCCATTCCAATCAACAGTGTAAGAGGGTTCTCTTTTCTCCATACTCTCTCCAACATTTGTTATTTGTAGACTTTTTAATGATGGCCATTCTGACCTGTGTGAGGTGGTATACCTTCTTGTAGTTCTCTAATAATTAGTGATGTTAAGGATCTATTCACATGACTGTTGGTCACCTGTATGTCTTCTTTGGAGATGTGCCTATTTAGAACTTCTGCCCCCCAAAACACTTCCAAATATCCTTCATGATCAAAACTTTGTAGCCCTGTTGCTGCACTGTAATTATTAATAAAGCCCTGTTTTAATGGAGAACTCTAGAAATTCTTAGGATCCCTTTTCTAGGTATGTATCTCATCTTTTAACTGTTCTGAGTTTTTTTTTTTTTTTTCTTTTTTCTTTTTCCCTTAGGGTTACTTTTTTAAATGTATTTTTTGTTTATACTAGCTTAACCAGCTTTTGCCAGTTCATTGTATTATGAGCTCTTTCGGCAGTTTATGGTACTTAATTATATGAAAATAGTTCAAAGCTGTACATGGACAGGCATCATCTTTGAATCAGACTGGTAGGATAAAACTAAGCTACTAATGCAGAGTCCAACTAGTAGCCTATAATCAGTTTGACCTGTAATTCTCAACCTGGCTTACCTTAGAATCTTCTGGAAGAAATTTGCAAAATACCTATGCCTGGGCCGCACCCTGACCAACAGAGTCAGACTCTCCAGGTGTGGGGCCCAGGCATCAGTATGTATAAAGCTCCCAGATGATGACAATGATGGCCAAGGTCCAGGGCCACTCAGCTGGAGTTCACACTGGGAAAACAGTAGCTGTTAGGACTTTTAAATTGGATTAACTCTTTAGCTTGCTGAATGCTAGAAAATAATTACTGTTAGAGTTGAGAGAAATGTATATCAAATTTTGCATTTATAAGAAGGCAACTGAATCAAATTACTCCTTAACCTTTTCTTCTGGCCTAATTAAATTTTGAGAATTGAAGTATGGATAAGCTAACCACTGGACCTTCTAGTTCCTCATTGTAGAACCCTTTCCCTCATCTGTTTGACTTTGGTGTTGGTAATTGCCTTTTCAGAGCAATAACACCTTTTGTCTTTAGCAGGAAATGAAACAGGTCAGATTATGTATGCATACCTTGGACCTTGTTCTTTTTTTTTTTTTTTTTTGACACAGGAGAAACTGCCTATAAACTTCAGCAGCTCTGCAAAGCCCAGGGTTGTTCTTGGGCTCAGAGAGCGACATCAGTTATGGCTCTTGGAATGAGTGACTCATGCTCTCTGCAAGCACACAGTACTTAATCACTTGTTTTCTGTATACCAGGAAGAGGAGGGCATATGAAAATAGAAGCCATGTACTGCCAAATGGGATCTGAAATAAGAGTGGAAATGTTGACCTAATGGGTCAGACAACTTATGACAAAATACTTATGTTTGGGGGTGTATGTTCCTTTAATGATTTCATTAATTAAAATTTGGCATTATTTCCCAAACCCTACGCTTTTGTAATTGGTAAGCAACTCTACTCTTTGCTAGATAATTTTGATAATCCTAAAATTTAAAACCTATTTGCAAACTTCAAATGTTTCTGTTTTGAAATTTGTGCCACATTGGAATATGCCTTTCAAGGAAGGCTTAGAAGGCAGTACATTTGTTGGAGCAGATAAATTACCTGGCTATTCTTTGTGGAAGGACAAGCCCACTGGCCATTTTCACTGCCATTCCCATGCCTTCTGCCTCCAGAGTAACCATTAATAATGGTGACAAGGGTGTCCATTAATAAGCATATGCTAAGTTACTGCATGCAATCCACGGGGTCGAAAAGAGTCGGATGCAACTGAACTGAAGTTACTACATATGCTTAGACCAATATGGTTTATACTGGTCTCTATGTGAACACTCTGCTAGTGCTTTTATTTTTATTTCCTTAGTAACAGATTAAAAACTACACATATATTTTGAAGTGTCTATCATGTGTTAGACACTGTACCATGCATAAAGTCATAGCAGCTCAAAAAGACACGTTTAGCCTCCCTTCTTGTGCCAGTTACGTAGCCTGCTTCAGACCTTCCTCCACTGGCTTGTCTCTTGTCTCTTTATTGGTGTGAGAAACTTTGAGCACTTCTTAGAGATTTTAAGATAATTTAAAGTTTCCCAAATTTTAGTTGTCTTTCATTGTGAGAAATCACATGAGAAGTCATCATTTATTACATTTATTGAAAGAGAAATGCTTTTATTATTAAAAATACCCACCTAGCAGAGATTTGTGTTTTGGGACTTTTCTTATTTTTTAGTATTTATTTTTAATTGGAGGATAATTACTTTACAATGTTGGATTGATTTCTTTTGTACAGCAGTGTGAAGCAGGAGTTGACTCATTGGAAAAGACTCTGATGCTGGGAGGGATTGGGGGCAGGAGGAGCAGGGGACGACAGAGGATGGGATGGCTGGATGGCATCACCGACTTGATGGACATGAGTTTGAGTGAACTCCGGGAGCTGGTGATGGACAGGGAGGCCTGGTGTGCTGCGATTCCTGGGGTCGCAAAGAGTTGGACGCGACTGAGTGACTGAACTGAGCTGAACTGAGCCTCCCTCCCAGTCCCATCTCACCCTCTGTCGTTACAGAGCATCTTCCCACTGGCTGTCTGTTTTACACGTGGTAATGTGTACATTTCAGTGGTACTCTCTTAGTTTGTTCCATCTTTTCCTCGCCGTACTGTGTCCAGAAGTCTGTTTTCTATATCCGCGTCCCTATTCCTGCCCTGCAAATAGATTCACCAGTAACATTTTTCTAGATTCCGTATATATTTATTTTCTCTCTTTCTGACTTGCTTTACTCTGTATAACAGGGGTCTAGGTTCATCCACCTCAGTTTAGCTGACTAAAATTTATTCCTTTTATGGCTGAGTAATACTCTTTTGTATACATGTACCATAACTGCTTTATCCATTCATCTGTCGATGGACATATAGGTTGCTTCCATGTCCTGGCTATTGTAAATACTTATGCAATGAACATTGGGGTACACATATATTTTAGAATTGTGGGTTTTTTTTCAGGGTATATTCTCAGTAGTGGGATTGCTGGGTCATATGGTAGTTTTATACTTAGTTTAAGGAATATCCATGCTCTTCTCCATAGTGACTGTATCAATTTTCCACCCACAATAGTTCCCTTTTCTCCACATCCTCTCCAACATTTATTGTTTGTAGATTTTTTGATGATGGCCATTCTGTCCAGTGTGAGATGATACTTGATTGTAGTTTTGATTTGCATTTCTCTAATCAAGAACAGTGTTAAGGGACTGTTTTTTAAAACAGTAAAAACTTAAGATGTCAGTCTTATTAAAAGTCAAAGACAATAAGCAATTGGTGGGAGAAGATTTCCAATTCACTCTTTCATGCTTGTTCCTATTTACCTATTTCTCTGGTTCAGCTGCCGTTGAATGAGTGAGTCCCTGTTGTGTGTCAAACCCTGTGCTAGGCTGCAAGCATACATCCCATCCCTCCACAAACAGCCGTGTAATTGATCCGCTGCAACAAATGTATTGTTTCCTAATCTTCTTTTGAAAAGCATATTCTGTAAACAAAATAGGTCTAGAATTAAATTGATAGGAAAATTGAGACTTGATAGTCTTCTTTTTGAGTCTTTAGGAGTCTTTTAATTGGTAAGTTGACATTTTACATTTATTATAATTAATAACAACAACACTGCCTCTTACTCATCTTTTCCATTTATTGTGCTTTTTCTCAGTTTTTTTTTTTCTATCACCTTTTACTGTGTTCCACTGGGTAGTATGATTTTTATTTTATTTTGTTTTTTGGATGGTGTGAAATTTTTCAGATATTTTTCTGTTGCTGATTAGAAGTTACCCATCCTGTTTTTCATCCTTGTGTTTCTCAGAACTTCAGACACTACTTATTTTCACATATACAACTGAAGTCTACTGATGTCTATAGCATATTAAAAAAGCAGAGACAGTACTTTGCCAACAAAGGTCTGTCTAGTCAAAGCTATGGTTTTTCCAGTAGTCATGTATGGATGTGAGAGTTGGACTATAAAAAAAGCTGAGCGCTGAAGAATTGGTACTTTTGAACTGTGGTGTTGGAAAAGACTCTTGAGAGTCCCTTGGACAGCAAGGAGATCCAACCAGTCCATCCTAAAGGAAATCAGTCCTGAATATTCATTGGAAGGACTGATGCTGAAGCTGAAACTCCAGTATTTTGGCCACCTGATGGGAAGAACTAACCCACTGGAAAAGACCCTGATGCTGGGAAAGATTGAAGGCAGGAGGAGAAGGAGACAACAGAGGATGAGATGGTTGGATGGCATCACTGACTCAGTGGACATGGGTTTGAGTAAACTCCAGGAGTTGGTGATGGACAGGGAGGCCTGGCGTGCTGCAGTCCATAGGGTTGCAAACAGTTGAACACGACTGAGTGACTGAACTGAACTGATGTCTGTGTCTTTTCCCAAGCAATATTTCAACCTCCATTTAGACTTTACCTCTTCTCGATTTTTCCTCTGCAGTGTAAGGGACTTCAGGGAGGGGAGGAAGCTTGCAGTCATGCTTGATTTGCCATTTGGACCTGAATTGGGTTCCTGGGACTGAGACTGCATGCCTAATTTTGAGCTGCATCAGAGCCCGGTATCTGTTTCACATTCTGAAGAAACAGAATTTTGGGGGCATATATAAGCCTTGAGATATTTCATAAAACCTTTATTACTCTCAGAAAGCCTTTAGGGATTATGGCCTTACCATAAATTTTAATGCAAAAAAACATTATTGAAGTTGTTTTTTTAAATATCCTTTTCTGAAAAAAAAAAAAAAAAGCCATATGTAGACTCTTGATATAAAAATCTAGAGAGAGATTTATTGAGTGGTATTTTAAATGCATATACATTTCCCAACTTGAAGTAAAAGTTATTGAACATTTATGTGCCAGACATTGTGCTGGGTACTTTCACACAATTCTTTCATTTAATCCTCATGAAAACCCTGTAAGTTAGATGGATTCCTGCTTACAAAAGAGGAACCTGAAGTTGAAAGAGGTTCTGAGACTACAGTAGAGCTAGTAGGACTTTCTCTCGGGACACGGAACGCAGGTTGTAGAATCTCTGGACTCTCTCCAGCCTTTCATTTCCAGACTTGGAGCCAGGCCGCCCTTCTGCACACGCCTGTCATTGGATCTCCGGCTTTAGGACTGCCCCTTTGGGTCCACTCTGTACATAGTGGCCCTAAAGTTCAATCTCACATGCAAATCTGCCCTCTCTGGAGGAAATGGCTCCTGAATTTACTATCTGTGGCCCTCCTGAGTTGGTCCCTGTTTGGTTTCTCAGCCTTATTCTTACAGCTTCCTGCCTTTTACCTTAGGGCCTTACCGTACCAAACCATTTAGAGTCTTCATTGCATTCAGTAAATATGTGAGTGCCTGTTATGTATTAAACAATCTGCTGGCTGCGAGGCTGCCCAGGGCTTTTCTCATGACCCAGATGGAGGAGGTCCTGGTTCTCAACAAGTACAGCAGCAGTGCGGATGGAGAGAAGTGAAACGTCACATATGAGGAGGTGGAGTCAACAGGACTTGGTGAGGAAGGAAACCATTTTGAATGTCTCCCAGGTTCTGGCTTGTGCAGCTGGAATGATGGTGGTGAGCTGGAAGACTCCGTATAATTTAAAAATGAGAGCATCATATTTGAGTAATCACACCTGGTAGGGAAGCTTATGGTATTAGAGGTATGATAGAGCATTGGACTGAGAGTGAGAAATGGGGTTTCGGTTTTCACAATATGGGTAGTTAGTATCGGACACTTTAACCCCTGCCAGCCATGATTATGTTTGTTTGAAATACTGCAGATGACTTTCACTTTGCCACTTCAGATACTGAATGCTTCTAATGTGATTCAATGCAAATTATCTGACTCCAACCTACTTCTTCATTCTGAGTCATAGGTTCAGTTGTCCATTCAGCATTTTGGAGCCTGCAGTGTATGTATCATGCACTTGAGACATAAAGCTGAATGAGACCAGGTCTCAATGAACTTTCTGTTCTTGATGGGCTTCCTGTTCAGTCAGAGAGACAGGCAAATCAATAATTAGGTGCATTAAACCAAAATGATAAGTCACGATGGGTATATGAGCCGGTTCCAGGGGGCTCACAAAAGAGAGCCTGATCAGTTCTGCTGGGTGGGTGGAGAGGGGAATGTGTCAGGGAACACCAGTGACCCTTGTTCTGAGTCAGGAATGAAAAGCAGGCTGAAGTGGGTGGGGAGCAGCATTCCAGGCTCAGCCCTCGGACACTTCTGGAAGATGAAGGATGCTGGGGGTGGGGAGGCAGGAAGAGAGTAGACAGGAACAACCCATGCACAGCCTTGCAAGCTTTTCCAAGGAATTTGGACTTTGTTTTTCAGGCTTGGGGTGTAGGAGAAGTAATATGATGGGATTAACAGTGTTCTGTGTTGTATGTACTTATTTTTTTTAATGCTTGATATATTTCTTTTACAATATTAATCTTAGACAAACTAGACTTTAGGGCAAAAGAGCATTATTAGAAATAAAGGCAGTTATTACATCCTGATGAACAGAGCAGTTCACCAGGAAGATATAATTCTGAATCTGTATATGCCTGACAACATAGTTTCAAAAAATATAATGCAGAAATTACAAAGGAAAAATGGGAGGGGGGAATACATATAGCATGAGATTTAAAAAACAAAGCAAAACAAAAACCCCTCTCAAACTGTCAGTATTAGGCTAAGCAGTCAAATAATTAGCAAGTACATAGAGCAGTTGAAGAAAATAACAAAGTTGATAAAGAGCCCTTACCCTAGAGTTTAATAGTGTATTCTGTGTTTGAAGTAAGAAATACTTTTAAAAATCCTGACCTGAACAGACACATGTGTGTATGTACCGGAAACAAAAGTTTTGTGAAATGTTTCTCCTTACGTGGTGCAGTTTTTCTGTTTTCTGTTTCATTGCTAGTTAGTGCTGATCTCATTGTACAGAACTGATAAAATGACCCACTAATGGATTAAACTGATGCCCTTTTTCTTGAAAACACTAAGCAAATATACATGCTTTTCAAGTACAGACAGAACATTTACAAACGGACTTTCTGGATTCTCCTCACCACGCCTAGCATCTGCTACTCCTCCTGTTCTGCCTCTGTCCTCCCCCTGCTATAGAGAAGATGACTTGGACTCCTATTTGTACTGAGTCAGGGCCATTCGAAACATGGATCTGCTTTTCAGCTCCATTTCTATATTTAGCTTTTTCACCTTTTCTTCCAGCCTTAGTAAAAAGTAATATCTCCCCCCCTGCCCTGTTCACTTGTGTACCTGTACTTTTGATTTCATTTTCTTTTGTTTTCTTTTCCTCCTTTAATATCTCCTCTGTTTCTTATACCTAGACATTTCCCCTTGACCATCCCATCATGAACTCAGTCTTAATGAACTTACCTGGTTCTCTCTTTGGATCTCAAACATTATCAATGACTATTATTTTTAGTCAGTTAGACCACAAAATATAGTTTTTTTTTTTTAAGTGAAATTTTAATTTTCTTCAATGGCTGATACAGTCAAATGGTTCAAAATACCATAGGTGCGAAAAGGGTATTATTGAGTTAAGAGGTTTTCACCTGCCTTTTCTGCCAGCTCCTATATACCCTTGCTCCTTCTTACTCATCTCCGTCCTCATCTTATCCCTCTCTGGAGAGGATGACTGTTTCACTGTCATTGGTGAGTTTATCCTCTTCCTGTCCTTTGTGTAGCTTCCTTTAAGGTGTTTCATGTTAATCTCCTTCTGTACTTTCTTCACCTACTGCCCACCCTACTCCCCAACTACCATATCCTTTCAAGCCAACACTCTTGTAATAAAAACCATCTCGCTCCTTTCCTTGTTCGTAGTCTCCACCTCCTTTCAGTGCTGTCAGCTAATCCCTGGCTGCAGTCTTGTTTTACTTTTGTTATTATTTGCCTGCCAAGGCCTCCAGGAAGTAAGGTTCCTTAATTAGTCTTTTATTCAAGTCCCTTCTTATTGGCCTCAGTGTACTTTTTCTAGTCTTCCCAATGAAGATCTCCACCATACTCACCATCCTCTTTGGTCTTCTGATCTATATTGTTTGCTCCTTTATTTTCATATCTTCTCAGTGCCTGGTTCCTGAAATGTACTTGATAAGTATTTCCCCAGTGAAGGGATGGATTCCAAAACAAACCTTGTACTTTCTTTCTGCCACATCATTCTTCTTTCTGATTTCCTTACGCTTGAAGTTCCACTTCCTCTGCGCAACTGTCCGTGACTGCTTTAGCGCTGACTTTTCATCCTCCTCCATATACCTTGAGCTCATTTGATACCTGAGGGATAGAATCTTGCAACTGTGTTTGTTCATCTGGGGTCAGCGTGAGATTATGACTAGCTGGAGCTCTTTCCTTAGCAGGGGCATCAGTGTTGGTAGAGGTTGAGATGTGGCCTGCCTGACAGGGATTCTGGTTATTTGAAAAGAAATCAGGATACTTCTAGTTTATATACCAACATGAATTCCAGGGTTAGTGTTAGATTTTTATAAATTAAAAAAGGGGTAAAATTAATAAATGATTGATAACAGATAAGGAACAACTTAGTGATCTTCCCTGTAGCTCAGATGGTAAAGAATCTGCCTGCAGTGCAGAAGACTTGGGTTCGATCCCTGGGTGGAGAAGATCCTCTGGAGAAGGAAATGGCAACCCAGTCATGTATTCTTGCCTGGATAATCCCATGGACAGAGGAGCCCGACAGGCCACAGTCCATGGGGCTGCAAAGAGTCGGACCTGACTGAGTGACTAACACTACTACCACTAAGGAACAACTTGATAATATAATAAGTGAAAAACTGATGGATAATGAAAGTGATTTGTATAAAAATTTAAAACAAAGTATTTACAAACATGTCAGAGTTGATATCCTTAGTATAAAAACTCATAAATCCATAAGGAACATAAAAAAAAATTCTTAGATCTGAATAAGGAAATCATAGAAGAAGAACCATAAGCAGCCAGTTTTTTAATTAAATGTTTAATCTTACCAGCAATGAAAAGAAAATAAACATCATTTAGGCAGTGGATGCCATCAAAATAGCAAAATTTACAAAGAAATTTTAAATGATGGCAAGCGTAAGAAGCATTTTCATATGCTTCTAGTAGAAATATAACTTGGTGTATAAACTTTGTTGATAGTATTGAAAGCTTTAATTTTTTTTAAAGTTTTCACCTACTGATTTCATCCCTAAGAGTTTGTCCTAAAGCTATTAATTAACAAATAAAATACTTGGATAATGTTCATCATTTATCACAGCATTTTTTATAATAGGGAAAAACCTGGAAATGACTTATGCCCAAGAGTGAGAAAGTGCTTCCTTAAGTGGAAAATTAGACAGCTGTGAAGTTATAATTTTGAAGAATATTTTAAAGATGTGAGAAAATACTCATGAAATATTATAAGAAAAAGTTAGCATACAGTGATATATTTGCAATATTGCAGTTGGATATGCAGACAAATATATGATGTGAAATGTAGCAAAATATTATCTCTGGGTGACAGGATGGAAGTGATAAAGTATTTTTTCCAATCTTACAGTGTATTAGTTTTATAAGAATGCATGTTACTTAAAATGTAAATATTGTCTTATTGATTAGTTCCATGTATGTATAGGTCCTGTGTTTGGATGGTTAAGAGCACAGGCCATGTGGTGTAGACATGGGTTTGAATTGCAGCTCTGCCCTTGGCCCATTGTGTGATATGGCCACTTTACTTTTCTAAGATTGCATTTCCTCATCTGTGATTTGGGACTCCTAGTACCTAACTGCTAGAGTCATCAGGATTAGAAATGATAGTATGTATCATTTCTTTAAAAAATTAATTCTCTGTTTTACTTTAATTCTTGTAATAAAAACAGAAGTCAACTTTTTTTTTGCCTCCCACTGAATATATCATTAATAACAAAGATGTTCAAGATATAATAGTCAAAACTCAAATGAACTTGGAGACTAAGTCTTTTGTAATTACCCACATGAGTTACAAATTGATTATACATGTCATTAAAATAGAATTTAAATGGTAATAATTAAAATGTAATTTAAAATTTCTGCTAAAAGAAATATTGTTTGCATTCTTGCTAATCTTTTCTTGCTATTGAGCCACCACTAATATTACCTTTATCTCCATGGGTATAACAGCCTTTTGTAGCCTGGGTTCCACAACAGAATTCAGCCCTAAAATCCTCAGGCATCTATTGTGTGTAGTGAATGAGCTTCTCTTCTGTGTGTCTAGAATGGTACAAATGATCTACCATCCTTGGGAGAATTGAGAATACAGTCATCCAAGTCACTGTCTTGTTCTGTGGTTCAGATGAGAAACCCTGACTGGGATGCCTGGCACATAGTAGGCACTCAGTATAAATAGAAGTGATCCCTGTTGTTGTTGCCATAGAAGTCACATGAAAGAGAACTGGCTTTCTAATTTCTTTGTTTGGTGCTAGCTTCTTCAGGAAAGGATATTTTCTGGAGTGTGATTCAGTAAGTGGACATCTCTGGGGGCGTTTCTCAGTCCTTGTCTCTGGATCTGAAACTGGCTTTGGCAGTAGGACCTTGGATAACTCCTCTCGTTGCCCTCTTATATTGTACCAGCTTCCTTCCTCCACTGCAGGGCGCCAAAGTACTGCCTCCCATCCAAGTAGAGTTTTAGAATGTCAATCATCCTCCCGTAACTGTCCTTGTGTTAGAGAACTTACTCAGGCCTTGGATTTAGTGCTTTCTCTACAGTGGCTTGTTAGTAATGTATTCGGTCCTGGGTGTGGATACCTGCTCTTTTGGGTTGCTGATCATTTTTTAATACATTGCTAAAGACACTGTGTTTTTTAAAGCATCTTGTGACTTTTCTGTGACATTTCTTTTTAAAATTTTTATTTTTATACAGTGTTAAAGGTTACTTTCTATTTACAGTTATCAGGAAATATTGGTTCTATCCCATGTGTTGTATTATATGATCCATCCTTGAGCCCATCTGACACCCCTAGTTTGTGCCTCCCCTTCCCTCACCTTTATCTTGTCCCTTCTCCTTTCCCCACTGGTAACCACTAGTTTGTTCTCTATAAAGATATTGTTTTAATGTTTTCCAATGAATACTTTCTCATGACCGCTTCTCATTTTATTTTAGCTACCGATCTGCTTCTTGCGTGGAATCCCATTTGTTTGGGGTTGGTAGAAGGTGTTATTGGAAAAATTCAGCTTCATTCAGGTATGTTTCTGTAAACTCTTTAAGCTTGTCAAATTTAATGTGGCATTCTATGACATTGTCTTCTTTGAGGATAAATGTAGATTCTATAATGGCTTGGATTCCTTTACCTTAATTTTGGATCTACCCAAAGTGGGTATATTTCCTTGTTGCAGAAACCAGTACTTGAGAAACCAAGCACTACGCTCGGAGAGTTGGAGAACTCAAGTTTATTATGCCAGCGGGCCCAGAGGAGTTAACACTCCAGACTCTGAGCCCCGAACAAAGAGATTACAGAGTTTTTATAGACAGACTGTAGTGGGCAACACTAGCAGTTAATAGGCTGGTTTAAACTAAGGAGTTTCGTGAGCGCAGGAACAGTGGTCAAGATGGGGAGGGGGATGCCTGACCTGGACAGGCATGATTAAGCAGGTTTGCAGGGGCTGGGCGATTGCAAAAGAGCAGGACAAGGGTGAGTGAGATAAACTCCAGTTCCTAGTATTGCAAGTCCCCACTTTCTGAAACTGCATGACCTACGTGATCTAGATTTTGCAAGGGGCAAACTGAGTTATAGAGGCAGAAGGAAAAGGAGGTTATGTAAAATTTTAACTTTTCCTCATCATCCGTATAAGGGAAACAAAAATACAGGCATCCGTCATTTTATTGTCCTTTGCAGATGTTGTGTTTTTTTACACATTGAAGGTTTATGGCAGTTCTGAGCCCAGCAAATACATTGGACCCATTTTTCCAACAGCATTTGGTCATTTCATATCTCTGTGTCACATTTAGGTAATTCTTACAATATTGCAAACTTTATATTTGTTATGGTGATCTGTGATCAGTGATCTTTTTACTGTTATGATTCACTGAAGGCTCAGATGATGGCTGACATTTTTTAGTAAGAAAGTATTTTTTAATTGAAGGATAGTTGATATACAGTGTTAGTTTCTGGTATACAGCAAAGTGATTCAGTTATGTATATATATATACACACACACATTTTCATGTTCTTTTATATTATAGGTTAATATAAGATATTGACTATATCTCCCTGTGTAATAAATAGAATCTTGTTGTTTATCTATTTTATATTTATATATAGAAGTTTGTACCTGCTAATTCCAAACTCCTAGTTTATCCTTCCCCTATCCTTCTTCCCTTTGGTAACTGTAAGTTTGTTTTTTAAGTCTGAGTCTTTCTCTATTTCGAAAATAAGTTCATTTGTGTTATATTTTAGATTCCATGGGTAAGTGATAACATATGGTATTTGACTTTCTCTTTCTGGCTTATTTACCTTATGATAATCTCTAGGTCCGGAGAAGGCAGTGGCACCCCACTCCAGTGCTCTTGCCTGGAAAATCCCATGGACAGAGGAGCCTGGTGGGCTGCAGTCCATGGGGTCGCTAAGAGTCGGACACGACTGAGCGACTTCACTTTCACTTTCCACTTTTATGCATTGGAGAAGGAAATGGCAGCCCACTCCAGTGTTCTTGCCTGGAGAATCCCAGGGACGGGGGAGCCTGGTGGGCTGCCGTCTATGGGGTCGTACAGGGTCGAACATGACTGAAGCGACTTAGTGGTAGTAATCTCTAGGTCTACCCATGTTGCTGCAAATGACATTATTTCATTCTTTATTAAGGCTGAATAGTTTTCTATTGCCTATATACCACATCTTCTTTATCCATTCATCTGTTGATGGACATTTAGTTGCTTCCATGTCTTGGCAGTTATAAATAAATAGTGCTGCTGTGAACTTTGGTACATTGCTATGTATCTTTCCAAATTATAGTTTTCTCTGGATATGTGCCCTGGGGTGAGATTACTGGATCATGTGACAACTGTGTTTTTAAAGAAACCTCCATACTGTTTTCTTTGTGGCTGTACCAGTTTACATTCCCACCAACAGTGTTGGAAGGTTTCCTTTGCTCCACACTCTCTGCAACATTTGTTATTTGTAAACTTTTTAATAATGGCCATTCTGACTGGTGTGAGGTGGTACCTCATTGTTTTGATTTGCATTTCTCTAATAATTAGCATTGTTGAGCATCTCTTTCAACTGCTCATTGGCCATCTGTATGACTTCTTAGGAGAAATGTTAACTTAAGGTCATTTTTTGCCCATTTTTGATTGAATTGTTTGGTTTTTTGTTACTGAGATGTATGAGCTGTTTGTGGTAGTTTGGAAATTAAGCCCTTGTGAGTGACATGGTTTGCAAATATTTTCTCCTATTCTGTAGATTGTCTTTTCATTTTGTTTTTGGCTTCCTTTGTTGTATAAAAGCTTATAAGTTTGGATTAAGTTCCATTTGTTTATTTTTGGTTTTTATGTCTATAGCCTGGGGAGACTGAATTTAGAAAACAGTGGTATGATTTATGTCAGAGAATGTTTTGCCTTTGTTCTCTTCTAGGAGTTTTATGGTGTCGTCTTAAACCATTTGAGTTTATTTTTGTGTATAGTGTGAGGGTGTGTTTTAACTTCATTGATTTACACGAGCTGTCCAGCTTTTCCAACACTACTTGCTGAAGAACCTGTCTTTTCTCCATTGTAGTCAATATGTTCAGTGAAGAAGTACTTTTAATTAAAGTATGTACATTTTTAGACATAATCCATTGCACACTTAGTAGACTACAGTTTGGTGTAAACAACTTTTATAGGCACTGGGAAACCAAAAAAATTTGTGTGACTTGTTTTATTGATGTATTTGCTTCATTGCAGTAGTCTGGAACTGAATGTACAGTATCTCCAAGGGATGCCTATAAAGCTTTAGAGAAAGGAGGCATAATATTAAAATCCTTTCTTCCTCTTAAACCCAGAAACTTATTAAATGCCTACTCTCAGGATTTATGTTAGTCGGTGGAATACAATAGTAAGCAAAAACTGACCTGTTCCCACCCTCATGGAGCTTTCGGTTTAAGAAGGAAGGCTAGACATTAGTGATTAATCACTGAAATAAATGCATAATTATTTGTTAATTGTGATAGGTGCTCTGACAGATACACTAACTTCAGTGGTTTTGAAGGAGAGAATAGTGGGAATAAGGCTGGAGAGGTAGGCAGGTGGCAGACTCGGACTGATCCGCTTTGGTCAGCTGTCTATTCCTCATATAGTCAGCTCTGGCCAGGGAAGAGAAAGGGTCTGTTAGTGCACAGCGTGGTGCTTCTAGGAGTCCTGTCCAGGGAAGGCAAACTGATGGAAGGCCTAGTTCATTCACCAGACCCTTCCTTGGAAGGACAGGCACCTGTGCCCTGAGTTCAGAGGGAACTTTGTTAAAAGGTAGGTGTTACATAGGCAGGTCCCAAAATGTCACGAAAAGGACTAACTGAAATATTTTAAGCACGAAATTTAAATATATATTTTTTCATTGTTATCAATTTTAATGTGAGTTTAGGAAGCTTTGCTATTACTGCTATGCAATCAGGAGTGTAGCCACCTTTGTGTTTTTAAAAATTCTTTTAAGGTAAAATTATTGCACATTTGAAAGCCAGGTTAATTTCTGAATATAAAGCACAAATTGCCATGCTGCTGCTGCTGCTACTAAGTCGCTTCAGTCGTGTCCGACTCTGTGCGACCCCATAGACGGCAGCCCACCAGGCTCCCCTGTCCCTGGGATTCTCCAGTCAAGAACACTGGAGTGGGTTGCCATTTCCTTCTCCAATGCATGAAAGTGAAAAGTGAAAGTGAAGTCGCTTAGTCATGTCCGACTCTTAGCGACCCCATGGACGGCAGCCTACCAGGCTCCTCTGTCCATGGGATTTTCCAGGCAAGAGTACTGGAGTGGGGTGCCATCGCCTTCTCTGACAAATTGCCATAGACAGTCTTAATTTCTTTTTGCTAATTTTTTTGTTTATTTTAAAAAATTGTTAAATTTTATCGACACAGAGCTATTTGTCACCGATACACAGTATACTTGTTGTAAATTAAACACATTTATCTACCATGTAGATTAAGAAATGAAACCAATGTCTTTGGAACTCTTGCTGCCTTTCTCCAAGTGTCTCTTTCCCTTCAAGAGAACCTGTGATTTTGAATATTGTACTTATTAGCCCATTGATTTTCATTATTGCTTTTGTTACATATATATTGCTAAATAATATGTTGCTAAGTTTTGTATTTGGGAAATTTTGTATAAATGATGTTAAGCCACTTGTGTTCTTTCGCTTGTTGCCCCTACCCACACAACTGGATACTTTTGAGATTTGTCCACTTTGTTGATATATGAAACTTTAGTTCCTATTTTCATTATTGTATTAGTAATACAATATCATAATTTGTCCTTTTTCCCATTATTGGGTAATTTTTGTTTTCTGGGCCTTTTTTTTGCCATTAGAAATGAGACCACTGTGAGTGTTCTTGTACATTCTGTCTTTGGCAGTTTTGAATTCTTTCAGCACAAAGGAGAAAAGCATTTAGACATTGTGTAACATGCTAATAAGTATTTTAGTCACACTCTCCTACCTGTCCACATTTACATACTTATATTTTTTAATTCATTTATATGCTGACAGGATAATTTCACAGTTGAATGTTCTGAGCTAAAATTCATTTTCTATTGTTTAAGTGAAGCATATGAAACTTTTGAGTTATTTTTCTCCAATTTCAGTTACATCTTGAAACAATGAATAAATCACTGACATGAGTCAAGAGACCTAAATTCAAGCTTTATTTATTAGAGCTTTGAGATATGAGAGAAATTACATAACATCTGTTTCATCTGTTGCCGTGTAATAAACTGCCACAAAAGTTTTAAAGCCTTAAAACAGTAACAGTTTAGAGTATCTCAAGTTCTGTGGGTTGACACGTGGCTCTTCTGCCCTTTTCGTCTGTTGGCCAGGGTCATCTGAGTGGCAGCACTCAGCTAGGGGTTTGCCTGGGGCACCTTAGTTTTCCTTCATGTGGCATTTCTTCCATGTAGCTCACGAGGCCTCTTTTTGGGCCCCCTCTGTCTCCTGGGTACCTGGACATCCTTTCAGGGTGCTGAGGTGACAAGTTCCAGTGTAGAAGGGCTTATCAAGCCTCTGCTTGCATCACTGAGCTTGCTAATATCCCATTGGTCAGAGGAGGTCACACAGCTAAACCCAGAACCAACATGGGAAGGGGCTTCGCAAAGGTTTGCATCCCAGGAGGCTAGTTCATTGGGGACACCAATGCCCCAGAGCCTCTACTTCCTTGTAAACTATAAAACAAGAGTGAAAATAACTGCTCACTTATTTTTCCTGAGGGTATTGTGGGTCTCACGTGAGGTCATATACCTAAAGGTGCTTAGTAAATTATCACTATTTTATCAATTCTTTTGGTTGCAAATACAAACCTATCAGTTTATGAAAAAAGTTTTTATTAGAATTCAAGGGAACAAAACCAAAAAGTTGATTTGTTCAGGATCTGAGATTACATTCTGTGGCAGACAGTCTCTGACCATCGCTTGTCTCTGTACATCTCTTGTACATTCTTGTCTTTTGGGTTTCTCTGTGTTTGTGTATGTGGGATGAAATTTCTGTCCTTATGTGGTACTCAGACCGACTTCAGCTAGCCCTCAAGCTAACCAGCATCTGATGTCCCCTACAACTTCTAGAGATTGACTGGCTCTCTAGTTAAGACCCTAGGGAAGAGACCCTTTTTGGCTCAGTCTGAGTCAGGGCCCTTCCCTGGTCACAAAATTCAAACATGCCCACTACACTAAGCAGGACAGTCAGTCAAAGCAGGACTGACTTGGATTTGAACTTGGCAAACAAACCCCAAGTCATTTCCTAAAGCAGTGTACAAATACGCTACTGGTTGGTGAGTTTGATGCAGTGGAAGTATGGTCATTAGGCGGGTGGGGGCATTTCCTGTGGTCTTTTGTGGTCAGTCCCTGTTTACATGCACTTTGCCTCCTTGTACCTCATGCCTTTCTTTGGACCAAAAAGAAGTTGGTAGGCAGTGTAGATACCTGTCATGTAGAATATTTTGGAAGAGGGAAAAATGAGCGAATAGAATGAACTAGAGAAACTAATAAAGAAAATATTAAAAAGAAGTAAACGGGGCTGGGAAAGTTTTTCACGCTCCTAATCTCTGTACTTTCCCCCTGCCCCGCCCCCTCTTGCCACATCACTTCTAAGGTTTGGCTGTTAAGAAAGGATACAGGGGAAAAAAAACAAAGGAAAATCTCTTTTCTGGGCCTCCTGCTGCTCTTTCCCTCACCCAGAGAACTGCAGCCCTACCCTTTGTGCCACTCCACCCCAGCTCCCATGCCCTGAGCATCCATCTTGCTCTTCCTGCCTTCTATTTCTTCATCCTCTGTCCTGGGCATACCTCATTTCCTCCCCACCCTGTGTTCCACCTAAGCTCTTGCTTTGACCACACTATCAACTTGCCTGCTGGGCAGTGTGCTCCTGATGTGTGTTAGAACTGAAATAATCACTCCAAGTGCACTTGCCCATGGGAGCATCTTACCTTCTAGGGTAGAAGATGAGGGGAAGAAAGTGTCTGTACTTAAACTCTTTCTCACTCCTCTTTGCCTCCTACTTATTCTCTACATATTAATGCGTGAATTTCTGTTCTTGCCTAGTGAGATGGGAACAGAAGTTTACTTGAACAGTTGTCATTGACAGTCTAAAAGCGGCGTGGGTGAGCTGTGACTGTCATCAGGCAGTCGTGACTTCGGAACGGCATTAGTTTGCTAGGCTGCCGCAGCAAAGTTCCTCAAACTTGAGGGCTTAAACAAATTTATTTTCTTGTCATTTTGGAGGCTTAAAGTCTAAAATCTACTCATCAGGGTTGGTTTCTTCTGAGGCCTCTTTTGCTGGCTTGTAGAAGGCTATCTTCTCCTTGTGTCTTCACATTATTCTCACTCTGTGTTTGTCTCCAGATTTCCTCTTATAAGGACACCGGTCAGTAGGGATTAGAGCGCACCCTAATGACCTCATTTAACTTAATTACAGCTTTAAAGATCCCATTCTTTAAAACAGGCTCCCATTCTGAGGCTCTGGGGGTTAGGACTCCAACATAATGAATTTTAAGGGGACCTAATTCAATCTGTAATAGGAACCTAACATCCTCTGGAATGCTCACTACAAAAGCATGTCCAGGAGAATTCTCACCTTTGCATCTGCCCTTTTATTTTACAGTGGAATAGGCCATTCCCCAAATATCACTGGGTAGGCACTGGCCCCAGCACTGGACTAACCTTGAGGTCACATGATTGCCTTGGATCAGGTTATTCATCCAAGCCTCAGTCGCTGGGTGATGAAACCACCTAGATATGGTTATGGTAAGTTTAATAAAATTCTTATTAAGTGCTTAGCATGGCTTCTGATAATAGTAGGCATTCAGTAGATGCTGGCTATTATTATTATTTTTTCCTTAGTTTTAAAGGTAAAACATGTCACTAAAGAACACTTAAGTTCTGAATGTATAATTTTGAATAAATGTTAAACTTAGACTGTTTTTTCCAGTAACACTAATTTTTACTGAAACTAATGATACTATCATGTCACTAAAAGATGACATGGTGGGGATTATAAAAGCAATGTTTTTAGAAGTGAAATATTAGTAGCATTAGTGAAGGTTATATTTTATAAGTTGTGTGCCCATTTAGAAAAATGTGTGATAGAAAAAAATTTAGAAGTATTATTTGGTTGTGGAATCCTTTGCTGACAATTGCCCTTCCTTTTATAGCAAGCTCTGCCCCTCAAATTGTTCTATTAACACTGATGCCTAGAAAACAAACTAATTAGAATAGTTGGCCTTTCTTCAGTTTGGAAGGTCTCTTCCCACAGACATTTGCAGGCAGGTAGACTTTCAGCTGGAGAAGGCAATGGCAACCCACTCCAGTACTCTTGCCTGGCAAATCCCATGGACAGAGGAGCCTGGTGGGCTGCAGTCCATGGGGTCGCTAAGAGTTGGGACATGACTGAGCGACTTCACTTTCACTTTTCACTTTCATGCATTGGAGAAGGAAATGGCAACCCACTCCAGTGTTCTTGCCTGGAGAATCCCAGGGCCGGGGGAGCCTGGTGGGCTGCCGTCTCTGGGGTCGCATAGAGTCGGACACGACTGAAGCGACTTAGCAGCAGCAGCAGCAGCAGCAGACTTTCAGCCAGGGTCTAATGAGTCTATCTTTGACAGCCTGAAGGTGTCTGACTCCACTTTGATCGGTTGGGATTTATTAGGATGAGGAACAGAAAGTCAAAAGGCACATGTAATGTGCTAAATAGATGAAGGAAAAGTAAAGCTTCATGAAAAATCATTGTCTTCTATTCCTTGTAGTGTCCAGGAGGAAGTCAGAATGATGGTCAGATCTTACCACAGTTGTAATGACACATTACTTTTATTTTTTCTTCTTTTTTGTCTTCTTCCCTCTCTAGAGGATGAGCTCCAAGGCAGGGGCTGTGTTTGTTGTGCTCACTGCTGTATTCCCCTATTCAGTGGCTATTCAAAAATATTCAGCACATAATTATTTAACAGATAATTACAGAGTGCCTGTTGTATGCTGGGGTCTACAGGGTTAACAAAATGCAAAGCTTTCAGGAGCATGGAGTCAAATTCAAGAGCTAGACATTAATTGCCCGATCAGAGTTTTATCGTTAAACTTAAGCTTCTGAAGAAGACAAATGTGGGATATTCTGAAGCACGTAGCAGAGGAGCGTGACTGGTGGGGATGGGATTCCTGGATGGAAGGCATCCCTGAGGAAGTGATGTCTCAGCTGAGGCCTGAAATGTGTTTTCTCAGTCACGGAGATCTTTTTGCACACAGCTTACTCTGCCAACAACTGCTCTCCTCTTGCTTTCCCCACCCTGACCCTGTCCAAATTATCCTACTGAAATAGTTCTGACTTCAACTCAGACATCACCTCCGTAGGAATGCCCTCCATCCAGGAGATAGTATGTCATCACACAGATAATCTTGAAAAGATGGCTTATGTGTCTCAGTTGTTTCAGTCATGTCTGACTCTGTGTGACCCTATGGAGTGTAGCCTGCCAGACCCCTCTGTCCATGGGATTCTCCAGGCAAGAATACTGGAGTGGGTTTCTATGCCTTTCTCCAAGGGGTTTTCCACACCCAGAGATCGAACCCACCTCTCTTATGTATCCTACACTAGCGACACCTGGGAATCCCCCGAGATGGCTGGAGGCTGGAGGTTTTAAATGTATTACAAAAGCTCTTTAAAACCTACAGTAGTCTTCCCCCTGCCGCACCCCAGTCCGTAGTTTCCCCTTCTGAAGTTTCAGTTACCTGTGGTCAGCCATGGTCCAAAAATATTAAATGGGAAATTCCAGAAATAAACAATTCACAAGTTATAAATTGTGTGGTGTCCTGAGTGGTGTCCTTACTGCCAGCTGCCGAATGGACAGTCAGAGCGTCCACTTACCCGACCTCCTACCCATTTGCTTTGGATCTACTTTAAGTCTAAGAAGTCAGAAAATAACTAGTGAGCACTATTCAGTGAGTAGGGTATGTCTCTGTGCCCTCTGGCATGGGTTATGAGTCATCCCTTTGTCCAGCGTATCCACACAGTATGTTTCCAGCCCATTTAGTCACATAATTGGTTCAGTTATCAGATTGGCTGTTGGTATCATAGTGCTGTGTTCAAGTAAACTTATTTTACTTAGTAATGACCCCAATGTTCAAGAAAGAATGTGTATATAAGGTTTGGTTCTGTCTGCAGTTTCAGGCATCTGCTGAGAGTCCTGGAATGTATCCCCTGTGGGTATGTGTCCTGAAGACTGTGCATGCATGGGTGCTAATTTGCTTTAGTCGTGTCTGACTCTTTGTGACCCCGTGGACTGGAACCCGCCGGACTCCTCTGTTCATGGTATTCTCCATGCAAGAATACCAGAGTGGGTTACCATTTCCTCCTCCAAGGTATCTTCCTGACCCAGGGATCGAACCTGTGTCTCTTAGGTCTCCTGCATTGGCAGGTGGGTTCTTTACAACTAGTTCCACGAGGATAAGCTTGTTAGGGTATGAAATATCTGCCTATAAAATGCAAATATATCCACAGTGTATTCAGAACTAGTTTGAAGAAAGAATTGTCAGGAATCCTGATTTATTTAGCAATAGGGGCTCTTTGTTTAGTAATGAGGAGAATTACTACTCCTAGTATTGAACAGCTACAGACACAATTCACTCAAGTCTCTCCCATTCATTAAAATAGTATCACCATCTGCTTTTCTACTGTTAAAGTAGTGAGGATATTGAGATCCTTAAAATGGTACAATGTATTATGTATATGATTTTAAAAGTGTGATTTTGGTCCCTTGCTGTCTATGGAGACTTTGCTGTGACACTCAGTGATATGAAATATTTTTATACCTACAGTGTGAATGAATGGAATGTCACCAGCATTGCTTTCATACTTTCCTATAAAGGCATTAGAAAGGCCCACCCCTCAGGGGCACTAGAGAAAGGGAAGAGAAGCCTGGCAGGGCCCCTGCTTGAGGCCTGCTTCTTGGGCACGGCCTTCAGATAGTACTTCTGTTTAAATACGAGTTTCATAGTCTGTGTACAATTGCATTGTGGGAGAGGATTGTTTTATTGTCTACTGATGACTCATAGAAACATGTAAGGATTGTGATAATGATTGCACAGTTATAAATTCATTAAAATCATTGGCTTGTTTATACTTAAAATGAGTGAATTTTATGGTATATAAATTATATCTCAATAAAGACACTGAAAATATTTGTCAGAATACTTTTTTGTATCCTTTTATCATTACTTCTGATTTTATCTTATTTTAATAATTAATCTACCTTTTGATAATTTAAAGGTGACTTTTTTCAAAAGGTCAGTTTTCATTCCAGTCCCAAAGAAAGGCAATGCCAAAGAATGCTCAAACTACTGCACGATTGCACTCATCTCACATGCTAGTAAAGTAATGCTCAAAATTCTCCAACCCAGGCTTCAGCAATATGTGAACCGTGAACTTCCAGATGTTCAAGCTGGGTTTAGAAAAGACAGAGGAACCAGAGATCAAACTGCCAATATCTGCTGGATTATCGAAAAAGCAAGAGTGTTCCAGAAAAAATCTATTTCTGCTTTATTGACTATGGCAAAGCCTTTGACTCTGTGGATCGCCACAAACTGGAAAATTCTTAAAGAGCTGAGAATACCAGACCACCTGACCTACCTCTTGAGAAATCTGTATGCAGGTCAGGAAGCAACAGTTAGAACTGGACATGGAACAACAGACTGGTTCCAAATAGGGAAAGGAGTACGTCAAGGCTGCATTGTCACCCTGCTTATTTAACTTATATGCAGAGTACATCATGAGAAATGCTGGGCTGGATGAAACACCAGCTGGAATCAAGATTGCAGGGAGAAATATCAATAACCTCAGGTATACAGATGACACCACCTTATGGCAGAAAGTGAAGAACTAAAGAGCCTCTTGATGAAAGTGAAAGAGGACAGTGAAAAAGTTGGCTTAAAGCTCAACATTCAGAAAACTAAGATCATGGCATCTGGTCCCATCACTTCATGGCAAATAGATGGGGAAACAGTGTCAGACTTTTTTTGGGGGGGGCTCCAAAATCATTGCAGATGGTGATTGCAGCCATGAAATTAAAAGATGCCTACTCCTTGGAAGGAAAGTTATGACCAACCCAGACAGCATATTCAAAAGCAGAGACATTACTTTGCCAACAAAGGTCTGTCTAGTCAAGGCTATGGTTTTTCCAGTGGTCATGTATGGATGTGAGAGTTGGACTGTGAAGAAAGCTGAGGGGCGAAGAATTGATGCTTTTGAACTGTGGTGCTGGAGAAGACTCTTGCGAGTTCCTTGGTCTGTAAGGAGATCCAACCAGTCCATCCTAAAGGAGACCAGTCCTGAGTGTTCATTGAAAGGACTGATGCTGAGGCTGAAACTCCAATACGCTGGCCACTTCATGCAAAGAGTTGACTCTGAGTTGATGCTGAGAGGGATTGGGAGCAGAAGGAGAAGGGGACAACAGAGGCTGAGATGGATGGATGGCATCACCGACTTGATGGATGTGAGTCTGAGTGAACTCCAGGAGTTGGTGATTGACAGGGAGGCCTGGCGTGCTGCGATTCATGGGGTCACAAAGAGTCGGACATGACTGAGAGACTGAACTGAAAGTTACTTTGAGGGAAGAATCTTAAAGATTAACAGTATTATTTGTCATATAACATTTCTACCAGATAATCTAAAGTGTAATTAAAAAGTCATTTTATATTCAGTTTTTCTCTTTTTTTTTTTAAATATTCAGTTTTTCATCCATGGCTTCCCTTGTGGCTCAGCTGGTAAAGAATCCGCCTGCAACATGGGAGACCTGGGTTTGATCCCTGGGTTGGGAAGATTCCCTGGAGAAGGGAAAGGCTACCCACTCCAGTATTCTGGCCTGGAGAATTCCATGGACTGTATAGTCCATGGGATCACAAACAGTCGGACACAACTGAGTGACTGATTCAAGAGGGTCTCAGAACTCATGGATTTTGGAGATAAGATTCATGTTGGTGACTAGGTTCCTGGTTAACCCTTAAAAGATTCTTTCACTGTAGTTTAGCTGATCTATTCAGTTAATAGCTTTGGGTCTTGAAAGCAGGCGGGCTAAGCGGCGAGGGGCTCCTTTCTTTGGCATCTTCTTGTTGCTGTTTTTTGCTTCTGTCTTCCTTTTGCTCTCTCCCTAGGTGCTGAATGACCCTTCCCTCCTCTCTTTGCTCCCCTCTGTCGGCTCCATTACTTTATGCTTCAGAGTTTCCCATCACCTCCCTTGTCCCTTATCTGCGCTCCAATCTCCTTGGCATGGATTGTGCCACCTCCCTGGTAGGAGCAGTGCTTGAATGAGACACAGGAAGGTGACCCACAGTTCTGAGCTTTCCCAAGGGCATCAGACAAGCATGCTGCTTAGTTCTGAGCATATCTCTAACTGACAGATTTTCATATCCTCAGGCAGAGGGGTACGTTAGAGGTAGGCCAGCTTGCCTCTTCTGTTTCAGTCATTCTGCTATCCAGTTATAAATGAATTTGTTCTTAAATTCCAGTTGTTTTCTCAGTGATTTCTATGGCAGTGATATTAAAAGTTCTTAACTCCATAAAGAGAAGAATTTTGTAAAGGTAAGAGTGACTGAGTGTATGTATGGGCCACCTATAAAGGTGTTTCCTATATTCATATTATTTCCTCCTTTATATTCTTAGTAAGGTTTTTATCTTATTGAACATTTTATCTTCCTGAACATTTTGAAGTGATTACAATCAAATTATTATCAGGTCTAATTGTGTTTTAAAAAGGGTATTTTTGATTAAAAAAAAAAAAAACACCTCACTTACTTAGATGTGGCCAGTATCAGCCATCCAGGGCAGAAAATGAAGGTTATTAATCTAATTGACTTTGACTTGGCTCTCAGGTTTGTTACAGCCTGTGGGCTTGTGTTCCCTCAAGCAGAGAGGCCTGTAACCTCCAACCTCACAGCATACTTGTGTCACTCCTCAAAACAGTAGTTTATCTTCATGATAAACCTTCGCCATAAATAACCCCAATTATATTTAGTATGCTGGGGTTTAATAGGTAGGAAAGTATGTAATAGATTAACATTTTAAATAAATATGTAAGGAAACATCTTACTTAGCACTTTAGCAAGAGAAAGACACAGTTATGTGGAAAATGTACTCTTGTAATAGAAACTCATTTTGCTCATTCATACTTAGATGTTTGTAGTTTCCTAGGACTGTTATTGGAGAAGGCAACGGCACCCCACTCCAGTACTCTTGCCTGGAAAATCCCATGGACGGAGGAGCCTGGTAGGCTGCAGTCCATGGGGTCCACAAAGAGTCAGACAAGACTGAGCAACTTCACTTTCACTTTTCACTTTCATGCATTGGAGAAGGAAATGGCAACCCACTCCAGTATTCTTGCCTGGCGAATCCCAGGGATGGTGGAGCCTGGTGGGCTGCCGTCTATGGGGTCGCACAGAGTTGGACACGACTGAAGCGACTTAGCAGCGGCAGCAGCAGCAGGACTGTTATAGATAGAAAAGCCTTTATATTTTTATAGATTATAATAGATTAATTTTATGGCAGGTCATTATTAGGGATTTTGTTATTAGGCTGAGTTTGAATTTGTAGATTAAGCTGAATACGCTTCTGGTTGCACCATTTGGTACCTTTGAAATGGACCCTAATAAATGTATCTCATGTCCCAGACACTGTCCTTATGAGTCACTGTCGGTTTTCTGTATGTGCAGATTTAGGACACTTTAGTAGGCAATAGAGTGATCATTAAGAAACACTGAGTAGCTACTATGTTTGGAAGATGAACAAATTAATGATTGACTCTTTGGTCACTGAGACTATTAGAAGCCCAATATGATGTACTTTTAACTACAGATATCTGACAGTGGAAAAAAACAGCATTGTAGTATTATTTGTATTTCTACTTACTTGATGTATAATGATGTACGGTGCTCCTTGAAATATATTCAAAGGAATATGCTACTTTATTTCTGTTTCTATTAGGAAAAGTATTTTTCTTGATGTAGTTTTTTAAAAATAGAAATGGCCTTAAATAGAAAGCAAAAAATTATATTAAACATACTGTGAATACATATCTTTTAGTAGAAATTTAAATTCATGCAGTTTAGTTGCTCAGTCATGTCCGACTCTTTGTGACCCCATGGATTGTAGCCTGGCAGGCTCCTCCGTCCATGGAATTCTCCAGGCAAGAATAGAGTGGATAGCCATTCCCTTCTCTAAGGGATCTTCTTGGTGCAGGGATCGAACCTAGGTCTCCTGCATTGCAGGCAGATTCTTTGCCATCTGAGCATAAACTTACATAAAATCTATAGACTTATATTCATTTAAAAGTACTAAATGGCCAATTAATAGCTTATGTAATAGGTATGAATGAAATAGGTTTTATGCTCACAGTGGACTGAATTTAAATTCCTACCAATTTTGAAAAAAGAAAAGGTGAGATCCTTCACATTGAAACATAATTTATCTTGAGATGAGCCATGGTGGCTCAGTAGTAAAGAATCGACCTGCCAATGCAGGAGATGTAGGTTCAGTCTCTGGGTCAGGAATATCCCCTGCAGAAGAAGATGGCAACCCACTCCTCTCTTCTTGCCTGGGAAATCCCATAGGCAGAAGAGCCTGGCAGGCTATAGTCCATGAGGTCACAAAAGAGTCGGGAATAACTTGGTGACTAAACAACAAAGCCATTAGGATATTACCCAATGATTAGCTTCTCTTAGAATGCATAGTGTGTTACTATGCTATATAACAGATCAGTTAAAGATACTTCATACATTTAAAAAAATGAGATCAACAGAAACTAGTCAGAGATTGTTTCTGACAGTCACAATATCGAGAAATACTTTGAACTGCAAGAGGAAAAAATATGAAGAAAACCACAATTCAGCATCTTATACTAAAACTGATAAAAGCCGAAGTCAAAGAAAACGTCCTAAAGCAGCCAAAGAAAAGCTACATGTTAAATTCAATGGTGTTCAATAAAGCTTTGGTAGGAACAGTGGAAGCCGGAAGACAGTGGAATGAGACCTTCAAAGTGCTTGTCTAGAATTTTATACCTTCAAAAATTAAGGGAAGAAAAGACATTTTGAGCCAAACAAACTGAATTTGTCATCACCAGTATCTGCACTAAAATAAATACTAAGAAGTTCTTCAGGCAGAAGGAAAATGATTCCAGATAGGAGTGTGGAAATGTTGGAAGGAACGTAAAACAATGGAAAGAGTACATGTTGGTAAATTTAAACAAAGTTAGCTTTATATGAGGTTTAAAATTAACACAGAATGAAAACACACAACAATAATACTAACTATAGTGAGCTAAAAAAGGCTGGTGTTCTCAGGTCCTTTCCTTGTCCAGGAACTGGCAAAAGCACTTATTTACATTAGGCTTTTGTAAGTTAGGGCTCATGTTATCAGACCCTATAATATAACCACTAATAGAGTAATAGAAGATTGTAAAAAGCTAATAAAGGGAAGAAATGGAATAATAATTTTAACACTCAATCCAAAAGAAGACAAGGAAAGAAAGTATATAGAACACGTGAAGAAATGGTAAGATGGTAGAATGATTCTTAAATGTTTTAACAATTACATTACATATAAATGGACTCATTTAGTCACTAAGTCAAGTCTGACTCTTTGTGATCCCATGGAGTGTTGCCTGCCAAGCTCCTCTGTCCATGGGATTTTCCAGGCAAGAATACACCTGCATTGGCAGGCGGGTTCTTTACCACTGAGCCACCAGGGAAGCCCATGAATGGATTTAGTAGTTAAAAAGCAAAGCTTTTCATAATGGAAAAGTAAAATTCATCTACAAGCTACTTTTAAGACAGATACCTTAACTATATGTATAGAGAAAGGCTAAAAGTAAAAGGATAGAAAAAAGAAACCAAACAAATGCTAACCTACTGAAAACTGCTGTGCTCATAATAATATCAAAACAGACTTTAAGGCAAGAAGCATAAACAGATATACATTTCAAAAACAGCCAAAGTTCAAGTCACCAGAAAGACAAAGCAGTGTTAAATTTGTAAGCACCTAAGCCCTAAAGTATAAAAGGAGCAGTGAGTCATTTGGCTTAAATTTATTAGTTCAGAGTGTCAACTTGAAATGGCAGAGAGATACATAAGTATTCTTATTGTCAGCTTGACACAGAAGAAAGAAAAAGTGAGCCAACTGTAATTGCCTTTCCTAATTCTCTTTTTCCTTCACAGCAGCACATTTCCATCCTCTGATTGGTCTGGTTCGAATGCGGACTCTAAGCTCTTACTAGAGGCATAATCTGCAGAAGCTCTTCAAGAATTTACATATTGGTTATTGAATATTATGTTAGGACTTTGGAGTATGTAGTAAATAAATGTTAGTAATTTGGCATGTGGATATAATTGTAAATTCCTTTGTGTATAAGCTGGCTTGAAACTCAACATTAAAAAATACTAAGGTCATGGCATCTGGTCCCATCACTTTATAGCAAACTGAGGGGGAAAAATTGGAAGCAGTGACAGATTTTATTTTCTCGGGCTTCACGGTGACTGCAGCCATGAAATTAAAAGACTCTTTTTCCCTGGAAGGAAAGCTAGACAGCGTATTAAAAAGCAGATACATCACTTTGCTGAGAAAGGTCAATATAGACAAAGCTATGGTTTTTTCCAGTAGTTGTGTTTGGCTATGAGCATTGGACCATAAAGAAGGCTGAGTACCAAAGAAATGTTATTTTTGAATTGTCTTAAAAATCCCACTGAACCAGTAAAATCAGAAACAGTCTTGGAAAAAGGTGAGCCAGAAGGAAAAAAAAATCAGGAAAACAAAATTATTTTCACACAGATACCTCACTGGCACAGAGACTATGTACTGTGTATGTATTTCTGTCAGTAGGAGCTCTTTTAATTGAACCTCACTTAAGATTAACCAGCATTCCTCACTGCCTCTGCAGAATGTATTGGTAGATGTGTTGGATGCTCTAAAGTCTGGTGGAGACTGGGTAGGAAGCCCTCTGTCTTCTGGTAGAGTATAGGTTGTGTTTATTTCCGTACCTGTTCATATTTGTTTTACTTGATACAGTAATTACATAACTAAAACCCATCAACTGTAAATATAAAAGGAATGACTTCCTGTTTCTATGAAGGCTAAATTGAATGCTTTGAAAAGACTAGATAAAGCTGTGTTGCATTAAAAAAAAATGCTAGGGGCTCATTCTCAAACAACATGGGATTTTATTTCCTGGACTAGGGACTGAACTGTGGCCCTTGTAATGGAAACTTGGAGTTCTAACCACTAGATTGCCGGGAAATTCCCTAAATCATGCATGTTTTAAAAGTCATTGGTGGTTCTTTCTCAGAGGTCCAGGGGTTGAGCCCATCTTCCAATGCAGGGGGTGTGGGTGTGATCCTTGGTCAGGGAACTAACATCCTACATGCTGAGGAGTGCCTGAGCCCTTGAGCCGAGACTACTGAGCCTGCTCACCGCAACTAAGATCCAGTGCAGCTATAAATCAGTAAATATTTTTTAAAAGTCATTGTTAAGCTCAAGTAAGATTGAAAGGACTAATGCCAGCAATGGTAACCAGTTCTTTTTCTGCTAGTCTTCTTATATGAGGGAACTCATAAAGTGGGGTTTGGATGAGGTTTAAAGAATTTCCATGGAATGGGGAACAGTGGTGAAAGGAAATATTAATTTTATATGTAATGTTTACATTTTTAAACATGTGGAATGTATTCCTTTATTTTCTGTATGATTAACATTAATAAAAAGAGGATTGCTAGACATGCATTATTGAATCGAATGCTTTTCTTTTCTATTGATGCATGTCAGTAGGATGGATAGCCATGTTGAGAAATATTAGATGCAGTACTTAGAGGTGAGGTTGTGAGTAGGGAGAAAAGATTTTCATACAGTGGTGGTTTAGTCACTAAGTTGTGTCCGACTCTTGCAACCCCATGGACTGTAGCCTGCCAGGCTCCTCTGGTATTCTCCAGACAAGAATACTGGAGTGGGTTGCCATTTCCTTCTCCAGGGGATCTTCCTGACCCAGGAATCGAACCCAGATCTCCTGCCTTGCAGGCAGTTGATTTACTGACTGAGCTGTGAGGGAAGCCCCTAATTTTAATTTTAGAAAAAAAGGTTTTTTTGAATAAAAATCTTTCTCCTGTGATTGCTTACCCTAATTTAACTGAGTCAGTTATTGTATAGAGAAAGCAATTGAATCTTTTCCAGGACTGTTGTTTTACTTGCCCTAACTGGTCATGCTTTTCAAGATAATCACTTCCTAGTTAGTTTTCTTATCTGGCTGGGGAAGTCACATTTTTTGTCTGTCTTTTTTTTTTTTTTTAAAGGAATCAGGGTTACAAAATTGACCTTTTTCCCCATTGTAATATATTTTAAAAGCTGAAGAAATATCTTTATACCAAAAGACCTTGCTAGAATAAATTACCTTTGACCCTTGGTTATACTACATAGCCAGATCTCAGTGTGATGGCTTTAATTAAGCCAAGTTTCTTTTTCTGGTGGGTGATATAAATTAATGCAGTAACCTGCTTTGGTGCCTTTAAAAGCTTCATTACAAAATTGTGCTTGACTGGATAGAGACTGCTAAACAATAGTAATGCTATACTTTTGCATTTTTCTTAGCTTAAAATTCAAACTAGAGAAAATATATTTGGATCATTTAACCCTGTAACTAACATACTCACTTTTGCTGGATTTCCAGGCTTCTGTGTGTTTACTGTTGTGTTTGTTTCACCTACGGCAAAATAATTACAGGAATACTCCTTATCCAGGGGATCTTCCCGACCCAGGGATCGAACCTGGGCCTCCAGCATTCCAGGCAGACGCTGTAACCTCTGAGCCACCAGGGAGCCGCTAACAGGAATACAGATTGCGGTTATGTCCCAAGAGGTTTTTTGTTTTGCTTTGTTTTCTAGAATCAACCTAGAAATATCTTAGTGTCCAATTCAAGTTTTTCATTTTCTTTCCATTTTGATAATTTTACTTGTTTCTTTAAACACTATTTCAAGTACTTAAATCTCTGTGTTTGGTAGAAAATATACTTTTTAGTTTATTCACTGTTCTAGTAAGTAAGACTCCTAGCAAGGTTTTTGTTCTTTAGAAGCTTTTTTTTAAATTGAGATAAAATTCACACACCATAAAATTCACTCTTTTCACATTATAATTCACTGGGTTTTAGTATCATTGTAAGGTTGTATTATCCTATCATCAACTGCTATGTAACTCTAGTGTATTTCCATCATCCCAAGTTACTTAGATTATAACTAGTATATATCAGTTTTCTTGTCTATCTTACTTTTAGTTTTTTTGTTTTGATCAGTGTGTGAGACTGAAAACAGTAAGTCAGGAAACTGTATCGTGAAAGACTTATGAGACATTCAGTTCAGTTCAGTCGCTCAGTTGTGTCTGACTCTTTGCGACCCCATGAATTGAGACATTAACCCAGTGCAATTTGTAGAGCTGGTTGCAAGTCAACTACAAAAAGTGTTTTTATCCATGATCTCTACATTCCCAGTGTCTAAATTATTTCAGAGCAGGTTCCAGGTAGATACATTTGTCTGCAGATACTTCAGTATGTATTTCAACACTAGGTATTGACATACCATCTTTCCCCTTCTTTATCATCGTTAACTTAGATGCCCATTTTTACATGGGTCTCTGTCTTCTGTCTTCTTTTCTAGTACTCACTTGTCCATTCCTATACCAGCACGACATAGTTTTATTTACCATAGCTTTATAGTATGTTTTGCTACCCGGTAAACATTAACTCTTAATAACATGGAGTATAAAAATTATATAATCCTCCTAGGTTCTCTTTGAAATAGGCAATTTTTCCCCTTTCTACAGGTGAGAAACCAAGAATTGGAACAGTTAAGTATTATGCTGAAGTACATGATAAATAGTGGAGCTAAAATTAGAGTCTGAGTTCTGATGTCTAAGAACACATTGAGGCTTTTCTGAAAAGGGAAACTATTGTTTACAAATTTTGTTCCTTGTTGTTTGAGATCATTTACATTGTATTTTCTCAGATTTAATCTTCATTATAACCCCTCAGGTATTTTGAACTTAAGTCTGTATAATGTTTTAAGTGATTTTAAGTTTGTAAGTTGAATTTCAGTATTGACAATACCAGCATTTTTGTGTAAAAAGCATGCTTTTTGTTTTCCCAAGTGAGTCTATGTAGGGGTAAAACCTCTGAGTTTGAAATTTGGTATTTTTGGTACCACACCATTAGATGGCATATGAGAACGACATTTATCATATTTGATTATGCACATTGTGTTTTTGTCATTGCTGTAATTTTTTTAAATCGCAGTTCATAATGTTAATAAGACAAGCAGGCATAAACTAGGAAGAGGGCTTCCTAATGTTGGCTTGTCTTATCCTCTGCCAACACTCTAAATTGTTCCATGTAAAATAAAAGTTATTCTTATAAGGTTAAGAGATTTGTGGTAAGGGCTTCCTTTTACTCAACTGACTGTATTAACATTCAAGTGTACTGTGTATTATGTGATTTATTATGTGTTAGGTTTCAGTTCAGTTCAGTCATTCAGTCATGTCCGACTCTTTGCGACCCCATGAATCGCAGCATGCCAGGCCTCCGGTCATGTATGGATGTGAGAGTTGGACTGTGAAGAAAGCTGAGTGCTGAAGAATTGATGCTTTTGAACTATGATGCTGGAGAAGACTCTTGAGAGTCCCTTGGACTGCAAGGAGATCCAACCAGTCCATTCTGAAGGAGATCAGCCCTAGGATTTCTTTGGAAGGAATGATGCTAAAGCTGAAACTCCAGTACTTTTGGCCACCTCATGCGAAGAGTTGACTCACTGGAAAAGACTGATGCTGGGAGGGATTGGTGTTAGGTTTACTGTGTGTTAAATGCTTGGTAACCTTAATCTGTGCCTGACGTACTTCCCAGCACATTGTGGGTCTTTGGTTAAAGTTTAATGATCATGAACAATGAAATGACTTATAAAAGCCTTGAAACTTTGGAGTGAATTTCCATCCTACTTTATAAAGACTTAATCAAACATTTCCAAACTCTTGCATTTATGAAATGCCTAATGCACGTGTCCAAAGCACTTGCCTAAAATGAAAGTGGATTAGTATTTGGGAGAAAAAATGGAAGAAATTAAAATACTGTATCTTTGTAAAAAATATTTTTTCATAAGCACAATATATATCCACCATGCTGTTTTTCTATAATAAGAAATTTCTGAAACATTGTTTCAATAGTTTTGGGTGGGGATTTTTTGGTATTAATTAGGTAGTATTTTTAAAGGGTATAGTCTCAAAATGAAAAATTGCTTTTACATGCTGGCTTTCATAGACTGTTTCTCATTTAAATAAAAACCTTTTGTGAAAAGTAGAAATTCAGATTGAAAAGATAACTGTTGGGGCTCTAGGCATTTTCTTTCCTTTCTTTCTTATATTTATTAACTATTTCTTTGTCTTATACCCCTCTCCCACTTTCATCAATATATTTACTTATTTGCTCAGTCCTAGTGTGCACATGAAGTAGTTCTGGAATTGCTAGCCCATATTCTTCTGACAAATAACTTGCTTACCAGAGTACAATATTGTATACAGTTCTTTTTGTCTTTATCTTTACAAAATACTGTTTTCCAAAGTTAGTTTTTTTCTTCGTTGTCTCCTACAGTGGGTTAAATTTTCCATTTATAGCAGAGTTGGGCTACTCTGCATTTCATCTTGGGTTCCCTCCATATTCTGATTAATTTGAACCATTTATTTTTGAGGAGATAACATGATCGTGGTTCAGAGTCAGAAGTATGTCAAAGAGTGTACTTGGAGAGCTGTCAGTTCCAGTCCCTTTTATCTCATTCCTGTTTTCTCTTCCTTCCATCTCATTTCCACCTACCCCTTGTTAGGTAACCAACCTCATTAATTTTCTTCTCTTTTTCTATACAAATGAGCAAATATATTTTTCTCTTTTTTTTTTTAACAGAAAGGGTAGTGTGCTCTAGCTACTCCATTGTGCTTTGATTTAATACTATATCTTATTATATTAATACATGAATAATATATCCAGTTTATCCCCTTATCAGTTTATAGAATGCTTTGAATTCTTTTTTATAGCTAATTCTTCATAGTACTCTGTTGCATAGATGTGCCATAGTTTATTCAGCCATTCTTTGTGCATTCAAGTTGTTTCCAGCAGTTTGCAGTTAGACTGCTGCAGTGAATAGATTTGAGTGTATATATGTTTGTTTAGTTGAGATGGATCTTCAAGGTAAATTCACAAGCGTGGGATTGCTGGGTTAAACAGTAAGTGGGTATGTTTTAATGTTAGTTATAGTAAAATTAACATCTGGAAAAGTTGTATCTCTTTGTGTTCTCACAAGCGCTATGAGGGTGGCTGGTTCCCACAGCCTTGTCAGAATGTGCTGTCATAACAATACTTTTTTATTATCCCCAAGCTGATGGGTGAGAATAGTATCAAAACATTCTAATTTACATCTCCATTGAACATCTTTTCATAGGTTTTAGGGCCATTTTTCTATCTTTGTTGTGCTCTTTACCAAAGGACTGTGGGCTTCCCTGGTGGCTCAGTTGGTAAAGAATCCACCTGTAATGCAGGAGACCCCGGTTTGACTCCTGGGTCGTGAAGATCCGCTGGAGAAGGGATAGGCTACCCACTCCAGTGTTCTTGGGCTTCCCTGGTGGCTCAGCTGGTAAAGAATCCACCTGCAATGCGGGAGGCCTGGGTTCGATCCCTGGTTTGGGAAGATCCCCTGGAGAAGGGAAAGGCTACCCACTCCAGTATTCTGGCCTGGAGAATTCCTGCATCTGGAGGATCACAGATGGACATGACTAAGCCACTTTGACTTTCACTTTCACCAAAGGATTGTACTCTTTGCATACTGTGTTACTCAGCTTCAGCTTGCTAGGACAGCAGTACTTTATAGAAACCAGACATTAAACATGCCTTTTCTCTTTCAGATCTTCCATGGTGGCTTATTTTAATTCGGCAGAAAGCCTTGGTGGGCAAACTTCCAGGAGACCATGAGGTCTGTAAAGTAACCAAAATTGCTGTACTATCACTTTCTGAAATGGAACCTCAGGATCTTGAGCTAGAGGTAAGATGAAGTTTCAGGAAATTTCATGGCAACTTGATATGGTTATAATGGCGACCATGAGGATTTGATTTAATAGACCAGAATCATAGAGTTCTAGAGCTGGGTATCTTTAGAGTAATTGAGTCCTGTGTTTTCAGACTTTGGTGTGGAACCTTTGTTTTAAAATCTATGAAAGCCAGTATGTAAGATGCATAGAAGCAGAGTTGCACTGGTTGAGGTGGTGATGGGGGAAGAGCTCCTTGGGGCCCTTCCTACTTTGCCTTTGCTGGAAGCCTCCCTCTGCTTCTGGGGACCCCTGTGTGTGTTAGGCACTCAGTTGTGTCAGACTCTTTGCAACACCATGGACTGAAGCCCACCGGGCTCCTCTGTCCATGGGATTCTCCAGTCAAGAATACTGGAGTGGGTTGCCATTTCCTTTTCCAGGGGATCTTCCTGACCCAGGGATTGAACCCAGGTCTCCCGCATTGCAGGCAGATTCTTGACCGTCTGAGTCACTATAGCACAATTTGAAAACTGATCTGGGGTGAAGAGAGTCAGGAAGGTTAGATTTAACTTCTATTGTATCTTCTTTTTATCTATATGTCTTGAAATTTTTCTAAAGCTATATTTCTCTTGTAATTTTTTTTCTTAAAGTTGGGATTTTTGTTTTTTTAAAGAAGAAAAAATATAAACCCACTGACCTATTAGACTTTCATTTTCTAAAAGGAAACCAAGCCCACAAGTTCAGTAAGTTAGGGCCAAGATAATGAGATTGCCCAGGGCCAGTGTTCGTCTCCACAATGGCAGAAATAACCCATGAAAGCACTGGTATCTGCCTACTGTCAGTGTGGGGATGTGGCATCTAGGGTGTCATCACACTGTCATAGCCCTGGCCTAATTTGATCACTATGTGGTGTACCAGACAGGCCCTGAGGGTTAAATGGATAATCATGCTTTATCCGTTGGGGTGTTCTGTGAAGTAGGCACTGTTATAATCCATGTTGCACAGGGGAAGAGAGAAGGCTTGGTGAGGATTAACCACACAGCTGGCTTGCGGTGCATCTAGGCTTGGACTGAGGCCATCTGTTCCTGTGTCCCTCTGCTGGGCTTGCCTCCCTGTTACCTGAACCGCAGGTAACAGGTAGCATAGTGTCCACGGCCCCACAACTCAGTATGTGTTTTCTAGGCTGAACTTTGGGGAAGGAAATTGGGGTACAGGGTTACATTATTTTAAAAAATACATACAGGCATATCTTAGAGATACTATGGGTTTGGTTCCAGACCATTGCAATAAAGCAAATAATTATAATATGAATTTTTTTAGTTTCTCAGTGCATATACGAGATATGTTTATATTACACTATAGTCTGTTAAGTGTATAAGAGCATTATGCCTAAAAAAAATACATGCCTTAATTTAAAAATACTATTGCTAAGATACTAAATGTGTGCTTAGTCACTCAGTCGTATCTGATTCTTTGTGATCCCATGAACTGCAGCCTGCCAGGCTCCTCTGTCCATGGGGATTCTCCAGGCAAGAATACTGGAGTGGGTTGCCATGCCCTCCTCCAAGGAATCTTCCCAACCTAGGGATTCAACCCAGGTCTCCCACACTGTACATGGATTCTTTACCATCTGAGCTACCAGAGAAGCCCTCACCACCATCTGGGTTTTCAGGGAGTCAGTCTTTTCACAATAACATCAAAGATCACCATAACAAATGTGATGATAGTGGGAAAGTTTGAAATCTTGTGGGAAATTACAAAAATGTGAGACATATGACGTGAGCAAATGCTGCTGGAAAAAGTACCAATAAACTTGTTTATTGCGATTGCCACAAACCTCTTAAGTTGTTTTTTTTTTTTTTTTCTTAGAAAGCATCTGTGAAGCACAATAAAACAGGGTATGTGGTAACAATGTAGTAATTTTTGTGCCTCAGATCTTTCTGGAAGTTTGACAGTCTAACAAACCAGTATTAAAATGAATTTAGGACACTGATACTCTGTTACAGAAATTTAAAAAAAAAGATTCAAGTACTTATTTCCTTTGATTGGTACTAGAGATAGAATACTATTCATTATTGCTGATCCTCAGACAAGTAACTTCGGTGGCAATTGGGCCTGTTAAAAACAAGTGTTTTGCAGTTTTTGTTTGCATTTTATTTTAGCAAAGAGCAGACTAAAAAAATTTTATCCATTGATTAAGCCAGTAAACTTGTGTCTTTTGGATGACTGCTGACAAACTGAAAGATCAGCATGGCTTCCTGTCACCAGTCTTGGACTTGAGCGTGAGCATGGGCAGTGTGCTGGTTTCAGCAGTAAGCTGGGGGCCTGGAAAGTTAGATTTAGAGCAGAGACCAGCTCCTCAGCACCTTGGTCACCTGTTAGTCATCAGTTTGCACATCTGGCACCCCCAATTCTGGGGAAATGAATTATCCTCATCCAGAGGCCTGCATAGGATGCCCAGTGGACTTTTCAGGAAGATGCTCTTTGTGGCCATCAGTCTGTATCATTTGAGATTGTTGTTGTTGTCCAGTCACTAAGTCGTGTCCAACTCTTTGCAATCCCATAGACTGCAGCACACCAGACTTTGCTGTCCTTCACCATCTCCCAGAGTTTGTTCAAACTCATGTCTGTTAAATCAGTGATGCTATCTAACCATCTCATCCTCTGCTGCCCTCTCCTCCTTTTGCTTCTAGTCTTTCTCAGAATCAGGGTCTTTTCCAGTGAATTGGGTCTTCACATTAGGTGGCCAAAGAATTGGAGCTTCAGCTTCAGCTGACTGTTGTATAGATGGTGGGTGGTGGAGGGGAGAATCTTTAGGAAAGAACATTTAATGGAATTTTAAAACAAAAAAAAATGTGACTGTGATGACAGCTTTTAAAATGTCTTCATTCTGAAGACTTTTCCTTTTCTTTCTTGACACTCTCAAGTGAATGAGATCATCTTCACATACAAATGAAAATGAGATAGTCCCACGTAGCTGAGTGTTTTTACAGTACTGTTGGATAATCTGAGTGATGGCATTTGCCAGGGTACTAAAAGTACAGTCCATGTTAAGAGCTGGAAATATATAATGACCCTTACTAATTAGGGATAAACATGATTATAGATAAACTATTTCCAGATCCCAGTTTAGTGATAGTTTGTCATGGCTTTCTCTCAAGAGAATATAATTTCAGAAATTTGCATTTAAGCCTTTTTTTCCCTGCCTTTAATCCTGTTTTCTGTTAATGGAGCTTTACAACAGTGAACAATAGAAGGGCAAAGAACAACTCTGTTGAAAATCATGAACTATTTGCTTATTTTCTGACATGTTAATTTAAATCTTTGGTATTCTTGTTCTAGTTTCCATATAACGCCAGTTAAAAAGAGCATTTAGAAGCATGATAAATTTTTGTGGGGCTTTTTATTTTTGATTATATAGTAATTGTAACTGAGGAGGAGGAAAAAATATTGTCCCGCATAGAAATGATCAATGTCAATATTCTGGTTTTTAAAAACAATTTAGTTTTAATTGAAGGATAATAGCTTTACAATATTGTATTGGTTTCTGTCATACATCAACATGAATCAGCCATAGGGATACATACGTCCCCTGGTTTCCATTTGTCTCCAGCTCTTTGGAGGAGCAATATTCCAAATTTTCAGAGTAGTTTTTGTATTTTGCATCTTTGCATATTTTTCCTACTTCTGTTAGTTAAAAGATTCCTGTTATTTTTCATGACCATATGTATCTTATGCACATAAGACTTTCTTAAATGAAGCTGACTCTTAGGTCTTCTTGAAAGTGAAAGTTGCTCAGTCATATTCAACTCTTTGCAGCCCCATGGACTATACAGTCCATGGAATTCTCCAGGCCAGAATACTAGAGTGGGTAGCCTTTCCCTTCTCCAGGGGATCTTCCCAACCCAGGGATCGAACCCAAGTCTCCTGCACTGCAGGCAGATTCTTTACCAGCTGAGCCACACAAGAAGACCAAGAATACTGGAATGGGTAGCCTATCCCTTCTCCAGTGGCTTCCCGACCGAGGAGTCGAACTGCAATCTCCTGCGTTGTAGGTGGATTCTTTACCAACTAAGCTATCAGGGAAGTCGAGGGCTTCTTAATATGTCTTGATAATTTGGACATCTGTGTCTGTGTTTGAATACCCACTGCTTTCTCCCTTTCCCCTCAGGACCCCTGGGCTCTTTATTGTGGTCACTGTTCTCAGATTTTCTAGGACTTCATCTGTCTTCTGTCATTGGAGCAGAAGCATTTTGTTACAAAGTTGGGAATTAATAGTATTTCTAGTTTTCTACCCCAGTTGACTTTTTACTTTACTTGTATGGCTTATTATGTTTGCCAATTCTTAAAATAATTTTCATACTATACATTTCATCCATTTAAAGCACATAATTCAGTGGTGTTTAGTATATTCACAGATTTGTAACCATCACTGCAGTTAATTTTAGAACATTTTCATGACTCTAAAAATAACCCTGCACTCATTAGCAGTCACTCATTTTCCTCCAACCCCCAGGCAAATCCTAGGCAACCACTAATCTACTTGCTGTGTCTATATAAATTTGCCTGTTCTGAACAATTCTTCTACATGGCATAAAATATGTAGGCTTTTGTGCCCGGTTTCTTTTGCTTAGCACCGTGTTTTCAAGGTTCATGCTTGTTGTAGCATGGGTCAGTGCTTAATTTCTTTTTATCCCTTTGTATGGATATACCACATTTTATTTATCCTTTCATCAGTTGATGTACGTTTGGGTTGTTTTCATTTTGGGGCTATTTGTGAATAATATTGCTGTATATTTATATACAAGTTTCTGTACATAACAAAACTTGTACATTTATGTATAAGTTTTTGGTAGACATTGTTTTCATTTCTCTTGTGAGAAAAAGAAATTCTATACCTAGGAATGGAATTGCTGTATTATATAGTAACTCTGGGTTTAACCTTTTGAGGATCTGCCAGACTGTTTTTCAAAGCAGTGTGCCATTTAAAAAAGAAAAGATCTATGCAAGGATATGAAGAATCTTTGGAGTTCAAATAGATGAGAACATAGATATTCTTTCTTTCGGGAAAACATTCTTTAAACTTTTATAGGCTTATGTTCCATGTCTGCATATCTTATTTGCTGTATCTTGTTGCTTTAATAGATAACTGCATCATTTTCCATATTTGGTTTCCCATTAGACATTGTTTAAAATTTTAGCTCCTGATGGACATAGATAGATATCAACTTATAAAGTAAAATCATTTATTTTCCTTTCCCTATATAGCAGCAGCAGCAACATCAGCCCTTAATCTTGGTTGTGAACTCTAAGTGGTTAGAGCAGTAGAAATACTAGGGGAGCAGTGTGGTGCTGGAAAATCCCATGGATGGAGGAGCCTGGTGGGCTGCAGTCCATGGGGTCACGAAGAGTCGGACGTGACTGTAGCGACTTAGCAGCAGCATCAGTGTGGTGCTGTGGTTGTGGTTTTCTTTTTGAGATTGTGTGTATCAACGTTGTGATAAGGGCCTAAGCACATATTATGCAGAACTGGCTGGGCCTCTGGAAAAGGGAAGGTGATCTTACTGTACACGCTATGTGTGGTAATCCCAAGAGCTCTGTCTAAACAAAGCATTTTAGGACTGGAAGGAATTCCGAGAAGTTATTTTCTATATTCTTATTTCTTGGTAGGACTGAATTTAACCTTTAAAAAAAGATAGTGAACCTATTTGCAGTGCCGCAATGGAGAGCCAGCCAGAGAACGTGTGGACATGGTGCGGGGGTCGGGGGAGGAGAGTGTGGGATGAATGGACAGAGTAGCAAGGAAACATATACGTCACCATACACAAAATAGACTCGATGGACATGAGTCTGAGTGACCTCCGGGAGTTGGTGATGGACAGGGAGGCCTGGTGTGCTGCGATTCATGGGGTCACAAAGAGTCGGACACGACTGAGCGACTGAACTGAACTGACACAAAATAGACAGGTAGGAATTTGCTGTATGATTCAGGGAACTCAAACCAGGGTTCTGGGGCAACCTAGAGGGTTAGGATGGGGTGGGAGGGAAGTTCAAGAGGGAGGGGACATACGTATACCTATGGCTGAGTCATGTTGATATATGGCAGAAACAACACAATGTTATAAAGCAATTATCCTTTAATTAAAAATATATAAATTTATAAAATGAGATAGTGGTCATGCTTTCTTTTCTAAAGTTAACTGAATATTTATGCTGACTGTCACTGACAAGTGCTCAGTCGTGTCTGACTCTTTGCAACCTCATGGACTGTAGCCCACCAGGCTCCTCTGTCCATGGGATTTTTTCCCAGGCAAGAATACTGGAGTGGGTTGGCATTTCCTTCTTCAGGGGATCTTCCTAAACCAGGGATCGAACCTGGGTCTTTTGCATCTCCTGCATTGGCAGGCAGGCAGATTCTTTACCATTATCTATATATATGGGTGATTCTAAAATATTCATTGAAAATTTTTATGTTTAAAGTAATTTTAAATTTCTCTTTAGAAAAATCAACTTTAAGAGAGATGGTGTGGTGACTTTATGCTCTGCTGTGCAGATCACAATCCTTATCCGAAACCTTTGAGGCTGAATTTATTTTAGAATTCAGGTTTTGAGGGCTTTCCAAAAGGTTATTTCATGTATTTTATTATATGAGCAATTAGTCTGGGATGTTACCCTACAATACTACACATTCATATTTCTTAAAGAATCATATAAATATTCATTCTGAGGAAGGTAAATGATGACTATAAATAGCCTCTCTTCGGGGGTTATTTTATCATTAGATGAGCTTGTAGCAAACTTTAAAAATAACCTTTAAAATTTTAGCATTTTTTGAAGTTGTTGGTAAGGAAGTGAAGGGATATTGGGCCTCTGTCAACTCTGTTCCAAGCCCCAGAGAAGAGTAGATTAAAAAAAGAGAAAGAAAAACAAGGAAGACATTGCCAGGCCTAGAGGGAAACTGCATCTTATCTTCATGGACCACAAATGGAATAGTAGCTCAAATAGAGGCCATAGACCTCCTAGGTTCTGGATCCATAAGTAGGCAGTGGTGGGTGGAGATATGGTCCCTACACAGTGAAAAAAAGTGAAAGTGTTAGTCACTCAGTCTTGTGACTCTTTGAGACCCTATGGACTATAGCCCACCAGGCTCCTCTGTCCATGGGATTCTCTAGGCAAGAATACTGCAGTGGGTAACGATTCCCTTCTCCAGGCGATCTCTACACAATAAAGGGAACTAAATGGAAGCCTGGAACCCATTTCAGTACTTGAAGCCTGGAGTGCTTCAAGTGGTGCTGGAGTGGACTCCCCAGTTTGTGAAAGGAGGCTGTTAGGTTTTGTGCTCTAAGTGGGATGATTGTGCATAAAAGAATCCTCAGTCTGTTAAGCCAGTAGCACCTCCCTTGAGAAGCAGTGGTTTAGGCAAAAGATATGGTCTGAATTATCACAGTAGCAATCAGCATGAAATAGTTGGGGTTGATAGAAGAGACTTTATCAGGGAGAGTAACGGAAGATGACTCGAAGGTTTCTTGCTTAAGTGGTACAGTTGGTGGTATTGCCTGAGATAGAGCATACCAGAGAAGGAACAAGATTTGTGAAATAGATGTTGGTCAGTTTTGGAGATGCTGAACTTGAGAGACTAGTGTCAGTAGTGGGCAGATGTTGTATTTTGGGGTCATGAGTTCAGAGCAAAAGAGTAGAGTTAGAAATGTGGAGTTAAACACAGTAGTAATTAAAATGAGGATGTGTGTGTTAGTCATTCAGTCGTGTCTGACTCTTTGCAACCCCACGGACTATAGCTCAGAGAAGCTCACCAGACTTCTCTGTCCATGGGATTCTCTATGCAAGAATACTGGAGTGGGTTGCCATTCCCTTCTCCAGAGGATAGAGGATGAAATTTTCTCAGCAGAGCATGAAGGATGGGCAGAGAGCTAAGGATGGAATGTCAGGAACCACCATCATGTTTAGAGATAGAGATGCTAGACAGAGAAGGGACAGTCAGAGGTCTGGTAAGAGCCCAGAGAGATGGGTTTCATGGTGACCAGAGGAAGAGACAGCAGGAAGTGATCATTATTGCCACGTTCTTTGATTTGTCCTTTTCAGAGTTGGGGGTGGGGTCCTTGTTTCACTCCGCCTTGGGAATTTCACTGGGCCATGACTCCTTGATCTCCCCAAGTCAGACTAGCATCCTCACAGTTCCAAGGACTATGGCATAGAGATTTCAGGGTTGAGGAATGATTTAAAAAAAAAAAAGATTCAGTAAACTTCAGTAGTGTTAAAAGGTGGTAGGAAAGGGGCTAGTAGAGAGAGTTTGCAATAGAGTAAAGGGGAATGAATGACAGGACAAGGTCCCAGTCCTTAAGGGAGACAGTGGGAAGATAGCCTTGCAGAGAAAAACAACTCCTGTTCTTTTGCAAATGAGGAGAGTGTGGGTGCAGGCTAGGTGTGCTGCTACAAGATTACTTTAGAATAGCTAGATATTTAGAATCATCTTTGATGTATTCCTGGGGGAAAATCTTGCTGGCTTGAATGCTCTTAAGGAATAACTGTATCTGACAGGTGCATAATATTCTGTTGGAATATTAAAGTTGTAATAACTTATAACTAGGTTTGAGGCATGTTTTCAGATTTTTTTAAAAAAAGAAAGTGCAGCAGCAACAGGGGACTAACAGAGCTTCTTGGCTGTCCCAAGAATTCTGTGCTAACCAGCGTCGAGGGGTGTGAGGTGTATTCATGGAAGAAGGGAAGTGATGGTTTCCCAAGACTACTCTTAGGACCTATGTGAATCTGGAGGTTACGACTTCACATTTGTAACATCAGAGCCCATTCATTCATTTAACAAAGGTTTTTTTTTTTTTTTTTTTTGTGACCTCCTGTACCAGGTACTGCTAGTGCCCCTGGAGATATGAGTCAAAAAGCAAAGGTCTCTGGTGAACGTGGGGCAGGCAATAAACATTAACACGATTCAGTTCAGTTTAGTCGCTCAGTCGTGTCAACTCTTTGCGACCCCATGAATTGCAGCACACCAGGCCTCCCTGTCCATCACCAACTCCCGGGGTTCACTCAGATTCATGTCCATCGAGTCAGTGATGCCATCCAGCCATCTCATCCTCTGTCATGATTATGTTATGTCTTATGTTGAAAAGTAATCAATGCTATGGGAAATAAAAATTGAGTGCAATAAGAGTGGTGGGTGGAGTGCCAGGGGCGGAGATTATGGTGAGATATCTTAGGAGATATCTGGAGGGCATCACTGACTCATTGGACATGAGTTTGAGCAAACTCTGAGAGATGGTGAAGGACAGGGAAACCTGGCATGCTGCCAGTGCATGGAGTCGCAAGAAGTTGGACACGACTGAGCAACTGAACATTTGGGAAGAGGATGACAGCTAGAACAAAGGCCCCGAGGTGGAAGTAGCCCTGACGTGTGGGGAGCAGCAGGTAGCTGATGTGGGCAGAGCGGAGTAAGCAAAGGGAAGAGAGCCACAGGAGATGAAGGCAGGGAGGGAAGATGAGGGTCTAGTTTGGGATGTGTTGAGTGTGAGGTGCCTGATAGAAATCTGAGTGGAAACGTTGGCATTTGTGGTTCTAGAATTTGGGAGAAGAGCGGGGCTAGAAATATACCATTGAGACAGAAGGATTGGTATGTCAATGGTATTTGAAGCCAGGAGACTGGACAAAATCACTGAGAAAGTGAATGCAGATAGGACTGAACCTGGAGGTGCCAAGATGTTAGGAAGTGAAATGGTTGGGAAGGAACCAGTAAAAGAGGTAAAGAATGCCAGTGGAAGTCAGATGAGACAGTGTATCAGAGAGGATGAGGGACAGAGGAACTGTGTCAGATGCTACTGAGCAGTTAAGATGGGGACCAGGAATCCACATTGCATTTAGCCAAGGAGATCACAGGAGTCACACTGAAGATAGGTTAAGGTGGAGTGGTAGGGGCCAAAGCCAAGTTGCCGTGGGCTGGGGAGAGAACAGGAGGAGAGGAATTGGAGGCAGTGAAGGTTGTAAAGAAGTAGGATCCTAGCTGGCACAGGAAGATGTTGGAGGAGAGAAATATCTGTGTTTCTGTGCTGGTCGAGTGAGCAGGCAGAAAGAAGGCCACAGGGAGAACTGCTGGAGCAACATGCATATGCTTGATTCTCTCTCCTTCCCCATCATGTCATGATCTGGTTAGTTTTGCTTGTGTGTGTGCTAAGTTGCTTCAGTCGTGTTTGACTCTCTGGGACCCCACAGACTGTAGCCCACCAGGCTCCTCTGTCCATGGGATTCTCCAGGCAAGAATACTGGAGTGGGTTGCCATTTCCTCTTCCTGGGGTTCTTCCTGACCCAGGGATCAAACCAGAATCTGCTGTGGCACCTGCATTGCAGGTGGATTCTTTACCTCTGAGCCACCGAGGAAACCCTTGGAAGAAAATTTAAGTTAGTTCGGGTTTCAGCAGGATGACTATAGATCTTTTTTAACTTCCCCTTGGGTTCCCTTGTCTTCCTCTGGTAGGCCAGGAGGAGTGTAAAGTTGTAGTCGTGTTGTAAAACCCATGTAAATTGAGTGTTTGATAGCCAGAGCTTTAAAAAGACATGAAACCCATAAGATTGCATTACATGTAAATTCTTGGTTCAGTTATCAGTCTCTACTTCCAATCTGATAAAACCAGAACAGTCTCCTTCCTTTTTTAAAAAAATAACTTACTATCAAACTTGAACTAGGACTTCTCTGGTGGCCCAGTGGTTAAGAACTCGCTTTGCAGTGCAGGGGACACAGGGTCAGTCCCTGGTCTGGGATGAGCCTGGGATGAGCTCTGCAGCAAGAGAAGCCACCACAATGAGAAACCTGTGCACCACAGCTAGAGAGCAGGGCCAGCTCGCTGCAACTGGAGAATGCGCCCGCCCCCCGCCTCCCGCCAATGCAGCAGTGAAGACCAGCACAGCCAAAAATAAACAATAATTAAAGAAAAAAAAAAACCCAGCTTGGACTAGTTTTTGCTCTCCTTGTTTTTCTCATCCTGTTTATTACCTAGTAATAGTTATTTTGTAAGTAAGACACTACTAATAATAAGCATATAGTAAATGTTACCTCCTAATAGGGTTCTGCCACTTAGCACAGCAATAAAACCAGTGTATTGAAAAAATGGCATTCGTCTGCATATGGTTAATAGAATCCATGTGTCCCCTTCAGAATGTTTGGTTTGTGTGCTGAGTCACATAAAATTATATGTAAAATGCTCAACTCTAGCCAGATGGTCGTCTCTAGAACCTTTGTGCCTTTCTCTTGCCTAAACCTTTCCATCCTCTTCCTCACCTTTGTGGGTTAGACTGCTCATTTCCTGCAGCTCCAACTTTTTGGTTCTCCAAATTTAATCTCTGGACCCAACGAGTGTGTTTTTATGCTGATTTTACCAGTGTGTGTGTGTGAGGATAGAAGGGGAAAGAGTAGTTGAAATGTCCAGATTTTAAGATTGCTAATAGAGCAGACTCTTGGCATCTTCTCACCCAAAACACTCCACTAACTAGCATTAATATTTAGCACAGATTGCTGTAAAGAAATGTTCCTAGAGCATAGAAAATGTGTATATTGCACTAATTTTAATCTTGTGTGTCTGTACATGCTCAATTCTCTTCAGTCATGTCCAACTCTGCAACCCCATGGACCGTAGCCCACCAGCCTCCCCTGTCCATAGGATTATCCATGGCAAGTATACTGGAGTGGGTTGCCATGCCCTCCTCTAGGGGATCTTCTCCACCCAGGAGCCTCCGCATTGGCAGGCAGATTCTTTGCCACTGAACCACCTGGGAAATCTTAGATGCCAATTTTTAAAGCATTAACGAACCCCAACCAGAGCATTTTACTCTTCAGTTATATTAGATAAGAGCTTGCTATAATGCCCCCAGTATGTCCTGCCCTGTATTTTTTGCTTGTGCTCTGCTGTAGCTTTCTAATGCTTGAAACCACAGCTGTGTTTTCTAATATCAGTGGACTACTTGGTCATTTTACTTGCTCTTGAGGTTTTAACCACAATGCTTGAGCAGTAGCTACACTTGTGCACTCATGCTAGAACATTTAGCAAGCAGATATTAGTAATAATGAATTCTCTTTCTCTTCCTAATTATGTAGCTCTGTAAGAAGCATCATTTTGGAATTAACAAACCAGAGAAGATTATACCATCTCCTGATGACTCAAAGTTTCTACTGAAGACCTTTACACATATTAAATCCAATGTGTCTGCTCCTAATAAAAAGAAAGTAAGAGTTTGACTGATATGGGCTTGGAATTCATCTTTGATTAGTTTTAAATGGAGGGGTGACTTTCCTGCTAGGAAACTTATTTTCAGACTACTCATCATCTTAAAGCACTGTCTCTGCATGTCCTTGGGATTATTTTTCACTTTTCTCCTAGGGAGTTGAGTGGTATCCACATAATGCCTTGCATTTAATTCCTGCAGTAATAGTAGATACATTTCTTATAGGTTAAGGAAAGTAGAGAAAAGGAGAAGCTGGAGAGAAGATTACTCGAGGAGTTGCTGAAGATGTTCATGGACTCGGAATCCTTTTACTATAGCTTGACCTATGACCTGACCAATTCCGTGCAGAGGCAAAGTGCTGGGGAGGACCCCCGTCCCCTCTGGCAAAAGGTACACCTCACAGCTCAGAGCAGGGTTTGCCTCCAGAGCAATTTATGGCCCTGTCTGGCCTCTGTGGGAAAACTGAAACAACATGTTTCTGACCTATTTGTTTTCTACCTTTTTCAGGTTGATGACCGATTTTTTTGGAATAAATATATGATACAAGACCTTACTGAGATTGGTGTGAGTAGTTGTTTCTGAAATATTCTAAGGTAGTTATAATTGTTAAGCAAATATTTTTAAGTTGTATTAAAAGAAATTTAAAAACTCACATAATGTTTTACCCTGTAGAATGGGAATCATTTAGCTCGGGAAAACCAAGGTACTGTTTTAAGGCGATTCACAATTCAACTATATGGCCACAGACTTATCTTTTCAGCAGGTTCCCATAGGACATTCATAATTTAAAGCTATGGAACTAATGTCCATAGAGTTCCTCTAAAAGGTATTTTGTTTTTACCCATTGGAAATGTTGAAGCCCAGTTTTCCTTTAGTGAGATAGTGAAGTGAAGTCGCTCAGTCATGTCCAACTCTTTGCGACCCCATGGACTGTAGCCTGCCAGGTTCCTCCATCCATGGGATTTTCCAGGCAAAAATACTGGAGTGGGTTGCCATTTCCTTCTCCAGAGGATCTTCACGACCCAGGGATCAAACCTAGATCTCCTGCATTGCAGGCAGACTCTTACCATCTGAGCCACTAGGGAATCCCAGTTATTAAATGTTCCTGTTTCCTCATTTGCATTTATTGCTGGAACAAAATTAAAAATAATGAGAATGGTAATGAAAATAATGAATGTGGATAGATCTTCGCCTCACTGTTTGCAACTCTAATCACCTTCCTGAGATCCTGTCTACAGGCTCCATAAAACAGAAACGTGAGGGGACTTGGAAGATATGGTTGTTAAAAAAAAAAAAAGGGGGGTGGATTTGAAGTTGATGCTGAGATCTGTATCAAGCGTAGATACAGATAAGGAGACAGGGGAAAAAGAGGGACAAAGAACAACTTCTCTGGAGCACTTTTCATCCTTTACTGTCCCTGGATACAGTCAGTTGAGAAATTTTCTGAGTATTCTTAGTCTCAAAGACTTAAGAGGAGATCTTTGCTTTTAATTAATACTTACCTAATTACATTGGATGACTTTTTAAAATATTTGTGGACATGATTTTTTTTTGGTTCATTGACTGCTTAGATTTTAGCTGGGCACAAAGCAAGACTTTGTCTAAACTAGAAAGTAGAATAGACCTTTGTGTTTCATAACTAAGTGATCAAAGTTGGTTTTACTAAAGGCTTAATACAATTGTGAGTTGAAAAGCAACCTTTAAGCTGTATCTTCTTTTATACCAACAGGAATAACCATACTAGCTACATTTGTTAAATCCTTATTATAAGCAGACAGACATTTTAGATTTTACTCATTTAATCTTCACAGTAACCTTATGAGGTTGTTGTCTTATTTCACAAAGCAGAATGTCTGGAGGCCTGGAGAGGTTAAGTCATTCTTCTGAGTGAGGGAGTAAGTGGTGGAGCCTGAATTTGTACCCAGCCACCCAGCTCCTAGCTCTGGTCCCTCTCAGGCAGCTCTTCTTGAATGACCACCATAAACGAAATGAAAGGCTCTGCCCCCTCCCTCCCTTCATTCCTCAGTGTTCTCCAGTAAGCAGAAAATATGGTTAAAGAATGGAAGTTTTCTGCTTCTAATAAACTAGCAAGTATGTGATGTCCACTGCTTGGATTTGAGGAAGTAGCAGTGCTGTGCAGAATAGAAATAACAAGGTGTTCATATTATTTTCAGACACGAGATGTGGACTTTTGGATCATCCCCATCATCCAAGGTTTTGTGCAGATTGAAGAGCTTGTGGTTAATTATAATGAGTCATCTGACGATGAGAAAAGCAGCCCAGAGACCCCACCTCAGGAGTCCACCTGTGTAGATGACATTCACCCACGATTTCTAGTGGCTCTCATTTCACGCCGAAGTAGACACAGAGCAGGTAAGTGGAGGGCTGTAATAGTGTGCAAATCAGATCCAGGCGAGAAGGGAACATTGCAGATGAATTGAAATGCTAATGGCAATAATGGATTTGGAAAAACAGCTTCAAAGTGCTCAGTGACTCTCAATAGTGTGGTGTAATTGGAGACCAATTTTTTGGAGAGAAGTGAATGGGAGAGTGTTAACAAGAGGGGAAAGAAAAGGAGGTATATTGTGGAAAAGAGCAGAAAGTCACTTGGGATGTGCTTCTAAATACCATTGTTCCTACTGACAGCCTGTATCACTGTAATAAATCCTTAGTGCTAGCACCTTTGGGAAAACCCTCCTCTTTCAATTCACAGGCATTATCTCAGCTTCAACTTTTAAAAAACACTGGTGAATACAGGCATGATTTGGGGTAAGTCAATACTGTGCTGCCAAGCAGTTGCATGTTAGATCCCCAAGGCTATCCTGAAAGACACAAATTTTTTAAAAAACTTTTTATCTGGTATTGGGCTGTAGTCAATTAACAATATTGTGATAGTTTCAGGTGAACAGTGAAGGGGCTTGGTCATCCATGTACATGTATCCATTCTCCCCCAAACCAGACTAATTTTTAAAATTTTTGCTGTTTTAATTTTTTTTTTTAGGAATGCGTTATAAGCGAAGAGGAGTGGATAAAAATGGAAATGTTGCAAATTACGTGGAGACTGAGCAGTTAATTCACGTGCATAGTCATACCCTGTCGTTCATTCAGACACGAGGCTCTGTGCCCGTCTTCTGGAGCCAGGCTGGATATAGATATAACCCAAGGCCTCGGCTGGACAGAAGTAAGCCTGTCAGTTATTTGGTTTGCAAACGATGATTTCAGAGGAGATGTTTTAAAAATCCTAGATACTGTGTAGGTTTGGGTTTATTTTGCCAGATAGTTCATTGAAGACGGTAGCTGGTACACTGAGATTTAGTAGTGATATAATAATCTCAAAAGCATTGATAATAGTGGTTGCTGACAATTCAAGTAATTAACAATAAAAAATTGCAAAGTAGAGCATCGCATAGCTTATTTCACAGATTTTGTTGTTTCTTTGAAGAATACTTTATTACAGTGCTTAATTTTGGAAAAGTGTAAATATAGCCAGTATGTGTAGAAGCAGGAAATACCTTAACAAGACAGTGTCTTCATGGAATAGGTAGAATCTCTTTTCAGACGTTTGCTGTGAAAGGTTTGTTGTTTGAAATATTAAGGATTTAATTTCTTCAAGTATTTTAACCAGAATAGCTAAATCATATTAATCTAATTAGATTACTCAAAGGGGCTGATTTTAAAATTGTTTACAGAATGTTTTTCACTCAAAACTTAATTCATATTTGTGAGACTTCAGCACACTTTGGTTTTTAATATCCTTGCTTTAAGGGGGTTTTATTAATTTATTATAAACTACATGAAACGTTTTCTGACAAGTTGGTTGAATATATAGATAATGCCATAGTTTCATAGTTGACATCTTCAGTATGTTTCAGTTTAGTCTAACTGGGGAAAAAAGAGAAATCAAATCTTCAGCTTAGCATTTCCTTTAAAAAATACTAGTTTTAGACAATCTTAGTTACATTTGGGCTGTCAATGTTTAAAGTAAGAATAAAGATGAAATAGACACTAAACTCCGTCTTAAACATGGGAAGGAAAAACAGATTTTGTATCACTTCTTCGTAGGTGAAAAGGACACGGTTGCCTATTTCTGTGCCCATTTCGAAGAACAACTGAAAATTTACAAAAAACAGGTGGGATTTCATCTGTAGTAATGTGTTCCTTCAAATTTTTAGAAATGGTTGTGCATCTGTTTAAATTTCATGAAGATAATGACATATGGTTCATAATTAAAACGGCATTTGTCATGAAGTTAAGAAACACATAAACTAAGAGTATTCTTTAACAATTATTGAGTCAGCTACTTTAGATTGTTTTTAGATGAGATTAGTATCTTTTTTTCTCTGCACACCTTTCTTATGTATTCATACAGTCAATATGTAGATATGTGAACATATAAACCAAAATCATTTGAGAACTGTTGGGTGAAATACAATTTCAATAAGATGACCAGATTTCATATACATTAATATAAAATTATCAGTGACTCTTCTTATCTATTAGCAGTGACCAGTCTGATGGTATAATGCCATGGGATGTGTTTTTATAACCACAGCACAATAGGAAGAAATAGCCTAAAATCTATTGAACATACAAAAAAGATAGCATATATATGAGGGGAGGGGGCTGTTGGGGGGGGAAGTCTACTGGAGACCATAGAAGAAAACCTGAGTAAACGGAGAGACAATACCATGTTCCTGGACGGAAAGACTCAATATCGAATAGACTTCAGTTCTTGCAAAATTAATATATAAATGTGTTGCAGTCCCAAAGACAGTCCCAGCAGGGAAATAAAAAGGAAATCCTCACATTGGAAAAAATTATATAAAGTGTGAAAAGAAGAAATAAAGACAGGTAACTGGGGAAATGAGAACTGCCACACATTGCTGGAGATCAAACCAATCAATCCTAAAGGAAATCAGTCCTGAATATTCATTAGAAGGACTGATGCTGAAGCTCCAGTACTTTGGCCAACTGATGTGAAGAGCTGACTCATTGCAAAAGTCCCTGATGCTGGGAAAGATCGAGGGCAAGAGGAGAAGGGGGCAAGAGAGGATGAGATGGTTGGATGACGTCACCATCTCAGTGGACGTGAATTTGAGCAAACGCCGAGAGCTAGAGAAGGACAGGGACGCCTGGCGTGCTACAGTCCATGGGGTTGCAAGGAGTTGAATAAGATTTAGCAGCTGAACAGTAGCAACACTTCTCTGGGAGGAGCATAAATTGCTGTGGCCATTTTTGAATGGTATTATCAATCAAAATAAAATACGCTTATACTGTTAGTATAGTAATTTGCTTTTTGGCCCTACATGCCATATACAGAAATCAGTTCTAAATAGATATGGATCTAAATATGAAAGGTTAAACAATAAGCCTTTTAAAGGAAAATATTGCATTTAGACTATCTTTTGACCTTGAATCTTAAACAAGGTTTTAAAAGAACTAACGGTAATAAGTAGACTTTACTAAATTTTTGATTTTTATTAAAACTTTATTGAATTATATATTTTCAATATTAAAACACTACAAGTGGTATATTATTTATTAAAATGAAATAAGATTTTTAAAGTACCAACCATAATGAAAAATTGGTAATTTGACTTTACTAAAATAAAGAAATTCTTGACTATTAAAAAGCACCATTAAGAGAATGGAAAGGCAATTCAGAAAGTTGCAGAAGACATATGACAAAGGGCTTATATCTAGAGTACATTAAGAATGCCTTCAAATTCATAAAATGTGTACAACCCAATGAAAATGGGCAAAAGACTTGAGCAGATTCTTCATGACAAAGGACAGTCCAAGTACAATAAACAGGACAAGGTACTCCACTTTGTTAATCACTGGGGAAATGCAAACTAAAACCACCACTCACACATTAGGATGACTGAAATAAAAAAGATAGAAAATACAAGTTTTGTCAAGGATGTGGAGCAGCCATAACTCTAATACAAATTAAACAAAAAACTTAAATCTCCCTGAGATAAACGTGTTCAATCCAGGAGGCATGTATAAACCTCCTTTATCGCAGCATTAAAAAAACCCTAATTGTTCATTAGGCATTCAGTGGATAAAGTACAGCATATCTGAAGTGTTGAATACAAATAGTTAAAAATGCTGAGATGCATCTGTGTGTACTAATGTGAAAATATCTTAAAATCATATAGTGGAGTGAGAGGAAAACTATATAATAGCATATGGCATGTTACCACTTAAAAATCCCACAAAACAAAACTGTGCCTTTATACATATGCAGTTCTCTTCCATATATACGTGTGTTCTCACCTACATATGGCATACACATTTTTTTAGGGACGTGCTTAGGTGGCCTGAAAGGGTACACTTCAAACTTGTAGCAGGAGTTACCTTCAGGGAAAGCTGTGGACTAGGTGTGCTCAGGAAGGATGTGACCTTTATCCACATTTGAATTTTTTACAATCTGAAAAAAATTTCATGTATTTGCAGTATGTGTAGTTAGAAGTAGTATTGTGGGCTTCCCAGGTGGCTCTCGGAGAAGGTGATGGCACCCCACTCAGTACTCTTGCCTGGAAAATCCCATGGACAGAGGAGCCTGGTAGGCTGCAGTCCATGGGGTGGCTAAGAGTCAGACATGAGCGACTTCACTTTCACTTTTCACTATCATGCACTGGAGAGGGAAATAGCAACCCACTCCAGTGTTCTTGCCTGGAGAATCCCAGGGACGGGGGAGCCTGGTGGGCTGCCGTCTATGGGGTTGCACAGAGTCAGACATGACTGAAGCGACTTAGCAGCAGCAGCAGGTGGCTCTAGTGGTAAAGAACCTGCCTGCCAATGGAGGAGACACAAGAGCTGCGGGTTTGATCCCTGAATCAAGTGCCAAAAAATCCCCTGGAGGAGGAAATGGCAACATACTCCAGTATTCTTCCCTGGAAAATCCCATGGACAGGTGAGCTTGGCAGACTACAGTCCATGGGGCTAAAAAGAGTCAGACACGACTAAGCTCAACAGAGCCAATAAGTAGTATCACCTACTTACAATGATAACACCTAATCGTTATAAAAATTAAAGTAATACTGAGAGGAGGCAAGAGTACTGGAGTGGGTTGCCATTTCCTTCTCCAATGTAAAGAAAGTAGAAGAAATAACCTCTTGACCACGCTTCCTGCTCCCTGCTGACTTTCACGATCTGTTTGTACACATCAATCTTACGGGCATAGGTATTAGCAGTCACCTGTTCCTCTCTAACAGTACCCCAAGGGTATCCTTTTACCCATCCTCATCCCTTGGGTAATTGTCCTGGGAGGTGGTCCTATGGTTGGTCTGACTCAGTCATGGTGTCAGTACTGTTGCTGTTGCCTGTGGTTGGTATAGGTGTGGGGCAATGTATGTTTTTGGCACTTTGACCAACGAGGTCTAATGTGAAGAGAAGTCTGCTGGGAGGCTCCAGGCAAGATTTCCTACTCTAATAAAAAGAAATGCAGGAACCCACAGTCCCTCGGTGGTGGTTGTGTCTGGATTTGACTGGTAACTGCTGCAACTTTAACCAGGCTAGTTCATTAGTTTGAGGATTGAACAATATGTGAAAGATGGTAGAACAAAAGAGCTGGTATTGGTAACTACTGAATAAAGCAGTTCCAGAACCATGCAGCCTCCAGACTTCTGAGGTTCAGAACAGACTGGTGTCCTGAGATTTGAGTCAGCGATTTGTTATTTGCAGCAAAGAAACATCTTGACACGTGCATGTATATGCATTCGAAATTTAAGTCAAAAGAAGGCTATAAGCTATACCATATACACTGTTCTGCAACTATTTTCACATAGTAGCTGATGGCTATTATTCAACGAGTTCTCCACTGGTGGACCTTTAGGATATAGTTTCTGCTTGCTATTCTAAAATTCCCCAGAGAAAATCTTTTACACGTTTTGAAATATGTATGTGCTTTATAGACTGAATTTCTAGAAGTGATATGGCTGGATCACACATTCAGTTCAGTTGCTCAGTTGTGTCCACCTCTTTGCAACCTCATAGACTGCAGCACGCCAGGCGTCCCTGTCCATCACCAACTCCCGGAGCTTGCTCAAACTCATGTACATCAAGTTGGTAATGCCATCCAACCATCTCATCCTCTGTTGTCCCCTTCTCCTCTCTTCAATCTTTCCCAGCATCAGGGTATTTTTCAATGAGTCAGTTCTTCGTATCAGGCAGCCAGAGTATTGGAGCTTCAGCTTCAGCATCAGTCCTTCCAATGAATGTTCAGGACTGATTTCCTTTATGATTGACTGGTTTGAACTCCTTGCAGTCCAAGGGATCACACATTAGATTAACTTCAGGTTGATACCCACTACTCAGTTGCTTCCAAAAAGATCATTCCAGTTTATACTCTTAGCAGCGAGAGCCGGTACCCATTTCTCCACATATTCACCATGCTGTCCATATTTAGCATTCAGTTTTTGCCTGTCTGTAGATTAAAACTGGTTTTCTGTTTTAAAATTTACGTATTGTTATTAACAAAGTTGCAGATCTCATGTATATTGGCTATTTGTCTATTTTCTCTTCTGAATGTCTTCTGAATCCTTTACCTGTATTTTTCTTACTGAATTTATAGCACTCTATTTTAATGGTTTTTGTATTGCAGGTGTATTCCCCTAGGTAGTCCTCTATTTTTCTTAATGTTTGCTTATACTGTCATTTGTACACAGAGGTTTTAAATGTTCATGTTGTCACATCTGTCCATCTTTTTCTTTATGCTCTCTGGTTTTTATTATGCTTGGAAAGTCCAATGACTTTCCCATGTTGGCATGGGAAAAATCATGCCAACATTATTCTTGCCTTTTTATAACTTGAAGAAAAATACCTAGATCATTAATGCATCTAGAATTTCTTTTATATATAGTGAAGGGGCTAACTTAAGTCCCTGCCATGTAAACAGACAGTTATCCCAATATCATTTATAGTATGCCACTATGGAAACAGTGTCAGACTTTATTTTGGGGGGCTCCAAAATCACTGCAGATGGTGATTGTAGCCATGAAATTAAAAGACGCTTACTTCTTGGAAGGAAAGTTATGACCAACCTAGATAGCATATTCAAAAGCAGAGACATTACTTTGCCAACAAAGGTCTGTCTAGTCAAGGCTGTGGTTTTTCCAGTAGTCATGTATGGATGTGAAAGTTGGGCTGTGAAGAAAGCTGAGCGCTGAAGAATTGATGCTTTTGAACTGTGGTGTTGGAGAAGACTCTTGAGAGTCCCTTGGGCTGGAAGGAGATCCAACCAGTCCATTCTGAAGGAGATCAGCCCTGGGATTTCTTTGGAAGGAATGATGCTAAAGCTGAAACTCCAGTACTTTGGCCACCTCACGCGAAGAGTTGACTCATTGGAAAAGACTCTGATGCTGGGAGGGATTGGGGGCAGGAGGAGAAGGGGACGACAGAAGATGGGATGGTTGGATGGCATCACCGACTTGATGGACATGAGTTTGAGTGAACTCTGGGAGTTGGTGATGGACAGGGAGGCCTGGCATGCTGTCATTCATGGGGTCGCAAAGAGCCGGACACGACTGAGCGACTGAACTATAGTATATTACAGTATAGTAATATATAGTATCTACAGTATAGTCTGTGTATAGTATAGTCCATATTCTCTGAGAATGATATCATCGTAGCTTAGATTCCTCAGTGTTCATAGGTCTGTCTTGGCCATCTGTCTTGTTCTGTTGAGTCGTTCATTTTTCTGCACTCATACCATAGTTTTAATCACTAGATTTAACCTATGTTTTGCTCTTCAGTGGGACAAGTCCTTTATTGGTTTTCAAAAATTTTCCCATGTTATTCACTTTCCCAGAAAAACTTTAGAATTAACTTGTGAAGTCTGTACAAAGATCCTGTTCAAATTTTGACTGGAATTGTTGAGTGTGTAGATTAACCTGGGGAGCCCTGACATCTTTACAGTGTTGAATCTTGCCATCCAGCACCATGGTGTCTCTCTCCATTTACTCAGGTTTTCTGTGTTTCAGCAACGTTTCATAGTGTCTAACATGTAGGTCTTGTATATTTCTTTAAAAATTATTCTAGAGATTTAAAATATCTATCATAAAGGAACTTGTTTTCGATTTGTATTCTAATAGGTTATTGCACATGTATAATGTGTAAAACTATTCTTGCCATTGATGTAAATTCTCATAAACCTAAGTGTAACAAATGAAAATCTAATTTTATAAAGGAAAAAACTGATGCTTGAGTGGATTAACTTCTAAGTCTGGGTACAAAATATTTCTAAAACATAACTCTAAATAAATTCAGTGAAAATCATGAGTCTCAGATCTGATTAACTGAACTTTTTCTTTTTCCCCACTCTCACAGGTTATTATTAATTTGGTAGACCAGGCAGGAAGAGAGAAAATAATTGGTGATGCTTACCTGAAACAAGTGTTGCTCTTTAACAACTCACACCTCACCTATGTTTCATTTGATTTCCATGAGCACTGGTAAGATGGCTTCCTGAAAAACTGTATAAATCTTAATTATGTTGAATTGGTTCCTAGTGCTTTTCAGGTCAACTATATCCTTCTACTTTTCTGTCTATTCATTCTATTAATTTTTGAGAGTTTGATATTGAAACTCCAAATAAAAATCTTAATTTCTCTACTTAAAAGAATTGTAATGTATAGTATAACTTTGTTCTGTATTTTCCAAGTCTCCTGTAAATGTATTATCATACTTTCATAATTTAAGAAAGAGAAAAAAAAAGATGGCTTCCTGAGATGAGTTTTGATCAGGTCCAGTATTTGTAGTAGTTGCTGCCACAGAGAAGGCAGTGGCACCCCACTCTAGTACTCTTGCCTGGAAAATCCCATGGATGGAGGAGCCTGGTGGGCTGCAGTCCATGGGGTCGAGAAGAGTTGGACATGACTGAGCAACTTCACTTTCACTTTTCACTCTCATGCATTGGAGAAGGAAATGGCAACTCACTCCAGTGTTGTTGCCTGGAGAATCCCAGGGACAGAGGAGCCTGGTAGGCTGCCGTCTATGGGGTCGCACAGAGTTGGACACGACTTAAGTGACTTAGCAGCAGCAGCAGCCACAGAGACCTTAGTTTTTCATCTCTTTTTTATTGGGAAGAAAATCTTGTTCTCATTGTTAGAAAGGAGAAGATGATCATTTCTTAGTTCCATTTTCATATTGGTTTTATTTTGCCTAAAAATTTAAGTTAATTCTTCTTGAAATATTCAGTCTTTTTGTTCCAAAATGACTTCAAGACTTAGAGTTCCTTTTTCTCCTTTTCTCCTTCACTTAATTAATGGAGCTTTTTCTTTCTGCTTGAGTTTGAGCCTGGCAGGAATAATAGCATTCCCTTACTTAAAACTCATCCTGCTGGCTCGTCTTCATACTCCGTTAGCAATAATGCTCTCCCTTGGGATAAGTTCACTAGTTATCTGGAAAACAACGATCATTTTGATGGTAATTTTAACTTGTGTGTATTCTGAAAGCAGATTTCTTTTGTCATAAGCCTGGCTCTAGTGTTGGTTTATTTACCTAAGTATTGAAAACATTGGTGGGGAAAGAAGCTTCCAGCGGCTGTGATCTGTTTCAGTGTATTCTTAAGCATATTTTCTTTCATAATGCAGATTACTTGTAAATATTTATATAATTTCCCATATAATTTAAAGTAGTATTAATCTCATATTTACAGTAATAATTTTAATTTTTCCAAGCTATCTTAGATATCATATCTTAAGCTTAAAAAATATTCTTAAAGATGTTTTTCTTTCTTTTGGCATATATTTTAGCCGAGGAATGAAGTTTGAGAATGTCCAAACACTAACAGATGCCATTCATGACATTATTCTTGACATGAAGTGGTGTTGGTAGGTATTTCATAAGAAATCAGTTTGACAAACTCTTGGTCTGTCAAATCATATGTTTTTTGTCTAGTACCAGTAAGCGTTAAAATAATAGCAGGCTGGGAAAGACTTTTTGTTTTTCTTGTTTCACTTCCAGATTCCTATTCTCCTTTTCAAAAGTATTAGTCGTTAGGCATTGTTAGCTTTGAACAGGAAGAAGGTGTCAGGTGACTGACAAAATGGAGCAAAGTGCTCTATTACTGTTCTTTAATTCCTTCTAATCCTTTGTCCTCTACATTTCTTCTTGGTCCCTAACATGGGAAGGAAGGCTTAGAGGTATTTGGTCTCAGTTTTGAGACATTTAAAAATTGCTGGAGAAGAAAGATGATTCTCAGACTATAGGAGGGAGAAGTAGGAAGGAGAAATTGGCTTAAAGAACAGAAGAGAACATTTGATTAGATTTTAAGGCCACAGGTGGCCAGAGGAATTAGATGAGTGAGGCAAGCTTCATGATTCCACCCTGGGTGGTAGAGTGAATTAGTCTGTACAAGCTCATTTAGATGCATTTCTGCTTGAAGTCAAAAAGCAGGGAACAGGATGTTGTTTTAAAGTGCCTTCTGGCACTTAGTGTAGATAAGAATAGCTGGGGTTGTGTCAGCTCTGCCTAGTAATTGTGTGACTCAGGATAGTCATTCTGCGTCTCAGTTTTTTCATTTCAAAATGAGGGTAATATCTTCCTAGTCAGGTTATTGTATAAATTAACAATAATGTCTACAAAGGTCTCAGTAATGCCTGCCACATGATATTCCAAGCAAATAGATAACCAGTGTTGCTGTTGTTATCGTTATACTGTAAAGAATTGTGGGTTTTGAGAACTTTTAAGTTTTTCCTATTGTAAAGTAATTCCATACTGTTTTTGAAAAGGGTTGATCAAGCTGGAATAATATGTAAACAAGAAGGGATTTTTCGAGTTAACTGCATGGACTGCCTGGATCGCACCAATGTGGTCCAAGCTGCCATTGCACGAGTGGTCATGGAACAACAGGTAATTTGGAGTCCACTGGATTGTAAATATTCATTTCCAATTTTTTCACTTGTAAACAAGTAGCTAAAATCTTCCTGCCATAGAACATTTACAGCATGCAACCATCCTTGTTGCTTTAAAACCTGGGAAGTACAACCTTTGCTAGAAATCAGTTGAATCAGGTGCTGTTTTCTTAAGTACTCATTTTAAAAACATGAGGCCCAAAATTTAATAATGTAGTGGGTGGCACTGTGTAGTCATTTACTTTTTTCTCTCAGCTACACACCCTCCCGCCTGTTCTTGGGGCATGGGGTCTGCACACCACCTTTCTGCTCGACCACCTGCTTCCATGTCAGGCTCTGCCAGTAGGGGCTTTCAAGGAAGACTGTGAGGCTGAAGGAGGGAAGAGGGACACGTTTGTTCACCTGTCTTATATTCCCATCATCGGCACCCTCTTTGGGGCTGTGAGTCCTTGGCATCACAGAACCAGCCTCTTCCCTTTGTGCCTCAACCCTCCTGGTGGCATCTGTTTCCTGTAGTTATTACATCTCCACCTCTGTGTCTGGTTTTAGATCTCTCATCCTTCCAACACCTGGGTGATGAATTCCCAAGGTTGATATTCCTCTCATGGTGGTTTGTTTTGTTTTCCTGATAGAACCTTGTGACTGTCCTTAGAGGAAGTCTTCTACTGTTGCACTGAAGCAGCTAGGCTTTGGTGATGAAGCCCTGGCCCTACCACATACTAGGTGTTGACCCCATGCAAAGAACTCAGCCTCTCCAAACTTCTTTCATTTCATCCATAAAATGAGGGTACTAAAGAGTACTGATCGCATAGACTTGTTATGAGGAATAAATGAGATTGTTTATTTTAGGAAGCTCTTAGCATATGGCGCCAGACTTAATCTTCACTGAACACTTACTGCTCTGCTACTATTAATGTTTTTGTTGTATCCAAATGATTTTTTGATAGTTAGCTTCACTTCGTAGCCACATTTAAAAGAAAGATACAATAGTATGAGTCTATACATTAAAAATGACACCAGGATGGTATGAATGTTTTATTCTATTTATTCAGATGTAGCAGTTCATAAAGCTGTCTCTCAAGTGGTACTTTACTTTGAAAAAGTCTGAAAACATTTCTTGAAGGGTCCTAAATTGTACATGTGTATGCTTCCTTTTCTCTGCAGTATATGTTTTACACTATGATTTCCTGGCTTATCTGCAGTTAATCTACCAATGCATTCATTTTAGCTGAAAAAATTAGGTGTGATGCCCCCGGAGCAGCCATTACCAGTGAAATGCAATCGGATTTATCAGATAATGTGGGCCAACAATGGTGACTCCATTAGCAGACAGTATGCTGGGACAGCTGCTCTGAAGGTAAGTATCTGTAGCCAGAATCTGTGGGTCATTCTGTGGGACACAGAGTGTGGTTTAAAACCAACTTGGCTTTTGAGAGAGAAGCATGTGGGTGGTAGGTCTACGTAGTTGACTCTGGAATGTTTGGGTAAGGCAGGGGTCACACTTCCAAATTCCTGCAGGTGCCAAGTGGTGTGACTTGAACTGGCCACTCATTAGCTTAAAAGGAGAGATGGGCAATGTGTACCTGAGAAAGAGCATATGATGACTCACTCAGGAAGGTGCTGTTCTGCTACTTCTAATGGGGCTAGAGGCCCAGGGTTGCCAGAGCTCTCAGTTTTCAAGGGAGTTTGGAAATCTAGAATTTTATATGTAATAGTTGGTTTTTAAAACTTTATACAGACAAAATAAAATGTGTCAGTTGGTGGGATTTGGATGCCTAGTATAATTTGCCTCCTCTAAATTTGAATCCCAGCCCTGCCTCTTACTAGCTCTGTGACTGTGGGCAAGTCACTTAAATTCTCTGTGTCTGTCTCTTCATTTATAAAACAGGAATAATTCTAGGCCCACTTCAAAAAAAGTGGTGTGGGATTATATGAGCTAATACGTTAGATCTTAGATCGTTCCCTGACACACGGTAAATGGTGAAGAAATGTTTTATTATCTTTTTGTGATTGTTTTACATAAAGTCTTTTGAGGATCCTACCAAGCTGATCTTCACAGAATTTAATGTAAATGTAAAATACAGTCACTGGTTACTAGATACTCCCTCTCTTGGCAATAGGAAGTGGTTGAATTAGTTTAAATTAGGTTTATAGTTATTTTTCTTCAAGGTAAATAGTTTACCCCAGAATATTTGTCATAACAAATCCTGAATAAAATCCTAAAGACTCCACCAGAAAACTGTTAGAACTAATAAATTAATTCAGTGAGGGTGCAGGATACAATATCAACCTATGAAAATTGGTTATTTCTATATACTAATATAGAAAAATATACTAATATAATTTTCCAGTACTCTTGCCTGGAAAATCCCATGGACAGAGGAGCCTGGTAGGCTGCAGTCCATGGGGTCGCTACTAGTCGGACACGACTGAGCGACTTCACTTTCACTTTTCACTTTCATGCATTGGAGGAGGAAATAGCAACCCACTCCAGTGTTCTTGCCAGGGATGGGGGAGCCTGGTGGGCTGCCGTCTATGGGGTCGCACAGAGTCGGACACAACTGAAGTGACTTAGCAGCAGCAGCAGCATATACTAATAGGGATTATCTAAAAAAGAAATAAAACAATCCCATTTATAATAGCATCAAAAATAGTAAAATACTAAGGAATAAATTTAAACAGGAAGGTAAGAAATCTGTACACTAAAAACTAAGACATTGATAAAAGAAACTGAAAGAACAAACAAGTGGAAGATAGCACAGGTTTATGGCTTAGAAAAATTAGTATTAAAATATTACCCAAAGCCATCTTCAGATTCAGTGTAATCTCTATCAAAATTCCATTGGCATTTTCTACTAGAATAGAAAAAACAGTCCTAAAATTCATTTGGAAACACATGAGACCCCTAACAGCCAAAGCAATCTTGAGAAAGAACAAAACTGGATGCATCCTACTTCTGATTTCAAACTATATTGCAAAGTTGTAGTAATCAACACAGTATGGTACTGGCATAAAAACAGGCACAAAGACCAATGGAATAGAACTAAGAGCCCAGAAATAAACCCACATGTGTACAGTCAACTAATAATTTGACAAGGGAGTCAAGAATAGTCAATAGGGAAATGATAGTCTCTTCACTAAATGGTGTTGTGAAACTAAAATATTTACATGCAAAATAATTAAACTGGACACCATTCATGAAAATTGAATTGAAATAGGTTAAAGACTTAAATAGACCTGAAACTTTACTCCTTCAAGAAAACATAGGGAAACATTTCATGACATTGATTTTAGCAATAATTTTTTTGACTGACACCAAAAGCACAAGAAGAAAAGTAAAAATAAACAAGTGGGACAACATCAAACAAAAAATGTTTTGCATAGCAAAATAAGTAATCGAGAGAATGAAAAGACAACTCATGGAACGGGAGAAAATATTTGCAAACCATATGTCTGAGAAAGGGTTAATATCCAAAATATGTAAAGAAGTAATGCCACTCAATAGCAAAAACAAAACAAAACTGATTTTAAAATGGGCAAAGGATTTGAACATTTTTCCAAAGACGATATACATATGGCCAGCAGGTACATAAAAAGGTGCTCAATGTCAGTAATCCTCAGGGAAATGCAAATCAAAACCACAATGAGCTGTCACCTGTTGGGATGGCTGTTATCTAAAAGGCAAGAGATAACAAGGTGGGCAGAAAAGCTCACCCCTGTACATTGTTGATGGGAATGTGAATTGGCATAGCCATTATGGGAAATGGTAAGGAAATTCCTCAAAACATTAAAAATGGAACTACCATATGATCCAGCAACCCTATTTTATAAATATATATCCAGAGAAAATGACATCAATATCTGGAAGAAATACCTGTACTCTTGTGTTCATTGTAGCACTATTCACAGTAGTCGAGATCCGGGAAGAACCTAAGCATCTGATGCTGAATGAATGGCTAAAGAATATGTTGACAAGGGAAGCAGCCATACAAAATTTTATATATATATATATATATATATATATATATATATATATATTTAATGGAATATTCAGCCATAAAAGGAAGAAAGTCCTGGGATTTCTCTGGTGGTCCAGTGGTAGGGAATCTGCTTGCCAGTGCAAAGCATACAAGTTTGATCCTGGTCCAAGAAGATCCCACATGCCAAAGAGGAACCAAGCCCGTTTGCCACAACTCCAGAGCCCACTCGGTAGAGCCTGTGAATCGCATCTACTGAAGCCCAGGTGCCTAGAGCCCATGCTCCACAACAAGAGAAGCCACTGCAATGGGAAGCCTGCACACAGCAGTGTAGACCTAGCGCAGCCAAAAATAAATAAGTAAATAGTTTATTTATTTAAAAGAAGGAAATCCTGACATTTTTAGCAACATGGATGAATCTTGAGGGTATTATGTTAAGTGAAAAAGTGAAATCAGACAAACAGAAAGACAAGTCAGTAATGCAGGATCTCTGAACTTCCCTGGTGGTCCAGTGGTTAAGAATCTGCCTGCCAGTCAGTGCAGGGGACATGGGTTCAATTCTTGGTCTGGGAAAATCCCACAGGCCATGAAGCATCTAAGCCCGAGTGCGTCAACTACTGACACTGGCCCCTAGATCCCATGCTCTACAACAAGAGAAGCCTGTGCACAGAAACTAAAGAAAGCCTGTGTGCAGCGGCGAAGACGCAGCACAGCCAAAATAAACAAACAGAATGCATGATCTCACTTGTGTGTGGAATTTTAAAAAGTCAGACTCACAGAAACACTGCGACTGATGGCTACCAGAGGATGGGGTAAATGGGGAGAGACTGGTCAGAGTACAAACTTTCACTTATAAGTTCTGGGGATCTAAAGTACAGCATGGTGACTATGATTAACAATACTATGTTCACACACAAAATATCATATTGTACACCTTAAACTTATGCAGGGGTACTTTTTAATTATACAAAGCTGGACAAAGAGGAATACTTTTTTCCTTTGATATTAAAATTCTTTGGATGCAGCATTCATGTCTCTCTTTTCCATAATAGATTCCTGTTGCTAAATTAATATTTTCTGTGAATGACCTAACTAATTGGCAACATGTTCTTCCTAAATTGTCAATTTTAGGACAGGGCCTATTTCTAAGATTGCCTTGAATGGAAATAGTGGGGTTGGGATGGGGGAAAAAAGAGACTGTGCTTTCCCTACCTCTCTAGGGACTTGCTCTGACATCTTTGTTGTGAAAACCAAGAGAAACAAAACACTTAAATCTTCATTGGATCATTCTACAGGGATTGTAATGTGCAGCAAGGTATGGAAACCTTTGCTCTGTCTGTATATACACACAACCACATACACAGGTTAAATACGGTTGTAATACGCTCTACGGAACTGTCCACATTTTCCACATCAGATATTTGTGTGTTTTGAATATCATACCAGTTGAAGGCTTGAAAATCTTTTTGTTTTGTTATATATAAGTTTTGACCTATAAGTTCTAGATATTCTACAGACTGCCAAGAATGGCTTTACCTTAAAGCACCATCTAACTGTAAAGGTGGATAACACCAATAGCGTGTTTAGTTATTTGACATGCTTGGATCTGAGTCAAATACTAGTAGATATTTTAATTACATAATTTGGAAATTGTAAAAGCCTGTAGAATTGCAGTATCAAAAGCACACATTGACTTCAGGAATATTTTTGTGTTTGCATAAATTGTCAAAGTGACTTTTTTCTTGACAGGGTGACTTTACAAGGACAGGAGAAAGGAAGTTAGCAGGAGTTATGAAAGATGGTGTTAACTCAGCAAATAGGTACTACCTGAATCGATTTAAGGATGCTTACAGGCAAGCTGTTATAGGTAAGGAACACAACTGTCTTTCTTTAAAATTTGTTATACTTTCTGTGACTAACATTTTACAGTAACCAACTTCATTAACGTAATCCATATGTTTTATAATACACTTGTGTTTCTCCATTGAACATCTTACCCGATAAATCAAATTTTTACAAGATTAGAATCTGGACAGATTTTTTAGGCTGGAGTGGCAAAAGAAACTGCTCATTTCCTTACATATTTGTCAGTTTGTGATTCATGTAACAGAAGGCAAGGTTGAGGCTCCTGGATTATGGAATATGGTGCCCTAAAACCTCATCAAGTAAAAACTCAGTATTCTGTTTTCCTATTACTCAAGCCTGAGAGATAAAACAAAATGATTTTCTTTCTTTGTCTGATGTTTATCATGTGTTCTTGCTGTGGACAAATACACTATCCTTCCTTATAAGCATGATTTAACAGGGTGTTAGGATATCAGACTATCCTAACCAATTCTTATCATTATTTAAGAGAAAAAATGGAGGGTGAATTGCCCAGTGGAATTCATGCCACAGCATATTTTTTTTTTAATGTGACTTTAATTTCCATGAAAGTATTACCTTTTAGGATTAAAGTAAATGTAGAGTATTCTGGATTAGAACCAAACATAATAGCTTGACATATGGTCTCTAGGAATATTTTTAAAATCCTATTTTTTTAACCTAATTATTTATTATATATGAAATAGTAGGGCCCACACATAGGCAATTTAGGAATTTGAGAAATCTGATGTAATTAAGTTTGGTTCATTTGCCACAGATATGGTATGTACTGATAGGAAAATTGGATTTTAGCAGTTTTTTAAAGGAGAAATTGATACATTTTTTTCTAGCAATTCAGTTAGGTCACTGAGGACCCAGATTCTGTTCCTTTCTCATTTTGACCATGAAAAATATCAGCTTCATCCTAACCCTGAAGCTAAATCTCTTCCAAGTTTGAGAGAGACGGGCTAGTAGCAGTCTGGGCTCACTGCTTCTCCATAAAAGGCCAGTGGTTGGCAATTCTCTCCCAGAAGTCTTACTGTCCCAAACGCGTGTAAGGAGTGGGATTACAATGATTTTGTTAATAAGCCTTGAGCTGCATCCTACACCAGGAAGACGTTAACTTGTCTATTCAGTTCCTTTGCTCAATTTAAAATTGGCTTATTTGTCTTTTTATTATTGAGTTGTAGGAATTCTTTTATTATTGATAATAATTAGTAATAATTCTTTTATTATTGAGTTGTAAGGCTTTCCTAGTAGCTCAGTTGGTAAAGAATCTGCCTGCAATGCAAGAGACCTGGGTTCGATCCCTGGGTCGGGAAGATCCTCTGGAGAAGGAAATGGCAACCCACTCCAGTTTTCTTGCCTGGAGAATCCCATAGACAGAGGAGCCTGACGAGCTACAGTCCCTGGGATTGCAAAGAGTCAGACATGACTGCAACTAACTTTCACTTTCAGGAATTCTTTATATATTCTTGGATACAGTTCCCTTATAGATGATTTTTAAATATTCACTTCTACTCTGTGGGTTGCCTTTTAACTTTCATGGCATTTTCCTTTGAAACACAAAAGTTTCTAATTTTGATGGTGTCCAGTTTGTCTTTTTTGTTGCTTGTGACTTTAGTTTCATATGAAAAAAAAAAACCCTATGCCTAGTCCAAGGTCACAAAGATTTATGCCTGTTTTTTAAAATGAGAATCTTGTTTTAGGTCTTGTATTCACTTTCGCTTTTGAAAAATGTATTAGTAAACTAAGAAGATGATAGATATCAATACTTTCTACTCTAGATTTGATGCAAGGCATCCCAGTGACAGAAGATCTTTATTCCATATTTACCAAGGAAAAAGAGCATGAAGCTTTGCATAAGGAAAATCAGAGAAGCCACCAGGAACTAATTAGCCAACTCTTACAGAGTTACATGAAGTTACTGCTGCCTGATAATGAAAAGTTCCATGGTGGCTGGGCCCTTATTGACTGTGACCCCAGGTAAGTTGGAGTTGTGTCCTGGTGACTAATGTGCTTAAATTTTGGATGTTAAGCTGTGATAATTATTGCTAGCAGTTGTCCATAAGGCTGTGGGCATGGATGCAAAGTGCATGGCAGTTCTCAAATACATGGCTGGTACTAAGGCAAGCTGACAAGGCACTCAACTTCAGCTGTAAAATTAAAGGGGCACGAAAAAACTCAGTAATGAGGTAAAATAGGATAATGCCATATCTGATTTTTTAAAAACCCAAATTGTGAAACTACAATTCAAAGCTTGTTTCATGGGTCCTCCCCTGCCCCCAGCCCCAGCTCATGCCCCAGAAGCTAGGTTTATTGTGTTAATGCACAGAACCGCGTGCACCAGGAGGTTTAATGATGCTCGTTAGTTTGATGGTTTGTTAAGTGGTCCTGGTCTTTCATAAAATAAATAGGCCAACTAATACTCTACATTCTTTTTAAAACAAAAACCATCCACTTTCAAGTGGTTCTTTAAAATATCAGCTGAATGGCAGGATCCAAATTTATCCACCAGATTGCTTGCTTTCAGGCTAAAATCTAAAATTATAATTTTCAATATTATGAATCAGAAATACTTCAGAAAATTCTAAACCAAGCTTTGAGAGTAAAAGAGTCTATTTAGATTTTATCTTTTTTTACATTTTGTATGTTTTTAAATAAAAGGGGCATAAAACAAGCTTGCAAGAACAATAGAAGGCAAGGGAGTATTTATATATATGATAATGAATAAAAAATGATACTGACCGTAGGTTCATAAGGAGTCCTTCCATGCCTTCAAGTTCATGGATTATTTCGCTTTGATAGTCAGTACTGTGGCTCAGAGGTTAAAGCATCTGCCTGAAATGTGAGAGACCTGGGTTCAATCCCTGGGTCGGGAAGATCCCCTGGAGAAGGAAATGGCAACCCACTCCAGTATTCTTGCCTGGAGAATCCCATGGACGGAGGAGTTTGGTGGGCTACAGTCCATGGGTCGCAGAGTCAGACATGACTGAGCGACTTCACTTTCACTTTCACTGTATATATGGATGCAATTTTTGGACTCTTAAAGAGATGAGGTTTTCTGCCCATTTGAATTTCCAAAGTTAACTATATGTCTCCATCTTTTTTGTTGTTGTTGTCGGATATTTATTAGGCTGCCTTGGGCTTTAGTTGCCACGCATGGGTTCATGTCACATGGGAGCTTTTGTTGTAGCACGTGGACTCCCTAGATGTAGAGTGAGGGCTTAGTTGCCTGACCAGGGATCGAACCCATATTCTCCATAGTGCAGAGTGGATTTGTAACCACTAGACCACCAGGGAAGTCCCTATATTGCCATCATGATTAGACAGTTCTTTAAGAACTGTCCTTCTTATGAGAGATACTTTGTGGTTATCATCCTTTCTATTACTGCTAAAATTTCTTTAAATTTGCTACTTATATCATTTGCAAGGCTTAAAGATTTTCTAGATGGTGGATAGTTTTCCTTTTCTCTTGAAGGGAGATGTTTGGAAACCTGCCCTTGGGCTATCTGAGGTTGCTAGAGAGCCTTTGTATAGTCTGTCTAATGAGACAGAGATGTAGACCCAGAACAGGTGGCCCTTGGTTGAGGACAGCAAGAGTATCTCTGGGAGTGGCTTTGCAGGCTCAGATCCTGGACAGCGTGTGGTGGCCTCAGTCCCTCAGGCTTGGAGGTGCAGCAGTTTGCACCTGTCTGCCTCCAGCTGCATGTATACTTTTTAAAAACGTGTGTGTGTGTGAAGTTGCTTCAGTCATGTCTGACTCTGCGACCCCGTGGACTGTAGCTTGCCAGGCTCTTCTGTCCATGGGATTCTCCAGGCAAGAATACTAGAGTGGCTTGCCATGCCCTCCTCCAGGGGATCTTCCTGACCCAGGGATCGAACTCGTGTCTGTCTCCTGCAGTGGCAGGGGGTTCTTTACCACTGCTGCCACCCAGAAAGCCCCAAAATACCTTTATTGAGATGTAATTCATATAGCATACATTTCATCCATTTTAAGTATATAATTGGGTGGTCTTTAGAATATGCTCAGTATTGTAAGACCATCATTTTGGTCAGTTTTAAAACATTTTTATCACCACAAAGAGAATCCTTGTACTCCATCCCCACCCTCATCCCCTAAGCAACCACTAATCTACTTTTATCTCTCTGGATATGTGAATTCTGGACACTTCATATAAACATAATCATTAATATGTGGCCTTTGTGACTGGCTTCTTCACTTAGCATAATGTTTCATGGTTCATGGGTGTTGTGCCATGTAGCAGAACTTCATTCCTTTTCATGGCTGAATAGTATTTCATTGTATGGATAGACCATGTTTTCTTTTTTTACTCTTCTTTTGGGCATTTATATTTCCACCTTCTGGCTCTTCTGTTGCAAACAGTGATGTTGTGAATACTTATAAACAAGTTTTTGTTTGAACGCCTGTTTTTCTTTGGGATATATACCTAGGAGAGGAGATTGCCAGGCTACTATGCTTAACTTTTAAGACACCACCAAACTATTTTCTTTGGTGGCTGCACCAGTTTACATTTCCACGAGTAATGTGGAAGGGTTCCAGTTTTTCCATGTCCTCACCCACACTTTTTTTTTTCCTTTTATCCCCCATTTTTTTTTTTTAATTGTAGTCATCCTAGTGGATGTGAAGTACTGTCACATTGCAGTTTTGATTTGCATTTCCCTCATGACAAATGATGTTGAAGATTTTTTCTTGGGTTTGTTGGATATTTGTATGTCTTCCTCAGAAAAATGTCTATTCAAATCCTTTGCTCATTTAAAAAACTGGGTTGTTTTGTTGTTGTTGAGTTGGGCCACATGTTTTTGTCAATAAAACTTTATAGGAACGGAGCTGGGATTAGGGTGAGGCAAGCGAGACAGGGTTGGACAGGTTGCAGAGTTGGATCCTATCTTTATTTGAAATGTCGGATGTTTTGTTTATCATCGTATGTTTGCATTAATTTTGATTTTTAAAAAATACTGCATTAAAAACTTTCGTTGATGTCAGGTTTTTTTTTGGCACCCCCATAAATTTTGTGCCAGAAACCAGCGCCTCACTGACTTCACTGCAGTTATGGTCCTGTTTAATTTTAAACATATGGCAGAAAAACAGTTACGGCAAGCCGTTTACAAATGCTTGGTCCTGCGCAGGCAGCAAGAATGGCTGCCCTTCCCTTTTCCTTTATCTCCTAGGGCTCCAGTTGGAACTGTCCAGCCACCTGGAGCCCACCCTCGGGCCTTTTTATGTTAAACCCCCGAGCACAGCTCAGTTAATTCCCCGCAGACAGCCGCTGGCGTATACAGATCAGACCTCCTGGTTGTCCCGCGGCCACTGCTGCCGCAGGGAGAGCTGACTCGAGTGACAGCCCATAAGCGCCGGGTGGTGCACTTGTGGCTGAAGGAGGAATATTTAATGTGACAGGAAATCGGGGGACCGTCCAGGTGCCCTTCAGCATCTGCCCACTCTTTATTTGGTCCAACTCGTTCTCGCTTTTTCTTACACCGAGAGCAGCTGACTAGTCACTGGTACTCGTACTAGTGGACTCACGAGGCGCGCGGCAGTGCGGGGAGGCGCTTAGTCACCGTGCCGCAGGCCCCCGCCAGTGGCTGTCTGGGCAGGAGGGACGGCTCTTCACCAAGGTGTTTTTGCATGCACTCTCCCTGGACCCCGGCCGGGGCCTGAGCCTACCTCAGCTTCCCTCGGGGATCAGGGGCCGCACCCTCCTCTGGACGTAGGCGGTGCTGGACGGGCTGCGCCTGCGCACTGGGCGCGCACCGCGGCGAGCGTGGGCGGCGGAAGTGCGCCGTGTTTGGGGGCGGGACTTGGCGCGGCAGCGCTGCAGTTGCCGCAGTGGCTGCAGGCGTGAGGTCTGGCACAGGTGGCTCTGACTGAGCTTCGACTACTTGACGGACGGACGGACGGACTGACGGACTGACTGACCGACCAGATGCCGCGCTCCCACCGGCCTCCTCCAACCGCTCAGCGGCAGGCGAATGCCACAGGCAATGCCGCCGGCAACGCGGCCGAGCCCAAGCCCGAAGGCGGCAGCCTGGCGACCACTTTCAAGATTTTTCTCCTTTTTGCAGGACTGATGGTTAAAGTTCCTGTGGGGTTGTATTTTTCCTGCAAATTGCTGCTCTTCCAAAGCCTCCTGTTAATGTCCCCCGATGACAGTGGCTTTTACGCCACCATTGTCGCGGTGGTGGGGCTGCATGTGGTGCTGGCGGTGTTTGTGTTCATCGTGTGGAAGGAGGGCATGCCTGACTGGCGGGAAGAGAAAAACGAGTAGCGCAGCCCTTCCCTCCGAGCTGCAGCCGAGGGCGGGGGTGCACCAAAAGGGGTTTTTTTCGTCTGTGTGGTTTTTTTTTTTAAATGGGGGTTAGGTTTTGTTTATTTCTGTTTAAGTGGGGCAGAGGGTGGTGGGGAGGGAAATTAAGTATTCACTGCAGCTTATACTTAAGTAAAACTGCGGGTGGGGGGAGGGCTGACTTCTTTCTCCATTGCCTGTGACGTGCCAAGTGCTTTTTCTTTCTAGACGTAATGCTTTTGACTTGAGATCGTGTTTGACCAATGTAAATATTCGTGTCAAAATAGAAGCTATGATAAAGTAGCACTACTTAGTAGGTGTAGAAATTTTTTTCATATTAAACTACGTGTCGTGACGTAATTTTTATGGCTTGGCTCAAGCGACGGTTGTAAGAGCGCAGGTAAGCTCCAATGCGCAAAACTAAATTATATGTTACGGTGTTCGTCTACGTTATCTCGGTGAGGCTGCCAAGATTGTAGAATAGATGGTTTTCTCTTTCCAGTTGGTTGGTTGGTTATTGCTCGTATTTTGGATCAATCTGTGTATTAATTGGGTTCTGACTTCTTCAATCTAATTAGCTGTATTTGGGGGCATGTTTTTGGTGAAAATTGAGGTCAGTTTGTTATTTTAGATTAAAATTGTTCCAGTTATGGTGCAACAAGACGCCCCTGATGTAAAATACTGCAATTTAAGATCTTGGTGAAATTTTCTCTGCAGTACCTGTTAAACAATGACCTCATTCTTAGGCAGATTATGTACGTGACTTTACTTAAATTCCATCTACTAGTCATTTTCCCCCCTATTGTTTTCCATTTGTTTTTCAGTAGCATTTGGTCAGTTTTTGCCAATAGCTGTGAAATTCTAAGGTATTTCTATTCTAAGATAGAAATATCTACTCCGTCAGTGGAATTTTGAGAACCAATATGTGTGCAGATTAATTTTCATCTTTTGATTGGAAAGCTGTTTTAATAGTAGATGAATATTTGATTAAAAGGTTGAGTTCAGATTCTGCCCATGCTACCTGTTGAGTATTTTTGGATTTCATAAGTTGACCTTTTTAAAAAAAGTATTTGGTTTAATGGTTCATCAGTACTCGGTTTCTAACCCTTACACTGATATTTGACTTTAGAGTGGAGATAAAATACAGCAAAGTGGACTTAGAATAAGGAAATGTTTACTCATTCTCTAAAAGCTGTGTAAATTAATCTGTAGTTAAAAAAAAAAAGCAAAATAGTTTGGGCTTGGTTCCATTTTTGCACATAAATGTTATATTTACATAAGTCTTTCAAAGGATACATTCTGCATGAGTATAAACATATGGTAAACGTGCAGTGTAACTTGAAGATTAGGTCATGTGAGATGATCTAGGTAATTTCTTTTCTCAGCCTGCTATTTTCTTTACAATCCTTACCCCCCTCCACCATCATGCAGTTCCCTCTCCTCCCCATGTGCCATTATCCTATTTTCCCTGAACCCTCCCTTCTCCTTGGCTGCTCCTCAGCTCCAGTCCTTTCCTCCACCTACCTCACCTTCCTGTGTTCCTGGTTTGGTTTTGTTTCTTTTAATCTCCAAATGGATAGACTGTGTACATTTAACTTCAGAAGTAGGACTTATTGATTACTTGATTTTTTCTCCCCACCCTAGCCCCCACCAATCTTTTATCATAAGGGGATCTGCTATAGAAAAAGTGTAGATGAAAATGAAAATATTTAATTCCTTGTGTCATGTTTGTTTAGCCTCATTGATGCTACTCACAGAGATGTGGATGTGCTGTTACTGCTTTCTAACTCTGCATACTACGTGGCCTAGTAAGTTGCTTACTGATTTAAAGCTTTTACTCTTTTAATGTGAGTAAATATCCTTTTTAGATTCTGTAACACAAAAGTTAAGAATCTAGTTTTGCTATATATTTCAAGAAATTTCACTGAATCCCTTTATCTTACATAATTGTTACATCACTCTTTTATCAATTTGAAGATGTGATTTTAGTGTTATTTATCATCTGTATTTTTATAATAGTGTTCGAGTATTTGATAGTATCTCCTGTAGATCTCATGTTATGATGTATTCTACATATTTTTATTGTAATTGACCATATACCATGATTTTTTATTACGATACCATAGTTAAATGTTTCCCCATTGTTAGGCATTAACATACTTGTATCTTTTTTGCTATGAGGAGTGAGACAGCTGTGTGCAGATAATTGTGTATGTGTACACATGCACTTCTCTGATTATTAGGATATGATGAATTACGACTTTTTACGCCTTAGAAATGACACCCAGTTAACAATGCTACTAGCATAAATGCAAGAACTTCCTCATAGCCTTAACCAGAATTATTTTTTTCAAATACACAGTCACTTTCTTTTTGGTCTGGTATGAACTGTCATTTTTCAGTCCTTGGCCAAAAGGTGCCTATTGGCATTGATCATTTTTTATTTTGGATATCAGATTTATCTGCCAAATCAGGAATACGTAGCTTCAGTATGTGTTTTGCTTTCCTTTTAGGTTAAGTTTTAGGCTTGTTGGTTTAGTTTTTGTAATAGCTTTTGTAAAACTGAATTTAACTTTCCTATGTAATTTCCTTTAGTGTAAGATCTATAAACTGATTTTCATTTAGCTATTGAACTATATATAGATATAAAATTTCTTCTAGTTTTTAAAATATTTAACTCTTTACCCCAGAATGTATTGTGTTGTGGAAGACTTTCCCTGCATAATGGTTCTTGCTGTTATGCCTCAGCTGACCAGCCAAATATGCTTTTGATTTTAATCCTCTTCTTACTCCCTTTCCCTTTGTCTAGTTATGATGATGAAGTTGACAAAGTAAACCAGTATCAACGACTAAGTCTTGAAGACCTGGAAAAAATAGAAATAGGTAAATTTTTAAGATACTAACCAGGTCCTAGAAAGCAAATACTGTTTCTTCCAAGAGTGGGTCGTTATTTAAGCAACTGGTATAATAACATCTTACTGGAATCAGAAAGGAGTAGTCTAAGTAGTCCATTTCTTAAGATTCCCTTCTATATTTTAGAGATGAGTGGTGGATATAGTCATTAATTGTTTCTTTCATTACTTGTCCTGTGAAGATTAAGCCTGGGGTCTAGAAAGTTTAAATATTTGAGACGGAAGAATTTTTATTTATAGTCTTATTAGACCAAGTCATCATAAGCGTGTGTGCTTATTCAGATGAAAAAAAGTGCTAAATGATTGATGAATCAATCATCAATATTTTGAAGTATTTTGGATAATATCAAAATCTCAGTATTTTGAAGATACAGAAGAAAGATAATGTTATGTGAAAGATTAACATATATTCATTTGGGTCGTTAGGTCCTGAACCCACTCTTTTTGGTAAGCCAAAGTTCTCCTGCATGCGACTGCACTACAGATATAAAGAAGCAAGTGGCTATTTCCACACACTGAGAGCTGTAATGCGCAACCCGGAAGAGGATGGGAAAGGTAAGAGAGGTGAAAGTATTCAGTTACAGCTTATCTGCTTTTATAAGCCCAAGAGCAGCTCGGGACCACACATACCATTATACAAGTGAGTGATCAGGAAAAATACCTTTGTGATTTGAGATCTTGAAATAGCAACTTTGTTCCCGGCAGTGCAGGGACACAAATTGATTAGATAGTTTGGGCAAGGAAATATATTATGGGAATTCTCAGTGTGCTTGGGCATTTGAGTGTGATGGCTTTTCGTACTACATACGCGTCTCATGGATAATAGTCAGGAACAACGCCTGTCTTGTTCGTGCCTGTTGTCTCAGCATCTGGCAAAGTGTTTGGACAGATTAGAGTTTCCGAATAAACTTTTAATTCCAATTGATTTGGTTCTTTTGTTGTTCATTTAGTTTTCTGTTAACATTTTAGAACATTTTGAATTAGGGGAGTGAAGTAGTATGTTTTTGTAAATTATAACAAGCTTTTATTATAAGATTAAAAATCCCATTTTGAGTTCTGAGTTAGAACTGCTAGTTTTTAAATGTTCTTGCTAAAGTGGCAAGCAATTACATTTGGGTTTCAGATACCCTTCAGTGCATTGCAGAGATGCTGCAGATCACCAAGCAAGCCATGGGATTAGATGTACCTATAATAGAGAAAAAGCTTGAGAGGTAAGTGTACCACTTTGCACAGAAGTGTCTTTATTCTACAGAGAAAATTAAAGTTTTACTTCTTTTAAAGTATCTGCAAAAAGAAGAGAATTCACATTATAATACTGTGTTGATTAATTTAGAGGGGGAAGGATCATATCATAATGGATCAAAAAGTAATAATTTTGTTTAAATTATGGCCACAAGTGATGATATGTTTTAAAACTCCTGAGAGGGAGCATTCAAATTTAAATAATGTTTTAGAGAAAATAACCAGCCACTATATTTTAAACACTAGGTTAATTTGCGAAAAGAAAGCCTATAAACAAATTATTTTATATTTTAAATTTGTGGTTTTTCCATCTAATAAGCAGGTTTTAAAGTCCAAATTCCACTAGAAAGGAGGACCATCTGGTCATCTAGATAAAAATTTTCAGTCTTCTGTTAGAAATAATTATTTCAGTAGCTTTTGAAAAAAGCAGTACTGTATTCAATAACTCTTTTAACATAATTTTTATGAAATATTCTCATGACCAGTGATCCTGTATGACCAAGTGTTGAACACGTGTACTGAGATGTGCGGTAAATAGGACTGCCTTTTTTCTCATTTTTAGCAACCCGGAGGGCTGGCTAAGGAGAAAACACAAATTATTTATGTTAAATGTCCCAAGTCTTCTCAAATAAATTCAGATAACCCACAGGAAGCATAAGGAAATGGAGCTCCTTCCCCTCTTCTCTGCCTGAATTCAACCAAAGTGCAATGTATATAGACCAGCTTTAGTTAAAATGCTGTAAATATCCATTTATAGTCAGTGTCTGCTTTGCTGGTGGTTTAGATCGTGGATGTAGTGGATCTGTGCTCCCCCAGACTGTTGTGAGTCACCACATATGGCTGTTTTGAAATGTGAATAGTTCGAATTTTGGGGTGAGGTTTTTGGGGAAACAGATTCTCAGAATAATGCAAAAACAGAGGTTAAGGCTTCCATTAGGCTTCCCTGTCTCCCCTCCTGCCTCCTCTCCTCTCTGAATGCCAGGGAGAACAGTTGAAGGAAGTGTGCCATCACAAGTGATGATGAGTTGTAAAGACAAAAGGTCTGGTCCAAGAGAACATAACTCATCTAATTACAGTGAAGGGCTTCAGGAGGTGGGATAAAGATACTGTGGAGGTAGTGTTCCTCCGGGGTGGTTCTTCAATACCCCATGTGGGCGGCTTCAGAGAGAAAACCGCTCACTCAGGAGATGTCTGTGGCCTGCTTGCTGGACCTGGGGTTAAAGTCACATAGCGTGGCACCTCTTCCCTCTCAATGCCTGCAGGTGACTCATCAGTGTCACTTAACAAAGGCCTCTGCTGCCCTGTTATGTATAAAATACTTGTTCATTGGTTGTTTCAAAGACTTAAGTTTGAGAAAGATGAAGATATCTGATCAATCATCTCTTAATACTAATTATGTGTTGAAATGACAAATTTTTGTATATAAAATTGTATTTAGCCCACATGTTTGTATTGGACATTAATGCTCTAGCATCAAGTCAAAGGAGTTATCTAGATTTGTCATTAAGCAGTATGCTACTTTTAAGGAATTGAGGTCAACTTGAGTTTTCACTTACATTAATAATTGGAACTGTCATATTGGATTCCATGGGAAATTAACTTTTTTCTTTTCTAATCTGTAGGAAGAGCAGTAAACCTCATGAAGACATCATTGGCATCAGATCTCAAAACCAAGGCTCTCTGGCCCAGGGAAAAAAATTTTTAATGAGCAAATTTTCATCTCTAAATCAAAAAGTGAAACAGACCAAATCCAATGTAAACATTGGCAATCTAAGAAAGCTAGGAAACTTCACAAAACCTGAAATGAAAGTTAACTTCCTAAAACCGAACTTAAAAGTAAACCTTTGGAAATCAGATAGTAGTCTTGAAACCATGGAAAACACAAGTGTGATGGAAAATAAAGCCCAGGCAGAGTCAGAAGGGGAAATCTCTTCAGATAATGACTCATATCACTCTGATGAATTTCTTACAAATTCCAAGTCTGATGAAGACAGGCAGCTAACTAACTCTTTAGAGAATGTAGGGCCAATAGACTATGTTCTTCCTAGTTGTGGTATTATTGCTTCAGCACCTCGGTTAGGCAGTCGATCCCAGTCTATTAGCAGCACTGATATCAGCATTCATGTTCCTTCAGAGGTTACTATTGCTCATGACAGTGGGCTTGGAAAAGGCCACGAATCTTCTTTGAAGAAAAGTCCTTCTGCTGACAACATAAACACATTGACTGGCTTTGCTAAGCCTGTGGATATTTACTGCCACAGATTTGTTCAAGATGCACAAAACAAAATGACCCAGCCATCAGAAACCAGCCCTGTTTCTCAGCAGGCTAGTGAGGAAGGAAATCAAATGACCAATCAAGTTTCTAGTGAAGAAACTCAGTTTGAATCGACGGAACAGCTACCTTCTCGACCTTGTCAATTAGACGTGTCTTTTCCTGAAGCAGGCCCACAGTTTTTGTCAGTTGAACCAGTGCATTCAGTTGTATCTCAAAAGACCCCCGGCTCTGAATCTGGCACGCTTGGACTTGAGAGAGGGCTTCATGTAACTCCTTCTCCTTCAGAGAGCTGTAGCAGCAGAGCAGTCTCTCCTTTTGCAAAGATTCGAAGTTCTATGGTCCAGGTTGCTAACATTACCCAGGCTGGGTTAACCCAGGGGATAAACTTTGCAGTGGCAAAGGTTCAGAAGAGCCCTGCAGATCCTGAAGTAGTTAATGAAGTCCAGCAAAATGAACTTAAAAATATGTTTACACAATGCCAGACACGAATAATTCAGATTTAGTTTTTAGCCACATAGAATCCTGTGGCTTTTATTTAACCCCCTCAAAAAAAGGTGTCACAGAGTGTGTGACACAGATCTAGGGATCACAGATTCGAATTACGTTAATTTGGAAAGGTTTTAAAAGACTGAACCTGAGCAGATTTCCAAATTTGAGAGCTAGGACAATGGAAGTGCATCATCCTGGAATAGGACCTAAGTAGCTTATACACTACAGAGCAGTTTGTCTCTTCACAAGTAATTCAGGAATAGATTACTTTGGGACATAATAATATGAAAACTTTTGGAGTGGGGTGGGTGGGTAGTAGAATGTATGAAGTAGACTCAAAGAGTGGACATGGATCTTTAGATGAGTAGCATTGTTCATAATTGTTACTGTTCTGTCAGCTCATTTCTGTGTGTTAACCTCTACAAGTTAAATTCTTACTTTAGTGACTAGTGTGGAGAAACATTTTAATGTAAAAACTATTGGTTTAATTTTTGATGGCTTAACCATTCCCTACAGAGTTAGGGCTAATGGCACTGGAATCAAGGAATGTATGCCCATTTGATCCTAATTTTCCCCACATTCTACTTAAATAAATTTAAAATATACCTACCTTTTACTCCCCAAAGTCTAAGAGCATTAAGACCTGTCTGCCATGAAACCTGAGATATCAAATGTGATTACCAGCACCTATTAATTTTGTTCTCTCTTCAGAAATGTTAAAAATATACACATTGGATACTAGTAAAGCTTGAAAGAAGTTTTCAAGTTGTAACTTTGCAAGGTGCAGTCCATAGTATCTTGTATAGGCTCTCAAAACTGCTGAAAATTTTAGCCTGAAGCACGACTGTAACGTCGACCACATGGAACCAGGGCCTTGTCTGTAAGCCCATACAGTAAGAAAGTTGCACATCTTATTCCAAACAAGTATTGGTTTGTCTGGTATCTTTAGAGCCTTACTCTGTTGAAGTGATTCTCAGCTAAACATTATGTGTGCTGTAACTTTGATAAGTATTTCCACTTTTGTTATTTATTAGTGGTACCTTTTTTTGAAGTGTCAGATGTGACTATTTAAAATAAAATGTCATAATTTAAAGTGACAATGTGTATGAGAATTACTTGAGTAACACTGAAGATAAGGATTTGATTTAAGTCAGACTGACGAATTCAGAAGCAGAGCTTAGTAAGTTAGCTATAACTGAAACTCTTGATCCCAGCCTTTCCAAATACTTCATTCTTAAAGTGTTATGATTTTAAAAACTAAACATCGAAACTGAACATGTACTCCTTACCATCTTTTTTTGAAACTATTAAGTGTCCTACAACATGAGAGAAAATAAGGTCAGGTGATAAAAATGTATTTTAAGCTCCAAGGAAATTAATTCCACAGAGATTTTTGAAAACTAAAATGAAAGAGGTGATGTTTAAATCCAGTGAGGGTAATACAGATGCCTATTCATTTTCCCAGTATTTCAAATCGGGTTACTATTGCATTAGATCAACGTATTGTCCCCATGGAGAAAAGGACTTCTGAAGCCCAGAGTACCAATCTCTTACCTGAGTGGGCCCTCAGAGGAGGGACACCATGCTGTATCATCTCATACTGAAGTTTATCTCTGGTAATGATTTTCCACACAGAAGATCACATGGGGTGAGTCTCATAATTCATGAAAAACAGCCCAAAGTACTAGTAATTTGGTAAGTTTTATTTATTTGAAAGAGGGTTTTCCTTTCAAGGGAACTTTTCTGTAAGACCAGGCAAATTATGTACTTCTCTTTGGTAAATTACAATCCACATTGGCACAGTAAACACACAGTAACTAATCTACTCTGTTGAAGTTTATTCTCACAAATCCAGCTGAGCCTTTGTTTTATTTCTAAAAGTTAAAGGAAAGTCTAGTCTACCAGTTATAAAAATGAAAACCAGTTAGAATTCTAAGTATAAACAGATTATTTACATTAGTTTATAAAAATAGATTTGAGTTTAGGAAAAGTTAAAGAACTAGTAATTTCCACTTCAGTTCATGAGGCATAGTAGATTGCTCCATTTTCAAGGCTGACCCTGTTTTCTTAGTTTAGGCCTCGGGGCCAGGGGGATGCCAAATTTAAGTAATCATTTAACTGATCTCTAACGTTTCTACCTTACTGACTGAAGAAACTAATTTTTATATGTAACCAGTGGTAGTGTAAAAAAGTAATGTTCTAACCTTTCCAAAGATTCTCGATGCCACAGTTATACTACTATGCTGTATCAATTTGCTTTCTAGCTAAGGATAATATTTTTGTTCCTTTAAAAATTTGTTAAAACTGTACTTTGGTGATAACCTACCTACATACAATTTTATCAGGGCATTCTTGGACTAGCAGATAATGTTAGTTGATCTAATACATCTGGAACTAATGGATAAACATAAGTTCAAAATGCAAGGTAATCATCAAAGCAACTAAATGACATTTATTAGGAAAAGAATAAAAACCAATTTTTTTCTGAAGAAGGCATTTTTTAAAAAGTTAAATTATTTTATTCTCTTCCTCTTTGGGCAAAACAACTTCACAGGGCAGGCAGCATTCCCTTTAAGTGAGTCCCATAAACAGTGGTTCCCAAATGCACTGGAGTGAAACGAGAAAAATAAGGACAATATAGCGGGTTTTTTTTTTTTTCCTTCCAAAAGAGCTACATTTATTCCATTTAAAGGACTCTCTCTTGTTCTGAGACTGTTCTTTTATGGGGGAAAAAAAGGTGATAATACAGTGACTTCTTTCAGATTACTTGGCAAAATAAATTGGCAACTCTCAATCCCCCACAATTTTTGTGGAAATATTACTGGTCCATGAAACCCAAAAGTCTGGGAACCACTGCCATTTAAAGACTTGCTTTGCATGTTGTTAACAACTATTAAATAAATGGAAAAAAGAGGTGGTCCAATGTCTGGGAAATGATACTGCATATATGAATTAATGGCAAGTATGCTCCATTCCCCAAACTTGGACCACTATACATATTCAGACCCACTGTTCATTGGAGAGACAAAAATCTGAAGTGAACAATTCCTTTGACTTTGGAATTGTAACAGTTTTCTTCAAATGATGCTCACATTTCTTATTTCAACAGAGTCTGGCCTATGACTTAGCTGAAGCTAAGGAAACTAAGGAAATGGTATATCAGCAACATTATCAATATTAAATTTTTAATATCAAATACATTTTTGTACATTGTTACTAATTTATATAATTATAAAACAAAATTCAAAAGCTCCATAAAATCAGTAAGGTAAAAGCCCTTACTGAATATTATATAAACTTTAGATGTTACCAGGCTTGATTTCAGGAAAAGTCATCAGTTTCTTTGATACAAATTATCTACAAAACAATGTGATATAAATGATATTTGAATTTTACAATAATGTGGCTAGAATCTGCCCATTACTCTTTATAGATATCAGACCTTTAAAGTTCATTTCCATTGACACATTTCTGCTGTTGAAGCCTGGCTCTTCTTAAAGACTCCAGCTGCTTGGCTCTTAGCCATCGTTCTCTTGACAGCGTTGTCTGACCGGCACTGAGAGATAGAAACCTGGTTTGAAATACAGAAACAAATTAGACTCTAGATCTAGAAAAAGGCCTTTTTAAAAAAACTGGTTTAGAAGTTTTTAAAAAAATGTTGTGGGAGACAAGACCATCTGGTAGCTACCCAACTCAACAGCCAAATTAAGACTTCTACAGAGGAATCCTTTCAGAGTCAGACTTGGAGGGTGATTCCCTCTTTGAGTGGGGCTTCCTTGGTGGCCTAGATGGTAAAGAATCTGCCTGCAGTGCAGGAGACTGGGGTTCGATCCAGGGGTCGGGAAGATCCTCTGGAGAAGTGAGTGGCTACCCACTCCAGTATTCTTGACTGGAGAATTCCATGGATAGAGGAGCCTGGCGGGCTACAGTCCACAGGGTTGCAAAGAGTTGGACACAACTGCGTGACTGATATTTTCACTTTCTTCCCTTAGAGAGGAGAACAAGGAGCATGCCTTGTCCACTGAAGTGATCTCTGGCCAAATGTAATTCCCCCTCCGTGAGCCATTTCACAAGGGGGTTTTTAGAAGGGAACAGTTCATTTCCATTTTTGTAAGTCTGCCTCAGTTATCCTAAATAAGGAGAGTTAGCCACAGGTCGCTGAACAGGCAACAGTGGACAGGGACTGACTCACCGAGCTACGATGAGTAACTGGTGGAGATCGTCGGCAGTGATGCTCTGAGGATCATTCTTGCGCATCTCCACAAAGTCATCTTCAACTGCCTTTATCAAAACAGTAAATGAACTTTGAAGTTATTCCTTATGAGGAAATTATATTTGCATTTTGTAGGGAAAAGGATTCTTTACCAAGCTAAAGTAAGACGGTCCTTGCCCAATGTGAAAATGAGGTCAGCCCTGCACCTTGGACAAATGAGACAGTATGGGTAAAAGGACCAAAACCAAACTTTACACCTAAATTATACCACTGAGGAGAGTACTGGAAACAAAATAACAAAACTCAACAGATACAACCCAGCAATTCTCATAGCAAAGCATGATGCCTTTAAATATAGGGAAGAGAAATGTCAGCAAAATTGGCCAACTCAGGACCTCTGAAAACTCCCCCACCATTAAAGAAGAACAAGAACACTGGCAAAAATTATCACAATCAGCTCCTTTAATACTGGAAATTAACCAGACCCCTGAAACAAACCGGGGAGCATTTTCTCCAAGAAAGACAAAAGAACATTGTGCTTTGAGGTATTTAAATTTGGCCTATTCCCTTCCCCATCTCCAAGCAGCCGTGAAAATAGTCTGGCAACCACTGGAGAGGCTGGTGGGACTGGAGCTCTGTCAAAGCACCATTCCCAGAGAACTGTCATTACCTGACTGCCTGGTGGTTCCTCAGAACAACACATTCGCAAGACTGTCTTTTTTTTTAAATTGAAGAATAACTGCTTTACTGTCTTGCTATCTTTATTTTACCTGACTCGGAGTTTGTTCAGTGTGAACAGCTTGTCTCCCCCGACCCTACTCCCCACTGAGTGTTTATCAGAAACAATCAGAAGCAATTATCTATCGACCACCTCAGCTGCCCCAGACCATGGATAAGTAGATGGGGCAAACAGCAGGCTAACCTAAACCATTAAAAAGAAAATCCTAGGGATGAAATGTCCATATATTCACCAGGAATTTACAAGGCCACACACATACGCAGGGGTGTGCACATGCTCAGGAGATCTGAGCCTGAGCAGGCAGGCCATAAGCTCTCATTCCTCAACAACCTTGAGGCTCTGTGCAAGCAGAAGGCAAAGGCTAGGGCAGAGTTGTAAACTGCATGGCTGAGTGCCGAAGATTTGCCCCACCACGGACACAGAGTCCCTTGGCTTATAGTGGGAGACTACTTGCAAGCATCTAAGGAAATTAAATTTCTCTCCAATCACTGACCACTGAACTAACTGAGGGAGACTTCTGTGACCACTGAACTAACTGAGGGAGACTTCTGTGCCCACACACAACTAAGAATACAGACTTTAAGAAATCAATTCAGAAAAGTCACTAAACAACAAACAGCAACAAGAACAACAAACCCTAGGGCAGGGGAGAATCTGCCAGAGCAGAGGTGCCAGGTTATATTATTTAAAGCACCAGGCTTCCAACACAAAAATTGGAAGACCTACAAAGAAACAAGAATGCCTGGCCCGCTTCATGGGAAATAAGAAGTCCTTGAGGAAACCTAAACATTGGAGTTACTATACAAAGACCTGAAATCAGCTGTTTTAAATATATTCAGAGAACTGAAGGGAAACAGGAATGAAGAACTGAAAGCAAGAGAATGGTATCAAATAGAAAATATCAATAAAGAGAAATTACTTAAAACATATTCTGAAGTTGAAAATACACCTTAAATTAAAAATTCACTTGAAAGGCTTAACAGCAGAATTTAACTGGCAGAAGATTCAGAAGATCTGTGGACAGGATGACCAAGATTATCTGAACAGAGCCTCAAAGACCTGTGGGACCCATCAAGTGTACCACATACACACCTGGGAAGGCCAGGGAGGAGGGAGAAAGGGGTAGGAAGAAACTTAAATAATGGTCAAAAATGTACCAAATGTCTTGAAAACTTGCCCAAAGTGTGCATTAATCTGCTTATCCAAGAAACTCAATAAACTGCAAGTAGGATAAACTCAGAGATCCGCATCTAGACACATCACAGTTCAACTGTCAAAGAGCCAGAGAGAATCCTGAAAGGACAAGAGAAAAATGACTCACTAATGTACAAAGAATCCTCTCACTGGAAACTCACTTCTTATCACAAAGTCCAAAAGGCAGCTGGAGGACTTCCTCACAGTGCTGAAAGAACAAACCCAAGAACTAAGAATTCCACACCAAGCAAAACTGGTCGACTTTCAAAAATTAAGGCGAAATTAAGACATTCCCAGATAAGCAAAAACTCAGAATTTGTCACAAGCAGATCTCCCTTACAGAATAACCCTGAGAAATAAGAAAGTTCTCCAGGCTAAAGTGAAAGTAACTTGGATCCCTGTGAAGATCACTGCTAAGGGTATCCACACGGGTAAATACAAAAGGTAGTATAAATGTCTTTAAAGACAACTACATAAAGCAATAATCATAAATGTGTTGACAGACATACAATATAAAGATGTAATCTGAATGATAATAAAGCACAAAGGAAAAAATGGAATTATGAAGGAGCAAAGCTTTTGCATACTATTATAAGTAAACCAGCATTAATCCTAAAATTAATTCCAGATTATCATAATTAAGATGTTAATATAGCTCCAAAGGCAACTACTAACGAAAAAAAATTGTGTCATAGAAGAAAAAATTAAAGTTGTACGTTAGTAATATCTATTTCAAACAAAAGACATTATATAACACAGAAAACAAATAGCAAAATTACCTCATCGGTAATTACAGCGAATGTAAATGGATTATTCCAATTCAACACAGAGAAATCCTTTGGTTTAAGCTAAACACACCTTGGTTATTTCATCAGAGATGCTATAATCCAGGAACCTCAAAAGGGTCAGATAGATGCGGAATTTATTCAGCACAGAGGGCAGCACGGCCGAGAGAAGGCTATTCATGTACTCCTCCATGTTTGGTGGCATTAGCTGTGGCTGTAAGTGGATCTGGCAGTCTGCCTAAAAAGAGGAACAGTGCACAGTATTTTCCAAGTTCCTAAATTAAACCAAAATTTTTAGGGGATGCTTCAGCTCTATCAGACCCCTGAGGGAAATAGGAAATATGATTTATTATTAGGGGGAGGTCACTTTTTAATATTAATTTATGTGAACTGTAACTACCCAGCAATAATTACCAAAGCTAGCCTTTTCTTGGTTACTTATGTTTCCTCAGTGGTATCAGTAAGCATATAGAAAGAGAGTGCATCTCTACAAACTGGCTAATTACAATGTTTTAGATGTTTCCTTCATCATGGAATATGTACTCTGTATCTTACTAAATTGGATTTCTAGACACCACATAAAGCAAATCACACTTTCACTACAGAAACTCACCACTGGGCCACCTAGTTCCCATTCACAGGCAGTCCTCATACATCACGGGTGAGCATGTTATACAGAGCAACTAGATGTCTTTCAAGCAACTGGGTGTATTTCTCATCATTAAAAGACTCAGAAGTAAAGGTGCTCTTCCATGAACCACTGAAGTAACCAGAGTTCTAAAGGGAACTCTCAAATATTTCTCACAAAAGATTCACAGAAGACAGTGGAACAGAGGCAACAAGAACCAAGGTCTGGATGTTAATCAGGCAATTTACAGAGAGCTTCTACTTTCTCTCCCCACGTGTGGGGGTTTCTACCGCCAACAGCTTTCTTTCCTTGCCTTGTGATTTTCTTTATAGATACGAGGTGTTCATTCCAGAGAACCAAAATATTCAATTTCCTCATTAATAATCAGCAGCCATAATTTTAAAACAAGTTTAACTTATTAAAAATAAGCAGTGCCAAGAAACAAAGCAAAAGTCCAGATCTCTTTCCAGTAACTGCCCTCCACTTCAAAATGACCCTTCGTACCGGCAGGAGTGATCTCCCCTCTGAAGTAATAAAAACATTAATGTTGCAGGGAAATTCCATCTGGTGGTAGCTGAAGTCATAATCCACCTTCTGCCAAGTTATTAGGTTGCTCAGGGCAGTCACATTATGAACACCTACAAAAGCAAGAAAATAATTTTTCAGTCACTTGACTTTAATTACTTAACCAAATTAGTTTTGCTGACATTGATAATAAGACATGAGATTTCTACTGCTTTAAAAAATATGAGAGGCAATATCCAATTTTCTAAATGACCATTAACTAAGAGGGTTCACAGACAATATTTGTCCAGATAGATAAAACACATTTCTGGAGCCAAGATTCCCTACCCACCCACCCAAAATTTACTATCAAGCATCGGGTGTGCAATTAGACAGAAAATAATTCCCAAAAAAGTAAGATTGCTTTGTATGTGATGTGTCCACAGGGCTAAAATAATCTGGCAGGACCAAAACGGTTTTTACAGAGATGAGGTTACTGAATTTTAATGACTTTCTGATCATTTCTGCCTTAGTTCTACCCAGTCTAACCCTGCTCTTTCTACCTTTACCTCCTGAACCGATTACTAGCAAAGGGGCTTCTGCATTCTCATTCGAGCAAGGTAGAGCAGTCTGCTTTCTCATAATTTCATAACATGTTTCATCACATTCAGTTCAAGCCATTTGATCTTCTAGATATTCTGATTCTTTGGGAAAAAAGTTTAATCACACTGGTTGGTAAAAAAATGTTTTATTAGGTCTTTTCTACAACTTTTCTTTTCAGATAATACAGGACTAAAGGCAAAGCCTCCTGCCTTGCAACCTTTAAAAAGCCGTATCTCTTGTATCGTGGTACAGTTTTCAGACCATCATAAAACACAGCTGATGTACACAACTTATTTGTTTACCATATAAGCTTTACCTAAATTCACAGAGCAAGCCTTTATCTTAAATATCTGTGAAGTGTGAATCTGCCCTTGTTCACGGTTATATTTTTAGAAAACCATTACCCAGCCTGGCCTCGCTGGGACTTAGAAGTGGTGGGGAAACGTCGGTGCACACACCTGGTGTGTCCAGCTGCCCTTGCTCCAGGAGAGTCTCGTCAATTACAAGCGAAGTGTTGCTGGGCAGCTGCAGGAGCCCGCTGACCAAGCGATTGGCTGCATAGTCTTTGTGGGGAATGAACTTCAAATGGTTCATGTTCTCTATAGTCATCTGTAGACGAAAAGACTGCAAAGAGGAATTTCCTAATTAGCAAGTTTCACTCTTTTAAGAAAATATGTATCTGGAGTTAAACACTACCTTGTATAAGGAGAGAAAGATCTTATCAATTTTTAAGGGAGTAGGCTCATGGTTTCTGGAGCTCTCAGAAACAAAAATTTGTACATCCTAAATAAGAATTTCTCTGATTCTATGAGCTGGTTTATTCTCAACTGTCCTATTCAGTATTCCTGGAGAATAGTTTTTATTTTATTAGTGAACCAGAAACAAATCATAGACAACTGAGATATATATTGGTATATGTATCTCAAATACACAGAGGCTTAAAAAAAAAAGATATCACCAGAAGCTTGCTAAGACCCGTTTATGGGGTCCCATGAGGTCAAAATCCCGGATAAAGGATCCATTCAGTGTGCAAGAGACCAACGGGTTTATGACAGCAGAGCATGAAAAGCTCACTGATGAGATCTCAGATGAGATCTCAGACTTCACACTCGCAACTCTTTTTGAAGAAAATACCACACGGACAGTTTTTCGTTCAGTATCAGAACATCCAAAAACAACATCCACAGTTATCTGAAAAGGCTGTTGACACAGTCCTTCCTTCGCCAACTACGTTTTCATCTGTGTGAGGCTAGCTTTCCTTCGTATACTTCAGTCAAACATCATGTTACGATAGACTGAATGCAGAAACAGATAAGCCAATCCAGCTGTTTATGAATCCAGACATTACAGAGACTGGCAACAATTTAAAACAACGCCACTTTTATCACTGATATTTTTTTTGTTTGGAAAAAATAGCTATTTTCGCAATTCTACTTATGTTCGTATATAATTGATTTGTTTTCAATGACTATCTTAGTCTTTAATTTCTAACATGGTAAATTGACGATACAAACAATCCACACAAACAATTTCTCTTTGAGTCCTCAATGATTTTTAAGAGTGTAAAGTAAGTCACGGAGAGTGAGGCATGCTGGTCTATCTGGTCTATTGCTATGTCTCTTAAGGGCCTAGAAGACACTGAATAAACACTGGTTAAACGAATGATCTACTTCAATCTTTTAAATTTCCAAAGTAAGGTGTGATCAGCATTGCCAGGCACACAACTAATCAGAAGCTACTCCCCTAAGATCTTACCACCACACAAACACTTCATTCTAGATGCTCTGGCAAATAAAGGTAGCTTGACTTTCAAACAGGAATTAAACTTGGGCAGCAGAGATAAAGTTATTTCCTCAACTAAAAAGAATTATGCTCCTACAGTTTAGTTAACTGACATTTAAAATCTTCACACATACAAAGGATACCACATTGTACAAACGAACTGGCATCAAAGGAGAGTACAATGTTAAAGGAATTACTACAGCTGTATTAACTGTTATTCAAAGAAATTCATGCTAAGGCAACAAAGGAAAAGTGGAATGTTTAGAGGTAAGCACATTTTACACTATGAAACCGGGCAGGCTTTGTTTCCCCTTAATGAGATCTATTAAAATCTCAAAGTTAAATATTTGGGTTGAATGAAAGACCATTAGATGGACTTTTAAAGTATACTTAGGTTTATAACACGTGTTTATATTGATCTTACTGCTGGAACCAGATGTTGAATAATTCGATATAAGTGTTCCGTGAAGGTACTATTCCGTGGACAACCACTCAAGTTAACCGTAAATTTTCCTAGTGGAAGAACATCTCTTCTTGTGTATCTAGGGAAAAAAAAAAAGGTATGAACCAATAAGACACTCAGGTGATTTCCTGATCTCCATCAAAAGGCAAACAAAGAAAAATTAGCTTAATACTGTCATTAAAAATAAAGCAGATTACTCTCATCAGCTTTTTTAAAAAACAGAAACAATAACAAAAGTAACAGCCAATACTTAGTGCTGGTATTGTTCTTCTACCACGTGCCAGGTACTGTTCTAAGTACTTTATCATTTAATTCCCAAGCACTCTGAGGTAGGTAATATTATTTTCATTTTACAGATGAGAAATCTGAGGCACTGTAAATAATATGCCGACATTCATACAGCCATGAAGTGGTAGAGCTGGACTTAAACACAGCCAATTTGGTTCCAGCATCTATGCATTCAGCCATTATGTACTACTGTCTCAAATCCTACCTGAGGAAAGATTTATTAGGACAAATATGTTTACTACAGAGTTAAACAGAGAAAAACTAGGGAAGCCTAACATTTAGGGGAAAAGTACAACTGTCTATAATGAAATACACTGTACAGCCATTAAAAGGCTCATGGAGAATTACGATGGGAGAATGTTTAATATTTATTAATGATAAAAGCAAGCTAATCATCTATTTAGAGTACAACTGAGACCCAAGTAGGGAGGTATACACATGGAAACAAAAAAAGCTGATATCATCAGCTACCAAGGTCTGTTAACTGATACCATCTCTAAGTGGTGTGATTACAGACAGTTTCTGCTTTCTTCTTTATGCCGTAGCTTACTGAAGGCACGCACATTACTTTGAAATCGGAAAACAAAGAGCTCTAGCGAGGTGAGAGGAAGAGGGGCTCACGTCCATGCACAAGTGAGATGTGCACCAAGTGGCCTCACAGACTGTAGACACAGAGCCTCAGGATGTATAAATAGGGGACTTATAGACTGCAAAAATGACAAGACAGCTTGTTTTATTCATCAGCTAGGTTCTATACCTAGTTTTAGCTCTTATATTTAAGGAGATACAATCAAAATGCTACAAGTGACCCTGAGAAAAGCTGAAAAAAGGAGTATCTGAGATTAGGTCTAACAGCTGCTGCACTGAACAAATAACCATCTGGTGATGAAGCCTAATAAACAAAACAAATTATCTCAGAAACCTTCCTCTTCTTTGTCCCTCTCAACAAAACACCCAACTCCCAGGAACACAGCACTTACACTGTAGAGATGAGATGTAATATAAGGTACTCAGCGGCCAAGCTGTCTCCCAGAAGGGCATGAGTGAGGAAGCCAAGCAGCTCTGCTCTGACTGGAGACAATTCGGACATGAAACCGGAAACAACTGCAGAGAGAAGGGCGACCAGATTCAGCAGACACGCCAGGCCCTCGCGTGCCTCTGGCTAAAAAGTAACTATGCAACAAAGCAGTGCACGTCAGCAGACAACTGGCAGGGACGTCAAGCACTGGCCCGTGAGTGATGCCAACTGTCAAGACAAGACAAGCGGCATACCTTTGGGAGGGGCCTCATTTTAACGAAGAGAATTAACACAAAGGAAAGTGGACAAAGCGATGGTGACCGCTGGAGGAACTTTTCCTGACCACTGAGCACCTGAGCAACAGCTCCACAAAACGCAGCTCCCACGCGCTGGGTGAGGCTCTGGGCCACGAGGCGTCACACTTACACTTACAGGTCTTGCTCTCCTCTTTGTTGAGGCAAGCAGGCAGTAAGGGGTTGATGTGCTGCAGCTTCTGGGCTAGGACCACGTGGATTCTTGGCACTAAGGAGGCAGGAGGACTGTGCACCCTCTGTTCCTCAGCCGTGTCCGTGCACTCCATCGGGTCCAGCAGCGAAGAGGCGTCCCTGCCGAGAGACGACAGAGCTTCAGCCGCTGTACACACATAAAAGTAACATCCGTCTCTGAAAATGACATGGGAACTCAAGCCGAGGACAGTTCCACCTGACTTCTCCTGAGAACAGAAAAATGCTCCTCTTCTTCGTAAACTGTTACATGACAGATTTCAGGCTACCTACACACGTCATATGATAAAGGCATATGTATGTACACGTGTGCACCAAATGTAACAAAGTGATCAAAAAGAACTTCACCAGTAAGTGGACACTGTACCTCCAGACGTGATGCACTGGGAGGAACGTATCACTTTGTAGTTTTCTGCCCAAAATGCATAGCTGGAATCTAATCACAAGGAGACATCAGATAAACCCAAACGGACAGACGTCCTACAGAGTAGCTGGCCTGTACCCTTCAGGGTCGCGAGTCTGCTCTGCCATGTGAGGACACGGCAAGGAGACAGCCATCTGCAAGCCAGGAAATGGGCCCTCGCTAAATGCTGCTGTCTCAACCTTGGTGCCCCCATACTATGAGAAGTGAATTTTCTCATAGTGTCAAGAAAAGTGTCAATACACTGAAGGACAGGAAAAAAAGAAAAGAAAAGTATCAAGGCCTTGAAGGACAACTAAGAGCTGGAGACTGCTCCAGGTTAACGCAACGAGTGATCCTGTGGATCCTGGACCAAGAGGAAGACTCAGAAAGAACAGCACTGAGACACTCGGTGAAATTTATCGTTAGTGTGGCCGATGGCTAGTGCACTGTGTATTCAAGGCAAATTTCCAAACTTTGTAGCTACACTCTGATTATATATGAAATACAGACACAGCAAGGATTTAGGATATGACATACACAACTTACTCTCAAGTGTTTCCAAAAACTACGTATGTATAAAAATGTATGTATATAAAAATAAGCAGAAACAAATGACAAAACAGATGGAGCCTAAGTGTTAACAACCTGTAAATCTGAATGAAGGGAAAAGGGAGTTCTTTATATAACCATCCTCCAACTTTTCTCAAAGTTTGAAATTATTTCAAAAGAGACTCACCTTTCATCATTATTCAGTATACTTAGCGCAGGATCCACGGAGAGTATGCCATATAACTCAAGAACATCATTTACTTTAAAACAATCCCAGTCTTCATAGACCTAATGAGAGGCCACACAAAATCACAGTTAGGGCTCAATGACATCAAAAAGTGCATAAGATATTAGCCTTGAAGTAATAATAATCAGAAAATGAACGTCACAGCATCTCCTTTATTTGATAAATGGAGACCAAGGCAGGTAAGGCTCTTACCTGAAGCCATTTTGCTGGTTAGCAAATAACAACTAAAACACGGGACTCCTGACCAATGTCTGTTTTCCCACTGCTTCAGAGAAAAGCTTTTCCCGAAGGATGAACTAAAACTAGAAACATGAATTATCTCAAAATCTATTAACTACACTGAGATGGGGAAAACTGAGTATTACTAACTTTGGACTTCACAAGCTCTGCAGTATTAAGAGGACTGACACAGACTTCAAATGGCCTTGAGGCTTCTCACAATAAAGAGCCAAACCTTCAAAGCCGTCTATCAAGACGGACGTTAGAAACTGTCACAGCCTCTTACTGGTGAGAGCTAAAAGAAGCACAGAGGAAAAACGGGCTAATTCTGGTTCCTGTGCTGCACAGCTGAGGTGCCATTTAACTTAAAGCCAAAACAACTAAGAATGGAAATCCTCACTGATCGTTTCTGAAACTTGTACCACTTGTTCACTGTTCACGATTAAAAAACCAGAATGAGCAAGACAGGTGAACAAACTGTTAACAGATTTTCTTCTACCTTATTTTAAATCTAATTGATAAGAAAAGAAAGAATGGTGAAAATAAAGCAGAATTTAGTAACTTAGAAATGATACAGGAAGAATATAGATATTAATTTAAATGCTGTTTCACCTCTATTTGAAATATTCATTTTTTAAAAATAAAGACAATGCTGTAGTAGATAAAATAATTCCCCCTCCCCACCATACACATATCCACATCTCACTGGAATCCTTGAATATGTTACATGTAAAAGGGATTTACATAAATTAAAGGACCTTAAGATGGGGAGATTACTCTGGACTGCATGAGTGGGCTCGATCTAATTACTCATGTCCTTAAAATTAGAGAATCCTTCCTACCTACAGCCAGAGGGAGACGAGACTATGAAAAAATGGTCAGAGGGCTGGCTGTGCTGGAAGATGCAGGAAGAGGTCACAAGCCTCTAGAAGCTGGAAAAGGCTGAGAGAGTCTTCAGAGAGGAACCAGTCTTGCAGCCACTTTCATTTTATCCCCAGTGAGATTCACACTGGACTTCTGGCGTAAAGCCTCTAAGATGATAAATTTTGTTATTTTAAGCCCCCTAAATTTGTGGCAATTTGTTACAGCAGCAAGAGAAAACTCGCTAACACAAATGCTAAGACTTTTCTGTTTTAATTTCTGAGACACTTAGCACACCTTTGTCAGCATCAGAGCCCTCAAAGACGTTCTTACCTTCACGAGGCATGCAGGACCCTTCTCTCCTGGCAATGGAAAATTCAGATCAAAAGGAGAAGAGAAGTTTAGGGAGCTCAGCTGCTGTCCAGAAGAAGCTTCCGTTTCTAAACGTTTTGGCTCACCACTCCATTGAAGACCACCAACATTCCCTAAATTCAAAGGGACAGCATTACACATCGTCATTTCAAAGGCTTCCTGGAGATAAAGAACATTCCTAAACAGCCTTTTGAGTTTGACTGAAATGATGTATTTCTGAGCTTGCAAACTTCAAGTTGTTCCCATTTTAAAGGAAGTAACACACATTAGAAGTCCTTTTGACCCGTTAAGGTAACAAAGAAGATCTGGAAGTGTGGTCACCTTCCCCTGCAATAAAAGGGCAGCAGACTCCTGCCCTCCCCCGTCAAATCTCCTAGATGTGACTTTAAAAGTCAATATTTAATAGGTTATTTAACGTCTTTGATGTTATATATGGGTCTACAGACAACAAACACACTTTGGTAGAATATATTTCTTTCTACTTACTAAGCAGAATAAAACCACATAGCAATAAACTAATTTACTAAACAACTATTAACTTCCACTCTGTACCAGGAGTCAGACTAATTGTTGGGCCTTCAAAGATCATTTAAAGATAGCCTGTACCCCTAAAGTTGTTACAATTTAGGACTGGTAACTAGTTAGAATTAAAATATAGCTTGCCACACCACACTATACTGCTCAGCAATAAAAAGAATAAGCTACTAATAAAAACAACAATTTGGACAGACCTCAAGGAAATTATGCTGAACGAAAAAAGCTAATCTATAAAGTCTATACACTGTATGATTCCATTTATATAACATTCATAAATGACAAAATTGTAGGGATGAAGAACAAATTAATCGTTGCCAGTAGGGAGGCAGAAAAGCAGATGTGATTATAAAAGGGCAACATAAGAGAGCCAGGTAATGAATTGTTCTGTATTCTGACTGTGGTAGTGGTCACATGAATCTACATATGTGATGAAACTGCACAAAAATAAGCGCATGTAAAAATGTGAATTCTGAATAACGTCTATGGACCATATCAATATCCATTTCCTGGTTATGATATTCTACTATAATTATAGAAGGTGTTATAATTATATAAGATGTTGACCCACTTGAAACTGCATCAAGGATATATGGGGATCTCTCTGTACTATTTTCTTTTGTAAGTGCATGTGAATCTATACTTATCTCCGAAACAGCTTAATATATACATATATATACACAACACAGTCTGATAGATTGCCTAGAAACCAACAAACAAGGTTAAATGGTAGTCTCTCAGTTGTGTCCGACTCTTTGTGACACCATGAACTATAGCCCTCAAGGCTCCTCTGTCCATGGAATTCTCCTGGCAATAATACTGGAGTGGGTTGCCATTCCCTTCTCCAGGGGATCTTCCCAACCCAGGTATTGAACCCAGGTTTCCCATATTGCAGGCAGATTCTTTACTGTTTGAAACACAAGGGAAGACACAAACAAGGTAAAACTTTACATAACTAATACACTCAAATGTATTCAAAAGCCCTGAAGTATGACATTCAAACAAAATGGGTAAGAAATAGAAGCATCGACAGCTTAAATGTTAAGGAAGAGAATTACCATGTGCCCTGGATTCTAATATGTATTTAGGTTATTGTTATGATGCACTATTAATTTTAATAAACATCTGGGAGTGAGTAGAGAAAAAGAGATTATTATTATATTCACATATGTTTGGTGTAAAACATTTCAATTTTAAAAATATTAAAATATGCCTTAGCTTAAAGACATACGGTAATATGAACTTGTGCAGTAGACTACTACATGGTTAGATGAGGCTCAGCAGTAAATCTGTCTACCACTGACTGCTCTATCTGCTCTCTCAACCCACTCTTCAGATTAAATTAACTCATTTGTTTTACTTCCTCTGCCTTTAAGAAGTGACAGGACATAAAAGGAGAAATAAAGACAAACTTACCTACCTGGCATATGAAGGAATTCACTGGTCATAAAAACTGTGATTGGCAAATCAATAACGATATATACCAATTTTGAAATTCTCTTAGAAAATTTCAACTTTTGGTTTCCTTGTATAATCAGAATTACTCGCATTTTAATTAATATTTTAATACATAAACTACTACAAACCTACTTAAATAGAACAAACAGAACTGTGACTATTCTAAGGGTTATTTGCTTTAAAGTTTAGGAATAAGTAATCCAGCGTACCAAAACTTCACGTTTTTCCTCCAATGTGCTCAGTCTTACTAAATTAGAGCAAAGTAAGAAAGGATGTTTCCAGATACAAGTAAGTCATTTTTGGGGTAGACTACTATGCTTTCATATTACTTAAAGGCTGAGATAAACAATAAATAGGAAGAAACACAAAAGCCCTTTTCTAGCTTCCCAACTTGAGACCCTGAACACGTGACAGCAGAGCAGCCTCTTCCAGGTGAGCCTAACCGCTCAGTTACGGAGCACAGACTGAGCCTCTTCCAGGGGAGCCTAACTGCTCAGTTACGGAGCACAGACTGACTGACCAGAGCGCAGCTGTCAAAACTCTCAGAACTGTCTCTAACTCTGCTAAACCTGAAAGCAAAGTTGTCAAATCACTGCCAGCTCCTAAATCTACAGCTACATGATAGAGCTATGAATTCTAAATATGAATCCATGGCAGGAGAGCCGAAGTCTCCAGAAAGCGGGATGGCACATGCTACCTGCTTGTCTGGCAGTCATGTGCTGGTCTTTCTGTTTATTGGGCTGCAGATCCATATCTTCGTCATCTTCATAGCTTCTCTTGTGACGGCTGGGGGTGTAAGACGTTGAAGGGCTGACTCGAGCTTGGTTGGCATTAACATAGGCGTTAAATGAAGGGTTAAAGAAAGATTTCCATGAAATGGGGAATATCCTAAAATTATGCTACCTCTATGACTAATAAAAGACTACTTCTATTTTGGTAGCTTACTACTTGCTACTTTGGTAGCTTGGTTAAAATAAAAATACTTTTTTAAAAGAAGACTGATGCATACAAAAAAATAAGCTACAAGGATATACTGCACAGCACCACAAATATAGGCAATATTTTATAATAAATATGAACGAAGTAAAATTTACCAATATTTTTGAATCATTATGCTGTATCTGAAGTTAATACACTATTGTAAACCAACTACACCTCAATATATTAAAAAAAAGAAACAAGAATTAAAAAATTATTTTTTCCAGCTAACTTCATTGAGGTAAAAAGACTAAGTTTGAAAAAAAAAAAAATTGTTATCTCTTCAATTAAGAAAATTATCAGGAAGCATTCAACACATAAGAAGGTTCAGATAAAGGATATTTCTTTTACCCACATAGATTCTCCAGGCACTGGAACACAGTAGAATGTCTGTCTCTCCGAAGTAGTAGTTCGTGGAGAGTTTAAATCAACTTCTTGCTGAGGCTGTGATGTTCACAAAATTTTATTTATTAAAAAAAATTAGCAACTCTGTTTTCAGATTGTTTATAAAAATCACAGTAAATACTTCATATGGAGTTAATTAACAAGCGACTAGTAAATCTAAACTATCATTTTTGAAACGAAAACTGACATAAAATCACTTCAAATGCAATCATCAATGCAGTGTGTACAGCCTGAGACGGTATGTATAAGCAAGGTGGGCAGCCTGAGATGGTATGTATAAGCAAGGTGGGTTTTGTTTCTTTCTTTCCTTCCAGGGCCAAAGTCCCCTTTTCCTGGTATGGTGCTCACTCTTACAACTCTTCAGCAACACAGCACAAACTCTTGCTCAGTGTGTCCAACTCTGCAACCCCATGGACTGTAGCCCACCAGGCTCCTCTCTCCATGGGAATTCTCCATGGAAGAATACTGGAGTGGGCTGCCATGCCCTCCTCCAGGGGGTCTTCCCGACCTAAGGATCGAATGCAGGCCTCCTGCACTGCAGGCAGATTCTTTACTGTCTGAGCCACCAGGAAAGCCCAATTAATACTGCAGCTTCCTTCAAATCCAAAATACACAATACCCTAGGCTACAAAATTAAATCCCTAAAATAAACACAGTACTTTGTTAAACTTTTTTCAAAGACAACACTCATGGTAATCCCACTGTCTCTCTCACAGGAATGCTATCAACATTAGCCTATTAAATAGGAATTTAATGATACACTTCTTATGATGTTGCTCTGAGATGAGATTTAAAAAGAGAAATTATTTCAAGACACTCATATTACTTTTATAGCACACAAAAAAATCCCTTACAAGTAAACAGAATCTATATTCTATCTTATAAGAGAAAAACAAAGAAAGAAAGAAAGCCAGAGACACCAATTGAATCTGAGATGTTATGTGTAAGCAAAGCGGCTTTTCTTTCTTTCCTTCCAGGGCCAAAGGCCCTTTTCCTGGTATGGTGTTCTTACTTATGACTCTTCAGAAACACAGCACAAACTCTTTGCCTTTGGGAGTATTACAGATGGACACCCTCATCCATTTTGTTCTCCAATTTCCAGATGTTGAGATTACTGAGTTAGAGAGACACTGCATTACTGTGTAGTAGAAGAAAAATTGTGTATTAATTTATCAGCTTAATGTAACTTAGGGCTCCATAAACAGGAACGCAGGATTATAAAGTTGCCTCATTAGACTCAGCACAACAATGTATTACCATGTCATGGAAACACCCTTAAAAAAGACACTGGGAGACTTGGAGGTCATCAAAAGATTAAACGAATTCATCTTTCATGAGTCCGTTACTCTAAGTAAGTGTAGGAAGTTATATTTCATTCTCTATAGAAACCTTCCTAATTAGGGCCATTCTTCCACACAGATCAGCCTGCTGAGCTAGAATATTTATTCTAGGATTTTGTCTTCTTTCTTCTTCCCTTTCCCATTATTGATATGTAGGAGAGTTTCTATTACTTCCTTTTATCAAAGAAGGCTTAGGTTTACTTTTTTCTTCCCAGGAAGAGAGGGCAGGATTTAATCAAATTTAATGAAGCACATGTAGGGGGTTCCCTGGCAGTTCAGGGGTTAGGACTCCATGCTACCAATGTAGGGAACTAAGATCCCAAATGCTGTGCCGCGTGGCCAAAAGAAAGAAAAAAAGGTATAAAAAAATTAAGCGCATGCAAAGCCCTGAAATAATATTCTTTCATTTTTCTTCTACTTTTCATTTTAAAAGAACTTAAGTAATTTTTAAAAGCAAGTGTATAGATATTAGGAAAAGAAAGGAATTAACTTTGTCATTTACAATATTCCACCTTCTAAGACATTTTTAGAAGATCAAAAAAAAAATCATATCAGAGAAACTCAAGGCAAATAAACAAAACATTTCACATGACTTCTTAGAACTTATATACAAGATAAGTAAATTTATGATCAACCAAAGGAAAATAATATTCTCTGCCCAGGAAAAAGAGCTCATTAAAAAGTTTTTTATATATTTTAAGTATACATACCCCACACTCTGCTACATCTCTGTATTTTCCAAAATGAAGAACCTATGATTAAAACAATATATCAAGATATCAGAATCAAAACTGCCACAGACAACACAAGGTCAAAGCTAATCCTACTAACTGTAAACACTAAGTTTCATGAAAAAAGCAATACATACACGTGCTTTTGTGTTTCGGTTAACAGTTTCATAAACTCCCATGTAAAATTCAGGGTCAAACATATCCTGAACCATGCAACGAAACTTCACAAAACTGTTAGGTTTCAAATAATGAAGAGGAACTTCATTCAGTGATGGTACCTTAAAGGAAAACAAACAAGTCAAAATAGTCTCTGTTTTGCAGAGACAAGCACATACACATGTATATCCAGACAAACTGCCATTCCCCACCTACCCACCCCCAATACACAATCAAGCCCTATCAAGGAGCCAAATGATTTCAACGGTCAACAACACAACTGCTGAACAAAAGTCCTTTCCGCATTCTTGCAAGTTCAGTTCGTATGATGACATTTGATTATAATGTCAAAGGATGCTTTTCCTTCAGAACACCTTCCACTTAGCAGAAAGGCATTTGCTTTGTTGAGCTCTTCTCTTAAACTCATACAAGTAATTCTTTAAAATGAAGGTAATAAAAGATCATCGAAGCTCTCACAATTACCCTTTTTTTTTTCCACAGTCAGTTACTGCCACCTACAGGTGCCAGTACAGAAGCATTTATTTGCTTGAAATTAAATTGCAAGAGACCAAAATCTTTTAATACATATGCACTTAAGGCAGAGGGCGGTACACGTTAATTTATATATTTTTAAGTTATATGTGGATCACTACTGTGAGAAATTGGAAGTCTGCCCAACCCTTGCCCGCCCACCCACCCCCAGCAAACAGCAATAATAAGCTTACCCATTTAGGAGCATTATTCTCCTTCAGCTTTTCCTTAAAATATTCTATTACTTTCTTCTCCCAGTCAGGATTAACCCCATTTTGAGCTGAAAGAAAAATATACTTTTCAAAGCTGAAGGTACATTAGTTTAGGGTGCCTTATTGGAAGTGCTGCGCAAGACACCAGAGCTGCCGGGTCGGGGGCTGGATATTACAGTCGGGGTGAGGCTGAGCCCCTGCGGGCTCTCAGGTGCTAACAGTTTCCCAAGAGCTCTACCACAGTGAGAGATGAGGCCCCAGACAGAGCAGCACAGGAACCATCACCTGAAAAGCACTCTGCTGCTTGAAAACATTTTAATACAGATTTAAAACACTTTTACAATTACCCTGAAATGAAAAGCAGAGCATGTTCTTCTTCTACTGTTTTTAACTTTTTATTTGGGAATAATTTCAAACTTCCAAAAAGTCACAATGAAAATTACAAAGAACACCTGTACCCTTGCTCCCATTTACTTTATTATTCACTTGCTCTCTCTCCCTCTCCCACATTTTTCTCACTTGAGCTTACATTACACACACATCATTTATTTTTACCTTTAAATAGTACTTGGGCTTCCCTGGTGGCTCAGCTGGTAAAGAATCCACCTGCAATGCAGGAGACCTGGGTTTGATCCCTGAGTTGAGAAGATCCCCTGGAGAAGGGAAAGGCTACCCAACTCTAGTATTCTGGCCTGGAGAATTCCATGGACTGTATAGTCCAAGGGGCCGCAAAGAGTCGGACGCAACTGAGCGACTTTCACTTAAATAGTACAGTGTGTTTCCTAAGAATAAGGAGATTATCTTACATAACCACGGTACTTGCTATCAATCTCAGGAAATTCGAAATCAATACCAAACTCTTTTTACCAAGCCTACCACACATATTCCAGCTAGTCTCCCGACCCATCACTATTGTCTCCTGTATTTTTTCCACTTCAGTGCACATCCAGTTTAGGATCGCAGCCTGCTTTCTGCTATCAATTTTTTCTTTTCAATCTTTTTCTATTCCGAAACAGTTCCTCAATCTTTATCTTTTATGACACTGATAATGAAGAATACAAACCCATTATAAAAAAACAGCATGTTCCTCACTGGGTCTGTCTGATGTTTCCTTATGCGTGGACTGCGGTTACGCGTTACCGGTCAGAGTGCTATGTAAGCATGCGGTGTCCTGGAACGGTTGTACGTGCTTCATTGAGACAGGAGATGTTCATCTTCTCTCCACGCATGACGTTAATTTTCACCACCCAGTAAAAGTGACAGCCGAGTTCTCCACAGTGGTCACTTCCCCCTCTCTCCTCTAGTAAGCAATCTAACAGGAGATGCCTCAGGACCAAACAAGTAATTTTCATGAAACTTGCCCTGCTCCCAAGATTCAGCACACCTCTACCTCTTGCAATGATGATTGCAAAATAAGAAAAAGGTGTTTTTAATGTCATATTAAGGATAAGAAACCAGCTTTTGAAAAACTATGGGAACTGGCCAAGACTAAAAAGTGAATCATCCAAAAAAAAAAAAAAAAAAAACCCAGGAATATATATACACGCATGTTTTCATGAATTAGAACTACCTAACCAGACCTTTGCCAACAAAGGTCCGTCTAGTCAAGGCTATGGTTTTTCCAGTGGTCATGTATGGATGTGAGAGTTGGACTGTGAAGAAAGCTGAGCTCCAAAGAACTGATGCTTTTGAACTGTGGTGTTGGAGAAGACTCTTGAAAGTCCCTTGGACTGCAAGGAGATCCAACCAGTCCATTCTAAAGGAGATCAGTCCTAGTGTTCATTGGAAGGACTGATGCTAAAGCTGAACTCCAATACTTTGGCCACCTCATGCGAAAGACCCTGATGCTGGGAGGGATTGGGGGCAGGAGGAGAAGGGGATGACAGAGGATGAGATGGCTGGATGGCATCACTGATGGACATGGGTTTGAGTAAACTCCAGGAGTTGGTGATGGACAGGGAGGCCTGGTGTGCTGCGATTCATGGGGTTGCAAAGAGTCGGACACGACTGAGCGACTGAACTGAACTGAACCAGAGCTGGTCAATACTTCCAACAATGCATGGGTACCATATACATCACACACGTGCTATGGAAACGTGGTGTAAAGGAATTTTGTCTTTATTTGTTATGCAGCTGGTTCTGTTAGAAACACTCATAAGATCCTGGTAACACCTGCTGTAGCAGATTCCTAATGCTTTCACTTAACTGAGCAAAGGACAGTTATTAAAAAGCACTCGTGGAGGTGAAAGTGCCTTCTGTGATTCTGACTGCAATGAGGGTTAAATCCTTGTGTGTGTATGTTAGTCATCATGTCCATCGCTTTGCAACCCCATGGACTGCAGGCCGCCAGGCTCCTCTATCCATGGGATTTCCCAGGCAAGAATACCAGAGTGGGTTGCTATGTCCTTCTCCAGGGCATCTTCTCAATCCGCGTCTCTTGCATTGCAGATGGATTCTTTACCAACTGAGCTAGAGCAAAGCCCCCAAGGGTTAAATCTACTCCTAGTAAACTGGTCCTCAAAGTGTAGCTTCCCAGACTGGCAGCACTAGCACCACCTGAGCAGCTGTTAGCAAGGCTGGGAGCCCATCCCAGAACCACTGAATGAGAAGCTCTGGAGGTGAGGCCTAGCAGTTCATGTTTTAAGATACCCTCTAGGTGATTCTGGTGCACACTGGAACTTGAGAAGCACTGCTCTACTAAATGCATGCCAATAAAGGATCACTGAATGGGGTCGGGGGGGACTAGACTGGGTATTTCCGCTTCTAGTCAAAACGGATGTTTCCTACAAGCAGACATGACCACCAACACCACCATTCTGACTGCATCTGTGTAAGAAGGTTGAATACACCACATCACAGGCGATGAAACTACATTAAAGAGTGACTAGGAAGCAGCAAGTTACTTCGAAGTAACTTACATGTTATGAAATGTTAACAAAACATCTGGTCTTGCTGAACAATTTAAGGACTGAAGCAGACAATTCCAAAATTCTCAGGAGTACAGTAACTACCCATTATGTATTAAGCCTACTTTATGCCCAGCACTCTGCCAGGTGCTATCAGGATCCTTAGACTTGAAGGAACTTAGGAGAAGGCGATGGCACCCCACTCCAGTACTCTCGCCTGGCAAATCCCATGGATGGAGAAGCCTGGTAGGCTGCAGTCCACGGGGTTGCGAAGAGTCAGACACGACTGAGTGACTTCCCTTTCACTTTTCACTTTCATGCATTGGAGAAGGAAATGGCAACCCACTCCAGTGTGCTTGCCTGGAGAATCCCAAGGACGGGGGAGCCTGATGGGCTGCTGTCTATGGGGTAACACCGAGTCAGACACGACTGAAGTGACTTAGCAGCAGCAGCAGAGCTAAGACAGGGCTTCCCAGGTGGCTCAGTGGTAAAGAATCCTCCTGCCAATGCCGGAGACGTGGGTTCGATCCCTGGCTTGGGAAGATATCCTGGAGGTGCATGCAAGCACATGAGAGCTAAGATAAACTATGGGCAGAATAGCAGGCAAAAGCAAAGAGGAGAAAATAGTGAAAGTCAAAATATTTCAGAGCGGGCTTCTGAAAGAGGTGGTGTTTGAGCCAGGCCTGGGAAGAGAGGCAGAATGGAACCATGCCGAGGTCTGAGGGGTGGGCATATTGCAGACACAGGGCATTCTGGGGGAGGCAACAGTAATAGCAAGCCAGAGACAAGGACGGACATACCAGAAATTCAAATACGCGAGCACAAAGTGGCTGGAAAAGAACAAAGCTAACGAACAAAAGGAAGATGAGACCAAACACATCACAGAGTTTTCAATGCCAGGCTACAGATCCACTCTCTGTTCATCAACAATTCACCTTTACATTCCCAGGCTCTAACAAGGGCCTGGGACACAGCTCCTGGAGTCAGAGAAGTAAACATTAAACAGACAAAACATTGAGAAAAATCGGCTGTTTCGCAAGACTAGCACCCATTTCCCCTTTTTCTAGCAAGTGCCTCTCCTGAGGAGGAACCACAGCACCCGCACTCTCAGCCCCGGGGGCGGACCTGACGGAGGCCTCACAGTAGTTCTGATGATCAGGTTAGGGGGGCCTCAGTCAAGGACAACCCCGGGTATAAGGCTCAGCAGCTGGGTCCAACAAATCCCACAGCTGCCTGTGGCCACAATGACCGAGGTCTGTCTGAAAACGAAGCCATCCCAGGGGAAAGTGGAGTAGGGAGGCTGATTTCTGAAGTATTTGGCTGTAGTTGAGCCAGACATTAGCCCACTCAGGAACTGTTACCTGAAACAACGTGTTCATCTTCCTTGGTTTAAGCAGAATCGACTTAGGCCATGGGCAACCAAGAATCCTGTTGAGCACATACATATCACTATCATCCTTCTCATGAATTCCTGGCCGTCTGAACGTGGGCACCCCTGCACTCTCTTGCCCTAGTTTAAGTGGTCAGAGGAACTGAGGAACAAAAGACAGACACACTTTTACACTCTCACCGACAGCCTATGAGAGGTCCAGTGCTCTGCCTCAATACTTCATCCTGTCAATCTTTTTAATACCCATCATATACCAAATTAATGTTTTTGTTTCTAGTGTGACACAGACATCAAGGCTCATTTTTTTCCAGAAAGATATCTATTTGTTCCAGCCTTATTTAAAGGACTTTCTAGTGGTAAACTGCTTTGGCAAACGGAGTAACAATTAACTGTCACACAATTACCAAAGAGAAAACATGCAAAAAAATAACCACTCACTCAACATATGCCACAAAACCATGGTCAAGGAGGAGGAACTTCACTCATACACTGTCAATCTTTCCTCCTACAGAATTAGCAAACTTGCATGGGTCCGAGTCCATCATTGATGCTGTAATTGGGGAAAGTCTTCTCGCTGGCCCTCAGCAGCAACAGATGAGATTTTTTAAAATAAGTAAATTGCCGTGGTACTACTGTCAAACTCAACTCCTGTTTTTATGTTACCATATTCTGTTAAACTGGTAAGAGTTGTCTATCCTTATGCCAGTACCATATTGTCTTAATCACTATAGCCTGATAGCGAGTCTTAAAATTAGGTAGTGATGTTCTTCATCTTTGCTTTAAAGTTTGTCTTGATTATTCTAGATTCTAAACATTTCTAAGTAATTCTGAGGAACACCTGAAAACGACTACTGAAATTTCTGTAAGATTATATTTTGATGTTTAAGTTTCAGTTTGATTATATACTGCATATATAGATTTGAGGAGAACTAAGACGTATGTCCCTTGGACTGCAAGGACGTCCAACCAGTCCATCCTAAAGGAGATCAGTCCTGGGTGTTCACTGGAAGGACTGATGCTAAAGCTGAAACTCCAATACTTTGGCCACCTCATGCAAAGAGTTGACTCACTGGAAAAGACCCTGATGCTGGGAGGGATTGAGGGCAGGAGAAGGGGATGACAGAGGATGAGATGGCTGGATGGCATCACTGACTCGATGGACGTGAGTTTGAGTGAACTCTGGGAGTTGGTGATGGACAGGGAAGCCTGGCGTGCTGCGATTCATGGGGTCGCAAAGAGTCGGACAGGACTGAGCGACTGAACTGAACATGTAAGAACTTGACCTGCTGTTGCTGACTTTTAAGACTGAAGGGGGCCACAACACAAGAAATTAGCCAAACTCTGCTGCTGCTGCTGCTAAGTCACTTCAGTCGTGTCCGACTCTGTGCGACCCCAGAGACGGCAGCCCACCAGGCTCCCCCGTCCCTGGGATTCTCCAGGCAAGAACACTGGAGTGGGTTGCCATTTCCTTCTCCAATGCACGAAAGTGAAAAGTCAAAGTGAAGTCGCTCAGTCGTGTCCGACCCTCAGCGACCCCATGGACTGCAGCCTACCAGGCTTCTCCATCCATGGGATTTTCCAGGCAAGAGTACTGGAGTGGGGTGCCATTGCCTTCTCCAGCCAAATTCTAGAAGCAGTGAAAAAGGCAAGGAAACAAGAGTATCCCCTAGAGGCTGCAGAAAGGAAGGCAGACCTATGAACCCCTTGACTTTATCCCAGTGACACCCACATCAGACTCTGGCCTCCAGAACTGTAAGATAATACATCTGTGTAACAAACGCTGGAGAGGGTGTGAAGAAAAGGGAGCCCTCTTACACTGTTGGTGAGAATGTTAAGTTGGTATAGCCACTATGGAAAACAGTTTGGAGGTTTTTCAAAAAAAACCCTAAAAATTAGAGTTGCCACATGAACCAGCAATCCCACTCCTGGGCAAATACTGGGACAAAATTATAGTTCAAAAAGATACAGTATCCTGCGACAAATCATAACGGAAAAGAATATTAAAAACAATATATATATATATTATATATATAACTGAATCACTTTCCTATAAACAGAAATTAACACAACACTGTAAACCAACCCTATTACAATAAAAAATATGTTGTTTTAAGCAATTAAATTTGTGGTAATTTATTACAGCAGAAATAGGAAATTAATAGTGTATTTTTAAAAGAACTGGTCTATTTCATCCAAGTTGTTGAATTTATATCCACAAAGCTGTCTGTATTACTCTTCCCTGTCTGTATTAGTCTTCCTGTCTGTATTACTCTTCGCCTGTCTGTATTACTCTTTCCCTGTCTGTACTACTCTTCCCCTGTCTGTATTACTCTTCCCTGTCTGTATTAGTCTTCCTGTCTGTATTACTCTTCGTCTGTCTGTATTACTCTTTCCCTGTCTGTATTACTCTTCCCCTGTCAGTATTACTCTTCGTCTGTCAGAATTACTCTTCCCCTGTCTGTATTACTCTTCGCCTGTCAGTGTTACTCTTCCCTGTCTGTATTACTCTTTCACATCTCTAATGGTATCTGCTCTTTCAAAATAGTACAGCGACTCTGGAACACAGTTTGGCAGTTTCATACAGGGGCTTCCCAGGTGGCACTAGGGATAAAGAACCTGCCTTCCAATGCAGGAGACACAGAGACACAGGTTCAATCCCTGAGCCAGAAAGATTCCCTGGAGGAGGACATGGCCAAAAATAAAAGGGATTCTCTTGTTATTCCCATTTTACAGATGATAAAGTTGAGGTAAAGAAAAGTTAATTGACATGTTCACGCTCAAGGTTAGGAAGTAGGAGAGGTCAAGCAGTGACCTACTACAGAAGTGTTAGGAGTAGTCTAGCCTAAGTGCTAGCAATAGGAGATAGCTTTCCTGCAGAGAATCTAAAAATAATAAAACCAACTAAAATCCATTCCACTTCTACCATCACTATGAATTAACCATTCTAAACAATGTCATTGATAAACTATTTTTCCTTTGAAAACCTTCTGCTGGTATAAATCCTAAACAACTGCTGACTACTGCTGAGTTTTAATATAGACTTCCCCAGTGGCTCAGATGGTAAAGAATCTGCCCACAACGCAGGAGACACAAATTCGATCCCTGGGTCAGGAAGATCCCCTGGAGATGGGAATGGCTGCTCACTCCAGTATTCTTGCCTGGAGAATTCCACGGACAGAGAAGCCTGGAGGGCCTACAGTCCATAGGGCTGCAATTACTACATTTTTACTATTTACCCTTTAATAAATATCTCATTTGACACAGCAGTGTATTTGAAGAACCTCTGTTACATTTTGTGACCCCATGGACGGGCTCCTCTGTCCTTCACTATCTCCGTTAGAGTTTGCTCAAAATTCATGTACACTGAGTTGGTGATGCTATCTAACCATCTCATCCTCTGTTATATACTTAGCTCCCAAAACAGACTCAGCCACATGCATTTGTCTGGACAGTGAATTTCTAAGAGGTACGTGTGTGCATGCCCAGTCATGGCTAACCCTTTGCGACCCCAGGGACTGTAGCCTGCCAGGCTTCTCTGCCTGCGTAAATTTTCAGACAAGAATACTGGAGTGGGTAGCCATTTCCTTCTCCAGGGGACCTTCCCAATTGAGGGCTTAAAACCTGCATCCCCTGCATTGGCAGACAGATTCTGTACTACTGAGCCACCTGGGAAGCCCTCTAAGTGGTACAGAATAGTCCAAACTTGGTTAGAGCAGTGAGCATTCCCCAAGCCCTATGGTACTCTAGAGTCCTACAGGTATACGAAAGATTTTAAATAAACGAACAATAACCCAGTGACTGTAAAGATGAAGGAGAACTTGAATTATTTCAATTCTATCTTCCATAGGACAACTTGAACAACTTTTTATGTTTAATATTTTGAACAGTGAAATAGTATGAATTGAGAGGTGCAGTGGGTGCAAATTTTGCTCATAAGTGAACATTTTACTGAATTTGAATCGTATCTTAATATAGAAATATATTATTCTTAAGGGCCTGCTTCCCTGGTAGCTCAGCTGGTAAAGAATCCACCTGCAATGCAGAAGACCCCGGTTGATTCCTGGGTTGCAAAGATCCCCTGAAGAAGGGATAGGCTACCCACTCCAGTATTTATGAGTTTCCCTGGTGGCCCAGACGGTAAAGAATCTGCCTGCAATGTGGAAGACCTGGGTTCGATCCCTGGGTTAGGAAGAGCCCCTGGACAAGGGCATGGCAACCCACTCCAGTATTCTTGCCTGGACAATCCCCATGGACAGAGGAGCATGGTGGGCTACAGTCCATGGGGTCTCAAAGAGTCAGACTGGGCAATTAAGCATAGCACATTTTCTTAAACAGCTATTTGTTTTACAGGAAAGAATGAATCAAGAAAATGTTAGTAACATCAGTGGAAAGATTTCTAGTTTGTGTCTTTTATAGATGTTTCAGTTTTATCAAAATTCATTTATAATTGAACTGTTTATATAAAATATTATTATATTGAATTATAACTAAAAGACCAAAATTCAAACTATTTAGTAGGTATAAACACTCTTCAGTAAATAGTTGAGCTTTTTGTCTATAGAAACTTGTTACTCTTAATACAAAAAATTAATTATACAATTAATACAAGATTATTCAAATCTAAAGTGTGGTACCTGTACCAACATGAAACAACGTCGTCATAACAGAACTCAACAACCACAAAAAAATTCTAAAATAAGCAGGGATGAGGAAGAAGTTGATAGAAGCAATGTCTAGATTGAATCTGAAATATGTAATTACCTTAAACACTGCACATAGCTTCATTTCATGATTATTACTGAAAATAATTTTGTAGTATAAAGAAGTTAGTTAAGTTGCTCAGTCATGTCCAACTCTTTGCGACCCCATGGACTGTAGCCCACCAGGCTCCTCTGTCCATGGGATTCTCCAGGCAAGAATACTGGAGTGGGTTGCCATTTCTTTCTAAAGGAAGTATTAAAAAATGATTAGAGCTAAATGCCCTGGGTACGGCCTTGTAGCTAAGAAGCAGTTTGGCGTTAGAATCTGAAATCTTTACTATTCTCTACTACCCAAAGAATTAAATGCACTACAGATTCAATGCAATCCCCACCATAATGCCAACTGCCTTTTTTGCAGCAATGACAGATTCTGAATTCATATGGAAATACAAGGGATTCTGAAGAGTCAAAACAATCTTTAAAAAAAAGAACAACGACAAAGTTGGAGGACTCATGCTTCATCATTTTAAAACTTGCTACAAAGCCACAGTAATCAAGACAACATAGTACTGGCAGAAGGGTAACATACAGATCGACAGAACGGGATACAGAGTTCAGAAATAACGCTATACATCAATGGTCAACTGATACATACACATATACACACACAGTTTTTAAAGAAAAAAAAAAGCTGCCAAACTGAATCAGTGGGGAAAGAATTGTCTTTTTCAACAAAAAGTGCTGGGGGAGCTTCCAGGATGGTGGAGGCAGCCACATGCTGAAAAGGCAGCACAGTGAAGTTCCATGCAGACAAAAGCTGTCCACAAGCAACCCTACCAGACCTTGCCCTACGCTCCTTTTTATCTGCGTACTCTATGAGATCCTTCAAAATAAACTGGCAAATGTTAAAACACACACACACAAGGTGCTGTGACGATTAGATGTGCACTTACAAAAGAATGAATTTGAATCTCTACTTCATATCATCATCCACAAAAATTAATTCAAAATGGATCCAAGACCTAAATGTAAGGAGCTAAAACTACAAAATTCTAAGAAAGAACACAGATATATATCTTTGTGACCTTGCATCAGACAATGGTTTCTTAAATATGGTACCAAAAGCATAAGCAACTAAAGGAAAAATAAATTGGACATCATCAAAATGAAAAATCTGCATCAGAAGATGTTATCAAGAAAGCAAAAAGGCAATTTATAGAACAGGTGAAAATATTTCTAAAACATATATCTGATAAGGGTCTAATATACAGAATATATAAAGAACTCTTATAATGCAATAATACAAGACAAAACCCCAATTTAAAAATCTGCAAAGGGGAATTCCCTGGAGGTACAGTGGTTAGGATTCTGGGCTTTCACTGCCAAGGGCATGGGTTCAATCCCTGGTCAGGGAACTAAGATTTGAGAAGCAGCTGCATGGTGTGGTCAAAAAATAAAAATCTGCAAAGAATCTGAAAAGACATTTCTCCAAATAAGATATACAAAAGGCCTATATGCATATCAACAGATACAATATACTATTACATTACAGTAATGCAAATTGAAATCATAATGAGATATCACTTGACCCCCATTAGAATGGCTATTATTAAGAAGAGGTTGAAGTGGACTGGAGAAATTGGAACCCTCATACTTTGCTGGTGGAAATGTAAAATGGTGCAGATACTTTCGGGAAAAGTTCTAACATGAAATTACCATATGGCCCAGCAATCGTATGCAGAGGCATATTCCCAAGAGAACTGAAAACATGTATTCCCACAAAAACCATGCGTATTTATAGCAGCACTATTCACAATAGCCAAGTGTCCACCTATGGAGAAATGGATAAACAAAACATGGCATATTCATGCTATGGAGTACTGTTTGCAGTCGTGGAAAGGAAGGTAGCACTGACACGCTACAACATGCATGAACTTGACGGCATTATGCGAAGTTAAAGAAACCAGACACAGGAGGCCAGAAGCTGCACGATTCCCTTCATATGAAATGTCCAGACGAGGTAAACCACGGACAGAAGTCAATGAGTGGTTTTAAGAGGATGATGGATGGGGCAGTCGGGAGTGACTGCTAACATATACGGGGCTTCTTTCTGGGGTAACAGTAACGATGTGCTGATGGCTGCACGTTCACAATGAATAAACTAAAAACCACTGAACTGTACATTTTTAAATGGTGAATTTTATGTTATATCTCAATGCAAAAAAAAAAAAAAAAGTAAACAGTTAAAGTGGGACCCTCAGCGGCAGAAAAGCAGCACACGCTTACTCTTCATTTTATACTGTAACAGTTTTTTAACCATATGCAAGTTATTACTCAATAATTTAAAAATTCATATACATACACATGTATCCTGCTGCTGCTGCTAAGTCGCTTCAGTCGTGTCCGACTCTGTGCGACCCCAGAGACGGCAGCCCACCAGGCTCCCCCGTCCCTGGGATTCTCCAGTCAAGAACACTGGAGTGGGTTGCCATTTCCTTCTCCAATGCATGAAAGTGAAAAGTGAAAATGAACTTGCTCAGTCGTGTCCGACTCTTAGCGACCCCATGGACTGCAGCCTACCAGGCTCCTCTGCCCATGGGATTTTCCAGGCAAGAGTAATGGAGTGGGATGCCATTGCCTTCTCCAATACACATGTATATATCTATACGTGTGTGTGTGTGTGTCTATGTGTGTATATATACATGCCTTTTGCCATGGCTCTCCAATCTATTCTTCCCTGAGAACTTCCCCCAGTGGTGAGGTGTGGGCCTCAGTAGTTATGACGATCCATTAACACTGCCCTGGCAGTGGCTGACTGGCCCATGAGTGAACCACTGACTCCATGCTGGGCCAATCAGATCCTCTAACACTAAAATCTGGGATTAAGATAAAGATGCTGGAACTTCTCTGGTGGCTCATCTGCTAAGACTCTGCCCTCCCCACACAGGGTGCCCAGGATTGAACCCTGGTTGGGGAACTAGATCCCACATGCCTCAGCTAAAGGCTTGCATGCCGCAACAAATACTGAAGGTCCTGCATGCTGCAACTGAGACCGGGCATAGCCAAAAAAAATATTTTTGGAAAAAATAAAGATGCTAGCTCAAGTGGGTTGGAACTGACAAGAGAAACTGGGAGCCCTGGACTAGAGAAAGGTAAAGTTTGTGTGCAGAAATGAACATAGCCTAGGGGAGAAAACTGAGATGTCCTGCTTGGCTGGATTTCTGCCAGCTTTCCAATTTCACTCAGTAGTCTCTTGGGTTACCAAACCACCTGCCCTGCCTTTGGGTTCTATAGCCTTAAAACAAATCACGTTTTTTTCAATGGCCTAACAGGGGCCTGAATATTCACTGGAAGGACTAACACTGAAGCTGAAACTCCAATACTTTGGCCACTTGATGTGAAGAACTGACTCATTTGAAAAGACCCTGATGCTGGGGAAGACTGAAGGTGGGAGGAGAAGGGGACGACAGAGGATGAGATGATTGGATGGCATCACTGACTAATGGACATGAGTTTGAGTAAGCTCTGGGAGTTGGTGATGGACAGAGAAGCCTGGCGTGCTGCAGTCCATGGGGTTGCAGAGTTGGACATGACTGAGCGACTGAACAAGGGCCAGGTGGCAGGAAGGTCCACGGTAGGTACAGACAAAAAGGAATGAACTATTTATTGGATTAGAATCATGGTGACAACAAAAAAGCAGACAGACTTTTAGATGATTTTACTATTGCTTGAAATTCTCTAAAATCCTAGTGATAAGATACTACTCCCTTCTCTCCTCCACACATCAGTGACCTTTTTCTTCAAAGAGCTAGTCTAATTCTAGTTCTGTTAGATATGACCAAAGTGCCTTGAATATAACTGCAACTAATGATCTTGACCCAACCAAAAATATGAACATAAAGAAATCTGAGTTGATAAGCATTCCTACTTATTCTGAAATTAAAGCAGTTACTAATTCAAGTGAATAAAAAATCCTTTTTTAAAAGAAAAAAAAAGATTAAAAGAAAAAAGTATACAAAACTTTTTTTTTTCTCATTTACAATGCCTGCTTCTGTTTAAGGGAAGCAAGTTGTCACAGGTTACTAATGAACAATCACTGCGGGGACCAAGCCATCAGCATTATGCACATAATAGAGCTCAATATGAGCTTCCCCGGTGGCTCAGACGGTAAAGAATGTGCCTGCAATGCAGGAGACCGGGGTTTGGTCCCTGGGTAGGGAAGTTGCCCTGGAGAAACAAACAGCAACCTACTCCAGAATCCCATGGACAGAGGAGCCCGGCGGGCTACAGTCCATGAAGTTGCAGAGTCGGACACGACTGAGCGATTAACACACACACACACACACACACACACACACACACAGAGCTCAATAAAGTATTTCTAAATCTTAAGTCTATGGACCTCAATGCTCTGTATATAAAATCTTTTAGAAACTGGAATGGAGACAGAAAAAGCATTTATGAACGCTTACAGGGAAAAATTTACATGTGAACAATTGTAACATGGCAGATACAAATTCAAAATACGCACTGGTTCACAGAGATGAATTATGACTCATATAGTTGTGATTGTGGTCACTAAGAGAATTTCAAAGTTTCTTACTTGAACCAAGAAAAAAGAATTAGAATTTGCATGTGAAAGTAACTCATACCTGGTATGATCATATTCTCTGAACCAATATAATGTCCACCAAGACTGTCTTTAGTTAAGATTTGTAGTGACAGTAACCACCCCAGTTTGCACCATTTCTGACTGATTAACCAGTCTTTTCTCTGCTCAACAAATATTCACAGAGCACTCTTTTTAAAAAAATCTTATTTTATTTTTTGGCTGAGGAGCATGTGGGATCTTGGTCCCCTAACCAGGGATTGAACCTGTGTTCTGTACATTGCAACTGCGAAGTCTAAACCCCTGGACCACCAGAAAATCTCTCATGGAGCATTTTCGATGTACAGGTATATTCTAGGCAAATAACAGATACACATCCTAAAATCCCCAGGGTTAAAACATAGCCAAGGAACCCAGGAAACGAGTGATTTCAACAACATGCTTTACAAGTTAATTTTCAGGCTTCACAGGATCCTATAATTACATGCAGCAGAAGTTACCTAACTCAGGTTCCCAAAGAAGAGTTAAGATTTAGCCAGGAAAATAGAAGTGGGAGGGGAAGTCTTGACCAGGCAAAGGAAACAGCCTATGCAGAAAGCCTAGTGGCGTGGTTTAAGATCAGAGAACTGGAAGAAGGTTCAGTGTGAGGGGGAATACCATGATGAGGTCTGAGAGCTGGGCAATGTGCCTGCCCAGTTGTGTCTGACTCTTTGCGACCCTATGGACTGCAGACTGCCAGCCTTCTCAGTCCATGGGATTTCGCCAGGAAGAGTGGCGTTGCCATTTCCTTCTCCAAGGGATCTTCCTGACCCAAGGATCAAACCTTCATCTCCAGGGTCGCCTGCATCACAGGTGAATTCTTTACCACTGAGACACCAGAGCTGGGCAGGGGTGGGGCCAAAAGGCCTCATAAACCACAAAAAATGAGTATACTTTTCTCTCTGGGGGAAAATGGATTTACAACAATTTCCTATTAGACCAAAGAGAGTCTACAAGTTTAACACCTCACTTCTCACACAAACATACCTGTAATGTTGTTATTATAAAGCTATCCAATCCCATATATTCACAGTGATAGGAAAATATAGCAAAAATATACATTATATATCAAAGCAGCTTCTACAAAAACATCATGACTGTAAGACAGGATTAGTTTCTTCTCTGCAAGACACAATCTGTATGAGAATAAGACATTCTAGAGGAAAAATACATCAACAAGGTCCAGGTCACCAACAAAACACAAACTTCAGAAAATACTGTAGAGCCAGCATTTTATATCCAAATTACACCTACTATACTATAATGAGTTGTTGCCTCTTAGGGTCCTACAAGCAGGAGACAAAATCTGACACAAATACATTCAAATATATACCAAATATAAAATCATCTCATTTATCCAGCCGGACTAGGACATGGATATTTCTCTTAAATTTTCTAAACATCAATTAAGCACCAAAACTTACTTTTGAATGATTTTCCCTAAAAAGTGTCTCTGTGTCTGCACCCTCTTAAACCTACTGTGCAATTTAATCTTCACTCCACATTTAAAGGCCATTATTTTGGAAAACAATTATGGGTTCTAGTATTCATTATAAGCATCAATTACTAGGATTTAGTAGAGAGACATATGCCCCTTTTTGAAAAGGGCCCTGGATGGATATACAGGGATTAAAAAAATTTTTTTAAACACTATGTACATAGTTTGAAATCTCTCCTTTAATAGGTTGTCAGTGTTCACTAGCTACAATTTGGATGCCTACCCAGGGCTTTTCCTAATATGCTGCCTCTAGTTTCAGCCTGGGAAACCAGACAACTGAACAAGTTCAAATCACAAGGAAAACGAATAGAGTTGCTCAGTGAGCCTTTCCTGCAAGAAATACATTTTCTGCCTTCCGTTTTGGCTGCTGCGGACTATTTAGCTTCTTAATAAGCGTTCACGCTAATATTCCACAAGGTCTTAAGTGAGGAAGGCCACTTTCCAAGTTCAAGTTACCTCCTGACAAGTCAGGTGTTCTGATCTTACACACTGATTCCTGGTTGGGTTTGCCTCCACCACTCCTGAGTGCAAAAGACATGCGGGGTGGGGCCAAAATGCCTAGTGAACGGCAACCAGACCTAAATTTTCCTTTGTGTACCCTACCCGAAAAGTGTCATTAACCATGACTGCAAGTGAAATTTCCTGAGCTTGCCTGCCACATTCTAAGCTCTTTCTATGCAGGAACGCATCTGAGTTCGTTCACCATTTCTTGCTAGCTCTGGCCCAAAAGGAGATGGGGAGACGAGACACGTTTTAAAGGTGTCCTAACGGAAAAAAATCTAAGTTATCACACGAAATCTTATCTCGAAAAGGGAGGATGTGTGTAACCCAGGAGTTACAGCCAACTTCTGCAGCGAGCGAGCAAGCACGCGAGCACTCCCCCCACACACCGGAAGTTTTGAAATGTCCTGCGGGCTTCCCATAGGCAAAGTGCTTTTCCCTTCAGCACATCTCTGCGGGTCCTCCCGAAAGGTTCGAGGACCCCCAACCCCAGAGTCCGGCCGCACGCGGGGCTCAGGGTCCGCCCGCGGGGCCACGAAGAGGGAAGCGAGGCCGTCAATCACGGCCGGCAGCCGGCTCCTGGCGCCGTAACCTTGGTGGCTCGGGAGTCGCGAATCGGGCAGGTGGGAGGCACCTGCGGCCCGGGCCCGGGCAGCCGCGGCCCGGAGTCTCCGGGCGGGAGGGGGTTGCCAAGCGCCGGCGGCGCAGGCCCGGCTGACCGTCTCGGCCGCTCGAGCCCTCGAGGCGGCCCCGCCTGGGCGCCGCGCGGCAGGGTCCGGGCCCCGGGGGCTCGGTGAACTCGGCGGCCCGCCCGGACCCCGCCCGCCCCCCGGGCGCCGCCACTCACCGAAGAAGCCCTGCACGATGCCCAGCGGGTGGCTGAGCCAATCCTCCCCACAGGGCATCTCGCCGACTGGCCGGAGCCGGCGCGGCCCGGGCGTCCCGCGCGCCTCTGCTCCTCGTCGGGGGCTCGGCCGCTCCTCGCCCGCGCCCTCCCACGCAGGGAAAGCCTCGCGGCGCGGGCCGCCTGGCCTCCCCGCGCCTCAGGGAACGGCGGCGGAGGCGGCGGCTGTGAGGCGCTGCCGGCCACGGGCAGGCGGCGCGTGCGGGCCCCCAGCCTCCACTTCGCACAATGGCGGGAAATAGGCGCCGCCGCCGCCGACCGCGCTGCCGGCGACCTGGGTGGAGCTCGTGCGGGGAGGGGCGGCGGGAGCGCGCAGCGCGGCCCCGCGGCGGGGAGGCGGGGCGGCCTTGCTCCCGGGAGTGGGGGGTGGGGCTCGGCGGGGCGGGGCCGCGGCGGCAGGGCGGTCGCCATCTTGGAGACGGGCAAGGGGAAGGGCAGGGGCGGCCTCGCGAGCATGCCGCGTGGTTACTTGAGGGCTGCATATTGCTCGGTGTCCCTCTGCAGACTCCAAAGGAGAAACTCCCGATGTCTGGTTTATCTGTTTATAGTGGCGAGGCCTTGCGCAGGTCGGAGACCGCAACAGTCCAAGAGCACAAGCGCAAAGAGACCTCAAAGTTATCTCTGGGCAAAATTAGAAGGTAACGTTGCCTCTGGTGTCTGCCCACCTCGTCCCTCCTCTTGGTGGTGTTTTTTTTTTTTTTGGCCAATGGCAACTCTTTTGTTTGGTTCCGTGCTAGAAACCCCCTGTAATGACTTTCCTCCACTGGATCAAGTCTTCCCTCGACTGGATCAAGACAGTGGTATCTGTACACAGAAAAGATCTGGTTAATAGTAACCTTTGAATGAGGAAATTTGGAAAATATCCAAGTTCTATAAATGAAACAGCCCCTAGATCTGAAATATATCGGAGAAAAACCTCTCTCTCATAACCTGAAATACAGCGTATTAACAGAAGGATGATCCGAATGCGATCATCCACTCCCTAAAAAGTGAGGAGCTGGAGAACTGAACTGGGATCTCAAGCCCTCCTTAGGGCAAAAGGGTTTCTTTTGTATCTGTCACTGTGAACTAATTACATTCCTCTGAATCTGGTGGGCAAGGCTGGTTGAATACCCGGATGTGGAAACTGAAGCTATGGAGACCTGATCACGCAGAGCCCTCTGTACTATTTCGTACCATTTTACATAAGAAACTCGGGCATCCACAGATACCTGTTCCTGGAACCAATTTGCTGCAATTGATACCAAGGAATGACTGTGATTGGCATATTATACTATACATCAGGCTCTTGTGAGTTTGGGTGAGCTGAGAAAACGGTTTCAAATCTTTGGCATTACTACTTTCATTCATTCATTTAGCTTAGAAGGGCTCGAGATTCCTGGTATTGAATAGAGAAATCTCCTATTTAGCTTTGTGACATACAATCTTTTAAATTATAATAATTTCAATTTGCTGTCTATGAAATTGCAGCTGGACACCAATTCAGCAGTGGCTAAGAACACTTCAGCTTTTGGTTTCTCCCTCTGTAGTCAGTGATTTGTAGACAATTGTTCAGATTTAACTTTAAGAGACACTGTGATCCTACTGAAATGTAATTACTTTATAATGTGAATAATTTCACCCAAGATGTTTTGACACTACTAATGAGTGGTTATGAAAACTTAAAAGGCCAAGGGAAGGTCCATAAGAGTATTTCTCTATGGCAAGATTTTTTTTCCCACTGCTGGCAATCACACTTCCCCACTCTCAAGTCTGTATTTTTAAGAAAGGCATTAAGGACTTCTGTGATGGTCCAATGGTTAAGAATTTGTTTTCCATAGCAGGGGACCCAAGTTGATCCTCTGTGGGGAAACTAAAATTCCACATGCTGAGGGGCAACTAAGCTGGTGGGCTACAACTACTGAGCCCACGCACCCTAGAGCCTGTGTTCCACAAGAGAAGCCCCCTGGACTGCAACAAAGACCCACTGCCTTCATGTTGCGTCCAGTTCAGTGAGAGACTTATTACTGAATAATTATCCATTTACAACCATGATAGGTACCAGGACAGAAAAACTGAAGTTCTATAAAAGGAATGAATAGCACCTAGTGAGGGAGGGTTTTGGGGAAAGGATCCTTCAGGGTTTCCTGCAAATGTGGCATTTTTCACTGGGACTTGAAAGATAAATAAGAGTTAGCTAGGTGAAAAGCGTGAGGGAAAGTTATTCCAAGTCTTAAGGCAAGGAAAACAAAAACTTGAATAGAACATTAAGAGTCACAATTTATGTCAGGACAAAGCTCTCAAGAGTATTTAACAGCATAATAATGTTAAATTAGAATATTTATCTAAGCAACATTATAATTTAACTTTAGGAAGCTAAGGGTATGAGGATGTATAGGATTCATATATGTGATAGGATAAAGAAGATTTAAACCTCATCTTAAACCTGGGAAGTCAACACACAATTCAAAGGAGAAAAAAAAGGAAAACTCAGAAGTGACAATATAATGTTAATTTTAAAATACAGAAATACTGAAACAATCAGCGGAAAGAATTGAATGTCGTTGCCTCCAGGATGGGGTAAAAGTTTCTTGTAAACATTTGCTTATTTTCTATATACTTAGCATGAATTCAACCTCAGCTGCACTGAAATTTCCACTAGATTATGAGATCTTTGAAGCAGTGATTTTGGTATTTTTATGCTGTATTGTTCCCAAGTACCTAGAACACTGTCTGACGTCATAGATGTGCAATAAATAGTTGCTGAATGGATAATGCATACTTTCCATTAAGTGCCTAAATCTCCTTTCTAAATAGGCACATTGAGTATGTTTTAATTAATTAATTATAATTTTGGCTGCTCTGGGTCTTCATTGTGGCAAGCGGGGGCTCCTCTCTCGTTGAGGTGGGTGGGCTTATTGTGGTGGCTTCTCTTGTGGTAGAGCGCAGGCTCTAGTGTGTGCAGGGTCAGTGACTGTGGGCTTAGCTGCCCCATGGCATATGGAATCTTCCTGGAACAGGTATCAAACCTATGTCCCCTGCATTGGCAAGCGGATTCTTCACCACTTCCCCAGGGAAGTCACATCAGATATTTTACATACATTATTTCCCCAAAGTCCTTTGTCCTATTCTCATCTGGTTTGTTGCCCTCTACTTCTGGTGCAAAACTGTCTTCTTAGGGTCTCCCACCACCATTATCCTAAAGATTCTCTTCTTTAGGATTCATCTTTTCATTGAGACTTCAAAAAAATGTTTTCTCCTTTCACGGTTGTGGAAAGGTTGTCCTGGGAAGAACTGCGTTTCCTAGCTATGAAGTGTAGGGGAGGTTTTTTGCCTGGCTAGGAACTACATTTCTCAGGCTTCTTTGATGCTAGGCAGGGATATATGACTAGGTTTACCAAAGCAGGCAACCCACTCCAGTATTCTTGCCTGGAGAATCCCATGGACAGCGGAGCTTGGTGGGCTACAGTCCACGGGTCGCAAAGAGTCGAACACGACTGAGCGACTTCACTTTCACTTACCAAAGCAGCACAAGGGAAAGGGTATCTAGAACCTTCCACTTCAATTTCTTAAGAATTTGGCCTTGGATATGTTCTTTGTTCTTTCCTGATGGATGGGGTGGTAATGTCTAGAATGACCTTGTGCTAAAGCCAGCCTAGATTTTCATATGAACATTGCATTCTGAGATAGCTTTTTTTTTTTTTTTACAACTGCTAGCATTACTCTAAATAAGACAAATTATTTTCAGAAGTGATGTGCTACCATAATAAAGAGAAAATGCATAATGTGGCTCTAGTTTAGTGCTTGGATAGTGGATGACAATAGATGAAAGACAAAATGCTGCAGGGAATGCAGAAGATCATTGATTTGGGCTGTTGGCAACAGAGAGAACACACATTCAGGAGAGGTGTTATTTTTTTTTTTTTTTCCCCCCGCACTGGGTCTGTGTTGCTGTACACGAAGTTTCTCTAGTTGCAGGAAGTGGGGACTACTCTCTAGTTGCGGTGAGCAGGCTTCTCATTGTGGGGGTGACTTCTCTTGTTACAGAGCACAGGCTCTAGGGTACGTGAGCTCAATAGTTGTGGTGCTCAGGCTTACTTGCCCCAAGGCATCATGTGGAATCTTCTAGGACCAGGGATGAACCCACATCCCCTGCAATGGCAGGGAGATTTTTAACCTCTGGACCACCAGTGACCTCCCTCAGGAACATTTTAAAGAGTTAAACTTGGAGATTTTATAAAAGAGTCACTGAGGGTGGGGTTAGTCTTATTTCGGTAAGTGCAAGAGCCTCCTTTACAGTTAGCCCTTTCTTAGAAAACAAAAGGGAGGAGTAATTTTCTTTATTTTTTGACCATGCGGTATGGCTTGCAGGATCTTAGTTTCCTGATCAGGGATTGAACCTAGGCCCCTGCAGTGAAAGCGCCAGATGCTAACCACTGGACCGCCAGGGAATTTCCAAGGAGGAATTTCTAACCATCCCTATCTTCTGGGGAGTGAGGGAAACAAATAGGAAAGTTGGCACTTAGCAATCCATTGCTCTACTGTCAGAGGATATGGGTCAGAGTTCTATTGTTAAATGCAGTCTGGTCATTGTGTATTCAGTCTCCCAGATATATTGTGCAAACCACCTATGTAATTTAAAAGTTAAATTTTAAAAAGTAAAAAGAAACAAGTAACACTTTTTAAAATAAATGAACTGACTTTCTGAATACATTTAAAAGGATAAATAGTCCTTTCAACCAGAGAAGGCAATGGCACCTCACTCCAGTACTCTTGCCTGGAAAATCCCATGGGCGGAGGAGCCTGGTAGGCTGCAGTCCATGGGGTTGCTAGGAGTTGGACATGACCGAGCAACTTCACTTTCAATTTTCACTTTCATGCATTGGAGAAGGAAATGGCAACCCACTCCACTATTCTTGCCTGGAGAATCCCAGGGATGGGGGAGCCTGGTGGATTGCCATCTATGGGGTCACACACAGTCAAACATGACTGAAGTGACTTAGCAGCAGCAGCAGCAGCAGTCCTTTCAATGGAGAGAAAAAGAACAGACATTGCTCTGGCACAGAGTGGTAACACTAATTTTAATAATATATTTAACCCAATATGGTTTTCCTTGTGTCTCAGTTGGTAAAGAATCTGCCTGCAATGCGGGAGACATGGGTTCGATCCCTAGGTTGGGAAGATCCCCTGGAGAAGGGAAAGGCTACCCACTCCATTGTTCAAGCTGGTTTTAGAAAAGGCAGAGGAACCAGAGATCAAATTGCCAATATCTGCTGGATCATTGAAAAAGCAAGAGAGTTCCAGAAAAACATCTATTTCTGCTTTATTGACTATGCCAAAGCCTTTGACTGTGTGGATCACAATAAACTGTGGAAAGTTCTGAAAGAGATGGGAATACCAGACCACCTGACCTGCCTCTTGAGAAACCTATATGCAGGTCAGGAAGCAACAGCTAGAACAGGACATGGAACAACAGACTGGTTCCAAATAGGAAAAGGAGTACATCAAGGCTGTATATTGTCACCCTGCTTATTTAACTTATATGCAGAGTACATCATGAGAAACGCTGGGCTGGATGAAACACCAGCTGGAATCAAGATTGCAGGGAGAAATATCAATAACCTCAGGTATACAGATGACACCACCCTTATGGCAGAAAGTGAAGAGGAACTAAAAGGCCTCTTGATGAAAGTGAGAGAGTGAAAAAGTTGGCTTAAAGCTCAACATTCAGAAAACTAAGATCATGGCATCTGGTCCCATCACTTCATGGGAAATAGATGGGGAAACAGTGGAAACTGTCAGACTTTTATTTTTTTGGGCTCCAAAATCACTGCAGATGGTGATTGCAGCCATGAAATTAAAAGACACTTACTCCTTGGAAGAAAAGTTATGACCAACCTAGATAGCATAGTAAAAAGCAGGGATATTACTTTGCCAACAAAGGTCCATCTAGTCAAGGCTATAGTTTTTCCAGTGGTCATGTATGGATGTGAAAGTTGGATTGTGAAGAAAGCTGAGTGCTGAAGAATTGATGCTTTTGAACTGTGGTGGTGGAGAAAACTCTTGAGAATCCGTTGGACTGCAAAGAGATCCAACCAGTCCATCCTAAAGAAGACCAGTCCTGGGTGTTCATTGGAAGGACTGATGCTGAGGCTGAAACTCCAATATGCTGGCCACCTCATGCGAAGAGTTGACTCATTGGAAAAGACCCTGATGCTGGGAGGGATTGGGGCCAGGAGGAGAAGGGGACAATAGAGGATGAGATGTTTGGATGGCATCACCAACTCAATGGACATGAGTTTGGGTGAACTCCGGGAGTTGGTGATACACAGGGAGGCTTGCCGTGCTGCAATTCAGGGGTTGCAGAGTCGGACATGACTGATTGAGTGAACTGAACTGAACCCATTCCATTATTCTGGCCTGGAGAATTCCATGGATGTATAGTCCATGGAGTCACAGAGTCAGACACGACTGAGTGACTTTTACTTTCAGTTTAACCCAACATATAAAAATACTGTAATCTGTACAAATAATCCATGTGAAGACTATTATCTTTTTAAAATCTAATTCATCAAAATCCAGAGTGTATTATATACTGATAGTTCATCTCAATTCAAATAGGCACATTTCTAATGCTTAGTAACCACAGGTGGGCACAGCCACAAGATCAGGAGAGCTGTAAGCACAGGAGAAATTGGGGCCTTCCTGGATTGAAAGAAAACAATGTGGTATTCAAACTCAAGGAGAATTTATTCAAAGGTGTTTTCAAGGATCAGTCCTTTAAGACTTCTCAGGTAAACTAAAGAATCTAGCTTTGTAGCAAAGGTCAGATCAAGATTGTAGCTTGGTTTTAAATGACCTCAGGTTAACCACCATTGAAAGTCACTCAGTCGTGAGCGACTCTTTTTGACCCCCATGGACTATACAGTCTGTAGAATTCTCTAGGCCAAAATACTGGAGTGGGTAAGCCTATCCCTTCTCCAGCGGATCTTCCCGACACAGGAATTGAACCGGGGTCTGCTGCATTGCAGGTGGATTCTTTACCAACTGAGTTATCAGGGAAGCCATAGTAACCACTGTTACGCTCAGAGGAAAAAGAGCTCAGGTCAGACACGGAAGTTACTTTACTGGAAACAGCAAACCAGGGGCTGGGCTGAAAGAGTCTGTAACTGTTCAAGCCTGAAAGCAAGTTTCAGGCTTCAAACTCATACCAACAGGAAGTAAACTGCCAAAGCTGTACTGCCCCTAACAAGGATGTACTTAGTACTTCTCAATGCCACTTCACTTATGGCCTTGGATGACCACGGTCAAGGAGAAACCCCCCAGAGGGCAAAGCCAGGGCCAGTAACGACTGTGGATGGGGGTGGGGGACAGTCAGGACTAACCACAAACATTCTCCACTGTCAGGGCAGGGGTATTTTCAGTTTCTGTCTAGAAGGACTCAATCATTTCTATGAAACAGAGAGTACTGTGCTTTCCATTCTTCTTTGATTCCTAGTGGAAGTCTCCGTTATCTTGCTCCACAACCATCAACTGAGTGTCTCATAGTCACAGCTCCGGAGGAACCACATCCAGAATCACTGGGAAAAGCTGAGCTGCCCAGAGATCCTGGACTTTTAAGCTGAAGGCAGCTAGTTGCCACCCTTGGGGCAGGAGTATGTTCCATTTGGAAAGTGAAAGTGAAGTCACTCAGTGTGTCCAACTCTTTGCGACCCCATGAACTGTAGCCTATCAGGCTCCTCCGTCCATGGGATTTTCTAGGCAAGAGTGCTGGAGTGGGTTGCCATTTCCTTCTCCAGGGGATCTTCCCAACCCAGGAATCAAACCTGGGTCTCCTGCATTGCAGGCAGATGCTTTACCATCTGAGCCAGAAGGCTTGGTAAATGGTGGTCAGAGGGAGAGACTGCCTTGGCAATTGTCATTTGCCCACCAAAACCTTCTTCCTCCATTGTTATAGAACTGTAGTCACCAGAATTGTGGCTACCCAAGTGTGGAGTGTTATTTCCCAGCTCTTCTTGTACCCAAAGGGAGTGCCTTTTGTCGAAGTTCACACTAGTGGAAAGTGACCAAAAGTGATGTGTGTTAACTTCGGTCTCACTTCTGTTAAGGGACATTTGGACTCTGTGGCAGTCCAGTGGTTAAAACTCCATGCTTTCACTGCAGCGGTAATGGGTTGTATCCTGGTTGGGGAACTGAGATCCCACACACCTCACAGTTTGGCCAGAAAAACAACATGGGACATTTGTCTCTGAACTGAGCTCAGCTCTTCCTCTTGCCTTGGGGGGCAGCCTCAGAAGCACTATGTTGAAGACAAAAGGTGGTCACCAATATGTATTCTTGTGTGAGTGAGAAAGGAACATTTGTTTGAACCATTGCATTTTTGGGTCTTTTTGTGTGGGAATGTGCTTGAATTCCCCTGTACACCTGTGTTGGATATCCTGTTACTTGCAGCCCATATAGGAAGACTTAGCCTTATTCCTTTATTTTCGGTAGAGCCTCTCCATCATACTCTTAGAAAGTCTGCTTGAGAGGTAAATATTTTGGGAGCTGAATTTCTTTGCATCTGACCTGTTTTTATCCTTCCGGAATCTGTATGGATCTTTGTCTCCTGTGCTCAGATGTGTTTTTTCAACTATTGTGCTGAATACTGAACCAACCCCCCCACCCCCTCCCCCCTTTATTTTTAAGATTAAAAATTTTTTGTAAATTTTTGGCTGTGCTGGGTCTTCCTTGCTTTGCACAGGCTTTCTGTAGTTGTGGTGAGTGGGGGCTACTTTCCATTGCAGCTCACGGACTTTAGGGGCGTGGCCTTCAGTAGTTGCAGCACGAGGGCTCAGAAGTTGCAGTGTGATGGCTTAGTTGCTTCTTGGCTTGTGGAAGCTTCCCAGACCAGAGATTGAACTTTGTCCCAGGTGGTGTTAGTGGTAAAGAATCTGCTTGCCAATGCAGGAGACGAAAGAGACACGAGTTCAATCTTTCGGTGATGATCCCCTGGAGAAGGAAATGGCAACCCACTCCAGTATTCTTGCCTGGAGAATCCCTTGGACAGAGGAGCCTGGCTGGGTACAGTCCATGGGGTTACAATGAGTTGGGGATTACTGAGTAACAGAGCACAGCAGTGCCACCAGGGAAGTCCAAAGATTTACTTTTTAACGGATCATTTTTAAAGTCTTTCCCAGATTTATTACAATATGGCTTCTGTTTTATGTTTTGATTTTTTGGCCATGAGGCATGTGGGATCTCGGCTTCCTGACCAGAGATCGAACTGGCACCCCCTGCATTGGAATGTGAAGTCTGAACCACTGGACTGCCAGGGAAGTCCCACTAAACCCTTTAAATTTGGAAACCTGTATCCTTCATTTCTGGATATAAATTTTTCTTCTTGATGATTCCCTCCCCTGCATGTTCTGTCTTTTTTAGCAGAGCTCTTAAAATGCAAATACTGGTTTTTCTTGCTTGGTACTCTAATTTTCTTAGGTTTCTCGCCTAGCTTCCATCTGTTTGTCTTTTTGTTTTCCTTTTTGAGAAAATTTCTCGTATTTATTTTCCTATACTTACTTTCTTGTTTGTTCCCTAAATATTTCTTTTCTTTCTCAAACAGTACCCTGATCCTGTTTCTTGGTTGCAGATCCCTCTGAAGATATTACTGATAGATTTTTTAAAAGTCCCTGCCTTCCTGTGTGGGTTATTTCTTCTAAATGACCATTTCCTGTTCCTTTTGTGGGTTATGTCTGGATCACTGTCTTCCAGGTTAATGGCTCTTCTCAATCATGTGGTAAATATACTTAAAGTGTGGGGACTGCCTCCCACCTGTGCTTCTTCTGATCACACCTGTCAGCCTGAATTAACACCCAGTATGTCACCTTGTATAGAAAGCAACACAAACCCTCCTCCAAAAGAATGGCCATTTCTGACATCGACAGGGCATGAGGCTCTTTGCCCACTACCCCCAATTTCCAAATCACTCACATGTGAGCTGATGCCGGACTTCTTTCTTCAGTTTTAGAGCCATCTATCTAATTGCTGGGTATCTCCATTTTTATGTTCCACTTTGTCCGCCTGTTGCTCTGTGTTCCCTGAATCAGAAATTAGCACACTTTCCCTCCAGTCTCCTGTGCCTCATCCTCCCTATTTACCTGCCTCACCAGGTAGATGTGAGTGTGGAAGAGAGGGCTGCTGCTCCCTAGGGTGTGAACTGTCAGGACTCTGCTGGTCTGGCCATTCTTGTATCCCCCATGTCTGGCACAAGGGCAAGTTCACATAATAGAATTTGCTGAATGAATGCCTGAACAAAAAAATGTGGGGACTAAAAAGGTGTTTGGGAGCTCAGAGCAGGTAAATGGGTCTGGTGGTTAGTTTTTGTCTAGATGAGTTTATTTTTATATGAATCAGTTCAGTCGCTCAATTGTGTCTGACTCTTTGTGACCCCATGGACTGCAGCACGCCAGGCTTCCCTGTCCATTACCAACTCCCGGAGCTTGCTCAAACTCTTGTCCATTGAGTCACTGATGCCATCTAACCATCTGATTCTCTGTTGTGCCCTTTTCCTCCTGCCTTCATTCTTTCCCAGGATCAGGGTCTTTTCTAATGAGTCAGTTCTTCACCTCAGGTGGCCAAAGTATTGGAGCTTCGGCTTCAGCATCCATCCTTCCAATGAATATTCGGAACTGATTTACTTTAGGATTGACTGGTTTGATCTCCTTGTGGTCCAAGGGACTCTCAAGAGTTTTCTCCAATACCACAGTTCAAAAGCATTAATTTGTATAAAAATATTTATACGAATATTTCATGGAAATAGGAATGTAGCAAGAGGGTCTGGGTAGTAGAATTAAAAATTGTAAGCGGAGATTCGTAAGTGTTTCTCTACTTACATCTGGGATCAGGCTTTCCCAACATTAGGCTCAGCAGCAGCCCGTTTCTGCTGCCGGTATGCAGACGCACCCCTGGGCACACTTGCTGTGCCCAGGACAGCAGGAGCAGCAGCTCTGATTGCAGGAGGTGCATTTGCAGGAGCAAATACTAGGAGTGGGGGCAGGACAGGAACCACCTGAGGCTCACGGGCACTTAGGGTTCATTTTGAGCTGAGCTGAGGCCAGATGTCTGAATCAGTGGCCAAGAAGAGACATTTGGGCTAGTGGCAGGGGAATTCTGGGCTAGCTGATTGTGAGCTAAATTATGGGGTGATCTGCCTGGGCTTCCCAGGTGGCTCAGTGGTAAAGAACCTGCCTGCCAATGCCGGAGATGCAGGTTTGATCCCTGTTTCTGGAAGATCCTCTGGAGGAGGAAATGGCAACCCACTCCAGTATTCTTGCCTGGAAAATGCCATGGACAGAAGAGCCTGGTGGGCTACAGTCCATGGCATTGCAAAGAGCCGGATACGACTGAACAAATGAGCAGATCACATGCTGTCTGGGCTGTCTTACTGGGGAGCCCTGACTTAATTACCTCTAGATGTTTTTTCACATGACCCCAAGAAGAGTCTGCTAATCTCCTGCCGAGAGGTTGAAGACCTGGCATCTAGTGTTTTGGGAGCTAAGTGGAAAATTGGGCTGGGATTGTGGAAGAGAGTGTTTTATTGCTCAGTATGTACATATTTGCTCAATCTTCCTCCTATTTTGGGCTTCCCTGGTGGCTCAGACAGTAAAGAATCTGCCTGCGATGCAGGAGACCCAGGTTTGAGCCCCAGGTGGGGAAGATCCCTTGGAGAAGGGAATGGCAGCCAACTCCAATATTCTTGCCTGGGAAATCCATGGACAGAGAAGCTTGGCGGACTACAGTCTAGGGTTGTGGAAGTGTTTTATTACTTAGTATGTACATAGTTGCTTAATCTTCCTTCTGTTTTACCCTGTCCAGAAGGAAAACTCAGTCTTTTTCCTTTAAGGGGGATGGTCAGTCGTCTAGAGTGGAGGTCAGAGCCGGGGGAGGGGATCTGTTTAAAAAGTTTTCGCCAATCCTCCTAATTCCAGGACCTTTGTTTTCCACTGGACCGCCACTTCCAGAGGTACCCGAGGTTATCAGGTCCTAAACTTTTTGGTGATCTTATGGTGCAAATAATGTTGCTTTTGAGCTCTCCCCATTACTGGTTTGCTAAATCATCTACTACTTGCCCTTTGTTTATTTTGATAAAATCTTGTTGCTGTCAAATCTTCCCACATTCTCATCCTTATGGATGTATGTCTAAAAAAACAAACAACAACAACAAAGCAAACAAACCTGTTTATGCTTTCAACAGAGTTTTAGGAAGAAAATGAAGATCCAGCTGCCTCAGTCTGACATCTTTGCCCAGAAATCACTCCTATTTCTGTTCACGCCAACTGCAATTGCTCTCCTTTGAGTCACCATCATTGCTCAGCTGGCCACTGCAACAGGCTGCCAACTGTTCTTTCTATGCTCAGGTTTGCTCTTTCCTTATCTATTTTATTACACTGAAGTCAGAGTGAACTTTCTGCAGAACAAATATTATTTCTCCACCCACCTTTAAACCTTTCTTTCAGTCACTTTTGTTCTTAACTTGTAAGGACCGTGTATCAGTTGGCCTTGATCTACTTTTCATTCTTATCTCCAGGCTTTCTCCCACTTGTTCACTGGGCTCCAGCCATGCTGTAACTCAGGTTTCTTTTATTACATTCAAATATGGCATCTTAAGGCATCCCTACATACTGTAATTTTATCTGTTAATTGTCTCTTACCACATCCTCCAACCCCTCTCCTCCAGCTTTTCTGGTTAACTTCTACTCATTCACTTTCAGGTGTCAACTTAAATATGTTTTCTTCAGGAAAGATTTTCATGTAGCTCCAGACAAAGTAAGCCCTTTGTTGATGGTCTGATTGTTCTAAATACTTGCTATCCCTCCCCTAGAAAGGTTACAACTCCCTCTCCTGATGGTGTCAATACTCCACATAAGACACTTTTGAAAATTTTACATTATCACTTTCAACACACTTTATTGTTATTGTGTGTCTAGTTGTCTGTCTTTCTGACAAGACTGTAAGCTGCAAGAAGGAAAGGTCCTGTGTCTCTCTTATGTACCATGGTATCTCCAGGGTTTAGTATACTGCCTTGAGCACTCAACAGTAATGGCAAAGACCCCTTGACCAAACTCTACCATGGCTACTAACAGCTTAAGGCCATGTCCCCAGGATGAACCCTGTCCCCCTTAAAATGCCTGCATGAGAAAGCTCAACAATGCAGGGAGAATTGACAATTCCAACCTAAACCAGGTGATAGGCATAGAGGCCCCTGAACCTCCTTTAAGTAGTTACTTTAGAAAGTTAGCTACTATAAATCTTCTTTCTGCCCCTTTGAGATATAAAGCTTTTGTCACCCAGAACTGTATTCTCAAGGACATGACAGCTCCTCCCAGCCTGGTGGGTGCCAGCATGCATGCTACGTCACTTAGTCGTGTCTGACTCTGCGACCCCATGGACTGTAGCCCGTCAGGCTCCTCTGTCCATGGGATTCTTCAGGCAAGAATACTGGAGTGGGTTGCCATGCCAACGTCCTGGGGATCTTTCCCACCCGGGGACGAACCCACATCTCCTACATCTTCTGCATTGGCAGGTGGGTTCTTTACCATTAGTGCCACCTGGGAAGCCTGGTGGGTACCTTGCTTTAGCTTGTACCACTGCCCATCATAAAGATATGAAAAGTTAATTCCTCCTCCACATAAGTGCCAATTAACAAACCTGGGTGGCCTAGTCACATGTACCAGCAACCCATGACACCCTTCAGTGCTTTCCTTAGCTTTTTGTTTTTTTTTCTTTTGACAGTAAGCATACTAAATAGTTATTAGGTAATAAACGAGTACTATGTTAAAAAGCAGACATTACTTTCCCGACAAATGTCCATCTAGTCAAAGCTATGGTTTTTCCAGTAGTCATGTATGGATGTGAGAGTTGGACCATAAAGAAAGCTGAGCGCCAAAGAATTGATGCTTTTGAACTGTGGTGTTGGAGAAGACTCTTGAGAGTCCCTTGGACTGCAAGGAGATCCAACAAGTCAATCTAAAGGAAATCAGTCCTAAATATTCATTGGAAAGACTGATGCTGAAGCTCCGATATTTTGGCCACCTGTTTCAAAGAACTGACTCATTGGGAAAAGACCCTGATGCTGGCAAAGATTGAAGGTAGGGAGGAGAAGGGGAGGACAGAGGACGAGATGGTTGGATGGCATCACCAAGTCAATGGACATGAGTTTGAGCAAGCTCTAGGAGTTAGTAATGGACAGGGAAGCCTGGTGTGCTGCAGTCCATGGGGTTGCAGAGTTGGACATGACTGAGCGAGTGAACTGGTGTGAACAGCTGAGGGACATGATAGTTTCGTTATTTCAAAGCTTTCTTGGGGTTTCTCCTATAGCTTTCTCCTATCCTCCAAGAAGTTATGTTATTTTTTTCTTTCATAATCTAACTATATGAAAGATAATCATATCCAAATTATCCACAGTGTATTTTAGGATTAAACTAGTTAGATTATTGTGGACGGGTAAAGAGGTGGACACGAGTTAGCCACTAAACCATCACCACCACTATAGAAAGCTGTTAAAAAGTCACACACCCAAACATCAATTCCCTCTTTTTGCTTTTTGGCTTAAAATCTTCAAAAGTTTTACCATTTCTTCCCCCCTGCCCCGTCTGGTGAAAACAAAAATCATCCAAAATTTATTCTCCAATAGACAGCAGCAGCAGATAAAAACTACAGGGGTTTCTCTGCAGATCATGCATTCACGAGACATTATTAGCTATCAATTGAGAAATCCTCTGGTGTATTTTCTGTAAGTTTTACCATTTCAGTTTCTGGACCAATGACAAGAATTCAGTTCAGTGCATAAAGTGTGGATGGGTAAGATGCGGTTATTTGGTAAGAGCCGGTGAGTTGGTCTATATCTTGGCCACAAATGGCCCACACACCTCTAGTCCTCCTTTGGTCTGCTGCTAGCAATCTGTTACCTACACGTGCGGGCTTTCGCACTTCCTCAAAATCTTACCTAGTTAAACGCTCCTGTGGGTACTTTATGGAAGCACAGAGCGCCCCCCGCAACCCGGGATTTGCAGTGTCGATTCGTACTTTTATTCACAAACAGCAGCACCCCATCTCCCACGCTCCAGCCCCAGCCTCTCCGGCCCCGCCCAGGCAGTGGTCGAGGTTGTCACGTGCTAGGACCCGGGCGCGAGGTCGGCGCCGCCATGTTACTTTCTGGTGGCCCAGTTGGCGAAGGCAAAGGGAAGCTGAGCGGCCGCCCGGAGTTCCGGCCCTTGTGCGCAAGTGCGGAAGTGTGTTGGCTCCGACTGCGCTCAGTTTCCGGCCGGTGTTTCCGCACCGGCCGCCCGTAGACGTGTAACGGACGGTGGGCCGCAGCCATGGCCGAGAGGAAACCTGACGGTGGCGGTGGCACCGCCTCGGCCTCCTCGTCGGGCACTAACTTACTTTTCTCCTCCTCGGCCACGGAGCTCAGCTTCAATGTGCCCTTTATCCCAGTCACCCAAGCCGCCGCTGCCTCGGCCTCCCTGCTCTTGCCCGGAGGTAGTAAGGAGATGGAGATCCGGTTGGGCAAGTGTGGGCGGGGGGCGTGAGGTGAAGGGTCGGACCAGAGGTTTTCCTTTGCCTGGATCCTGCCCTCTGCTACCTTGTCGGGGCAGTTAGTGGCCAGGTTGGAGTAGCTTCGGGACTTTGGGGTCTTGGGGGCGGGGGCCAAGCTCTTCGTCAAAGGGACTGTTCAAGTGCTGGCCACTCCTGCACTGGCATTCCTCACGTTTTTGTTAAACAGAGCCAGGTGCTTGCAGGGAAGGGAGAATATATTAGTCCTCCCTCTCCTCGGGTACAGTAGACTGTCTCTTAGGATAGGCTCGTAATACTTGCAAAGCAGAGGTATAGAACACAGTCATCTTTCAGGGCCGTGCCTCATTTTCTGTTAGACGCTCTTGCTTGTTCTTAGGTACCACTCTTGTGTTCATCTTAGCACTTTGTACGTATCTTTATTAGTGTCTGCGGAGCTTGCGTTTTCATGATTATGCGGCATAACCCAGAGCTGGTGTTTAGGAGCACCGACAGTATTCCAACCCTAGCCTTGGCAGTAACTTTCTGTGTGATCTCAGGCATGTTACTTCACCTCTCTGTGCTTCGTTTTCCATACATGTACAGCCTCCCGGGGCTGTCATGAGAATTGAATTGATTTTTGTGAAGCACTGAATATAGCGTCTGGCACATCATGTTGCATAAACGTTTGTAAAGTTAGTGTGTCTGCCTGTTTATTTGGACTGTGAGCTGTGTGAAGTTCGCAGCTATGACTTATTTACCTTTTTATTTCTAGGATCTTGTTTAGTGCCCAGCACATAGCTCCTCAGGAAATAGTGAATATTTTTCTCTTGAATAATTTATTCTTATTTGGAGGACCAAGGAAAGTTTCATGGAGAGGTGAAAAAGGGCGAACCGGAGCAGTACAGGATGGTTCTCCTTCTCTGGTGTCACGTTTCTTCTTGGTGCTTACCACCTGACATGTCCACATCTTTGTTTATCTTGTCCCACTAGCGTGTAAGCTCCATGAGAGAGCAGAAGCTTATACCTAGAACACATCTTGGTATGCTCTAGGCAGATTGTTTTCTATAGAGACTTCAATGAATGAAAGGGTGGGAGTTAGGAATATGTTTGTCTTGTTTTGATCGTGTGGCTGAAAGGTTCCACATTGCCATTTTTGCTGGAGGACCAGCATGGCTGGAGCAGAATGCTTTTGGAGGTTGCAGGAATAAATATGGCTCTACATGGGATTCTCTTACCATCCTCTGCTTCACAAATGTTTGGTTCATGCCCGTGTTCCTTTATAATATTTTGTTTGTCACTGTCAGTAAATGGTTAACATCTTCATTGTCAAGAGCAGTGTAACTTAACGTGTCTTGAAAGCTATTGTTTCTTGGAGACGGTTTATTTTTTAATAAGAAAATTAGTTTTAGAACTAAAATTCTTTAACAAATATTTTTCTACCTTTAACAAAGATTTGATCATTAGAAGTCCATTCAGTGAATTTCCAGAGACAAAAGGAGAACCGGTTGCATTGGAAGCAGCAATGAATCAGTGTCAGTGAAAGAGGCATACAGGAAGCAGTTTCATTCACTCAGCAAACCTGGACTGAGCAGCTTGTTTGCCAGGCCCTGTTCCAGGCGTCAGAGAGACAGAGAGGAGCAGATAGCATTGTCCCCAGTGACTGCACACTTTTAAAGACACGCTGTTCCCAGCTGTGTAAGTAGTTGTGGTCCAGGTTTGTGATGGCTAGAAAGAGAGATTGATAGGCTGCTGTGAGAGCTGTGGCTGTCAGGCTGGCTGACCGGGGAGTGGACATCCCTTAGACCTTCAGAACTTTACAGAGGAGGTGGTTCTTGAGCTGAGTGTTGAAGGATACATAGAAATTAGGAAGTCTGGGGAGACAGGTATTTGTAAAAGTCTGGAGGCATGAGAGAAACCTGCAGATTTGGTGGGATTTTGAGGTAGGTGCTCATATTCTCTCTCCCCGCCAACTCTTTCCCTCTTGGCCAGTTCCCCACCTCACCCCCCCACCAGGTCCTTTTGACTAGAGTGAATGCAGGGGAGTGGCTCAAGTGGTTAGTGGGGGAACCAGGTCATGAAGGGCCTCATACAGCACATTAAGGAGTTCATAGTACATCCTGTGTGGTGTGCGGGTACCCTTAGCAGGTTCTAAAACAGGGCAGTGACATTAGAGATGCATTTCAGAAAGAAAGACTAGAGTTTTCTGAGGTTGTACCAGAGTAAAGCGGACTGTAGCAGAAGTGTCTAGTCTGGACGCCACTGTGAGTCAGGCAGGAGCGAGTGGCACTCTTGCCCTGGTCAGCCACTTAGGGTGTGAAGAGCAGGAAACAGAAGTAAGAGATTTTTACACCGTCAAATTGTTGGGACTTAGTGACTCACTGAGGGCCAGACTGTCCAGTGTACAAGCTCTTTATCTGTTCAATTTCAGCTCCAAGCTACAGCTCCACCTGGCATATAATAGATACTGTGTACTTACTTCTTTAATTGAAGATCTAAATGATTAAATGGAAGCGAGGGAGGAGTCTCAGGAGGTTTCTGGTTTTCATGTCTGGATGGATGTTGGTAGACATCTGTTGAGGTAGTGAGATTGTAAAAGGAGCCCGTGAAGGGGAACAGTTAAGATGATGGTCGAGGTTTACTCAGCTTCATCTGTATGTATCTGAACCTGCCAAGAGTACTGAGGAAGCAGCTGGGAAATGGGTTCTGGGACACATACGATCAGTCTCAGTTTGGGACAGAGTTGGGAGTGTCACAAGTATACAGGTGCTTATTAAAGATACAGGTCTTGATGCCAAAGGTGTCCACACGTAATTAGAAAGTGCCCCTGAGGTGAGACTGGCAGCTTGTTGAGATCAGTATTTTGTTTGTAAATGATGCTAATCAGAGAAAAGTTTCTTGTATCAGATTGATCCCAGGTTGCTTTAAAGGATGAAGGACACCACAGAGGTTTTCCCCCTGCTTTCAGATGTTGAGAGATGAACTGAAGTCTGAGTCCAGGTGAAGTTCATGGGAATGGAGAGAGAGGATAGAAACTGGAAATGTATCAGAGAAGTAGAATGATAAAAGCAGAAATGGGTCCTTGCTCAGGAAGTGATATTTTAATTACGAAGAAACAGTTCAGAGGGGTATTTTGAATAGTGGAGTACCTCAGTTAAATTGATGTGTGAAATATATCTGGGAGCAGCCTAACAGCTGAAGGCCACATTCAGCAGCAAAGGTCAAGAAGGAGCTCAGAGCTTGAAAGGTCACACTTTGGCAGGTTTCAAGGACAGGGACCACAGCCTGCCTGTGTGCTGGGAAGGGGTCCACCGTTCCGATCTGCTCTGTGCCTCCAGTGGTGGGAGATTAGAGAGATTTGAAGATAAAGGGTTGAGATGGGAGAAAGAAAAGATTAGGAAGAGAAAGGTGATGTTCCAAGCTAAGGACTCATAAGAGTTTCTAAGGAAAACTAGACGACTTTTTAGGCCGTGTAGAAGGAAAATATTATTTTACAACTTGGTAGCGAAAGAGAGAATAAAATAATATAATTTGGTGCCAGAATACCAGCAGTGAAGATCAAGTTTGGCAAAGGGAAGTGAGGAGACCTACCCTTTGTTAGAAATGACTTTTTTTTTTAGTGATTGTCATTCTCTAATGACGATTACCTGGTTGTGATACTGTGTGGTTTTAGGGATGGTAGTGAATGGTTGACCTACTTTGCCTCGGGAATGCCAGCACCTCGTGTTCACTTGTATAATGAGTGCTTTGTAGGTTAGAGCCCTGACACACCTTTTCTTGTCAACAGAGTTAATATCTGTACTTTAGCTTCTTGTTGTTACTGTATAAATAAAGTTCTGTGTATTTGGGTAGTGGAATAATGTTTGAATTGTTTCTTACTGGGAAAAAAAATCATTCAAAATAACATCTAAAACTAGTAGGTACAAATTTTGTTTCCATTTTTTGAAAAATTCTCCTGTATACAAATATGGGCTTCCCTGGTGGCTCAGATGGTAAAGAATCTGCAGAAAGGCAGGAAACCAGGGTTATATGCAAATATGTCTACATAATTTATACATGTCTACCAAATAAATAGTACGTAACTATTTCTGTTTATTTTGAGAGTATGGAAAGGTATGTATCAACATATTAAAGGCATTAACAGTGCTTGTCTCTGGGAGGTGAGCTTACGAATGAGTGCAAGGGTTCCCTCCTTTTGTTGTTTCTTACTGCTATTTTCTAGTTTTTCATTTCAAAGAAAAAAGAAAAGTTTTTCATTATTGTCTTTAAGGCAGAAATGTAAGTTTGAACAACAAAATCAGAGGTATAATTGCTAGACTTGCCATATAGCATCTTGTCCACAGAGTGACAGCATCCCTTTAAACCACATGCCCTCCTGTTCCCTTGCAGAGGATTCCACCGATGTGGGTGAGGAGGACAGCTTCCTTGGGCAGACTTCTGCTCACACATCTACCCCAGAGACATTTAGTTACTTCTCTCAGGTATCAAGCAGTAGTGATCCTTTTGGGAATATTGGACAGTCCCCGTTAACAACTGCAGCAGCATCAGCTGGACAATCAGCCTACTCCAAGCCCCCAACGGCTCTGCCTTTTACAACTGGATCCCAAGATGTGTCGAATGCATTTTCATCATCCATTTCGAAGGCGCAATATGGTGCTCCACCTGCTTCACAAATGGGAATAAATCCTTACCTGCCTTCTCAGCCTAGTAATCTCCCTCCTTCGAATTTTGGGAGCCCACCACAAGGAACGCCCCAACAAGGATACAATCCGTATCGCCACACGGCCGTAAGCAGCAGGGCTAATCCTTACATCGCACCACCGCAGCTGCAGCAGTGCCAGACGCCAGCTCATCCCTCCCATCCTCCGCCCTCCGCACCCCTCGTTCAGATGTACCAGGTGCCTCCAGGATCTTTGCCGCCGGTATGAAGACATGCTTTATATCTTTATATCATTCACTGTAATTCTAATCCCTCTCATTTTTACCTGTGATTTGATGACAAACTATTTTCAGACGGTTTTTTTTTTTATAAGCTATATGTTTTGAAGTAAACAATCTTTTAAAAGCTCATTAAATGGTTCATGTCTTAGGTTATATTTTTCTATTTATGGAGGTAATAATTTATTTTAATGCATTAACTGTATGCCAGTATTACCAGATTTAATGTAAGATACCAATAACAAATGTCATCTGGAGATATGTGAGAGTTGAAGCAACTATTATCAGCTTCTCTTTTTTAAATTCTACTGTCCGATCAAAACGCTCAATTGCTGGGACTAAAATTGATTACTCCAATAATTTATTTAGATTTATAAAGTTTGAATCTAGACAGACTATCTCAGACAGATGATGGAATAACTTTTGCCTTGGGTAAATTTTATGAAATTCCTTTATGCTTCCCCTGTCCCCCCCCCCGCCCCCCCCAATTATTCAGCTGACTTCCAAAGGGAAGTGAATTGAATCAGAAAAAGGGAAATGATTGAAAGGAAGAGTTAAGAACCCAGTGTGGCAGGGATAGTGGTACTCTAGGCAGTGGTGATAGAGAATGGGCTCCATTTTACCATCTAATCTAAATCATACCAGTATACAGACTCTTGGTAACTGTGGATTTCAGCAGATTGGTAGCATGTAATGTAAGTATACTTGTTTGCTGGTGAAGTTTTGAAGAGTTCTGATTAAAAATGTTTAAATAATTTTAAGTAAACCATTGCAAAAATAAAAAATAGAACAAAGAACACCCCAGTACTCTAACCCAGGTTCCCTGTCATGAGCATTTGTTCTCTCCTTCGTGAACACGCACACTGACATGTGTGGGAGAGTCTTCTCCCCCATTCCTTTCTCTTGCTGTATATTGGCAGTTTTTTGGGGAAACATTTGCAGATCAGTTACATACATTATAGGGCTTCCCGGGTGGCTCAGCTGGGAAGAATCCACCTGCAGTGCAGGAGACCTGGGTTTGATTCCTGGGTTGGGAAGATCCCCTGGAGAAGGGAACAGCTACCCACTCCAGTATACTGGCCTGGAGAATTCCATGGACTGTGTAGTCCATTGGGTCGCAAAGAGCTGTATACAACTGAGCAACTTTCACTTTCACTTACATACATTATGATTCTTTACTCCTAGATACTTTAGTGTGTATTAATATTTCCTAAGAATAAGAATATTCTTTTGCTTGACCACAGTAGTCAACCTCAGTAAATTTAACATTGGTGGAGTATTTTGAAATCATTTTTTAAATAAAATTTAAAAAAATTGTATTCTGCTTTTAAAAGTATTTTTACTGCACAGGATTTGAGAAATGACTGATAGCCAAATGAGTAAAAATTGCCACGAGAAAACCTTGTTTTTAGTTTTTATGTCTGTCTTATCTTTTTTCTAGATAAACATAGTTTTTCCTTGACAAGCATTATATATGTTTTTTATGTCCACATAGTTTAGATGTTAAGATTTTTTTCTAAAACATTTTTAATCTTTCTAGAGAATTCCAGTATATGAGTAAAAGATGATTTTTTAAAGTCAGGTTTCTGGTAGGTCTTTGAATTGTATCCAGTGATTGTCTGTTATAAATCCTTGTAGGTAAATTTTTACAGTTAGGTCTTTAGGATGAATTCTTAGAAATGGAATAGGTAGGTCAAGGAATATGCATTATTTTTTATTTTATTTTATTTTTGGCCATGCCTCATGGCTTGTGGGATCTTGGTTCCCGAACCAGGGATGACTCTAGACCCTTAGCAGTGACAGCAGCAAGTCCTAGCCGCTGGACTGCCGCAGAATTCTCGAGGATGATGCGTGTCTTAGAGATGAAATAAATGACAGGAGGTGTACTGCTGGATTGATTGCTGTAAAGGTATTCGTTTACTTTGCCATCAGTGTGAGAAAGCCCTGTTCACTTTCCAGCTGGCATGGGGTTTTGTTACATTTTTTAAAAACTTTAAATTGCTCTGGAGCTTAGTTATTAAATAGCTGTCTAGAGAAATAATAAGAATAATTATTACTAATGTCAGTTTGGGTCTGCAGCATACACAGAATTGTTCCTTTGGTCCTGTCTTTTGTCCCCCCAGATCCCTCCTCCAGCGCAGGCAGGGTTGCCCCCTCCAGTCCAGCAGCAGGCACCTGGCAGACCTGCAGGACCCCCTGTGCAAGCGCCACCTCCTTTTCTACTTCAAAACCAGTATGAACCTGTCCAGCCCCACTGGTTTTACTGCAAGGAGATAGAATACAAACAACTATGGATGCCTTTCAGTGTTTTTGACTCTTTGAATCTTGAAGAAATCTATAATTCAGGTAAGTGTGGGTCTTGCATCATTTGTATCTGATTTGAGGAAGAGTGGAATGAGGAGTAAGTATCCATGGCCTCCTTTTCATGAATGTCATTTTCTTTAATCCTGTAGACCTCGCCAGCCTCTGTACCTTAAGGTGATGATACTTTTAATAATACACTGTATTCTTAAGTTCTGGGTTATTTGAGTAAGGTATTTGAAGACGTATTTTAATAAGTTTTTTTTTAAAGGTATTTTAAATCCAAGAAATAGAGTAGTTCATATAATCCAGGTGTCTGTTTTCTTATTTCCTTTATTTTTTTGTAGCTAGAGGGCAATGCGGGAGACCCGGGTTCAATCCCTGGGTTGGGAAGATCTCCTGGAGAAGGGAAAGGCTACCTACTCCAGTATTTTTGGCCTGGAGAATTCAATGGACTGTATAGCCCATGGGGTCACAGAGAGTCGGACATGACTAACTTTCACTTTCACTTCATATGGCATTTATAAAGCATTTTCTATGGAACTCTTGTTCCTTAAGATAAGAGTTTTAAAAATGCTATAACTACATCCATCTCTCTCTCTTTTTTTTTTCCTGGAGCAAGAACATCCATCTCTTGAGGTGGTGCACAGGAGTAGGAGGTTCACACTCTGAGAAGTTTCACTGTAGAAATAGGTTTTTCTGTTTATCCTGAAGATATTTCATCTTAGGACTTAAAAATCACCTATTCTTTAGAAGTATGTTAATGGAGAATTTGCTGGTTTGATACATAGAGAAAAAGCCTACCAGTTATTGGAATTATTTCATGATGCTTTTATATTTTACTCTGGTTATTTCTTCTCCACTTAAGAGAGTCATCATTTTGAGCAGCACAGATTAATCTTAAAATTCTGTTTTTGAATAGAAATGAGCTTTGTTTTTTGTCTTTAATGTTAGACAAGTCGCCATATTCGTTATTTATTACTTTTAGATCTACCTTGTAACTGTTCAGTTAAAATGTGGGCTTTGTTTCCTAGTTCAGCCAGACCCTGAGAGCGTGGTCCTTGGCACTGATGGAGGGCGCTACGACGTCTACCTCTATGACCGGATGCGGAAAGCCGTGTACTGGGACGAGGAGCCAGCCGAAGTGAGACGCTGTACTTGGTTCTACAAAGGTGACACAGACAGCAGATTCATTCCCTATACAGAGGAGTTCAGCGAGAAGCTAGAGGCACGTGGGCTTTGTTCCTTTATGCCTTTCTTTAAAACACATAGCCTCTATACATTGGAGCCTCATGTAACACCTCTCACAGGGGAGCGGACTTTATTTACAGGACACCTCATCTTGATCCGATGCACAGAGAAGACTACTTTTTAAGTAATGTCATCTTTTTTGAAGTGCTAATTGTGGTCTTGGTGTCTGAAGATACAGTGTTGTTTGGGGAACATTACAGATCTAATATAATAACATTGTATCAAACCTTCAAAAGAACTTAGGCTCCTGGATCTGCTGCTACTAATACATGCCAAGGGTATGGATGTTTTTCAAATTAACATTCAGTAAAAGCATTTATGAAAATAAACATAAGAATAGGAATAGATGTTGTCAGACTTTTTAACCGTCTTAAAACTGGTGGTTAATGTTGCTTTACGTAATAGTGTTAATTCATTGTTAAAATTTTCTTAATAATTGAGTATTTAAATATTTGAAATGTTAATTTATCTGCATACATGGGCATGATAAAGGACAGAAATGAAAAAGACCTAACAGAAGCAGAAGAGATTATGAAGAGGTGGCAGGAACATAGAGAAGAACTATACAAGAAAGATCTTGCTGACGTGGAGAACCACTATGGTGTGTTTACTCACCTAGAGCCACACATCGTGTAGTGTGAAGTCAAGTGGGCTTCAGGTTGCATTAGAAGTATAATTGACAGGCAGTGAACTATATGCATTTATGACATGTATATGATTCAAAAAGCTTGGGCATATCCATACACTTGTGAAACCACACCACAAACAAGTTAGTAAACCAGTCTGTTGTCCCTTTTTGCCTTTTCATACTATTCATGGGAATCTCCTGGCAAGAGTACTGGAATGGGTTGCTGTTCCCTCCTCCGGTGGGCCATGTTTTGTCAGAACTCTTCACTCTGACTCATCTGTCTTGGGTGACCTTGCATGGCATGCCTCACCGAATTATGCAAGCCCCTTTGCCAGGACAGGGCTGTGATCTGTGAAGGGGGTCCTTTAAGAAGAGGTGGCAGGAATACACAGAAGAACTGTACAAAAAAAGGTCTAATGACCTGGATAACTTATGATGGTGTGGTCACTCACCTAGAGCCGGACATCCTGAAGTGTGAAGTCAGGTAGGCCTTAGGAAGCATTACTATGAACAAGGCTGGTGGAGGTGATGGAATTTCAGCTGAGTTATTTGAAATTCAAAAAGGTAATGCTGTTTAAGTGCTGTGTCAAATATGTTAGCAAATTTGGAAAAGTGAACAGTGGCCACAGGACTGGAAAATGTCACTTCAGTCCCAAAGAAGGACAATGCCAAAGAATGCTCAAGCTGCCATACAATTCTCATTTTACATGCTAGTAAGGTTGTGCTCAAAATCCTTTAAGCTAGGCTTCAGTAGTATGTGGACTGAGAACTTTCAGATGTACAGGCCAGATATAGAAAAGGCAGAGGAACCAGAGATCAAATTGCCAACATTTGTTGGATCATGGAGAAAGCAAGGGAATTCTAGAAAAATATCTGCTTCTGCTAAAGCCTTTGACTGTGTGGATCATAGCAAACTGGAAAATCTTAAAGAAATGAGAATACCAGACCACCCTACCTGTCTCCTAAGAAACCTGTTTTTGGGTCAAGAAGCAATAGTTAGAACCAGATATAGAACAGTGGACTGGTTCAGAATTGGGAAAGGAGTACAACAAGGCTGTATATTGTCACCCTGCTTATTTAACTTATATACAGAGTACATTATGCTCAGTGCTGGGCTGGATGAAGCACGAACTGGAATCAAGATTGCTGGGAGAAACATCAACAGCCTCAGATATGCAGATGATACCACTTTAATGGCAGCAGAAAGTGAAGAACTAGAGTCTCTTGAAGAGGGTGAAAGAGGAGAGTGAAAAAGCTGGCTTAAAACTCAGCATTCAGTAAACTAAGATCATGGCATCTGGTCATATCACTTAATGGCAAATAGAAGGGGAAAAAGTGGAAGCAGTGGCAGATTTTATTTTCTTGGGTTCCAAAATCACTGTGGGTGGTGACTGTAGCTGTGAAATTAAAATACTGTTGCTTCTTGGAAGGAAAGCTATGACAGACCTAGGCAGTGTCTTAAAAAGCAGAGACATCACTGCCGACAAAGGGCTGTCTAGTCAAAGCTATGATTTTTCTAGTAGTCATATATGAATGTGAGAGTTGGACCATAAAGAAGGCTGAGCACTGAAGACTTGATGCTTTCAAATTGTGATGCTGGAGAAGACTCTTGAGAGTCCCTTGGACAGCAAGGAGATCAAACCAGTCAATCCTAAAGGAAATCAACCCTAAATATTCATTGGAAAGACTGATTCTGAAGCTTCAATACTTTGGCCACATGATGCGAAGTGCTGACACATTGGAAAAGATCCTGATGCTGGGAAAGATTAAAGGCAGAAGGAGAAGGGGAGGCAGAGGATGGGATGGTTCGATAGCATCACTGACTCAACTGACATGAATATGAGCAAATCTAGGAGATGGTGAAGGACAGGGCATCCTGGTGTGCTGCAGTCTAGGGCTGCGAAGAGTCAGATTAGCAACTGAACAACAATAACAAAGAAATTAATAGACAACTCTAAACTTTGGTTTTCACCTCTGTGTAATGGGGATAATGTTATTTAGGGCTGATTAAAAGCAGTTGATCAAATGAGGTACCATATGTAAAATGTTAAGTTTGATAACCACTTAGTAAATGAGATCTGCCATTATTGTTACTTTTATTACTATCATTGTTAATAATTTTCTTCCATACTTTCTCTTAATGTGACACAGATTTGTCTTACTGGATTGTACATTGTTTCCATTGTAGGCTGAATATAAGAAAGCTGTAACCACAAATCAGTGGCACCGAAGATTAGAGTTTCCAAGTGGAGAGACAATTGTTATGCACAATCCAAAGGTAGTGATATTAAGATATTAAAATGCTTAGGTTTTAAAAAATTATTATTTTGCTGAATGTGTTTGATAAGTGTTCATTTTTATTCTATAGTAGGGATATATTTATAACAAGTGCATTGCATGGATGATAGAAAAATAAATGAAATGTAAATTTCTCTCACTAAGTTTCTATTTGTGGTAGCACATTAGCTAAAGTTTAGTATGCATCATTGAAATTAAGCTTGACAAGTTTTTGTACTTGACCCAAGGTCAGCAGAATTTTCTGTGAAGGGTCCGAGAGTAAATATTTAAGGCTTTGTAGGCCATGTAGTCTCTGAAAGTGTATTGGTATTTAGGCAGTATGTAAACCAACGGGCATGGCTATTTTCAATAAAACAAACAATATTTCAATTAAAACAATATTTCAGTATTTTCATTTGCTTATAAAAATGAGTGGTAGGCCAGGTTTGATGTGTGGCAATAGTTTGCCTACCTTGCCCTTGAGAGTGGTTTGTTTAAACCTTTACAGTCAAAATACATTCTTTCTCTTTTATTGGGGGGAGGGAGAGTGATGTTAAACTATCATTTTACTTTTTTAACTGAAGCGTAGTTGCTTTATACAATATATTAGTTTCAGGTGTACGGCATTGTGACTCGGTAATTTTATAGATTATTATACTCCATTGGAAGTTGTTACAAGATAGTGTCTGTAATTCCTTGCGCTGTGCGATATATCCTTATAGCTTATCTATCTTGTATGTAGCAGATTGTGTCTCTTAATCCCCTACCTCTGTCTTGTGTTACTCCTTTCCCTCTCCCTAGTTGTTAAACTGCTTTGCTTTTTTTGTTTTTTTAAATCTATGAGTCTTTCTGTTTTCCTACATACATTAGTTTGTTTTCTTTTTTAGAGTCCACAGGTAAGTGACATAGTATTTGTCTTTTCTGACTTAATTTCACTACACGTTTTCTAGGTCCATCCATGTTGCTGGAGATGGAAGAATTTCATTCTTTTTTATGACTAATATTCCATTGTGTCTGTATATTTCTCTATATCTGTGTGTCTGTCCAACATCTTCTTTATCCACTTGTCTGTTGATGGACGCTTGGATTGCTTCCATATCTTGGCTGGTGTAATTAGAACTGTTGTGACCTTTTAAGTTTTTTGGTTTAAGTTTATTACTAGGTCTTTTATTTTTGAAGAGATTTTAAGCAGAATTTTTTCTTTTTCTTCCTCTTTTAGTTCATTATTAGTGTATAGAAAAGCAGCAGGGTTCTGTATATTAATTCTTGTATTCTGCCATTTTACTGAATTCACTTATCAGTTCTAATAGTTTTTTGGTAGAGACTTTAGGATTTTCTGTTTACAGTGTCATGTCATGTGCAAATAGTGATAGTTTTACTTCTTCCTTTCCAGTTTGGATGCCTTTTATTTCTTTTTCTAATCTGATTGCTGTGGCCAGACTTGCAATACTATGTTAAATAGAGGTGGCAGGAGTGGGCATCTTTGTCTTGTTTCCAGTTAGGAGGAAATACTATCAGCTTTTCACCACTGAGTATGATATTAGTGGTAGGTTTTTTCATAAATGGCCTTTGTTATGTTGAGATATGTTCTCTCTGTACCAACTTTGATGAGAGTTTTGTCAGGAATGGGTGTTGAATTTTGGTTGTTATTTCTCCTTTTTCATTTCTTACTTTGTTTAGTTGTGTCCTCTTCTTGGTAAACCTGCTTAACGGTTCATCAAATTTTGTTTCTTTTCCAAAAAACCAGCTCTTGGTTTCATTGCTCTTTCTTATTTTGGTCTCTGTTTTATTTATTTCCTCTCTCATCTTAATTAGTTCTTTCCTTTGCTGACTTTGGACTTCATTTTTTCTTCTTTTTCTGATTCCTTTAGATGGTAGATTAGGTTGTTTGAGATTTTTCCATATGACACTGGACTAAATTTAATACAGTTGATTTAACAGAATAGTGTATGTCTTCCTGAAAAGTGGTAGGTAAGTCCGTTTTTGACATTGAAATTGAATTTGCACTTTGTTATTTAGAGGATTTTGTGTTTATAAAACAGATTTCCTCTACTGCAGGTAACTTTTCTTTAATTTCTTACATGTAAACCTGAAAGTTTGTTATATTTTTAAATCAAGACAAACTACTTCTCATTTAGTTGTACTGTTTTTCAAAACAAGCATTGGAAATAATGGTATTGACTTACTTAATCTTAATGGTTACTGAACACCAGCAAGACTGCTAGAAAACTGATTTTGGAGGAGCAGTGTAAGTACTTGATTTATAAGCTATACTATAAAGTAGTTTATTGTGTATTGAAATAAATTAATTTATAGTGGAAATGGATTTGGTAGTGATCTCTGTCATAATCCTTTTCTGTATCTTGAAGGTTATTGTTCAGTTCCAACCTTCCTCAGTGCCTGATGAATGGGGGACGACACAAGATGGACAGACAAGGCCTAGGGTTGTAAAGCGTGGAATTGATGATAACCTTGATGAAATTCCTGATGGTGTGTATAATTTGTTTAGGATCAAGATCATTTTTAAACTTTTCTACTTTAAAATGATGAGAAAAGCAAACAGTTATTAGGATTACCTGCCATATTTGAATGAAATAATGAATGAAATGAAACAATGATTTATTCAGGTTAAATAATATGAATCAATCTATAATCTAAATGAAATAATTAGAGTAAAATAGTGGATTTAGCTTGAAAATGTTCATTATAGTGTGTATAAATCTAACAAAGAGAAGGATTTTTGAAAAAGATTGTAAGTTTTATATTGGCAGATTGCTTCTCCACATGGGGCTTAGTGCCCTGGGCAGTTCTGGAGAAATGACAAGGTTATGGAGCCTCTAGACGTACAAAACTGATGGTTGTCATTGGCTCATATCTTCTCTAGTGAGCTGCTTTCTCCACTCCTTGGTCTAGTTCACTGATTTATGCCAAGGTTGACTTTGAGCTTTGTTCATCTAATTTTGGCAAGTTTGTGATGACAAAAGGGATATTGAATATTGCTACTTGTTTAATAAAACCTAAACCAGTCTCCACCTTGTGTATGTTTGTATGTATGGATGTGTGCATGTCTGTCTGTCTTTTGCAGGGGAAATGCCTCAGGTTGACCATTTGGTGTTCATGGTCCATGGCATTGGACCTGTGTGTGACTTGCGCTTTAGAAGCATTATTGAATGTGGTAAGTGTTAGTCACTTTATTTCATGAAATGATTTGTAAACTATTAGAAGAACGTTAAGCCTTTATTTTAAAGTGTTTCCACCTGTATACTATTGGCTGATGTACTGTCAGAAGAGATTGAAATGATCACTGGGCAATACTAATTTGTACTTGTTTTGCTCTTATGACATTTGTAACTCGTAAAATCCTAGACTGTGAAGAATGAGCAGGGATCTTGGAAATAATTTAGCCCTTCTGACACCCTCTACCTGAACACTTTCAGCTACTAGGAACACCTACACGTTGAACTGATTTTTGGTGAATTAGTTGTGAGAAGTTGTTTAAAGGAACTATGAATTTGCCTGTTTTACATAAATAAAAAGCTATGAATTTTATTTTTTTTATTTGTAGTAATAGTTCATATTTATTGAATATTTGGAATGTGCCAAGAATCTTGCATGTTTTGTATCATTTAACCCTCATAATAACCTCTTGAGGTATAGGTGCTGTTACTGTCATCTTTACTGTTAGGTAAGGAACTGAGGCCCAGAGTATGAGTTAACTTCTCCTGTGTCTCAGTCTGGGAGGTTCTGGAACAGGTTAATTTGATTCCTGAGTCTACCCACAGTGCATTTCTGCCTGCCCGTAGTGGTAGTTGAGCTAATATTTTTCAGTCATTTATCTATTTCTGTAAAATAATGGAAGAACTTCTTAAAGATTGTTTTTTTTTCTTTTCTGAACTAAATTTTGTCATTTTTTTCCTTTGAAAAGTTAGTGTTACAAAAAATACTGATATAATTGAGGTGATGGCTGATTGCTTACCAAGGTAGCAAAATTTAATCAAGTACCTTTGTCTTCCCTGATTTTTTTTTTTTCTTTAAGTGGATGATTTTAGGGTGGTTTCTCTAAAATTGCTGCAGACACATTTCAAGAAATCTTTAGATGATCGGAAAGTAAGCAGAGTGGAGTTCCTTCCAGTTCACTGGCACAGTTCCTTGGGTGGAGATGCCACAGGTGTTGACAGGTTTGTGAGTTTTGATAACTTGGTTTTCAGATTAGTTAAGCTTAGATTCAAATTTTAAACTATCATATAAAGTAGTTTATTATGACTTCAACAAGTACACTAAAAAGCTTTGATTATATATTTGCTCTTATATATTATTAAATACTGTTAAGCTTATATGCTACTTTGTATGTGTGCATGCCTAATTATGTATGTATGTATGTATGTATGTATGTATGTGGTGTGTATATTTCTGTTGTAAATATTTAAGAGAGTCTAAGAAAGTTAAACTGGTTTTAAAATACTTACCTATAGCGTTTTTTTTCCCCTATGGTGTTTCAGACATGGGGCTGTCCTGTACATTGTAGCATGTTGAACAGTACCCTTGGCTTCTACCCTCCAGATGAGAGTAACACAACCTAACCTCTGATTTAACAACCAAAAATGTCTCTAGTTACTGCCAGAGGTGCCCTGGTGGCAGAGTTGCCCCTAGCTGAGAACCACTAGTTTAGATGATTGTTTCTCAGTGGAGACTCTTCTGGCAGGACAGTTGTCACGAAAGACTGATGTGTGTATTGTAGGCCATTTAATATCCTTAGTCTAAATGCCACTAACTGCCAGCAGCACTTACCAGGCACTGTGACAACTAAAAAGGCCTCCACTCATTTTTGATTGCTTCCAGTTGGGAACCACAGATTTAGGATGTATTTCTTTTTAGGGACACAGAGCTGATAACATACTTGGATTTTAGTGAATGTCATGATGTTTCAGGGCACATATTTTAATAAAACTAACCTATGAATATTTTATCATGTGAGGCCCTGTACAGAGGATGAGCTGGTTGGATGGCATCACTGACTCAGTGGACATGAGTTTGAGTAAACTCTTGGAGTTGGTGATGGACAGGGAGGCCTGGCATGTGGTAGTCCATGGGGTCTCAAAGAGTCGGACACAACTGAGCAACTGAACTGAACTGAGGCCCTGTTACGGGGCTGTTTTCTTTCTCTCTGGGTATTCCTAAAGTATGCTGTGCTGTGTCCTGAAATATGACCAACTCAAATCAGGAAAGATTTTCATTCTTTTAAACTCCTCTCTTAGTTTCTTGCCACATTCTCTGTTGTCCTTTGCCACCTACAATTGTTGTCAAGTATCCTGATTTCCAGTAAGTTGGAAGAAAAAGGTAGGCTTTCCTCTTTAAAAATGAAGTAAAGATCTTTGTTTTGGCCTTATTTTATATGATAACTTTAGAGAATCCACAAATTCACAGGATAGTTATAGACACAAGTTGATAACGTTTTTGGTTTATCTTGGTTTATTTACAATACCTCTGACTGAAATCAACTCATAATTAGTCTGTGAGTTTTTTTTTCTCAGTGTATTTTCAGGATTCATAAACTCATATTTAAGGTGGTTACTAAGTATACTTTTTTCTTTCTAAACAGGAATATTAAGAAAATCACTTTACCAAGTATTGGTCGATTTCGTCACTTTACCAATGAGACCTTGCTAGACATTTTATTTTACAACAGCCCCACCTACTGTCAGATGATTGTGGAGAAAGTGGGATTGGAGATAAACCGTCTGTATGCACTCTTCATGAGTCGGAACCCGGACTTCAAAGGCGGGGTCTCCGTTGCTGGCCATAGCTTAGGTGAAACTTTTAAATTTCCACATTGAAAGTACAGTTTTTGTTGAGTCATCACTGTTTTCATTGTGGGTGACATGGTTCGTTAGAGATCTAGAATTATAGATTTTCAGTTTTATAAAGGGTAGAAGTGAATGCTTTGAGTTTACATTCGGCCTTTTGCTATTCACCTTTCCTGTTGCCTAGGAATAACCATGGGGTCGCTAAGAGTCGAATGACTGAGCGACTTCCCTTTCACTTTTCACTTTCATGCACTGGAGAAGGAAATGGCAACCCACTCCAGTGTTCTTGCCTGGAGAATCCCAGGGACGGGGAGCCTGGTGGGCTGCTGTCTGTGGGGTCGCACAGAGTCGGACATGACTGAAGCGACTTAGCAGCAGCAGGACTGCTTTATATTTTAATTTATTCTGCTATTCAAGAATATTGATTATCAGATCTTGATGAGCATCTAACTTTACGTGACTTCCACTTGGGACTTTGAATAATAAGAGTAGGATAATTTAATTAATGTTATAGAAGCACCTAATACATTATAAAACAACAAAGCAAAATGCTTTTTTTTTTTAAGGCTCTTTAATATTGTTTGACATCCTGTCTAATCAAAAAGATTTGAACTTATCAAAGTCTCCTGTGCCTTTTGCTGTTGCTAATGGAGTTGTGAAGCAACCACATTTTCAGGAAAAGCAGGTATGGCCCACTAACATCTAGATTTAGAGTTTGAGCCAAAGAGCTTTTCAAAATCTGAACTGATTTTATATAACAAAACTCCTTGAGGTTTACAAGTATGATGGAACCACAGAGCTTGTTTGAGTTTCTTACTTGTCTTCCTTATGGATTATACATTTAAATGTGATAGAATGTTTATGATTTGTTTAAAAAATGTGAAGTAAATTATTATAAGGAAATGAGAGCATACAAATTTAGTACTTTCAGTAATTTTCTGAATATTCAAATTTGGAATAACTACTAAAACTTATGATTTATGTATGGGACAAAATTAAGATTTTTCCATAGATCAGAAGATGTTTTATGGGAGTTTTTCTGAACTTTGTAATGTTCTCCCAACTTTTTTTTAAAAAGATACCCGAAGAGCCAAAGCTGACGTTGGATGAGTCTTGTGACCTTGATGTTGAAAATGAAGAAGTCCTGACTTTGCAAGAAACTCTGGAAGCACTTAGTCTCTCTGAATATGTTAGCACTTTTGAAAAGGAAAAGATTGATATGGAATCTCTGGTACTGATGATAGTTTGATTCATTTTTGTCTGAAACTGTTTTTCCTGTGTATGAGATGGAAAATTATTAAGATTTAAACCCTTTTACATCACAATGAAAGCAGAGACTTAAGTGTTTAAAAAATTGAAAAAAATCAGGAGACTTTAAAAAAAAATAATCTGGGAAGACTTTTCTAAGTAAAACAAAACCCACAAGCCATAAGGAAAAAGAAATTGTGTAGTAGGGGATGCCATAAGCAATATCTAAAGGCCAGTGATAGGTTAAGAAGACAATTTGGAGCACACTTGTAGACAGAGCACTCATTTCCTTATTATTCAAAGTTGCTACAAATTAACTACATAAAAACCACCAACACAATAGGAAAATAGGCAAAGGATGTGAACAGATGTATATGGAAAATAAGCAACTTCTTATCAGGAAACTCAAGAAAAATATGAATTAAAAGTGCAGTGAGATTTTTTTTTAACCTGTCAGTTTGGCAAGAATATTAAGAGGTTGATGTTCATACACTGTGTGGCCAGGATAACAGGAAATAGGTACTGATACATACTGGAGTAAATTGGTACAACCTCTGTAGAGAGCAGTCCAACAGTATCTTTTATTATTTTTCAAATATTTATTTATTTGGCTGCACCAGGTTTAGTTGCAGTATGTGGGATCTTGTTCCCTGACCAGGGATCAGACTTGGGCACCCTGCATTGCGAGCGTGGAGTCTCAGCCACTGGGCCACCAGGGAAGTCCTGTCTTTTAAAATACAAAGAATGCATACACTTAGCCCAGCAATTTCACTGCCAAGGGTATTTCCTATGAAAAAATACTCACATAGGAGTATTTCCAAGGATACTCACTGTAGCACTGTTTGTAATAGCAGCTCCTTAGGAACACCTGTGTCCACTAGTAGAGTGCCCGTGAAATCATTTATGGTGCATGCACACAGTGGCGAACCCAGCTGTTGAATGAACGGGGCAGTGCCAGAGGGAGTGGTGTGGAACGATCTCTAAGGTTTGTTACATGAAAAGACCGAAATTCAGACCTGTTTGTGTATAGGTTTGTTGTTCAGTCACTAAGTCACGTCCTACTTTTTGTGATTCCTTGGACTTTAGCGCGCCAGGCTTCCCTGTCCTACACTATCTTCCAGAGTTGCTCAAATTCATGTCCATTGAGTTGGTGATGCGTATAAGTCACACACATGGAAAAACACGGGATGCCGTGTACACATAAGATATCTCTGGACGGAGAGCAAGTTGCCTGCAGTGTCTGTTCAGAGGACTGGGTGGTTGGGGCGGGTGGAGGGAGGAGACTTTATTTTACACTTAACATAACTTCGGATACTGAACAGCCCTGCGTGTTAAAAATTAAGAGAATGATTTAGATGTGGAGGCTGAAGATTTTACCACCTAAATTAGTTCATAATTAAAAATTACTGAGGGTGGGGGTAAAAAAATTAAGTTGACTAGGATATTCAGTTACCTTAGGTGATACAGTTTCTTTTCATAATTTCCTTTTTTCAGTTTCATTTCATGTATCATTAGATTGACAAATGTGCTTGTCTTCTTTTAAAGCTTATGTGTACAGTGGATGATCTGAAGGAAATGGGGATACCGCTTGGACCCAGAAAGAAGATAGCTAACTTTGTAAAACATAAAGCTGTCAAACTGGTAAGGTTCATTTCTGCTCCTAAAAGAAAACACAACTTAACTCTGACTAGCTTGTTTATATTTTGGAAATTTTTGTTCATACCATTATGGTTAGGCCAGTTACTGTGCTCCCTGCCCAAGGGAACAATAATTGAGTTGATGGAAGCCCAGAAGTGGGAGTCAGCCAGAACGGGGTTTAAATTCTTATTAAATTTCAATTCCTGGTTTTCCTGGGGATGATCAAGGTTCAGGTTAAAGGACTTTCAGTTTTTAAATTGGTATTTGCGTATTTCCCAGTGCAACATTGGATAAGTCCTAGATAAATAGATGAGCTGGTGACCCTAATTTCCAATTCAACTACTCATTAACTATATATTCATGAGCAATTTGCTTAACTTTTCTGGTCCTTGGTTTCCTTCATTTCTACATTGGGAGTGATAATGCCTTCCTTACAGGATTGCAGAGTGGATGAAGCCATGCACGTATAGCTAATCACCCAATAAATATTAGCTCATTTTCTGTCTTTCTAATCCTTCTCACCATCTAAAGAGATAAAAAGAACACACACATACATCTCGTTAAATAATAACCGAAAAGCAAAAATTGTCAGCAATCCAAAACACAGCAATAACAGCAACAACTAAAAAGCATTTAAGAAGAAGTAAAACAATTGGGAATAACTGACTTGTTTTATTTAATTTTCATTGAGTTAACTATACAGAGATTTTCTGTAAACTTAGGAAAGTTGGTAGCATTTAGAGTAGGTATTTTGTTTTTATTGTACATTAATTAACATGGTCTTCCTTGACCCTTCCATCATTTAAACTTCTGTGGTTCTTTACTTTGGAAAGAACTTAACATCCCACTTTATGTGTAATACGGTTATAAAGTCATAGGACAGAGCTGTTGTGATTAGCTAAGCAGTTGAGTTGTTTGGCATTTTCCGAGTGTATCTTTTGGATCAGGCACGTGCTGGATCCTTGGGACCTCGAGATGAACTGTGCGGTCTGTGGTCTAGCTAGAGCGGGAGATCTGACCACAGAGAAAGTATCGGTCCCCTGACAGCTCTGTCAGAGCCAGGTGAGGCCTGGCCGTGGGAGAAGGGACAGGCTGGTGAGGGAACACTTCCCCCAGGTGTTGGTCAATGAACCTGAAGGAGGGGTGGGGTCAGGGGAAATGGCTTTCCAGGAGGGGGCAAGTATTTTTCTGCAGTGGAAACAGCAAGGGGACTGAGAATAGGGTAGGAGAGAGGGTCCCAAAGGCCCGAATGGCAGAAGTGGCAGCTGGTCCTCAAATGTATTCTCATGGCCGTGAAAGGCATGGTGCTTTTTAAGCTAACACCATGAAATGCTGACTTGCTTATTAATTCTTGTCACAAATTATGATTTAGCACCAAATCATTTATTTAGTCTAAATTTTAAATTTTTTACTTCAGAAATGTTAAAATTTAAAGCTGTGTGCTATAAGCCACATCACCAGGGTCTTCTGCATTGCAGGTGGATTCTTCACCAACTGAGCTATAAGGGAAGTCCCTATAAAATTTCAACCATGAGCAAATATGCTTATAATAAATAATAAATGAGTTTTTAGGCATTGATTCCTTCCTGGTTTTTCCATTAATATTTTCTGTGTTTTGCTGTTGGTTAGGGCCTACTGGCCGGTACGCAGTACTAAAGGAAGAAAAAGTTGGAACAAATCGTAATGGAGCACATCATTATCAACCTGAATTTCACATTAATATGTGTATGTGAGGGGGAGAGAGAGAGAGAACTGGGCCACATTTTAGCAGCAGTGTAAAGCCACTGGGTCAGTTCTAAGGGACATGGTGTGAGAGCCACCGCTGTGGGTCAGTGGAACAGTCAGGGCACTTCCATGACTGGGCTGGTGTTTTAGAGTTCAGTTGGTTACAGTGTGGGTGTAGAGTTGGAAGAGGGTGAAGCTAGAGGCTGTTGGGAATCTCAGCATAGTCACTGTAATTATTCAGTGACTCGGAAATGGTTGGGATGTAATAGAAAATGGAAAAAAAGGGTGCGACTCAAAACACATGTTAGACACAGGATAGCGTTTGTGATGGTTGACTGAAGGTGATGATGAAGACTGAGTAGAGGGGCAGCATCTCTGGTGAGCAAAGTGGTCACACCAAAGCCAGGACACCACAGGTGTGTCCACACTGGACAGCAGCCTGTGTTCTCCACGTGTAAGCACGTGCGTCTGCATGTGCACATCAGTGAAGCACAGGCCTGTAGAAGTAGAGAAGCAAAAAATGAGAAGCCTGATTTCCAGGCTGTGCATCTGCCCTTGATTTTATATTTCAGTAAAAGGAAGAACAGAAAAGTGTTCTGTTTATAGTTCTTGAAAAGTCTCTAGAAGGAGTTCGGTTTGGCTCCTGTAGTAGCTTGGCTGTATCACTTATGGCACTTACAAGAATGTTTTGAAAGGGGTAAAAACCTATAAAGTCATCTTATTTTTTAAATTCAAAAATAATTGCCTCTGAATGAACCGTGACACTTTCTCAGCTGTGTCACCACTGATTGCTCTGGTTTTCATCATTAACAAGGTGCTGCTGGGTCAATAATGAGATAAAATGGTGCCTCCTGTTGATTTTCTGTAACTGAAAAGTTGCCTGTTATTTTTAATAAGGAGATCAGGTATTTGTGACTTGAAATTTTCCTTCCCCTTTGTAAACCATCTTAATCATTTTCCTTTGAAAAGAAATAATTCTTAGTGCTGGGAATATTGATTGTCAAGTATGTGTATGTTGGCTCGCTTTGTTTTCAAGTTACTGCCTCTGTCTAAGAGGGAAACAAAACAACAGCTTGCGTAGGACAGTTTAGGATCTATTTAGACTGTTCTCTTAGCAATTTAGATTGTTATGTTGTATGACTATAATGGGAGGTACTTTGAAGCAAGAAACCAAATTTAAACTGAAGAACATTGGTCACATTCTTCAGTTTGTGTTTTAGGCTTAATCCTGTGGTGTCTCCAAAGGGCAGAGATAACAAGGCCAACTCAGACCTTCATGGTGGGATCAGTTCCCAGATGGCTGGCGGAGAGCTTTCTTTTTGCTATATCATCTTTTGAATTAACCAGTTGGACTTGTTTCCAGGTTTCCTAGTATTTGGAATTCACTGATGGACAAGAGCAGTTAGACCAGTGTTTAGGCACTGTCAGTAATGTTCAAACAGAGACTTACCCAGGCATTCACAGCTTGGAGAGTGAGGACTACTGAGACCTGTGCCCATGGGAAGTCAGCAAATCCACCGTGACGGTCGTTCACATTCCCCTGACATTGTTGCCGCTGTCCTGGGGCACAATCACAAACCAACATGGGCGGGTTTTGTCTCATTACTATAGTGATACACCTGTTCTGTTGATGCTCCCAAAGATTTTCTTTACTGACTTATTTATGAAACGCATAGATCTTGAGTGTTCTGTTCAATAAGTTTTGACAATTTTTGCACCTGTGTAACCACCAGCCAAAACCAGAAACTGAACATTTTTGTCACTCAGTTCTCTCATGCTTCTTTCTAATCAGCTCCTCCTGCCATACAGCTCCTCTTCTGAATCTGATCACTATCGAATAGTTTTGCCTGTTCTAGAAGTTTATATAAATGGAACCAACACTGAAAATTCTTTTGTATCTTTCTTTTACTCAAAATAGTGTTTTTAAGATCCATGCAGTTGTAGTTTTATTTGCAGTTTACTTCTTTTTATTTCTGAGTAGTTATTCCACTGTATGAATGTACCACAATGTGTTCTTTACAGAATGCTTTTGAGGAAAACTTGTCAATGGCTTCATATAGACATAAGAATATAAACATGTTGGAGAAATAAATTTCTTAAGTTTACACCTCTTATAGGAAGTATATATTTTACAGTTACATAAGTACTTCTAAAATTATCTGGCTGAAGTTGAGATCATAAAGGAAGAAGTTGGTATTTTTAAAAAAAACTTCTATTAAAATTTTAAATTACATAAAAAGTGTAGGGCTCAGGGTATAATAATAGATAATATTTAGATTTAATTGTAGCTGTTTTGCCACATTTTTCTTTGTTCTTAATTTTCTTTTTCTTAAGAATTTTAAAGTAGCTTATAGGCATCATGGCATATTTTTCCTTGAATATTTAGTATGTGTCTCTAAAAGGACATTTCTCTAATTGACCACAATGCTTTCATTCTTAGGCCTAAGAAATTACTAATCATTCCTCAATATTGATATGGATATTTCATAGTGATAGCTGATAACTTTTCCCCCTTAGTTATATTATGACATTTTGGTATTTCATAGGAAGAGAAAAAAGCAACATCGGAAAAGAAGGCAGTGGTGGCCACTTCAGCAAAAGGACAGGAGGAAGGTGCTCAGAAAGCTAAAGACGTGGCTTCTCCTCCCTCAGACTCGAATGAGTCCAAGAGGAGACTCCCGCTTGGAGCGTCTGTCTCTTCTGTGCGTGTTGACTATGAGGCGTTTGAAGTTGGCACCGGACAGGCAAGTCAACACACTGACTCAGGCTGTGTGGTTCATGTTGGAATCCCTTACCTGGGTTATTTGGGCGACTTTAAATTCTTTAAATATTTATTCAACAATTTTTTAGGGGGAGGATGGAGAAAACTGATTTTCTCTTAATAAAAACAGTATGCTTTCATAATGTTAGAAGTATGGGATTGAATTGTACTGAACATATCACCTCGCCTTTGAAATTGTCTCTGTTTAAATCTTTTCACCCCTTGGTTTTATAGCGTTCAGTGTCTCAGCCACTAGAAATAGAAGTGGTGATAGAAAATTATTTTCAGAGTATGCTTAAACGTTTTTATTACTCATAGTTCTTCCCCAAGGGAAATAGTTTCTGTAAAAACCTACCAAGTAGTTGATAATGCTGCATTTAATGATAAACTTGTTTCACAGTGGCTTAAAAGTATTAAAATCTTTTTAAAGAAGGTTACTTTCAATTTATTTATAGTTGTATGGTTCTAATCTCTTCAGTGAGTTCATGACTGATTTAAAGAAGGCAGAAAATATTGCTGGATGTTTGATACAGCCTATTCAAGCTTTTAAGCCTAATTCATGCATAAAGTTTGCATTTAAAAGGATTTTTATTTATTTCTTTAACTTACTTATTGGCTTGCCTACTCCAGAGCGAACGAGCTTAGTAGTTAACAACTGGCAGGCTCAGTTGCCCCACGGCATGTGGGATCTTAGTTCCCCGATCAGGGATCAAACCTGCGTTCCCTACATTGCAAGGCTTGCAGAGTGGATCCTTAACAAAGGATCCTTGCAAAGTGAAGTGAAAGTTGCTAAGTTGTGTCTGACCTCTCTCGGCCCCATGGACTGTTGCCTGCCAGGCTCCTCTGTCCATGGAATTCTCCAGGCCAGAGTCCTGGAGTAGGTAGCTGTTCCCTTCTCCAGGGGATCTTCCCAACCCAGGTCTCCCGCATTGCAGGCAGGTTCTTTACCATCTAAGCCACCAGGAAAGTCCCCAAAAATGTCTTCTTAAAACATGAGCAAACTTGAACAGACTCTAGGAAATAAGAAAGGACAGATACTTTCTTAGCTGCATATGAAGGCTGAAGTGTAGGTTTGTGGAAACAGGCCCTCCCCATCACCAGGACACTCTCACTGCCTGCTTCTCCTTGCAAGTGTTGGCATCTGTGAACGTGGAATTGTGGATGTTGGTGGTCTGGACTCCCCTCTTCATAGCTTCATCACCATAGAGGTAAAGGAATCTACTTAATAGGTCCAGTTAAGAAACTTTTAAAGAAGGATTTTATTTGACCTGACTTGAGTCTCGAGTCCATTCTGGACCAATTGTTATTGCCTGGGGAGTGGGGCATGGTTTGATTGGCCCAGTCCAGGTCACATGCCATCTCCTTTGTTACCCAGAGGGTTGTTGTGGTAATCCACAGTATGCTTCATTCATGCTAGAAAGCCAGAAAGCACTGATTAAGGAGAAGATGAGGGGGAAAAATAAATCTCATAATCTCCTTAACCATGACTAATTACCATAAGCAGTTTGAACAAGGCCTTCTGGACTCTTGAGCATATATTTACGTATCTGTTTTAATAAAAATGGAAAATGCTAGAACATTATACAGGTCTCCCTTGACTTATGATGGGGTTACATCCTGATTAACCCATTATAACCTGAAACTACCCAAAGTCAGAAATGCATTTAATACACCTAACCTGTTTCCTGGGTGGCTCAGACGGTAAAGTGTCTGTCTACAATGTGGGAGACCCGGGTTCGATCCCTGGGTCGGGAAAATCTGCTGGAGAAGGAAATGGCAATCCACTCCAGTACTACTGCCTGGAAAATCCAAAGGACAGAGGAGCCTAATAGGCTACAGTCCATGGGGTTGCAAAGAGTTGGACACGACTGAGCGACTTCACTTAACCTGCCCAGCATCAGAACATTAAACATTAAATATGCTCAGAACACTTAAACATTAGCCTACAGTTGGGGAGAATTATCCAACACAAAGCCCATTTTTTAAATAGGCGGCCATAACAAACTATCACAAGCTAGGTGGTCTTAATCACCATAAACTTACTGTCGCACAGTTCTGGAGGCCGGAAGCCCATGACTCAGGTGTCAGCAGGGCCTTACTCTGCTCTGAAGGCCCGTAGGGGCGCCCTTCCCTACCTCTTGCCCTTCTGATGGTTTGCCAGCACTGGTTAGCATCCTTTGGTTTAAGCGTGCTTCAGCCCCCCTCCCCAGTCTTCCACTTTCATGTGGCCAACTCCCTTTGTGTTCATGTCATTTCCCTGTCTCTGTGTCCAGGTTTCTCCTTTTCATAATGACATCAGTCACTGGATTTAGGGCCCACCTTAATGCTGTAATGATTCTGTTTCCAAAGAAAGCCTGAGGTACTGGTAGAGTTCTCTTTGGGGGGAACACATTCAATCCATAATATTGGACCTGTAGGCAGTTTTTCACTCTATTAAGCAATCCAGTGATAAACAGTTTTAAACCAATTTTCTGTGAACATTTTTTATTCTTTCTTGCAGTTATATAACTGGAAGTATTTATATAGTTGGGCCAAAAGCCGTGAACACAAGAATGTTAATAGTTATTGCTACTTGCCCCTGGAAAGTTTGTACTCCCACTGGCAGCTTCTCTGCCTCTCTCTCCTCTCCCTTGCTAGTACTATCAATCATTCTTGTTTAAAAATGTCATATTCTTACTTCTATAACTTCTTCTAAAGAAATAATTTTTTCACATGCAAATAGGAGTTAAAAATTTTTTTTTAGTATTTTATTTATATCTGTGCTAACTGTTCAGTTCAGTTCAGTTCAGTCACTCAGTGGTGTCCGACTCTTTGTGACCCCATGAATTGCAGCATGCCAGGCCTCCCTGTTCATCACCATCTCCTGGAGTTCACTCAGGCTCACGTCCATTGAGTCAGTGATGCCATCCAGCCATCTCATCCTCTGTCGTCCCCTTCTCCTCCTGCCCCCAATCCCTCCCAGCATCAGAGTCTTTTCCAATGAGTCAACTCTTCGCATGAGGTGGCCAAAGTACTGGAGTTTCAGCTTTAGCATCATTCCTTCCAAAGAAATCCCAGGGCTGATCTCCTTCAGAATGGACTGGTTGGATCTCCTTGTAGTCCAAGGGACTCTCAAGAGTCTTCTCCAACACCACAGTTCAAACGCATCAATTCTTCGGCGCTCAGCCATCTTCACAGTCCAACTTTCACATCCATACATGACCACAGGAAAAACCATAGCCTTGACTAGACGGACCTTAGTCGACAAAGTAACGTCTCTGCTTTTGAATATATTATCTAGGTTGGTCATAACTTTTCTTCCAAGGAGTAAGCGTCTTTTAATTTCATGGCTGCAGTCACCATCTGCAGTGATTTTGGAGCCCCCAAAAATAAAGTCTGACAGTTTTCCACTGTTTCCCCATCTGTTTGCCATGAAGTGATGGGACCAGATGCCATGATCTTCGTTTTCTGAATGTTGAGCTTTAAGCCAACTTTTTCACTCTCCTCTTTCACTTTCATCAGGAGGCTTTTTAGCTCCTCTTCACTTTCTGCCATAAGGGTGGTGTCATCTGCATATCTGAGGTTATTGATATTTCTCCCGGCAGTCTTGCTTCCAGCTTGTGTTTCTTCCAGTCCAGCATTTCTCATGATGTACTCTGAACATAAGTTAAATAAGCAGGGTGACAATATAAAGCCTTGACGTACTTCTTTTCCTATTTGGAACCAGTCTGTTGTTCCATGTCCAGTTCTAACTGTTGCTTCCTGACCTGCATACAGATTTCTCAAGAGGCAGGTTAGGTGGTCTGGTATTCCCATCTCTCTCAGAATTTTCCACAGTTTATTGTGATCCACACAGTCAAAGGCTTTGGCATAGTCAATAAAGCAGAAATCGATGTTTTTCTGGAACTCTCTTGCTTTTCTTTCCCATGATCCAGCGGATGTTGGCAATTTGAACTCTGGTTCCTCTGCCTTTTCTAAAACCAGCTTGAACATCAGGGAGTTCATGGTTCACGTATTGCTGAAGCCTGGTTTGGAGAATTTTGAGCATTACTTTACTAGCATGTGAGATGAGTGCAATTGTGTGGTAGTTTGAGCATTCTTTGGCATTGCCTTTCTTTGGGATTGGAATGAAAACTGACCTTTTCAGCAGTCCTGTCGCCACTGCTGAGTTTTCCAAATTTGCTGGCATATTGAGTGCAGCACTTTCACAGCATCATCTTTCAGGATTTGAAGGAGCTCAACTGGAATTCCATGACCTCCACTAGCTTTGTTCGTAGTAATGCTTTCTAAGGCCCACTTGACTTCACATTCCAAGATGTCTGGCTCTAGATTAACGATCACATCATCATGATTATCTGGGTTGTGAAGATCTTTTTTGTATAGTTCTTCCGTGCATTCTTGCCACCTCTTCTTAATATCTTCTGCTTCTGTTAGGTCCATACCATTTCTGTGCTAACTGTATCTCACTGTATTTCTTTGAGCACTAGAGAAGTTAGATGTTTTGTCATCTGTTTTTTATGCTTTTTTAAAATGATGTACTAGTATACCTATTTTTCTTTTGGGCTGCTTTTCTCTTTACTGGTACTAAAGAATTCTTTATATATTAGAGATGTTGGCCCCTTCATGTGAATATTTTTTCCAGTTTATAATTTTTTTAACCTTATTTTTTTTCTGAAACTGATGGAAGATGTGTAATCTTGAAAGCACCTCCTTTGTGGTCCCCATCAGTAGCAGAAACTATTGAATTTGCAAATTTAGGGGCAAACCAGGGGATATGAAGTCTAGACTTTGTTAGAAGGGCAGCCTAGTTAGTAGAAAGAGCTTTGAATTTGGGATTAGATGTCATTCTGCCCCTCACCGTGTGCTCCTGAGTAACTGCCATCACCTACTTGGGTTTCACTGTCTTCGTCTGATATGTGGGCATGAGGGTTCCTGCCATGCCCTCTGCTCTCAGTGGACCTCTGTCATGCCCTTGATTATGCCATTCCTTGTTCTTCATTCTCAGGATACTGAAATGATGGAGGCAGAAGTTCTGTCACTGAGCATCAAACAAAAGAGCTTTGTAAACTACAGAGAGCTGTCCGAATGTGGGTGCTTTCTCTTATGCTAACAGTTCTCTGTGAGCTGAAAGGCTACATGTGAGCTTCCCCCACACAGGAGCTCTTTGGGGATAAATCATTTTTCTAATGGAGAGAAACATGCCTAATGAATGAGGATGGTAGTTTTAATAGAAGTCACAGTCACCGGATGCTTAAAATATGCTAAGCACCTTATGTGGATTTGATTATTAAGTGTGGTTTTTCAACCACATTATGAGTTTGGCATTGCTATGATTCCCATTTTATAGATGAGGAAACTGAAGTGGAGGCAAGAGAGATTGAGAAACTTGTCTGAAGACACACAGTAAGGAGTGGAGTCAGGGCTCAAACCCAGGCAGTTTGATTCTAGAGTCTGCAGTTTTGACCACATTTATAACTAACCTAGAGATGATACTTCTCTACACTGTATATTTTATGCTTTATACAATAAGTGAAAGTCTTAGAGGATGTAATTGTGGGTAAAGATTTCAGAGGGAAATTTTTTGGTTCTTCTGTGCTAGCAGCAGCTGTCCGTTACAGTGATCATTAGTATCGTAAGCTATACGTTACAGAACATCGTCTGTATTGGGGTGCTTTTAATTAAGTGAAGTTTTAGTTGAACCTTTGATATTTGTGTTTCATGACATTGAAATGACTGTCTTTCATTGTTTTCTGATTCTTCCTAGGTTTCTGTTGTTTACAGCTCCTTAGACTTTGAACCAGAGATTTTCTTTGCCTTGGGATCTCCAATTGGTATGTTTCTCACTATTCGAGGAGTGGATAGGATAGATGAAAACTACAGGCTTCCTACCTGCAAAGGATTCTTCAATATTTATCACCCAGTGAGTGACTTGCATTTACTTCTGCTTTGAAGAAGACAAAGCACTAGTCCTCTTTATCCTGATAGAGTCTCAGATTCGTATTTCTTGGGAATTAAAACTGATTTTGATTTTGTACAACTCAGCCCTCTGACCTAAAAAGTACAGTCTGATACTTTGCAATAAACTTTTCTACCAGAAAGCCTTTGTTCAAGGAAACGATTCTTTTGTTTTGTTTGCAAAGTAATTTTCTCCACAAACTGAAAAGTTGTCTTATAATTACCAGTATTTGAATAAGGTGTGGAAAAAAAATAAAAATCTCTGGTTTGCTAGTTATCTGTTTTCTCACTTAACTAAGATACGTAACTCAAAACAGCTTTCATAAATTTCTAATTCTTCTGTTTATAGCTTGATCCAGTGGCATATCGATTAGAACCTATGATTGTACCAGATTTGGACCTGAAGGCAGTTCTCATTCCACATCACAAAGGCAGAAAAAGACTTCATTTAGGTAAAGAGAAAATGCTAATAAAACTAATTTCCTTCCTGTCAGTTTGTGACCTGTCATTTAATGATTTGGGATCTTCCTGTCATTTGTAATAAGTTATGAGCATTTTAACACTAAGGTCTTATTTAAGTGCCTACTATGTGCAGAACCTGTTTACTAAATATTTGGAGGAGCTGTAAAGTTATAAAAGAGTTTCTTCTTGATGATTTCTTCTTGATAATATTTGATATTTGTTGATATAATTGATACAATTGTTGATATAATGAGGAATGGGGGAAGTTGGTGATAAAGTGAGATGCATACATTTTGATAAAATTTGGTAAAAGTTTTTGGAATTGGGAAGCATAGTTGTTTTTGAACTAAAGACCAAACCATCAAGAAATAAATTTGACGCTCAGTCAAGTGAGCTGTTTTTTCCTTGGTAACTATAAATAAACTTTTTCTTTTAAATAAATTTTATTGAACAAAATGGATTGATAATAATTCCAAGTAGGGTTTAGGTTTCTTTTATGCCTCTTAATGGTGTAGTATTCTTATTCATAGGTTTAAAAGGAGAAGTGATCATGCCCTCTTAAAATTTTTGTTCTTTTTTTTTCTTTAAGCTTGCATCATGCTTTTCAAATGTAATTAACTTTTGAAGTTAAAATGAGAAATTTGATACATTGATATTCTTAAGATTTTGAATTAAAATATGATTTATTAGACACAAGTAGAAAAAGTAAAGGGGCAGTAGTTTCTTCATTTTTAAGTTAGGAGTTTAAATGGTGATTATATCAGAATCTCAAGTTCTCAAAACCATTCGCCAATGCATAATAGAAGAACAGTCATCTTTTTAGTCTTGTGGGCCCGTTTTTTGACTTTTAAAAAAAGGCCCATAAATGTGCTTATACCTTTTTATGGTATTTGCATTCTGGTTTTTTTTTTTTTGGAAGAGAGGAAATATATAGGTTTAGGCTGGATCAAGTTTAGTCATTAAAAAAATGATAGAGTAAGACTCCACAGAACATTTTATTTATTTATTTATTTTCACAGAACATTTTAACATGTTGAGTGTTCTTGGCTGAGAAACTCCCGTGTATTTGACATTTAAGAGAAGAGTAAGAGGTCTTATCCAGTCTGAGAATAGTGTAACTTGTGTTTTAACTTCTGTGGTGCAGAATTTTACCCAGTAACTAATAACTTGTTATGTCGTCTTAATCTCTGTAGAGTTGAAAGAAAGTCTCTCTCGTATGGGATCTGATTTGAAGCAGGGTTTCATTAGCTCTCTGAAAAGTGCTTGGCAGACATTAAATGAGTTTGCCCGTGCTCATACCTCTTCAACTCAGTTGCAAGAAGAATTGGAGAAGGTAGCCAATCAGATCAAAGAGGAAGAAGAAAAGCAAGTAGTTGAAGGTAAATTTGACATTTAAGGCATTTTCCAGTGCAAAAATTATCTGTGAACAAAGCACACATGAATTATTTGATGATGCTTTTCCATTATAGTCCTTTCTGTTGAAATGTAGAGGCTCTTCCTATAAAGGAAAATCTGTTTGTACAAACTGTACTTCAAAACCTATGTCATCCTTTCTTTTTAACCTAGGTTTTGGGCTGATAGTTGCAGGTTTTACTTTGCTGCTGTTTAGTTGCTAAGTCATGTCCAACTCTTTGCAACCCCATGGACTGTAGCCCATCAGGCTCCTGTCCGTGGGATTCTCCAGGCAAGAATACTAGGGTGGGTTGCCATTTCCTCCTCCAGGGGAGCTTCCTGATCCAGGGATTGAGCCTGCTTCTCCTGCATCTCCTACACTGGCGTGAAGATTCTTTACCACTGAGCCACCTGGGAAGCCCAGGTTTTACTGTACAGGCTTTAAATTTTGTTGAGATTCATAAGGCCAGAATGGAATGTCGGAGTTGAGAACTTAGTTGGTATTCAGGCATCTGAATGACCCCCTGTGAGAAAAGCTCTCCTGGTTCTGTGTCTGACTGTGTCACTGTAGACTATACGTGCAATGTAAAGTCGTTGTGCCATGATGTTTTTGATTCTTTCAGGTTCTAATTCTATTTCCTTTCTCTCTACAATGCCCTCTTACCCCTTTTCTTCAAAACTCCTGTCAGCTGGTTGGCTCTCTCTCCTCTCTCCCGGGCAGCCAGCCCCTCTCCCCCTGGCTCTTTGGAGGAATGGGAAGTGAGCCTGGTAGCTCCCCAGGCTGCTGCGTGTGTCAAGCAATTTTCTCTTGAGCCCAGAAAGTCAGCTAAAGTCAAAGGATAATGATTAAGTGATTGACTTTGATATTGAAATGGTTTGAATTCTAGCAGAAAAGATTGTTGAAAGTCCAGATTTTTCCAAGGATGAGGACTACTTAGGAAAGGTTGGAATGTTGAACGGAGGCCGTCGAATTGACTACGTTCTTCAAGAAAAGCCAATAGAGAGTTTTAATGAATATCTTTTCGCTCTTCAGAGTCACTTATGCTATTGGTAAGTATTTTCACCTTTGATAGTGTTCATGTGGCCTTTAGGTGCCAGCATATACCGCAGTTCTGTGAGAGTCTTGCTGAATTAGCATTTGTTACGGAATATTAATTTGAACACCCTTATATTCAAAATCAGTATTTTCCCCCATTAGCTTAGTTATCCACAAGATGGCAGCGTGTCACCTGCATTTGACCAAAGTCCTTTGGTACTTGCACATATTGCTGGGATGCCTTTCAGAGTGGGAATGGTAGGGACTTTGAATGCCATCCTTTTATATATCCTGTGTCACCAAGAAGAACGGCAGCACAGCTGTTTTGTTGCTGATCAGTCTTTATCCATTTTTTAAGGATAGCCCTGAGATTACACAACTTTGTTTTCATTTGCCCTCCTTAGGTAGAGTTGAATAGAACCAAAGCTGGCTTTCCACCTTTATGCATAGAGGTTAATTTATCATTATCTCTTAAGTAAATGTGCTTTTCTTTTTAATAGGGAATCAGAAGATACTGCTCTGTTATTACTTAAAGAAATTTATCGAACAATGAACATTAGTCCAGAACAGCCCCAGCATTGATTGGACTTCAGCTTCACTGTGTGAGTTTATCTTTATTTTGTGTATAAATTCTGAGGCTTTTTTTGGCTGCACCCTGCAGCATGTAGGATCTTAGTTCTCGACCAGGGATCAAACCTGGGCCCCCTTTGTTGGGAGGAGAGTCTTAACTCCTGGACCACCAGGGGAGTCCTATGTCTTTCTCGTCCTCTCTTAGTCACCTGGCAAAACCTTAATCCTAGGAAGCCCAGTTGTCTCTTACTCTGAACCTCACCCGAGTAGCAGCACATGGCCAGAGAAAGGTCATGCAGTTGTGCTAACCATACGCGCTTCAAATCTATGACCAAACGCCCAGCGGGCAGTCAAGCCTGCAGTATAGCTCTGCCACACTTGTGCTGGTCAGTCCCCTTCCCCACACCCTGAGGTGACTGTTACTTTGCCCCTTTCTCCTCACGTTTCCCACAGCCCTTGACCGTGACCCTACTCTCACACACTTCGGAGAGAAGCCAGAGAACCCCGCTCTGACGACCACCAACTTTACCCACTCTTCTCACCTTTGTATCTTTGTGATTTTCCAGCATCCACCCACCTATCCATTCATCCACCCACCCACCCGCACACCCAGCATCTATCCATCATTTGCCGAGCACCTTACTTACCTGTGAAGTGCCTAGGCCCTGAGGGTCACAGCATTGGACTACACAGTCTCTGCCCTCAAGGATCTTCCTTCCTCTAGGGGAGGACAGACAGTAAATAAACAATGGAAGTGAGTCAGATGGTTAAAAATAGAGCAGCAGGATAAAGGGGAGAGGGAATACCTTTGAGATGGGAACAAGTTGTTATTTATATAAAATGGCAGGGGACATCCCAAATGATAGAATGTCATTGGAGCAACTGAGCCAGGTGGATATCTGGGGAAAGATCATCTCAGACGGACAGAATATATATCAGAACAGAAGAGCTGCCTCATTCTTTTTAGTGATTGTGTCGTATTTCATTGATTGTTACACCACAATTTGTTTTAACCATTCCTTACTGTTGGGCATATAGGTTTACTAGTATGAACAGTGCTTCAGAGATACATTATATTTAATAGTTGTATTTCATTCATAGTTCTTTTTATTAAAATCCTTAATTTATCTACCATTGTTGCATGTTTAATGATGTTCCGCTTTTTATTATAAATAATTCTTAACATGTAGTTGTACGTACTTTTTGTGCATCTCTGACTGTTTGCTTGGCCTAAATTCCCAGAAGAAGTATTGTTAAATCTAAGAGTTGTCACATTTTAAAAAGATTTTTGATCTGTATTTATTGGGAAGTTATATTTCAGAAGGGTTGCAGAAGTTTCATAGCTACTGTCAATATAAGTGCTAGTTTTTTTCTACCCTTGTCCATATTGGTTATTACTGTTTTTTAAAGTTTTACTAATTTGATAGCTAGAAATTGTTATGCATACATGCTAAGTCACTTCATTCATGTCCGACTCTTTGCAGTCCTATGGACTGTAGACCTCTAGTCTCCTCTGTTCATGGTACTCTCCAGGCAGAAATACTGGAGTGGGGTGCCATGCCCTCCTCCAGGAGATCGTCCCCGCCCATGGATCAAACCTGGGTCTCCTCTGTCTCCTTCATTGGCAGGCAGGCTCTTTACTGCTGGTGCCACCTGGGAAGCCCAGAGGTGGTTACATCAGTGTTTCATTCTGCATTTCTGTTACTAGTGAAATTAAGCGTGTTTAGTGTTTTTACTGGCCATTTCTTCTTTTGTCAATTGCCTGTTTTTGACCTTTATGCTTTTTTCTGGAGGTGGGAGGTATGATAGTTTTGCTTCTTATTGATTTATAGTTTTGATAGTTAAATTAACATTTTGTCATTACAGTTTCTTTTTTTAATTTTTTTTTGAGTTTGGCATTTGCCTTCTAGTAAATAAATACACCATTTTATTTTGAGGGGGGTAGGATCAGGGAGCATGTTTTAAAAATGTGCAGGCCAGTCTTTTAATATTATTTAGATAATTACATTTATTTTCTTTTAGTTTTTATATGGTTTTGTTTTTTCACCTGAGTCTTAGAAACTTAACTTCTCTGCTTGAGATTTTCTTGGCCTATGCTGATAGTGTGCACACAGGTCATGAAATCTGCAGGCTGGTGGGGGTGGAGGCACCAGGTCAATATCAGGGAATTTCCCCTCCTTCCTGTTGTCAGAGAAGTGGTCTGCAGCATCTTTGCTTTCTTTCTGGAGGAAGCATTATTATTTTTATTATTACATTTTTATACCCCTCGTTGAGGCTGTTTGGGATTTGATATCCCCACTTTTTGTGAGGGTCTCTATGCCTTTTAGACTCCCCACCCTGGGCATATTTTCTTTGCATGATGCATAAAACAATGTTGCATCTTACAATTGATGCTGTCTTAGATTCAGTGAAAGTTTTTAATATCTGCTGGTCCAGTTTCTTAGGCTATCATAGTCTTGGCTATTATTCCAAATGAATTTTGAAATGATTTAAATTCTCCTGACATTCTTTCTGCACAAAACAAAGCAGAACAAACAAAATCCAAACCATAGCAGTTCTAGGACTGTGACAGCATCACCTGCTGTGAAAAATTAAGACCCTTTCACCTTACACATGATTTGTTCACTGTACTTGTTTTATTTCTTCTTATACATGATTGTAAAACTTAGGCAAGAGCTTAGTTCCTAACAGTATACTGACACTATAAAATAATTTAAAATCGTAACAGTCCTTCTATACGTGGTGCATTCAAGCATCGACAGTCTTGCTGAATTTTTTTTCTGTCCTTTAACTTTAGAATCGCTCTTTAAAAAGCCTCAGATTAACCTGACAGATAACTCACTCTGTGTTTTGTCTTTTATTTTTGTACTCATTTTGTTACGAAGACCATGACGCTGGTTGACCTCACTGAGCACTCCCTGATGCCCTCCTGTCCCTCCAGAAGGCCTGTCTGAGGACTTGGTGTTCCCGGGCCACGTTCTTCCAGGCAGTCTGCAGTGTTCGCTGTCGCTTGACAGTGTGTTCTTTTATTTTAGAAAGGAATGACAGTGAGTTTTTGTGTTATGTCTGTAAGTTTGTAAAGATGACCAAGGACTCTTTTTTTCTTTTCAAGACTCTTGTCTTTACAGAAACTTGCAGTCTAAATTACAGTGCCGAGAAAATCCTCAGAGGACATTCCCAGTCCGCTCCTGGGATGGCCGACAGAAAAGTGATTCATCGACAGTTCCTGTGCTCTCATTCTCAGATGTAGGGGTTCATTTTAAAGAAAACATGCAGAACAAAAAGACAGTGAAAAAAATCAGTACCACATTTGGACTGTGTAGATGAGAAAAAGAAATGTTTAAAATGATGCAGTTTAAAACTCTTCAGATCAGTTTAATTGTACAGTTGTCAAAGTAATATGTGATATCAATGAAGAATATTTGTTGCATGCAAACGGTTGTTTCTTTTTCCTAAAAAACTGTTGTCAGTGGTCTATTAAACTTGCATTTTAAAATTAATGTAGTATGTTCTACAGACTTCTCAAGAAACTATAATAATACAGTTTTTTAAAAATTTATGTTCAACTTTTAAAAATGTGAATTATAGTTCGGGCTGCTTTAATGCAGGGTTATTTGTATTTGTTAAGCGGAAGAAACCAAAATCACTTCTGTTCCAAGCTCCGCTGTGGTCTTGGAGCCTTCCAGGCTGTTGCTGGGAGGAGAGTGGGGAGAGGAAGTGAGATGCTGGTTCACTTCACGGAAGTCCTGTGAACGCTCTCCCAGGGCCGCTTCCGCTGGTAGCGGGGAGCAAGCAAGAAGTTTCTCCCATTTTGTCACCCATGGTAGCTGTGCAATCGCCTTATTGCTGAAGTTGCAGTTAATATGAGAACCACAGTAGAATTTTTTGGGGTTTTGGGTTTTTTTGCCTTGTGTTAATTTCACTCATACCAAAGTATTGGAAAGTATCAACTTCTAGACTGTAGCTCTGCTTCATGAAAAGACTGTTCTGTGATGTTTTACTTTGTTTTACTGTAACTTCAGATTGTCTGAATATTTTCCTAATAATCCATGGGAATGCTGATCTGCTTTTGTTATGCAGTAGGAACGTTTGACACTGTTTACATAGCTCTCATGGAACATAGAATTTTTTGAAGGCCGCATATGATACACATTTTTTGTGTATAGATATTAGTGTGAATAAAACAGTAACATCAGTGCATTTTTCTAAAGCAGAAAACTTCTGTAATTTTCTTGTCTTCCTTAAAAGTATTCCTTTGAGTTCAGTGTTCATTTACTTTTCATTGTGAGCATCTGCTCTATGGTTAATGTCTAACTATAGCATTTGCTCCTAATAATAGAATTAGGACAGTAGAGTTTTTGAACTGCAGCTGACCCCAGACAGCATATGTTCCAACCACCTTATTCTGCATCCAAGGACACGACACTAAATGCCTTTCTCAGGCTGCTGGTGGCAGATGTGGGCTGGAGTATGGTTCCACCCACTCCCTTTTGGCCTTCATTTCTCGACACCAGTGCTATTACTTTTCACTTAATTTCCTCCTAACTTCCCCAACTGATGAAATAAATAAGAGTTATTTATGTATATTTTAATAAAATCCAGTTTGATTTTTCAACTTAAGCTGGTTTTGTCTGTATTATTTAACCTGTGTTTTCTGAACATTGAGCAGAGGAGAAACACTTGAACTAGTGTCCATAGTAGAAACATACACCAGAGCAGTTTTAGGAATCTTGTGATTTTAACACTTCAGAAGATATAAAGTAGAATTTGGGGGGCATGTATTTATATCCCTCTTCAGTTTCTTAAAAAAACAAACCTAAAGTCAAAACAGTAAGTAGGTCTGAGGACAGAGTCTCTTTATTAGCATATTGTTGACAGTTTTAACCACCCTGCCTAGCAGAGTCTTGTCACAAAGTGAGGCACGTCCCAAATATTTGTTGAATAAAACAATTAAAAAAATCAGAAGTAGAATTAAATAAGAGACCTTAGAATGACTGTTCAGACCAAACCCTTTACAAATTACATATTTTCTTTAATTTTGCTTTCTTTTTAACATATTTATTATTTTTGTCTGCACGGGCGTTTGTTGCCGCTCTTGGGCTTTCTCTGGTTGCGGTGAAGGGCTTCTCATCGTTGTGACTTCTCTTGTTGCAGAGCATGGGCTCTAGGTGCTCAGGCTTCAGTGGTTGCGGCCCATGGGCTTAGTTGCCCTGAGGCACGTGGAATCTTCCCAGGCCAGGGATTGAACCTGTGTTCCTGCACTGCAAAGGTGAATTTTTAAGCCCTGGACCACCAGGAAAGCTCCCCATTTTAAACATTTTAGATGAGAGTATAGGTGTTGAGTAAAGCTTGACCTCCTCCTTTTCCCCAGCAGCTCGTCCTCTCCTAGGACCCTCCTGCTACTGCTAAGTCGCTTCAGTCGTGTCCGACTCTGTGCGACCCCATAGACAGCAGCCCACCAAGCCCCACCGTTCCTGGGATTCTCCAGGCAAGAACACTGGAGTGGGTTGCCATTTCTGGGTTGATGCTCTCATTTTCTTCCAATGAGGGACGTCAAGTCTCTAGTGATTCTGAAGTTGTTTCATATGCAGAGTTTGGGACTAAAGTTAAAAAGCGTCAGTGTCTGAAATTGAAGGTCAAAGAGTTGTAAAACTGATAAGGACAACCTAGGTCTGGTTTGTTAACGTGGCCGTAGTGAAAGGAAAGTTATCTTCCAAGTCTGATGGGCCTGTGTGTTTTGTGATTTCACCAGATCCGGATGTTTCTCAAAACCAGAGTGTGGCTATAGTATTGATAAAAGAAAACTTGATAGGTTATATTGATTTTTGAGGTTAGTCTTGAATATGTTACTGGAAAGGTGTGCTTTACATAGACCCTTGAAAATGAGGACATAAAGTGTAGACAGCGCTGTCCTGGCGAGGGTGATCCTCTGTGCAACATGGCGACTCCCAGCACTGTAAATAGAGTGCTGGAGATGAGGACTGTCCTGGAAATTCCAGAGTCGTTGATTTTGGTATTTATTTTCCCGTTGTTTCAGGTTGTTGACTTGAGGCATCTAACTTCCGTTAAGTGTTGAGCCTCATTTCACTGAACAGCATTCTCGTGGTGACTTGTTTCCTATGTAGATCTTCCCGTCTGGGAAGAGGGTGCTTTGAGCTGCAGACACTGAATGCTCTGATTTTACTCTCAAGTTAATGGTTCTCATTGTGACAATAATTTGGCACTGGTTAGTATGAGTTATTAATAGTTCCCCAGGGCAGGTCCTCTAAGGCTAGTTGATAGAATTTAGTTCTGTTACGAGTTATGACAAACCTAGGCAGCATATTATAAATAAGAGACATTGCTTTGCTGACAAAGTGTCTGTCTAGTCAAAGCTATGGTTTTTCCAGTAGTCATGTGTGGATGTGAGTTGGACCATAAAGAAGGGTGAACGCCAAAGAATTGATGCTTTTGAGCTGTGGTGTTGGAGAAGACGCTTGAGAGTCCCTTGGACTGCAAGGAGACCAAACCAGTCAATCCTAAAGGAAATCAGTCCTGAATGTTCATTGGAAGGACTGATGCTGAAGCTGAGGCTTCAATACTTTGGCCACCTGATGCGAAGAGCCAATTCATTAGAAAAGACTCTGATGCTGGGAAAGATTGAAGGCAGGAGGAAAAGGGGACAACAGAGGATAAGATGGTTGGAAGACATCACCGACTCCATGAACATGAGTTTGAGCAAGCTCTGGGAGATGGTGAAGGACAGGAAGCCTGGCGTGCTGCAGTTCGTAGGGGTCACAGAGAGTCACATGGCTGAGCGACTGAACAACAAGCTGAGGTGCTGACATGCCATTTCTGCTCTTGTCCGTCTCCCTGCAAAGCACCAGATGGACCGTCAGTTGACTTGTCTCCTTGCTATTTCTATAAGACTTCCAACAGGTATCAGTCTTTTTCTGGTATTTCACCTCTAAAGTGAGCTTACCAGAATCTTCACAGTATGTTAAAGAGTGCAGGTGCCCACCTGCTGTTGAGTCCAAGCTCTCTACCTCGTAGCCGTGGGACCCACGCAAGATCGTTTTCTCCTAAGGTCTTGGCAAAGTGTTTCTGGTCAGTTTCCTCTTCCATGAAATTCCTCAACCTCACAGTTGTGAAGCTTAAACAAAAGTATGAGTAGAGTATAGCGGTTCTGGGCTTTAGTAAGCACTCAGAAGATTAGCTAATTATCACTACTGTTGCTCTTTTTATCATGAGCACTCAGATTCATGGAAGACCCACGTCTTTGTGCCACTTGTAGTCCTCCCTGAGCTGTACTTGGCCAGGTTTCTTATCTCTGAGCGATGCCGGGAGGGCTGAGCATCCTCCAGGGACGCCAGGTGTCTGCAGGTGTGCAGGCCTAGAGGTGCAGGTGACTGGGGAGGACACAGGAATTGTGGAGCCAGTTGGGGTGGGGCTAGGGGCGGGGGTGGTAATGCTCACGAGTCTGTCTTCATGCAGGTCAGTGGGACTCTTGGAAAGCACCTTAGAATAACTTCTATGTGCCCTGATTCTCTAAGCTCTTTTTGGTATAAGGATCAAAAAAACACGTTTTCCTTCCTAAATTCTGCCTTCTTTTCTCCCTATTTTATTTTCCTGCTTTAAAACACCAACTCTGCTGCAGATTTTCTCAAACCTATTGGCCCCATGGACAGAGGAGCCTGACGGGCTACATCCCATGGGGTCGCAGAGTCAGATGCGACAAGTGACGTGGCATGCATGCAGCATTGACCTCACAGAGCTCTGAGAGTGACTTCATGTTGTTAACACTAGTGGGCGCTCGTGAGACAGTGCAGCCTCTTCATTTAATGCTTCCTTGCAAGTCTCAAAGCAAGTGAAACGCGTTTAGACAGTATTCACACTTGGTGACAGTAAGCAGTCACGGTATATGTTTAATACAGGAAACTTCAGAGTGACCTGTAGAACAGGCCAGGGATTAGCAAGGATGCATCCTGGAGACAGCGGGCAGTGCTGCATATTTGCTAGGGGCTGAGCTGCAGTTCAGGTTCACGGACAGGTGGAATTGGTGAACCTGGGGTGACCCTCTGTGTTTTTCTTTCGCTTATCCTATTAAAGAGTGACTTTTGAAAAGTTTTATTGTAGAGATTTTCATATACTCCAAAGTGTGGAGAATGGTGTAATGAATTGCCATGGATGGACCCCTGCCCTCGCCTCTGGTGGTGCCAGGGTCTGCCTCTCTGTAACCTGAAAGACAGGTGAGCAGTGGCAGCCAGGGGCAAGCAGGGAAAGAAAGTGCATTCAAGACATGGAAAGACCTGAGCGGGGAAACGGGATCACACAACGGGGCGACCGGAAGAGAGTAAGTTGTGTATGAAACACAATAAGAGCTGTTTGAATGTGTTGAGTATGGTTTTCATTAAAATTGTTTTAAAGACAACATTTCTAGTGGTGCTTTTTCTTTTTGTAAGCCACTTGCTGGCATTCACTCTTGCTGAAAGGAACGTGGTTTGGAATATTGGAAAGTGCTCACTACCAACCAAGAGGCATTCCTTTTTCCCTGTGCCTCTCAGAACCTGTGCCCAGCTGTATCTCCGAGACCCGCCTGCTTCTCTTTCCAAGGAATGTTTATTAGTCAGTAGGTAAAAAACTGTTTTGGAGAGCACTTCTCACTCTTGGAGAAGCTTCACGGGAAGGAGGCTGTAATAGTTCTGAATGTTACTCCTTAGAACTGGGAAGAGGAATTTGTGTTTTGGGGTGTGGACTGTGTTTCAGGCACTGTGCAGACTCTTTCATGTCTCTACAGAAACCCCATGGGAGTAGGTTTATTCTTCCATTTTACAGATGAGAGAACCGAGGCTCACAGAAGCTAGCCATCTTGCCAGGGCCACACAGTTAATGGCAGGGAAGAATAAAGTGTACTTAAGACTCAAGAAGGAGATCTCCGCTATAGGGAGATACTTGCAGATTGCCTCTTCTTGAAACACCGAGACAGTCACAACACTACCTCCCTCTGCTTGTTTTTTTCCTCCCACAAGCAAAAGCATTTTCAAAGGATCCTTTGAAAGGAAAGGGAAAGTTTTAGGAGATGTGGATTATAATTTGCTTTGTTGTTTGCACCTGGAGTGCTTTTTCTTTTTAACATAGGGCGTGAAAGCCTCTTGTTAGTAGAGATTCCCAAATATTGGTCTGAACAGGACCTAAATGTTTAACTACCTTTTGAACTGAAAAGAGAAATAAAAAGATGGTCTTTTGTCCTTAAAAAAAGAGTGTAGAGGTGTCCTAGCTTGTGTGCCCACCTGAATGTCTCAGTGGCCGGTCCCAGGCTTTAGATGTTCCTTTGGGGTTGGTTCTCCATTCTCACTGGCATCACCCTGGCTTTCCTTTAGCCCAGGCCACCGAGACACCATGCAACCCTCCAGCATCCTCTGCCCTCCCCCTCTCCCTGTTGGGGGCTTTCTCTGGTTCAGAATTTCCTGTCCTCCTCGCTCTGCTGCCCTAGCCTCTCTGCCGCCTTTCCTGCTGCTCCCGCAGCATGAACCAAGCTGGCTATTCATTCTCCCAGTTTGCTCTTCCTTTATCATCCCCTCCCGGCCTCTGCAGGAGACCAGAGCCTTGGGCTCCCACCTTCTCCGCAAAGCCTCTTCCCTCCAGAAATCCTAAATAGGGCTGCTTCCCCAGTGCTGCTTGGTAATGTTGAATCGACATTTTACCCTGGTTTGGTCACAGGTGTCTTAACTCAAAGAGCATCGTTTAACAGGGGAGGATGACTAGCACGGGATTTCAGCCTCCACGTCAGAGGGAGGCAAAGCCCGAGGGCACAGAGAGGCCGTTAGAGCACCTCTCTTCTCTTCCCTGAGGGCGGCGGCCTCCGCCTCGCTGTCTTCCACCTGCACTCCTCCCCAAACACAGTGGGATCGTGAGTTTCTCATCTCACAGTTACATCTTGACCCTCATGGGCATCCATCAGGTAAGAGGAAGGCTTCATGTGTAGATTTCAGCAAGTGGCTGGCGAGGGAAGGAGGTGCATGGTTCTAAACATACAGTTACCTGGTGAGGTGTCTTTTATAGGCTGGAAGTTCATATTAAGGATCTGGATTTAATGTTTTCTGTTCCCCCTATTTTGGAGAAGGCGATGGCACCCCACTCCAGTACTCTTGCCTGGAAAATCCCATGGGCGGAGGAGCCTGGTAGGCTGTAGTCCATGGGGTCGTGAAGAGTTGGACACGACTGAGCGACTTCCCTTTCACTTTTCACTTTCATGCATTGGAGAAGGAAATGGCAACCCACTCCAGTGTTCTTGCCTGGAGAATCCCAGGGATGGGGGAGCCTTGTGGGCTGCCGTCTATGGAGTCACACACAGTCGGACACGACTGAAGTGGCTTAGCAGCAGCAGTTCCCCCTATTTAATAAAAAAAAAGCATCTTATTACAAAACTTTTCCTGTGAAAAGGTACATTATAAAATCCCCTCCCCACTCAACGTTATCAGTTCAGTTCAGTCCAGTCGCCCAGTTGTGTCCGACTCTGCGAGTTGTGCCCATGGACTGCAGCACTCCAGGACTCCCTGTCCATCACCAGCTCCCGGAATTTACCCAAACTTATGTCCGTTGAGTCAGTGATGCCATCCAACTGTCTCATCCTCTGTCGTCCCCTTCTCCTCCTGCCTTCGATCTCTCCAAGCATCAGTCTTTTCCAGTGAGTCAGTTCTTTGCATCAGGTGGCCAAAGTATTGGAGTTTCAGCTTCAGCATCAGTCCTTCCAATGCATATTCAGGACTGATTTCCTTTAGGATGGACTGGTTGGATCTTGCAGTCCAAGGGACTCTCAAGAGTCTTCTCCAACACCACAGTTCAAAAGCATCGATTCTTCAGTGCTTAGCTTTCCTTATAGTCCAGCTCTCACATCCATACATGATTACTGGAAAAACCATAGCTTTGACTAGATGGACCTTTGTTGGCAAAGTAATGTCTCTGCTTTTGAATATGCTGTCTAGGTTGGTCATAGCTTTTCTTCCAAGGAGCAAGCGTCTTTTAATTTCATGGCTGCAATCACCATCTGCAGTGATTTTGGAGCCCCCCAAAATACAGTCTGTCTCTGTTTCCATTGTTTCCTCATCTATTTGCCACGAAGTGATGGGACCAGATGCCATGATCTTAGTCTTCTGAATGTTGTTTTAAGCCAACTTTTTCACTGTCCTCTTTCACTTCATCAAGAGGCTTTTTAGTTCTTCTTCACTTCCTGCCATAAGGGTGGTGTCATCTGCATATCTGAGGTTATTGATATTTCTCCCAGCAATCTTGATTCTAGCTTGTGCTTCATCCAGCCTGGCATTTCACATGCTGTCCTCTGCATAGAAGTTGAATAAGCTGGGTGAAAATGTACAGCCTTGACGTACTCCTTTCCCGAATTGGAACCAGTCTGTTTTTCCATGTCCAGTTCTTACTGTTGCTTCTTGACCTGCATACAGATCTCTCAAGAGGCAGCTCAGGCGGTCTGGTATTCCCATCTCTTTAAACTGTGATTTTTCCCAAAGTATTCCCCAAAGTATCATCTCAGGTCAAAATGCTTAGTTTCTTTAAATAATATCTGTGATACCTTTTATTAGATAGACTTCTGGATACCATCCAGAAATTCTTAACTTGTCTGTTTTGAAGGTTTCTATCATTTTCATTAGAAAATCTTTAGGTAGGTCATGGGTGTGAGAGGGAGGGAGTTTATTTTATTCAGCATTCGATAGGGCAACTCTTCAGTCTTATAATTCAGAAACATACACTTGTAATAGAAAGTTGTTTATTTTTTGAGGCTGTGTTTCATTTCTTTTAGCTCAAGTACCTTTCACTGAACTTTCGTTAAAATTCATTTTCTGATGCCACTTTTCATTTTTCAACAAATTTCAGAATCAAGCCCTCAATGCCTCCACTTTTTTTTCTTTTCCTAGTCAGTTTTGTCAACACCTGAGTCTACTCAGGCTGTGGTCTTTGGATGACTGTGTGTGATTATCTCCCTCTATCATTACTTCTTATTGCCTGGGGCCTGTGGAGTTTTATTCTCTAGAAAATGACAATATTTTGTGAACTGAAAATTAGAGTTTACCTCGATTGTACATGATGAGTTTTGAATGGGTGAATCTGAGTCTCAGTCCCCTCCAGATGAAATCTGTAAAGACGAAGGTTTCTGAATCCTTGGGCATCGATAGTTGAACATGTGCTGCTTATCTGCCGAGAATTAAATCCAGTCTGCTGGCTGGATTGTAGAGTCAGGTCTGTCATCACTTTCTTTGGAGCTGAAAGAGGAGCATGAAGTCTCCTGTTGGCATATCTAAAGTTCTGGGAAGAACTTTCCTGAATTGCAAGAGTGAATGTGTGCAGTTAGCTGGAACTAAATTCCCATTTGCGAGGCCCCAAAGGGAAATGAATATTTAAAGAAGTTTTTATTTTATAGCTGTTGTTTAGCTTTGCAAAGTGCAGATCCCAACCAACTTTGAAGTGTTCAGTTTTATTTTTTTGCTTTTGAATTTTATTTCATTTAAAGAGTGTCTCATCTAAAGAAAAGATACCATTTTTCATAAGACATATTTAGTATGGCGAAGTAGAGATCAGTTTTTCTTAAAACTGCTTTAAGTCAAGAAAACATTTCACAAAAATAAGAGTATATATGCTTTAATTTCTATAAACAATGTGTGTGTTAACAATATTTGGCTAAAATGTTCATTTCACATTAATCAATTTCACAGTTTTAACTTTTGTCTGGAATTAACTGTCCCATCCTTTTTACCTGTGGAAGAAATTACAGATTTTTCTTTGATGAATTTTTAGCAAGTTAAAATATCTGAAAAGGTCATGAACAGGTAAGTCACTAAAACAGACTCATACACTTGAAATAAAATGTTCATCCTCATTACTTACCTTAAAAATACAAATTAAAATGTAAAAGAAGGGACTTGTTTTTTAACTGCTCATAATGCCAAATTAAAAAAAAAGATTGTCATGAAAGCTCACCCATTGCTGGCAGAAATATCAACTGATACTTCTTTTCCAGAAGACAATTTGGTGTAATATGTATCAAGAGCCTTAAAATGCTCTGTACCTTTTAACCCAGTAATTTCACTCTGAGAAACAGAGTCTTTAAAAAAATGGACAAAGATTTATGTATCCTGGATTGTTCATCCTGGGAGAGTTACAGAGTGAAAGTCTGGAAACAAATGTTCAGGGTAGTTTAAACAAAATTACATGGTCAGTTTGGGAAGAAGTTGGAGGAGACGTGGGAAGAAGACTTGGAATTCACAAATTTCTAGTTTTGACCACGAAGAGTCTTATTGGAGAATAAGAGCCCATGGACAGTTTGACATAAGTCTGTATTTTTGTAACTACAAGAACAGCCCAGTTGTATCACTGCCAGGAAGGCTGGCAGCACTATCTGTACAAGGTCAGCTTGTCAGACAGGGTCGCTATCCTAGCACAGATGACGTTAGCTAGAAATAGCCCAGTCTGGGAGATCAGTGGATGTGCAGAGCTTGAACTGTGGCTGGAGCTGGGGGCACAGGACTCCTAACAAGGCCTTGGCAATCTGAGGATCAGAAAGGGGAGGGGGCCTGGTCAGGGTCACAGATAGTGACAAGACCAGCGTTGCAATCTCCTGAGCCCGAGTTCATTTGTGTCCTTTTTATGTAACTCTGGCATTTGTGGCCTCAGAATGGCACCGGCCCATTTTATAGATAAGGAAACTGAGATCAGCAATATGGAGTGACCTCCAAGATCACATTATAAGTAACTGGTGGCATTGTGGTCAGAGTAGAGAAAAGAAAATTTTTTTAAAAATGAGATGAAAATTCAAGCGTTTAGTTTTCCTCCAATGTTTGGACAAAGTCTTAGAGGTTGCTGACCAATACTCTTTCTTTAGTGGATTTGGAAGAGAGAGGAGTGTGTTATCATCTGAAAAAAAATTCTCCTATTCTTCACATGTGGCTGTATCTCCCACAGTATCCTTCCCTTGTTTTTTTCTGCCTCATGTAACTGTTGATAATGTACCACTGGGGACCTGGGACAGCTATTTCTTCACTAGTGACTTGTGAAAACATTTTGTTTTTTTCTCCCTATGGGTGGACACTACCTACCTGTCCAACACTCCTGCTTTGGTGCTTTGTCAGGATCCCACATTTGTCCCCACCTGAGGGAACATGTGTGGTGGTGATGATGGATATCTTTTTTTCCCTGATGCAAAATACAGTCTTAAAACTTTATAAACTTGAGTCAGATCCATTAAAAAAACTTTACAAGCAGCTTTAATAGTTACTGTTACTCCTTTTGCTGAACCTCACTTTCCTCTTGGCAGAAGACTTTCGTGAACTTTTTGCATTTGATATTTGCACTAATTAAGGGAGGGAGACAAGCTGGGGATGAGCATCTCCATCTTTAATTAGATGAGAGAACCAAAATTCCCAGAGGTGCTGTGACTTGTCTGAATGACTCAGAGGAGTGAGCGGTGAAGCTGGGACTTGAACGCAAGTCTTCTCCCTCCAAGTCCAGTCCTCTGTCCGTGGCATCATTTTGTTTCTGTGTGGAAATACATTATTTACCAGTACAGGCAATTCTCACGGGCCTTGAAATTTATAAACATGAAATAGCTCTTGGCATTGTGTTGGACTGAAAATTTGGAAAACGCAGAGAAGCATAAATGAGAAAATAACAATCACACATATTCTACTCTCATCATTTTGCATTTTTCCTGAGTAAAATGGGGTCACATTATAATATTTGGAACTTCCCTTTTTCGTTTACTGCTTCTTGAATTTTTTCTGTTACGGGAACAATCTTCTATAAAGTCAAATCGATTTGTATTCTCACTTATTTTTTGTTGTTTTCAGTTTTCCATATACATATGCATGTGTGTGTGTGTATAGATAGATACACCATATATACATCATAGAGGGTGATCAGAAAGATCAACTTCTTTTTTTTACTGTTTTAAAAAAATGAATCATTTAATTTTGGCTATGCCTGGTCTTTGTTACTGCGAGGGCTTTTGTCTAGCTGCGGTGCTTGAGCTCCTTATTGCCGTGGCTTCTCCTGTGGCAGAGCACAGGCTCTAGGGCTCATGGGCTTCAGCAGTTGTGCCTCCCAGCTCTAGAGCACAGACTCAGTAGTTGTGGCTCGCAGGCTTAGTTGCCCCAAGGCATGTGGGATCTTTCTGGATCAGGGATCGAACACTGTGTCTCCTGCAATGGCAGGCGGATTCTTTTAGCACTGAGCCACCAGGGAAGCCCCTGGTGATGAACCTTTTGATGAACCTCCTTTCAGAGAAAGCTTCGTGAACATGTGAATTAAGATTTTAAATTCAATCCCTGAACAGGTGTAAGATTTCTCAGAGGTCAAATGATATAGGAAGTTGCTAAGGAAATAAGACTTTGTTCCCTTGATTTTATTTGGGTCTTTGTACAGCCTCTTTTCAACCTTAAAATCACCTTCAAGATTATGTTTCCTTGAATGGTAGTTTTGGTACCTCCCAACCTGTATGTTTCAAGTAGATTTAACTCAGTCACTTAGCTACCTAGTAAAGTGGTGGTTCTATTTTTTTCATGCCAAAAATAATTCTGCTAAAAAGCTAAATTAAAAAAAAAAGAAACAGTGATGGGAAATATGAATTCTAGAAGGCATTCCTCTGTTAGAACACATTGACCTTTTTTTTTCTTTAAGCAAAAGGGGCTAAATTGTTTCTAAATTGCAAACTGGTTTTACCAGTGGATGCCACTCAAGTATGGGTTGATATATGATCTTGTAAGCCTAATGATCCAGTTTCTGACCCTTCAGAATCTTCTGGAAAGGCTTCCTAGTTCAGGAAGTTTTGAGTTGTCTTGTTTATGCTGTGTATATGATTTGTATTGCAGTCATTTGTTTTCATTTGGGACATACATCTTACTTTAGAACTTGATCTGACTTATGTAGCTGATGTTAGCAGTCTTTTAAATCTCTTTTGTAGTATTTGTTCATTTCACTTATTTACTCATTTTAAAATGAAATTTGGCTATTTGAGGTTTTTTGTAGTTGTTGAATTTGAAAAATAAGATAAATGTATGTGGATCACTGAATCACTCTGGTGTACACCTGAAACCCACAACATGGTTAATCAACTACGTGCTGTGCTGTGCTTAGTCCGTTAGTCTAGGCCACCTCTTTGCGACCCCATAGACTGTAGCCTGCCAGGCTTCTTTGTCCCTGGGATTCTCCAGATAAGAATATTGGAGTAGGTTGCCATGCCCTCCTCCTAACCCAGGTCTCCCAAGTTGCAGGTGGATTCTTTACCATCTGAGCCACCAAGGAAGCCCAAGAATACTGCAGTGGGTAGCCCATCCCTTCTCCAGGGGATCTTCCTGACCCAGGAATCGAACCAGGGTCTCCTGCATTGCAGGTGGATTCTTTACCAGCTGAGCTACCAGGGAAGACCCTAATCAACTATACTCCAATATAAAATAAAGAGTTAAAAAATGAAATTTGCCTCTGAACATGAAACTTTAATTTCAGAACATGTAATTGTTGGCTTTAGTGTATTGTTTCCTCACAAATGTGTTCAGACTTTCTATTTACATTCTAAAAGCCTTAAATCCAAATTATGTATATGAGAAGGGGAGAAGGGGAGCAGAGTAACCCACCTAATGTTGTCTCTCACCAAGCAATAGTATCTTCCAGAATATTCTTGTTCCTTTTTAGCTTTTTTCCCCCACCCAATTTTTATCATCCAACTCATAATGTTTTTCAGTTGTGATGCCATGAGGGAGACTTCCACTTTCAGTGATGGTAGACTAGCTGATTGTACACCAACCCTCCCACTAAAAACGACTAGAAAATATACGGAAAAAGTGTTTGAAGGTAGCAGAGACCTACCAAAGAAGTGAAGTACAAGGGATTCTGAAAAATACCCCCACCATTTCAGCTGGGACTTCTAACAATCTAGTCCTTCAGACAAAGACGAAATAGAAGTAGAGCAGCCCTCACAAGGACTACGGCCCAGATTCACATTGGCTTAATCCTTGATTGTAAAGTGGTCTACCCCTCTCCAAACTGCCTGCAAGAGGCAAAACACACTTTCTGGGGAAGGAAGATAACATCATCTCCAGCTTCAAAAAGGCCATGGCACCCCACTCCAGTACTCTAGCCTGGAGAATCCCATGGATGGAGGAGCCTGGTAGGCTACAGTCCATGGGGTCGCAAAGAGTTGGACATGACTGAGCGACTTCACTTTCACTTTTCACTTGCATGCATTGGAGAAGGAAATGGCAACCCACTCCAGTGTTCTTGCCTGGAGAATCCCAGGGACAGGGGAGCCTGGTGGGCTGCCATCTATGGGGTCGCCCAGAGTTGGACACGACTGACACGACTTAGCAGCAGCAGCAGCAACAGAGCTTCAAATTTACTGTATAGTTTTTCATACATGATAACTAATCTCTATGACTAAAAGCCAAAAAAAAAAAAAAAAACCCAAAACAAACCAAGACAGACCTATAATACATCCAGACACTGGAGTTTCTTAGACACAGATTTAAAATAACAGCCATTAATATTGTTAAGAAATAGGATGACAATTTGGAGACTTCTTTCAGAGAACTGGGCTTCCCTGGGGGCTCAGACAGTAAAGAATCTGGGATTCAGGTTCAATCCCAGGGTTGGGCAGATTCCCTGGAGAAGGGAATGGCTGCCCACTCCAGTATTCTTGCCTGGAGAATTCCATTGACAGAGGAGCCTGGTGGGCTACAGTCCATGGGGTCGCAAAAAGTTGGACATGACTGAGTGACTAACAGTTTTAGAGAACTATATATGTATATAGTTCTAAATATATATATAAAGTATATATATATAGTTCTAACTAAATATATATATACACACGTACACACACACATATAACTGAATGGAAATTCTAGAACTGAGCACTATAGTAATGGAAGATAAGAATTCAGTAGTGAATTTCATACCAGGTAGGCCATAACTGAAGAGATGAATAGTGGATTGGTAAGAAGGTTAGAAAGAAATAGACTGAAACTCACAGAGGAAAAAGATAGAAAGCACAGGAAAGAGTGTAAGAGATATATGGAATATGATGGAAAATCTAAATATGTATAATTGGGGTCCACAAAGCAAGGAGGACAGAGAGAGAGCATTATTTGAAGAGATAATGAGGATTTTCCAAAACTGGTGAATGGTTTCAAGAAACACTGTAAACCCTTGTCTGGACGCAAAGGAAACCACACACTAAGGCACATGGTGGTAAAATGCTGAAAAGTGAAAGTGAAGTCGCTCAGTCCTGTCTGACTCTTTGCGACCCCATGGACTGTAGCCTACCAGGCTCCTCCATCCATGGGATTTTCCAGGCAAGAATACTGGAGTGGGTTACCATTTCCTTCTCCAGGAGATCTTCCTGACCCAGGGATTGAACCCAGGTCTCCCACATTGTAGGCAGACGCTTTACCGTTTGAGCCACCAGGGAAGTTCGGTAAATTCTAGGTGGCTTAAAATCACCCCTTCAGTCGCTATTTGACAGGATGTCTTCACCTCAGTGGGCAGCACCGTGGCTGTGAATTTCCACAACTGCTTCCAGAGCTTTGCCTTTAAATTCTTACCAGACACGTCTCTCTTTGGGGGCACAGTTCCTAAGGACCAGCTTTCCGTCTTCGCACGAGCTCTGCGCACCCAGCGGTGGAGTTCCCCTCTCGCTGCGCTTTTGTCTGTGGCCCCCGGGGAGCATGCTCAGTCCCTGGTGTGCGCTGGCTGGTCTCCCGCTGAGGGGTTGGAAACACATTGCCAATTTTTTTTTCCTTCGGCTGTACCTCTCAGCTTGTGGGATCTTAGTTCCCTGACCAGGGATTGAAACCGGTCAGCAGTGAAAGCGTGGAGTCCTAACCCCTGGACCACCAGGGAATTCCCAGGCTTCCTATCTTGTTTCCACCACTTACTCCTCATGTGATCTCAGTTCTTAAAGCTTTTCAGTCCTAAAATGTACAATAAAGATGATAATGGTTATTTACACTTTTTAGGGGCATTATGAGAATTAGATGAGTTCATGGATGTGAAATTTTTGACATACAGGAATTAATGGAATTAGTGAATGAGTTTATTTTTAAATCTCCTCAACCCATGCCTTCAGTCTGATTGGCAGCCACATATTCCTTCCTTAATAATAGCTGAGGCTTCTTCAGATTTTTGTGCCTGGCTCATCCCAGTGGGAACTAACATGAAAGGAGAGGAGGTGGTATACATTTTATATTAGAGGAGAGAGCTTAAAAATTAATCTCCTTAAGTATGTACAAGAGTTGGTGAACTTCACCTTTCAAAAGAAGTGAACATTCAAAAGGAGTTAGAAAAGTTTCTGAAGAACCAGAGAAATCAGATCCTGATAAGATCAAATAAACCACCTAGAGTGTTAAACATTGCCACTCTTACTACCCTGACCCAATTTAAATTTGGTTCCTGTTTCTGCCTTAAAAAAAAAAAAGATGCATAAAATATACCATTTTCTTTATCATAAAATTCTTTAATAACAATTCCATTAGTTTGGATCCTGTACCCTGATTCAGTTGCCTTCTGACTGCTGTTAACTCCTTGACTGATGCATTTTAATATATGCATATGAGTCAAGAAACACCTGGAGTAACAGGCAAATTTGACCTTGGAGTACAGAATGAAGCAGGGCAAAGACTAATAGAGTTCTGCCAAGAGAATGCACTGGTCATAGTAAACATCCTCTTCCAACAACACAAGAGAAGACTCTACATGTGAACATCACCAGATGGTCGACACCGAAATCAGATTAATTATATTCTTTGCAGCCAAAGATGGAGAGCTCTATACAGTCAGCAAAAACAAGACCAGGAGCTGACTGCGGCTCAGATCATGAACTCCTTATTGCCAAATTCAGACTGAAATTGAAGAAAGTGGAGGAAACCACTAGACCATTCAGGTATGACTTAAATCCCTTATGACTATACAGTGGAAGTGAGAAATAGATTTAAGGGACTATGTCTGATAGACAGAGTGCCTGATGAACTATGGATGGAGGTTTGTGATGTACAGGAGGCAGGAATCAAGACAATTCCCAAGAAAAAGAAATGCAAAAAAGCAAAATGACTGAGGAAGTGTTACAAATCGCTGTGAAAAGAAGAGAAGTGAAAAGCAAAGAAGCAAAGGCAAGGTATACCCATTTGAATGCAGAGCTCCAAAGAATAGCAAGGAGCGATAAGAAAGCCTTCTTCAGTGATCAATGCAAAGAAATAGAGGAAAACAATAGAATGGGAAAGACTAGAGATCTCTTCAAGAAAATTAGAGATACCAAGTGAACATTTCATGCAAAGATGGGCTCGATAAATGACAGAAATGGTAGGGGCCTAATGGAAGCAGAAGATATTAAGAAGAGGTGGCAAGAATACACAGAACTGTACAAAAGATCTTCACAACCCAGATAATCACGATGGTATGATCGGTCACTTAGAGCCAGAATCCTGGAATGTGAAGTCAAGTGGGCCTTAGGAAGCATCACTATGAACAAAGCTAGTGGAGGTTATGGAATTCCAGTTGAGCTATTTCAAATCCTGAAAGATGATGCTGTGAAAGTGCTGCACTCTATGCCAGCAAATTTGGAAATCTCAGCAGTGGCCACAGGACTGGAAAAGGTCACTTTTCATTCCAATCCAAAGAAAGGCAATGCCAAAGAATGCTCAAACTACTGCACAATTGCACTCATCTAACACATTAGTAAAGTAATGCTCAAAATTCTCCAAGCCAGGCTTCAGCAATATATGAACCGTGAACTTCCAGATGTTCAAGCTGGTTTTAGAAAAGGCAGAGGAACCAGAGATCAAATTGCTAACATCTGCTGGATCATCAAAAAAGCAAGAGAGTTCCAGAAAAACATCTATTTCTGCTTTATTGACTATGCCAAAGCCTTTGACTGTGTGGATCACAATAAACTGTGGAAAATTCTGAAAGAGATGGGAATACCAGACCACCTGACCTGCCTCGTGAGAAACCTATATGCAGGTCAGGAAGCAACAGTTAGAACTGGACATGGAACAACAGACTGGTTCCAAATAGGAAAAGGAGTACGTCAAGGCTGTATATTGTCACCCTGCTTATTTAACTTATATGCTGAGTACATCATGAGAAATGCTGGACTGGAAGAAGCACAAGCTGGAATCAAGATTGCAGGGAGAAATTTCAATAACCTCAGATATGCAGATGACACCACCCTTATGGCAGGAAGTGAAGAAGAACTAAAGAGCCTCTTGATGAAAGTGAAAGAGGAGAGTGAAAAAGTTGGCTTAAAGCTCAACATTCAGAAAACGAAGATCGTGGCATCCAGTCCCATCACTTCATGGCAAATAGATGGGGAAACAGTGGAAACAGTAGCTGACTTTATTTTTCTGGACTCCAAAATCACTGCAGATGGTGATTGCAGCCATGAAATTAAAAGACACTTACTCCTTGGAAAGAAAGTTATGACCAACGTAGACAGCATATTAAAAAGCAGAGACATTACTTTGCCAACAAAGGTCCGTCTAGTCAAGGCTATGGTTTTTCCTGTGGTCATGTATGGATGTGAGAGTTGGACTATAAAAAAGGCTGAGTCCCGAAGAATTGATGCTTTTGAACTGGTGTTGGAGAAGACTCTTGCGAGTCCCTTGGACTGCAAGGAGATCCAACCAGTCCATCCTAAAGGAGATCAGTCCTGGGTATTCATTGAAAGGCCTGATGTTGAAGCTGAAACTCCAGTACTTTAGCCACTTGATGTGAAGAGCTGACTCATTGGAAAAGACCCTGATGCTGGGAAAGATTGAGGGCAGGAGGAGAAGGGAACGACAGGATAAGAAGGTTAGATGGCGTCACCAACTCGATGGACATGGGTTTGGGTGGACTTCGGGAGTTGGTGATGGACAGGGAGGCCTGGCATGCTGCAGTTCATGGGGTCACAAAGAGTCGGACCCCACTGAGCGACTGAACTGAACTGATGAACTCATACACATTTTCTGTAATTATTATACTGCAAAATATTTTATTCTAATTGTGTTCCTTTTCTTTACATAAATACATAGTTATACAAAAAATTGTTTCATAAAATTGGAAGTTAAAATAAATCTCACTCAAAGAGTATTTCTAACCACTATCAGCATCAACTTGTCTGATATTTGGCTCTCCATTCACAGAATTAAGAGAAATCTCCATCCACAGAGCACTTATTGTATCGGGCAACGGGAGAAGCCATCACTGTGCTGCATCTCATCTGGTCTTCACAGCTACCTGGAGAGGTCTTTCCTTTAGGCCCAGGGCATCATTTATTTTTTTTCACTAGGCAGAAATTTCGTGTTAATACAATATAAAATTACTATTATTTTTGGCTTCACTGCAAAAGATCATGCCCTGTGGGATCTTAGTTCACCAATCAGGGATTGAACACATATCCCCTACAGAGGAAACACGGAGTCATTACCACTGGACCACCAAGGAAGTCCCATGAATATAAAATTATACAGAAGTAATATGAGATATCTTAGCCTGTTGGACTGCTATACAAACTACCACGGACTGTGTGTATTATAAACAGCAGAAATTTATTTCTCACAGTTTTAGAAGCTGAGAAGTCCAAGAGGAAGATGTCAGTAGATTCAGTATCTTGTGAGAGCCCACTCTCCTGATTTGTAGATGGCTGTCTTCTCACTGTGTCCTCACATGTCGGAAGGGGTGAAGGAGCTCCCTGAGGTCCTTTTCATAAGGGTACTAACCCCTTTTGTGAGGGTTCCACCCTTGTGACCTAATTACCTTCTAAAGGCTCCACCTCCTAACATCATCACATTCAGTTCAGTTCAGTTCAGTCTCTCAGTTGTGTCCGACTCTTTGCAACCCCATGTAGCGCAGCATGCCAGGCCTCCCTGTCCATCACCAGCTCCTGGAGTCCACCCAAGCTCATGTCCATTGAGTCGGTGATGCCATCCAACCATTTCATCCTCTATCGTCCCCTTCTCCTCCTGCCCTCAATCTTTCCCAGCCTTAGAGTCTTTTCAAATGAATCAGCTCTTCGCATCAGGTGGCCAAAGTATTGGAGTTTCAGCTTCAACATCAGCCCTTCCCATGAACACCCAGGACCAATCTCCTTTAGGATGGACTGATTGGATCTCCTTGCAGTCCAAGGGACTCTCAAGAGTCTTCTCTAACACCACAATTCAAAAGTGTCAATTCTTTGGTGCTCAGCTTTCTTTACAGTCCAACTCTCACATCCATACATGGCCACTGGAAAAACCATAGCCTTGAATAGATGGACCTTTGTTGGCAAAGTTGGAGGTTATGATTTTAACATATGGACTTGGGGGAAGCATACATGTTCAGTCTGTTGCACCAGGTAAAAAGTGAAGTTTTCACTCTATCCCCTTGTCCTAGTTCCTCTATATTTCTTTACAATGTTTCCTCAGTATTTTGTAATTTTTGCTGTTGTGGATGTGATGATTTTTTAAAAACAATTTCAAGTTGGATATTGTTAGTACATGGGCAAGTATTGATTATTATTCATAATCTCATGTCAGTTGCCTAACTCTTCACTCTTAGGAGTACTAATAATTTTCAGTTGTTTTTCTTTAGTATTTACTGAACATCGGTTTTCTCATCTGCGAAATAAAGATTGCATGGAAGAGCTTTCATGAAGACCGAATGAGATAAAGAAGCTGAGCTTAGTGCCCAGCTCAGTGGGGGCTTGATTAACATTAACTTGCAGTCTCACTTCCACCATCCTCACGATAAGATCTTTTCTTCATGACTCCCTTCACTGATTGTGGGAATAAGGATCATGGAGAAATGATTTGATCAGAAAAGGCTGTACTTACAGTTGCTGATACAGAAAGACTTACATCAATCAATAGGCTACTAATAGTACATGCTTAAAAAATTGTGGCAAAATTCACGTAACATAAAATGTACCATATTAACCATTTTAAGTGTAGTACTGTCTCATGAAATATTTTTACATTGTTGTGCAACCATCAGCTGCATCCATCTCCAGAACTCTTTTCATCATGCAAAACTGAAACTCCATACCCATCAGCAGTAACTTGCCTCTCCCTTCCAAATGCTGGCAGCCACTGTTCTGCTTTCTGTGTCGATGAATTTGATGACTCTAGGTACCTCATGTAAGCAGAAACATACATTGTTTGTCCTTTTGTGTCTGGCTTATTTCATTGAACATAATGTCCAGGCTTCCCTGGTAGCTCAGATGGTAAAGAATCTTGCCTGCAATGCAGGAGACCTAGTTTCAATCACTGGGTGGGGAAGATACCCTGGAGAAAGGAATGGCTACCCACTCCAGTATTCTTGCCTGGAGAATTCCATGGACGGAGGAGCCTGGAAGGCTGCAGTCCCTGGCGTCACGAAGAATTGAACATCACTGAACAACTAACACTTTACTGTCCTCAAGGTTCATACATATTGTAGCATTTGTCAGACTATCCTACCTTTTTAAAGCTGAAAAACATCCCAGTGTATTAATATGTACATACTACGTTTTGTTTATGCATTCATCTGTCAGTAAACACTGGGGTTGTCCACACCTTGGTTATTGTGAATACTTCTGCTTTGATTGTAGGTGAACAAATAGCACTTAGAGTCCTTGCTTTCAATTCTTTGATGTATATATTCCAGTGGGTTTTTGAAAGCTAGAGCACATTAAGGATAAAATTCGTGTGTGCCGCCTTTGGTTTCTGTAGCCCTTGGAAGAACAGCCTGACCAGCAAACCCTGGGCATCTTAGGCTGCCGTGGCAGAAAGGAGGGGTCTTCAGCTGACTGTCATTGTGTGTCTAGCTTTCAAAGCCCCCACCAGCTCTGCTATCTCGGCACTTGTGGCTGCAGAAAGCACTGGACAAATGCAGGATTTGCTGCTGCTGTTGCTACTCACAAATGTACATTTTTCTATTTTATTGTATAATTCCCACAGCTAAAATGACCCTGTACAATGCAGAAGCTGCAATCAAGCATTCACGTGTGGCTTCCAGGAAAATAAAAATGCAGCAGGAAGCAGCAGCAGCAGGAGAAAGAGAGTACTGGGAAGACTCACAATATGAAATGCCGTGGCTGTTTTTTTCCTTCCCTCCCGCCTTCATTTAAATGCCCTGTATTATTAAATGCAGCATTGTTTGTAATGGCAGAGACTATAAACAACCTCGACGTCTATCAGTGGGAAATGCTTAGATAAATCACACTTCTCCACACCGTGCGAGATTGTAGTGCTGTAAAAAAGATGCTCGACCTTTTTGTAGAGAAAGATCTCCCAGATAGTTAAGTGAAATAACATAGGTGAAATGCTGGTTAGATTGTAGAGTATGCTGTCCTTTGCAGAAAAAGTGAGCATTAAGACTGTGTTGTGTATTTATATGCATAATACATTCTTACCCTTGTTTCTGTATATATATATGTATATATATATACTCTTGCTTATATAATGAAACCCTGGAATGATGACAAACCATTATCAGTGGTTATATTTGGGGATGGGAAGATTTTCACAGTATCACTTTTTAGATATATTTTTTATTCCAAAACCTTGTCAATAGATCATTTTTTGAAAATCAAGAGAGAGAGAGTTTGTATTTTCCCACCAGCCTGACCATGCTGCTGCTGCTGCTAAGTCACTTCAGTCGTGTCCGACCCTGTGTGACTGCATAGACGGCAGCCCACCAGGCTCCCCATCCCTGGGATTCTCCAGGCAAAAACATGGGAGTGGGTTGCCATTTCCTTCTCCAGTGCATGAAACTGAAAAGTGAGAGTGAAGTCACTCAGTCGTGTCTGCCTCTAAGCGACCCCATGGACTGCAGCCTACCAGGCTCTTCTGTCCGTGGGATTTTCCAAGCAAGAGTACTGGAGTGGGGTGCCTTCGCCTTCTCCAGCCTGACCATGGGAGAGGCTAAATATCTAAATTAAGTTGATTTACAGGCAACAAACAGTTGCACAATATCTTGCAAGAAAAAACATATCTCTGTTATGGGCTATTGAGAATTTATTTTCTGGTCAAGGAAACCAACAACTTCTGAATCTGACCCTGAAGATACTGAGAGGAGTTAGGGAGGGATTGGTGCTCAAGACCTCCCTCTACAGCTGACCCTAAACTCTTGGGAGAAAGGGGAGAGATGGGCTCAAGGTAGGAAGCCAAAGCCATGGCGAACTGGGACTGGTTATACTTGGGCTTTCTCGCTGTCTTACATCACCCTGGTAAACCAGGGCAGTTAGCAAACCTTTGATTTATATGGCTGGATCCGAACTCGGATTGTTTGAAACTCTGAAATCTCCGTCAGCTCATAAATTAGCAGGCAGATGAACATGCTGATTGACTGAGTGCCCACTGTCATGTGTCCAGAGCGCCTATCACTGCTCTCCCTGCAGGGTGACCAGGCAGGAGTTGCTTGAGTTCAGAAAGCCCCAGTTGGGACTTTCTGTGTCTGTATCTCCAACTCACCTGGAGAAGCACAAGGTAGGGCTTATTCTCCCGACCAGAGAGCCATCACTAGCCAAGGAATAGTTAGTCTTAAGGGAATAAAGGTGAATGCAGAAGAACACTTAAGAGACTTTTGAGGAGAAGCCACCTAAATGTCCACTGACAGACGAATGGATGAAGAAGCTGTGGTACATGTATGCAATGGGATATTACTCAGCCATTAAAAGGAATGAAATAATGCCATTTGCAGTAAGTACCATGGATGGAGCTAGAGATTGTCATACTGAGTGAAGAAAGTCAGAGAAAGAGAAATATCCTATGCTATCCTTTATATGTGGAATCTAAAAAGAAATGATACAAATGAATTTCATTGATACTGATGAATCATTTACAAAACAGGAACAGACTCACAGACTTAAAGAATGAACTTATGGTTTGGGGCGGGGAAGAATGGGTAAGGGATAGTTAGGGAGTTTGGGATAGACATGTACACATTGCTATATCTAAAATGGATAACCAGCAAGGACCTACTGTATAGAACATGGAACTCTGCTCAGTGTCATGCGGCAGCCTGGAAGGGAGTGGAGTTTGGGGGGAAATGGATACATGTATATGCATGGCTGAGTTGCTTTGCTGTGCACCTGAAATAGCATTGTTAATTGGCTACACCCAACCTAAAATAAAAGGTTTAAATAATTTTAAAAACGAGACCTCTGAGAAGCAAGAGTCCTGTGAGAGAGGGATGACTGCCACAGTCAGAGATTCTGGGATGAGAGAATCCCGAGGTCCAGTGACATATTATCTGCCAGTTTACACTTGAAACAAAAGGACACAGAAGCACGAAAAAGAAAGAGATGAAAAGAGAAACACAAGGCAACTAAAGCTCAAGAAGCAATTTTAGTACAAAACAAAATGACTTTATGGAAGAGCATCAAAGATACAGTGTTCCATGCTGAAGAAAGGCACAATAAACCAAGAAGCTCTAATGATTATAGACATATGCCCCTAATACCACACCCTTGAAATATATAAAGCAAAATACAGTAGAATTAAGATGTTCAGTTCAGTTCAATCGCTCAGTCGTGTCTGATTGTTTGCGACCCCATGAATTGCAGCACGCCAACCCTCCCTGTCCATCACCAACTCCCGGAGTTCACTCAGACTCACGTCTATTGAGTTGGTGATGCCATCCAGCCATCTCATCCTCTGTCATCCCCTTCTCCTCCTGCCCCCAATCCCTCCCATAATCAGAGTCTTTTCCAATGAGTCAGCTCTTCTCATGAGGTGGCCAAAATACTGGAGTTTCAGCTTTAGCATCAGTCCTTCCAATGAACACCCGGGACTGATCTCCTTTAGAGTGGACTGGTTGGATCTCCTTGCAGTCCAAGGGACTCTCAGGAGTCTTCTCCAACACCACAGTTCAAAAGCATCAATTCTTTGGTGCTCAGCTTTCTTCACAGTCCAACTCTCACATCCATACATGACCACTGGAAAAACCATAGCCTTGACTAGACGGACCTTTGTTGGCAAAGTTATGTCTCTGCTTTTTAATATGCCATCTAGGTTGCTCATAACTTTCCTTCCAAGGAGTAAGCATCTTTTAATTTCATGGCTGCAATCACCATCTGGAGTGATTTTGGAGCTCCCCAAAATAAAGCTACTGTTTCCTCATCTGTTTGCCATGAAGTGATGGGACCAGATGCCATGATCTTGGTTTTCTGAATGTTGAGTTTTAAGCCCACTTTTTCACTCTCCTCTTTTACTTTCATCAAGAGGCTTTTTAATTCCTCTTCACTTTCTGCCATAAGGGTGGTGTCATCTGCATATCTGAGGTTATTGATATTTCTCCCGGCAGACTTGATTCCTACTTATGCTTCTTCCAGCCCAGCATTTCTCATGGACCTAACAGAAGCAGAAGATGTTAAGAAGAGGTGGCAAGAATACACAGAAGAACTGTACAAAAAAGATCTTCACAACCAAGATAATCACGATAGCGTGATCACTCACCTAGAGCCAGACATCCTGGAATGTGAAGTCAAGTGGGCCTTAGAAAGCATCACTATGAACAAAGCTCGTGGAGGTTATGGAATTCCAGTTGAGCTATTTCAAATCCTGAAAGATGATGCTGTGAAAGTGCTGCACTCAATATGCCAGCAAATTTGGAAATCTCAGCAGTGGCCACAGGACTGGAAAAGATCAGTTTTCATTCCAGTCCAAAGAAAGGCAATGCCAAAGAATGCTCAAACTACTGCACAATTGCACTCGTCTCACACGCTAGTAAAGTAATGCTCAAAATTCTCCAAGCCAGGCTTCAGTGATATGTGAACCGTGAACTTCCAGATGTTCAAGCTGATTTTAGAAAAGGCAGAGGAACCAGAGATCAAATTGCTAACATCCGCTGGATCATCGAAAAAGCAAGAGAGTTCCAGAAAGCATTGATTTCTGCTTTATTGATTATGCCAAAGCCTTTGACTGTGTGGATCACAATAAACTATGGAAAATTCTGAAAGAGATGGGAATACCAGACCACCTGGACCTGCCTCTTGAGAAACCTGTATGCCGGGCAAGAAGCAATAGCTAGAACTGGACATGGAACAACAGACTGGTTCCAAATAGGAAAAGGAGTACATCAAGAATTAAGATAAGAGGTATATAAATCAAGAGTTATAGTTGGAGATTTTAACATATGCTCAAAAGCTGATATGCAGAAAAAATTACCAAGGATATAGAAGAGTTTAATAACATGATTAGTTAATCCAGATTAATGGAGATGAATTTAAGTAACACAGAATATACAATCTTTTGAGCACACACAGAATAAGCACACAGTGATTTATGTACCATAGCACAAAGAAAATCTCAGTGAATTTGAAAGAAATTGGGTACAAAATCAATATTAATAGCATCTTCTTACTCTAAAAATAACTCATTATAAAATGAAAACAAAAACAATTAAAAGAGAAGCTCCACAAACCTTTACATTTTCTAGGAATTAACATAATAAAAGCCTCAAGATCTTTAAGAAGAAAAGTTTGAAACTCTATTAGACAATATAAAATAAAATGTAAATGAACGAAGAGCTGTGGATAGGATAACATTATAAAACTATTAATTTCACTTAATTTGTAAATTCAATGTGATTACAAATAAAATTCCAAGAGTATTTTGAGAGGACTTAATAAACTGATTCTGCAAATTAGATAGATGAATAAAACTTTAAGAATAGCTGAGATATTTTTGGGACAAAAAGGAGCAAAGAAAGATGACTAACACTACCAGATATTAATACATATTACAGAACCAGACATAAAACCAGGCCCAATTGAACAGAAAAACATCTAGAAATAGACCCTGTATAAATGGGATTTTGGTATTTTATAGAGCTAGGGAAAAGATGGATTATTTGGTAAATAATCTTGGGTTGTTATCTGGAGATAAAGTTGGATCCTCATCTCTACTATATACAGAAATAATCTCCTGGTGGATTGAAGACCTGATTTTAAAGATAAAGTGCTATGTTATAGAAACAAAATGTAGCTAATTCTTTATGATCTTGAGTGGTGGAGATTTCTTAATAGGATGCTCAAAGTGTATACACTAAAGAAAACAATAGACTCGAATGTTTTAAAACAGACTTTTTTGGCTGCTATTAATAGGCAGATACCATCCAAGTAAACAGATGACAGCTGGTAATATGCGTGTGCAACATCTATGACTGGAAAGCAATTAACTTCTAGAATGTAGGGAAAACATTTAAAACTCAGTATAGAAAAAGGAAAATAAATTAGGAAAAAGAATTAAAAGGGAAATTAGATGAATGGGCAAGTTACAGAAGAGGAAGCCTGAATGAATGACACATATCCGAAGAGATGCTCAACATCAGTCAGAAAAACACAAATTGAAATAGTAATGAGACCCTATGTCCATTTGATAGCCAAAAACAAAAAGGTTTTTAAGTTTATGTCACTCCCCTGTGTTAAAACTTTCACACACACCCATGTCACCTGTCTGATGGACCACACACTCACCTCTCCACTTTCCTCCTTTGCTTCCTCTCATCAGACTTGCCTTTTAGTATAACTCTAGTAACTGTGGAGATTGGAGAGAGAAGATACTAGAAAAAGAATGACTACTTAGAAGCCCACTGAAATAGAACAGGAAAGAGATGCCTAGACTGGGATGCCAAAGAGAGGGTCAAAGTGAAGAAACACTGACAGAGAAGGCAGGATGTGCAGACCTTTGCTGGGGGCAAGGAGCGGTTGTGAATGGCTTCTAAGGTTTGTCTCCCAACTTGTTGCGTGGTGGTGCCGTCCGTCAAGACAGAAAGGAGAAAGTCCAGGTCCATTTTCACTATGTTGAGGCTGAGATAGCCATGGTACCTTCAGGAGGATCTGTAGAGTTGTGGCTGGCTATGAAGGCTTGGCATCTAGAAGGGTAACCTGGGTAGAGGTGTCAGTTTACGGATGTCATCACTCCATAGGAGGCGGTTAACATCATTTCATTCAGTGAGACTGAGGCATAAAGCACAACAGCTTCCCTTTGTTGCTAAAGATGCTTTCTAACTACTGGCTTTTTTTTTTTGCAGGGCTAGGATGACCCCTCACCCCCAATTTGACCACCTCATTTTATTTTTTGTCGCATGATAAAGCTCACCTCTTGTTTTAGAGTCACACTTCATTGTTTGAAAAACTCCTGATTGATGTCAGTGGTGAAGATAATGAAATTGCTTTCCCTGGAGTTCAAATTCATGACTTTGGCCTCTTTAGTACTGTTGCTTTAACCAGCCAGAGACTTAATATCTGAATCTGCTATCTGGCATGAAAATAAATGAACTTGAAAGTGAAAAAGTCTTCTTATTATACTTGCTTATTAGATGACATTTTGAATGAGTTGTAGGTTAAAGTGATAATTGCTGTTACTAGAACTTCCAGGTTATTGATATTCGAGGATTTATGATCTAGAGTTACTTTCTAGTACTAAGTATACAAATTCAAGTTACAAAGGTTCTAGAAAAGTACCATGAGCTAAATAGAGGCACTTGATATATAAACAATTGTGATATAATAGGAGATATGATTTTTCCCTCAGGCTGTTATCTGTGGATAGTCTTTCAGTGTAGACAGTGAGCTAAGCACATGGGAACATGGGATTTGGGATTTCCCTGGTGGTCCAGTGGTTGAGACTCCACGTTTCCAGTGCAAGGGGCATGGGTTCAATCCTTGGTAGGGGAACTAAGATTCCCACATGCCGCTTGGCTAATAATAATGCAGTACCATTTATTAAAAATAAATAGAACATGGAATTTGGAGGCAGACTTGAGACCTAGCTCTTCCACTTACTAAATGTATATCCTCTTAGGCTGTGGTTCAGAGATGGCTAGGGCAGTTCCAAATATCCAGAAGCTTCAAAAGGGAGTCTTTCTTCCTGCATCTATGTAAGTTATTGAGAGACCTTTCCCGGAAAGCTAATGCATGCTTCCCTTCATGTCTCAGTGGCTAGCGTTGCACTCCATGCCCTGGCCTGAGCCATCATTGGCAAGGAGGGCATGGAACTATTATGTTTGGCTAGACTGTGTCTCTCATAGTCCAGAAAGTCACGATTCTGTGTCTGGGTCTATCTGCATCCACTGTCAGTTGTCTTTTCAACCTGCTGACTCATCCTTTAAATTCTGAAGAATGTTCTTGAAACATAAGTTAATTTTCTTCCCTTCGGTTTTTCCGTTCTCTCCTGGGAGTGTCCCTCTTATGGGAGTGGTCTGGTCTGCTATTATTCTACCTCCTGGACTGGTCTACTATTCTTCTTTCTCTAATATTTTTCATCCCTTTGGAGTTTTGTTTTCTGAGTTTTTCATTTTGGCTGCTAAAAAATTTAACTCCCAAGAGCCCCCCTTTTTTCTTCTTTTTCTACTTTTTTCTTCTTTGTGCTCAAGGAAAGTGAAAGTCACTCAGTCATGCCTGAGTGTTTACGACCCCATGGACTATACAGTCCATGGAATTCTCCAGGCCAGAATACTAGAGTGGGTAGCCTTTTCCTTCTACAGGGGATCTTCCCAACCCAGGGATTGAACCCAGGTCTCCTGCATTTCAGGAGGATTCTTTACCAGCTGAGCCACCAGGGAAGGCCCATTTTTATAGCATTCTGTTCTAATTTCATGGAGATAAACTATTCTCTTACTGCTCTGAAAATATTAAATGTGGCTTTGAAGCTTTTGTTCTTAGAGTGTCTACTTCTTCTAAATTGCTTTTTACTATTTTTGGTGTCATTCATGTTAAGGATTTTACTCAAATATCTGATAATTATTTTTAAGCTTGAGACACCGAGAACCCCTGTGGGACTGGGCTTGTTGATAGAGAGCCTCACCATGGGTGGAAGGACCATTTCACTGGGGATTCCTCCCTCTCTCCTAACTGTTTTTTTGCCTTTTCTTTTGAATTGGCCAGAGAAGAATTTTCAATTCTCCTTCTTGGGGTTAGAAGCCTGGTTTCCCCTGGGTTCTGAGTCAGGGAGGAGAGCTGAGTGTTTCAACATTAATATGTAGATCAGTCTTATTTTCAGTATTTTACTCTGTCCCTCAACTAGGGCTGGTGCCCCCATCTTTTTATACCCATTCAAATGAATAAACCTCCCATTTTCTGCCAAGGTGGGGCAGGGGCAGCTGCTGAAAAGCATCACGCTGGGGAGAGCATCTAGGAGATCTCAGAAAAACTGAGAAGATGGTGTAGTGTTCCCTTATACCCAGCACTCAGTTCCCATTATTATTAGCATCTTACACTGGTATGATTCATTTGTTACAATTAATAAACTGATACTGGTGCATTATTAATCTTTTAAATTTTTGGCCACATCCTGCAGCATGTGGGATCTTAGTTCCCTGATCAGGGCTCAAACCCATGCCCCCTGCATTTGGGAGCACAGAGTCTTAACCCCTGGACCACCAGGGAAGTCCCATAAGCATTTCTGAAAAACAATCTTGCTTACTTATTTTTCCTTCTGCCTGGGTGGGGTCTTTGTTGCTGCACGGGCTTTTCTTTGGTTGCAGAGAGCGAGGCGACCCCCTGGATGCAGTGCACAGGCCTCTCCCTGCAGTGGCTTCTCCTATTGCGGAGCACGGGCTCTAGGGCAGTCGGGCTTCAGTGCTTGCGGCGGGTGGGCTCGGTAGTGTGGCTCCAGGGCTCTAGAGCGCAGGCTCGGTAGTTGTGGCACATGGTCCAGTTGCTCTGCAGCCTGGCATGTAGGATCCTCCTGATCAGGGACCGAACCCATATCTGCTGCCTTGGTAGGCGGATTCTTTACCACTGAGCCACCAGGGAAGCCCCATTAGCATTTTAAGTAAATGAATGAGTCTCCGTAGTCCTCAGAGGACTTAGGATTGTGCCTTCTTATAGGAAGTCCTAAATAAATAATAACTGTTTGCCACACACACTACCAAATGCTTTACTACCCTAGCAGAATAAATAAGCATGCAATTAAGTCACAGAAGACGAGGACCGCAAAAGTCAAAGACACGGGACTCTGCTCCCTCCAGATGAGTAGCTTTTAATGCTTATGAGGTGTTCCTTTCAGTCAAGCCTAATGCAGTTGGAAGGAAGATGCTAGAATGGGCACAGCGGCTGCCCTCCTAGAACCAGCACACTGAATAAGTAGGGTGTGTCTAGGTGCCAAGGAGAGGAAGGAGAAATGAAGTCAGGTTCTCAGGAGCAATGTATGCGGAGAAAAACATCACAAGTTAACAACACTAGGGAAGAAAATAAAGATTCCTAGGGCTCACCTCTACCTCTTTGAAACCTAAAGCCTGAACACAGAAAACTTTATTCTAACTAAATACAGCTTCATTTTAATCCACTTCAGAATTTTCATCCATATCTTTTACATTTGAATTTTAAGATTTCACTCTTTAATATGACTATTCATATTACTACTTGCGTTTTGGTTAAAATGCTAAGTGCAGATCATTTGTTGGACTTTTTCATGGTGTGGAGAGGTGGAGGCTTGATGGCACCATCCGGGAAGTTCTATCTTAATGGAATTTGGGAAATGAGATAAGCCAAGTTGGTGATGTCTGTGGCTGAAAATGATAATGCCTTCCAGTGGCAGGCCAACGGACACTATTATTAAAGCCTATATATATATATATATATGTTAGAAATAATAATAAAATGGAAGCAAAGTTTTGATTCCTTTCCCAGGATAAACTCCTTGAATGTTCATCTTATAGAAGACACAGAAAGAATTTGGTTTTAGACCTGTGTATTTGTCTAAATGCAGTGAGTGACCATTTTGTTGTTGCTGTTGTTGTAAATTTTCTATAGGGAAAAAGCAACAATGTGCTTCAGAGCAAAACACAGAAAAAGTCATTAAAATAAAAATTCAGGATTGAGACTCTGTAATATATTTTGCTAGTGGCAGCATAGCCCAATAAATCAGGTCTATTTGTTCACTTTCTTGATAATTGATTTTCCATATTTTTCAGCAAGTCATGGAAAATTCAGCTTTAAATATGTCTGTTTTTATCTATGACCTACTGTGGGAAGAAATTACTTGTGTCCATATTTTAAATTATTTGCCCTCATGAAATTTTCATGGTCTTTCCTCCAGATTGCTCTTCCATAAAAGGGCTCATTCATTTATTCACCCATTGCTTGTAAATGCCTTGCGTTGGACTCCCAGGGGTTAGCTCAGTGTCTGACATATGGTGGCATTTTATATGTATTTGATGGATGAGAAAATGTTGTCTGCACGCACACAACATTGTTTTGAATGTATTTCCTAAGACATGGTCCCTTGCAATGTTCATTTTCTTTCCCTACAGGCTCTCCCTTTCTTTGCCAGGGAAAGAGCTTTTTTAAAAAGTTATTTTTAATTGGAAGATAAAAAATGCTTTACAGTATTGTGTTGGTTTTTGCCATATATCAAAATGCATCAGCCATGGGTATACATATGTCCCTCCCTCTGGAGGTTCCCTCCCACCCCATCCCACCCCTCTAGGTTGTCACAGAGCACTGGATTTGAGCTCCTTGAGTCATGATAATGAAAGAACTTTTAACTTGGTTCTGCCTTTGGAAGGGAGGGACTTCTCTTCTCCTTGCCACAGTTCCCCCTTCTTACTGGTTGGAGTGTAGACAAGATGTAGAGCTATTGTAGACAGGTAAAGGCAACACTCTTGAGGATGGAAAGTCACAGATGGCAGGTGCCTGGATCCCTGCGTGCCACAGTGGAGCAGAGCGGCCCTCCAGCCCCCACACTGCTCCTGCAGCATTACACGAGAGAGAAACGAACTCCCATCTCTTTAAAGCCATTGTTATTTGGAGATGTTTCTTACACAGCGGCCAGATTTGTTTTTTAACCACACAGTTCTCGGGGCATTTAACTTTAGAAAGGTTGAAATTGTTAGTTCCTTGGTCTTGTCTGACTTTTTGCAACCCCATGGACTGTATGTAGTCAGCCAGGCTCCTCTTTCATGGAATTCTCCAGGCAAGAATATTGACTTGGGTAGCCATTCTCTGCTCCAGGGGAAGTTCCTGACCCAGGGATTGAACCTTGGTCTCCTGCATTGCAGGCAGATTCTTTACCATCTGAGCCAACAGGGAAGCCCACAAAGGTTGAGAAGTTCTTAAATAACCATAATGTATACCAGGATGAGAGAAATTCCATCAGAGAGTTCAATAAATGCTCTGAGAGTTTGGAGGAGGGAGGGTTCACACCACCCATTAGGAGAGCAAATTAAGTGTGGTTTAGATATTAGGATGTCTGAATTTTTAAGTTTTTTAAAAATAATTTTATTTATTTATGATTTGGCTGCACTGGGTCTTAGGTGTGGCACATGGGATCTAGTTCCCTGCCAAGGATTGAACCCTGGTCCCCTTCATTGAGAGCTTGGAGTCTTAGCCACTGGACCACCAGGAAAGTCCCATGGATATCTGAATTTTGGAGAGCAGCATTACTCTAGGGTTGGCCATGGATATTGTTATTCATGGTACCTTAACTGTCTGCCTTACCTTGCTTGTCTGTCTGGCACAAAGTTGCCACCTTCAGATTTGGGCAAGGCGGACAGACATTCCAGAGGACCTGGGGAGAGGGAGGGGTCAGGGTGCACTCAGCTTGCATGTGGAACAAAGAGGGTGACCGAGCTCTCTCTAGGTAAATGGATTCTGACCCTTGCAAATTATCGAGATGTCCAGGAGATGTGAGATTGGACAGATGTTGGGGTTCAGATTCTATCTTTACTGTTTCCCAGCTGTGAGCAAAAGATTATGATAGCTGAGATCTGGCTCTGTGGGTTCAAATCTCTGTTCCACCCCTCAGGACCCATGAGATCATGGCGATTTGGTTTACCTCTCTGTGTCCTGATTTCCCTGGGATAAGAGTACCCACTTCTTATGAGTGGTTGAGGAGTGTTGAGGAGATTAAGTGAAATCTCCTGATAATATTAAGTCTTTAACACACATTTAATGCTTAGTATGTGCCAGGCACACAAGTATATTTATATATCTATTTAATTTGTATATAAAGAAAATAGTATCTGGCATATAATAAATATTTAATGAATACTACCTATGATTGTTGTTTTTAATGACAACTTCCTGTGATTTAATGGCCTCAGTTTACATGCGTGTAAAATGCAGGTGATAATACTTACCTTCTTGTCCTCATTTATAACATGAGGACCCCTTAGGGTCATGAGATTATGTCTGTAAAACACCTACAAAATGCCTGGTAAGCAGTAAGATCAACATTATTAAGCACCTTTTGAAGTAAGTCTCTAAAAAATATTTCCTCATACATTTCCTATGTACTTCTAAGGCAAGTGTGTGGAGACTTTTTCAGTGCAGACTTAAGGAGAGAGGAAGCCATGGGCATAAGTGAAATAGTGTTTGGCCAAACACTCTGCTACACTGACGATCTTTGTAAGGATTTTGTGGCAAAGATACAGAGAATTCCAGCTGGTGTCCAGGGTGGGAAATAGTAGTTGCCACTTATCGAGCCCTTCTATGTGGTTCACCAAGGCCCCAGGGGGAGACTGTGTCCCTTCCGATGGTCAAGAAAAGTGAGGTTGAGAGAAGGTAACTTACCTGTCCACAGTCTCTCAGTTGGCCTGGAACCTACTGTACACACCCTCTGGGTTCCTGTTCAGTCCCTGTCTGGCTGAAATGCCAGTAGCAGGGCCAGCGGGCCAGGCAGGAATGGTGGGATGGTGAGCTTGGCTCTCTTGGAGGTTCCTGCCCACCTGTGAGTGTCAGTAGAGCCCCTGCCCCTGTGACAGCCTCTGGCTGTCCCAGAAGGTGCCCAAGCAAAGTATTAATAACCTCAGACCCTGTAGTGGTCCCTTGGGATCTTCCCTGGATCTTCCAGGACCTGGTCAACTCTCAATCACTAGGGATAAAACCCTCTTTCAGCTGGAATGGGAGAACTCTTACCATGGTGTCTCCCAATCTTGTTGTGTCATAGGAAGCATTGAAATCATAGGGAAGAGGGCTCTGAGTTGACCACTCATTTTGGAGGCTCTTTGAAAGCATGGTTCTCTTTCTCTTGCCTTTCTGGACCTCTGGAACGGTTGTGGGGACTGTGAGGACCCTCTCAGTTCCCGACCATTCTTGCTGCTCTCCGTGTGTGGTTATTTCCTAGGCTTTGAGGCACAAGGGACCAAGCAGAAGATGCCCAGGGCTCCAGGTGGGACAGGTGAGGCTCGGTTCTTTCCACTCTGGGCTTTCTAATCCATCTGAGTCTCCGCCAGCAGCCTTCAACACCTTCTCTTCTGGGAGCAGAGCCCAAAGCCAGGCTTTTTTGGGCCCCTCCCTTCCTCTTCACCTCTCTGCCTTCCTTTTCCAGCTCCAGGGTAAGAGAATAGATGGGTAGGGCACAAGATGGGGAATTGCTTCTGTCAGATAGCACTGCTCTTTAGATTTTTAAAAATTTGGACCGTACCCTTTGCACTTAGATGCAAATAATTTGTTGTCTCCATCGTCTGGACATGACCTGGCCACAGGCCCTGGGACATGAATGCAGCCCACTTTCTATGATCCAAAGAAACTGTGGGTAGAGGGAGTATGGGGCCAAAGGGCACGATTCCTGCGTCACAGGGCCATCCAGCTGCCTTTCTTTGCTTGGAGTGAGAGCGTGCGTGTGTGTTTCCATCCTTCCTTTGTGTCCCACATCCTTAATGTGCTGCTGCTGCTGCTAAGTCACTTCAGTCGTGTCCGACTCTGTGCGACCCCATAGATGGCAGCCCCCCAGTCTCTGCCATCCCTGGGATTCTCCAGGCAAGGACACTGGAGTGGGTTGCCATTTCCTTCTCCAATGCATGAAACTGAAAAGTGAAAGTGAAGTCGCTCAGTCGTGTCCGACTCCCAGCGACCCCATGGACTGCAGCCCACCAGGCTCCTCCGTCCATGGGATTTGCCAGTGATGAGACACATTTCACCGAGTCCCTTTGTACAGAAACTATTGTGATTGTATGTTTCTGTTATTTGGTATATATTTACTATAATGCTCTGTTATTAGGCCTTAGCATGTGTGAATTTTTCTGTGTTCAAGAGTTTGGGGAGCATTTCCCCAAGAACCCTTCAGCCATGTTTTATACCAAGAGCATGTGTCAGAAGTTTATAGGATTTAGGACAAGCCCAGGAACAGGTTTCATGAATGAGGGTAGTGGATGGGTCAGCCATATTATCTTTTATTTTTCAGTTACTCAGTTGTGTCCGACTCTTTGCGACCCCATGGACTGTAGCACACAAGGCTTCCCTGTTCTTCACTATCTCCCGGAGTTTGCTCATGTCTATTGAGGCGGTGATGCCATCCAACCATCTTATCCTCTGCCGTCCCCTTCTCCTCCTGCCCTCAGTCTTTCCCAGCATCAGGGTCTTTTCCAATGACTCAGCTCTTCTTATCAAGTGGCCCAAGTATTGGGAGTTTCAGCTTATCGTATGCTTATCATATACATATTATCTAGCACAAGCTTATCATGTACTCTTTACCAAGAATCTACTCTAGATAAAGCCATCTGAAACTCCAATAACCCCTCAAATAGGACTCATCCGGGGGAGGATTTGCTCTTCACCTGTTGGTCTGTAGTCATCTTTGGTAGGACTGATGCTTTGAGTCATGATCTGAACGCAGCAGCTGTGGACATTTGGGACTAGGAACAGAGCCCGATGATGGCCAGGATTCAGATGCCTTTAAATGTTTTCTTCTGAGCCAGTCTTGATGCGGGGCTTCTGTTTGAAAGTTGTCACTCATTGGCCCTGTCAGCAGATGTCACGAGGCAGATAGCTGTGAGTGATGACATGTTACAGGGGGACACAAGATTGGAAAATCACTGGAGTGGGGCAAGGGGAGACAGATGGGCGCTTTCTGTTTTAATGAAAATTTTTAGCAGTGAGAGGATCTAACTCAGAGATGATTTAAGATACAAAATGTACCTTTGAACTTATTGTTAATGTTTCTTATTTTTCCCAGACAATAGAAGTAGAAAAGTTGGAGGATATAGACAATTATAAAGAAGAAAACAATTACCCACCATTCCACCACCCAGAGATAAGCTTTTATCTGTGCACATATTCCTACATCTAGCATATATTATATAAATATCATATACTTAATGTTTTATAAATATTTTATTTAGAAACTTTTAATAATTATGACAGCAATGCAGACTTGTTGTAGAAAACTCGAGCAGAGCTGACCATCTCCCCAACCACCTCATGGAAGGTCAGTGTGGATATCTGGTATGCATCCTTCTAGATATCTTCTTCATACATGTACTCCCTGCAAATTATTTTATTTACTTATCTATTCTTTCTTATAGCCACTTGGCCATAGATTTCCAATATCTTCTTCCAGTTCCCTGTCCTGGTGCCTGATTGGCTCAATTAAAGAGCTCACTCTGCTGAACCTACTGAGGCCACTGGTTCAGTAGCTGGCTAGCACCCTTCTGAACCACAGCGCATAAAGGCTCGCCACGGGACTGGCCACTGAACATGGATGGGATGGTTTCCAGCTCACTGGATGAGAGCAACAGTCTACTTCCCTTTCTGGGACAAGGAACGTCTCACAGGGATGTCTGTAGAGGACCTGGGAGCAAGGGTGGGTCCCCCACCCCCATCCTCCCAGTTCAGGGCATCAGGCTCATTAATTCCACCCTGTCACAGTGAGCCTCTGGGTGGTGACTGTGGTTGGCTTCGCAGATGCTACCTGTATTTAAGTTGATTTAAAGAAATGAAAGCTATGTTATGTCTCAACATTTGCTGTTGCACATTCATATGTATGGGAGAAGGAAATGGCAACCCACTCCAGTGTTCTTGCCTGGAGAATCCCATGGACAGAGGAGCCTGGTGGGCTGCTGTCTATGGGGTCGCACAGAGTCAGACACAACTGAAGCGACTTAGCAGCAGCAGCATTCATATGTATTCCAAACTTGTACTCGAACAACCTCCCAGAAACTCTGGAAAGATAGCTTCTGAGTTGGCTTCTAATGTGTCTGAAAAGTTTTGGTGGTGTCTGGAAGCATGAAGAAGTTGACCCGTCTCATCTCTCCTGCAACGTGTTGCTTACGGACGTTACCCACCGCCTAAGAAGGGTCTTGGCAATATTAACGCTGGTTCGGCTCCTGACAGGAGAACTTGGGATTTCCCAGTGCTCTCTTAATTCTGTCATCAGCTGGACTTAACAACCCCCCTCGCCCCCTCTTCTTCCCCTGTCTTCCTCTCTCTGACCTTCTGGAGGGTAGTATAGTTGGAAACCCACACCTTTCCATGTGCTCTCCCAATTGTTAAGCGCAGCTATTTAACTGAATTTTCCAAAACTCTAGGCAGGTGGAGAAACCCACATCTGTGGGCTAATTTGACATCATGGCACTGTAGGACTATATTCCTACCTCCCCATCGAGTTACATTGTTTTCCCAAAGTTCTTATCTTGCCTATCTCACGTGATTTATAGGCCAATAAGATAAGTAGTTATTTTAAACACCCTTTAGTTTACTCTTTAAGAGGGCTCATGGGCTGACTTCAAAAGGTGACTGTTTTGAAGATGCTTTTAATGTACGCTAAAGACATTTTGTTTAAGGAACAAATTCTGTGGTTTTGTAAAGAGAGGCCAAATGGAATTAAACTTCTTATGGAAATATCAGTGGGCATGCTTACCTCTCTAACATAAATTCAAGCCTACGTGATTTGAGTGTTATGATGCTATTTATCTCTTTGAACAGAGTAAAATGGTAGTGTATGTGACAAAATTACAAGGTTGTATAGTTCCTTTCTCCATTGTTAGAGTCTAAAGCTCCTTTTTCTACATGAAATAAGGGTGACAATAATAGAGAAAAACGTCAGATGCTTTCCCTAGTACCTGCTCCCCACCCCATATGTCTTTCTCCTGCTTCCTCAGTACATTCTAAAACTGCCTGCAGGGTCCACAGGAAATGTATTGTGGTCTCAAAGCTGTCAATACTAACTACTGATTCATCTATTTTTCTGGCTCATCACCTTTTTCTTCTGAGGGATTAATCAGCTCTCAAGACTCTAAGATGTAAGAATAAGCCTGATTCTGTAAGGAGGGGAGGAAAAATGAGTGAATGGAATTTGGACATAGTTGCTGGCTTCATGCCTGTATGTTCCTGTCCCTGGGATGACACGCTATGATAAAATCCATTTCTTTTATGGGAATTTCTTTTTACAGAAGTATAGAGGCGCCACGTGTCAGTAACTTAGTTCCCAGAATGGTGAAGACCTTGAAATCCTGTCCTTTATAAAACAGTGAGAAGTTTGCCTTCCAAAGTCAACTCAAATATCAGACAATTAGAAAAAAATTCTAATGGGGGGGGTAGAGCTTAATAAGATCTAATTCTAAAAGCTATGCAGTGTTATGTTTAATGTAAGGGCAAACCATATCTAAGAGGATCACAAAAGCTATTCCCTGGAACCATATTTATTTCTTCACAGTTCTTCATGACAGTTGATCAGGGTTTAAAAGTCACAGATAGATGGGTTGAATTTATACTTGCACTTGTGTCTATTGGTAAAGACATTCTCTAAGTACAAGGTTCCTGTCAGCAGCCGATAATGCCCGTGCTGTTGCTATCTTTTATCTCTATCATAGTTCCAGAAGCCTCAGGTTTTCAATCGCAGCATGTTCCTATTGTGATGTATATTGCCAAAAATATAACAAGAAATAATCTTAGGAGATATACAAATGGTTTTTAAAGTTTAGGCGGCTATATATTTAAAGTAGTTAAAAAAAATACAGCTAGAACACCAAACCAATCAATTCAGATATTGTATAACTCTGAAATAAAGTAGATGATTTAAATGAAAGTAAGGAGCCTGATGGCCGACAGTCCACAGGGTCGCAAAGAGTCGGACACGACTGAAGTGATTAAGCAAGCATGTGCACATGCATTAAGTAAATAATAGTTTGAGTGATACATGAATATGGCAAAAAGCATACACATAGTATGGAAATGACCGCAGCATGAGAAACTGTGAATTAATGGAGTCTCCCTGGCTCTAGCAGGCTGATGCTGTTTTTTTTTTTTTTAAATTTTATTTTTACTTTATTTTACTTTAAAATACTGTATTGGTTTTGCCATACATTGACATGAATCCACCACAGGTGTACATGAGTTCCCAACCATGAACCCCCCTCCCACCTCCCAAGACTGATGCTGTTTATCTGTCTCAATGTTTGGCTGAGTTGGGTCTTAGTTGCAGCCTGTGGGACCTGTTGGTGGGCTGTGTGAGTTCAGCGGTTGCTGCACTCTGGCTTGGTTGCCCTGTGACATGTGGGATCTTAGTTCCCCGACAAGGCATCAAACCTGATTCCCTTGCATTGCAAGGCAGATTCCTAACCATTGGACCACCAAGGAGGTCCCAGGGTGATACTATCTTTTAACTTTAAAATTTCAATCTGATTAAGGTAGATCTCAAAGATCAAGATAGATAATCCCAATGATTTAACATCACGGGGATCCTGAAGAGAATGTTCAGTCAGTTGTTGACCTTAGCTTCCGATTTACCACCTGCTGTATCTTAGGTTCTGTTGTTGTAGGCACCTTATTTTATATAATACTGCAGACTCTGGATTCCTGACTCTATATTTTTTTTGTGTGTGAACTCAAATTTACTCAACCACCATGAATCTACTTTTTTCACAGGTAAAGTGGGGAAAAATAGTACCTAGCTTGGGAGGTTCTTCTTAAGATTAATAAGCCAAAACACACCAGGGATATAGGCTGTTACCAAATGAAGCATTGAACAAGTACTAGCTGTTACGGTTTTGGGCTTCCCCAGTGGTTCAGTGGTAAAGAATCTGCCTGCAATGTAGCAGCTGCAGGAGGCACAGGTTTGATCCCTGGGTCGGGAAGATGCCCTGGAGGAGGGCATGGCAATCCACTCCAATATTTTTGCCTGGAGAATCCCATGAACAGAGGCACCTGGTGGGTTACAGTGCATAGAGTCGCAAAGAGCTGGACATGACTGAAGCGACTTAGCGTGCACACACGCACACATTATTGTTTTATGCTTCTGAAAAGTTGCCTAAAGATAGTGGTTTATATATAAAATTTCATTTATCATGCCACAAAAGGGCTTACTTAAAATAAATGCTTGGCAAATCCCACTGTGAAGCAATACTTACTATGAAATGTACTGTACTTTTGGACAGAATGGGCTGAAGGTGAGGCTCTTCTTAGAAACACTTAAGTTCTGTAAAGTTTTAAAGGCATTTATTTTCACTGTGACTTGGCACAAAGAAAGGTACTTTAAAAAGTAATATAAATTAGCTTGGGATACTTGAAGGCAAATATTCCAAACTGTATGTGTAAGACTTCAGGATGATGGTCGGTATAATGAGAAGAAGTACTTCTGCATTTCTCCTGGGAGTCTTTTAGGGGAACTCTAGGTTATGGCACTTGAAAATGAGGTTTTGGTTTCCATTATCTTTAGCATCACCTGAATAGGATGCAATTTCATTCTTTAAAAAGTTTGTAAGATATCAAACATTTTGCAGTAAGTATGTCATATATTTTTACTTGAAAGAGGTTTTTTTTTCTTTAATTAATTCAGTTCAGCCACTCAGTCATGTCCAACTCTTTGTGACCCCATGGACAGCAGCATGCCAGGCTTCCCTGTTTATCACCAACACCTGGAGACTACTCAAACTCATTTCCATCACTTCGGTGATGCTATCCAACCATCTCATCCTCTGTCATCCCCTTCTCCTCCCACCTTCAGTCTTTCCCAGCATCAGGGACTTTTCCAATGAGTCAGTTCTTCGAATCAGGTGGCCAAAGTATTGGAGTTTCAGCTTCAGCATCAGTCCTTCCAATGAATTTTCAGGACTGATCTCCTTTAGGATGGACTGGTTGGGTCTCCTTGCAGTCCAAGGGACTCTCAAGAGTCTTTTCCAACATCACAGTTCAAAAGCATCCATTCTTCGGGCTCAGCTTTCTCTATAGTCCAACTCTCACATCCATACGTGAGTACTGGAAAAACCATAGCTTTGACTAGACATCCCTTTCTTGGTAAAGTAATGTCTCTGCTTTTTAACATGCTGTCTAGGTTTGTCATAGCTTTTCTTCCAAGGAGCAAGTGTCTTTTAATTTCATGGGCTGCAGTTAATTAATTAACTAATTAATTATTTAATTGTTGTCTGTGCTCGGCCTTCATTGCTGTGTGCAGGTGTTCTCTGGTTGCAGCGGGCAGGGGTTACCCTCCAGTTGTGATGCACGGGCTTCTCATTGCGGTGGCTTCTCTTATTGTGGAGCACAGGCTCTAGGGTGCTTGGACTTCAGTAGTTGCCATGCAGGGGCTTAGTTGCTCCATTGCAGGTGGGATTTTCCTGGACCAGGGACTGAACCCATGTCCCCTGCATTGGCAGGTGGATTCTTAACCACTGGATGCCAGGGAAGTCCCTGGAAGAATATTTTTTTGATTCTAGCTGTTTAGGTAGGGCTACATGTAGAATCACAGAATTTTTAGAGTTGGAAGAAACCTGGCATATTGTTGAGTCACCTCCTTCCTGGTCTTTCTATCACAGAGCCAACTTGTCCATGTTACCCAGCTAGGTAGTGATTCTTCTAATGTACTACCCCAGGTCCAATTCTGTTTAGACTGGTCACTCATTAAGCTTCCAAATCCGAAGTTTCTTAGTCCTGTCAAATTCCTTACACATTTATTGCTTCTTTGTCTAAAAAGTATAAAAGTTGCCTGCTTTGACTACTTCTTAGCCCCCATTTCTGTAAGACCTCCATGTGCCCAAATTAAAATTAGTTTCTCTTTTCTCCCATCAATCAGCCTTGTGTCAATTTTATTATTAGTGGAGCCACAAGAACTCAAGAGGAGTAGAAGAGGAAATTTCCCCTCCCAACCATGCATAAGGGTGAGAGAGCCTTGAAACCATGGAGAATTGCCAGACAGGACTTGCATGGCTGGGTGTTCAGGAATTTTCTTTTCCTAACAGACTCTCGGTGACAACGGGAGACTCTCCCAACAAGAACCTGGAGACAAACAAGTGATAGAAAAATTATCCTGGTACTTCTTTTCATGAAGAAAGAGAAAAGTTCTAGAGTGCTAAAGACCAAACCCTTGATTTATAAAGGGGTTGATTTCTACTTTGCTATTGCAAAGAAGAAAGGATAAAAATATCCATGTTGATTAAATCTCTGGGTTTTGTGCCCCGTTTCTCTTTTCATCTCTTGCCTGCAGGTTTATGGTCCCAGCAGCCTTGATTGGTTCATGATGTTCATTTTATTTGTTTGTTTATATTGAGCTCCACTCTGTACCACTCTCTGGCCCAACTTGTTTGATGCCTCCTAAATATTAATGAGCTAATCTTTCCTACTGACAACAATAAACAGGAGGAAGTATTTGGGCCTTCTCTCTGTGCCTAAATCTCTCCCTAAATGAATCTCAATTCACAAATAGAGGCTTTGGATTAAAATAAGCTATGCTTACCTATATGGGGAAAGAATCCAAAACTGAATGGTATATGTATATGTATAACTGATTCACTTTGCTGTATCCCTGAAACTAACGGGATTGTAAATCAACTATACTCCAATGAGAATTAAAAAAGCAAAGCAAACAAAAAACAAGTCATCTTGAGACAGTTCTGAAAGGGGAAGTATCAGGCACTCACTTTTAGTGTGAAATACATCGGATTTCTCCCAACACCAAGTTGAAAGCTACGCTCATGAAGCGATTTACCTATTTTGGGAGTGGATAAGGAAGTGGGAGTAGGGCAAAGGAAGAGGGTTTTGTGGCTCACAGGGGCGCTTTGGACAGTTCAGAAGACACCAGAGAATTGCTGGTGGTCCCCGGCTGCTGGCTCTGGGAGAGGACTGAGGAGACTGGTGATGTAGTCCAGTGTAAGAAGAGCTTCTTTAATCAAGGAGTAATTGGATGGATGTTTTAATTTTTTCTCCTTTGTATTTACTAGATCCTGTGTAGAATAATTCTATGTGTTTATTAGAAAATCATCCAGAAATAGCCTGGTGGGACTTTTGCTCTTTCATTTAGAGAGTTGTCTGGTGGGAGAAAGATGATGCCCAGCAAATTGGACATTTTCACAGGGAAATTTTTGCCTTGGCCAGCTGTGCTGTTAACCTTCCACCTGGTGGCTAATTGCCTGTGGATCTCAGAAGCTGAAGCTAATTAGAAAATGAAAAATTAGAAATCTCAGTAAATGGGACATTCTGAAGATCTTTAGAAAACTTGTGTTTCCTCACAAAGCAAGTGTCACTAACATTTTTTTGCTATTATGAAAGAAAGTATGATCTAAATGTCCTTGCATGAGTAAGTCTCCAAGATATATTTTGCCTTCTTAATATTATCAGTATTTTTTGGCCACACTGTGTAGCATGTGGGATCTTTATTCTCTGACCAGGGATCGAACCCATACCCCTGCATTGGGAGCCCTGAGTCTTAACCACTGGTCCACCAGGGAAGTCCCTTCTGAGGTTAAGACAACAAAATAGGTTTCAGGACTAAGCCTTAAGCATCACAGACACACACACACACACACACACACACACACACACACACACTGTTACAGATCCTCTGTAAGTAAATACAAGAATACATGGATGTAAAGTAGCTGTCACAGAAGAACTATACAAAAAAGATCTTAATGTCCCAGATAACCATGATGGTGTGATCACTCACCTAGAGCCAGACATCCTGGAATGTAAAGTCAAGTGGGTCTTAAGAAGCATCACCACGAACAAAGCTAGTGGAGGTCATGGAATTCCAGTTGAGCTATTTCAAATCCTAAAAGATAATGCTGTGAAAGTGCTGCACTCAATATGCCAGCAAATTTGGAAAACTCAGCAGTGGCCACAGGACTGGAAAAGGTCAGTTTTCATTCCAATCCCAAAGAAAGGCAATGCCAAAGAATGCTCAAACTACCACACAATTGCAGTCATCTCACACGCTAGCAAAGTAATGCTCAAAATTCTCCAAGCCAGGCTTCAACAGTATGTGAACTGAGACCTTCCAGATGTTCAAGTTGGATTTAGTAAAGGTGGAGGAAGCAGAGATCAAATTGCCATCATCCACTGGATCATAGAAAAGGCAAGAGAATTCCAGAAAAACATCTACTTCTGCTTTATTGATTATGCCAAAGCCTTTGACTGTGTGGATCACAACAAACTGTGGAAAATTCTTGAAGTGATGGGGATACCAGACCACCTGATCTGCCCCATGAGAAATCTGAATACAGGTCAAGAAGCAACAGTTAGAACTGGACATGGAACAATAGACTGGTTCCAAACAGAAAAAGGAGTACATCGAGGCTGTATATTGTTACCCTGCTTATTTAACTTATATGCAGAGTACATCATGCAAAATGCTGGGCTCAATGAAGTACAAGCTGGAATCCAAATTGTTGGGAGAAATATCAATAACCTCAGATATGCAGATGACACTACTCTTAGGGCAGAAGGCGAAGAGGAACTAAAGAGCCTCTTGATGAAAGTGAAAGAGGAGAGTGAAAAAGCTGGTTTAAAACAACATTCAGAAAACCAAGATCATGACATTTGGTCCCATCACTTCATGGTAAATAGATGGGGAAACAATGGAAACAGTGACAGACTTTATTTTCTTGGGCTCCAAAATCACTGCAGATGGTGACTGCAGCCATGACATTAAAAGATGCTTGCTCCTTGGAAGAAAAGCTATGACAAACTTAGACAGCATATTAAAAAGCTGAGATATTACTTTACTGACAAATGTCTGTATAGTCAAAGCTATGGTTTTTCCAGTAGTCATGTATGGATTGAGATTTGGACCATAAAGAAAGCTGAGCACTGAAGAATTGATGCTTTTGAACTGTGGTGTTGGAGAAGACTCTTGAGAGTCCTTTGGGCAGCAGGAGATCCAACCAGTCCATCCTAAAGGAAATCAGTCCTGAATATTCACTGGAAAGACTGATGCTGAAGCTCCAATACTTTGGCCACCTGATGGGAAGAACTGATTCATTTGAAAAGACCGTGATGCTGGGAAAGATTGAAGGCAGGAGAAGGGGACGACAGAGAACGAGATGGTTGGATGGCATCACCGACTTGATGGACATGTGTTTGAGCAAGCTCTGGCAGTTGGTGATGGACAAGGAAGCCTGGCATGCTGCAGTCCACGGGGTCCCAAAGAGTCAGACATGGCTGAACGACTGAGCTGAACTGAACTGAAAGTAGCTGTCTCATGAAGTTGTTATGAGGATTAAAAAAAGATGATGGACATAAAATTCCTAGAACAATGTAAATGTGTGCAAATATATTACACAGTGTAAATATGTGAAAAATGTTAACTACTACTATGATGTAATGCATTTAGAATGACTTGTACTGAAGTTGTAGTTGTTAACAGTGGGGTGGGGTGGATGGATGACTTGGGCCATAGCCAGATCTTTAATGTGTTAATACTTCTGCAATAAGGAAATATGTTCACATTACTTGTATAATTAAAAAGGAATTTAATAGATCTTAAAAGCAGATATACTGACTAAAATTTTAAGACAAATATTATAAGCAGGGCTGCCCTCGGACCTGGGCAGAGGGGATCTTGCCCTGACCTCTGTGTTTTAGAGAGTCCTGCACCTTAGAGAACACATGGGCAGCTTTGTCACTTAGGAACGGTATGATTTAATGCTAATTAAAAACCCAGGCATCTGCTTTTGTGAAGAGCTCCATTCAGGTCCTAGGGAAAAGATTCTGCAGGTCTTTTGTCCTTGAACAAAGGCAGCTGCCCCCAAATGCCAAGAAGGGTGAAGCTTGTGCTGCTGCCTGTGTGGGAGCTGCTTTATTACATAAGGATTTGAGCAGCAGAGCACTGAGGTAAAGAAGAGACAATTTAATTAATTGATCATTAATTAACTTACAATAGATTCTTGCCTAAAGACTTATTGCTTCCCAGTAGTGCCAACATTCATTTTCTTCTCTTTGTGTTCCAATCCTTGGTTCCAGGGATATTGTAAACTAGCATGGTATTTGCAGTCGTTACACATGGCAGCTGGAGAATATTCTGCAATATTAAAACAATGCATGAAGAAAAAGGGAAAGTGTTAGTTGCTCAGTCATGTCCAACTTCTGAGACCCTATGGACTGTAGCCTGCTAGGCTTCTCCAACCATGGAATTCTCCAGGCAAGAATACTGAAGTGGGCTGCCATTCCTTTCTCCACGGAATCTTCCCTACCCTGTGATTGAACCCAGGCCTCCTGCATTGCAGGCAGATTCCTTACCATCTGAGCCACCAGGGAAGCTCGAAGCACTGCATATTATTTTTAAACCACTGAATGTATGTTAGTCACTCAGTCATGTCGACTTTTTGTGACCCCACAGACTGTAACCCACCAGGCTCCTCTGTCCGTGGGATTCTCCAGGCAAGAACACTGGAGTGGGTTGCCATCCCCTTCTCCAGGGCAACCAATGAAGCATGATGTCTATTTTTTTATATAGGCACCTGCATGGAAATTGAATGCTAAAATTATGAATAGTTTTACTTCTATAATATATATTTAATATGCCTTGATTACATTTTCAAAAAATTAAATGACAGTTTTAAGTACTTTTGATTTAAAATTTTTATCTTCATTGATTAAAAATTTTATTTTTGGCCATATATACCCTATGCCTCCCCCCAACACTTTGGAATATGTTAGGAAAAAAACCCCTATTTTAAAAGCATAAAATAATTTCAATTTGAACATTTTATTGTTTTCTTTTAACTTGTATTTTTAATAAAAAGTTATTCCAATTTTGTACATTGGAATATTATTACATTCTGATTATTTAATCATTTAGGTCACTGCTATCAATAGCACAGAAATTATGTGAAAATTGTAGAAATATAATTATGATTTCCCCAAAATGAAGTTGAGAAACAATTTATGAAATAAAGGTAATTAATAATAACACATATCTTTCTGACTTATCAATGTTAGAGCATTAATTGAACATCCTGATTTGGGAAATAATACATTTAGTTGTGTTTGACATTTTGCCAACCTTCAGGCACATACAAGCGTAACTTTGGGACTTCCCTGGGAGTCCAGTGATTGAGACTGTGCTTCCACTGCAGAGGATGTGTTCCATCCCTAACTGGGGAGTAAGACCCCCACACGCTGCTTGCAGTGTGGCCAAAACAAAACAAAACACCCAGACCTAACTTTATATGTGTTTTAGGTTTTGTCATTATGAAAGTATGCTTGTATGAGTAGGAGGATAAAATACATTTAGCAGCCTGAAAGCTCTGAGTTTTCAGGTTAAAGAACAAGACTCTCCACCTGAACTTTCAACCTGAAGTCTCCTACATGACAGAGGTGGGTCTGAGAGTATACATTGTCTTAAGCCACCAGGACTACTTACTGTGGACCACTCATTTCCCAAGTTCCTTGCTTCACCCCAAACTGCCCAGGTTGACCCATGGGAAAACACAGGGATCAGCTCCTGGAGCTTGACCAAGTGGCTGGGCATCTGAGAGGATGGACCCTTCTGCCTTTTCTCTTTCTCCCCACAGCTTCTTTACTCGCCTCCTTGCCACAGCTCCTGGGGATGTTCTCCTAAATCTTTTGGTGAAGCCATAGCCTTTTCCTCTCTTCTGCTCTGCTTCTATAGAGCTTATCCTTTCAGATGATTGCCAACTAATTCCTGCTACATCCTTAGCTGATAATTAAAATCTGAACCAAAATAGGTTTAAGGAAAATGCTTTCTAGAGATTGTTGAAATTATAAAGGGCAGTGTTTTTCACTGTGTCCTCAGAGTTGAATTTAGACATTTAAAACCATTGACTGAAATCATGAAAGGTTACTTTTTTAGAAATTTCCTCTCAGTTCTCTGATCATCTTGGAAAGAATGCTTCGATTTGTTGCCAGTGTGTATGCTAATGTCTCTTCTAAGCAATTCCTGTCCCTCCCTTTTTATTTAAAAGGCAACTTTATTGAGATAAATTCACTAAAATAAAGTGCACCAGTTTTAATTGTGGTGAACTTGATAAATGTATACAAATAACAAGCAACAAAATCAAGACAGAGCATTTCTACCACATCCAACTTCTTTGTGCCCTGATTGTCAATCTGTCTCCACTTCAGGCCCCAGGCAATTACTGACCTGTTTCCGTCACTCTAGACTTGATTGCATTCTCTAGAATTTAACGTATATGGAATCACCCAGGATATCTGTATTTTGTGCCTGGCTTCTTTCATTCTATATAATAGTCTTCAGATTCATCTATATTGTGTGTATTAGTAGTGTGTTGGCTTTTATTGCTAAGTAGTGGTCTTTTGTATGGGTATATCAAAATCTGTTGCGCTGTTCACCTATTCATGGCTATTTGGATGTTTTCAGTTTGGGCTGGTCATGAATAAAGCTCCTTTGAACATCTGCATGCATGTTTTGTGTGGAAATATGCATTCATTTCCTCTGAGTGAGCAGCTAGGATTGGAATTGCTGGTTCTTATAGTATCTGTACATTACCTTTAGAAGAAGCTGACTTGTATCATTTTATACTCCCACCATCAACTTGTAAGAGTTCAAGTTGCTCCCCATCTTTATCAACACTTGTTAGTGTCAATCTTTTTAATTTTAGCTATTTAGGGGATGTGTGTGGTATTCCATTGTGATTTTAATTTGTGTTTCCCTGATGATAATTGTGCTTATTTCCCATTCACATATCTTCTTTGGTGAAGTGTCTATTCAAAATTTTTGACCATTTGTTTTATTCTTATTGAGTTGTAAGAATTATTTTATATATTTTGGGTAAATATAAGTTTTGTAAATATTTTCTTCCAGCCTGCAGCTTGTCTTTTTATTGTCTTAACGATAAAAAGTGGTTTTTGAAGCAGAAGATTTAAATATTGATGCAGTCCAATTTATTAATTTTAAAACATTAAAAAATCAGTTGTGTTTTCTGTGTCTTACTTAAATATTTGCCTAACCCAAACCCTAAAATTTTTTTGATTTTTTTTATTTGTAAATTTTGTGGCATTAACCTTCTTGTGTGTGTGTGTGTGCACGCACACAGTTGATCAGTTGTGTTTGACTCTTTGTGACCCTGTGGACTGTAGCTGCCAGGCTCCTCTGTCCGTGGTATTTTCCAGGCAAAAATACTGGAGTGGGTTGCTATTTCCTACTCCATAACAATAGCAACAACAAAATAAATCTGACCTTAGACACTGACACTGAACTTGGAGAGATAAAATGGCAGGAAGTTGATGCTTGCTGCCCATCAGAGATGGCATGCTGGGGGTCAAGTTGTAATCTCTCTGTAGGACTAGTTCTTATAAAGTGAAGACAGGATATCCCTCTTGCTGATATGGAAAGAAGAAATATTTATTGATTTTATACCAGATGCCCAGGATCCAATTCTTCTGTCTTGTGATTGACAGTGTGACCCTTACCTGAGATGCATCCCAGTTTCAGCGGAAAAGACAACATAATTGTGCATTTATTTGCCACCTGCCTTCCAGAGACGTAGGTGGAACTCAAGCCAAGCACAAAGCTGAGTCAGGTCAGAAGGGCATCAGTGTTCATAGTCTGAGTCTATTCCCCAGACTGGTTCCCCATGTGGTTTATTTCAGGAGACAAAGATTTGATTAACCAAGCTGGCCCTGGTTCCAGTGGGAAACACAGAGCAAGAGTGTCGCTCAGGGCACATAGGACTGGTGGGTGGGTTGCGTGATTTGCTATTTGGCAAGTTACCCGAGCGTCGGCTGCCCCCTTCCCCAGCATCAACATGGAAAATGGAGTGTTCACAGCCATTTTGCTCCACTTATGGAAGGTGAGTCGCTTATACTTCGGTCGGATTTGCTGAGCTGCACCTCCTTTTGGCCTACGTGCTAATAGATTTTTGTTGAACTGCCCTGCACTGCATTCCTCCAGCAATCAAGCTGTTACACAAACTCTACTCCTTGCTTCATGTGGCAACTCTGTGGTGGCACAGTTACCAGGGGCTGTGTTCTCTGGAGCGGGGTTCCCATCGTTGTTTGTCTAAGTCCTATCGAATCTTGCATTCCCAAGGTGCACAGTCTGGGAGATAAGGGCTACCATTCACGAAAACTAGGTTCTGATTGTTATCAGCCAGTTTATTCTGAGAGCATTTCCCCCATCATTGTTTGTGAAATTGATTAAGACTGGCTAAGTAAAATTAGGAAATGTTAAAACTCTGAAAGAATCGTGGTGAAGAAAGAAACCTTAATTTATCTTAGCATTTCCAATGAATTCGTATCTCAGATGAAAAATAATGTACAGCATGAGATGCTCCCCCTAAATAAGAAAACTGTGTATTGATGTGCCTAGGTGTGTGTTTGTATAGGGTGTGCGTGTGCGTGTGCGTGCATGTGTGTGTGTTTATGGCCAGGGCGCTCTCCCCAGCATTGATGTTAACTCAAGAATATCAGGCTGGGACTTTCCTGGCTGTCCAGTGGTTAGACTCTGCTCTTTCAGTGCGGGGGGTGCAGGTTTGATCCCTGGTCAGGGAACTAGATCTCACAGGCTGTGTGGCCAAAAAAAAGAAAAGAATTTTAGGCTGGTTATAAGCATTGAATTTGACCTTGAAGCTCACCCAACTTCAAACCTTAAATTTTGCAGGTGAGGAAGCTGGGCTCAGAGTGGTGAGGTGACCATTCTAAGATTCCACAGCCTCTGTGTAGCAGTGACCAGAGGAGCTCAGATTCCACGGTTTTAATCTTTTGAGGGGTTTCCTTACCTAGTGTAAAAAGTGCATGGCATAGGCTTTGTTTTAAATGGTTTCTTTTCACAAAGCTGTCTTTCTCTGATTAGAATTTGACTTGCCATCCTCGTTTGCTCAGGGCACAGGGTCTCTGGAACTCAGGACTTCGGCAGAAACCAGGGAAGTTCAGGAAAACCCGGATGAGTCTGTGACCCTGTTGCAAGGGTTTGCAGCTTTTCATCTGGATGGTTTTGTCCTGTTTCCTGGTGACTTGTGACTTCTGGCCTGTGCTACATGAAAGGAAAGAGATAACTCTGTTCTGTGACAAAGAAGAGACAAGTTGTGACTCTCTCTGGGCTGCGAGCGCCCAAATCCTGCTCCCCTACAACCCAGTTCAGTCTGTCCTTTCAGCTTCAGTCACCTCCTTTCCCACCTTCCCTGACCACTGTGGTGGTTGTCAGACACCTCACTGATCGGCAGGAATGATTTCTGTACGAACCATTGCACCCTATGCCATCAAGCACTGCAGTGATTTAATCAAGGTCTCTGATTTCACGTAGACGGGTTTTATCCCTTCAAAGATCTTGCGAGCCCCTTGAAGGCAGGAGGTAAGGCCACTGTCTCCTGGACAGGTGAGGATCCTGGCCTCTGGGGCCCCTTTGGTTTAGAGTCCTGGTGCTCTGTGCTTCGTTAGTGAAGTGATCTGGGCAAGTCATGTAAAGCTTTGCTTCTCAGTTTACTTCTGTAAAATGGGGAATAATAGTACTCACTTCTCAGGTGTCATGAGAATTCACTGATACCCACAAATTGCATATAGCAGCCCCTTACACGTGGCACATTAGCTACCATGAGTGAGATCTCAGTAGATTCTGTGCTTGTTGGCTGCTTTGAATGCATATTCACATGGCTAATTTCCTTACCTTTAACTTTGACTTGCAAGCTTTGCACTTTGAAAGTGAGCCTTGATGACCTAGAGGAGTGGGATGGGAGTGAGGAGGGAGGCTCACAAGGGAGGGGATATATATAATTATGCTCATATGCGTTGTATGGCAGAAACCAACACAACATTGTAAAGCAATTATCCTCCAATTATAAAAATAATTTTTTTGAGAGAAATTGCAATGGAATTAAAAGAAAAAAAAAGTGATCCTGGTGGTGGAGAACATTTCTTGCCACCTAGGCTGTTAAAGGATTCTGTGGGGTTCGTTAGAATTCTAACTGCAGCGGAGCTTGCCTTGAAATAGAATCTTTAAGCATAAGGCCATCTGAGAGTGTCTGCTTGAAGATTACTCTTTATAAGTAATGCTTTTCCATCTTTGAACTGACCATTTAATAACAGAAAGTTATCAATTAAAAATAGTTTAAGAGCATGTTAAAAGGACAGCTAATTTTAATTCATTGGAATGGATCTTTATTTTATTTGATACATAATTTGAATTTTATGGCTGAAATAAAAGGTTAAAGCTGATAGGTAACTGAAACAGAATATGTACATCATGGGAACTTAACTTTTAATCTTTTATATGCCTTGGTGTAATTAATAAAACATTTCTTACAGCAGAATTGCATGACTGCATGAATCCATGAACTCCCTGAGTGTCAAAGCAAATCAGATTATTTCAATCCTCATCTAAAGAATAAAACTGTTCAAATTGCAAGGGCTGGTAAATTCTTGACTTTGGAACAAAGAATGTGTACTGTCTTTGGAAGAGGGAATAAACATTTTCTGCATTCTCTTCACCTGCAAGAAATCCAGCCAAAGCTGATGACAGCGTATGTTAATGTACTTGTCTGCCCAGCCCCTTCACCCTCTTCCTATGTTAAGTGAGGTTTCCCTCGTGGCGCAGATGATAAAGCATCTGCCTGCAATGCAGGAGATGAGATAGAATTTGATCCCTGGGTTGGGAAGATCCCCTGGAGACGGGAATGGCCACCCACTCCAGTATTTTTGCCTGCAGAACTCCATGGACAGAGGAACCTGGTGGGCTATAGTCCACTGGGTCACAAAGAGTTGGACACGACTGACTGATTAACACTTTCACTTTCTGTTAATGGAGCACCTCCCCCTTCTTTGGGGTACAGCCCTTTCTCCCTTCCAACTGTGTATTGGGGGCTGTCCTTCATAATACCCCAAATTCCTGACCCCTGCTATAGGTACCTGGTCAACCTGGGTCCTACGTGTCTGTATGAGTTTCTAGGACTGCTATAACAAAACATCACAGAGCAGGTGGCTTACCGTAACACTGTTAGAAGTCAAAAATCAAGATGTTGTCAAGGGTGGCACCTCTGGGAGGCCTTGAGAGGGAATGTGCTCCTCACCTCTTGCACCTTCTCGTGTGTGTATTTGTGTGTGTGTGTGTTTGTGTGTGTGTGTGTGTGTTCAATCTTGTCCGAACCTTTGTGACCCCATGGACCATAGCCTGTCCCTGGGATTTCTCAGGCAAGAATCCTAGAGTGAACTGCCATTTCGTTCTCCGGGGGATCTTCCTGATCCAAGGACAGAACCCGTGTCTCTCACGCCTCCTGCATTTGCAGGCAGATTCTTTACCACTGCACCACCTGGGAAGCCATAGCTTTCAGTAGTTGCTGGTGATCTTGACATGCCTTGGTCTGCAGATGCGTCTGTCTAATTTCAGCCTCTGGCATCACAAGGCATTCTCCCTGTGTGTGTATGTCCGTGTCCAAATTTCCCTCATCTTATAAGGGCACCGCTCGGATCCGGCGTGACCTCTTCTTAACTTAATTACATCTGCAAAGACCCTGTTTCCAAGCAAGGTCAGATTCTCATGATATCAGGAATGAGGACTTGAATGTGTCTTTTGGGGACAGAATTCAACCCACCACACCTTCTTCTCCATGGTGAGTGGTCCAGTGATAATCATTGTACCCAAACTGGGCCAGTTGGAGTCTCCCATTGAAGCTTTGGGGAACATCCTTTTTTTCCCCTCTCTTCCTTCCTTTCTTCTTCTTCTTTTTAATAAATATTTATCTATTTATTTACTTGGCTGCATAGGGTCACACGGGCTTAGCTGCCCCATGGCATATGGGATCTTAGTTCCCCCACTGGGGATGGAACCCACGTCCCCTGCATTGGAAGGCAGTTTCTTAACCACTGGACCACCAGAGAGTCCCCGTTCTTGCTCTCTGCTTGAGATAATCGTGGCTGAGCTGCTGGCCATCATGAGTCCAGCCTTGTGGAGAAGGTTGCCTGAGAGGGTGGAGCCCAGGAGCAGAGAAAAGCAGAGAGAAAAGACAGTCCTGATGACATTCAGGTTATTATATCCCGATTCTGATTTCCTTGGCTTTCTCACATGAGCCATGAGACATATTTGAGATAATTTTTCAGTCATTCTCAGCCTAAGGACCCTAAAATAATACAATTTAAAGAGGTTCTAGGATTTTGTGAGAAACTACCCTAAAATGGGAACGCTGTCTCCCGGAAAGCGAGGGCTTAGCCAACTTCGCTCCAATGCGCCTGTGTTTACTTGGCAAGTAGTGATGTGTGTGGGCAGGGACAGCTCCTGTCTTCCAGGTCATGTAGAGATGCCCACTTGCTCTGGATCACCACAGAGGTGGGTTCAAGCTCTGAATTCATTTATTTTTCTTTCCCTCTGTTGATGCAGTCCAAGCACGGGTTGGAAAAGAATTTCCAGACACAGAGCATTTCAAAAGGGAGTGAGTTTATTAAAAACAAAGAGCAGAGATAAAGTGGGCCCTGCAAATGCAGTGGGCCAACCTCCTGACAGACCAGGGATAGCTGGGTTAATAGCCAATGTTTATAGCTTCAGGACAAAGCAAATTTCGGCTAGAAGTTTGGTGTTAAGTGACTGGTTGGGACGCTATAGGGTATTTACTGGAGTGGGCATCTTTACTTAATTAGAAGTCAGGAAGGTTGTTAGTGATGATCAGGGGGCTTTTGGCAAGGTTAAAAAGGGGTCAGTCAGCTTTAGAGGTGATCTGGGTTCTCGACTCTGCTTCTGTGGCCTTGGGGCAGGACTCAACACCCTCCTGCAGGCTTATTCTGACCCACTATCATTTTTGTATGAATTTACAAAAGAAAACTTTTCGTGAGATCCTAAGAACAAAGGAACAACATAGAACAACGTGCTTTTCCCAGGATGAGTGCTGTAATAACATAAGAGTGTCTTGTCCAGTTGTCTGATTTGTTGAGAGAGTGCAGAGGTCACAATGCAACATCCCCAAAAAACTTTCTGCCACCAAGTGGCATTTGGCACGCAGGAGGCTAGCTTCATGGTGAAACTGCTGGACACTTTTGGCTGCAAACAGTGAGAGCTTCAATATTAAGGAACCTCTTATCTTACATAACAAGAGATGCAGACACAGGGCTTCCTTTGGTGGCGTCATTAAGTCTGTGACGCTTCTTAAGTTTCTGCTTTCCAAGTAGGGCCATTCAGGTTTTTTTAAGTTATTCATTTTTAATTGAAGGATAATTGCTTTACAGTATTCTGTTGGTTTCTGCCAAATGTCAACATGAATCAGCCGTAAGTATAGCTCCCTCTTGAACCTCCCTTCCCATCCCAGCCTGCTAGTTTGTTACAGAGTCCCGGTTTGAGTTTCCTGAGTCACACAGCAAATCCCTAAATTCATGTTGATTATTTTACATATGGTAATGTATGTTTCCATGTTATTCTCTCCAGACATCCCAACCTTCCCGACCACCCCCCACCCCCCTGCTGTGTCCATAAGCCTGTTCTCTAGGTCTGGGGACATGCAGTTTTGAGGTCGTTAGCCCGCTGGGGCCTGCTTTGCCCAGCAAAGCAATAAAGCTATTCTCTTCTAACTTCACCCCAAAACTCTGAGACTTAATTCAGTGCTGGGGTATAGAGGTAAGGCTGGATTCAGCTTCAACTGTCGTGGGCACAGCACGCTGGCAGGAGCCTCCTCCCTCCCTGCCAGGCTCCTCATCATGTTGCATCTGCCGCCTCAGCCACCTCTGGCTCCCTCAGTTATGGCCAGCTGCTGCTGCTTACGTGCAGATCCCTCTTGGGCCACGACCAAACTCTTCATGGCTCCCCCATCTTCTTCAAGCACTCACACGGGTGGTAGGGAATTCAGTGCCTGTGTGGTGGGACCATTGCAACCCCAGGACCCAGCACAGCACCTCCCCAGGGCAGGTACCTCCAACTCTTGGTGGAACAGGTCCATATATATCCACGGACCACTGAATGTTATGTATTACCCTGCATACAACCTCTACGCTTTTTTGCTGTGGAAGGGTGTATTCAATTTTGAGGACTTCTATAAGCAAGTAGCACAAACGGGGTGGCTGAGACAGAAACTGTCTCACAGCTCTGGAGGACATAAAACTGAGAAGGACCCTATGATGCTTTTCTAGGTACAAAAGCCCCTCTGTGTTCCCTGCTTGTAAAAAAGCAAGGCTTTAGTCTCCAAATCTTCCCTGGGTTCCAGAGAGCAGACTCAAACAGGTTATGAATTAGGGAAGTGAGGGAATGCAGAAACAAAGGAAAATCAGTCAAGCAAGAAAAGTGATGATAGCTTAAACAATAGTTCAGATAAATTTAATATAAATTAAATTTAAAAATTAAAAAAAACTGAGCTTTCACTGCTGTGGACCCAGGTTCAGTCATTGGTTGGGGAACTAAGATCCCACAAGCCATGGCCAAAAATAAAAAAAAAAGATTTAGAACACCAAGTGTTGGAAAGGAGATGGAGCAATCTTACACATGCGTACATTGTACAAAAGGAAACACCACTTTGAAAAACAGTTTGGCAGTTTCTTAAAAGTTAATCAGATTCATCATACGCGTATCCTGTGGTTCATTCGTGCGCTCCTAGATATTTACCTAAGAGAAATAAAATATATGTCTACAAAAATCTTCAGAAAAAAATTACAAAACTAAAAAATAAAATATAGTTCAGATCATGAAACAGAGTCCAAGCTCCTCTTCAAGGGATTTCAAACAATCTAATGCATATTTTTGAGTTGTTCTGCAGACACTAAGACCTCCCACCCAGGCGGGGGATGATGATACATGCTGACCTTGTAGACCCTATACTGGTTGGAACCAGGTTGGTGCTTAAGAGTCCTGAAACACCACGGTGTTCCCTCACCACCAACCAGTCAGAAGAAAATCATGCATCCTCCAGCCCTCACCCTAAATGTTGCCCTTTTAAAAGCTTTCCCTGAGAACATACCTATGGCTGATTCATGCTGATGTATGGCGGAAACCAACACAATATTGGAAAGCAATTATCCTTCAATTAAAAATAAAATAAAAATTTAAAAAACTCTTCCCTGAAAGCCACTGGGAGCTAGGTCTTCTGGGCATGAGCTGCCTGTTCTCTTTGCTTGGTACCTGACTTTTAACTAATTAAATCTGCAGTGACTCTAAGTAAGGTTGCATTCTGAAATACTGGGATTAGGGCTTGAAATATGAATTTGGGAGGGGAACATAATTCACCCGTAACAGGGGGTTACCAAGTGTACAGTTACTATTCCTTGTCCTCAGTTTTGTTGCTCTTTCTCCATTTATTAATATGTTAGAAAAGGTTGACGCTTATATAGATTTCTTTAAAGTGTAGACACAGCTTTTCTTGAGGAGGACCAATGAAATGAATGTTCCTCACATTAACAGAACTAGAATTTTGGATTTTGTCTGAAAATGGCAACCAAGGCTAAGAATCTAATTTTTTTTAATTAAAAATTATTTATTTATTTTATTTGACTGTACTGGGTCTTAGTGGTGTCATGTGGGATCTAGTTCCTTGACCAGGGGTTGAACCCAGGCCCCCTGCACTGGCAGCGTGAAGTCTTAGCCGCTGGACCACCAGGGAAGTCCTAAGAATCTTAGAGATCTGATAAATCGTGCTATTTCATCTCGACCTTGCGTATCTGTGAATAAACTGTATTTTCTCTTTGGAATCAGTGAATTGTTTGCATGAGAATACCTCATTCTTATCTGCGTGCCTTTAAGCAAAATGTAGTTCTGTCTCGTGACTGGATGGACACAGTTGGCACAAAGTTTGCTAGAAGAAACTGGAAAAGATAGTAATAGCAAATCTTTCCTCTAGTACTTGCTCTGATCGGAGCTGCTGTTAAGGACTGAACTCATCCAACCGCCCCTCAGTCCCACTAGGGTACTGCTGTTAACAATCATCCCATTTACTGGTCCAGAGACGAGACGATGCACAGAACAGCCAGCAGATGGCGCCAGAGCTGAACTTGAATGCAGGCAGCCTCATCCCTCGCCGCTAAGACACAGGGTTGATGCTGACGTTGTAACCAAAAGGGCTTGTGCATCTGCAGCACAAAAAGCCAGACTCCGACAGCCACAAAGTAAGTCTGCAGCAAAGTCAGGATTTATTGCCGCACACCAAGCAAGGGAGTGGGCAACAAGCCTCAGATCCACTCCAGCTTGGTCTTTGAGTTAGGATTTTTTTTTTCCCTTAAAAAGGGAAAGAAGAAAGAGACCAGGATCAATTATGTGACATTTCTATGACTTTCCTTAATTGAGGTTTTGAAGTCAGGTTGCCTGTGGTTTATGATTCTCTGGCCAGGTGGTCTATGGCTTGGGGTCTGTTAATTCATCTTGGTCTGGAGAAGCAGCCTGAGTTTGTGGTTAAAGGTGATATCTACAACAGCAATTTCAGCACATTAAGGATGTTATCGACAACAGCAATTTTAGTTCAATAATGGTGGGATGGACAAGAGCAATTTTAGTCGTCTGTCTGGTGGATTAGGTTCAATAAGCTCAGGGTTGAGATCAGAGAGGACAAGAAAGGGAACAAAATTTTAGACAGGGAGTTTAGACATAAACTCAGCTTTGAGGGGACTAGGTTTCAACACCTCACTTTAATCTTGGCCATTGCCTGCAGCCTCTCGGGGAGTACACAGCCCCGGTGGGAACATAGTTACCTTGCAGGGGGCTTTTGAACAGCTTGTTACTGGGAGCAGGGGAAACACGGCTACCTTTGCAGGGAGCCTTTGAAAGAGCATGGTGTTGACAGTGGAAACCGACATGGATTATGGTTAACGTTTGCCGCCTACATTTTTGGCTAAGAAGCTGTCCTGACAAGATGCTAGACTCAGCCATGCGCCTGCCAACAGTGCCAGAGCCCTGGCCTGCCAGGCAGCTGAGGCCCTGGCCCTGCCCGTATGCTGGCCCTGAAATGTCCCCTCTCCAGGTACCCATCCCCTTTGGGTACCTCCAGGAGCCCGTCCCCTTTGGAAGTCCTCCAGCTCCACGGTCTCCCTGGCCTGTGGCTGCTGCTCTCTGAGCAGTTCTCCATTTGTTAACAGCTTCCTCGGGGTTTGAGGCAGAGAAAAGAAGCTAATACCTCGTGTGGAATTTGGTAGAGGAGAAACTGGCAGGAACAAGGTTGAAGCCAGTGGCTGAGATGCACGGAAGGGGTTCATCGCCCTGCTTGGCTGGTGTCAGCCCCCAGCGCCTGGCCTGGCAGCATCAGTAGTGCCTTCAGGAATGTAAGGACAGACAGACACTGCTCGTCACTGGGAAACAAATCTGAAGGCGTGGTCTCCAAGGCTATGGCGAAACTGTGCACACGTTTTACTTGGGGAGAGGGAGGGAAAAAGGTGTGAAGTGACAAGAGTGTGCCCCATGGAGCCCCAGTCAGGACACACCAGGGGCTGCGACAGTTTTCAGAGCTCAGAGGATCTGCTTAAGGAATGGGCTTCTGGTGACTGGTTAAGGGGTAGGGGGTGCGAAAGAAGAAGAAAGGTAAGAGGGACCAGATGGGGTGGAGGGGAGATAAACTGCAAGTGGCCAGGCTTACCATCTTGCCTGGGGCTTATCTGGAAATTTTGCCTTGGGGTTGTCTCACTGTTGCGACTAACAGGAATGGAAAGAACTGGCCTCTGTGAGTGACTAAGTCATTTATAGACAGATACATAGCTTTGTTTTCCTACCTGTAAAATGGGCCAATAGCTTGCTAGGATGGTGTAGGGCTAGGAGTGTGTGTTTTGCAGCTGCAGCTCTGCTGGGGTCCCCGTCCAGCTCTGATGCTTTCTGTGTGAACTTGAGCATCTCTAAGCCTAGACAGTCTCTCAGCAGCGAATGAGAGAAATACACTGGGATTGGGGATGGAAGGGATCTCGGTGGGACCTACCTGCTGAGGAGGGGGACCTGAGTTCTCCGCAGTGAAACGTGATCTTAGAAACAATGCCCATGTCAATCTGACTCATGTTTTTTTGGGTTTGAATGGATAAAACAGAAGCTAGCCAGAGCAGATTCTGGAGAACAGAATTGGTTCTGCTTGGGATCACATGAGATGAATCAGCAGTAGCTTGTCAAAAAGCTGTACGTGGGGAAAAAAAAAAAAAAAAGCTGTACGTGGGACTAGAGTCTTGGGGACCACCATACATTAATGAAGGAGAAGGCAATGGCACCCCACTCCAGTACTCTTGCCTGGAAAATCCCATGGACGGAGGAGCCTGGTAGGCTGCGGTCCATGGGGTCTCGAACAGTTGGACACAACTGAGTGACTTCACTTTCACTTTTCACTTTCCTGCATTGGAGAAGGAAATGGCAACCCACTCCAGTGTTCTTGCCTGGAGAATCCCAGGGACGGCAGAGCCTGGTGGGCTGCCGTCTATGGGGTCGCACAGAGTCGGACATGACTGAAGCAACTTAGCAGCAGCAGCAGCATACGTTAATGACTGAATTTAGTTTTGTGAGTATCTGCATACATGTGATGTGAATTTAACTTCTAACCTTCTCACAATGCTACATCTATCTGTGACATGTTAAAAACAGAGTCCATGCGAGTAAATTTGAAGGTCTAACTGGCTTCATTGAGTGACTGATGAACTGGGTAGCATTCCACCGAGCCTCTAGGAGGACACTCGGAGAGGGATGTACAGAGTGGGAGGTTTTGATAGGGAGAAGGGTGGGACAAGGGAGCTATTAGCAGAAGAAGAGCAAAGATTGTTTTCAGGCCAGGACATCTTTTCTGAGGGGAGGAGGAGGGAAATGGTAAGGATTTTATGGAACAGATGGCCTCTTCTGCTGGGTGAGGGGAGGGATAGAAGGCCCCTACATGACAGTCTGCCTCATTGGTGCTGACTGGAACATTCCAGAAGGGTTAAGATTATGTTTCTGGGGAAATTTGAAACTGCAGTTAAGTCAGGTGTTTGGTGTAAGTTTGGTATCATGGACTTTAGCACAACTGATGCCATTTTGACCCTATGGCTTTCTCTCTAACACTGGTTTAAACTCAGGAAAGATGAAGGGTTTAAGAGGTTTATTCCAGCTAAAATCTATCTGAAGTCAAGTCTCAGGCGGGCCAGGTCAGCCTGAGCAGGCATTGTCTTTGTAAAAAGTTCCCAGCGTGGTTTCTTCCCACTGTGGGTTCTCTTGTACAGTGTTTGCCTATTTTTCTGGGGCCTGCTTTCAGATTTTACGGTGGCTCTCTGCCCTACCCTCCGTTCTGACACATCATAGGCATAACAAAATTTGGTCAAATGGAATGAAATTCTAAAAATGGTGAAGATGGTGGCAACTTGGATTGAATTAAATTAGATTCTGCTCAGTCATTCAGTTTCTCATGGGAACCTTTTTGAAAAAAATATTTATTTATTTTTGGCTGTGCTGGGTCTTCATTGCCACGAAGGCTTTTCTCTAGGGGCGCTGAGCGGAGGCCACTTTCTAGCTGCGATGCGCTGGCCTCTCGTTGCAGTGGCCCACAAAGCCTTTTCTCTAGGGGCGCTGAGCGGAGGCCACTTTCTAGCTGCGATGCGCTGGCCTCTCGTTGCAGTGGCCCACAAAGCCTTTTCTCTAGGGGCACTGAGTGGAGGCCACTTTCTAGCTGCGATGCGCTGGCCTCTCATTGCAGTGGTTTCTCTTCCTGTGGAGCTCAGGCTCTAGGCGCTCAGGCTTCAGTAGTTGGAGTTCCCTGGCTCTAGGATACAGGCTCAATAGTTGTGGCGCGCAGGCTTAGTTGCTTTGGCACATGTGTGATCTTCTTGGATCAGGATCCAACCTGTGTCTCCTGCCTTGGCAGGTGGATTCTTTATCACTGAGCCATCAGGGAGGCCCTCTCCTGGGAACCTTTTAAAATAAAAAATCTGGAGCTTTTCTGAATCAGGGGTCTCTCTAAGGGCCCAAGGAAACTTTTGACTGTCTCTTTAGGTTTTGCAATTAAATACAAACATATTGTAAGAAATTCCGGAGTGTTTATAAACTCAGATTGTCCATCTCTGTTTAAGCATCTAAATGCAAAGTTCTGTCTTTCTCCTGTTCCTTGATGTGAATGGAGATATTTAAAGAGAAGAACACTGTGTTTATGGCTAGAGGCAAGTAGAGATGGACTGTCAGTATCTTATTATTTTGATAGATTTCTTCCCCCCACAGAGATGGGCAGAATATTCCAGGGTGAGCAAAGGAAGACAAATATAGTGGTAGCCAGTCTTTAGGGCTTGTTTTGGTTACGGATCTTCTAGTTATCAATTTGATGTATGAATTTTTTTTTTTTTTTTTTTTGGTTTATTTCCTTCCTGCTTCTCAAGGAAGATAACAGTAGGAGATTTGGTCAGAAATCCCAAACAGCTCAGAGTGCATGTATTGTAGTGAAATCTGTGCCTGAATCTGCTGAAAATAGGCCCCAAGGTAAAGGAGTCTTTAGAATAATCACATGTGTTTCCCTATCAAACCTGATCAATTAGAGCGCCACCCCCCAAAATCTAGGGATTTCTAAGTGAAGATGCTGCCCAAGTGTAGTTTCAGCTTGCATTCCTGCTTCCAACATTGCATAATTGCTTATGGATTACTTTGCATGTGTTCTCAGATATGTCTATTTTCCAGCCACTGTCCTGTGCAAATGTTTGACTTGGGAAGAGTGTGTATGATGAAAGGCTGCAAGTTCTAATAATGCTCCCAGATCATTCAATGTGGGAAGATAGACAGTGTTTCCACTAGAAAACATACCCACTCTTTCGTCCACTGAGTTGGCTTTGAATATGCTTAAGTCAATTAGATGCCATTCTGATCATGGTCAGCAGAGTTATTTTAGAGTCCTGATAGATCACTTTGCAAGTCAAGTATTTCACACTGCAGGGTATTACTTGGTGGGGAGGTAAGAGATGAGATGAGTAGCCTGGGATTCATAATTGATGCACTTGTATAGAACTTAGAGTTTTGCATAGGCATGCTATAAAGCAAATCTTATGAAGCTTGAAACAGCACAAAGTGAACTTTCCAGGGTTCTCAGATTCCCTAATTTAGTTAAAACTCAGGTTTCTGTCTGTGGTGAGGTTGGACCCTGAGTACAGAGGCAGGTTTATGACTTAAAATAAGCTTGTGAGCGCCATGGTGCCCAGTGCTTGCAAGAAGCCTAGGAGCCATCTAAAGTGGGGGGACAGCTTTGATCTCCCACCCTCAGCTGGCTCAACAAGAGACAGACGTAGCAAAAGAAAGAACTTTCTTGGAGGTGTTGCCATTGGAAGGTTTTTTTCTTTTTTGCAAAAAAATATTGAAAAGTAGAATATTGTGGCTGATAGTTTTCCTGCTCCACTAAATACATGGTTCTTTGATTAAATTCATATTGCCTCAGAAGATTATGACCCTTCCAGAAGATTTTATGCTTCACTTTTGAGTGCTGTGGAGGGTGAGAGGCCTGCTCTCATAATTTTGGTTTTATTAGAAGCATTTATCACATTGTCCTCTTACTTTTGTATTAAAATTTCCATATGACATCTTTAAAAGACATAAAGTAAAATCTTTGTTTTATTGCAAAATTCTTTTTGATTGAAGTGAAAGTCACAGGACATAAAATTGACCATTTTAAAGTGAAAAATTCAGTGGCATTTAGTATATTCAGTGTCTTATTCCAAACATTTTCATCACTCACAAGGAAATACTAGACACATTAAGCAGCTGCTTTCTATTCCCCTCTCTCCCTAGATCTTGGCAGCAGCCCTCTGCATTTTCTCTCTGTGGATTTTTCTACTCTATATTCATATAAATGAAATCATATTACTATGCGGCATTTTTGTGGCTTATTTCACTTAGAATAATGTTTATTCTAATATTTGATTAGAAGTTTATCCACATAGCAGCATGTATTAAAACTCCATTCAATTTTTATGGTTGAATAATATTCTCTTGTATGGATCTGCCACGTTTGGTTGATCCGTTCATCTGCTCATGGAGATTTGGGTTGTTCTTACCTTTGGCTGAATGCTTTGTTTTGGAATTAGATGCATAGGGCACTAATGTGGCGACTCACATGATGGCAGGATTCTTTGAGGAAGAGTCACTCCATGGTACACACAGCAAGGGAGTACCAATAGTTCTGTAGGACAGGGAAAGAGAAACGTGTTCCTGGCAATTGGCTAGTCTGTGATGAAGACTGGAATGGCTCTGCCCTGACTCACTTTGGTCCTCAAGATTGATTAGACAAGGCGTAACATACACTGATTAGCAATATTTCCAACCCTGCCTTGCTTCATGAAAAGTGAAAGTGTTAGTTGCTCAGACCCTATGAACTGTAGCCCACCAGGCTCTTCTGTCCCTGGGATTTCCCAGGCAAAAATACTGAAGTGGGTAGCCATTCCCTTCTCCAGCAGATCATCCTTACCTGGGGATCAAACCTGAGTCTCCTGCATTGCAGGCAGTTGCTTTACCCTCTGAGCCACCAGGGAAGCCTTGTTTCATAGTTACCACTTAAAAAAATCATCTGTAATTCAGTAGAAAAACATTTCTTTTCATATGTATACTTGCCTGCCACAAAACATTTGTCTTTATTCAGTAGACTTTTCAATAGATTTTTATCAAGTCAGTTTCCCTGAAACAACCCACAGTGAAATTCTACAAATAAACTACATTTCCTCCTACTCACTTATACCGATAAGAAGTCAAAGATGGAAGAATCTCTAGACTTCAGTTTTAAGTCCTCCAATGGCAAGACTTTTTGGGGGCGGGGCATATTTCAAGACCTTACCACTGAAACCTTTCCCTTGAAAAAACAAAAAGATAAGAGCTGACCTATTTTCCACCATCAAAATTTGATACACTCTTTTGATTCATTTAAAATACCTGGACTCAGCACTTATAAAACTTTTCCTTTTCTGACCCAATGGAGAAATTCACCTTAATAAGAACCAGTCAAGCAGATTGTATGCTCAGATTCATATTTTTTTTTTTAAACCACTCTGTGTCAGTTAATCAGAAGAGAATCTTCACTGGCCATTTGTTAGAGCATCAATGTAATTTTTAGGGATGTGGCCACGGGAAGCCCAAGTGGGGTTGCATAGAACAGTGCCTCTGTCTCTGCCTCCAGAGGGAGCCCTCAAGGGCTGTTCATTATCTTCTCAAGTCTTGGTGATTTATAGTTTACATCCTAGTCTCAGAGAATACAGACCTCACGAACCCCAAGGTGATTGGCTTTGCTGCTGGTAATCTCGTTTGCAACATTATTGCTTTCAGGAGATTCCTAATGTGGTGTTAGATATATGGACTCATGTCAAATTCCAGTGGAGAAGCAAGGAATAATGCTCTTCCATTCACTCCTAGCCTCAGGTTCCAGTTTCCAGTTTTATGACAGGTAACAAGAGAGCACAAATATTCTTAGAACAATGAAAAAGGTGCATGGGAACATAATGAAATGTAGCCCCTTGTTTTTAGCCAATTTTCTTATTGTCCTTTTGGGTCCTGATCCCACCATTCTCAGTCCGTCTTTTTCTTAGGCACCCACTGAGAGGGACTGTGGGTGATTTTGAATCTGACACCTTTGGTTCTGTGTTCTACCACTTAGCATCTGCATCACATTGAACAAGTTACTTAACGTCTCTAAATATCAATCTCATCTCTAAGGTGGCAGTAATTCCTAAGGGTTAATGTGAGGATTAAATGAGATGGTATACATAAAATGCTCAGCCCAGGCCTAGCTACTTAAGGGTGCAGTCAAAGGTCCATATTATTGTTATTTAAATAAATGCCAACTATGTCACTCAAGTTCAGTTCTTTGAGAAAAAAAATCCATCCGAAATATATGAGACGGTTTAGAATTAAGCATTCATGTCACCAGGTAACATCGAGACCATGATAATGAGTGCAGCTTCATATTTCAGAGCAACATAATGTTGATAAATGGAGCAATTGCAAATTCAAAAGGAAAAACCTCCTTTGCTGGAAGAAGGGGTGCCAGAGATTCTAAGCATGATGAATATGGGTGAAATTGACTGAAGTTGACTGCTGAGAAATAGAATTTCATGGGCAAGAACATTTAAAAAAATTTAAATGAAATTAAAAAAACATAGCTGATGATCAGAAATTAAAAAAAATATATATGGTTGACAATGGCTAATAACAATTACATAGGTTACCAACAGGAATTTACCTTTTTGACAATTCACACAGACGTCCAACAAACATCTATGGAGTTTCTAAGACCAGCCACACAAAGAACTGGCTTGAGGGGGCCGAGTCCCTCTTCTCAGCGAGCTCATGGTCTGACTTCGTGCAGAACACACTGGGAGTAGAGAGTTGGTACACCTAAACCAGACAGATTAACAGAAAAAGAAACTACTTTTAGTTCTTGCACAGGGAAGTCTTAAAGAAATAGGACCTAAGAAGTGGCCAAAGCAAGCAGCTTTTATGCTTTTTAGACAAAGAAGCAATAAATTCGAGAGAAATTGACAGGACAAAGAAGAGTCATCTGAAGAGGCAAAGTTGATTGTTGAGGAACTTGAAGTGAAAAGACCAAAGTGACTCAAAGAGAGGGAGAGGGAGACAAAACACCCCACACCACCAAGGAGGGAGATGCGCTGGAACAGGGGTGAGGGCCATCGTGGTGAGCAGGTGAACTTGAGGACTTGGTGTCGACGTGCCTGGGGGAAGGCCGGGGGGATGAGAGAGGATGTGCACCAAGTGGCAGGGACCGTATGTCTTCACGTCTTGGACTCCATCTGTGGGTAATAGGAAATCACAGAAAAGCTTTCCACACAGGAACCATGAGGTCAAGATTCTGGGTGCTGTTAATTTTTTGCTTCAATTTTAGAAAATTGATTCTCTTTCATTAATTTCCTTTTCTCTCTTTGTCCTTCTACATGTTCAATAAGAAAATGAGGTGATGATAAATAAATGTTGATTTCTCTCAACATTGCTGCTTTGCGAAGCATTTTCCCATCTGCTGTGTCATCTCAGGCTCCTCCCAGGAAGACAGCTGTTAGCTGAGAGATTTGGGAGCTTTTGAGCTGTAGGGCCTCCTAAGTGTGGCTAGTGGTAACGAACCCTGCCCGCCAGTGCAGGAGACATGAGATATGGACTCAGTCCCTGGGTTGGGAAGATTCCCCGGAGAAGGGTATGGCAACCCACTCGAGTATTCTTGCCTGGAGAATCCCATGAACAGAGGAGCCTGATGGGCTACAGTCCATGGGGTCACAAAGAGTCGGACATGACTGAAGCGACTTAGCACGCATGCATTTTGAGCTGTCAGTAAGGGAGGCCACTCCTGAGACAGTGGGGTGTCTTTCTGTATGTTCCCAAGGCACTTGTCAAGGGCCAGTTTCCTTTCTTAGGGTAACTTCCCCTTTTTGTCATCTTGATATTACTAGTTTTGCAGGAGAATTCTGTGCCCATAGTCCTCCAGCATCTCTGCTTCCTTCTAGATGCAGATTTGGTTTATTTGTCATCTGTTTATCAATCCACCCATCTATCATGTATTGTTTATTTATTATCCTTTGCTCTTTTCCTTTCAAGGTCCTCTAACAATCATCTTTGGCTTATTAGATGTCTTCTAATTAATATTCTTTTAGCGGCAAATAATGAAAATTGTTTCAGCAGATCGAATTCTTCAGCCTTCTGAAGACCTTGGGGTCTATGGCAGGACCCAATAACAGCGACCTGACTGGGTCTCAGCAAAGACTAGAGCCAGGAACCGAGTGCCTAGGGAGCTGCTGCCAATAGCTTCTGCGATTTCCAACTCCCCACACCCACCCTAGTAAGGCTAGGTGGCCTCACTTGGTCATCATGCCAAATCCCTGATGTAGAGGCTTTCGGTCTGCGGTCGGGGAATTGGAGGGAGGTCTTTCTGTATGAACGTGACTGTTGCCTCTGCAGGTCTATGGATGGACAGGAGAGGGCAATCCCTCAAGGGTGATTGGGGCAGAAACCGCTTAGACAAGGAATGAGACCATATGAAATTATGATTTGGCTACGTTTTTTAAATAGAGGCTGGAATTTTTTTTTTCTAGGAAGAAATTTTGCTGCAAAGAATACCAATAGAGGCTGGAATGTTTTTGTTGGCATTTGAAGAGAAGAATTTATTGTCCTTTCTAAGGCTCATAAAAGTAATTCAAGTTATTATATTTATTCTCTTCATTTTCCGTGCATGGATCTCCTTCCTCTTGACCCTTCTGATCGAAATATCCTGTAATCCTTTCCCTTGGTTCTTTCTCTTTACTTAAGTTTCAGAAGTATGTGCATCTGTGTGTGTGTGCGTATGTGTGTGTGTATACACTGAGCTGAACCTGGCGTTCAGACATGTCTGGGCATGGGGTGGGCAGAGGGCTATGGACTGGAAGAGGTGGAGGAGAGATTGCTGTGTCTGAGCTGAGGGAGAACCTGAATTGAGGAGGACAGCAAGGCTCCCACCTTGCAGATTTGCCCAGGTTCGGATTCAAGGACTTAGCCCCGTAGAGGGCATGGCTACTAGTGGAGGCTGTAGGAACTAGTGAGGTCCTGGGGTGCCCGGCATACCTCAGCGTGTGGTGTACTTCCCTCTCGTGCATGGAACAGTATGGCATGGGGGTGGTGAGGACCCCAAGGAGGGTGTTGACTTGGTCCTCATGTTGGAAGCCGCTGTGTGCGTTCTATGCTCCTGGCATCATGGAACATCTCTTATGCAACAGATGGAAAACTCATCCCCACTCAGGGCTGAGTCTCAGCAGTCCTGGGGGTGACTCTGGAACCTCATAACCAAACCTAGGAATGCTATGAGGTCTGCATTTTAAGTCAGGCTACCCAAATGGGCCCCCATATCACTGTTTTTGTGTAACATGGTAGCAACCTGCCAAAATCTTAACTTTTTAAATGTAGATGCCCTGCATTATCCCAGGAAAGATATTAGAATCTCTATAACAATACATTTAGTTTAACAAGACTGAAAAAAAAACGAGAAGTAAAAAAATTGAGGTCAAAGGAAAATAAGGATATGAAAGACCCGATGAAGCCCAAGGTAAGGTTTGCACATAAAGTGCCCTTGTTATGATCCCAAGTGTGTGGCTGAGCTTCTCAGCCCCTAAAGCTTGGGAATAAATAAGACTCATGACATGTAAAAGATTAAAAGCAAACCCGTGGTTTGGAGAAGTGCAGCTATTTTTGTTACTGGAGCAGAGATATTTCTCCTGTGGGTCTTCAATAGTAGTCCCAGTGTGATGTAGCAAATAATATCCTCAAAAACACCCATATGGAATATATAATAATATATAATGATGAGCTTCCCTGGGTTGTTTTTCATAGTGTCTTTCAATGTGGTCAAAAATAGTGAAAAAATAAAGCTTAGTAAAAACTTGTATATGGGAAGCAAAAATGGTTCAGTTATTCTTTCCAAAGATCTGGCTGACTTAAAAGGTTGCCTTTAAAACTGAAGGAAAGAGTGGGTGGTGTGTTCTCTAAGCAGTTTTTCATCAATATTACTTTTTGCAGTTAAGTTCAGGTTGCTAAGTATAGGCTAGTACTGAGTACTGATGGTCTGTTCTCTGACAAGTAGAACAGACAAAATCATCCTTCAAGGGCCAGTTCCTTGCAGTGGAGATGGGATGGGTATCCTCTTAAGAAACCTGGGAGTCTGACCAGGACGTGCCTGTGCTGAGGCTGGTCTGCCCGCCCACCGAGGTGGGTCACAAAAGAACCTGTTGGCAGGGCCAGATTTTTCCTTAGAGAGCAATTCAGGATTTGTTCTAACCTATGGATAATGGCTGATGAGATCCCCAAAGTCTTTTTTTTTAATAGTTATTTTTATTTATTTATTTGGCCATGCCGGGTTGTAGCTCTGGCATGTGGGTTCTAGTTCCCTGACCAGGGATTGAACCCGGGCCCCCTGCATGGGGAGTGCAGAGTCTTAGCCCCTGAACCATAAGGAAAGTCCCTAAAGCCCCAGAGTTTTATGTCAGTTTTAGCTGTGCTCAGTCGCTTCAGTCGTGTCTGTCTCTTTGCAATGCTATGGACTGTAGCTTGCCAAGTTCCTCTATGCATGGGATTTCCTGGCAGGAACGCTGGAGTGGGTCGCATGCCCTCCTCCAGGGGATCTTCCTGTCCCAGGGATTGAACACGCGTCTCCCATGTCTCCTGTGTTGAAGGTGAATTCTTTACTGCTGAGCCACTGGGGAAATCCTAGTCTTAGCTAGGAAAACCTTAAAGCAGATTCATGCATTGCGTGCATTGTTGAGGTCCTATACTGTTCAGCTCAGTTCAGTCGCTCAGTCGTGTCCGACTCTTTGCGACCCCATGAATTGCAGCACACCAGGCCTCCCTGTCCATCACCAACTCCCGGAGTTCACTCAAACTCACGTCCATCGAGTCGGTGATGCCATCCAGCCGTCTTATCCTCAGTCGTCCCCTTCTCCTGCCCCCAATCCCTCCCAGCATCAGAGTCTTTTCCAATGAGTCAACTCTTCGCATGAGGTGGCCAAAGTACTGGAGTTTCAGCTTTAGCATCATTCCTTCCAAAGAATACCCAGGACTGATCTCCTTCAAAATGGACTGGTTGGATCTCCTTGCAGTCCAAGGGACTCTCAAGCGTCTTCTCCAACACCACAGTTCAAAAACATCAGTTCTTTGGCGCTCAGCTTTCTTCACAGTCCAACTCTTACATCCATATATGACCACTGGAAAAACCATAGCCTTGACTAGATGGGCCTTTGTTGGCAAAGTAATGTCTCTGCTTTTGAATATGCCATCTAGGTTGGTCATAACTTTCCTTCACAGGAGTAACCGTCTTTCAATTTCATGGCTGCAGTCACCATCTGCAGTGATTTTGGAGCCCAGAAAAATAAAGTCTGACCCTGTTTCCACTGTTTCCCCATCTATTTCCCATGAAGTGATGGGACCAGATGCCATGATCTTAGTTTTCTGAATGTTGAGCTTTAAGCCAACTTTTTCACTCTCCTCTTTCACTTTCATCAAGAGGCTTTTAGTTCCTCTTCACTATCTGCCATGGAGACTCGGGTTTGATTCCTGAGTCGGGAAGATCCCCTGGAGAAGGAAATGGCAACCCACTCTAGTATTCTTGCCTGGAGAATCCCATGGACAGAGGAGCCTTGCAGGCTACAGTCCATGGGGTCTAAAGAGTTGGACACAACTTAGTGACGAAACCACCACCACCACTTTCTGCCATAAGGGTGGTGTCATCTCCATATCTGAGGTTATTGATATTTCTCCCGGCAATCTTGATTCCAGCTTGTGCTTCTTCCAGCCCAGCGTTTCTCATGGACTCTGCATATAAGTTAAATAAGCAGGGTGACAATATACAGCCTTGATGTACTCCTTTTCCTGTTTGTAACCAGTCTGTTGTTCCATGTCCAGTTCTAACTGTTGCTTCCTGACCTGCATATACGTTTCTCAAGAGGCAGGTCAGGTGGTCTGGTATTCCCATCTGTTTGAGAATTTTCCACAGTTTATTGTGATCCACACAGTCAAAGGCTTTGGCTCACCCTACATTGTACTAAGTATTAATAATAGAGGTGAATTCCTTGCCTTCCTGGAGTTTGGTATCTGCTGGATGGAAGATGGAGAGCATTGAAGTAAATGAATGAATAAATTAAAAAAAAAATAATGACAAGCTGTGCTAAGGGCTTGGACAGGGTAAGAAGAGGTGAGGGGAGAAAGACCTTCTGAGGAGGGAGCTTTTAGACTGTGACCTGAACAAGACCCTGACCTTACAAAGGTCTGGGAGAAGAGCCCTTAGGAAGAAGCAATGACGGGAGCCCGGACTGAGGCAGGAAGGGCTTGGTGGGGAAAGCGCTGAGGTGGGGAGGCAGCTGGACCCGGGAACGGTGGGAGAAGGTGTGAGATGGGGCTCAGAGGCCGTGGGGGCCTGCTGGAAGGGACCTGGTCAGCACACAACACGGTCTTGGTTGCCTGAGCTTTCTGAACTTGAAGCATCGTACTTGTTTGTGTCGTCTTTAACGTGGCTCGGTTGCAAAGTATGCTGTTAGGGAACTCAATGAGTTCCAGTTGGTTAGTATAATTTGTGTGGGTTTAGTCGCTCAGTCGTGTCTGACTCTTTGTGACCCCATCGACTGTAGCCTGCCATGCTCCTCTCTCCATAGGGATTCTCCAGGCAAGTATACTGGAGTGGATTGCCATGCCCTCCGTCAGCAGATCTTCCCAACCCAGGGATCGAACCCAGGTCTCCCAAATTGCAAGCGGATTCTTTACCATCTGAGCCATCAGGGAAGCCCTGGCTCGTATAACAGTTATACTTAAAAGCAGGAGACAGCAGAGTGATTTTTATGCTGTGTGAATTAGATCTCAGTTAAAAGAAATTTTGAGGGCAAGGGTCATATCTTGGTGATCAATGTGGCATAAGCCAGTTGGTGCTCAATAAATTATTTTAATGATTAGAGAAAAAGGTAGATTTTGGACAGGCTGATGTTCAGTCCTTCGGGTAGTCCTTGTCTAGTGTGGTCAGTTGTCTGTTTCGACCCCTTGTTTGTGACAATGCCCTGTTTATACAGTGAATGCCATCTTTTGGTTTGGTAGTTGTTGTTCTGAGGGTTTTCAGCCCTCCATAAAGTATCAAGTCATTAGGGAACAAGTGAAAATAAAAAGAGTGGTCCTGTGGGAGCATCTATACCTCTATCATTCTTCCAGAAAAAAATCTACTTCTCCAAAGGGAAATTCTTACCAACACTAAGTGTTGAGGTCCTGATAAGGGAAACAGTATACCCTCTGAATTGTAATAACCCAAATCTGGCTCTATAGATTGTCTTGCAAAGAGAGAACTTCTCTTCTTTGTAAGCAGCTCGTTTCAGGAGTGCCTCCGAACAATTTCTTTGAAGTAGATTGGAATAAGTTCTCCACTTTCTTGATTCTAGCATAATTTTGTTTTAATAAACCTCTTCTTCTCAATTAGTATAATGCACAAGGAAGCTTTAGCTGGGAGCAGTTCATGATCACAGATGCCCTAGGAGAGGCCTGTGTGTTGCTGATGGGCTGGGGCACCTGTGTCTATTTCCTTCTCTTTTGCACTGAACCCCCTCTCTGTGGGACTGATAAAAGCCCCACTGTTCACTGAACTCTGAAGAGCTGCTGTGTGAAGTGATGGTTTTCAATTTCAGATGTTCCCTCCTTTTATTAACTTGCTTTTACTTATTTTTAAAAAATGTTTGTTTGGCTGTGCCAGGTCTTAGCTGTGGCATTTGGGATCTTTAGTTGCAGCATGTGGGATCTAGTTCTCTGACCAGGGATGGAACCTGGACCCCTTGCATTGGGAGCATGAGGTCTTAGCCATTGGACCACCAGGGAAGTCCCTTAACTTGCTTTATTTTAAATTCTAGAATGGAAGACAAAATTTAGTGCTCTTCCTCAAAGATGGGTAAATAAAGGGCCCTTTGGAAGACGTACTTTTTTGGGGAAAAAGTAACTTTAAAATATTCTATCAATACTAAAGTTGACAGAGTTATAGAGTAAAATGCCTTATTCTCTCCATTCCTCCCCCAGAATTAAGGAATACCAGTAATAGATGGCCATATTTTCAGTTTCCTGTGCACTGATAGACATTCATATCTTTATACATATACATACACGTGTATATAGTTTTATTATTTTTCTAATGTCCTACATGATTTTTTGTTTATTTTATTTACAAATTTTGAAAAATTTTGAAATCATTAGATTCATAGAAAGTTGCAGAGACAGTGCAGAGATGTCTCCTGTACCCTAATCCAGTTTCTCCTGATGGGGAGTAGAATATGCCTCTGCAAAATATGCCCACCCTGGCATATTGATCATATTGATTACTTTGAATTAAAGTTACTTAGGAAAACAGCTGGTGCAAGAAGGACGCTCTGACCTCCTTAGTTCCCCTGGAAACAGGAAATCCATCTCCCCATGAAAGGTACCAAGAGGGTAACAGGCATCCTTAGCACCAGAGACTGGAATTTAGGACTGAGAAAGCTGTTTGCACAAAGCTTGTTACTTCTTCACTAATTTGCTACTCCAAACTCAAACCCCTTTGTCTTGTCAGCTCTCCACAAATGTATTGTTTTTCTGTCTAAAAGATATAAAAGTTCGCTGCTTCGGCCACTTTGAGTCTTGTATTTTTATGGCGCTCCCATATACACAAAATTAATTTTGTTTTTCTCCTGTTAATCTGACTTATATATTCAGTTATTAGATTAGTCAAAGAACCTAGAGGGGAAAAAGGAAAAAAATTTCCACCCTACACCCCTATAGCAAAGCCAGGCAATTAACATTGGTACAGTGTGATTCAGCGGCATTTGACCCCTTGTGTAGGTTTCTGTAACCACCACCCCAGTCAAGATGCGGAACTGCTCCATCACCACGAAGATGGGGTTGTGTTGCACTCTATGGTCGCACCTCTGCCCTTCCCTCCCCCACCATCTTTAACGTCTTGTTGCTCTTTTTTTTTTTTTGGATCACATCAAGACTTGCAGGATCTTAGCTTCCTGATCAAGGACTGAACTCTGGTCCTTGGCGGTGAAAGTGCAGAGTTCTAACCACTGGACCACCAGGAAATTCTCGTTTTTTAAAAACGTGAATTGTTACATGCTATACTTATTGATCTACATTTTTTCCCCATCTTAACAATTAGGCCTGGGGAGTTTAAACATTAGCATAGAGATTGTTCTGGGAATGCCTATCCACTGCATATTATTCTGTGTGGGTGTGTCATAATTACTAAAGGACCTAGAGTTTCTTTTTCTCCCATGTTTTGGCTATTATCAACAAATGCTACATTGAATATCTATGTGCATAGGTCTTTGCAATTAATGCAAGTATGTGTATAGAATCAAGTCCTGTGCATGAAATTTCTGTGTCAAAAGGATGTGTGTGTTACTGATAGATACTATCTAACTGCCCTTCAACACGACTGCATCAGGGCACACTCCCATCAACAATTTACAGGAGCGAGAAGTCCTGCTTTGTGGAGTGGTTATTAAAGGCTGGTGACAAGTTTAATTTCATGTTTTTATTAATTCTCACCCTCTGAGTGGAACAGAGCCTCAGACAGTACATTATGACACTGCGGGCAGATTCTTTTTGCAGCAACCTAGCTTTTCTCGACTCTGAATATTCATTGGAAGAAATATGTTGTTCCAGTGAATATTGGAAGCTGAAGCCGAAGCTCCAATACTTTGACAGGTCACCTACTGCAAGAGCCAACTCATTGGAAAAGACCGGAAAAGATTGAGGGCAGGAGGAGAAGGGGACGAGATGGTTAGACAGCATCACTGGCTCAATGGACATGAGTTTGAGCAGACTCCGGGAGGCAGTGGAGCACAGAGGATCCTGGTTTGATGCAGTCCATGGGATCACAAAGAATCAGACACAATTTAGCGACTGAACAACAACAACACAAGTTTTCTACACATGTATTTGTTTTCTAGGGCTGCCACAACAAAGCGCTGCAAACTTGGCTCAGGACAACAGAAATACATCATCTTTTTGGAGATTGACAGTCTGAAGTCAAGGTGATGGCACAGCCATGCACCGCTGCTGGTTTGGGGAAGGGTCTGCCTCAGACCTCTCTCTGAATTTCTAGTACTTCCTTTGCTTGTGGCTGCATAACCCCAGTCTTCACAGGGGATCCTCCCTGTGTGCAGACCTAGGTCCAAATTTCCCCTTTAAAAGGGCACTAGTCCTGTGGGATTAGGGGCCCACCCTACTCCAGTATGACCTCATCTTCACTAAGTACATCTGCAAAGACCCTAATCAGATCACATTCTGAAGTCTTGGGGGTTAAGAATCCAGCTTTTGAACTTTTGGAGTGAGGACACAATTCAACCCATAATCACAACTGTTACAGATACGAACATGCAACTCCGGGGCACACACGGAATGCTTTCCTTTCTCACTCTGCTCAGAATACTTTTCTTTTCCCAGTCCCCGGTGTCTAACAGCAGGTCCCACTTTTGACTCAGCCACCCAGAGACAGACCATCCATGCTTTCCCTTCCCAGTTGTTAGTGTGACATGGAGCATGCCTAGAGAGAATCAAGTCAAATTGAGATGAATTCAAGAGACTTGTGTTCATACTGGGCAAAACCAGAGAAGGATTCCCCTGAGAGAATGCTACCTGCCCAGTAGAGCCCATCTTGCCCAAGTGTGCAAGTCTGCAGAACTCAGACGAATGCTTTCGCTGAGGTCTTTATGACAATGACTTAAGTCCAAGTTAGGCTAACAAGCCTGTACTCCAAAACAGCAATCGTAACAGAGCACTGGAATGTGCTAGGCACTCACCTAAGCTCTCGACCTGTATAAACTCGCTTAGACCTCACAATGACCCTACAAAATAAGATCTGTTAATGACTCAGATAGACAAGTACACTGGGGCACACGTTTGAGTCATGGTCAGTTCCTGGCCCTTCATTGGTGGGTGAGCCCAGTTCTGCTTCCCACCCCCCGCTCTCCTTTTTTAAAACAATATTTTTTTATCTGGCTGTGCCAGGTCTTAGTTGCAGCATATGGCATCTGGTTTCCTGACCAGGGATCAAACCTGGGCCTCCTGTATTGGGAGTGCAAAGCCTTAGTCCCTGGACCACCAGGGAAGTCCCTCTACTCATTTTAACTTAGGGGAAGCAACGAAAACTTTATTTCACAATCAGCTGCTAGTGGTGGTGTAAAAGTAACTCAAGAAAATGTGTCTTTTGCACAGCTAGGTATTTGTAAAGGGCTAGAGGGAGAGATGTCTCCTAGCCATATCAAAGTTCGACTTTCTTTTATTTTCTTAATTTATTTATATTTATTTATTTGGCTGTGCTTTAGTTGCAGCACCTTTTCCAACTTTTAGAGCTTTCTGCATCCCTTAGCATTTGGCCCCCTTCCTCCATTCGCAGCAGCTTTAAGATGGTGTTAGGGGTGGAGCTATGCAGGTCAAAGTTCACATATACTATTGAAATTGTTGTGTTACTGAGTCCATGCTTGCTCTGCTCTCTGCACGACAGGCCAATGAATCCATGAGATGAGGGGTTGAGGCAAGGAAGAGACTTTAATCGGGGAGCCAGCTGCCCAAGAAGATGGCAGGCTAGTGCCTCAAAATAACCATCTTGTCAGGACCTGGTGGCCAGGTTCTTTTAGACCTGGTTGCCAAGTTCTTTTAGACCTGGTTGCCAGGTTCTTTTATCAGAGATGGCGGGGAGGTGAGGAAAACAAAGCAAAAGAACTATTCAATCCTTGCAAATGTCCCCTGGATAGGCAAGCCTCAGGCAGGGGAATGTGTTAGTCTTACTTTCTTACACAGTTCTTCACAGGTGGGCAGCTCAGGTTATCTCTCTGAGCAGGCCATTATGTATGCTTATAATAACAGAAAAGGGTTCACGTCACAGAACAGATCCAGGGTATATTTAAAATTAACCCTTCCTGGTTACAACTGTTGTTGTTGTTTAGTTGCTAAGTCATGTCTGACTCTTACATGATCCCATGGACTGTAGCCCGTCAGGTTCCTCTGTCCAGAAGATTCTCCAGGCAAGAATACTGGAGTGGGTTGCCATTTCCTACTCCAGGGAATCTTCCTGACCCAGAGATCAAACCTTCATCTCTTGAGTCTCCTACATTGGCAGGCGAGTTCTTGACCAGCTGAGCCACCAGGGAAAGCCAGAAATAAGGAAGATCACTCAAATGAGAACAAAGGCTACTTCTACAAAGCTTGCTGCAGGCAAGAAGTCAGCCTCCCTCTTTGTGTCTGGCTGAGACTCCAAGGCAGGCAGGGGAACAGGAAAGTTTTACAGTGAAGAAAGGGAGAAGGTTTTCAGTGTGTTTTGACTGCAGGATTATTGGCCTGGGAGAAGCTGGACGTGGGCTAACTAAAAGTAAGCATCTTAAGTAATTGGTTTGAGAAGCTTGGTAGGGGAGGATAAAAATGTTTTCCCTCTAATCCAACTTAGATTTTCAGACTGGCCTCCTGTAAATTAGACTAACAAAAGATGAATTAACAAGACAGAAACAGTTTATTTTTAAAATGTTTTTACATTTATTTTTTAAATGTAAATTTATTTATTTTAATTGGAGGCTAATTACTTTACAATAGTGTATTGGTTTTGCCATACATCGACATGACTCCGCCACGGGTATACACGTGTTCCCCATCCTGAACCCCCCTCCCCCGCCACCTCCCTCCCCGTACCATCCCTTTATTATTGAGTGGGAGAAGCTTCAGTGATGAGTAACTCAGAGTGGTCTGAACTTGGGCTTATATAGCATCTTCAAAAAGAAACAATCAATCTGAGGAGAAGTAACAAGACAAAGGAGAAGAGTTCTAGGCTTCTAAAGGTATCAGCTGTGGGAAGGTAAATATATGGGGGAACTAATGGAAGGTAATGGGCTATATGAGCAGGTAAATCTTGGCGCCAACTTTCTGTCTTCTTCATGGCCATAAATCTTCCTTGGCAGAGGGGATTTATGGCATCCTCAAGTTCTCAAACGTTTCTGCTTTTTGTCAGATACGAGAAAGTCTGGGAAGGTTTCTTTCTGGATCTGTTGATTCTCATTTGTCTCCAACTCAAAATAATCATTGTGACAGAGTGGAGTATTTTAGGGTGGCATATTCTTTTTTTAAAAAATAAATATTTATTTGGCTGTGCCGGGTCTTACTTGAGGCATGCGGGATTTTTAGTTATGCCATGTGAACTCTTTGTTGTGGTATGTGGGATCTAGTTGCTCAGACAGGGATCGAACCCTGGCCCGCTGCGTTGGTAGCATGGAGTCTCAGCCACTGGACCATCCAGGAAGTCCTGGTGTCTTCTGATCTCCTCCAGCTTTCTCTGGTTGGTCCTGACTTGGAAGCTGGTGATCACTGACCCAGTCCTAACTGACCTGGGCAGGTTACTGCAGAGATTGTGGGTCAGAGTTTAAGTATTCAATTCGGTCCAGCCCTCACCTGTTGGTGTATTCCATCTCACAAATGTTATAAGGTGGAATCTGATCGTGTTATATTAGGAGTTCTCCTGACTGAGGAGTAAAGACAATAACCCTTATAGCCTGTGTGGTTACAAAAATAATTTGGGCCTATCTCAGAATTTCTTCTTTTCCCCTATGGTCTTATCTAATGACATTTGCTATGTTTGCCTTTGGGCTCTGCTTACTGTGAGGTGGCTTGAGGGACCGTGCTTGTATTGATCGTTGTTGTTCAGTTGCTGAGTCATGTCCAACTCTTTGTGACCCCATGAACTGCACATGCCAGGCTTCCCCGTCCTTCTCTATCAGATTTATGTCCATTGGATTGATGATGCTATCTAACCGTCTCATCCTCTGTCAACCCCTTTACTTTTTGCCTTCAATCTTTCCCAGCATCAGGTGCTTTTCTAATGAGTTGACTCTTTACATCACGTGGCCAATGTATTGGAGCTTCAGCTTCAGCATCAGTCCTTCCAATGAATATTCAGGGTTGATTTCTTTTAGGATTAACTGGTTTGACCTCCTTGCAGACCGAGGGAATCTGGTGCTTTCTGTGGCTGGCTTGGCTTCCTTCTAGTTTCCTCTGTAATTGCATCTTTGCCATGACTGTGTGATGCTGGAGCTCTCTGCCTCTCCCATCCATGCCCACTGTGGCTACTGGCAGCCTCTTTCTTTCCACGTGGTGTGACATTCTCCTAGAGATGGTACTTGGAGGGTGATGTTACAATGCCTTGGGAGTTCTCATCCCGTCCTAAGGAAACACAGATCCCTAAACTCTGGGTCTTACACATGGGGCTTTGCTGATCAATCACACCACCCGGAAAGCTGTAGAGCCTCTACTCTCACTTTCGCTGTGGATTTTGTTTTTCTTCTATTTTCCGCCTTTGCTGTGATATGTGAGTATTGCTCTGACGCCCAGTGTGGACCATCTCAGGACCATGGGTGGGGAGCCAGGGAAACCTGGGAGAACCAACAGCCCTCTGGGTGGTATCTCCTCTCAGGATGTAAGGTTCGAATACATGGATGGATTGGAGATTTTCAGAGCTGGAAACTATTTGAAAGTGATTCTGCTTGATGAATAAGTGGTAGATTTATATCAAAGAATATTTTAACTCAGCTGTCATTAATTGAGGGCTCCTTGGCTCTGGGGTAAGCATGGGGGGTTGGGATCTGGCAAAGGTAGTCAGGACCCACAAGGACTTCAGCATTTGCTTGAGAAGAGAGACAAAAACACCAGTGACTATGTAGTCCTAGGGAACATTGTGTGGAAGAGGTTCCACTTTCTGAAAGCCAGTTTGCTGAAAAACTATTCTCAGGGTGGCCAATTAATTAGCCAAACTCCAATGGTGGCCCCCCAACCAAAGTAACTGCAGAACCACCCCAGATTGGCTCTATCCTGTTTCTAACAAGATACTCAGTTATTTTTCAGGGACAACAGAAGAAAACCACAAGTCACGCAGCCAAACCAGGTGCAGAGGAGAAAATTTTGCCCTTAGTTAATACCTAGAAGTTTCTCCCCACAGAGGAACCAAAGGACCAGGACTTCACTGGAGCCTGAACCTGGATCCCTTTCAGGAGCGAAGGGTCTGTTGTCCAGGAAGATCTGGTGTTGCACCCCTTTTCCACACTGACCACAGGTGGCCAGCTCCAAAGCCCTCTCGTCATAACCTGCCCACCAACGTTTCCCCAGACCAGCCTCCCACCCTAACTCCCAAAAGTTTGACCAAACCCCAGATCAGGTGAGAAAATCAACCCACACCTCCCATCTCCTTTCTGGTCCACCTTGCAATAAAGCCTTCTCTTTTCTCAAAAGCTAGGGCCATAGTGTTGACTACTAAGCGCATTGGGCAGCAGACTCTTTTTGGTAACAAAAATGTAGCATTGCTGTCTGAAGGCTGGCAGTTTTTGTTTTTAAAATAATTGTTTTTGCTTTGGCACATGGTGACCTGCAAGGGTGCTTGACAGAGTTGGGGCTTAATTTTTGGTGAGATGGTGGAGACTCAGTGATGGTGGTGAATTGTATCTGAGCCCTGGCCTTCCATAGAGCAGTGCTGATTGAGAAATCTCCCAGCCTTTTGGGCTCTGAGAAGGGGGTAACTGTGGGTGACCGCTCCACTCTTGCATATTCCGTGGCAAGAGACATCTCTGCACTTCCTCCCATGACTCCCATGAAAATAGGCGATGATTCTGTTGCCTCCCTGCCTCTAGAAAACCCCAGGCCTCCATCCTTTCCTCTGAGATGCTTCTCATTAGTGGATATCTTCCTTATAACAGTAGCTTGAATAGAATCATCACCTTAATTGTTCTGGGAATTCTGTCCTTAACACTAACAAGACATCAGCAGGGCCTAGCAGGGGGGGGTTAGATGGTCACATGGTTGCCAGGGAGCCTTGGCAACCCTTGATTTGGAGCAAACTTGAGCAGGTGTGGTGTGCAGTGAGCAAATCGGCCAGGAGGTGGCAGGCGTCCACACCAGAGAGGGCATTAACTGGAAGGACTTTTGTCTTTGATTAGTCTAATAAGACCAGGGAATGCTCCACTCCAATCTTAGAAGAACCAAGAGCTGAGCTTTCTAATGGGTTGTGTGTGTGTGTGTGTGTGTGTGTGTGTGTGTGTTCAGTTGTGTCTGACTCTTTGTGACCCCATGGCTCTAGCCTGCCAGGCTCCTCTGATCATGGAATTTTCCACGCAACAATACTGGAGTGAGTTGCCATTTCCTTCTCTAGGGTATCTTCCTGACTCAGGGTTCGAACCCGGCTCTTGAGTCTCCTACATTGGCAGGTGAATTCTTTACCACTAGCGCCAGCAGGGAAGCCTATACCCACAGCTAAACATCTAGTTGGAAAGTGATCGTAAATACGTTGGTTCAGAGTTAGGTCTAGATAGACCATTGAGATGACTCATGGAATATAACCTTCAGCTTTGTATTAACATCTCCATGACTCCCCTATTTAATAAAACCCCAATCTGGTGCCTGGTAAACACAGACTTAACAACTTACTCAGTGATTTTCAGTTGGGTAGAGAGATTTTCCCTCTTTTCTCAAGGACAAAGTTCCCTGGACAACTGAGGTGGTTTCATCTAGGATATTGCAATAGGGACAACATTCAGTAATGAGGGTAAGAAGAGGGAGAAAAACTGGGGTTTTATAAAATAGGGGAGTCATGAATGAAGGGTAGAGGTGGGATGTATCTTGAAATATGCTAAAGAAGCATGGATTTTTGTAATCAGGCCTTTTCCAGAACACAGGGTCGGGGGTGGGATTTCTCAACCATCACTGCTTTCTGGGAGCACAGGGCTCACATAAGATTTGACATTGTCACCTCAACCTGTATCCTTTGAAATGGAAAGCGGATTACTGTCTCCTTTTCTGGTACTTTCAATTCCAAGTGTCTGGACTTTCTTTAGAAAGGTGTAAACATTTCCACAGAACTGCCATGATGAACATGTTAAAAAGTAGAATTATGTTGTTCCCTAGAAATTCAGTTCTGGCACCTGTATTATCTGCCAGCAAATGAATCTTTTGTCTTCAAGCACACAGTGATTAAACCCTTTTCCCCAACATGTAATGATTTCTTTACAGAAACTACCTTTACAATGAGCATTTCTTTAGAATGGAGTGAAAGTAATTGTGGTTAAATTCACAAATCTTATCTCTGTAATGATTTTAAACAAGAGTTTAGTCTCTAAATTCTTAGGTGCAGCAAATTCAAATTCCTTTATAATTAGAGGCATTTTAATTTTACTTGCTGCTTTAGATGAGTCATCATCTATTTATCTTGAAACTCTGGGGCATTCACAAAGAAGCCAAATTAGCTAACAGTACAAGGTGATCAAGGTGAACAGCATCAGTGGCCTGGGAATCAGCTCAGAAAGCTCTAGACCTTTATCTTTCCTGGACGGGGATTATTTTACCTGGGATAATTGAACTTTTCATTCACGCTTGTGTTGAGAATTACTCTGTCCTCTATGGCACTCATATGACAGCTGAATGTCCAGAGTGACCGCCTTCTTATATTGAGGACTAGGCTTGCTGCCTAGTGAGAGTGAAAGAGGAGAGTGAAAATTTGGCTTAAAATTTGACATTCAAAAAATGAATGGCAGTGATAGGACCAGATCATGGCATCTGGTCCCATCACTTCATGGCAAATAGATGGGGAAATAATGGAAACAGTGAGAGACTTTATTTTCTTGGGCTCTGAAATCACTGCAGATGGTGACTGCAGCCATGAAATTAAATGATGCTTGCTCCTTGGGAGAAAAGCTATGACCAACCTAGACTGCATATTAAAAAGCAGAGACATTACTTTACTGACAAAGGCCTGTCTAGTCAAAGCTATGCTTTTTCCAGTAGTTGTGTATGGATGTGAGAGCTGGACCGTAAAGAAAGCTGAGCGCTTTTGAACTGTGGTGTTGGAGAAGACTCTTGAGAGTCCCTTGGACTGCAAAGAGATCCAACCAGTCCATCCTAAAGGAAATCAGTGTTGAATATTCATTGGAAGGACTGATGTTGAAGCTGAGGCTCCAATACTTTGGCCACCTGATGCGAAGAACTGACTCATTGGAAAATACCCTCATTCTGGGAAAGATTGAGGGCAGGAGGAGAAGGGGATGACAGAGGATGAGATAGTTGGATGGCATCACCAACTCGATGGACATGAGTTTGAGTAAGATCTGGGAGTTGGTAATGGATAGGGAAGCCTGGCATGCTGCAGTGCATGGGGTTGCAACAAGTCGGACATGACTGATGAACTGAACTGACTGAAGCTTGCTGCCTTTTGTAAATCTGATTGAAAGGAGGTGTAAGACCAGGAGACAATGTCCTCAAAGAGACTTGAATCTCATAAATATCTCTGCCTCACATTTCTCTGACAGGTGCATGGGAATTAGACTGAGCTTGTTGACCATAATGACCTGAGGTCTCAGTTCTTCAGAACTCCACTCTTATTAGAGAGTTTGAGAAATGCAAATCAGAGCTACACTGAGTCGAAACTAAAAAATTTACATTGGTCAGAATGGCCATCATCAAAAATTCTACAAACAATAAATGCTGCAGAGGGTGTACAGAAAAGGGAACCCTCCTGTACTGTTGGTGGAAATTGGTACAGACACTATGGAGAACAATATGCTGCTGCTGCTAAGTTGCTTCAGTTGTGTCCAACTCCTTTGCCACCTCATGGACCATAGCCCATCAGGCTCCTCTGTCCATGGGATTCTCCAGGCAAGAATACTGGAGTGGGTTGCCATTTCCTTCTCCAGGAGAACAATATGGAGATTCCTTAAAAAAAAACTAAAAATAGTACTACCGTATGATCCAGCAATCCTATTCCTGGGCATATATCCAGAGAAAACCGTAATCCAAAAAGATGCATGAGCCCCAATGTTCATTGCACACTATTTACAATAGCCAAGACATGGAAGCAACCTAAATGTCTGCTGACAGAGGAATGGATAAAGACAACTTGCTACATATATCTAATGGGCCACACTGTAAGAACCGCTGCTCCAAGGCAAGAAGATGTAGAATTATAGGGTATATGTGGAAACCAGTACTTTGGCCATTTGGGTTCCAGTGGAAGATTTGTGAAAACCTGGGAATTCGCGGAGATGAGACTAAAAAGGCAGTTCAGAGCCATGTGCATTCCTGTCACCTTAAATTAATAGTTTCATAATTAAAAAAATATCAAGGTACCATGTACAATCCTAGGGGGAAATTTCAGCTAATATGCCTGATGAGAAAAATGTGCTTTTCTGTAGGGTAGATTGCATTACTGACCCCAACTCTTTTTATTTTATTTTTTGTCTGTGCTGCTTGTGGGATCTTAGTTTCTTGACCAAGGATGGAACTCATGCCCTCTGCATGAGTGTGGAGTCCTAACCACTGGACTGTCAGGGAATTCCAACTTGACCCCAACTCTTGCCTCAGCTGTATCCATGCCCTTTTCCATGTGACCTTGAACTTCTTCCTTGAAAGTGCAACACATTTCCCTACCCTTGGACACTGCGTTTAGCTATGTGCTTTGGTTCGGCCAAGAGAATGAGGCAGAAGTGAAGGTGCCAAGTCTGTGCCTAGGCCGAGTGATCTTGGGTTTCCACTTAATCTTGGAAGACTGTGCCTGGACTGGGAGACTGGTCCAGGGAGCCTGAGAGACACACGTGGAGCAGAACCATCTCAGTTAAGCACAGACTAGACTAGTCATTCCCCCAACCCCTAGGTGTGTAAGCAAATAATAGCTGTTATTGTTTCAGCCACTGAGTTTTGGGATGGTTTGTTTACTCAGCAATAATTTACTGATGCTTCCTCTTTAAAACATGTATGTGATTTGAATGTATTCTTTTAGGCTACCTTATCAAAACACCAAATTTGTTCTTTTTCTTTGTATAAAAGAAGCTTAAATGAAATTTGTTATGCTTGCAATTTTGCTGATAGTCTTCCGTGAAATATCGAGTATATCACCCAGATAATTCTTTTATAAGAGAATCTGCTGAAACTGCTGGGCTTTTTTTCACATCTTCCTCTGTGGTTTTCTTGATTTCAGGCTCAGGAAGAGCCCCCTCATTGGCTGGGACTTATTCTTGACAGATCTAATGAGCAGTCCATTATGTTGTCAGCTCATTGATTAAGAATGTCTTCAGTGTGAGAGAACATCATTGTCATCGAAATTTCCCTGATCCTGGCTATCTTTCCTAATAAACTGGGTGCAAAAGAAAACCTACACTTGAGAACAAAGAGAGCTGTTAAACTAAATAGTGGTTCCAGCCAGACAGTGGTTTAACATTTATAAAACACTGCACCTTAATTTTTCATAAATACCATTGAGTTGACTTATAGTTAGAGCCTTGGTTTGTATCCTAATGTTGGTTTCAGAGATCAGAGTGTTACACCAGGTAGAAACCTAGTTTGTTGCCTGTTAGAGACAGCAAAGGGCGTCTTAGGGCTATTGGGCAATGTGACTCATTCTGGAAGCTAACAGACCTTGATTCATTCTCTGTCCTGGCACACAAGTCTCTGTAGTCTGATCTTTTCCAGGAGTGGTTACGCCTTGGTAAAAAGGTCTGTATAGTCAAACGTATGGTTTTGCTAGTAGTCATGTACAGATATGAGATCATAGGGAGGACTGAGCACCAAAGAACTGATGCTTTTGAATTGTGGTGCTGGAGAAGACTCTTGAGAGTCCCTTGGACAGCAAGGAGATCAAACCAGTCAATCCTAAAGGGAAGCAACACTGAATACTCATTGGAAGGACTGATACTGAAGCTGAAGCTCCAATACTTTGGACACCTGATGTAAAGAGCCGATTCACTGGAAAATACCCTGATGCTCAGAAAGATTGAAGGCAAGAGGAGAAGGGGACGACGGAGGATGAAATGGTTGGATGGCATCACCAATTCAATGGACATGAGTCTGAGCAAACTCTGGGAGACAGTGAAGGACAGGGAAGCCTGGTGTGCTGCAGTCTATGCGGTTGTAGAGTCAGACATGACCGACTTTGGAAGGGCTCCAAGCATCTCAGTGCAGCTGACCCTCTGGAATTGTGATGCTCACAGATTTTCTTTATCAAAGTGACTTCTGGGTCCAAGTGTTCAGTCACACAATTATCTGCTTTGTAGGCTCCTCTTGAACCTTCCTCGACTCTATTTCATAAGGGTGTATTTCGGCTCCCTCCCATGGAGAAATGTCAGGAAAACATGACTGTTCTCTACACTGATCCTTAAATTTCAGTGTGGATAAGAGTCACCTAGAGAGCTTGTTAAATCACAGATTCCTGGCCTTACCACACAGATGCAGTTGGTCTGGGGTGCAGCTTCAGAATTTGTGTTGCTAATGAGTTCCCAGGTGATACGTGGATGGTGTGTAGTTGTTGTGTTTGTTCAGTCTCTCAGCTATGTCCGTCTCTTTGCGACCCCACAGACTGTAGCCTGCCAGGCTCCTCCATCCATGGCATTTCCCAGGCAAGAATATTGGAGTGAGTTGCCGTTTCCTTCCCTAGAGGATCTTCCCAACCCAGGGATCAAACCTGTGTCTCTTGGGTCTCTGCATTGGCAGGTGAATTCTTTACCACTGAGCCACTTGGGAAGCAATGGTCTGCAGACCTCCCTTCAAATAGTACAATTCCATCTGCCTTTTGAATTCTTACCCCAAATTCCTTCTCAATCAGTTCTCTGAGCCATTTCCTTCCCATGCTTACAGGTTTTTATCATCCAAACCCATTTCTGTCGGAGGAAGCTCTAACTCTGCTGACTAACTTCCAACAGACTCTCGGGCAGTTCTCTTAGCAAGCATCAGTGGGGTAACGGCCTCCATGGTAAGCATTTTTCTTCTCTGTGCAAAAGCCACCAGTCAGGGCACACCTGACGCCTTCTCTCCACTATAAAGCTTTCCCACACATTTGCCTGTTTTTTGAGTTTCTGCCAAATGCAAGTAATGATGGCTACAAGCTCTGAATGAACAGTCTTTGCTTTTCTCGTTTGGTTGATCTTCATGTATTTATACCTAAGTTATAGTTCCCATATAATAGAAAGCACCCATTTGAAGCGTTCCTTCTATTTTGCTACATAACTGCCATTCCCGTTAAGATATAGAACATTTTCATCGCCCCGAAAAGTTCCCTTGTGCCTCTTTGAGATCAGGCCCCACCCTCCTCTACAGCTCCAGGCGAGCAATGATCTGTATTCTGTCCTTGTAATTCTGAATGCAGTTTTTTTTTTTTTTAAGTATTTATTTATTTTGCCTGCCCTGGGTCTCAGTCAAGATTTGTGGGGTCTTTGTTGTGGCAGGCATGTGGGATCTGGTTCCCCTACCAGGGATCAGACCAGGGGCTCCCTGCACTGGGAGCGAGGAATCTTATCCCCTGGACCGCTTGGGAAGTACCCTGAAAGCAGTTCTTTGATAAATCTCCCTGGTCGTGTCCCCCACCCCCACCCCAACCCCACCAATTCCTGCTTGGTTTTTCTCTTCTCCACTTTGAAATTTTCTGTGAGTCCCCACTCAGGACTCTTGTGGGTAGATGTTCTCCGTTCTGATTTTTACTGCTCTAACTCTATCTGCTCTCTTTCTGGGCTTAAAAAATTTATTACCTTTAGATGGCCTTTCTTGCTCTCCTGTGCTATTGTGGTTTTATTGTTCAAATAAAAAATCTGTAACCTGTCAAAATCAGTGGGGATATAAACAAGAAATTGTCTTTATTTCTTTCCATCATTGCCTCTAGCCATACCTTGTCAGTTTCTTCTTTCCTGCCCTTTAATAAAATCTTGGGCAGATTCCTTAACTTTACTTCCTTTCAGCTTGTCTCGTCCTGGGTGGAACTTTATAGTTGATTTAAGCTCTTACCTCCCCTCCATCCTGTGGCTCGAGGGACCTGTCGTGTCGTGGGGCTGGAAACTTAGTCCGCTCAGGAGGTACAGTGTTCTCCTTTCTCCACATCGGGCTCTTCCTGAATTGAGATCAGGGAGTGAAACTGAGTCCCTCTGAAACTGAGTTCCTCTGCTGAGTTTATGATTAACCTCTCTATCCAAAATTGTATTCCCTTTCTTGTCCAGCACGTGTTTTCCTCAAGATTGAGGAATATCAAAGAGAAGGGGAGATTGAAAGCGAGCAGGACCCTGTGGGAGCCTCCCTGGGCATGAAAGCCTTTCCATATCTTCCATTTCTTGCTTGTAGGAAAAAGGTTTCAGCCTCCTAGACCTTCCCTGAGTTCCAAAGGGCAGATTCAAACAGTTATTTTAGCACTAATTAGAGGAGTGAGGGACTGCAGCAACACTGGGCGGGGTTCTGGTTTCTCCTCAAGGGATGTACAGAATAACGAGAAAAGTAATAGTGCCAGGCTATTCCTGGGTTATTTAGTCCAGTAACTGGATATAACTTCACTGGGACAAAATATCAGTTTAAGAAAAAATAATTTACCCTTTAGAACTCAGGGAAGGTCTAGGAGGCTGAAGCCTCTTTCCTACAAACAAGAAACAAGAGACATAGAAAGAATGTATACCTGGGAGGGTCCCACAGGGTCCTGCTCTGTTTCATGGTTGGGCGGCGGTGGTTCCTCTAACACAGAGGACCTCCCTGTAGAAAGTGTGTGGTTTCCTCGAGCAGAATGGAGACATTGGCAGCTAGTGGTTTCCTTAGTCCCTCCCGGTGATCCAGCTGTATTGCTAAAGCGGGGGATGGTGGTGGTGCGTATGTGTCAATTTCGCCTAAATCACGCAGCTCAGAATTGAAGAGGTACAGTTCCTCACGGGAAATTTGGGGCATTCTTAACATGAACCTCAGAAATAAAGAAGCTAAATCAACAGCTGTTCAACGTGTATGCAAAGATTGCACCCTTTGAACAATTGCATGTAGGGAAAGATGCTCCTCTCCTTTTCCTGCAAAGAGAATGGTAGGTCTAGATTAAAGTCCTGATTTTTAATCTGCCTCTGATGCATATTTTACTTTTCTGGGGAGTGTTCGTTGGTGGCTTAGATGATAAAGAATCTGCCTGCAATGCAGGACACCTAGGTTTGATCCCTGGGTCAGGAAGATCCTCTGGAGAAGGGAATGGAAACTCACTCCAGTACTCCTGCCTGGAGAATTCCATGGACAGAGGAGCCTGGCAGGCTACAGTCCACGGTGTCCCAAAGAGTCAGACATGACTGAATGACTAACACTTTCGATTTCATGGTCAGCAGAAAGTCTGGGATTTAAATTTTTAGAAACTGCAATGTTTTTCTTTTCAAATTATCAGCAGTCTTTCATAAAGGTGAAGGTGGGAAAATATTTGGATTTTGTTTTTACAGCTTGAGAGTAATCTCATGCTTGTGTTACAGCTGATCTCTTCCTGGATTTATTATTCTTTCTAGAGTTGACTTGTAAAATTGCCTTTAACTGTTTATCACATCTGAGACCCTGAGTGATCTGCATCTCTCTGGTCCCCATCTTAGTAGAGCTTCAGTAGAGATTCGGCAGTTTTCATTCTGTAATTCTCAGGCTATCATAAATGCAAGACTGGAGGGCCATATGGCCAGCCTTATGAACCAGGGGTGAATATCTTTTCCCTTGAAAATGGGTGAGACTTTGCACACATGACTTTACTGATGCTAGAAATAAATTTAATAAAGGATCTTCTCCAAATGGTTGAATGTAGATAATTTTGCATTTAGAAATTTTTCATTGTAATTTCAATACCATATACAGATTTAAACCGACACATTGGGGAGCTTACAGATGAGATGTGCTGCAGATCAGGCATCATGGTCAGTAGATTTTATTGTTTTAGAAATGGCATAATGACTATTTTTTTCAAGTTATAATCATTTTTATCTTTGCATATAAATATTTTTCTAAAATTAGTTGCATGCATATTGAGAAAATTCAAGCATTATAGAAAAAAGTATGTTATACTATTATATATAGTATAATATATATTTTTATAATATACCATTAATATATCAATGAATATCCAGTCATCTCTTTAATCATACATACACACACAATTATCTCTGTAATTTAGGTAAGAGGTCATTCTATATACCATGCCTGGCATCTGGCTTTTTTTTAACTTTTATTTTTTTAAATTATGGAAGTATGATAACTCATTTACAGGAAACTTGGAAAATACAGAACAAGGCTACATATAGTATCACTCTATATTACAATTTTTTTTAAGTAGGTAAATTAAAATTTTTACTTGGAGTTTCAATAACAAACTCTCAAAAGTTAATCCGATGCATATACAGAGAAATAAAAGGATATAGAAGACCTGACAAGCACTGTGAACCAATTCAAGATAATTAAGATTTATATAATTTTCACACGAGAGTAGGTTACAATTCTATTCAAGTTCCCATAGACTATAAACTAGGAGGCACTTGAACATATCCAGGGACATAAAACAAGGTTCAAAGATTTCATGGTCTAAAGGTATTGAAATCATACAGAATCTGTTCTCTTAACACTGTTGAATTATGTCAGAAATCAATATCAAAAGATACTTGGAAATAACAAACATATTTTCAAGTGCAATGTGACATTTACTAAGAGAGATCCTCATCTTAGCCCTCGAAAGCAGAAGAGGTGCAACGACTCTGGAAAGGCACTAACTGCGTGCAGTTTAGTGTGATAGAAGAACGCAATACATTTATACTGCCCGTGGGAGCCTGTTCACAAAGACAGTTTAGGGTATATAAGAAAACAATCACGCATTATTCTAATCACTGTGGCGTTTGCAAGTTATTTTTCCTCAATCAAAGGGCATTTTGAATAATTTTGTTGGCATTTCAAATCCCTGGTAAAAGTAGCAAAATGCATGGGGAAGAGCAACGGACTGGACTGGGATTCCAGTTTTTATCCAGCTTCTTAGAGACTTCGTGCATAGACTGTTCAGATTCTCTAGGTAAGTTTCATTTTCTCTTTTCAATTACTTAGAATTTTTATGTAATGCTTTTCTGGAACCTATCAAAATAGAATTTTTCTTCTTTAATCTACTGACATAATAAGTTACATTAATAGATTTCCTAATGTAAAAAACCTCTTGATGAAAGTGAAAGAGGAGAGTGAAAAAGTTGGCTTAAAGCTCAACATTCAGAAAACTAAGATCATGGCATCTGGTCCCATCACTTCATGGGAAATAGATGGGGAAACAGTGGAAACAGTGTCAGACTTCATTTTTTTGGGCTCCAAAATCACTGCAGATGGTGATTGCAGCCATGAAATTAAAAGACGCTTACTCCTTGGAAGGAAAGTTATGACCAACCTAGATAGCTTATTCAAAAGCAGAGATATTACTTTGCCGACAAAGGTCCATCTAGTCAAGGTTATGGTTTTTCCTGTGGTCATGTATGGATGTGAAAGTTGGACTGTGAAAAAGGCTGAGCGTCGAGGAATTGATGCTTTTGAACTGTGGTGTTTGAGAATATTCTTGAGAGTCCCTTGGACTGCAAGGAGATCCAACCAGTCCATTCTGAAGGAGATCAGCCCTGGGATTTCTTTGGAAGGACTGATGCTAAAGCTGAAACTCCAGTACTTTGGCCACCTCATGCAACGAGTTGACTCATTGGAAAAGACCATGATGCTGGGAGGGATTGGGGGCAGGAGAAGGGGATGACAGAGGATAAGACGGCTGGATGGCATCACTGACTCTATGGACATGAGTTTGAGTGAACTCCGGGAGTTGGTGATGGACAGGGAGACCTGGTGTGCTATGATTCATGGGGTTGCAAAGAGTCAGACACGACTGAGCGACTGAACTGAACTGAACTGAACTGAACTGAATGATAAACCAATGTAGGATATTAAGTCGTCATAAAATTCTGTAATGAACCCATATTGGTCACCGTGCTTTAAAAATATTTTTTTAGATTCAATTTGTTAATACATTATGTATGGTTTTGTAGCTCATATTGCTAGTAATATAGGTCAGTAATTTCTTTGTAGTTTAAAAACTTATACTTTGAATCAGGTTTATGTCTACTTCCCAAACGATTTGGAAAGGTTTTTCCTCTTCTTTTGTGCATGCGTGCTAAGTCACTTCAGTCATGTCTGATTCTTTGTGACCCTATGGACTGTAGCCTGCCAGAATCCTCTGTCCATGGGGATTCTCCAGGCAAGAGCACTGAAGTGGGTTGCCATGCCCTCCTCCAAGGTATCTTTCTGACCCACGGATCAAACTGGTGGCTCCTGTGGCTGCTGCGTTGCAGGCAGATTCTTTAGCCCCGAGCCACTGGGGAAACCCCTGTAAGTCATGATTCAAGCATCACAGGAATTAGCTGTTCTCTGAAGGACAGATACACTTTATGGGCAAAACCATCTGGGCCTGGTTCCTGTTGCAGTGGTGGATGTTTCACAATCCTCCCCAACACCCCTGTCAATTCTTCTATCTTTTCTTGAGTTTATTTTGGTAATAACAGCCACCAATTTCATCTTGATATTCAAATTTTTTGACACACATAGTTATTTTCAGTGATTGTTTTAATTGCCCCTTATTTTACCTCATTTCTGATATTTATTACTTTCTTACTTTCTTTTTAAAATAAGGGGTGTTCAGGATTGGGAACTCATGTACACCTGTGGCTGATTCATGTCAATGTATGGCAAAACCAATACAGTATTGTAAAGCAAAATAAAGTAAAAATAAAAATTAAAAAAAATTAATTAATTTTAAAATTGAGACATAATTGACCTTGGCTTCCCAGGTGGCCCCAATGGTAAAGAATCTGCCTGCCAATGCAGGACATGCAGGAGATACAGGTTCGATCCCTGGGTTGGGAAGATTCCCTGGAGAAGGAAATGGCAACCCACTCCAGTATTCTTGCCTGGGAAAATTCCATGGGCAGAGGAGCCTGGCAGGTTATAGTCCATGGGGTTGCAGAGAGTCAGACACAACTGAGTGATTAAGCAGTATAGTTGACCTAGAAGATTATGTTAGTTTCAGGTATACAACATAATGATTTGATATTTGTATATATTGTGAGATGATCACCACAGAAAGTCCAGTTAGCATCCTTCATTGTAAACACTTCCTCAGGTTTCTTGAATTGTTTTGCTAGGAATTTGTCTTCATCATTCAGCATTTCAAAGAAATTATTCTTGATTTCCTTATAACACGCTTAGATTTTAAAACAGGAAATAAATTTAACTTTTGGTTTAATTATATACTTGGTACACCAAATGGAGGATATTTCAGAAGGGTCACTTGTTACCTTGTCTACAGCCCCCACCTTGACCTTCCTAAGTAGAGTTTAGAAGAGTCAGGACAGGGAATTAGCAGAGAAAAATGAACACCAACTGGACTGGGAGCCACATGGAGGGTGGGCTTTGTGACTTTATTATCACATAACATATGGTCTACAGCTGATTTGCTGGGGAGAGACAGTGCTTGGCAGCTTGAAGGCAGTATGTTGTAGTTAAGGTTAAAGCTTTGGACAGACCCGTGTTTAAATCCTGGCTCTGTCACTTACAGATGGTGTTACTTTGGGCCAGTCCCTTGGCTCCTGAGTCCTCATTTGCTTGTTTGTTGAGGGAAGATCACATAAAATGTATGAAAGCTTTTAGCTCAGTGCCTGGCGCATAGTTAACCTTAATGGGTGGTAAGAGCAGTGGTAATTCTTATTGGTCTAGTATCTGGTCAGAGCATAGTCTCAGTTTCTTGTTCCCAAAAGGTAAGGGTCTATCCTTTGGAAGCTAACTCGGCAGGCAGATCTAGAAACACTGTCCTTCTCTCGGTGTGAGCCATTCCTCCATCCTCTGCTGGAGTAGCAGGTAGGCTTGGATGCCCAGATGTGGTCTCTGCATCTTCCAGTTAGCTCATCACGTTAGGCTACCTCTGTTAGATAACCTTGCTTCTGTGCCTTGAATGCAACAGTAATACCTGGGTAACAAAGCTATAAGGGGGAAAAGGTGGTACATACATTACTGATACATGCTTCTCCCACCCGGGTTATACGTTTAGGATTTTTGAGGTTTGACGAGGTAATTTAAGGATCCTGTTACAGTCTCTTTGGAATGACGAAGGAGGACACAAGGCTGCCTGGCCCCTCAAAACAGAAGGATGAGGTGATGGCCCAGTTTTGTCCTCTGAAAGGTCTCCCCACTCCATTTGCTTCCCATTCTGACATGGATGGTTGCCATGCTGTATCTGAAAGTAGCGGAGTTGGAAATAGGCTGTCGTGTTGGAGATACAATATTTCATCTGTGAGATCTTAGCTCCTGTTCCAACAAAGTCTTCCTGTTTCTCCTACTGTTTCATTCCTTAGGGATTCTTAGACCTGTGATGATTACAGGGGATGAGTCCTGGGGCCAGGGCCACGACAGCTTGTTTATTTCCCTGCAGTGTCTCTTGCCAACACCAGTGTGGTCTCTGCAGCTTCTGGGAACAACCCGATAGGTCAATAGAGCAGGTAGAGCCATCACCTCCATTTCATAAACGAGGAAACCGAGACCGTGGGAACCTAAGAACTCTGCCCAAGGTCACACTTAGAAGACCTGAACTTTGGAGAGTTCAAAGTCAGGCAGCCCTGGTTAGCGTGATATTTTTGCGGTCAGATTTGTAATTTATTTGTCTTAGTATTTTAAAAAAATCTATAAGTGAGACATGCCTGTATTCCTTCTGCAAAAGATTCAAACTGCACAGGCCTAAAGAGAGCAAAACAGTTCCTCTTTGGCTTAGTTTCCAAGTCTAGGGCGGCTTCCACCCGCAGGTCAGTCTCTCCTCTGCAGGGACCACATGTTGGGTCAGAATTCTTGCCTCTGGATTTTTCTATTGCTTCCTGCCTGGAGTCCCCACCTTAGCTTACTTCCCCTTAGTGAGGGAGAGGGAGGGGGAGTGAGAGGAAGAAAGAGGAGAGGCCAAAACAGAATGAATAATCTGACTTCTCAAATGTAGGAATTTCTCAGTTTAGCCTTTCCAGTTCTACAAGCCTTTCCCAAAGACGAGATCTTTTGGTGCTCCTGATTTTTGATGGTTTCTCAAAAGTGCCACAAAAGCATATGGTTTCACTCTTCACGTCCTTTTCTGGCAGAACAGATGATAGAAATGTAGACTGCCCTCATCATTGCACTGGGCCCAAGGGAAGGACGTGACATTTTCTCATGAGACTAGAGCGGAGCAGAAGCAGATGTGGGGAAGGGTTATTTTGCAAACCAAATGTTTTGCAGTCTTGAGTGGTGGTGGTTTAGTTACTAAGTCAGGTCTGACTCTTGTGACCCCCATGGACTGTAGCCTGCTAGGCTTCTCTGTCCATGGAATTCTCCAGGCAAGAGTACTGGAGTGGGTTACTGTTTCCTCCTCTAGGGCATCTTCTTGACCCAGGTTTCCATTGCAGATGGATTCTTTACCAACTGAGTTACTGGGGAAGCCCTTTACAGTGTTAGGAGAGACAGTATTTACTGGGGGAATGGATAATGTTCCTTAGGCTGTCCTCTCTGTACTAGGAAGGAACCACAGTCCAGCTTCGTGCATTCACTGCTTTTCTCCTGGCCCCAGATTTCTGTTCGCTTTGCCTTATAGCAAGACCTGTAAAGCTGACAGTCCCTTATAAAAAAATCAGGTGGCAAGCACTGGCTCGTTTTCATAAAATGAGCAAACAGTAGTTCTCCATCAGGGTGATTTCTTCCCCTACGGGACATTTGGCAACTTCTGGGGACGTTTGTCAAAAGCGGGGAGGTCCCATCGGCATCTAAAGGGTAGAGGCCAGCGTACTGCCAGGTGCCGTACGGTGCACAGGACAGTCCCCACAGCAAAGGATGAGCTGGCCCCAAAGGTCGACGTGCTGAGGGTGAGAAGCTCTGGGTGAGATGAGACTCAGCATGCAGCAGTCATGTTGGATGTTTGGTCCAATGGTTGGATGCTGATACGTTCAGGAGTTTTGAGTAGCACATCCCTGCTGAGCGTGATATCTTAGGGTCAATTTGTGAAATTTCTTGCCTGATTATTATTTTATCTATTTATGAATATATTTATTTATTTGGCTGCACGGGGTCTTGGTTGAGACATGTGGGAGCTAGTTCCCTGATGAGGGATTGAACCTGGGCCCCCTGCATTGGGGGTGTGGAGTCTTAGCCACAGGACGACTATGCAAGTCCCTAATTATTATTTTTAAATCTATAAATGGGGTGTGATTATATTCCCACTGAAACGATTCAAACAACACAGTAGCAAAGTGAGCCAAGCAGTGACTGTTCGACTTCGTTCCTACTCTCGCTTTTTCTCTCTCCTGTTCTGTCTCCCCGTCCTTCCTGGAAGCCATGTTCTAGGTGCCCTCAGTGTATCGACATGTTTTTTTTTTTTTTTTTCTTACATAAGTGGGATCATTCCATACATACTCTTCTGTAACCTGCTTTTTTCCCACTTAGCATTTTATTAAATAAGCTTCTGGGTTCTGGGCTGTTCAAAGTTTCACAGTGAAAAGATAGTCTCATATTGTCACAATAATAGAAGAAGCATTTAATGGCCGTCTATGCCAGGCAGGATTCCATAAGCTGTGCACATAATTTATTTATTTATTTTTTACTTTATTTTACTTTTCAATACTGTATTGGTTTTGCCATACATTGACATGAATCCACCACGGGTGTACATGAGTTCCCAAACATGAACCCCCCTCCCACCTCCCTCCCCATACCATGTGCACATAATTTAAATCTCAGAAATGCTATGAATTAGGTGCTATTTTATTCCTATTTTATGGATCAGGAAACTAGGCATTCAGAGGCTGAGTTCTTGCTTTTTACCCTTGCACTATCCTGTCTGTACAGAAAATGGTTACCTGGAGCTTGGGGAAACTGGTGACATCCTCAAATCTGATATTATAGTATAATAATAAATATTATTTGTTTTTTGTCCCTGGTTCGTGGTACAGAGCTCTTAAAACCTTTTGGTTTCCTGAATGGTAGGGGTGATAGGAGCATTTTTTTTTAAGAGGTTTTTTTTTTTTTAATGGAGATGGCTTTATTTTATTTTTTAATCTTTCAGCTGCACTGGGAAGCATGTGGAATCTTAGTTCCCCAACCAGGGATTGAACCCATACCTCCTGCATTGGCAGCTCAGAGTCTTAACCACCAGACCACCATGGAAGTCTGATAGGAGCATTGTCTGTTTTAGTTCTGGTCTTGGATTATAGTCCTTGAATCTGGACACAAGAGCTTCTAAAACCTTGTAATCTCCAGAGTGGGAAGAGGATCTTCCATATGCTGATGAGATGACTGGTGGTGGGGGGCCCTTAGACAGTGTCAGGATGAGGGCTGGTCTCCAGAAAGACCAAGACATGATTAGAAATTTGGAACTTAAAAAAAAAATTATTGGAGTATGGTCTATTTATAATGGTGTGTTAATTTCAAGTGTATAGGAAAGTGATTCAATTATACAAATATTCATTCTTTTCTGGGTTCTTTTCTCATATAGATAATCACAGAGTATTGCGTAGAGTTCCCTGTGCTACGCGGCAGGTTCCCGTCAGTCATCTGTCTTAAATATAGGAGTGTGTGTGCATTCAAGTTTGGAATGAACATCCCTATTTGTTTCCCCACCTCCATGTTTCCTTTTGGTAACTGTAAGTTTATTTTTGATATCTGCAAGTCTGCTCCTGCTTTGTAGATAAGTTCGTTGATATCTTTTCACAAGTTAGATTCCACACATGAGAGGTATCGTAGGATATGTGTCCTTGTCTGACTTCCTTCACTCAGTATGATAATCTCTAGGTCCATCCATGTTGTTGCAAATGGCATTGTTTCATTTTCTGTGTCTGATTAATATTCCACTGTACACCACGTCTCCTTTATCCATCCCTCTGTGAACATTTAGGTAGTCTCCATGTCTTGGCTATTGTAAATAGCACTGCAAAGAACACTGGGGTGCATGGATCCCTTAGGATTATGGTTTTCTCTGGATATATACTCGGGAATGGGATTGCTGGATCACATGGGAGCTCTGTTTTTAGATTTTTAAGGAACCTCCACAGGGTTCTCCATAGTAGCCATACCAATTTACATTCCCACCAATAGTGTAGGAGGGTTCCCTTTAAAAATTTGAAACTTTCATCCCAACGTTTGCCCTCTCAGGAGAGGAGCTTGAGATTGAGTCAGTCTCCGATAGGGAATGATTTCATTGATTGTGCCCAGGTAATGGAGCCTCTTTAAAACCCCCTAAGCTGTGGGACTTGGGGGGGGCGTTTCTGGATTGGTGAACACTTTGAGGTCCTGGAAGGATAATGCACCCAGAGAAGCCGTGGAAGCTCCCCTGCCACCATACCTTGCCCTCTGCATCTCTCGCATAGGATCTGGTTGTTTCTGAGTTGTAGCCTTCATAATAAACCAGTAATAGTAAACTCCCCTGGTGGCTCAGACGATAATCTGCCTGCAATCCAGGAGACCCGGGTTCCATCCGTGGGTTGAGAAGATCCCCTGGAGAAGGAAATGGCTACCCACTCCAGTATTCTTGCCTGGAGAATCCCATGGACAGAGGAGGCTGGCGGGCTACAGTCCATGGAATCACAAAGAGTTGGATATGACTAGCACTTTCACTAGTAAGCAAAGACCTTGTGTGAGTTCTGTGAGCCATTCTAGAAAATTAGTGAGCCTGAGGAGGGAGTTGTAGTTGTGGGAAAGTCATGACTTTATACTAATAGCTGGTACATTCAGGGAACTCAAATCCCAATTCCAACTGACCCCAGAGCAAATACTACATAAACCCAACAATAGATAGCCAAAGTGTAAACTATAATCACACAAAACAACACAAAAATGCAGGAACTTGGAAACTGAAACTCCCTCTTCTAAATCTTGGATCAATGAGAAATTGAATGTGTAATTACACAATGGAAGAAAAAAAATTATATGACCATTTCATGTTAGAAAGCAGATTGATGACATTAAGTTGTATCTTATTATGAAAAAAGAAAAAGCCCATTTATTTGGTGTCAGAAGTCCGGTGAGTAAAAAACATCACAGAATGGATATTCATTGAATGCCAGCCACGTGCTCAGCACTTTGCCAGGTGTCCCTGCCCTCCAGGAATGCCTGGGCTCAGAGCAATAATAGACAGGTAGTCAGACAGTGGCAGGTCACAGCAGCTCAGCGAGCTAAGTACAACAACAGGAAGGCAACAGTCACCACTTGATTTGTGCACCAATTCCAGGAGGCCAGTCCAGAACCATTCTTAATTAAATATGATCTGTCCTTATTAGTCAGCTTTTCTGTCTCAAACTTTTGAAGAATGCCTAATCATGACTTGCTTTATAATCTTATAGCAGGAGATGCCAGTAGGCAAAATAATGCTTCAGATGTTGTAAGATGGTAGGGTCTGAGATGCTACTGTCTAAATATTTCATGTCCAGACTAGTGCTTTAGGCATCTCTCATTATTTCTCAACTTTCAAATGTGTTTTGCTAAATATGCCACTCTTTCCCCTCATTACCCTGCAATATCATTTTTCTCTTTTACCAAGGATGACTGTTCAATAGTTTCAGAGTGCAAAACACATGGCACCCACTAGGATATGATCCATTTCAGGAAGCCTTTAGTCATCTCTAGTTGGGAACCAGTCACTGTGACATGTGCAGGGAGGCCTTCACAGGTGTGTTTACAGTAGATGTGACAATGAGCTAAGTAAAATGATAAAAATAACAAGATAACACATGAAGGGTTTTAGGAGTCTAGAGTAGTACCTGGATGCATGTCTAGGCTGTAGAACTGCATCACATAGGGTATATTCCACTATATGTAGATAGACACATACGTACATACATGGTTGTTCAGTCAATCAGTTGTATCTGACTCTTTGAGACCCACGGACTGCAGAATGCCAGGACTCACTGTCCCTCACTAGCTTCCAGAATTTGCCCAAGTTCATGTCCAGTGAATCGGTGATGCTATCAACCATCTCACCCTCTGCTGCCCTCTTCTCCTTTGGCTCTCAATCTTTCCCAGCATCAGGATCTTTTCCAATGAGTCAGCTTTTTGCATCAGATGGCCGAAGTATTGGAGCTTCAGCTCAGCATCAGTCCTTCCAATGAATATTCAGGACTAATTCCCTTTAGGATGGACTGGTTGGATCTCCTTGCTGTCCAAGGGACTCTCAAGAGTCTTGTCCAACACCACAGTTCAAAATCATCAATTCTTCGGCACTCAGCTTTCTTTATAGTCCAACTCTCACATCCATACATGACTTCTGGAAAAGCCATTGCCTTGACTAGAAGGACCTTTGTTTGTAAAATATTGTATAGTTTCTGCTATCAGTTCAGTTCAGTTCAGTTCAGTCGCTCCGTCGTGTCTGACTCTTTGCAACCCCATGAATCTCAGCACGCCAGGCCTCCCTGTCCATCACCATCTCCCGGAGTTCACTCAGACTCACGTCCATCGAGTCAGTGATGCCATCCAGCCATCTCATCCTCGGTCGTCCCCTTCTCCTCCTGCCCCCAATCCCTCCCAGCATCAGAGTCTTTTCCAATAAATCAACTCTTTGCATGAGGTGGCCAAAGCTATACAACAAAGCAAATCAACCACACGTCTATACTTATTACCTCGTTTTTGGATTCCCTTCCCATTTAGGTCACCACAGAGTGTTGAGTAGAATTCCCTGTGCTATGCAGCCTGTTCTCATTGGTTGCGGATTTCATACATGGTAGTGTATATATGTCAGTGCCAATCTCCCGATCCATCCTGCCCCGTGTATCCCCTCTTAGTGTCGTTAGGTCTGTTCTCTATGTCTGTGTCTCTATTTCTGCTCTGCAAAGCACATGGTCTTGTGTCTTCTGATCTCGTCACTCCTCAGGAGTGGCAAGTCCATTCATGCTAGGGCAGATATTTGTCTATTAGACCAATATTTCACTTGCTTTCCTTCTTCCAGCAGATTGTCTCTCTCTAAGGCAACATTCAAATATCTGTTTAGATTTCACAGTTCAATTCTGAATGTTTGGGGAGCCTTGACATTCCCTATCCTTATTTACTGCTCTGAAATAATTGGATGCACCATTTGCTACTGAACTTAACCTCTTTTAATTTGCTGTTGGTTCCCTATCTATCAGTAAGTAAGACTTGGCTGTTTAAGAAGCCGCATTGAATAACAGAATGCCCTTGAGCTTCTGACATGCCAGACTTCCCTTGATGTGGCTGAATTGTCTAACAGCAGCCACAGGTTTCCAGGATTTGGGGATGTGAGATTTTTCTAATATTATATTTATAAGCGTAAACTGAAAAGGCCTTGGATTCTCTTTCTCACCAGTATGTTTGGAGAGGGTGCTTTCCTTGGTAGGAGAGCAACTCGGTAAACGTATTGGGTAAGACTAGAGCTTGTTTGGAATGAAATCTTTATGAGATTGTAGCAGAAGATTGTGATCTGAGCTCGCAGGAACAATGCCTGGTGTGAGGGGTACAGGCCACATCCTGATGTAGGAGGGGTAAAAATAATTATCCCCAAAGTACATATTCTTAGCATGTTCCTGTAGAGATAAAACTCACATCCAGTCATTTCTCTAGATTATCCTTTTTTAAAAAAATTATTTATTTATTTGCTTTATTTTTGGTTGCACTGGGTCTTTGTTGCTGCGCACGGGCTTTCTCTTGTTGCGGTGAGCAGGGGCTACTCTTGGTTGCAGCTCGAGGGCTTCTCATTGTGGTGGCGTCTCTTGTTGTGGAGCGTGCGCTCTAGGCTTCAGAATTTGCAGCACACAGGCTCAGTAGGTGTGGCCCGTTGGCTCAGTTGCCCCGAGGCATGTGGAATCTTTCCAGACTAGGGACTGAACCTGTGTCCCCTGCATTGACAGGTGGATTCCCATCCACTGGACCGCCAGGGAAGTCCCTAGATTATTCTTGTTAAAAAGCAATTCTCTATTTTCCAAGATAGGAATCTCTCAGAGAAGATGGAAACTGAATATGAGGAGGGAAGGGAGGATGAGAAGTAGTGGATAGGAGGGCAAGGGGCTCTTTAATTAAAGCTCTGAGGAATCTCTCTGCCAATGGCTCTCAGACAAGTCCTTGGAGAATTGGGCTTTCATGAATAAGAATGAGGATTGGGTTTCCTCGGTAACTGGGGGACTGGCAACATAATTTTTTCACATATATTCCCAATCACTGAGTGCTTATTGTGTGCAAGGTGCTAATTAAATTCTGATTAAAAAGTAATGAATCTACAATTTCCAGGAATTTACAAGATAGAGTGTAAATGAGAGACCCAGAAGACTTATTTTCTAAGATTTCATTGAATTTGCTTGTTTTTTTTTTTTTTTTTGCTAAAAGTTTCATTTCCTTGCTTCAGATGATAGCTGCTTTTAGTTCTGAGCTAGGTTTGGCTGATGGCAGGAAATAATGGGAGGGACAAAGCCTGTGAAGTCATTTATTCTAAATTTAAGACTGACGTGGGCCATTGCAGTGAAGTCTGGATTCGTATCTCCTATGAGCCAGTGGACAGTCTTCAGATCCCCGTGAATTCATAATGATAGTGATGTTCACAGAGCTCTTCTGATATGCCAGGCATCATGCTAAGTACCGATGTGGGTTATATCATTTAATCCCACAGCAGCTTTAGGTGGAAGTGCAATTTGTGGACACATTTTACAGATAGGGAAACTGAGGTTCAAGAGTCAGAAGTAACAGGGTCAGACTCCAGTCTAGGAAGTCTTATTTCACAGGTGGCACACTCGAAGGTCTTGCTGGACAAATAAGTGGATCTTGTCCATCACCTTGTTGTCTATCGAATTATCTGAATGATCTCATTGTACAAGCTCATGAGTGAGCAATAGCATTTTATTCTGTAATGTTAGAAACTATGGCTATACAAGGGGAGCCAGCTTTTATTTAAGGAAACAGACTTGTTAAGAGTGAAGCTGGGTCATTCCCCAGCTTCACCCCTGCTGCAGTATGGCAATGCTTGCGCTTGGTCATGCCTCTCCTAGGGCAAGAAAACACAAAGAAACTGTAAGGGACTAAAAATGACTGTGTGCAGGGGCACACAGTGCAGTTGGGGCAAATTCTGGACCCAAAAGATACAGAGAGACCAAAAAGTAGGAGCCTAGAGAAAAAAGAAGAATGTTGGGAGCAAACGCAGTGTACTGAGAATGCCCCCTGTACACAATACTGGCTAAGCGGTAGCAAAATGTCTAAACCACACTTCTGGCCCAACCCATGGACACATCCCTATCCTCACCCCATATAGGGAACAAGCTTGCTCCCCCTTGGGGAGCAGGGGACAAGGAAAGGAACCTGTTGTTTGTTCTTACTCCCTTGCTGCTGCTGCAGGAACCCCAATAAAGGCTTGCTTAGAAAAAAACAATAGAAGCTGAGGCTAGTGTGCACGCATGCTAAATTGCTTCGGTTGTGCATGACTCTGCGACCCTATGGACTGTAGCCACCAGTCTCCTCTGTCCTTGGGATTCTCCAAGAATATTGGAGTGGGTTGCCATTCCCTTCTCCAGGGGATCTTCCCAACCCAGGGATTGAACCCGAGTCTCTTATGTTTCCTGCATTAGCTGCTGCTGCTGCTAAGTCGCTTCAGTCGTGTCCGACTCTGTGCGACCCCATAGACGGCAGCCCACCAGGCTCCCCCGTCCCTGGGATTCTCCAGGCAAGAACACTGGAGTGGGTTGCCATTTCCTTCTCCAATGCATGAAAATGAAAGTGAAGTCGCTCAGTCGTGTCTGACTCTTCTCGACCCCATGGACTGCAGCAGACAGGTTCTTTACCACTGAGTCACTGGGGAAGTACAAATAAAATATAACCCTTATCAAAAATCTGCAGGGCTGGTGGGAAGAGTCATTTAGGACCATCCAAGTGAGGATAAAATAATTAAGGAGTCAAAGTGTTTTCAGGCAAAGATTCTGCTGGGCTATATGGAACAAATAGATGCAAATCCTCCTAATGGCCCAGAGATATATTGGTCATGATTCAGGGTTAACCATTTGGCTTAACATCCTGCTTGGGGACTCAGCTGGAAGCAGAACGTCTAACAGGTGCTTTGCTGGTCTGGATGGAGGTTGTCCTCCCCAAGGCCAGACCGAGAAACAGCAGGTTGTTCTTCATATCCTAGTGCCGAGGAGAGATGAGATGGCGAAACGCCAGTGGTGGCAACCTTGAGAACAAGATGTGAGTCTTCGGTGCCCTTGAGGGTAGTTTTTGAGTTCTGAAAAGTAAGTAGTTCTTTCTCAGCCTTTTCAATGATGTCAGAAAGATCAAAGTTGAGAGCGATTTGAGAGTTGAAGCAAAAATGTCAGTCCCTTTTGTTTTGTTTTGAAACAAAAATGCCAAGGGTTCTCTAGTGATATGCAGAGCAAGAATGGCCAAGATAACTTGGGTTCACGGATAGTGTTAGTCATACACAGAGGATGAGATGATTGGATGGCTTCATCGACTCAGTGGGCATGAGTCTGAGCAAACTCTGGGAGATGGTGAAGGACAGGGAAGCCTGGAGTGCTGCAGTACCTGGGGTCACAAAGAGTCAGACACGACTGAGTGACTAAAGAACAACAACAAAGTCATCCACTATGCTCTGGGATGCTTGAGGACTGTCTCTCCTTCAGGTCCAGCTCTTTGGTGTGACCCTAAACTGAAAGGGAACCCTCAGAGGCATGCATGCACCATGATACTAGGAAGAAGAGATTTAGGTGGGAGGACTGAAAGAATTTCAAGTAGAATTCTGACACGTCACCCTCTCTTTTGTGAGTCATTCTTGTTCATTATTCTTTTAGTCTCTTTGATCGAATGCTGCTGGGTTAGTAGGGCCTGAGGACTGAGAGACAAGCATAGATGTCACACTGTCTGCTAGCCTTGGCCTGACATTGAAGGCATTACTCTGACGTTGGTGCAGTGCTCACCCAGGACCTGGGGAATGAGGTCAGATACAAACATTATGGTGCAGCCCTTGTTGGTGATAAAGAGTGTGAAAGTGTCAGTGTGTCTCTTGTACGCATTCCCCAAGAAGCTATGGGTAATGAGCTGGGACACAGAATGGAGCTGGAAGGACTCAAGGCAACAGAAACCTACCACTTCTTTCCAGAAGAAACAACTAACTGTTCTGAGAGACGCACATGGTGAACACAATTGACACAGATGAAGTAGAATGGCTTTACTCTTATTTTGCATCTCTTCTCTCTTACAGAAGAGATTCTCAAAATCAGTGGTAGAATCAGTTCAGTTCAGTTCAGTCGCTCAGTCATGTCCGACTCTTTGTGACCCCATGAATCACAGCACGCCAGGCCTCCCTGTCCATCACCAACTCCCGGAGTTCACTCAGACTCCTGTCCATCGAGTCAGTGATGCCAACCAGCCATCTCATCCTCTGTCATCCCCTTCTCCTCCTGCCCCCAATCCCTCCCAGCATCAGAGCCTTTTCTAATGAGTCAACTCTTTGCATGAGGTGGCCGAAGTACTGGAGTTTCAGCTTTAGCATCATTCCTTCCAAAGAAATCCCAGGGCTGATCTCCTTCAGAATGGACTGATTGGATCTCCTTGCAGTCCAAGAGACTCTCAAGAGTCTTCCCCAACACCACAGTTCAAAAGCATCAATTCTTCGGCGCTCAGCCTTCTTCACAGTCCAACTCTCACATCCATACATGACCACAGGAAAAACCATAGCCTTGACTAGACGGACCTTAGTCGGCAAAGTAATGTCTCTGCTTTTGAATATGCTATCTAGGTTGGTCATAACTTTTCTTCCAACGAGTAAGCGTCTTTCAATTTCATGGCTGCAGTCACCATCTGCAGTGATTTTGGAGCCCAAAAAATAAATAAAAAGGGAACTAGAGTTAAGAGCCTGAATTTCTCTAAATGATTTCAAGTATCTTGAGGGAAAGAAAATATTTTCCAGGGGACCTGCAAGTGGGAATACCCAACCACCTGGAGTGGATTTGAGGAACTGCAGTGTTAGAGGTTGGAACCCTACAAAAATAGTTTTGATTTTTGAAAAGGAAATGACTTTTCAAAAAGGGATGTCTTTTCTCCCCATAAATTAGAGAATGGTGAGCTTAACAGTTGAAACCAGACAAAATTCCACAATAAATTATTAAGGGAATTACTTGTGACCACTTAAAACTGAAAATGATCAATAGAGTTAGTGTGGATTTACTAAGAATAAATCAAATCTGATCTTATTTCCTTTTTTCTAAGTTAGTAGACTCAACTGTCAATTATCTAGTTAGAGTTTAACAAGGCATCTGACAGGTACATAATAATCACCGGATAGAACAGAATATTGTGTCAGGGGTTTGTATAATGAGATGGTTTCATAACAGAATCACTACTCAAAGGATATTGATTTATTGACTTGGTCTCCCTGTAGAAGGTGTCTAGTGGTGGCTACAGGGCATTGTCTAACATTTAGAAATGCTGTACTTGGCATTTTCATTTCAAAGCCTAAATGCTAGAAAGGACAAATAGCAAAAGAAGGGAACATAATTTGAGAAAAAGAACGATTTTGGAAAGATCACATTAGTTAAGCTATGGCCCAAGACCAAAGTGTTTCTGTCCATATTACATGTGTAGAGTAGGTTGTGAAGACAAATAAGCCCAGAATATTATGATGTCACATGCACAACAGATGTTTACTTCTTGTTCACATAACAGTCTGAGATGATGTCTGTGCTTAGCTAATGACAGGCTCCTTCCATCTTGTGGCTTCCTCCATCCCTGAAAGTCTCATTAACATCCTCCTCTAGACGTGCCTCCAGGAGGAGGAGAAGAGTATATATTTTTTAACTTTATTTTTTATTACAGAATAATTCAAACATACAAAAAAGGAGGGAGATACTAAAGTTCACCCCCAATACTCATCATTCAGCTTCAACAATAATGGATTTAGGGCCACACTTGTTTCTCTGGTCCAGATTTTTGGGACAAGTTTACTCCATGGATGGTGTTTTGACTATTGATGATTATGTAAAGGTTTGTATATGGTGATGTTCTGTCTTTCTTGCTCATTTGTTAGCCAGAATTCCTCTAAAAAAAAGAAACGTTTTTTCATTAATGATTTGGTTATTCTGATGTCACACTTGTTTCTTAAACATCTTGTGTTCATAATATATTGGCTGCAACTAAGTCACGTGACAACACCTAGCTGCAAGGGAGTCTGGGAAGTGTAACCCAGCTGTGTGCCTGAGAAATAGAGGAAATGGATTTTGGCCAACAGGTAGCAGTCTCTCCTGCAATTACATAAAGAAAGTAGGTCCATGAATGCAGTGGCTCCATTTAGAATGAGAGGGACATGGTTTAGCAGCAACATGAATGGAAAAGACTCAGAGGAGGTGGTTGACCATGAGCTCTGTGAGGGACTGCTGAGCTGTAGCTGCCAAAAGAGCTAATAAAATCCTGGTTGCACCAATAGCAAGTCTATGACACTTGGGAGTTGTTGAGAAACCACACAGGTGCTGAGAAGGCAGTTGAGACTGTTGGCAGAGCTGGCGATATTTAATCCAAAGACTCAGATGGGACTTGAGAGGATTCTGAGGGGCTGTCTTCTGGAAAAGGGATTAGGCTAGATCTGAGTGGACCTTAGAAAGCATCACTACAAACAAAGCTAGTGGAGGTGATGGAATTCCAGTTGAGCTATTTCAAATCCTGAAAGATGATGCTGTGAAAGTGCTGCACTCAATATGCCAGCAAATTTGGAAAACTCAGCAGTGGCCACAGGACTGGAAAAGGTCACTTTTCATTCCAATCCAAAGGAAGGCAATGCCAAAGAATGTTCAAACTACCACACAATTGCACTCATCTCACACACTAGTAAAGTAATGCTCAAAATTCTCCAAGCCAGGCTTCAGCAATATGTGAACTGTGAACTTCCAGATGTTCAAGTTGGCTTTAGAAAAGGCAGAGGAACCAGAGATCAAATTGCCAACATCCGCTGGATCATGGAAAAAGCAAGAGAGTTCCAGAAAAACATCTATTTCTGCTTTATTGACTATGCCAAAGCCTTTGACTGTATGGATCACAATCAACTGTGGAAAATTCTGAAAGAGATGGGAATACCAGACCACCTAACCTGCCTCTTGAGAAATCTGTATGCAGGTCAGGAAGCGATAGTTAGAACTGGACATGGAACAACAGACTGGTTCCAAATAGGGAAAGCAGTACGTCAAGGCTGTATATTGTCACCCTGCTTATTTAACTTCTATGCAGAGTACATCATGAGGGACGTTGGACTGGAAGAAACACAAGCTGGAATCAAGATTGCCTGGAGAAATATCAATCACCTCAGATATGCAGATGACACCACCCTTATGGCAGAAAGTGAAGAGGAACTCAAAAGCCTCTTGATGAAAGTGAAAGAGGAGAGTGAAAAAGTAGGCTTAAAGCTCAACATTCAGAAAACGAAGATCACGGCATCTGGTCCCATCACTTCATGGGAAATAGATGGGGAAACAGTGTAGGACTTTATTTTTTTGGGCTCCAAAATCACTGCAGATGGTGACTGCAGCCATGAAATTAAAAGACGCTTACTCCTTGGAAGAAAAGTTATGACTAACCTAAATAGCATATTCAAAAGTAGAGACATTACTTTGCCAACAAAGGTCCATCTTGTCAAGGCTATGGTTTTTCCAGTGGTCATGTGTGGATGTGAAAGTTGGACTGTGAAGAAAGCTGAGCACCAAAAATTGATGCTTTTGAACTGTGGTGTTGGAGAAGACTCATGAGAGTCCCTTGGATTGCAAGGAGATCCAACCAGTCCATTCTGAAGGAGACCAGCCCTGGGATTTCTTTGGAAGAAATGATGCTAAAGCTGAAACTCCAGTACTTTGGCCACCTCATGGGAAGAGTTGACTCATTGGGAAAGACTCTGATGCTGGGAGGGATTAGGGGTGGGAGTAGGGGACGACAGAGGATGAGATGGCTGGATGGCATCAGTGACTCGATGGATGTGAGTCTGAGTGAACTCCGGGAGTTGGTGATGGACAGGGAGGCCTGGCGTGCTGCGATTCATGGGGTCACAAACAGTTGGACACGACTGAGCCACTGAACTGAACTGAACTGAGGGGTATAGGGGACATACTGGGGAAGAATTACAAGGAAGCAGATTACAGTTCAATACAGGATCCTTGTCTCTTGTTTGCTATGATTTATTTTAGGAGTTAGATCAGAATGAACTGCCTTGGAAAGACTGTGGCTTCTTGGTCCCCAGCAGGTGTGAGGAGAGATTTGGGCACCACTTGGTAGAGATGGGGGTGGGGGCTCAAGAGTGGATGTGTGACTGTGCTCGTCCCTGAAGAGAGTGAAGATCAGACAAGCTATGGGAAGTGTCGTGCGTGCTAATTGAGTGGAACTGCATGTCCAGAAAAGGGTATGCAGTCCATGGACAAAAGTATATATTTAATCATTCCATTTGAGGTGACTTTTTCCCTTAAACAATTTTTAACTTTCGAGTGAACTTTTTACTTAAAGAACAATATAGAGGGGCTCAAAATGGACTTGATAGCCAGTTCTTTTTGTGTTATCTCAAGGGTCATTTGCTCGTTCATTCCTACTCTATCGGAGCACACCTAAGTGCTGGCCCTGTTCTCGGGTTAGGGAACAAAGACAGGTAAAGGTGGGACTCATTCTTGAAGGTTTTAGTTGGAGAGAGAGAGGCTGATGTGCCCACGAGTAAAGGTGCTTCCGTGTGGAGGGGAGTGAGGAGGAAGGACGAGCTAGGTGGGCCAGGGTGTATGGAGAGGTCTGGCAAGTGTCTGGGGTTTCCCTAGGAATCATACAAGGGAGATGCCCTAACTAAACCTGGAAGGTTCAGTATGAGTTAATCAGGGCAGGGGAAGGACATCCCCTGGGGGGTCTGTCCCTTCTCTGGGGACAACCTGAGGGAAGGGAGTGGCTGAGGGAGTGGGGCATTTTTAGGACCTGGTCCTAAAGCTCAGGGAGCTCCTAAAGTCCAGGAGCATGAGCGGGACAAGCACTGGTGAGACTGAAGCGAGACTGGAGGGCTGGCAGGGCTAAGGACTGAGGGAACCATGCCGAAGACTGGGGTTTTTTGGCCACTCTGCACAACTTGCAGGATATCAGTTCCTGGACCAGAGGTTGAACCTCTATCTCCTGCAGTGGAAGCATGGAGTCCTAACCACTGGATCACTGTAGAATCCCCAGACTGAGGCTTCTTCATGAAGACTTTTTACTTGATCCCTTAGATGAAGGAACCCCATGGGAGGACCCTGAAGTGGGAGTCACACCCTGATCCTGTGTCCAGCTCTGCAGATATCAACCTTCTGACTGCACAGAGCCCGCCTCCTGTGCTCGACCTGCATCTGCAGGATGGAAAGAATGAGTTAGGAGAAATATGATGGCTGGCTTGGAGTCAGATAGCTGGCATTCATATCCTGCCTCCAACTCAGATTAGCTGTTATTTAACGTGTGTGCCACTTAAGTGGTAAAATGGGAATAATAATGGTACCGACACCAGAGCAGTTTATTGTGAGAATTAAATGAGAAATCCTTGTAAGGTGGTTACTTTGTACACTGCTGGGACTTCATTGAGTATTCATGCTCAACACCTGGTAGCTGTTCTTTAGACCAAGTAATTAATGTTAATAGGTACCATTTCCAATCACATGACAGTGTGGGGTGGCAGTTTCCAGTTGGTGTGGAGGAGTCTCGCATTCTTGGACACACCAAGGGGCTGCCCAGGGGGGAGCAGGTGGGCAGAGTATGGCACCTCCCGTTGCTGGTATTAGAGCAACTTCCCCTTTATCTGTTTTAAATATTAGGTCCCTGGTGGCTCAGATGGTAAAGAAACTGCCCGCAATGCAGGAGACCTGGGTTGTTCAATCCCTGGGTTGGGAAGATCCTCTGGAGAAGGGAATGGCTACCCACTCCAGTATTCTCGCCTGGGAAATCCCATGGACAGAGGAGCCTGGCGGGCTACTGTTCATGGGGTTTCAAAGAGTGGGACATGACTGAGTGACTAACATTGACTGTCTTTTTCAGCATTTATGTGAAAAGTCAGTTGCCAACATACCTTAGAAAACCATTGTACTAGATGATATTTAGGTTTCCTGATGGCTATAAAAGTGTATGATTTAAAATTAAAAGAGGATATGTTATCTTTGGCTCCTCAGTTCAGTTCCGTCACTCAGTCGTGTCTGACTCTTTGGGACCCTATGGACACGAGGCTTCCCTATCTGTCACCAACTCCTGGAGCTCGCTCAAATTCATGTCCTTTGAGTCAGTGATGCCATCCAACCATCTCATCCTCTGTCATCCCCTTCTCCTCCTGCTTCAAACTTTCCCAGCATCAGGGTCTTTTCCAATGAGTCAGTTCTTCGCATCAGGTGCCAAAGTATTGGAGTTTGAGCTTCAACATCAGTCCTTCCAATGAACACCCAGGACTGATCTCCTTTAGAATGGACTGGTTAGATCTCCTTGCAGTCCAAGGGACTCTCAAGAGTCTTCTCCAACACCACAGTTCAAAAGCATCAATTCCTCGGTGCTCAGCTTTCTTTATAGTTCAACTCTCACATCCATACATGACCACAGGAAAAACCATAGCCTTGACTAGACAGACCTTTGTTGGCAAAGTAATGTCTCTGTTTTTGAATATGCTGTCTAGGTTGATCATAACTTTCCTTCCACGGAGTAAGCGTCTTTTAATTTCATGGCTGCAATCACCATCCACAGTGATTTTGGAGGCCAAGAAAATAAAATCTGTCACTGTTTCCACTGTTTCCCCATCTATCTGCCATGAAGTGATGGGACTGGATGCCATGATCTTAGTTTTCTGAATGGAAAGGCAACGCTTCTACCCAAATGAATGCATCCCTAGTGTGGAATTTTCAGATTCAGACTTGGTTAGAGGGTGTTTCGGGGACAGAATAGCCTTTCAAATTTCAACCCATCAGAAGCCACTGCCTCATCTGGGATTTGTCCTTTTTTTCCACCAAGGGTCCCGTGTGTGCGGAGGGTGTGTGTGATCCAGGCCTCAGTGTTTACTGTATAAAGAAACTCTGAGCCCCATTGTGTCTGATTGTTTACCAAATTCTTACTGAGAAAGAAAATGTCAACTAAGGGACTGTCCAGGAGAGCACAACCTCCCCCAGTAGATGCCAGCCTTTAGCCTGATGATAATTATGGTTGTTATCTATGGGCGTGCCCTTCTTTCAGAAGCTGATCCTGGGCCAAGGACTCAGGCAGAAGCAGTTCATGAAGGTGCGCTCCTGGGAGCAGGAGCTTTGCTGCCTTTGTACTTGCCTTGCTTTGCTGGGAGATTATGGGTTAATCCACCTTCCTCAGGTAAGAACCATCAGTCTCCTTGGCCTTAGTTTTCCCATCTGCAGAAAGGATGGATGAGATGCAGAGTCTCTTCAAGGACTGCACTTCTGCTTCTAATACTACCTTCTGAGTAGGAAACACACAGGGTACTAAGGAAATTTTCTAGAAGGGGGAGAAGCCAGTTAAATTGTAATCGAATGACAGATCTTATAATAACCATGATCTATTGGTTACCTGGCACTATGCTAGGCATTTTTTTCAATATAAATTTATTTTAATTGGAGGCTAATTACTGTACAATATTGTATTGGTTTTGCCATACATCAACATGAATCCACCATGGGTGTACCCATGTTCCCCATCCTGAACCCCCCTCCCACCTCCCTCCCTGTACCATCTCTCTAGGTCATCCCAGTGCACCAGCCCCAAACATCCAGGATCCTGCATTGAATCTGGACTGGCGATTTGTTTCATATATGATATTATACATGTTTCAATGCCATTCTCCAAAATCATTCCACCCTCTCCCTCTCCCACAGAGTCTAAACGACTGTTCTATACATCTGTGTCTCTTTTGGTGTCTCGCATACAGGGTTATCATTACCATCTTTCTAAATTCCATATATATGTGTTAGTATACTGTATTGGTGTTTTTCTTTCTGGCTTACTTCACTCTATAATAGGCTACAGTTTCATCCATCTCATCAAAACTGATTCAAATGAATTCTTTTTAACGGCTGAGTAATACTCCATTGTGTATATGTACCACAGCTTTCTTATCCATTCATCTGCTGATGGACATCTAGGTTGCTTCCATGTCCTGGCTATTATAAACAGTGCTGCGATGAACATTGGGGCACATGTGTCTCTTTCAGTTCTGGTTTCCTCGGTGTGTATGCCCAGCAGTGGGATTGCTGGGTCATAAGGCAGTTCTATTTCCAGTTTTTAAAGGAATCTCCACACTGTTCTCTGTAGTGGCTGTACTAGTTTGCATTCCCACCAACAGTGTAAGAGGGTTCCCTTTTCTCCACACTCTCTCCAGCCTTTATTGCTTGTAGACTTTTGGATCATGCTAGGTGGTTCGCCTGGTGGGCTGCCGTCTATGGGGTTGCACAAAGTCAGACACGACTAAAGTGACTTAGCAGGAGCAGCAGGTGTTTTAAATAGAGCATTTCTGTTTTAAATAACAGCCTTAAGATGCGTGCCTGCTCAGTCGTGTCCAGCTCTTTGTGACCCCATGGACTGTAGCCCACCAGGCTCCTCTGTCCATGGGATTTCCCAGGCAAGAATACTGGAGAAGGTAGCCAATCCTTTCTCCAGGGGATCTTCCTGACCCGGATTGTTCAACAGGTGATGGACAGATTGTTTCTACTTTTTGACAATTTTTTTTTTAAACACACAGGGTTTATTTTCCTTTCTCATAAAAGAACAAAAGGCAGCCATCTGAGGCTTGCTATATTTGTGATTCCACAATATAAACAATCTCCAAGCTCCTCTCTTTCAGCTTTTTGGCTATCCTGAGTAATATGCCTATAAACATTCATATACAAGTCTTTGTGTGGGTAGATACTTGTGAGTGGAATTGCTGGGTCATGTGGTATTGTTTATGTTTACAAATGGCATTTTTGATTCTTCTAAAAATCCTATAAAGCAGGAATTTTTATTCCCATTTTACTGATGCTAAAATTGAGGCTGGAGGCGGTTAAGCATCCTGTCAATGTAACACAATTAGCAAGTGGATTTGAACCCAAGTGAGTGAGTGAAAGTTGTGTCTTACTCTTGGCAACCCCATGGAATGTAGCCCACCAGGCTCCTCTGTCTATGGAATTCTCCAGGCAAGAATACTGGAGTGGGTAGCTGTTTCTTTCTCCAGGGGATCTTCCCAACTCAAGGATCGAACCCAGGTCTCCCGTATTGCAGGTGGATTCCTCACCAGCTGAGCTACCAGGAAAGTTTTCCCAATTCCAAAGCCTGGGGCTCTCTCCACTGTGCTCTGCAGTCAAGGCTTAGCTCTGCTTCTGGTTTGCATGCATTGATGCAGGAAGGCTACCATGAGCTGGTGGAATCAGCTTCCTCTGTGTGTCTCTCACCTCCTTCAAATCACAGGACTATTTCTGATGGTAAGCCCATGGTGTAAAGTCCAATGTGAATGGGACTTACATGGAATTCTCTCTCTACAGCAATGTTGAGGTATTTAAAACATGACTGGACCACCACCTTAAGTGCAGACATTTTCCTTATGAATATCCAAGTTGTAAGTTACCCATTGCCAGTGTTGCTTGCATTTTCATCCTCTCCTTCCTCCCCCCATTAGTTCTGGTCCAGCAAGTCCTACGCCCTGAATATAGCAACAAACTCTTATCTGCTCCACTGCTGCCGCCAGATTGTTACTATAATAATGCACACCTCTGACAGCTCTTGGCAGCTTTGAGGGCTTCTTGTTGAGTTATTCTGATTTTCAAGTCTGGAGAGCATACAGCAGATGGCATGGCCTACACTGACTCTCTAACAGTGTGTCTAGGATTTGCTGAATGGAGGTTCCAGTCACAGGACAAAGCTACACACTATGTGTGGGGCAGTTTCAGAGGTGAAGTTATTTAACTGCATTGATTTCCCTGCCCCCGCTGCCAGAATGTTGCTATGTGTAAACAAGTGATTTTGCTGAAAGCACTTCAAAAATAAACTCATAACCATACTTTACATTTATTTATTATAGTGGCCCTCTCTAAGGAGCCAGCTGCTTTGATAATATTTAGGACCATTAATTCTATGGGCTGAGTCAGGGAGTGGACAGGAGTATTAGGCAACCATATTTTCACTATGAAATTTATATGAGATAAGGAAAATTTGCTTAAGCCTTCCCAACACAATCATTTTAGAATTTTGATGCATTTCCTTCTAATTTCTTTTTCTTTTCTTTATGCACAGGATTGAAACCAAATTTAGTTCTAGGCATGTTCTGTGCTGAGCTCAGTCATGTCTGACTCTTTGTGACTCCATGGTCACAAAACCGGACTATAGCCCACCAGGTTCCTCTGTCCATGGGATTTCCCAGGCAAGAATACCGGAGAGGGTCGGCATTTACTTCTCCAGGGAATCTTCCTGACCCAGGGACTGAACCTGAGCCTTCTTGTCTTCTGCACTGGCAGGTGGATTCTTTACCACTGCACCACCTGCCTGATTCTAGGCATACTGTGTACAAAATTTTGTATCACCCTATGACTGATTATAATTATACAATATTATATGTGTTATAATTTTCATATTATTATATTATTTTTATCACCCTTTTAAAAAGTACCAACACATGATCAGATAATAAAGTTTTTTATTATTTGCTTATATCAGACATTTAGATTGCTCTTGTGCATTGCAGTAATTTCCTTAGGAGGAATTCCCAAAGGTGGAATTTAGAGGCATCTCTACTATCTGTTGTCAAATTGTGTTCCAGGAACAAGTGAGTTTGTTTTCACTTCTCTGGGCAGGATAGGAGTGCTGGTTTCAGCATATCTTCCCCAGCTTCGCCTGGCTGGTGTTGGAAAGTTCAAGTGCCGGGGGTGATGTTGAGTTCAAAGAGAAGATAAAGACTGCCCCTCATCTCCGGGGGAGGATGTCCTTGGAAGGCAGGACACTTGTCTTGAGAAGGGGGGAAATTGGGATATGTATATTATAAAAAGCAATTTGTATCAATTATGCTAGAGGAAAGACTGAGTGCTTTCTATTCTCCCTGTAGAAATTGATTGACATCATTGTCTCATGGAAACGTGAACAAAGATTATGCAGCCAGCAATGTTGGAAAGTAGGATTGTATACAGATGACAGGCAGTTAGTTAATAAAGTGTGGTTTTATAAATTGGTTGTAGATGGTTTCCAGCTCTTACTCTTTAATTTTTTATTAAAATTTATTTTTAAATTTGTCGTTTCTTTTCTCATCCTAATTATCCAGTTCGCACCGAAATTTGTGTTTGCATTTTTAAATTGTGGTCAACAACAACAACAACAACAACAACAAAACACATGACATGAACTCTGCTGCTGCTGCTGCTAAGTCACCTCAGTCATGTCCGACTCTGTGCAACCCCATAGGCGGCAGCCCACCAGGCTCTGCCGTCCCTGAGATTCTCCAGGCAAGAACACTGGAGTGGGTTGCCATTTCCTTCTCCAATGCATGAAACTGAAAAGTGAAAGTGAAGTCGCTCAGTTGTATCCAACTCTTAGCAACGCCATGGACTGCAGCCTACCAGGCTCCTCTGTCCATGGGATTTTCCAGGCAAGAGTACTGAGTGGGGTGCCATTGCCTTCTCCGGACATAAACTCTACCCCTTAACAAATTTTTAAGTTATAGTACTGTATTATTGGAGGCTTCCCAGGTGGCGCGGTGGTAAAGAATCTGCCTGCAATGCAGGAGACCCAAGAGACACAGGTTAGGTCCCTGGGTTGGGAAGATCCCCTGGATAGGAAATGGCACCCTGCTCCAGTATTCTTGCCTGAAAAATTCCAAGGACAGAGGAGCCAGATTGGCTACAGTCCATGGGGTCACAAAGAGTAGGGCACAACTGAGCACACACTGTTCTGTTAACTACCCTCCCATTATTGTACAACGTATTGGCGTTTGTGGGCTTCCCTAGTAGCTCAGCTGCTAAAGAAGCTGGCTGCAATGCAGGAAACCCCAGTTTGATTCCTGGGTTGGGAAGATACACTGGAAAAGGGATAGTTTACCCATTCCAGTATTCTTGGGCTTCCCCGGTGACTCAGCTGGTAAAGAATCTGCCTGCAGTGCGGGAGACCTGAGTTCAATCCCTGGATTGGGAAGATCCCCTAGGGGAGTGCATGGCAACCCACTCCAGTATTCTTGCCAGGGAAATCCCATGGATAGAGGAGCCTGGTGGGCTGCAGACCATGGGGTCACAAAGAGTCTGCCGTGACTGAGAGAATAAGCATAGCACAGCACATTGCCATTTATAAAATTATGTTTGTTGAAGAAGGTTCCCCAAATTGTATACATGCAAGGCTTACAAACCTGAGTCCATTCTTGTCCTCAGCCTTTCCAAAGTGGCATTTTAAAACTACATATTAAAAAGAAACTTTTTCTTTTCTCTCTGTTTTTTAAGAAGTTCTATTGAGATATAGTTGATATACTACATGTTCACTCATTTTTTCTTTTGCAAAGATATATTTAAAAACATTTTATTTCTTTACTTATTTTTGGCTGTGCTGGGTCTTCTCTGCGGTGCACTGGCTTCTCATTGAGGTGGCTTCTCTCGTTGTGGAGCATGGGCTCTAGAGAACATTGGCTTCAGTAGTTGCAGAGGAGGGGCTCAGTAGTTGCAGTGTGGGGGCTTAGTTGCACCAAGAGATGTGGAATCTTCCCACACCAGGGATTGAACCTATGTCCCCTGTATTGGCAGGTAGATTCTTAACCACTGAATCACCAGGGAAGTCACTATATGTTCACTCTTTTAAAATATGCAATTCAATGGTTTTCAGTATATTCACAGAGCTGTACAACTATCATAAGACAATCTTCAGAACATCTTCATTACCACCCCAAAGAAATCTTATACCTAGTAATAGTCACTGCCCACTTCCCTCTCTGCTGGGAACCACTAATCTAATTTCTGTCTCCATGAATTTTCCTACTTTGGACATTTCATATAAGTGGAATCATATAATGCATCATCATTTGTGACTGGCTTCTTTCACTTATAATGTCTTCAAGGGTGATCATGTCATAGTGTGTATCAGTACTTCATTTTTTAAAATTACTGAATAAGATTGTGTTGTATAGATACACTCCATTTTGTTCATCCATAAATCAGTTGGTGGGTATTTGGGTTGTTTCCACCTTTTGGCTATTACAAATAACATTGGTATGAATATTTATGAGCAGTTCTTAGTGTGGATATATGTTTTCATTTCTGTTGAGTACATATCTTAGAGTGGAATTGATGGTTATATGGTTCAGTTCAGTTCAGTTCAGTTCAGTTCAGTCACTCAGTTCAGTCATGTCTGACTCTCTGTGACCCCATGGACTGCAGCACACCAGGCCTCCCGGTCCATTACCAACTCTCGGAGCTTATCCAAACTCATGTCCATTGAGTTGGTGATATCATTCAACCGTCTCATCCTCTGTTGTCCCCTTCTCCTCCTGCCTTCAATATTTCCCAGCATCAGGGTCTTTTTCAATGAGTCAGTTCTTTGCATCAGGTGGCCAAAGCATTGGAGTTTCAACTTCAACATCAGTCTTTCCAATGAACACTCAGGACTGATCTCCTTCAGGATGGACTGGTTGGACCTCTGCAGTCCAATGGACTCTCAAGAGTCTTCTCCAACACCACAGTTCAAAAGCATCAATTCTTTGGTGCTCAGCTTTCTTCACAGTCCAACTCTCACATCCATACATGACCACTGGAAAAACCATAGCCTTGACTAGACAGACCTCTGTTGGTAAAGCAATGTCTCTGCTTTTGAATATGCTGTCTAGGTTGGTCATAACTTTTCTTCCAAGGAGTAAGCATCTTTTAATTTCATGGCTGCAGTCACCATCTGCAGTGATTTTGGAGCCCCAAAAAATAAAGTCTGACACTGTTTCTCCATCTATTTGCCATGAAGTGATGGGACTGGATGCCACGATCTTAGTTTTCTGAATGTTGTTATATGGTTACTGTATAGTTGATATTTTGAGGAACTTCCAGACTATTTTCCAAAGTGGCTTCACCAATTTATGACCTCATTACTTGTTAATGTCTGCCTTTTTTGGATTTAGCCATCTCAGTGGGTGTGAAGTGGTATCTCCCTCCATATTTAATTGACATTTAATATATACACTTATATTTATTGAATGTTAATGTCATTAACACACAGAAAGTCTTCCATTACACTGAGACTGTAGGAATAAGAACAGTTACACTCACAAGTGGGTCTGGATACATGTAAGTTTAACATAAATTAATTTAAACTTGTGTTTAAGCCCTCTTTGAGCCCTTGGCTCAATTTCTTAAAACTCAAACTACAGTCTTGGTTTTAAACATCCAGACAATATGTAGACCATTCTTTATGTTTCACTGCAAGACAGTCTTTTTGAGCAGGGACTATTCCATCCACCTCCACCCAAATTTCCAGCCCAGTACATCTTCTTTTCCTTAGTACCAGTTTCATACGAGTGTTGTAAGGATTAAATGAGATTATGTATGTCAAACACATAGCATAGTAAGTCTTCAACAAATATTAACAACAATAATGACAAGAAAAAAAACAACAACACAGAATAAAAACAGACAGGTTGTGAGCAGAGAAGTCTCATTTCCGGTCAGTTCCTAGTCTTTTGCACCCAGATTATATCAACTATGTTGAAATAGGAAGTATTTCCATAAACTTCCTCCCATGACTGGTTTGTTTTGTTGGTTGGGGGCCTAAACATCATCTTAGTGATCTGAGCCCTTAATTTCTCTGATTAACTAAGTCCCCCAGAGCTGGAAAGCCTGCTGCTATAATATCCCCACTTGTCCCTGGCATTCTAGTCACCCTCTAAACATTTCCTGAGCTGGAAGAATTATTGGGCTTATCAGGGGGAGTATTTTTTGCAGCCTGTGAGGGGACACTGCCTACATCCTCTGAATCTTTTGTTATCTGAAGACGGTCAGGCATATTGTTCAATAAAATGAACCTTCCAGCCAAACTTTCCTGGAAAGGCAGTTCACCGAACATCACCTTTAATGACCCTCAGGCTGTAAACATCCAACAACACCCATGTGGAAACCTGTTACAGTGAGGACGAGCTGAAAAACTCAGTTGATACTCTTTTGCAAGTGCATGCACATATTCCTATTCAACAGAATTCCTGGTTTCATCTTTCAAATGTACAGTCCCCAAATTAAACTTGTCAATACTTTAAACCTGGTCATTATTTGTTGATTACACTCCACGGACAGAGCCCTGTGCTGGCTTTACTGAGAGGGTTAGAGATATGTCGCTTATATAAAAACGATGAAATCTTGTGATCATCTTGTGATCTTGGCCTGCAGAAAATCACATGTGAGAAATAACAGCCAGGCAGAAAAACACAAATGGAGGCAATTCATATCTTTACCCTGTCTCTTGAGAAATGTCAAAGGGCAGGGAAGAGTCTTGATGTGCAGTGAAACATCTTAAAAGTCCTCTGTAGAGATCTCTGTCATGCACAGTTTTTCTCTTCTGCCAGATGGTGGCTCCTGAAAGCCTTCTCTGTCTTGTCCAGACCTTTCCTGGAAATCAAGTGCATGCCTTGCTTCCCTTCTCTCACCATGGCAGTCCTAAGAATGTCTTCTCTCCCCTCTGTATCCTGCCCCTCCTGTTCACTTCCCCTGGTCCCTGGTCCTTCTCATAGATTGTTGTTTGGTTGCTAAGTCATGTCTGACTCTTTGTGACTGCAAGGACTGCAGCGTGCCAGGCTCCCCTGTCTTCACCGTCTCCCAGAGTTTCATGTCCATTGAGTCAGTGATGCTATCTAACCACTCATCCTCTGCTGCCTCCTCTTCTCCGTTTGCCTTCAATCTTTCCCCGCATCAGTGTATTTTCAGAGTTGACTCTTCACATCAGGTGGACAAAGAATTGGAGCTTTAGCAACAGTCCTTTCAATGAATACTGAGGATTGATTTCCTTTAGGGTTAACTGGTTTGATCTTGCTGTCCATAGGACTCTCAAGAGTCTTCTCCAGCACCACAGTTTGAAAGCATCAATTCCTTGGCTCTCAGCCTTGTTTATGGTCCAACTCTCACATCTATATATGACTGCTGGAAAAACCATCCATAGCTTTAATTATACGGACCTTTGTTGCCTGATGTCTCTGCTTTTTAATATGCTATCTAGGTTTGTCATAGCTTTCCTTCCAAGGAGCAAGCATCTTTTAATTTCATGGCTGCAGTCATCATCTGCAGTGATTTTGGACCCCAAGAAAATAAAATCCGTCACTTTCACTTTTCCCCTTCTATTTGCCGCAAAGTGATGGGCCTAGATGCTATGATCTTAGTTTTTTGAATGTCGAGGTTTAAGCCAACTTTTTCACTCTCCTCTTTCACTTTCATCAACAGGCTCTTTAGTTCCTCTTTGGTTTCTGCCATTAGAGTGTTATCATGTGCATATCTGAGGTTGTTGATATTTCTTCTGGCAATCTTGATTCCAGCTTGTGCTTCATTCAGCCCTGCACTTTGCATGATGCACTTTGATTTAACTTTGCATAGAAATTAAATAAGCAAGGTGACAGTACACACCCTTGTCGTACCGCTTTCCCAATTGGGAACCAGCCTGTTGTTCCATGTCTGGTTCTAACTGTTGCTTCTTGACCCACATACAGTTTCTCAGGAGACAGGTTCTTATAGATGCTGGTCTCCAAGTATGATCCCAAGGGACCATGCTTCTAATACTGTGTCTTGTGTGGCCCATTCTCAAATCAGAGCTCACCCTGTAAGACACTTATAATCAACAGTCATGTTGCTGATTGCTCTGAGGCTGGGTCAGAGAAAGCCTTGCAGCTTCTGCCTTGTCTTCATGAAAAATCTAATTTTGAGGGAAACCAGCTGTAGAGGTTAAACAATGTCCCTTAAAAACTCATGTCCACCCAGAAATTACTTGGCAATACTGTCTTCACAGATATGATTTGTTATGGGTATCTAGATGACATCATGCTCGATTTAGTTAGACTGGGTCCTAAATCCACTGGTACCCTTGTAAGAGGACAGGACACAGAGAGAAGGCCACGTGGAGTTGGAGGTGAGACTGGAGTGAGGCAGCTGTAGGCCAAGGGACCTGAGGATTGCTCTCAGCCCCTGAGAGCTGAAGGATCCCATCCTTCACTTACTTCTGTTTGTTTCAAAAATACCTGGTATTTGACAGAGATGTTTTGCAGCTCTGCTTTGAGAGCTCTGCAGTGGTCCACTGCCCTGATTGGGCTCAGACTTGACCAGAGGAATGTACCTGCACCGATGAGATCTGGACTTGTCTGGAAGTTTTCTTTGCTTCCTTGCTATGCTAAGCTCTCTGCCCAAGGCAGGGATCTGTACTCTGCTAGGCACAATTCCACGCGCGAAAAAGCATGGAAGACTATGCATGCTCCCACTGCCTCCGGAAACCTCTGCCCCTTTCCTAGGGCCCTGATGTCACATCTTCTCCGACCCCTTAATATTCCCACCTTCCCTTTCCTTTGGGGAGAAGGTGTTTTTAGAGCAAGAACCCTCCCTTCTCCATGCTTGATCAATGAATAAAGTTTCTGCTCTGCTATACCAACCTGATGTTGCTCGACTGGCATTTGCAACTCAGGGCAAAGGACCCATTGAGGGGTCCCCACCCTTTTGGGGACTGTCGGCACCACAAGTTACAGAGAGGCAAGGAAGTCTTCTCTTAAAGAACTTCCAGAATGACATTCTGTTGCTTAAGCCACGCCACTTGTGGCAATTTGTTACAGCAGCTCTGGGAAACGAAGGTGATTATGGAGCAAAGGGCTTGCTGCCCAACATGCATAGAAGCCTATGCTCTGGCATCTGCTTTTGAGAAAGGGAAGAGCTTCATTGAGACAAGGAGACAGGAGGCACGGCTCAAATCTGTATCCCCAGTAGAAAGATGAGGTTGTAAACATGGTTGTTTACAAAGTTTAAGGCAAGCGATGGGTTCTTACACGCAGGTGCTTCCTGGCTTGCACGTGCCCATTTACCCAGAGCTGGTATGAAACTCCCGGTGGAAATCTGAGCTGTGATGTCAGAAGGCCGCCCCACCCGCGAGCAAGTCTCTTCTGTGCAGACTCTGATCAACAGTCTGGGCTCCAGCCGGTTTCAGCCACTTCTGTCCTGTTACAAACGAAGTTGATTTCCACAAGCTGCCTTCCTATCTGTTCTCCTGGAAGACAGGATCAAGAGTTGGTTAGTCACCAATTTCTTTAACCCTCTGGGGCACGGTTTAAGGACACCAGTGGCATCCCAAAATGCTCTGGAGATGCCCAGGCAGGCTGGGTGCAGAGACACATGTGCCCGTCTGGATGACCACCAGCGGTGGGCATAAGGCCGTCATCTGGACATCTGTCCCAGTGGACCCCTCTTCAGCTGACCCCAGCCAGGATCTGAGTGCACCCGGAATGGTGCTGGAGAAGACTGTTGAGAGTCTCTTGGACTGCAAAGGAGATCAAACCAGTCAATCCTAAAGGAAATCAACCTTGAATGTTCATGGGAAGGACTGAAGCTGGAAGCTCCGGTACGTTGGCCACCTGATGTGAAGAGCTGACCCCTTGGAAAAGACCCTGATGTGGGGAAAGATTAAAGGCAAAAGGAGAAGGGGGTGGCAGAGGATGAGACAGTTAGAGAGCATTACCAGCTTAATGGACATGAATTTGAGCAAACTCTGGGACATAGTGACGGACAGAGGAGCCTGGCTACTACTGCCTGTGAGGTGGCAGAGTTGAACACGACTTTGTGGCTGAATGACAGCAACAACTAGAGACATAGGTAAGAGCCGCCAGGTGGAGTCTGGTAAATGCACAGAACTGTGAGAGGTAATGCCTGTAGCAGTGATTCTAAGCCATTTGATTCTGTGCTGGTTTGTTATGTAGCTAAGGTCTTCATACAGCAGCTTTCCATTGACCACTGGCCCTTGGAAACAGGGTTTTTCTCTCTTCATCTTTCTCATGAGAATCGGCTCCCACCACCCCTGCCAGTCTGACATTCAGATAAATAATGTTCTCTGTCTCTTCCCACGTACATAATAGACTGGTTCCTCTCTTCAGGTTTACAGCCTGCTTGTGGGGGGGCAAACGTAACTTAAGAATGCTGTTTTTAATTCTTTCCAAGCATCATGATAATGAATTCAAAACTATGTGCCACACAGGTATGGAGGGGACGTATGGTAAAGGTGAGGAAGAGACCCCTCTGGGAGGACTCCCTGAGTTATGAAGGAGGAACTGGGAGGGCATTTCAGAATGGGAACAGGTGCGGGTGTTAAGTAGTTGCTTCATTTGAGAGACAGATTGAAGGGAAGCTCAGAGTGGCTGCCGTGGGCACGTTTTCAGATGTGCTCCAGGTCAAAACAAAAGCTAGCCCATGACAGGAATAGTTTTTCTCTGTGGAGGGGCCGAGGGACACAGATGGGGCTCTGTGCTGGCGCTTGTCTGTTTTTAAAAAGAGAGGAGACACATTTTATGCTCACGTAAATTATACATCAAGATCACGATGAAGTACTTGTTTTCAGGCCTGATGGAACGCTGTGGTTCCTGCCTGCGGCGTCCCTCTGAGATACAAGCTGCCATTTAAGCATCCTTAATTGGTGATGGGCTGTGATGCGGTTGGTTGCTATTCCTGGTTCCCTGGGGAGAGTCCTTGTTCCATAACATTTGTGATTCTCTGCAATTTTATTTTTTAAGTCGAGGAGCAGATTGATCCTCTGATATGTTCCTTCTCAAGAGAAGAGACATCACAATGGACCTTAATTTAGTCAAGGACATGATCATTAATGTCACTTTTTAAGTGGTCAAACAACACAGTCCCGTCAAGACATACTAGGACTTCATGGTGTGACCTAACCTCCCACTTGAGGAGAAAGATACCTCCTGGCCTTTGGGGTCAGTCGGACTGGAGTTCAGTCCTTGTTTTGTTTTCTGGCTGTGTGGGCTTGGATTAGTGCTGCGCAGTACTTGGCATGATTCATAAGTTCAGTACTTGTTGGTCATTATTATTTTCGAATACTATTCATTTGTAAAGCACTTGGCACAGTGAATGGGCAGCTGTTAGTTTTCTCTCTCTTTCTCTTGTGTCTCAGACAATTGGCTCTCCTTTGCCCATTTGGGGAATCACAGACTCTTGGGGCTGGACTGAAGTCCAGCCTTCTACCTGAGTCTAAATTATATTTTTTAATATTTATTAACATTTATTTTTTACTTGGCTGCACCAGGTCTTAGTTTGGTGTGTGTGATCTTTAGCTGTAGCATCTGGTCTCTAGTTCCCCAACTGGGGACCAAACCTGGGCCCTCTGCACTGGGAGCTTGGAGTCTTAACTGTGGAACCACCACAGAAGTCCCTGAAGTATAAATTCTTGAAGCCTTAGCATCCTTGCCAAGTGGTCTTAGAGATTCTTCTTGATTACCTAACATGATGAGCAACTCACTTCTCCTGAAGGCATCCTACTCTCTCCTCAGGCAGCCCTGATTAGGAAATCCAACCCCATCATAAAATCTTTTTTTTCTTTTTTTTACTATTATTTACTATTTACTTTACTATTTTTTTTACTATTGAGCCACCAGGGAAGCCTGAAATCTATCTTCTTACACCTACTCTGATGAAGAATCAACATATGTTTAGTGAGCAATTAATATTCATTGTGTAGATGGTATTAGTAGGGGATAAAAAAATTTAATTGATGTTCCTTGACCTTAAGGGGTTGCTGCTGCTGCTGCTAAGTCACTTCAGTCGTGTCCAACTCTGTGTGACCCCATAGATGGCAGCCCACCAGGCTCCCCCGTCCCTGAGATTCTTTGGGCAGGAGTACTGGAGTGGGGTGCCATTGCCTTTTCTGGACCTTAAGGGGTGTCTTCTTTTTTTTATTGTTATTTATTTTTGGCTGTGCTGCATCTCCACTGCTGCATGGGTCTTTCCCTCGTTGTGGTGAGTGGGGGTCACCCTCTGGTTGCTATACACGGCTTCTTACTGTGGTGGCTGCTCTTGTTGCAGGGCACAGGCCCGAGGGTGTGTGGGTTTCAGTAGCTGTGGCACGTGGCCTCAGTAGCTGTGGTTCCCAAGCCCTAGAGCACAGGCTTGGTGGTTGTGGCACATGGGCTTAGTTGCTCTGAGGCATGTGGGATCTTCCTGGACCAGGGGTCCAGCCCGTGTCTGCTACATTGGCAAGTGGATTCTTTACCATTGAGCCCCCAGAGCAGCCTGAAATCTGTCTTCTTACACCTGCTCTGATGAAGCCTCAACATATGTTTAGTGAGCAATAAATAGTCATTGTGTAGATGGTATTAGTAAAAAAAAAATTTAACTGATGCTCCTTGACCTTAAGGGGAGTAAAGAATTATGCCCAAGGGAAGCAAAATGAAATGGAAGGTAGTGTTTGACACACAAGAGAAGCCCTAGAGCTCCAAGCTCCTCAGAGGATCCAGTCTCCCAGATCCCTGAGCTTCAGGGATAAAGATGACTGTGGGAAGGAGGAAGGGGATTTTTTTAAAAAAATTTATTGACATGTAATTGATTTACAGTGTTGTAATAATTTCTGCTATACAGGAAGGTGATTCAATTATACATATATATGTATAATTGTATATATATATATATTCTTTTGCATATTCTTTTCCATTGTGGTTTATCACAGGATCTTTTTAAAAAATTAATTAATTTATTTTAATTAGAGGCTAATTACTTTACAATATTGTAGTGGTTTTTGCCATACATTGACATGAATCAGCCATGGATATACGTGTGTTCCCCATCCTCCCACCTCTCTCCCCATCTTATCCCTCAGGGTCATCCCAGTGCACCAGCCCTGAGCACCCTGTCTCATGCATCAAACGTAGACTGGTGATCTATTTCACATATGATAATATATATATTTCAGTGTTATTCTCTCAAATCATCCCACTCTCGTCTTCTCCCACAGAGTCCAAAAGTCTGTTCTTTACATCTGTGTCTCTTTTGCTGTCTCACATATAGGGTCATCCTTACTGTCTTGTCTATCTGCAAGGAGATCCAACCAGTCCATTCTGAAGGAGATCAACCCTGGGATTTCTTTGGAAGGAATGATGCTAAAGCTGAAGCTCCAGTACTTTGAACTCTTCATGTGAAGAGTTGACTCATTGGAAAAGACTCTGATGCTGGGAGGGATTGGGGGCAGGAGGAGAAGGGGACGACCGAGGATGCGATGGCTGGATGGCATCATGGACTCGATGGACGTGCGTCTGAGTGAACTCCAGGAGTTGGTGATGGACAGGGAGGCCTGGCATGCTGCAATTCATGGGGTCTCAAAGAGTCGGACACGACTGAACGACAGTACTTTGAACACCTCATGTGAAGAGCTGACTCATTGGAAAAGACTCTGATGCTGGGAGGGATTCGGGCAGGAGGAGAAGGGGACGACCCAGGATGAGATGGCTGGATGGCATCACGGACTCGATGGACATGAGTCTGAGGGAACTCCAGGAGTTGGTGATGGACAGGGAGGCCTGGCGTGCTGTGATCCATGGGGTCACAAAGAGTCGGACATGACTGAGCGACTGAACTGAACTGAACTTACTGTCTTTCTAAATTCCATATACTGTATTGATGTTTTTCTTTCTGACTTACTTCACTCTGTATAATAGGCTCCAGTTTCATCCACCTCATTAGAACGGATTCAAATGCATTCTTTTTAATGGCTGAGTAATACTCCATTGTGTACATGTACCACAGCTTTCTTATCCATTCGTCTGCTGATTGACATCTAGGTTGCTTCCACGTCCTGGCTATTGTAAACAGTGGTGCAATGAACATTGGGGTACACGTGTCACAGGGTGTTAAATGTAGCTCCCTGCGCTATACAGTAGGACCTTGTTGTTTATCCATCTTAGGTATAATAGCTTGTATCTTCTAATCCCAAACTCTAAGTCTTCCCTCCCCTACCTGCCCTTGGCAACCACAAGTCAGTTCTCTATGTCTGTGAGTTTCTTTCTTTTTCACAGATTTGTTCATTTGTGTCATATTTTAGATTCCATAGATAATGATATCATATGATGTTTGCTTTTCAGGATCTGGCAGGATTCTCGATGGAGCTATATGTCTAGTAACTCAGGCTCCTGAGTCAGTACAGTACATTCTTAAGAAAAAAAAATTTTCATTTATTATTAAAAAAATTAAGGATTATGACTGTGGTGCCTTAGCCTAAGAGCTCTAGAAAACAGGCCCGAAGCAAAGCTTATGGGCTAAAGCCGGAGGGCTGGCAGACTTTGGCCAGTGTCACCTGGTTTGTATAATCTGTGAATTAAGAAACCTGACAGCTCAGTGACTTCAAGCAGGGTTATCAAACTATGGGCCAGATGCATCCCCTTATTGCCTGTGGTATATGATCCATGAGCTAAGAATGGTTTTTCCATTTTTAAATGGCTGAAAAAAGGTGAAAAAAGAATTTTGTGACATGTGCATATTAACATGAAATTCAGACATCAGCATCCATAAATAACATTTTATTGACCAGTCACACCCACTCATTAACAAATTGCATTGCCCCCTGCTTTCAGGCTGCAAGGGTGAACCTGAGTCATTGTGATAGAGACCATGTGGCCTGTAGAAGCTGAAACGTTTACTGTCTGGCCATTTACAGAGAAAGCTTGGTTTGAAAGTGGAGAGTGGTGAAATATCAAGGGGAAAAAGAGAGTTGAGAGAGGCAGCCAGTGACAGTAAATACAAGCTGGTGTTTTCCAGAGTGGGTCAGGTTTTGTAAGGAATACAGCAGTGCAGGACATCACTGGAGCAGAGGCACAGAATCCCAGCAACTCAGAACCATCCAGAGCGGGGTGGGGAGGCTGGGGGAAGGGGGGCAAGAGGTGGGAGGCGTTTACCAGTTGGTTCCTTCGTTTCTTGGCTGTTGGGTGTTAACAATCCTGCATTTCGGCGCTCTGTTTCCTGATTGATCCAGGGAGGTGCTGGGAGAGACAGAGCTTCTGTGATGTGGTCTGGCAAATGTGTCAGTCATGCTGCAGGAGGGACTCCTAATTGATGGCATCAAATGTGGTGGCAGGGGCTTCCCCTGTGGCTCGGCCGTAAGGACTCTGCCTGCAGTGCAGGTGACCCAGTAGATACAGGTTCGATCCCTGGGTTGGGAAGATCCCCTAGAGGAGGAAATGGCAACCCACTCCTGTATTCTTGCTGAGAAAATCCCAAGGACAGAGGAGCCTGGCAGTCTAATGTCCATGAGATTGCAAAGAGTCGGACATGACTGAGTGAGCAAGCATGCAAAGGCAGCTGTGCTGTATAGCAAAGAAAATGGCATGAACCCTCCCTAGGAAGGCTCTAGAGAGCAGGGGTCGGGGGAGAGAGAGAGAGGTGGGTGGAAAGGTCTGGAGAAGTGCGTAAACAGGGCCTAGTGCATGGAATCAGTTCTAGCACCCAGCCTCTTGTCAGTTGCATGAAAGAGATCAGGTGAGACTTGCTAGAATGAAAACCATATGAAGTCTGGGCACAGAGTGATACCTGGGATGTGGGTGAGGTTGAGGAAAGGAAGGTCTTGGAGAGTCTGGAGAAACTCTTTTTAACTTAATCTCACCAGCATTCCAGGCCCCAGGGATGTCAGAAGGGAAAAGCAAGCTCTCACCACATGGAATTTATTTACTTATTTTTAGAGAACCTTTGGTTCAAGGAGCTGATAGGCTAACTGAGAAGAAATTAGATTAGGGGCAAAGTCTGTAGATATGGAAGCTAGGCTTCCCAGGTGGCGCCGGTGGTAAAGAACCCACCTGCCAATGCAGGAGATGAAAGAGACAAGGGTTTGACAAGTGTTAGTTGCTTAGTCGTGTCCGAGTCTGTCCATGGGATTCTCCAGGCAAGAATACTGGAGTGAGTTCTCATGCTCTTCTCCAGGGGATCTTCCCAACCCGAGGATTGAACCCAGGTCTCCTGTGTTGCAGGCAGATTCTTTACCGTCTGAGCTATCACAGAAGCCTAGGGAGCCACAAGCAGTGTTGTATTGGTCATCAATAAGTAGATATATTGGGTTTTACTTTAAGATGTTACCAACATTTTGGCCAACCCAATACATAGCAGTGTACAGTGTAGGTTTTTTTTTTTTAAGGCTCTATTTTTAAATTAAGAACAGTTTTCAATTCTTAGCAATATTGAACAGAAGGAAGAGAGCTTTCTCATTTGTCTCCTGTCCCCACATGTGCATAGCCTCTTCCATTGTCAACATCCCCCATCAGAGTGTAAATTTGTTATAACTGAAGATCCTACATTGACATATAATTATCACCCAAATTCCACAGTTTACATTAAGTTTCACTCTTGGTGTTGCACAGTCTACTGGCTTGGATAAATGTACATGTGTCCATAATTGTAATATCACAAGAGCATTTTCACTGCCCTAAAAATCCTATGTGTTCTGTGTATCCATCCCTCCGTCTCCCCTAATCTCTGGCAACCCCTTATCTTTTTATTAACTCTGTAGTTTTACCTTTTCCAGAATTGATGTATAACTGCATACTGGAATGATATAATATCTATCCTTTTCAGGTTGGCTCTTTCCACTTAGTAGTATGCACTTAAGTTTCCTCCATATCTTTTCATGGATTGATAGCTCATTTCTTTTTAGCACTGAGCAGTATTCCATTGTCTGAATGTACTGTGGGGAATCTCTCTACTTACGAACTGAATGACATCTTGGTGGTGGTTGTTCGACAGTTCGTTGGGATTTTGGTGTTTCTCTAAGAAGGGGTGCGCTCACGTCCTTCTATTCCTCTGCCTTGTCTCATGTTTTTGATGTATAGTGGTGTTGATCCTTTAGCTTCTGCCACTCACATCTTCAGATCAGGCTCGGGGCAGACCTTTCTCTTCCTTTCCCTTTGTGCTTTGTCCAGTTGCATTTGCTCACAGGATGCCATGTGCAGAGACGCTGTGCCCGACCCCATGGTCTGGGGCCTGGCTGAAGGACATCTTGGTTGCCTCCAACTTTAGGTCACTTCTTCCTCATAGCCTCAGTTTCCTGCCTGTTAAACGTTAGTTTGAACAGGTCATCTTTATGTTTTTTTTTTTTTTTTTTTTCCCCCAGCTCTAATGTATTTCTTCCAGAATGCCCAGCAGACTCAATACGGTACCCAGGCTGACCTAGGTAGGTCCTTGGCAATGGGAAATGTTGATAACGGGACAGATAACTGTGGATGCCTTTTCTGTGCAGCTCAAATCCCTGGGCTGATGACTGCTGTTTTCTGAGTTTCATAAGGGAGCCCTAATGCCTAGGGAACTCTGTGCTGTCAGCTTCATTCCTTTAGTGTTAAGGTTTTTGTTTAGAAAAAACCAAAACAAATAAGAAACAAGTCAAGTTTAAATAAAAAGGATAAAACACCACAGAGCCAATGTATTTTTGCTAGATGATGCATAATCCCGCAACCGTCTGAATGGATTTAAAGACTTCGTGGAGACGATTTATGGTATTTGTGAACACTCTCGCCAGTGCTGGTAAAATTATGAAATTTAACAAGGAAAAAAATTGCTTTGCCTGTTTAGCAAATAATAAATCAAATAACTCCCACACTGAACCAAAAGCCAAGAAGGAGAGAGAGCAAGCAATACAGAGAGGAAAACATGGGATAATGAAAAAGGCCCCGAGCAAGCCCACAAAATAGCAGTGAAGTGAGATTTTCTGCAGGAGCTCCTGTCCTTCAATCAGGGGTGGGAGTCGGTGACGTCAAGGTTGTCGTTGTTCATTTGCTCAGTTGTGTCTAACTCTTTGTGACTCCACAAACTGCAGCACATCAGGCCTCCATGTCCTTCACTATCTCCCAGAGTTTGCTCAAACGAATGTCCATTGAGTACGTCAGGGATGCCATCTAACCATCTCATCCTTTGTTGCCTGCTTCTCCTCCTGTCCTCAGTCTTTCCCAATATCAGGATCTTTTCCAGTGAATTTCTTTGCATCAGGTGGCCGAAGTATTGGCATTTCAACTTCAGCATCAGTCCTTCCAATGAATATTCAGGGTTGATTTCCTTTAGAATGGACTTCTTTGATCTCCTTGCTGTCCAGAGGACTCTCAAGAGTCTTCTCCAACACCACAGTTCAAAAGCATCAGTTCTTTGGCACTCAGCCTTCTTTTTGGTCCAACTCTCACATCTGTACATGACTCCTGGAAAAACCATAGCTTTGACTAGATGGACCTTTGTTGGCAAAGTGATGCAGGGATGCAGGAGGCATAGGTCCCATCACCCCCTGCAGTGGATGACAGTGATAATAACTATGGCCTGTGTTCCCATGTACCTGTTCCAACCAGACCCTGGGCTGATCGCTTCTGATGCATTAACTTCCCTGAAATTTCCAGCTGAACTCCCTGGTCTCTGATCTCTGCAATTCTGGCTCTGCACCACGGAGCAGCCCTGCCTGTTCTCCTGCTCTTTCACCCTTGCCAGTGTGTTTCCTTGGTGACACATTGTCCCAGCAGGCAGGTAGCTAGGTATGAGCAGAGAAGCAGGGGCAGGGGCCAGGTGGCAGGAAACCATGAATCTTGTAAACAGTGGGCGTCTATAGACAGACGAAGGAAAGCAGGAACCTCCAGGCTGACAGGAAGCCACACATTTTGGGTGATGAGTGTCCTGGAAGCAGACAAAGAAAGGTGAGGAAAGATGGGAATGTTCTGTGTCCAAATGTAACCTTTGCTCATTATGCTCTCATTACAATAAGATTAATCTTATCTTACAAATAAGAAGTACCCATCATGTACCGATGCCATGACCCTTCTGATCTAAGCTAAATAAGGACAAAATCCTTCCTCCTGGTGGACAGAGCGGGAGAGGAGCCTGGTGGACTACGGTCCATGGGGTTGCAAAGGGTCAGACACGACTGAGAGACTGAAGACCCACACACATCCGCTTCTCCCCTCGCAAAAATGGAGCCAGGATGAAAGCCAGGGAGTATGACCCCCAGGCTCCTCCTTCCCCAGTGACTATTCCACCCCTTCCTTTGTATGGCCCCCATGACCGGCTTGCCAAAGAAGCCTGGGCAGCAGCTCCTCACCTGTCTGCCTGCTCTCCCTCTGAGGTTGTGCTCTTGCACTCCATCGCTTCTGTCCTGTTTGACTCTTTGTTGACCCCATGGACTGTAGCCCACCAGGCTCCTCTGTCCATGGGATTCTCCAGGCAAGAATACTGGAGTGGGTAGCTGTTTCCTCCTCTAGGGGATCTTCCCCACCCAGAGATTGAGCCTGCATCTCCTGCATTGCAGGGGGGATTCTTTACCACTGAACCATGGGGAATATTCTTGCTTAAATAAACTCTCACTTTGCTTTCTTAACCTTCTTGCTTCACCTCCAAATTCTTTCACAAGGAAGAAGGAATCTTACATTCACCAGGAACACTGATCAATCTGAGGGGAGAATGTGTTTGTCTCATGTGATTGTCCTTGCCCTGAGTAGAGAGTTATGTCTGAATTGCAGGCTCAAAATGGCCTTGATGGTAGCTTGCAGGGTCCTTTGATGTAATAAGGACACCTGATGTTTATGAAGGACTGTGTACCATGCCCTGCGCTTGCTACCTTAAAAGCATGACCTCTTCTCATCCTCATAGCAGCCCCTGGAGGCAGGCGGTTTTGCCTGTGCTTTCATGTAGGGGGCTGAGGATCGAAGCAGTTATGCTACTTGCCCAAGATCACAGCCAGAAAATGGTCAAAGTGGGTTTTGAACAGGGGTCAACCTGACACCCCAGTCATGGACTTCACACATGCTTTTGCTTGGGGAGGCCCCTGAAGCCAGGAGTAGAGAGCTCGACTGCAGTAAATGTGGATTAATGCGGGGCTAGGGTACATAGGCAGGACCTGTCTGTCAGGCCCTGGAGCATAATCCTAAACAGTCTTCCCTACTTTTGCAGAAAATCTATTTTCTCTGTTGTTTAGGAATGGATTGAAGTGGAAATGACACTAATGGCAGGCAAGGTGGAGGGATAATGTAAGGGAAACAGAACTTGAAGGAAATTGCAGAAGCAATGCTGTACTCTATTCACTTAAAAGCAAACAACCAATTGATGCAAAGCATGCTAAAGGATTCCTATAAAGCAGGTGCATGTGTGCAAGTCCATACATGTTTCTATGCAGTGCATAGCAGACAAGCCTGTGGGTTCTAGAAATAATCCATATGATAAAGGCTCTCTGTCTACATAGATTGGAAGCAACAATGTCAAATTATTTGGACAGGTTTGCCAACAGATGTAATGTGTTTAGCTAAACAGATACTAATTTTCCAGCTCTTTGACCTACTGATAAATTATATCCTGTTGGAGATACACTTGGGGCTTCCCTCATAGCTCAGTTGGTAAAGAATCCACCTGCAATGCAGGAGACCCTGGTTCGATTCCTGGGTCGGGAAGATCTGCTGGAGAAGGAATAGGCTACCCACTCCAGTATTCTTGGGCGTCCCTTGTGGCTCAGCTGGTAAAGAATCTGCCTGCAATGTGGGAGACCTGGGTTCGATCCCTGGGTAGGGAAGATCCCCTGGAGATGGGAAAGGCTACTCACTCCAGTATCCTGATCTGGAGAGAAAAAGCTGAGGTTGCTTTTTTTCAAACAGGATGAAATTCAACACATGATTCAAACAGGGTGAAAACTCTTCTGCCACATATCATGTTCTTTGATTAGAAAATATCCACACCACTTTTGATGATGTAGATTTTAAAAAGACTATTTTATATAATGCAGTAATAAAGGCACTTCTTATATTTAAAAATTATATATTAATCCCAATGTTTTTTTCAGTATTTTGAGCCATTTATCATTTCTGGGACAGGTTTTGGAATCTGTGACCTGCCTTTTGGAAAGGTATTTTTCTCGAGCAGTTCTGCAGAATCTTCTGATACCAAGTACCTGGCTTGAAACGTTGGTAGGTTACAAAATAAAGTCACTCGGGGGTAGTCTGAGATGCATGCTGCTTTTGTGGGATGTATGATCATGATTTGGAATTCCCAGTGATTTGAAAAGTTGCTGTCCGTCTCAGCTGGAGCTTTTTTTTGTATATGAAAAGTGAATTTCTCAACCTTGACACTGTTAATACATTGCTGTTCAATCGCTAAGTCATGTCCAACTCTTTGCGACCCCATGGACTGGAACATGCCAGGCTTCCCACATTAGACTGGATCATCTTTTTTGTTTGTTTGTTTTGCCGTGTGTGTCTGTCTTGTATATTGTAGGAGTTTTAGCGTCATCGTGGCCTTTGCAGGCTAGATGCCGGTAATGCTTCCCCAACTGGGACAATGAAAATATCTCCAAAGGCTGCCAACATGGCTCCCCTTCTCCCTCGCCCAGTTGAGAATCACTGATAGAAAGCTTCAGAAGTCAGATGTCTGCAAAGCTCTGTGTGTTGCTCTGATTTTATGGATAGTTACAGAGTATTTTCCATGCGCTTTTCCCTTAGCAGCCTGCTATTGCCATGAATATTCTTATTTGTAACTCCGGCAATAGCCTGGCAGTGAAGATTAATAGAGGGATAAGAGCAAAAACATCCTCCTGCAATGTTGCAGCATGCTGAAGTACATGCGGTTGAGGTGTCAAGAAAGGAAACTATGATAAACAGAGTAACTTTCAGTTAAACACTGTGTTCCCTGCTTCCTGTTCATAGTGTCCCTCACTAGAGCTTATCCTTGTGGATCAATTAATTCTGTGTTTCTGTTTAACCTTCACTGATATCACTGAGGGTTGATTCTCCAGTATTTTATTTTTTATTCTGGCAATCAATAAAGCTTTGCGGCTACTGCTGCTGCTGCTAAGTCACTTCAGTCATGTCCGACTCTGTGTGACCCCATAGACGGCAGCCCACCAGGCTCCCCCGTCCCTGGGATTCTCCAGACAAGAACACTGGAGTGGGTTGCCATTTCCTTCTCCAATGCATGAAACTGAAAAGTGAAAGGGAAGTCGCTCATTACCTATTTGTAATTAAAAGTGTCAGTTTGTTTTCCATTCCATATGTCTGACTGACTTCCTCTTGGGTGGATGGAAAAAAAATCTATTTGACTTTCATGGGGCTGAGATTATACCACAGTGTCTTTTGCATGGCAACTCTAGTACAAGTAAAATCATAGAATTTTAGCCTATGCAGGTGAACAATAATATTAAGGACAAAAATAGATACATATTCAATTAATAGATTGAGAATAATCACTTCAGTTAGACTTCAGAACACACCATCTGATTTATAGGATGATATAATGTGGACTGTGAACGTAGGAGTTTTATAATTCTAGAGAACTACTTCAACCTCCCTCACTTTGTAAATGGAAAAATTGTCAGGCTAGAAAAAAAGTGATGCTGTCAAGACCATATGACCAGATAGTTCCAGAACTAGGACTGGAAGCCTAGGTGGAAGATCGCAGTGATGGCTTTAATTCAGAAGTTGGCAGACTCCAGCCTTGGAGCAAATCTGGCCTGCTTCCTCTTTTTCTAAATACAGTTGTACTGGAACTTGGCCACACCCATCAATTTACTTAGGATGTATGGCTTCTTTCATGCTATAATCACAGAGTTGAGTATGGCCCAAGAAGCCAAAAGTATTTACCATAGTTCTAGTCAAGGCTATGGTTTTGCCAGTGGTCATGTATGGATGTGAGAGTTGGACTATAAAGAAAGCTGAGCACTGAAGAATTGATGCTTTTGAACTGCGGTGTTGGAGAAGACTCTTGAGAGTCCCTTGGACTGCAAAGAGATCCAACCAGTCCATCCTAAAGGAGCTCAGTCCTGAGTGTTCATTGGAAGGACTGATGTTGAAGCTGAAACTCCAATACTTTGGCCACCTGATGCGAAGGGCTGACTCTTTGGAAAAGACCCTGATGCTGGGAAAGATTGAGGGCAAGAGGAGAAGGGGACGACAGGGGATGAGGTGGTTGGATGGCATCACAGACTCAAAAGACATGAATTTGGGTAGGCTGCAGGAGTTGGTGATGGACAGGGAGGCCTGGTGTGCTGCAGTCCACGGGGTCACAAAGAGTCGGACATGATTGAGTAACTGAACTGAACTTTTACAGAAAGAGCTTGCATAGACTTGGACTAATTCTTCATTCTCTTTGCTGTGTAATATTACAGTGCCCTCCTTCCCCACTTCCTGACTCTGGACTCAGCCATACAACTTGCTTTGGTCCTGCTTGGTCTTGTGCTTCTGCTTTTGCAATGAAAAATTCCCAAACTAGCCTGCTGGAGGGTGACAGAGTTGTGGAACAGCATCAAGTCATCTGAGTCCTCCCGACCAAGGCCAGCCTCCGTCTCTGTCTGCTGAGCAAATTCTCGACAGGTGAGTGGGATCAACCAGCAAGCAATAGGTGCTTATTGTTCATGCAAAAATAATTGTGTCTTATGAAGTGGCTATACTTCTCTTGAGACTTAAGTGTTAGTTAAGGACTCAGATTTTAGAGATGTAAACCTGGGCTGGGTCCTGACTCTGCCACTTTTTAACTGCATGACCTTGTTACTTAAATCATGTTGCCTCTCAAATCTTTCTTTTTTCATTGTTTGTGGTAGATATTCTTGCTTTCCTGACATCTGGTTTCTTTGCTCCTTTGTTCAAACAGAAGGATTGTATTTCTCTGCTTTCTTGAAGATGGGCGTGGCTCTGTGGCTTTCTGTGGCCAACAGACTCTGGGTGACAGTAAGTGTGTTACCTCTGGGTGGAAGCATCAGTTGTGAGCATCAGTGCTCACTTTCCATTAATTCCAACCCCCATGTAGCATCTGTGGAAGAATGGGCTGATGGAGGTCAATGATGATTGGTCATTGTTGATGGTCAATGCAGAGGCTGAGCCACTGTATGGTGGACAGCTTCCTTGGGGAGTCATCTGGACCCACAGTGGTCTTGGCATGAGTGAGAACTTAACTTTTGTTGGGTTAAGTCACTGGAGTTTGAAGGGTGCTTGTTATAACAGCTGAGTGAATGATTTTTTGAGAATTAAATTTTTTTTTTCTGAAATGAAAATCACTACAAATGGAAAAAGTTGTGGTGGAGAGAATGGGGTCACTGTAAGTTAATCGGCACCCATTTATCAGAGATCAACTCTGGGGAAAACAATGCAACTCCTGGGATCAAATTGAAGAATCACCGCTAAATAAGCTGCTTGACCTGTGGTGAAACTGACTTCATCCTTTGGAGCTTCTGTTTCTAAAAAGATTGGGACAAACCTATTTGTCCTTTTCAGGATGTTATATAATGATGAAGCTTCCAGAGTCTTGGATGAACCATAGAGACTGTTATGTGCAAGGTACACAGGATGGGATATTCTGGGGCCTAGATCAGGCTGGGATACCCAGGAGCCCAGTGGGCCGTGGAATCTGGGTTGTAGCTGGCGAGAACCTAGGTAGCTTTCAGAACTCTGAAGGTCATGAGGCCAGTGCAGGGGGAACAAGGACAGGTGGGGGACACGGGTGGGCACATCAGGAACCACAGGAGGCAGAGCAGAGGGAAGAGCAGGGCTTCGGAGTCAAAGCGGCCTAGATCTGTACCATGGATCTGCTCTTTCCTTACTTGCTGTGTGACCATGGGCAACTTACCTAACTTCTCTGGGCCTTCATTTCCTCATCTGTGAAGTAGAGAAAACAATGGTGTCAACCTTGTAGGGTTGTTGGGGAAAAAAAGAGAGGATAACTGTGTAGCACACACGGCAAATACTTTATTGAATGCCATTCTTAGTTTTTTATTGATGTTGATCTACAAAGTTAGAGGGTGTGCAGGCTTGTCCAATTCAAGCGGTGTCCATCCAGAACATATCCATCCAGTACACATGGCTAGGGCTTCTTAAAAGGAATATACTGGGGGAGAGAGGTGGGGTGGGCTCCCAGTCTTTTACTTGGCTAAGGTGATGGGGAGGCTGCCTGGCTAGTATTGAGACCTTAGGGGAATAATATTTTGACAATAGACTGAACTTGACGAGTTAGTTATAATAAGTTCCTTGCCTGATGATGCTAAACAGAACAAAACCCTGTGGGGGCCATGAAAACCAAACAACCTAATTTGATCCTGCCTGAATGTCTCTGTAACGGATATGTGAATGCCTACTCATGATCTCCGGTATCTCTTAGCCCAGCGGAATTCAATGTGAACTTGAAATCTCTTAATGGCTTTAAAGTTTTAACTTCTTTTAGGGGAGGAAAAAAGCAGAAATCAAAACTTCTTAATTTATTCTCTTCTTGTTGCATAAAGGTAAGAATCTTGTGCGGATTAAATTATGTGGCAGTTTTCCATTTCTAGTTGGGCGATATTAGCAATATGGCAATCATAAAAAAAAACAGTTAGATTTTTTATGTGATGTACATGTTCCAAATGAACACCTCTGGCCTCTTCTTTTAATTGTTACGTGCCTCTGGGGTTTTAGCTTATTGGAAGGATCAGGAAGCAATATTCTAAGTGGGCCAAGTTCCAGAAAGGGAGGATGGGGGAGGAAAGATTTTTCCGTTGCATTTCCCTGGCAAGTACTCTGTGGGATGCACATATATAAAATGACCAACTTGGAAGCAAGGACTAGCAGATGAACTGACGAGAGTCCGAAGGCGAGGCAGAACACACTGCTGAAGGCTCTGAAATGGTGCTCAGCTCAAGAGCTACTAGTCGGCATTTAGGGGGCCCTTTCAAGTTTATAGTTATGATCTGGGCAGCAGAGTTATAGACTACTTGGTTAAAATGTTGCAATTAAATTTGCTTGAAATGAACAGTTAGTGTGTCATGTCTTTAGGAGGGGGGAAAAAACCTTTTCATAACAAGAGAAAGATACCCTGCAAATTAATTTTCTAATTCATTCTTGCCATGGATTTCACCCATTTCTGAGACCCAAGGTATAAAACTCAGAGAACGGAAATAATGAAACAAAAACTCTTTTGCGATTTTTGAGCTCATATGATGGGATTGAGTTCACTTTGGAAGTCTTTGAGTCTATGAGTATTCCTCTCCATTGCCAAGTTGATAATGCATTCAGAGTAGATATTAAAAATACTTTTATGCTTAAAACCTAAAAGCAGATGTGGCTCTGGTTGTGTATTGGGTTTATGAGTTGAATTCCTGCTGTCAGCCTCGAAGGAATCTTATTATCATCTAGGAATTCAGATAGCTGTTTTAAAGAATATTCTAAAAATGTAAGCAATATTATCAAATAAAAATGCCTTGTGTTTGGAGATATGACTTCTGAGGACGGAGTTTACTTTTTTCCTTTTATTTTTCTTCACTTCTCTTTTTTTTATGTCTTTTCAGTGATTTAGGGGTTTGTGATCTTTTTGAAATGGTTTTCTGACTTAGTTTAAATTTTAGATGAAATTATTTTGCTTCGGGGACCTGACGAATGGTCTCAGGGTACAACTTTCTTTTGTTCTGGCTTCAGAAAAATACACACGATACTGCAGCACTGCTTTGAAGCCTAATTAATGCAATTAAATTGCTTTTAAACTCCCAATTCAAAAGCATCTAGATAAACATGAAATAGTGAGCCAAATACTTGTCCTTTGTAACTCAGTGGAGGTGTGTACACACCTTGGCACCGGAAAACCAGGTGAGTTTCAGCAGAAACCCAGAAGCTCCCAGACTGCTAGTCTATTTGCAGCTAAGACATCAGAGTATGTAGTATGTATGTTCCGCGTGCATGTGTATTTGCATACTTCCAAGCAAAATTTTGTTATATTAAGACAAATTCCTTGAATCTCTTTAACTGCTCCCAAGCCATGCCATTATGATTGTTACAGGCATTATCCTTGATTTCCATATTCTGTGTATAAGATCACAGAAAATGAGTTCAAAGCAGAAAAAGCCGAAGCAGTTCGAGGCTTGATTGGTTGGCTTTTGGAATTAGATCCGAGGGGAAGGGAAGTAGGATTTATATTTTGAGTAGACTTGAGACCCAAACACTGAGCTAACTCAGGGAAGGGCATTAGAGCCAAGGCCTGGGGACGCATCTGCTCTTATCTTGGCAGCTCAGGATGGCTTCCCAGTGGTTTCCCCAACCTCCAGGGCCAGAGGCAGCTCAGAGGAAACCAGTGCACACACTGCACAGCTAGGAACACCAGCTTAAAGTCTGTGATGGACACCGTAATGAAGAGGTGCTTAGGTGTAAAACTGTGAGGCTAATAAGCAAGTGTGCTGGAGATAGTTGGATTTCTGAATATAGGCAAATGTAAGAACTGGCAGATGCCGAATGGCTGCTTTTCCTAACACAGTGAATGCTTTAGTCTCAACATACGTAGTTAATTGGTGGCCAGTCCTTCCTTTGGAAGCCATCATGAACCTTCTTTCATGATCCCACATTAACCACTGGTGAAGGTTTTCTTTCCCAAGGGCTTGGCTTTTGGTGGCCCTAGAAAAGCTGCCCACCAGCCCAGGTCTCATAACAGGAGAGGCCATTTATCATCAATGAAAAGCACGTTTCCAGTATTGTTGCAGCTGACTTCATTCTGGTTGGTCTTTGTGACTGTGTCTTGCTCTGCTGTCTCCTGAGCCTTCTCGAAGAAGTGCCTCATGTGATTGACCCCTTTTAAACCTTCATATTAATTGAAATTACATCGAGTTGCTAGCTTCTAAGTATGACTCCTTTTAATGTGATTTTAAACACTCTAGAGTATCATAAACCTAGGACTAGCCTCACTGAATTGTGGAGTGGAATTTTATGTATTTGTCCTTGTGATACTCTGAATTTTCCCCAGGAATTTGTAAGTTTTCCTTTTTGAAGAATTTTACCTCTGAGACTCCTTTATTTGAGAATTGTTACAGTATTCACTATTCAGCCCAAATTAGTCTTTAACCTTGAGGGCAAAGGCAGTGCCTTTAATTTTTTTGGTAAGTGAGGTCACACATGTTCCACGGTGGGGAATTCTTTCTGTGTGTATGTTGGGAGGGGTGGGGGAGATTGGCAAACAGCTTTTATTTCTTCTTCAGACATGGTGGGGTCAGACCCCCCACAAGCACCATACTCTGGGGAAACTGAGGCTCCTGCCAAGGGCAGACATCCAGGATCTTTGTGCTCCAGTGGCAGGCAGGGACGCTGGCTCCACACCACAGGGCTGGAGGCCAGACCTGGGGAAGGGCAGGTGACAGGTGCCTCTAGTCCTGCTGCCTTGCCCTCTGTTTTCGATCCCTCCCCCTATGCCCCCAGGACCCCAGGGCTCTTGCAAGGAGTCCTGAGTGGCTCTGGCTTTGGATGACAGGCAGTGGAAAGAACATGAGAAAATTAGTAAATGGAAGAGCAGCCTACAACTCCCATCTGCTTTTACCTGAGAGGAAACACAAATACAAGTTCTTGTCTCAGAAAATTATGGCAAAAGATACCTTTTTCTGAAGAAAAGCTATGACAAACCTAAAGAGCATATTAAAAAGCAGACACATCACTTTGCTATGGTTTTTCCAATGTGAGAGTTGGACCCTAAAGAAGGCTGAGTACCAAAGAACTGATGCTTTCAAATTGTGGTCCTGGAGAAGACTCTTGAGAATCCCCTGGACAGCAAGGAGATCAAACCAGTGAATCCTTAAGGGAACCAACCTTGAATATTCAATGGAAGGACTGATGCTGAGGCTGAAGCTCCAATACTTTGGCCACCTGATGCGTGCTAAGTCGCTTCAGTTGTGTTCGACTCTTTTTGACCCTATGGATTGAGCAACCTGCCAGGCTCCTCTTTCCATGGGATTCTTCAAGAAAAATAGTGGAGTGGATTGCCATTTCCTCCTCCAGGGGATCTTCCCGACCTAGGGATCAAACTGGAGTCTTCTCATGCATTAGCGGGCGGGTTCTCTATCACTAATCCCACCTGGGAAGCCCATGAAGAGCCGACTCATTGGAAAAGACCCTGATACTGGGAAAGATTGAGGGCAGGAGAAGGGAGCAACAGAGGGTGAGATGGTTGGACGGCATCACTGACTCAATGGAGCTGAGCTTGAGCAAGCTCTGGGAGATAGCGAAGGACAAGAAAGTCTGGTGTACTGCAGTCCATGCGGTCACAAACAGTCGGACACAACTGAGCCGCTGAACCACAACAACCTGCCACCCACAGAATTGACTCATAAAGTCTGTAGTGTTTCCAGAAAACCAGTTGAGTCTCCATGGAGACAGGAAAACAGTCAGTTGTAAATGCCATCTGATCTGGGTGCCTGCTGGGGCTCAGCCAGGGCCACCAGCAAAGTTCCTGAAAGAGGTCGTCTTGACAGGTGGCATGGGGACATCTGGGTGATGGGTGGGCAGAGAAGTGACGGGGGCAGTGAAAATGGGTCTAGGGTCGATTTGCAGGGTGGCCTCAGGCCCCTGCCTCTGCCTGTCGCTCTGTCTGGCACCACCTCAGTGGAAAGCAAAGCACGAGTTTTCTGCCCTCGACTGCTAAGCCTGACTGCAGCACCATTTCCTCCAGGGTGGCCGCAGCCTGGACTGAGGCGCTGCCGGAACCTGCCTTCCTCTGCCCCCTCGGCACCTAGGTTGGTGCCTCCAGGGAAGGGCGAGAGCCCATCAGAGGCTAGGCTGGCTTCTTTAGAAGCCCCCCGCCCTTGCCTGGGGGCCCCGGCTGCCTGCCTTCCCCTGTGATCTCAGAGTAGAGTAGCATGTTTAGGTCAGGGGACAGCACAGCGGTCAGTGGGTGTTTATGACCTTGGCTCACGTGCTCGGGAAGTGGATTAGTTGACGCGCTCGCAGAATTTAGAGCTAGAAATACTGTCGAGGATTTTTAGCCGTACCTCTGACTTTTAACCCAGAGGGCCTGGAACAAGAATGGGCCGTGCTTTAGAGATGGTCACATTTGAGCTGGGTCTTGAAGGCTGAGGAGGAATTTGTGACAAATGCAAGAGAATCAGATGTTCCAGGTGGGCACAGGGAATCAGGCGTGCAGAGTCAGACTCCAGGAAGCTCCTCCTTCCTTTCCCTCTTCCTGCTTCCTTCCTTCTTCCTTTCTCTTCCTTCTGCCTCCCTCCCCCCTCCCTCCCTTCCTTTCTTCTCCCTCCCTCCATCTCTCCTGCCCTGTTTTCCTTTGTTTCTTTATCTGGGAAAAAGAGTTTGGGACCCTGGGGCTGCTGGAACCTGAGTGACCTTGAAGTAGCTTTGGCTTTGGGGTGTGACCAGGGGCTATGACCCAGATAACCCTTCTGAAGCTTGGCTGGTCCCAGAGGTGGGATTCTGTTGGAGATGCAGCCGTCTGCGGGGGTGGGGGTGTGGCGAGGCAGTAAAGATGAAGAGCCAGGATTCTGGTGGCTAAGAGTCACCATTATTTTTTTAGTTTTGTTCAGTTATGGCTGACAAGTAAAAATTATTAATATATGTATTTAAGGTGTGCAACTCGATGTTTTGATGGACGCAGACGTTGTGGTCATTGAAGTCCAGTGAGTTCACATGCCCGTCTGCTCACAAAATTACTGTTTTTTTTTGTGTGTGTGATGAGATCTAGTCTCTTAGCAAATATGAATGCTTTCTATGAATTTTTGGTCCCAGAGAACCCCTGTGAATGAAACTTGTATCCCTGGAACAGTGCTTACTGAACTCTTTAACCCGAGGAAAATACTGCAGGAGAGAGGGAGACCAAGACATGCTCAAGGAGGTGATTGTCTAGGAGGGACTGAAAGATGGAAAAACAGAAGCCTTCAGTCCAGAGAAAAGGTGCATGAGAGTCAAGGCACTCACATCATGACGGAGGATCAGGGATGGCTTCATGGATGAGAGCACTTGCAACTGAGCCTGGAGGAGTGTGTGAACTTTCAAGAGGTGGGGATGATGGTGGGGTGGCCCTAGCCCAGAAGGAGCCTGTGCAAAGGAAAACTCAGGAAGGCGTACGCAGGTAAAAGCAGAGACTGAACATTTCATTTTATAATATTCCATTTTGTAATATAGTCTAGAGTTTAAAGTAGGGGAATAATGTGAGGTAAGACTGGGATACTGGTGTCTTTATTTTGGAGGTTCTTGAATTCTGAGGGCAAGAGGGGGTAGTTTATTCAGTAGGTAATGGGGGCTCATGGAGAGTATCTAAGCGGTATTTTGCAGTCCCGAGTGCAAAATATCTCAAACAATGCAGCCGCCATCCTGGCTTACCCTTTGGGTTGGCCCTCTAGTTTTAAGTGCAGCCATTCAGAGATGGCTTAGAGAGAGTGACAAGAAGACCCGTTAAGAAAAGGAGACCAGGCTGGGGTCACAGTGGCCTAGGGCAGCTGGTGCAAGGGCGGTGGGAGTAGAAGGGAGGGGACGCTATGATCGGTGCGCTGGGAGAAGGATCTCAGGGGAGAAGCCAAGACCAAGTGGGCCCTTGCGCTTTGTGTCCGGCAAGATGGCGAGGCAGATGCTGGGAAGCCTGGCGGTGCTGTTTGGAGGGAAGGCAGTGAGCTGGGCTTGCATAGTTTAAAGGCTAGAGAGACAGTGAGAACTGCCATTGGGTCTCTAGGGAAGAGGCGAGGCTGGGTGAGTGAACTAGGGAGGGCATAGAGAAAGAGCCCAGAGAGAATGGTGGAGGTCATGGTCAGAGCCCCATGGGGGTAGAAAATGAATTAATAATAGGAAGGACGGGAGTGTGCAGTAGTAGAAAGCCAGGCAGCAGCAGGAAAGATTTTGAAAGCTCCGTGCTCAGCTGTGTCTGACTCTTTGAGATGCTGTGGACTGGAGCCCACCAGGCTCCTCGGTCCGTAGGATTCCCTAGGCAAGAGTACTGGAGTGGGTTGCCATGCCCTCCTCCAGGGGGTCTTCCTGACTCGGGGATCAAATCCATGTCCCTGCATTGGCAGGTGGATTCTTTACCAGTTGTGCCACCTGGGAAGCTAGAGATGGAGAACATTTCTGAAAGAGAGACAGAGAGAGAGAATGAATGTGTGAAGGCCCTCCTGTGCTGCTGAAAGACTTGGGAGAGTGATGTACACACTGAGTTTCTGAATTGGGGTTTGGGAGGCCTCAGGGGGCCATCCTTGGAGAGCTGTGTTTCAGAGTTTAGTTTCAGCCAGACTTAAAGTGGTGAGAAGAGTTGTTAAGTCCCCCTTGGAGAGGTATTTTTGATATTTCCCTTTAAAAATGCTTTCCATTTTCATAATGTCATTTAAAAAACCTGGCTGGCATATTGCAGTGACAAAAATGGGCAATATGATATCCTAAATGTGAATAAGTGCACTTGAGTAGATCCAGGAGGCTGTTTAATGTACTGGAGAATTATTTTCCCAGCATTGCATGGTGTCTAAATTG